>NW_026535782.1:20849166-22340000 GCF_028551555.1 Melozone crissalis
CAGCACAACCTAAGATCTAGGCAGCAGTTCAAAAATACACATTCTGCATTAAATAATTGTCATAAAAGCCTGGAGGCTTAAAAATATTTTTTGAGGTGTTGCAAATAATTTGGCAGGATTTAAGTGCAATTTGATATGTCTGTTCTACTGGGGTTTTTTGCACGTGGCCTGGCCCCAGGTCTCTTTGCAGGTCTGCTCTTCAGTCAATGTTAGCCACAAAAGCAACAGTACCTGCATGCACCATATACAAACATCTGGGTCAACCTCAGGTCAAAGCTCAACTAAAGGAGGCAGCATGCAATAAATATAAATGGAGTATATTACTATGATAAATAAAAGTGGGCTACACTAATTCAAACAAGCTTGACTGATAGGGAGTACATTTCCAAGACACAGGGTCAAGTTTGGTGCATCAGTGAGGCTGAGGAGCTGAATGAGACGTATTGCTGCAAGCAACTTAGAGATAAAAATCCCCACATAGTCTATAATAGAGTCATCCTGTCAGTAGATGTTCTGTTCCTAATTTCAAATCTTTGCTGTCACTGTCAAAGAAAGTGCTATTTTTTCCCTGCTACAACTTTTTTTCCACAAGCACCTGAAATTGGTAGGTTTTGTTAGGTTTCATCATCGGGGCTTGCTCTTCTATTTCATTTTTTCTTCTCTGGAATACTTCCTGCCAGGCAAATGATCTTTAAAAAAAAAATCTCTTTAGCCATGGTATATGAGTATTTGATGTTTTTATTTAGAAGACACATACTTTGGAAAAATATAGTAAGAGTCATTTCTGATGGAACCTGGACATTTTGAAATTTTGTGTGTAGTTTGTATCCAGTGGCGGGCTGAGTTATAATAAGAGCTACGTCCATATAGTGTAACTCTGTGCAGACAGGGAGCAGTTCATTCATGAACCTACCTGCTGGGTAGGTTTTCAGTGCGAGTCCCTGGAGTACTGTGAAAACAGAGCCACTGTGCAAAATGTGGACAAACTTTGTGCTTGAGCACTAGGGACATTGCTGAAGGACTCAACACTAAGCTGAGTATCCAGAACTGCACTCTGGGGCATTGTGGTGCAGAGAAGCACAGTGGGCAAAACTTGGACCAGACTAGACAAAAGAAAACAAACAAATAAACAAACTCAACAGCTGCAAAAGGGGGGAAAAAACCCCAAGAGGGACAAGTCAAAAGATTATGGACAAAGTCCTAGAGAAAGGAGTGGGAGGAAGAGTTTGTACCATATCTGATTTCTTTTCCCATCATTTAATGGAGGTCTGGAGAATGAGGTAAGTGGGATGAAATGGTAAGCAGCAACACACAAGTCTTCTGCATTTGGAGTGCAAATGACTTGTGACATAGGATGTTCTGTTAAATGATGTCCATGAAAAGCAAGCACATGGTGAATAATTTATCCACTCAGGTTTGCAGAACTCATCTCTGGGCTGATATCACTGCTATTTAATGTAGTTTCTAGCAAGCCATTTATCATATTTATGGCTACATCTAATCCTTTTTACTGTGTTCTTTTTTCAAAAGTTGTCCTGGAGAAAGGCTGTTCCACAGCTTTATGAAGCTATGAACTGGAGAATAACACATGACCTAAAGCAAATGGAGGTCAATGATGCCCACATTATACTGGGTATCCAGACCTGTCAAAGAATGCCAATGCATCAAGCACTATTGACCAACTTTGCCATGCCTACAGATTTTAGAATAAGTAATAAAATTTCATTGAAGGTGTGTGGACAAAGTTCCCTTCATGTTATCCTGCATAAATATTCTCAGCAAATATGTATACTTGTGTCACTTTTTGAAAAGAGTCTCATCCTTACCTGTGCATGACTTCTTGGCTTTTCAACAACAGAAGAAGACCACTGCCTAACCCTTCTGAATAACCATTTCCTCAGAGACTGCTGTTTAAAAAATTATTCAGAGCTTGTGAAGAGTGTAGCTGGCTTTCAGAATACTAAGTGTCTTTCAATAATTTGGATTGTTGAATAAAATCCAAACACTGAGTAGCAGCTGCTGGACCACACACCACATGAAGGAAAGAAAGAAAAAATGTTTTTATTGAGAGATTTCTCAGGAGTTTCATACCATGCAAATCCTTCTGCTTTAGCTAAATCCCTGGAGTATGTAATCCTGATATAGTTAAACTGTTCTAGGATGGTTTACTTCCCAAGAAGCTTACTTTGCTGCATGCTTGGTGTGCAATTAGTTATGAAGAAAGCCCTGTCCCTTTGCAAAGCAGAAAACAGCTTGTGGTATCTCAGTTGGCACCTGATCTGCATTTCTTTTTTTAGAAGTAAAATTCATTGAAATATTACATAGATACTCTGAGGAGATAGGAAACATAACAAGAACTTCAGATTGCTTCTATTAGATTACACTGAGTGTTCATTTCCCCCTGTATCTTGGAAAAGCAGGAATATAACAGGAAGGGAAGAGTCCAGTGATGCTTCCTCAGTTTCTTGAATTTCCTGAGCCTCAACAGCAGAGACAGGGCTGTGGTTAATTAATGGTCTCTTTCATTAATGTTTCCAATTGCGTTGAAAACCCATTGATATTTTGGCATCTGCTACATTTTGTGGCAATTAATTTTAGCCAAGAAATGAACCTCTTCAGTTCTCTTTAATGACTGCAAACTTAGAGAAAATTCAAACTTTTCTGGATTGGATCCTTAGGCTTCATGTGGTTTTGCTTTCCTCTTCCTCAAAATTTATATATTGACACTCACTCATCTGTCTCACTGGTATGAGTCATTCTACAGTTAATTTTATTAACATTTGTTAGTGAGACTGGTTGATTCAATAGCATGTGTTACTCTGAACTGATGACATTTAGGTAAGGTGTTACTCATTTCTTGATTTTCTTTTTAATTAGAACTTGTTCATGACAGCTAAAGTTGTATGAGCTTTTAGTACATGTTACTACATGCAAAACATTTCCTCTTGCTGGCCAGTTTCTAAAAGCCATTGATGAATTCCACATATTAGTGGAGAGGGAGAGTTAGTGAAAGATTATGTCTTTAAATTTTTACATAAACTGTATTTTTTTTATTAGATGTTAAGCCTATGGAAACACTATGCTACCATCTATACTTTTCTGAGTTTCTGGTATCTTTGTTCAATATACTTTTAGTATTAGAGATGTGCCAGAACATTTTATGCATTATACCTCTCATTTGAATTTTATAGATGCATATGTCTAGTATGGCTTAGTCAAAGATCTTACTGGAATAAAGAATTTGCAGAATTCACAGAATTCACAGAATTTCTCAGTTGGAAGAGATCTTCAAGACCATAGAATCCAACCCAGCCCTAGCACCTCAACTAAACCATGGCACCGAGTGATAATCTGATCATAACCCTCACTCCCTCTCTCCCTGCAGGGCTAGGGAAAGAGGTGGAGTTGGGAAGAGGGGCAGGGCAGAAGAAAAGTGTTTTTGACATCTTATTTTATTTTTCATTGTCCTGATTATCCTGATTCTGTTAATAATATATTCAATTAATGGCTCTATTTTGAGTCTGTTTTGCTGCTGATGGTATTTGGTGAGTGGTCTCTGCCTGTCCTCCTCTCATGGTATTTGGTGAGTGGTCTCTGCCTGTCCTCCTCTCAACCCATGAACTCTCTGGTATATTTTCTCTCCCCTGTCCAACTGTGGAGAGGAGCAAAAGAGAGGCTTTGGTGGGTGCCTGGCATGCAGCCAGGGTCATCCCAGCTGGTTTTTCTTTTCTAGTACAGCTGGAATGAGATCACAACAGCTGATGGCATCTTCCCTTTCTCATGGGGACCTGCAGCTCAGCCTAAACTAGGCTGTGGGAGATGGGGCTAAACTCCTTCTTGCTGTGTCCCATTTAGACCTACAACTCCCTGCCCCCAATTCTACAGAAATCCTCCATTCCAGTGTCCTTATGAAGCTCCTCCATCTGCAAAAAAAAAAGCCAAAACCAAAACAACCAAACAAAATCAAACCAAAAAAAAACCCAAACCAAACAAAAATAAACAAACAAAATCAAAACAAACAAACCCCCACCAAATAAACAAACAAAAACCAAAAACAAACCAACCAACCCAAACAAAAAACCCAAACCAAACCAAACAAACAAAAATAAAAAAAAAAACAAAAACAAAAACACAAAAACCACAAACACCTTCAAAATATGAGAGCAAGGAAGAAGAATAAAAACCCCAAGTTTACTCAAGATGTACTATGTGCCAGTCCTGGGCTCTAGTTCTTGATCTGTACTGCCCATCCATTTTTCCTAGAGGCTCATCATAGCTTGCAATCAAGTTAGCACAATGCAGCTATCCTGCCTTCTGACCCTGGAATTTTTGCAGTCTTCACCAAATTACATGATAGTTTAATCAACAGAGTTTGAATATGCCTTTTAGATATCCTATGTTGGCTTGTTGGGGTTTAAGTAACGCCTAAGAAATTACTGAGAAATTACAGAATTGAGTCTTCCTATCTGCGAGACAGGGTACCTGCATCTCTTATCTTGATTGATAGAATTAATCCTGATAAGGTTTAAAGAGCAGCACTCTACCCTCCCACACAGAAGACCTTCAAAAAGAACAGGCTGCTGCCTTTTCATTTTTTGTTTTGTCTATCCTGGGAAGGGGAGCAGAGGGCACACAGCAAGCACTTTTACAATTTGTTCATTGCTTAGGATGGAGGATGACACATTCTGAGCAGTGCTTTGGGATAGGCACATGAAAAAACAAGGAGACTGTAGATTTAAAAACTTAGTCACAGTTATTGTAGTACCTCTAAGAGTCTTTAAATCTGCCTTTTGTATTTTGATCGCAATTTCATATTTTCTGTTACACCTGTTTTGGGGGTGGTCAAGCTAATCATTATGTTAGTCAACATTTTGTCAGTGGTGGCATTTTTGTTTATTTCTGCGCCAATGAATGACACAAGATTCTTTAAAACATCTGCATTCATAGATGATTATTGGTGCCAAGTTGCACAGGTCTGTCTATTAGCATGACTTTAATCCATTTAATGCACAATTCATTGATGTTGTGTGGGGGCATTAATTGTGGCAGGCAGTAATAAGACAAATGCCTTACAAAAGCCTGCTTAACCAAACCAAAAAAATTAATTATTCCCACATATGTAGTTGAGATTATTAGAAAATCATATTTTTTGTCATAATTAACTGAATCCTGTCTTGGTTTACTGCTATTACGTCTAGGTCTGATTGCCTAAAGATTACCTGTGCTAGAGACACCTGTACAGTCTCACAACTCTTTTAAGATCAGTTTGATGGAATCTTTAGTTATAAGTTACTCAGGCCTGCTGATTACAAACAATTATCCCCCATACAAGCGTTGGATTTTTTTTTAAATCTTTTTCAGCTCTTAACTGAGAACTTCATAATCTTCATGTGAAATAAACTCCTCTAGTTTAATTTCAAAAACAGAACAGGGATTTATTTATTGTACACTCCTTCATTTCCTTTTCCTGTCTCATTATTCATGGCATTATCATTTCTAGTTATGAGCCTGTATTATTGCTGGGATTTCATTTGTTCCTACTATACTTTTAAAAAGCTTCCCATTATATGTTTCCCAGAGACATGTTATTAGCCTCTCTTATCAATTATGTTCACTTCACAAAATATATTGGTTATTATCTGTTTATTTCTGTTCTCTTTTGTTCCATTCTGTTGGATTTCTCCCATTTGTGGTAGCTTCTTTCAATTCACCCCTGCAAAAAAAAACATCTAGGGACAAAGTTTCTTCTCTCTTGACTGTGAATTCATTGATATCTTGCTATATAACAAACCTTCTTGAAATCTAAATTATTTTTCCTAGTTGACTCCGTTGTCTTTTGACTCCTTCAAAAATACCAGACCTGTATAGTCCAGATTGCCATACTCTTTGGCCACAATAAATGTAATCATCACAATTTTGGTCTCTATACAGGCACTTTCTTTCAGCCCAGTGATTTATTTACCTTCACATCTGACAATAAAACTGAAAATAAATTCACTTTGCAATGTCTTCTGAATTAGAATATTTTAAATTTGGGGTTTTGTTAACTTTAGTGATTTTTAAGACTGATAGAAGGAAACCCTTAGAGTCCATGTCCCCATGCTACCACCTACCAGCCTTCCTCATGCTGCTTCAATTTAATGCTCCCTTGGCTGTGCCATGTAGTCCTTATATTAAAAAGAAAAAATCCCCTCACAGGTGTAGGATTACACTTATTACAATTATTATTAAAATTATTACATTATTAGTGGAGAGTGATGGCAAAGCTGAAGAGCAGATGGAGGAACGAGCAATGCCACTGTAGCAGTAGGGCAGTGCCCTCTCCTCTGCCCTCCTTCCCACCCAACCCTGCTCCTGTGGGAGCAGTGGGGCGCAGAGCTGCCTCTGAGGGGTAATGGGTAAGCAGACCCCATTGATCCCTCTGGGCTTGTGTGCACATAGAATGGTGATCTCTGTAAATACAAATCACTCCTAATTAGTAAATAATGCAGTTAGCCTAAAAACATTTAAAAATTGGGAGGTCTTATCTGTTGCAAGATCTGTGAACTCAATTATCTATGGTTGGTATACCTTTGCCTGAGGTCACTGTGTGTAGCTTCACAAGAAAGCTTTAGAAGATTTTTTAATGAAGTTTCCTTTTAAACAAGTGAGGCTTTATTTGTTGTATACAAGCAGGAAATAAATGCCATTCTGGCATATTTATTTGTTTTATGCCAGACCTTTGAGCAAAAGCTATTAGTGATTTGGAACCAAATGTTCTTTGTCTTTGGCCTGAAGCAGGGGAACATGATGATCTTGAAGTCCAAAATTACATTACTGTAATCTAAATCAGAATTTTGATGATGTTGAGTAAACAAATTATAACATGTAAGCTAAGATTAGTATGTGACAGTATGGGCAGTGGTATGGGAACATAGCCCACTCCTTTTTCCCCTATAGCCTTGGGGGAATAGCTTTTGCTTGAAAAAATACACCACACCAATATTTAGCTGGCTATAATTTTGGATTGAATATGGTCCTTCACTTTTAGATGTTGCCTGTTGCTAGAAACAGTTTCATTTGGAAGCATTTCTCTAGGAGCAAGAAAATTAGGACAATTCAGCCTTTGTTGTTCTAGCGTCTCCTCATGGATCCTGGACCTTGATTACAGCAAGTGGAGAGCAGGCATGGTCTTTCACAGGATCATAGAATACCAGCTTGGAAGGGACCTCAAGGATCGTCTGCTCCAACCTTTCTTGGCAAAAATCACAGTCTAGACAAGATGGCCCAACAGTCTGTCCAGATGAATCTACCACTTCCTTGGGGAGGTTATTCCAATGCCTGTCTATCCTCATTGTGAAAAATGTTCCTCTTGGGCTGTTACAGTCCAGTTCTTAAAATTATTAGAAATGCCTCTGCCCAAATTAAGGTGCAAATGAGGCCACAGCCAAAGTCAATAGTACAGATCTTATTAAATAGTAAATAATGAGAGAGAGAGAGCAACAGAGAGAAAAAAGAAAGAGAAAGAAACAGAAAAGAGGAAGGGGGAACAGAAAGATAGTGACAGTGACAGATTAAAGAAAATATCACCACTCTGTGGACCCCACCTGGGCGTCCTAATCCTCTCCAGCTGGTGTGCTTGGTGGTGAGAGTCCCCCAAAAAACAAAGAATGCAATTGATTAAAATATGTTCAGGCCAGATAGGAACGCCCAGGTACGTCCCCTGTAGGGCGGATGGAGGGGGCAAGTTTGATATCGTGCCTGGCAGCAGTCTCTGGATCTGTTGCATCATTTGCATCACTTGCAGTCCTGTGGAGCAAGGCCTCAGGAGTAGGTCTGGGGAGCACTTCAGGGCGTGTTTGATGGATAATGACACCCCCTCATCTGTCATCTCCTTCTCACTTGAATGTCACTTCTCACATGAACGTCACTTCTCACACGGATGTAGCCTTCCTGGGGTTGGGGGTTACATAGATGAGCTAGTTTGTGTAAGGGAAGATGGGTGTTAACCCGGCCTCTGTGGGCTATGGCCTACCCCACCACAACCCCAGCCAGGGACGATTTTCTGCTGGGTCTGGCTTTCTTGTGGATGCTTTCCTTTCCCTCAGCCTTGTTTACTTCTCTCTAGACAGATGATTGAACAATAGTGGTCCCTTTATCTTATCTAGGCAGTTTAACTCACAATCCAAAGTTCCAGTCTCCAGAGGGTTGGGCCATGGTGATTGTAGCCTCTTTATACAGTTTTGTTACAATGGGCCAAAATCCTTTATAATAATATTTAAGGCATGAACCATTTCAATCTCTGACATGTGCCCTACTGGAATGTCCCCAGAAGTAACCCATTACCCCTCATCTTTTCCATGTGATTCCTTGGAAAAACAGGATCTCTATCTTTTCTATAGCCATCCTTTAAATAATGGAACATAGTGCTAAGATCTCCTTTAAGCCTTCTCTTCTTGAGGCCTTCTTGAGGGTCAGCTTCTCCTCACACCAAGCTTTACAGTCCTTTTCCATCCTCTTCTCTGGATGGCCTTCAGCCTATCCACATCTTCCAGTGTAGCACGGACCGAAACTGAACATGGTATTCCTGATATGTCCTGACAAGCATTAAGTAAACTGGGATAATGACTTTTTTTAATGTCATAAGGGCTGGTGATGCCCTTGATGCAGCCCCACTGGGCTGCTCCTCAGCTAGGTAGATCCTAGCTTGTGCTGCAGTCATGGATTATGTTTTCCCAGGTGCAAGACCTTACACTTGTCCTTGTTGGACTTCATAAGGTTTTTATTAGCCCAATCTTCCAGTCCATCCAGATCTTTCTGCAGGGTGACTCCCCCTTCTGAAGTGCCCAGTTCCCCACTCAGTTTAGTGTCACATATGAAAATCTGAAACAGTGTCAGGCACAGTATCAATCCCTGAGGGAACCAACTTGTGGCAGGTTGCCAGTTTGAAATATTCACCACTATCCTCTGGGTACAGCCTGGCAGCCAGTTCCCCATCCACTGCACAGACCACTTATCTAGAGCCTCATGTATCCGTGTCTTCAGGAGGAGACTGTGGGAAACAGCATCAAAAGCGTCAGAAAAATCCAGGTAGACAGTCATACTTAATTACTCTTTACTGGCAATGTTCACCACTTGCTCCACATCAACCAAGCAGGTTACTTTGCCCTAGAAGGCAATCAGGTTTGTTAGGTGTGATTTGCCCATAGTGAATCCAAGCTGGCTTTTCCCAGTCACATGCTTCAGCTAACTTGTAATAGCACTCTATGCCTTGGACTATCTGCTCTTACAAATATTACCATACTAATGAAAATATCCCTGTAAATCCCTTCAGGCCAAACTGTATGGTCAAACTGAGTCTAACCTTTCATCCATTCTCTACCTGTAGCAAAATGTCAGATAATTATTGTCTTAAACTGTGTACTAGTCTGTAACTGTTAACCCAGATTATCTGGCTCACATAATGTTATTATATCAAAGCAAACAGAAGAGGGCACCTTGGGGTAGCCATGAGAAAAGAAGGAGTCATCCAGGTCTCTAATGCTTATTCTTGTAGGATTTTCTTCTGCTCTGTCTTCACACTGTAACATCAGAAATCCTTCTTTTGTTATCTTTAACATTAATTGCCATGTTACATTAACCATCACTTTAACCACGATACCATTTCTCCTGTATCCATGTATGGATAAAATTTATTTTCTGCTGTTTTCTGGCTTTGATATGAATAAAACTGATCCATTAACTCATCATAACTTCAGTCCCCAAAACAGGCTTGTGGGATGCAGATAAATTAAAGAGAGACTCTCCAACGCTGAAAGATGCATGTACAATTAAGTGTCTTATTTATTCAATGGCTGTATTCTTTTGTGTAGAATATAGCCTATTATCTTTTTTATGGGTATTTTATGTAGCTTTACAGTTAGATGGAAGAGTAAGATCCCCTTCTTGCCCAGACTGTCTGTGACATCCCTTGGTTAAAGTATTTTGAATACTAATTAGGTTTTCACTGCCCCTCTCTGTAGCATCTGCTAGAAGTTAGCTCCCATCCAGTAACCACCTTGAAGTTACCATAGATCTTGCTAATTATCTGTTTCCCCATAATTCCAATGGGTAAGAACCTGTTCAATTTGTGACAAAGAGGCTTAAATTATGCAGTAAGTGCCCTGGATTCTCTGACTTTCTAATGCAGCAAACTGCAAATACTGCAGCTTCAGGTGAATTTTAAAGAATGAGTTTATTATTGCACTCAACTGCAATAATAAATGTATAAAATGAATAATCCATGAAAGATATCGCTTGCATTATTTGCCACAGTAAATTAAGCTTGTTTTACCCTGCACCTGCATTTCTGCACTGCTTCTGAAATGTAAGGGAAATGAAGAGCTGAGAGTGAAAAAATTATCAGGCTCAATAACAGCAGTTATGCTGGCTAGAAGGTAATTTGAGATTTGGGGCATGAAGGAAGCCCTGAGAAATTATTTGAGATTCAGGATTCAGAACTTGTTGTGAATGCTTTGGCTTTAAAGATAAGCCAGTAAAAAGCTTATTTGGTTAACACCTTAAATGGCATGAAAGAAGTGCAGTTTCAGCCAGTCTGCAAATGGGAAAACAATGCTGAGCTGCTTGTACTTGTGCTAAATATTTGGTAGAATTTCACTATCCAGAAAGCAACAGTTTTACAGCCAGATCTACATGGGGACCGTAAATATTGCATAGCCTCAATTTTAGGATGGAAAGATGTGTCTCAAATAGTTAAGAGGAAAGACTGACAAGAGAGTGTGTCTTAAAGGTGACACTTTCCCTTCCAGTTGCACAGGGACAGAGATGGATCAAGATGTCTCCCCACTCCCAGGGCCAGCTGGTGCTTTTGCCTAAGGGACTGGGGTTCCCACCTCAAGCGCTCTCCCAAAGTCACTGCTCCTGTCATCAGGCTGGCAGCAGCCTCAGGATGGAAGGGATGAAGGAATACTGTCCTCTCTGGTGTAGCAGCACTCGGTGGCTGACTCCCATCACAGAAGTGTGAGGTTCTCTGTTTTCAGTCCACATCAAATAACTTTGTAGCTGAAACCAGCAGCCCACCACCCTTGCTGCCGGATGCAGTGAAATGCCTCTTGTGATTCAGCCCTCCTCTTCCCGTCATGCAGATGGGAACAGTAAATATTCTGTTCATTAGGACAAGGAAAAGACATGTGAAGCACAGAGGGCTGTGTACCCTCCCCACTCAACTGTTCCTGCAGCCACACATGACAATAGGAACAGTGGTGTCCAGGGAGAACTCTTGATCCAAGGCAATTCTGCTTGCTTCTCTGCTTGTTTTTGTGAGTCCTGATGATTGGTGAGCTCACAGGTCAGACTGCAGGCATGAGACATGCTGCCTTTAGAACTGTGGCATGGACAGCTTGGCTTTGTGCCCATCTGCCTCTCATTTTGGAGGTACGGCAGTGTCCCTGCTTGGAAAACATTCCTTTGTTTACAAAATCTTAAGTATTTGTCTTTTTTGTTGCTTTGTTCTGGTCTTGATTTTATTGATTACACACAAAATAGTCCAAATATTTCCGTACTGTTTTTTGGTCTGCCCTCCAGGACTCACTGAGGAGATGTTTGGAGCACAGCTACATCCATACTTAATAACTCTTTACTGGCATTGATGACATAAATGGAAAAAAGGATTGTCATGTTTAGGAGAGCCTTCTAGCACTTTTGTTCTCTTGAAGTATTAGCTGATACAGGAACAGATGTATAAATTGCCTGGGCTGACTGGTACCAGGGTCCTTTCCACAGGGTCATGTTATCATCCAGCTGCACTTACAGGTGAAGGATTAATGCTCCAAATACTTTTGTTCTTCTTCTCAGTTCTGCTCTACATTAAATACTTGATTTGAAGATGGCATACTCCTCTGCTTGAATGATAGCTAAAATGGAGGACTACAAGTTCTCTGCAAGTGAATAAGGAGAGACAGTAGAAATGTCTGAAATAATACCCATGGTGAGAAGATTCATTTATTTCTTTCTAGCAGTTCACAGTATTATTGGCATGTTCCTTTGTATTAAATCTTTTCCACTTTTTTTCTGGTATAGGAATGTAATTTGCATTGTATCTTTTTCCCAGGAGGCAGATGCTAGAAAATCCTTAGGAGCTGATTAAGATTTTTCTCACTGAGTTCACATTTGTTATGTAATGATTTGTGAGTAGCCTTACTTGTTTGAAATACTAATGCTAGAAGTTTGGTTTAATTGACTATGCCTTGGATTTTCTATAACTTCATGAATTCTTTCCTAATTTCTTTCATTACAGTGGCCTGCAAAGAAGTGGGTCAGCAATCATCATTAAAATGTAATTTATATTTTGTGTAACTTCATTCTCCAAACCTGCTATATATTGTACCTGCAAGATGGAATTTTTATGCTAACTTCTGCAAAAGTGACAAGACTTTCACAGAAAAGAAGTATATGCTGAAAGCACAAAGAATTGTGGTTAACTTTGACTCCAGTCAAAGGAGCTTTATAATGGAACCATATGTATTGATCTAATATTTGTGATGCTTTCCCATTATCCATGCAATCCAAGACTTCTCTCTAAATCACTTAATTCAGGTCCTTTTAAGACTTCCTTTGCATCACTGTGCAATGGCATACTTTTTATACAATTGCACCTCTTTGTATATTACCTACTAATTAGTGCCCTTGCACTAACTAATCAGGCAGAGTCCAGCCTATTAGCCATTAGTGACTTGGTGAATATCTCAATGTCAATATAGAACAAGTAGACAGGGCTTTGAGAGGCAAAATCAAATTTGTCTTCGTTAGGTTTCAAGCCAGTTAAAGATAGGCTTCTATTGATTTTGAAATTTGCTGGGATGCCAGGAAACTTAACAGAGCTGCAAGTCAACCCCTTACCCTGTTTAATGCTTCTGTAAGGCTCTTTGTCCTGCTCTTTTTAGTCATCTATGATTTCCTCACATATTCCTTCACATTTATTTCTGTTAAACTCTCCTAGTTGTTTTTTACCCGGGGTCTGAACTACTTCAATATCAGCTGTTAATCTTAGTGTATAGTGTGAGCTTTTGAAACTACTTTATCCATCATTTTTGGCTAGATAGGAATAACTAATTGCAAATTAAATACACTTTGTGCTTACACCTCTGTGGTATACCCTGTTTAACACCCATCAAAACACCCCTTTAAGTGCCGGAAATGGTGATTTATTCAGTTTTACTGAAGGCAGAGGGTGGTATTGGAACAGTTAGGATCAGGAAGGATTTCAACCTGCTAAAATCCAAAAATCTTCCTAAACCTAGAAAGAACTTACTGAAAACAACACAATACAAGTAGTCAACGCAATTCAAGTAGTCTCTGCGTAAGTATCCCTTGGGTCAACTAAAGTATTTTTAAAATTATTTACATTGGTGTAAATTATTATTGGCATGTAAGCCAGATGTCTCACTGCCCAGACCCTTAGAAGCAGATATTCTCATAGCAACAGAATTACATGTTTCATAAAAGAGAAATGTTCCAAACCTTCTTTTCTGTCAGAAATGCAATAGATCTTAGTGTGTCTTGACCTAATGGCTGTCATATTCTCAGAGGAAAAGGGAAACCTGCACAACTTTTCCTTCTGTCGAAGGGGATTCAGCTCTCCTTCAAATCTCAGGATTTATGGAGCCAGAGAAAAGGATGAAGAAGGAACACACCTGTATCCTAAAATTACCTGCACTTGTTCAGGAGTGAAGAGGCTAACACTTTAATCACTGTTCCTGGGACTTTTTAATAGAAAATTGAAAAGCAGTGCTGGGAATGGTGCTTCTGGGTTGGGAAAAGTGAGGTAGAAATACCTCATGTCTCCTCATTTGTGAGCAGATATGGTTGGACATGATGTCTTCCTCTTTCTCTACTCTCAGCTGTCATACTTTTGCATGAAGAAGTGAGCCATGCTTGGTGCTATCAAAAAGAACAAGTGTGTGTCTGTCCTGAAGAGCTGGCTGTGAGCTCCCAGGTAAAACAGAGGTAGGGAGCTCGTGGCCCAGGACTGCAGCATGACACTCAGCTCCCCTGCCTTCCTTGGGAAGCTTCAAGTTCAGTGTCCTGGCTCTTTGGACTTGCCACTTTGTGTCACTCAAGTCCTGGGCATCCTATTTCTCTAATCAACGCTTGCCCTCTTACTCTGATGTGCTCTGTGCTCATTTGTCATAGAATCTAAGTGGGATTATAATTTTTCACAGTTTAATCATTCCTGTTGAGTGTTATCTTTTCACTGGTATGGTCTGGTATACAGCATTGTGCAAAAGCAAGTGGTACTGGAGCAAAAGCCCGTAGCTCTCTACAGTGTGTATGAGGTATCCCACCCACACATATCCAGAATCTCTCTCTTGCTCCAAAGGTCCTTTCAGAGGAATTTAACACTTTTTTGAAGAGTTCTTCCTTCATTATGTCAGTCAGGTCTGGGATTTCTTTCAACCCAGTGTTATTTCTTCTCCCTCAATTCCCCAAATTATCTATTTTTCAGGTCTTTGCTTTCAAGATCCCGAAGTCTCTTATCTCTATCGGTAACTGTATCTGAATGCCTGTTTAAGCCCGCCTCAACTTCAGTCACTCTACCTTTTATTGTAATTCCCTGAAAGAGGCTTGCATCAAAGCCTCCATTGATGTTAGCTCAGACAGTAATTCTCTAATGTCTGCCAATCTTCCTCTGCTGTACTTTGTTTGCAGCACAACACTGGGCCTCCGGGACCTCCCAGCGCTCCTCTTTGGCTGCCTGCTAAGGCATCCTTAATACCAGCATTGCACCTCTGTACAAGTGTGCGTAAGGGATCACCAAATATTTTAGAAGGGGCTTTGGAGTAGTTTGCATTTTCTCAAAATAATTGAAAATGACATATTGATGGCTGCTTTGAATAACTGCTACAGCCTTCAAGACATGTCCATTGCTCTGAATAGCCTCTGCTATCCACTTTATCTCTTATATTCCTGCACTTTTCAGACTGTAGCAAAGGGTAAGATTAGCCTCTCCAATCCAATTTGGGACACATCACTCATGACTGCACCTTCATGACACTTTCACACACAGATAATAAAAAATTAACCAGGAAAATGTGTCACAAGTCCCAACCCCACTTACCACGTAAAAATGGTTGCCCAGCCTCAGATTCCCAGGTTCAAGCTTCTCCTTTTGCCAAAAAGCAAATTCCTGTGATTAAGCGTATTACTCAATGATGCCTTTCCTGCCATATGAATACGGCACGGGGCCTAACCCTGAATTCTGCATTTATTTGAAGATGGTCTGTGCCTTCTTCCTAGCTGTCATGATGCTAATGCAGAGAAGAAGAAATACCTTCTTTTTCCTCCTTTCCCTTTTCTACACCATGTTCTAACTACTACTGCAAAAGTCATGTGTTATATTCCTGAACTAGTTGTGCTCAGCCTGAAATTATTCTCTCCTCAGCTCCTTTTACAGACAGCACCTGTCCAGACTGAAATCAAATACTCCATCCAGTGATGAGGCTGCCTCATGTGCTCTCCCTGGCCAAGCCTAAAAGTGTACATCTAGTTATCCAGTGCTCAGGAAAACATGCTGTAAAATGAGCGAATAGGAAATTCTGAAGAGATGAATCCTAAACATTGTCTTCCTCTGGACCTCTCATGTCTTTGTGTGAGCTACACAGAGCTCAGAGGGGATTAATTTCCCAAAACACTTATCTGGAAATAGATATCCACAGAGTGCAAGAGGACACCACAGGACCTGCTGTTAAAACCATGCTGGAAAACATCACAGTTGTTGTCTGCTATAAATTTGCCCTTTGGTAACCAGCCCCCCTTGCACTGAAGCAACTCTGACACCAAGGATACGAAGCCCAGGAAGGCACCCAGGTAGGGCAGAGAGACTTGTAACAGGAAGAGCTCCCCACACTGTGCTTTGTGTGAGAGCCCAAATTCACACACAGATCTCAGCTCACACAGCTTTTTGGGTGGCTTAACAGCTTAGCTGTGCTCACTAAAAACACAGCAAAGCAGGCAGCACCCCAAGCAGCGTCTGCTGTAGCAGCCCCCTTTGACCTGGTGGGATCACCACGTGCTTCATCCCAGCCCTGACTGTGGCTGTGAAGGCCCTTGCTTTCCCCTGGGAGTGTGTCTGTAAGAGTACTGCAATGAACCCTGCAGCTGCTGCGTTCCCTGTCACAGGAACTGCAGATACAGCCTAAAGGAGAGAATCCTGCACAGGTGATATTATTCCCAACTAAAGTAAAACAGGGAAACCCCTTATCCCTTTCTCTGGAGATGAAGAAATCAATCAGCAATCCTCAACCTCCAAGAGCAGAAATGTATGATGTAGCAGACATCTTTTTGTGAGAATCCTTTCTTTAGGATTTTCCCTTCTGGGAAGCTGAGGGCCCAGAAAAAGAAGGTAAACAATGGTAATCTACTGCTGTGGAATGCAACAGGTGGATCTTTGATTGGGCCATCTTGAATGTTTATAATTAATGGCCAATCAAGACTGAGCTATCTCGGACAGAGTCTGAGAGAGCTGCCTTTGTTATCATTCTTGTCTAGTCTATTCTTAGCTTAGCCTTCTGAGGAACCTTTTCCTTTCTATTTCTTTTTAGTATAGTTATAATGTAATATATATTTATCATAAAATAATAAATCAAGCCTTCTGATCATGGAGTCAACATTCTCGTCTCTTCCCTCATTCAAGAACCCCTGTGACCATGGTCACAGTATGAAACTGTTTCCTTTGCTTTAATCTACAGGGCATTCTGCTCTTGCTTTTTTTTTGTTCAGTTTTCTCCCAGTCCAAAATCTCATAACCCTGATTTAGGTGCTAATATGCTGCACTGAGCTGCAATCCCCAGGCAGCTTCATCATCTCCAAGCTGTGCAGGCTTAAACCCTTAACCTGTCACAATACCATGATTAAGATCCATCATACATTTGAACAGTTTGAAAGCCCATGTCTGCTTCCTCACCAGACACTCTCACTCTCCAGTGAAAGGCAAAATCAATTGCACCCCACAGGAAATAGAGGGAAGCCAAGTGGGTATTTTAGACAGCCATTTGCAGCATTAGAGCCCAGCTCCCTGGCCAGGTGTATTCTAAACTTCTACTGTTCACAGCCTTGCTGGTCTTTGGGGATGAAACAGAATAATAATCTCCTTCACACTGCTGATATTCCCAAGTGACTTTAAATGACCAAACTTACATTGGAGTATTAAATACGTCATATCACTTTTAGATCAAAATGTAGCACTTTGCACTACTTGTGTAAGTCATAGGTCTTCCCAATGCATTATTTGTGATTTGGGTACTCCTAAAACGGCCCCATTTCTGACAGCAATCATAAGGACTGAATAGCTACATAGTGTCTACTTTAAGGTGAGGATGAGCCATGAGCCCATGAGATCTCACAGGAATGTTATGGGTAGCACTGCCCTGCTCGCAGAAAGGACTTCTTGCTTTGTGCCCTGCAGTCTCAGAGGGTCTATTCATATGTGTTAGTTACCTCCTACTTCCCTTTAGAGTAGAATAAAAAGTTGAACTAAATGCTCAATGCCAGAAAACTTCTTAAATCAAATCAAAATAGGAAAGCCATGCTTCTGCACATCTCCACAGATGGTGGATATGCTAAAGCAGAGTATTTACAGCAGCCAAACTAAAATAATTTTATGTGTAAAAAGCATCTCTTTTTTTCCCCAGTTCACATATTAGTCCAATTTCTACATTGCCTTCAGTGATCAGGAAGAAAATAACTCTTATTGTTTAGTGACATTTCTGAATATTTATAGTTCTCTGGTAGTAACCTTTTGTTTGGTAGATAGCTGAGTTTGCACTGTATGTTGAGTATGTCATTAAACATTTGCCTGAAGACTTGAGTGTTAGCATCAGTGACAGAGTTTCCTAAACATGTCACATTTTCTTTGGCTGTCATGAAAAATTATAGCTACTGTGACTCACACTTTAATAGCAGCTATTTGTGATACTTTAACCTAATGTACAGCCCCAGAGGAGAAACAAGAGACAGAATAAAGCATCTGCCACCGACTTGCTTGAATGGAGGGATTCCAAGCATTATTAGGATGCCAAATTAAAGAGAAAAGGCTCTTGTGTCAAATGTCAAAGGGTCTTGGTCTTTGTAAACTTTGCTGTAATTTATGTCTTATCTCTGAAAGCATATAAAGAAAAAATAAAACAAATGTTCCTTTGCTCTCTGGTGTCTCTTTCTCTGTACTTAGCTGCATAAGTTCTTGTGATAGGGCTAAATATTTTTATAAAAACTCACACAATTAATTATGAAACTTTTTAACAATTGAATACAAAATGGAAATATGCACTACCTTCTAGTGTATCTTATTTTTTCAATATAAATTTTAAAAAGATAAAAAATCAATTGAACCATATGGGTGTTCTGGGTGCCAAATGGAAAAAATACATTTGTGATGTATTCCTCCATATTTTCTCTAAAACATATTGCTCTTTTCTGCAAGAGAAAGCCAAAGGAATGAATATTTCAGGTGTCTGTAACTTGGAAACTGTTCTCTTCCTGTTTATCTGCAATCTTTCCCTATTTCTGTCAAAACTTCTTCTGCCATCCTAATATACATCAAGAAACTTATTCATGTCTTAATTAGTCCATGTGTAAATAAAAATAGAAACACTTGCCTCCCTCTAAGTTAAATTCAGCCTTTTTTGGAAATGTTTTAAGAACTTGAAGAGAAGATAAAATAGGGCACAAGTGCACAAATTGGTTTCTATAAATTCAGAGATTTAACCCACATGATTAGGATGACAATGCCAAAAGCCAAGCCCTGGAGGAAACACAAACAATTGTCACTGATAACAGCCAGCTAACAGATTTTTCCCAAGATGGAGCTCTTGAAATCTATTCTAAGAACAAAGATTAATACATCATTCTGCACCAATATCATCAGCCACCTAGAAATCTTCACCCTGGAGTAAAAAAACTCTTTAGGCTTTATAACAAAGGACAAAACTCTGCAATCCTGTGTCTGGCTTCACTGTATATCATTTTATTACCTCACAGGAAAAAAAATCCATGAAAAAAATCTATGAAATGTGATGTTGTTTTTGCTTGTCTTCATGGACGTTCAGTAAATCAGGCCACCATACAGCAGCTATGTTCACATTTCAACATAAAACCCTGATATCACCTAAGCAGCTCTGTGAAATATGTTCTCAATAAACAGGACTGAAAAGTGAAGCTGTTATATGAATTAAAGAACAAAACATTCTTCAGGAAGTTTGGATTCCCTTTTCAGACTTTATCATCTGACATATTGTATCGGTTTGGGTGGTACCTGCAAGTTTATAAAATTTTATCAGATATTTGTAGATTCCACTGTTTGAGCAAGGCAAACCTTATAATGATTTTCAGGAAATCAGAAGTCTGACTGACATCCTCTTTCTAAATTTCCATAGACTGCATTTTTTATTTTCATTGACTGCACTCACCCTCTGAAACAAATCTCGTGTTTCTATCGATGTATTGGCACAAGTTCATCCATCACTATGGGCCTTAACTTTGCACTCTAATGCAGCCCTAAATCCCTCCTCACAGCATCACCAACATGCATTTCTGGCTAATAACATATAGCTGGGTGGAACTATCATGCACTGCTTTTTGTAAGAGGATTATGAAGACAGAGCAAAAGTTTTTCATTATAGTTTGACACCAAGGAAGATGCATGAATGTTGCATTTCTCTCCTCAAAATTTAAATGAAATTGTTTACTAGACAGAAGGATTGCGGCTGTCACGCATTGTTAAAAAATCAGAGATAGAACTAAGACTTGAAACCCTACTAAGATTATCTTTTCAAATGAAGATCTCTGTGACAATTGTCTTCAAAACAGGTTTTTCAACACTTTGTAAAAGGATGAGGATTCTACACTAATCCCAATAGACACAAATTGAACATACAGCCCAGGAAAAGTGAGGCTGTCCTTGTGTAGGACCCCACTTTTTGTCCCAGTCCCATGAGAAGTCGTATTAGCAGTTATAATCTGCAATGCAATCTTTCACTGGTTATTGCTTAGACTAGGATCCCATCCATGACAAAGTCTACAAAGTTCTTCAGAAGACACTCTTCAGAGTGCAGTGTGGTCTTGCACTCACACACAGTACATCCACCTCGCTGGATTTCAGACACTTTAGAAACAAAGATCATCTAGCTCTCTTTGCTACTGGTATGTAGACTAGTAGCAAAGCATAATTTCAATGTGAGCTATTATTGATCAAAAATTTCCCCTGAAATGGACATTTCCCTGTCCAGAATGAATAGACTTAGCACAACACTCAGAACATTCTATAAACTATGCTTTTGCTTTTATAACACATTCAAATGTTGTGAGAAGGTATTTGTGGAGGTAAGCTAAATTCTTACTGAAGGACAGAGGAAGGGGGAGAAGGAGGGAGGGAGGTTACAGAAGGGAAAGCAATCTACAAGGTGGAAGGAAACATAAACCATCCTGATTTATACTTTTTCTCCACCCCTTCTGTTGATTGCTTTTCCTTCTAGAGACACATCTTTTCTCTTCTTCTGCAAGGTGTGAAGTGAACTGATTTACGCTGCCTTTCCAGCAGATAGTTAAGCCACCCTCCTATTCAAGAAAAAAAATTTAAAAATTAATAACATGTACCTTGTTCAGCTAGCTTGATTTGTCTTCACTGGCTGTTTTTTTTTTTTAATTTAATGAAAATCAGACGTTAGGAATAGATAAAATACCATCTTAATTGTTACTTTAACTAGTTATAATAATAACAAGTATGCCATATTGGCTTAAGTGAACCATTCAGTAAGTCCTTGGAAAACATCAGATGCCAATGAGCCTTGGATTATTCTGTGTATCCACTGTGCAATGGGTAAATATGTACAGCATCTAGAAGTCAATTTATACCCTCTTTAGCAACTCTGATGATCTAAACTCTATTCTTTCTTGTAGAAGCTGCCCAATGGGTGGAGTTGGCATTAAGAAGCAAACTGTCTCACAAAGTTGCCCCATCCTTGCCCCCACATGGTGTTAAGGTCAGTCTGAAGGCAGCTATATGGGAAACCCCACAACCTTACAGGGAACAGTTGAGTCCTCCTCTGAAAAGAACTGCAGCCAGCCCTGGGACCCACATGGGTGCAGGGAAAGCACCCAGGTGGTCATGGCCAGGATGTAGAATGAATAAAAAGGAGGTCAGTTTTTCAAGTGTATGGTTCATTCTCATGTTTGAATGAGAGTGTAAGGTTCACTCTCATGTTTCCTTTGCAACAGAGTGTTTAAACAACACTTAATGTAAACATTTCAACAATACAAGTGATGACTGCTTGTGACTTACTCAAGAAGGAAGCTTCCAAATGTAGAGACAAAACACTGTCTTTCCACAAGGATCACATCTGGAAAGTGATGCAAAGTAGGACAAAAAAACCATTATTATCTTTCAACCAAAATTTTCTGAAAAATTCTCCAGTTGCATATTAACTTTTCAATATAGCACCACCATTTGAGAAGCCCAGGTGTTATGAAAGGCAAATTACAGTAGGTCAGTGTTTCCAGTAGTGAATTACCATCAGGTTCAGTTTCTCCACTAGCTCCTCTGAGGTTTCAGATCTGACAGCAGATGTGAACCATAGGATATGAACCTGCAGCTCCTGTTTTTATGGTACTGGAAACAGCAGTTTCCCCCTAGCACTGATGAGGCTGCCAGGTTGATCTATCTTTTAGCAGGAACCTGGAGCCCTGCTGCTGTAGGTAGTGATGCAGTGGCATTCCTGACTTAGCTGCCTGTCTGCAGATCACCCACATTGGTGATCTTGCCAATTTTTTGATCTGCCAAGGCCTCATGTGTTTATATTAGAGCCTCTGCCTGCTGCTGCTGGTAGAAGAAAGCATCTAGACAGGTCTTATTTCAGTCACAGTACGTACAGCAGCATTTTTTCACATCACCTCCTATGTCCTGTTGGCCTTTTAGTGTGAGGTCCTTTTGGGCAGTAGTCTTTGTTACAGAGATTGAATAAGGCACCTGTTTAACAGAGCTGCACTGCCTGCTGGGGGCCTCCAGGAATACTAAAGCTTAAGAGCACATGGAAACAAAGACAGCTTTTCAAAGGTCTCTCTATAGCCTCTGCCAAAGTGACCTGTCAGGGCTTCATCTCAACCTGACGTTTTGACAGAGCTCTTCAAGTAAGAACTGAGAAAACTGGATTTTGTCAGAACTTGACTTGAAAGGATTTTCAACAGTTCCATTTCTTATTTATTCCCTTCTGGCAAGAGAAGTTTTACATGTGAGAATCTCATGAAGCAGAAAATCCAGCTTTTAAATGGCATTCCCTCTTGGTTACAGAGGATACTAGAGTGACTAAGTCCATATCATAGCCTCAACATGGTTTGGCTGCTCATGCTCCCTGCAGGAAAGTTGTGTAATTTCTCAGGCTTTTATCTAGATGACATATTTTTTAAAAAGTTGCATTCTGTGCCTGCATAAAACTTCCATCATCACCTTCTAGCACAAGTAGCATATTTCTAATACAAACAGACCCTTCAGTTAGGGTCTTAGGTAAGTGACACAGTATGAAGTAAATAATGTAATATTTCTTTTGTGTTCTACATTTTAGCACAAGATATTAGAAACGATGCTCTGGCACAGTAGTGCTGACACCTCTGAAAATGGTTTTGTGCTGGCTCACTCACCATATTTGCTTCCCATGGAAGAAAAATATTATGAAGCCACTTAGGAGGAAATGAGTTCTGGAGGTAGTTAATCACTACCTGTGCAAGTGCAAGGTGTGGGATGCGAGATAGGATTCACAGGCAGCAAACAGCAGGCAAGACACTGAGAGAATGGATATTCCAAGTGCCATTAATTTGCATTGAGTACATGGGGCTAGAGGAAGTGGTCTGGTTAATTAAACCATATCACTGAAATGGATTCAAAACAGTTTTAGTTTAGCATTAAAATCAGCTTTAGCCTATATTCCACATAGTTTACATTGAGATAATTTATTCTGTATCTGAAGAAGTTCAGATATAGACTGTGCAATAACACTGGCTTTGTAGAGCAGAGTTGCTTGTGAAAACATTCCTCAATACCTGTAAGCCATTCCTCTCACTTCACTCATTTGAAAATATCTGTTCAGACAAAAAATTAAAGGCTGAGATCCATGGAAGGCTGATTGTTACAAGAGACAAAAGTAAAGTGCCCTGCTTTTCACCTCTAAACATCTGTAACGAAAACCCCCGGAGTTTGATTCTGTCTATTTAGTCCTTTGTGTTCACCCAGTAAATCACAATGCAAGCCAGTAGGACTAGCTCAGACTTAAAATATTAGCAGTGATGCATGTCTGTGTTGATGAACACTGATGAGACAGATAGAAGAAATCAGACTAAAATAACATCTGTTTGATCAGCACCTGTCTCTGTTCACTTTTATTATCTCCATCACATTACCCAAACAATAAAATGGGTGTTATTTTCGTAGATAATACATAAGGGAAAGGAGTCCACTATATTCACAGATGGTAGTCCTTCATCACAAATTAAAATTATCATCTTTTGGTAGACCAAAATTTGCTTAAATTAAAGCAATAAAGCCCACAAGAGTGCAAGGAACAACCTTATTGTGGTATGAGTACCCTATTTTTTAGAAAATGAAAGATTATCTTTGATTTAAATATTTTTAAAATTTTAATTTGATCTGAGGCTTTACCATCTGTGTGTCTACTGAACTACTCCCTGTGCTGTTAGTAAGGTTCTCAGTGTCTCGACTTGGGATCTAGAAATAAGGCAGGCTGGAGAGTTGTTCCACAGAGCTTATCAAAATTGACTTACAAAGAAAACTTTAATACCTGGAAAGTTACAGAACTATTCAATGTGAAGTGCATACACTCAAATTTTCTATTTTCTGAAATATTCCATTAAAGAAGAATGAATAACAGAAGTACACTAGAAAAGTTGTCAATAATTCCATGATTTTTTAGAGAAGAATATGGCTCACTGGAAGCACTACTGAATATCTAAAAGCTTGAGCTTACAGTCAGATTTATGATCAAGGGAGTGATCATCTTTTCACTCCCCAGAACAGTTCTGCTGCTGTGACCTGGAAGCATTCAGGACAAGAAGATTGATCTTGTAAGGGTTTATAGAACCAGCTCCTGAGAAGCCATAGCCATAGAAGAACTGAAGGTATCCAAGCCACACAATGCAAAGACAGTTAATTTTGTACTTAGGTAAAAACCCTGTATGAAGCTGTTTTCTCACTCCTGTACTCAGTGTGTGAGGCAGTACAGGGACAAGAAGGAATTAGGTGTTGGTATTGAAAGTGCCTGTTACAGAAAAGTTGCTTTGTGTCCTATTCCTCAGCAAAAGAGCTGCAAGCACAGAGAGCAATGGACACCCAGAAACTCTGACAAAATTGAAGTCTGAGGATATTTAGTAATCACATCAAATGTTTATCACACCCTCCACACTTCCTGTCTCCTAGCCTTTCAGCTTCCTTTATTTCCACCAGTTATAATTCTAGGTCCTTTGTGAGCAATATGGTGTACAAATTATAAGCTAAAAAAACCATGGTTTCAACAAGGTAAACCATGGTAAAACAAGGCTCCTAAACAGGATATGACAAAACAATTGGTGAAAATGGAATATTGTGAAAGAAATGGTCAAAAAGAGGTGATTTATAAAACATTGATTTAAAATAAATATTTTAAATTTCCATCTACTAACCTCTCCCAAAAACATGCATTGCTTTTCAGTATGCAGTTCCAACATGAAATTTCAAAGCACATAAAATGCCTAATAAGAAGCCATATACTAATAAGAGACAAGGAAATTGAGATACAAGCTAGCTGACAGGCCACAAAATGCAAAACACCAAGAAAATAAGCACCTATTTCACACTCTTTGTAATTTCTCCTTCATTTGTAATAACTGGTTTTAGTATCCTGCAACAGACAGTAAAATTGATACCTACAAAACTGACTGCAGATAGGTGAAATATCATTAATTAAGGGATAATACCCCTTGAAATCAGACATTGCCAGCAGTTTTCAGTTATGATCCATTAATATTTTAACTAGCAAGTCATTAATAGTAGTAATAACCAATTCTAAAGAGATTATTGCTTGAATAAAGTATTTTAATGATTTTAAATATTCTGAAAAGCTTGGTCTGTCTTAACTTTAAATTTTGATCCTTTTTAATGCCTGTGTAGGAAGAACTGTTTCTATTCACACTGAAATAGAGGCATTTCTATGACTGCATAACACAGTCTTGCATGGAATTCGTTCACAAGGTGCACAGCAAAAGGTCTCTCCTGCCTGTATTATTATATCTGTGATGTTGATAGACAGTCATGCCTTATGTCATCTGCCTTCTTTCTTTTCTGATGGCTGCTCTATAGCTTGCCTTGATCAGGGAGGCCTGAAATACTTCAGTCACAGGCTCTAATCCAATCTCTTGCATCAAACTGTGGCTCTCTTTTGATTTAGCTGGGTATGTACAATTACTCTCAGATGAGCTTCTGAGGAGCAAAGAGATATAGTTTACTCCAGGCAACATTATTTTTGTGCCTGTGCACAGAGTAAGCCTAATATTTAGGCTCTGTCCCTCTGTATCTATTAAAATACTGGAATTTATTTTACAGGTATCTCCTCAACAAGGTTAAATCATATAACTCTGGAGAAATAAGTTGACATAAAAATGTATATTTCATGAGAATGGTCCCAGGCCTATATCATGTTCATACAAATATAGCTAGAGATAGGAAAGACAGATAAGAAAGATAAGACATAAAGAGCCTCTTACCCCTCTGGAAAGCAGAGATCACTTTCCCACAGGAGACAGTATTTCCCAACTTTGATCCTATCGGGCTGGCCAGGAAGGAAATTGTATCTGTTTTATGACACTCCCAAGTTCCCATCTCTAAACCTCTACTGGAAATACAGCTTTTTAAGCAGTCAACCCTTTCCTTGACTCAACAAAGGTATCAAAAAATTTACAGACAAAATCTTGGCCTCTCTACTTGTATTGTAGACAAGATAACAACGCCCAGAAAGCAGATCCAGGAGCAGGCAGATAGCATCAATCCAAAGAATATCAGATTTTCTCATATTTTCCTATTTTCATTTTCTCATTCTCATTAAATTATAGTCTGGCATTATAAATGGCCATTTTTAGCCAAGATATATACAGAAGTTAAGTCTTTGTAACAATTTTCTGTTTCTATAGAGATAACAATGCCTCCTTTCTGATTTGACAATTATTTGGCATTGTCAAGAACAATAAATCTTCTGGTGGGTAGGTGGTCTATTGAGGCTCCATCCCACAATGTTTCAGCAATAAATGTCTCCTGTGTTGGGCCTGGCAGCTCCTGAGGGTAGAAATGCTGTCAAACATAATCCAGCAGCACTGTGAGAGGGATTCTGCTGAGGAGTCAGTCAAATAATCTCAGTCACGTTAGCATCTCATAGGGGATGATTTCACACAAAAATGTGAGAATGCATGAGATCTCTTCCACAAATAATGAATATACAATCAACTGGCACCATCTGCCCCTCAAAGCAATGCCTGTGTGCATTATGAGTATACTATCCAAGAAAATAAAAGCATGAAAGAACCACTATATTTGATCTTTGGAGACAGAATTGACATTGAACACAAACAATACAAATATCTCCACAGGCCCTTTATGTGATTCCTCAGAAGCCCAGGTAATTGCAATGTCTGCCAGGAAACCCACAACTTTACTGTGTCCAGGTTTTGATGCTTTGCTTCTTCCTAAAGATGCATCAGTAACACAGATCTTACAGGTTCAGACTGTTCCAAACCACTCCATTTGTTCCCAATTACCTTCTCCTTTCTCCAATTCCTTCTCTAGCTGTCCTTTTTAAGAAAGCTTTTTGCAAAGATTGATGCCTTAAGTTTTAGCTTTCATATTTTCCAGATACTGTACTGCATTAGTATACAACTCTGAACTTCATACAAAGTCCTAGCAAGTTCTCTTCACAGTTTAGTCAAAACAATCCTTTTCCAGCCCAAGAACCAAAGACATCATTGCAGCTTCAGGCCCAAAAAGTGTAAACAGTGAATTGGGGAGAGCAATCTGGGAGGATGGGACTGCATAACCTGAAGCTGTAATTGGACAACAAACTCCAATATGTAAATGGACCAAAACTTATAAAAGTGTGAAAAGGTGTGACCCAGCACCCATCTTTGGTGTAGCCACAGCCAGGCTCTGGTACTGCCCAAAGTGTGTCCTTTGAAGGCCTTTTAATAAACACCTACTTTATTCCTTTAACACTGCCTAGCCTCTGTTCTGGGCAGCCTCTCAAAGCATCAAGATGGTTGTTCCATCCATGTATGAAATGCTCCATTTTCATAAAGAAAAAAAATCATTCATAGAAAGACATTCACAGATAACAGACAATGTATGAGAGGTTTATAAATGAACTGAGTCTAGTAATTATTACACTGGGGGAGGGTACTGGTAAAATGACAAGGAATCTCACTTCAAGTCTGTTAGATATGATCCTTCCAAGTCAATAGAGACTGAAGGATGTTACCCTGTCCTGTTTGGACAAGTGGTTTGGTAGCTTGTGAGGAAGTGTTGACAGGCAGTCCGTGGCAGACTTACACATACAGAAGTGGAAAAAAATACAGAAGAATTTCTTCATTCTTCCCTCTTCTGCTAGGAAATACCAAAGCACATTCCATTCATGTGCATCTAGTTTTCTGCTTTTTAAAAGGAAGTACTTTATGGCAAAAAGCCTTTGTTTTCAAACCTAGAAACTTTATCACTGAGAAGAAGCCATGGTTTCTGGATGAGTAAGTAGAAGTCTGGGCTTGGCACTTGCCATAAGACAGGCTGTGGTTTCACCTCATGGTCCTGTGTGTCTCATTGAAATGCTAATCCAAGACTGAGAAAGCCATCATCATATAAAATACAGATGGCAACACAGCAAACACAACAAAATATAGAATAGGGAAACCTCACTGCTAGAGTTCATTGCCACCAGGTTATGGTGAAGCTGGGAATATATGGGGAAATATGTTAGGCTCAAAATGGAAAACTTAAACCTGTTGCACTGGGGAGGACAGAAACCAGGAAAGTGAGGGCAGGGTAAGAGTGAAGTTGTCTTCTCTCCTTTCCCTGTTTTTGCTGGGTAGGAGAGGATTTTAGTTGCCATGGCTGCCAAGAGCCAGTGATGCAAATCACTAAAAATAACTCCCACTGCTCAGAAAGATACAGACCTTATAGATCAGGCAAAAATGAAGTCATTCCTTCTGTTATTTACTCACTTTCTGCCTCCTCCTCCAGAAATACTCCCAAAATGGAAGCAGGACATTAAAGCAGCAGATATATTTGTGATGATTTATACCTGACCTCCACCAGGCACACCCTTAGATTTGCAGTCTCCCATGCACGGACCTCTGGAAACAGGACACAGTTCTATGACAAATACCTGCAACCCACTCTGAGGTCCATCCTCCAGAAGTCATTCTCAACTCACCTAGTCAGAAAAAGCATTACATGTTTGATGGGAAAGGATCAGGACTTACCTCAGGATGATAAGTAGGGATGAATAAGAAATAAGATTTAAAATGTATATGTGATAGAGTGAATCTTGTCCTGTATCAATCTGCTCAAGGACACTTTGCACAGCAACACAATAGCATTGCTAAACACCAGCTGTCCCTGCAAGATATGTTGAGATCTGCAGAGAAAAGACCTGTCTGTGGTGCACGTGTTCTCATTGTGAGCTTCTCTGTGAGACTGCATGGCTGGGGCACTTAGTGCATAGGTGTGAAGTAAGCAGCATTTCCAATTTTCTTTTTAGCTCGTCTTTACAATGATGCTGTCAACTGGAAATGAAGAAGGAAGGAGGCAATGAAGCAAGAATATTCAGCCACAGCTGAGAACAAAAAAAAGTTGAGGTAAATGCCAGCTACAGGTATAGAGGAAAAGAAAAGAACATTTATAAATATGTCAATGAAAAAAAAAAAAAAAAGGAGGGAAAGAAAGCAAAATAGAAAAAGATGTTTTAAAAATAACCAGGCACAAAAATGTCTAGAGACTGAAATATGCTGCTGATGTTTAATCTATTTTTCACAACAGAATATTAGGTAGGAAAGTTGAAGAGCTACACAGGCATAAAATTCTGCAGGCTTTTTATACTTTCTACTAGTCATGAGTACTTTGTTGATGCAAAAGTCTGCACCACAGTTAGAGGGTGACTGGGGACTGATTATTTTGGGGGTAGTACCTAGAAATCTACCTGTGCATAATTGAATGTAATCTCTGAGTAAATTGCCTTTCTTAAAATTTCCCTTACTAGGAAAGGGAAGACATTAGTTACTAAATACTTGAACTATGTTTGCCTTTGGAGGAGCTAGCAGACAGCTTCAAGCTAAAACTACTGCCTGATCATGCTGCTATCTGCAGGCCTCAAATTAGTCTGTGATTATGAGCAACCTGATCTAGTGGGTGGTATCCCCTATGGTGGGGGAGAGATTGGGACTAGATGGTATCCTCAAGGGCCTTTCCAATCCATGATTCCATGATTTTATGACATTGATCTATTTTGTAGAGGAGGTTGTGTGATGTGCAGAGGGCATGGGCATAGGCTGGGGCTTTGCAGAAAACTGGAAGATGTAAACTAGTAACCCATCTTCTAGATCACCTGGCCTTTTTTCTGGCTTTCATCCCAATTTCTTCTTTCTTTTGTGCTTTCCACAGCTTTAAAATGGTATGATCCTACTACTGGTAACTGGACCAGAAGCAGCTCTCATTGCTGATAATACTTATATCACCATATATTTATTACTCATTCTCTCTTTTCCTTCTGTTATTGGCCTAAATATCTGGTATATATTTGTTGAGATAAAAAGTTGCCAAGTACCTATTAATCTTTAATAAACCCTTATTTGAAAGACATGTCTTATGTAAAAGGAAAAAAACCCAAAAAATATTTTCCCCTTCAATCTTCTGCTATAACCTCTATGAACCCTCTGAGGACAATTTCTGTAAAACCAGTTTACTTTGCCAGTGAATTTCCATGTATGATTGGATTCTGTGCTGCTTAGTGAGATGGCTTCTCAGTCATGATAGCAAACCATGTCAGCAAAGTCACAAACAATTCCCACTGGCTGTTCACCCCTTGCTGTGGAGCAATATCAAGATGCCTGTTCTGGAAGAATGAGTGTACAGATGATGTGGGCTACCCTTAAGGTAACAGCCTTACAGATGATGTGGTCTACTTGAATCCACACTAAAAACTGCCTTCTATATGTAGAGGGGAAAATATCCCACATGCTTATCAAAACCAATCCGAAGTCAAAATTTGGTTGACACTTGTTTCAAGACATGCGGTGCACTACCATGATCTAATGCAAGTATTGCATGAGAGTTGGGTTGCAGACCTATCAGATTTAACTCATCACTGCATTCTGTGATGTTTCCTCAGCCTCTGGATGTCTGAAGTACTGTCTATATTACAGATATGGATTTTGGTGAACCTGTTCTATAGCAAATTAACATGCAGACTAGATTTATGTGGAAGTCCACAAAGGAGAGAGTACTGCCAGGCACTGCAGCCCAGAGAGTCTGAGGGGCAGGGGAATCAGGCATGGATGTGAAGGGGGAAGTGCAGAGCCACAGAGACCTAAAGTAGGACCAACATTTACTTTACCACCTTTATTGACAGTCATGAAGATTGCAAAATAAAACCACATTCATTAAATTTGCAGATGATGCTAAATTGGGAGACATTATACAAGTCAGGATCAAGAAATGTAATGTAGAGCAGCTCAGAGAAATACAGGCTGAGAATACCAAAGTGAGATTCAGCTTGTTAAAAAGCAAGCTAATGCATGCCACGAGGGAAGAATAACTTGGGCTGGGGGAAGCCACAAGTTCAATAGAAGGCAAAAGCCTCAAGGTAACAATGGGCAACAAATGGCATAGGAGCATTCCCAACAGGATGGGTGCAAAGGGTAGCACAGCTGTGGGCTGAAAATGCAGAGGCACTGGCTCATAAGCAGAGAGATTCAAGCCACCAGGTTTTATGAGGGATACCAATTTAGCTCCAAGACAAATGTACGTGACAACCCCCTAACTCAGATGTATTTGTGGGGTGAAATTTCTACAGATAGCTTCTGGTGTGTAAATTGTCTCTGGCATTTGGGATACAGAATCTAAAAGCAGGCAAAGTAGAGTGAGCTCAGAGAAAACAACACATTCAAGGATGGGAGAAAGTGACAAAGGACAATTCCATAACCTATGTATGCCACAGCAAAGAAAGTCCTACAAATGCCTGAAAAAAAGAGCAGTTCAATCCTGCAAAAGAAACACATGTAGTCCTGTTGTCATCTTTATTAAGATACAAGAACAAAAAAATTAACATTTACTAGTGTAAACTAGTCATAATATCTGGAGGATCTTACTTGTGGAATGTTTTTTTGAGCAGGGGCCATGAGCAAGATAACTTTGGAGAAGCAGCCCTACATTGATAGGATGGTGATGACAGAAAAAACCTTTTCCTTCTTTGATACCTATATTAAGTTTAGAAGATCTGTGTCACAGCTGTGCGTTCGATATTTACTTCCATGAAGTAAACAGATTCAGGAAAATAAAAACAAAAGCAATAAAAGAAGAAGAAACTTCTATGGAATCAGTTTCAAAGTACAGGAGCAATGTTTAAAAGAATAAAAAAAAAGCAGTGAACTAAAAAAGAACCTATTTGACCTCATGTTCTCAACCACAGTCAAAGTGAACCAATCATAATAATAACAATAAAGATGTTGAATTCTTTCAGAGTTCATTCTGGATGAAAATCAGGAAGCTGTGGGGAGGATACACAGGGGAATGTGATCAAAGATGGATTAATATCCTGCATGCCCAAAGGTTGCATATGCCATCTCACAATAGATACAGCAAGAGTGAAAATGGCCACTGGGGATAAAAGGAAATTACTAAAACAGAAGGACATTCAGAATTATAAATTATGCTGTATGAAAAACTGTATGACAAAATCTGTAAGACACTTAATATATGTTCAGTTCAACAACATGGGTTACTACAGAATGCTAAATACAAAATAACCATGAATGTTTATGAAATCCTTTGGTTTCTAACCAAGCTAATCAGGTACATGACAAAACATTAAGATTTTTTTTCCGGAGCTTTCAATTTTATTCAGGTTAAGAGTTCCAACGGAGTTGAACAAAGAGTGTAAAAAAATTTGTATCCATGAGTGAGTGTATTCTTGATTTGTCTGACATTATTTACACCTTGTTTAACTATTTCTGCACTCAGAAATGAATGGAAGCACATCCCATGTCAGGAAAAAAATGTCCCCAAGCAAATCTCAGCTGGTAAAACTTATAAGCATTTTGTCTCAAACAATCTTGGATGGTAGATTTGAAATTTTAATTTGAAAATCCAAGCCACTAGCACATCTGTGCTCAGTGGAATAGGTATGTAATCCTTGGGGTTGATTCTTAACTTCATGCCTGACAAGTGGTGCCTTTGCCTTCAGCTCCAAAGGGAACTCACAGGAGCTCCTGGCAGTGGGTGGAACAGAGCTGAGGAGCATTCTCTGTCAGGTCAGAGTAGGACCCAGCCCACAGTGAGACCATGCTGGCCCTCCCGGTCCTCGGGCACATTTCACAGTCGGGTAGGGCCTTTCCAAGTGCAGTTCATGATCAAAAGCTGCCCCTGGGGGAAAACAAATCAAGCTTTTATGTATTTTTCAGATAGATAGAAGCAGTTCAGTCTTGTTAAACAATGGAAAGAATTTCTGCAGAATTCATCAAGCATGAAATGCATACCATGAGAATGAAAATTTAACTGATTTTTAGAGCGTACTTCGTTTTCCCTACAGTTTCCTCACAGAATAAGGCAGCAAAGAGCTGCAAGCTACCACACCTTTTGTATGTCCTCAGTGAAATATTTGCTAAGATCAGGCAGAAAACCACTGACATTAAGGGAGCTGCAGGGGTGTCAATGAGAGCACAATTATAAGTCAGTGTGTTACACAGCCGTCTCAGGGGGACTCATTTGGCCTGCAGGTCTTTATTGCTGCTGATGGCAGGCAAAATGGGGGGAAGCTAACAGCTGACAGTAAAAGCCCACGGTGACTTTGCAGGAATGGTAGATACAAAGGCCATCTTTTTGTTTGTGAGCTATGCCTGTTTGATGAAATGACAATAAACATGGAGGTATTTTCACAAGGTCACTTTTTTTTCAGAACAGAGGCGAATTTAACTATACCTCACACAAAACTCCTTGCAAAATCTCCCAGGTTTCTGTTCCTGCAGGGAATCTTTCTGAAGCCAGGCTGTAACTTTGATCTTTCTTGTTACAGCCATGAGTTAGGGTCAGTTATAACTAAGAGTTTTAGAGACCCTCCTGCACTAGGATGTGACTTTAAATGGTTTCTAGAGAAAAGATAACTGAAATTTATGATTCAGTAGTTTGATTACAGCGTCATCCAAAACCTTAACATGGAGGAACACAAGGAGACACTGGGCAGGGCAGAAAGCACATAGAAGGAGGTACTGCTGGGAAGATTGCAGCCGGATAGGGCAGAAGACATAGAAACAGGCTGATGCTCCTCTCCACACAGGTGGTACATGCCATATATATATATATACATATCTCAAATGTATAAATCCTGATTGTTCATCTAGGGGCTTATGGTATAGAGGCTTTTAGAGCTCAGATCCTACAGTGCTGAAGCCTGGTGTGCTCCCACACTCAGCTGTGTGCAAACCTGAACTCAGACTCCATATAAATCTCCTACCTATCTCTCTTGCTCTGCTCAGGACTCCCCTGGGAAGAACATTGAAGTATTTACTTTGTCCCACATCAGCTGATATGTTATTTGGAAATGGGCAGGAGAAAGACAGAAGGCCACAGGAGGAGTCTACTCAGCACATAAGTGTGCCCTTAGGTATGTTATGAGGCACAACCTGTGGATGTTCCAGGCATTTCAGAAGAGTGGCTAGAGAGTCAGAATCCAAGTTACTTCAGCTGTATAGTTACAAGGTTTGAAAGATGACCTTGGGCTGGCTGTACCCTGGTTGAGAAAGATATCCCTCTAAAAAATGGAGGACCTAGAAACTATAACTTGGCAGACTTCCTATCTAACCTCATCTTCTTTTCCATAATAAGGAAGGGGGCAAAGATTCCCACAGGCAAGCACAATTCAGAGCCTTCAACAACAGAAAGAGAGGTTCTCATTAGCTTCAAGAGAAACAAGTGCTTTAATACAGTCTGAGATTACTAAGAGTTCTCTTTATCATTCTAATCTTATGGATAAATCTATGCACAAATCTCCAATTCAAGAGCAATTAATGATGCCATGTAAATATGACCTCTATGCATTAGCATAATTCAGCGAGGGAGGGACAAGTCCTAAGGAAGAAGGATGTGATTCTGTTTTTTCAATAGTTAAAATTGCTGTTTCTTTTGCTTTCCCTGTTAAAATTATAAAGGTTACTTTTTTTAATTGATACTCCTTATTTTATGATTTGGAAAGAGGAAAAAAATAATGTCATCCTCTCCATGTAAAAATGCAGAGGAGTTATTGGAAATAATGACAAAATAGTGTTTCTGTTTCTTGGGTGTTTTCTTATGACAATGCTGGGACACATTGGATTGCACTTGGACCTATAAAAGGAGCTTATGGAGTAAGATAATCCGTTAAAACAGGGACAACGGGAGGGAGAGGATGAGAGAGACAAAATCCTGTTCCTTCAAATTTGAAAGTTACTTCTTTCTTTTTACAGGATGACACACCAGAATGAAGATCAATCACAGCCCCCTTTACGGGCAGTTTTCCACCTTAATGAAGTGGGTTCATCATGACTTGCTATGACAATACCTCATTTTTGCCCACTGTTCCACTCCTTTTGTGACTCTTTTGATCAAGAGGATTGTTCTGCAGTGTCCCACGTGGTAACTGTATTAGGGAAAGTAGCTGATCTATTACCACAGGATAATACAGTTTGAAGGCAGTAATAGGGGCTGGCAGATTTCAATATTATTAGAGGGTCTTAGAGTGTCTGACATTTCAATTTGTTACCAGACCACTCATATCACTAGGGCAATCATTAAACATAGACTCTAATAAGGTTTCTGCTTTGTAGGGTCATTCATTATTGACAAGGAGAAAAGAAATAAATACCTTCCCAGGGGCAGCCTCAGTATGTAATACAGTAAAAATCATCTGAGTCTGGAACCATATTTCTAGATTTCCTGGCAAATCAAGCATTACATTTTCCAACTAAACCAAATGAAGGACTACAGATAAAAATATGAATACTTAAATTCTGTCATTACATGCTGTCAGAACACTCATTATGATCACATCCATATATTTTAAAAATTGATAATTAGGTCAAGTTGGCTTATTTTACCACTGTGATGGAAGCTAATAATGCACTTGTGTTGTCTTCAGCTTTATGAGGTCTGTACGCCTGGGACAAACTTTGCATATTATAATTAATCATCATATATCAGATAGCTCCAATAGCTATTTAACAGATGAGCCATCTTCACCTTTCAACTAGGTAGGCCTGCGATTTAGCCTGGAAATGAAAGGAATACATTCTTCATAAAGGCTTATTAATATTTTCCTCTTTGGATTAATGTTTGGTTTATTTGGGTTATGCTTTAAAGTTACTTTTTAATTACAGATTTTCCCTGAATTACCTTAAGTTTAAGTTCATTTCCCACATCTTTTAAAAATTAACTGTGTTGTACTGTAAACACAAATTGAGAAGAAGAGAAAAAATAGTTTGGAAGAAGGTGAAATATATCATTAAAACCACAACTAAAGGATTTGGACAGACCTATTTAATTCTGAAAATTTTATTTGAAGAAAAATTAATTTGTGCGATTTTTTTTCTCAGTTTCTTGGGAAGAAGTATAAATTATACAGAAAATAGGGTTGTTAGGATGCACTACAGCAATTGGTTAAGAAAGAGCAGTGTTGCACCAATGAATACAAGCCAGAAAGGGGCTAATCCTGTTTTAAGAGGTCCCACTGGCCTGATCAGGATCCATTCAGAAAAACAGAACTTTTAACCTGATTTTTGAATCAGGTAGAGTGGGCCCAAAAGAGCAGTTCAGGAGAGAATCAAGCTCAAGAAGAAATGAGCTGTTTTCATTAACTGATAAAACAGATGAACTGCAGCATCTGTGGTGATAGTGAATTAGTTTACAAAATTTCTTCTAGATTTAATAATATAAGGCATTATTAATAACCCAGGTAAAAAAATGTCTCCCACAATTCAATAAGGTGATACTTTCTTTTAAATTTATTAAAAGAGCCTTAATTGGATCAAAAGAGCAACTAACAGACAAATAAACTGACAACATAATTTAATTCAGCCAGTGTAGTGAGAAAGAATTTTTAATGCCATTTGTTTACTCATTCCTGGGTACCAGCTTAGTCAACTCCAACAAGACAGCTTCTCTCTGGCTGGTCTTTGGAAGTCCCCCAGAAATAACTTAAATCTTAACAGTGCAGTCCCTTGGCTCAGTGGAGCAAGTTGTTCTCATCACATTTCCCAGCTCCCTGATCAGGGAAAGCAATGTCCATTAAGTCAAAGCAAGAGATGCTGAACTAAGAAACTGTTCTGCCTACAAGCTGTCACTAAATACTGCAGGAGAGGCAGAAAGGGGTCAGTGAGTCAAGAAGGCTTGAACATGTGTAGAAGGACTCTATGTTAAAAGTGTAAATGAGTGAGAGAGACTTCCTGGAATGAACAAAGTGATTCAGTTATACAGAGAGAAGCTTAAAGACTTATCAACAACATCTGAGATTGTCCAACTTAGAAGCTGATAGCCCTAACAGCACTCACATATGTTGAGGCACTTAAAATGTGACAATGCTTTTAAATATACCACTGTCTTCTATAGCCAGTCTGTCACAAGCATACCTTATATCAAACTCATATTTCTGCAGAACATTGTACATTCTATCAGAGACTCCTGCAATATCAGGAAATGAAGTTTTATGCTATTGATCATAATGTAGATAAGGTATTTCTTTGGAACCATGATTCATATGTTCATTTAGTCACTGTTTTTTTCTAAAACATTCACTTTTTAAAGGGATATCTTTCTCAACCAGGGTATAGCCAGCCCAAGGTCATCTTTCAAACCTTGTGACTTTCCAGCTGAAGTAACTTGGATTCTGACTCTCTAGCCACTCTTCTGAAATGCCTGGAAAATCCACAGGTTGTGCTTCATAACATACCCAAGGGCACACTTATGTGCCAAGTAGACTCCTCCTGTGACCTTCTTCATACATCTAACAAATATAACAACTATAGTTATATTTTTGTCTGGTGGAAAAAAAAATTCAGCCCAGAATAGCCTTACCCTTCCTTACTTTAAGAATATATTGCTGGCTTGCATTCAAACTGGCATGCACCAGACCCCAGGTGCTTTTTGGCCAACCTACTTCCCAGCCAGTCTGCTCCCAGCCAGTCTGTATTGGTGGCTGGGGTCTGTATTGGTGGCTGGGGTTATTCCTCACCACGTGCAGGACTTTGCATTTCTATTTTCTGTCCTTCAGGAGGTTCCTGCTGTCACATTTCTCTAACCTGTCCCTGGCCCTCTGAATGTCAGCCCAGACATCTGGTCTATCTACCACTCCTCTGAGCTTTGCATCACCTGCTAATATATTGAAGGGAAACTCTGCTCCATCATCCAGATCATTAATGGAGCTGTTAAAGAGTACTGATCCCAACAGCCACCCCTAGGGTCTCAGGGCTAGGGACTGGACACGTACAGCTGAATACAGTTCTTTGAGCATGGCAGTTCAGCCAGTTTTCAGTCCATTTATCTTTTTTCTACGAAGATGTTATGGCAGACAGTGCAGAAAGCTTTGCTGAAGTCAAGATAAGCAACCGAGTCACCTCATAACAGAAATCTATCAGGTTAATCAGGCATGATTTCTCCTTCATAAATTTGTGCTGATTATTCACAATCAGCTTCTAGTCCTCCATACATTTGAAAACAGTTTCTGGAATTATATTTTCCATTACTTTAGTACAAGAAACTCTTAAAGATAAAAGATACATACCCACTTGAAAATTACTTGGAAAATAGAAAAATGTACTTATAAAAACAGAGAAATGCAAAGACAGCATTGCTAGTCTCTTTGTTGTCCCTTTAGTGGCTGAGACACTTATTAACAAGTTTGAGAGCAAAGCCCAAAAAGTGATTTGGGATGCTCCCCGACTGGACTCAGTCTGAAGGGAGCTGTTGCAGGCCCAGGAGACAGAAATGTTCTTTTTAGACAGAAGAGGTAGCATAGGTATAGTCAAATGAGTTCCCACTTCTAATTGTGGCACAGACAGAAAGGATAGATGAGACAAAAGGAGGGAGTAGGAGTCAATTTAAATTCAAAATCACCAGGATTCCATTGATTTTCTAGAGGCAGGATTGGGCCCATGAGGTTTAATTGTCTTGTATTCCTTTACAGAAATGTATGAAACATGCAATTGTTTTTGCAGTTAGATTATCTTGGTTTTCCCATTTGGCTAGCCAAGAAATGATAATACAGAGCATTATCTGTTCAAGTGTGAATCCAGTTTCTATGAACAGAGATAACCTAACAGTAGCAGCCTCCCTCACTGTTGAGAAAACAGCAATCCAAAGGCACCGTGAAAGGGGTAGCTGTCAGATCTCGGCAGCAAAAATTACCACAGCTTGTACATTTCAAAAAGAGGAAAGAATTCAGCAGAAAAATTAATATAAATTTATGTGCCTAATTTAATTTACACAAATCAGAAGGAGACAGGACAAGCAGTTAACATCTTAGCATTACCTGTCATCTGCAGCATGATTACTGTTATGAAACATAAGGAGTATTGGAGACCATAAAAGTTTTTACATTAGCAGCTACTAATTTACCAGCATAAGCGAACTGCTTCAGAGCTGCTAGCTGTTGTAGTGTGTTGTTAAGTTTATTGTATTACTCCCCATTTTCTGTACTGTTCCCCCCGCCCTGTTTTATGTAAATGGTTCTGCCCTTCCCAGTTTTCCCGCCACTTGCACAGAATATCCGTTAAGTTATATAATTCCTCCTCCCCCTTTATTTCCTTATAGGTAGACATTCTCTCCTCCCTGGGCCCAGTCAATCACCCCCCACTCCTCCCGGATTTCCAGAACCTTCTTCTCTCTGGGGGTTGTGGTTGGCTGAGCTCCCGGGGCCCCTCCTTTACTTTGTATCTATTGGTTTCCCCCTTATGTCAGTTATGTTAAGTTCATCCCTTCACCCTTCCCTATTGGTTCTTTGTGAATCCCTCCCATGTACCACCCCTTCCTTTAAAACCTCACTTCTCCCTCCCCTCGGGGCCACTCCCTGGTTGGTGCTCCTTGGTTGGTTTCCCCGGTTCATCAATAAACCGACTTCACCCCCAGAGAGTGTGCAGCTCCTTCTCTCGTCCCATCGGCAGCAAGTTCCGTCCGCAAGCCAGCTCAGCCGGAGGCCAACAGACCCCGAGGGGGGCTGGCAGTTTATGCAGCTGGGTATCGGCCTCTACCTTCTAGCCAGACGTTGACTTTATTGGCCTCATACACCTCGCCGCAGCTAGCTTCAGTTGAAAATAGCTTCTCCTCATGCTTGTTTGATTTGAATTTATTTGTTTAAATATTTCAGAAAGAGAATAGGTATTTTTATTCATATGGTTATAAAATATTTCCATAGCAGCAGCAGCAGTTCTAAATTCCTAGAATCCAAACAGTAGCCCGACTTATTATCGTCAATATCACTGGAATATCCTTACTGTTAGTTTTATGGTTCATCCTGCATAATCATCTGTAACCTAACCCATCACACTCACTTCTCTTGGCCTTTCTGTCCCTGCACCTTTGCCTCCATTACACCCCAGAACTTCTATCAATAGCAGGGATGCTGCTGCCCATTTGTTTCTGCTCCATCTCTGGGGAAAGCAAGGGACTGGAAGTGGATTATGTCTAGTTTCCTGGGGTTATTTCCTCCAGCCAAGATAACTCTATTTCCTTTGCAATAACGTGAGAGAGCAGCACCACCTCCCAGGTATGATCCATATGGTGTAAGGGTCTAAGAAAAATGGATGAGAAAAATCAATGCTGGGACAAATGGTGATCTGAGTGCTCTAGCACAACATCCTCCACTGTAAGATGAGTTCTCTCACAGCAGTGTATTTGTAAAGGGATAGAACTGCCCCATAGTAGACCACAATGTCTTAACAGAGTCAAGATGTTTGAAGGCTTCATGGTCCTTCTTGATGTCTGTCTCCTAAATTCTGACAGAATAATCTACTTGGGTTTTATCCATTTAAGTATAAACATCTTTAGGAGTACTCTAATCTTCTTATAATAATCATAGAAAAACATATTCTATGGTGCATACTTCACAAGAGAATGAGGCTAAAACAGTCTGTAAGACAAATACCATAGCCATAGCAGTTCAACTGGTTAATCTTTTCTGATGTAAACAGACTACCATCAGAGACATTCTCATGTGAAAGCCCCGCAGACACTTCAAACAGAGAAATGGCCCAAGCTGATCCAGGGGATATCCAGCCTGGGAGAGGAATCTGGATGTGTGCAGGTAATGTCTAGGATGTCTGCACAGGCTCAGTGCCTGAATTTGGCACTGCCTGGGCGCTTAATGAATGTAAGTCAGTTTTCTCTACTTCACTGCCAAAATGGGTCAAACTAAATTGAATTAGAGCTGTTTTAATGTTGAATGAGAATGTCTATAATGAGGATCGATGCAGTTTAACAAACCCATTTTAACCAATACTATTTTTTCATTCAAATGTACTTTTTTAGCTCTTCTTACACATAGGAGCTCTCAGGGAATGGTACATCATGAAGACACATTTTGGACACCATCAGTGCCTAAAAGGTGATTATGTACAAAACTTTTCCAGATGAGTGGTGCACATCAAGGTCTGCAGCCCCACTGTTACGTGTCTATAACACATATTTCATTGGATCTGAAGAGCAGTCCTTTGATACTTGAGAGGAACAAATTTGTGTAGGAGTTTACTACGCAGTGTAAACCTTCCATCAGATTCACTGCAGTGCCACAACTAGCTGTGGTTACTGGAGTTGGGATGAAAAACAGTAACAACTACTCTTCAGGGTTTCCTCAATCTCCTTCCCTCATCCCATCCCACACAGCGGCAGCTTCTTGTTGTACAAAGTCTGTCACATCTGAGAGAATGCGCAATTTATTGCTGTAGCAGTACAGTAGCTGTTGATGAGAACATGATGCTAGCTTATGAACCATGCCTCTCATCCCCTTTCATAGGTCTACCTTATGTCTGACTTTCTGGTTCTTGGCCAAAAATGTGAACATTTTTGAACAGGAAGAATTCAGAAGTGTGGAGAACTTGGAAGGATCATGTATTGAGAATTAACATTAAAAAAATCCCAACCAAAAAAGCCCCCAAACAACCAGAACCTAAATATACACACACACGCACACACACATTATAGATCGAAATCAGTAACATTTTTATTCACAAGTGGGAGAGTCATTTTGGAGATAACAATACCAAAATAATATAGGAGTCAGTTTAATTTTTTGTTCCCAAACAGCATTGACACTTCTTGATTCTCCACATTAGCTCAGAAGTTAAGTATCTCAAAGAAATGTGATTAAATGGAGACACCTACAAAGAATCTCTGTGGAGGTCAAGTGGGAGATCTGAATTCTGTTGGAGATGTATGGGAAGAAATATGTTGAGTGGTATGCAGAAACCATTCTGACAATGGAAAGACCTTTTGATGAACTACAGCTATTCAGCAGCCCAGATGACATTCACCTGTGCAGCCCATCCAATGGGAGCTCTAATGCACACACATCTATTTAGCAGTCTTCTGCTGGTAAAAATGGATGTGTTTTTTCCACTCATTTAATCACCAGCCACCTTCCCATAACTAACTCTTTACTTATGAGCATGTTAACTAGGGCTGATCAGAGCCGTGAGCAGGAAATGTAATTTTGTTCTCCAATTGCCCTATTCATTATCCTCCTCAGCATTTACATTCTGCACATTAGGATGCTGCATATAATGTGATCATTTACTATGTAGCTGTGACTGCCAAATACAATGAACAAAATAGAGTCTTCTGAGAGAGTTATTCTACATATAGGAAAAACACAGCTTGTTTTAATGGGATCTAAAAGTGATCAAGTGTAGAGCAATGTTTCTGTAATACATAGTCTTTGTTATCAGTTTTCTTTTATATATAGCATAAAGCTGGTTAATACGTACATAAGTCAAATGATTTACAAAGCAATATATCACCTCTCCGACCAGTGCAGGTCAGGATGTAGCATGTACCAAATTGCTCTGTTTTTAATAGACCCAGGGATAGGCAAAAAGAAAAGGGCGTTTTTGCTCTCCTATTCAGATGATTTTAGATATAAAAATGTTATGAGGCTCTCAGGACTGGGGAAACACAAAATTATTATGCTCGCCTCCCACCCCACCCCAAAAGGCTGCTAGATCCAGCCCAGGCAGAAGAGTGAAGAAAATATTTATGGAGTCTTGAAGCAAGAGGAGCTCTGGCTTACCAAGATTCTTTCTCTTACCATTCCTTCTCTGGCTTACCAAGCTTCTTTCTCTTGCTATTCCTTCTCTTACTTCACTTTTCCACCCTCTCTGCCTCCCTGTTTGCAAGGGTTGGTGTCAAGGTCTAGAAACTTTAAAACTCAAGACTGATTGATGCAATATATTTTTCGAAATACATTTTTTTCCTGAAGAGATCCTTTCATGTAGAAGAGACATAGGACCGTGAAGATAAAATTCAGGTTAGAAAAGGTATTTTCAAAAGAGTCTGTATATTTCCTTGAACAGCTACATTTTTTTCAGCAGTGTTCACCTGCATAGCTGAAATTGTACAAAGGAATGAATTATATTCATGGGGAAAAAAATGCATAATTAAGCTGCTTTTTGTGTAAGGGATTTTCCTACTAAAAAGTAGATATTAAATGACCAGTGTCATATAAATGGTATAAGACATATGAGAAATTTAGTTTTCACAGCCTAGTCAGAGGCACTCAATTCTGTACATCATGCACACCTGAATTATTCATCCATTACCTGGCCTTTCATCTGAGGTTTTTTATGCTTTGAAACAGTCCTTGTATAGATCTCCTGCACAGTTCTTTTACATGTAGGAGAGGTTAGATCTAGTGCCTGCAGCTCATAAGCAAACAGAGCTTGCTTTGACACTGGCACTGCTCTACTCCAGTAAAACCCATGATTCTAACTTGAGTACAAATTCATGCAGGAAACTTTGAAATGTGTATATTTCAATTAAAAATTACTGGGCATTTTTGGGGAAAAAGTACTCTCAGGAACTAATGTGCTAACTTCTGACTGAAATTTTTTAATTTGTGTGGCTGTCTATGGACCTATAGTCTACTGTAAAGCATATAATGTTGTATTGCCTATTTAATGATGATATTACAATTTACAGATGGTATTACAATTTACAGATGATATTACAATTTTGAAACACTTTGGATTATCATGGGTATGAAATGTGCCTTTCAGTAAACACAACTTGCATATCTTATGTTGTTGCAGAACACCAAATGCAAATCAGGTCACAGGTCAGTCACTACTCAATACAAAATCGCTGGTAATGCACCAATACAGAGTTTCTGTGCACTGCTTTCAGGGGAAATAATAACAAAGAATAACATTTCCATGTGTATCTTCTTTCAATAAGGAGAGAAGACCGACCATGGGAAAGGGAAACTTGTTTCTGTGGAGATGTATAATGGAATATCCTATAAAAATGTGCTGTGATGGGTCAGTAAACGAGGCCTTGCCTATGCAGAGTATGTTTTTTTTTTCATACAGAGTGAGATAAGGCCCCAGTGTGATGTTGTGCTACCAGAATAAATTATCCTATCACTTGTTTGGACACATAGACAGTTGTGCTCTGCCATACTCAGAGGAGAGCTGAGTCTTGGATTAGGGAAACTGAAGTGAGTGCAATACTGCTACCAGGTACTGAGAGAGGTGAATGAAAAGTGTCCCACCTCTCAGGCCATCCAAAGCAGGTCCTGCTTTTGTCATTTTTTCTCTGCATTGGCTGGCAAATCTATTTTTGTTATTTTGATAACAAGCAGGGCTAATCTTATCTAGCTCTACATAAAGACTTAGGTATGTTGATATAGATGATAGAGATATAGGCATCTACATAGATAATGGATATCTGAATACAAATAGAAATAAGAATAGACAAATACACATATAGATATAGAGGCAGATGCAGGCATAAGCACAGCTCTGCTTTGTTTACCCTCTGCCCCCTTCCCCAGCATCCTGACACAACACCATCATTAGCAACTAGATTAGCACCTCAAGCACCCAACAGCTGGCTCTAATTCTAGGAGCAATAAAGAGAAAAGTAAAGCAGAAGGTGGTTAACCACCACAACTGAGTTGGGCATAGGTCTGTTTGGGGGCTTGAAGGACCACAAAACTGTGGATCAGAGAATCAGGAAAATACTGAAGCTGTTTTCTTTCAGTTCACCTCTCCCATGTTTTCTTTCCAAGTTTTCAGCTTCCCTTTACTCTTGTGCCCTGTGCTGGTGTGATTTCATGTCCTGCAGTGAAAGAGCAGGCTGCAGATGTGCTTTGAGAGAAGTGACACAGACTTCTTTTTTGAAATGACAAAGACACAGTGAGGATGTCTGAAGCACAGAGAACAAATGCCACTCCTGTTTTTTCAGTCTAAACACAAAAGTTTGACTGCTGCTTTCTCTGTTATCAACCTTGTGATCTTTTTCCAATGACTTTATCTCTCCTTTTTTCTCCCTACCTTCTGCCTCTTGGAAAAGATCTATTGGCAGATTAAGCTTGCACTGTAAATATATTTGAAAAATTAAATTATTGTTGTATCAAAGGTTAGGAGTTCTCCTTTAAATATTGCATGAATTTGTGTCTGGTTAGAAATAGATAAAGAGATAGCTGGACTCTTTAACATTGCATGCAAGTAGCACCTTAGCGCAATCTAATTGCTTTCCTTTATCTTGCTCACTCGATTTGCTCTCCAAACACACACAGAACATGGAACAGATTGCAAAGTCTGCTTCTGGGGAGAAAACAGTCTAGCTAGAGGCTCCCAGGCCTTGCCAGGGATTTAGGGACTTGGGCTCAGGGCCGTGCCTAACCACATAAGCAGCTCAGTCCACGGCATCAAGTGACAGGAGCATCACAGGGGCTCTCCAGAGTGCAACATGTGGGATCCCTCCAGGCCTGTTTGTTCACAGCTGTCCCCACAGCCTCAGTCTGCCACCAGCTCACTGCTTGGGACAGCTTGCCAGCATCATTCTCCTGCCTCCCTCAGCACAGGCAGGCAGCTTGGGGCTAGCACAACTGATTCAGTACCAGCTTTAACCACTGCCCTTCAAACACTGGGATTTAGGAGTTTTTCTCTTCTATGGAAGTAATTAAAGTCCCAAACTGTGTCTTGGCGATTTCACAAGATAAAACCGAGGAACACACACCAGTAAAGCTTTTCTCAAATAGGGGAAGAGATTGGCTCCAGCACCAAGCAGCAGTATGACATTAAGCAAGGCAAACGGCCAAGCCCCTTGCCCAGCTTCACAGGATTTGTCCGTCTCCTCTCCTAGAAAGACAGCACTTCAGGTCCTGAACACTCATGGACAATCATGCTCTGGAGCTCTGAAGAGACCAGTTCAAGCCCTTGTCCTCCAAAACCACAGACAAAGCCTCTGAGATCACTGCACACAATCAGGTTCCTTTTGCCTAACCAGGTGCTGTGTGTCTGATGAGAAATGATACGTGACTGGATGCACACTCTTAGGCCACTTCATCTGCAATGTAAAATGCATGAGCTTAAAATCCCCACAAAATGAAATGGTGAAGTCAAACCTCATAACTTCAAAATTTTCCCACAAAAAGAAACACTAGAAATGGATGAGTTGTCATGGAGTGTTTCAGTGGGAATGGAACTGATCTCTGAGAAAAGACTGTTCATCAACCTGTTTTTGTCCAGTTCTGTCAAAGCAGGCTTTGACAGAAAATGTTCTGTGGGGTTTTTTTTTACCCAAAGGCAAATGAAAGAGACAAATCTATGGTGGTCTGACAGTGGTGTCTGCCAGATAACTTCTATTGACTTGTTTGCTCCATGTGGCAAGAACTTAAAAGGCTTATTGTGTGATGGCAACTAAAATATAGGGATATTCTTAAGCTGTCATTTAAATTTAGCCCATTACAGCAGAATCTTCTGCTCTATGACCAAATTCCAAGAAAAATATGAGATATGGAATAAGTAATCTGAAAAAATTATGAGGCAAGAAATTACAACTTTGAAACATGAAAGGAAGAAAGTTTTTAACACTTGATCATTTATTTAATTAGCATTTAAAGTTTTCGGGAACTAGAAAAAATGGTATCTGGACTTATTTTTTACTTTCACCTTTCAAAGAGTAAGAATATGTCATCCTAGAAGAAGGAAACATTCCTCAATATAATATAACTTTCATTCTCCAATATTGGAAATAATAACAAAAAGGCATTTATTTATTTTTTTTAAGAGCACAAACCAATGACAGTTCTGTGCTGAACAAAAAAGCACTATAAAATCTCAAAAGGAAGACTTGGTTCCATAATCAAATACCAAAATGATTTGAAAGATCTAATAATCTGCCATATCCTAGCAATAAATAATATATCCTGCAAACACAAACTTAGAAGGAAAAATGCCTTTAATCACAGTAATAGTTCTCCTGCTGCCCAGTATATCAAATTACCTTTTCCTTTTCAAAACAATATATCTTCCCAATCCCATTTATTCCTATAGCCTCTGGGCCAGGTTCTGATCTCAGATACACTGTTCAAATCCAGAGTAACTAAACTGAAATCATTCCTTTCAATTGGGACATTTTCTCTGGGTTAAATAGAAATTATTGACCAATGGAGCTGCACAAACAGATTACACAGAGGTCAGTTTCATGTTTCAGTCCATGCTCTATTTACTGAACACAACACATAGCATTGGCTTACCTGAGCATTTGCCTAGCCAGACCAATTGCTATACTGTTTTAAATGTTGTCCTTCTTTGTGTGGAATACAAGTTTTTTCTTGTTTTGGGTCCAATGCTATTTAAATACAAGGAAGTGAGACTGCAAGGAAGAGTCCTGTGAAAAAACAAACCCTCCCATCCTTCCCAGACAAATACCTGTCTGAATCATCCAATAGCTTTCAAAACCCCACCTGGTCTGAATGATCCCCATAAGCCCATGACTACCCTTTCTACCACTAACCACACTGTCCTGGCATGGCTGTGTGTCTCCAGCTGCCCTGGGAGACATTGGTGGTCTCCTCCTGCCTGCAGAGCTGGGTGCTGTGCTAAGGCACTGGCTCATACTGCTGCTCCTTTATGGTACAAAGAGGCAAGGTGTACTAATTCCACAGTCTCTCTGGGTGGTGTATTCAGTGCTGTGATGTTCTCCTGATGTTTCTCACAATGTCCAGACCAGAATGTGAGCTGTGGTTTGTGGCCACTGCCCCATATTGCATCATTAACCATTTCATGAGGAAATCATCATCATTCTTGAAACTGGCTTCAAGTATCGGCAGGGCAGCTGTTGGGCTGTCCAAGCACCTCATCAGACTTGATCAGCCTGGCAGAGCCTCCCAGGGCAGAGCTAAGAAGGCACTATGGGGTAGCAGTAGATTAAAAGATGGAGTAGGCATCACACGGTGTTTAGAGATAGGAAGCTCTGAGGAGTAAAAACTATGCAATGTTCACTACAGTACAAGTACATTAAATATATTAAATCAGCCTGCTTATGGTGCAAAATAAAATAGCTGATGTTTAGTCTAAGAATGCACCTCTTACTGTTGCCAGGCTTCTTCCTCGGGCACCTTCAAAGGAGTTCTCTGCTCCTTGAAACCTTCAGGTTTAAAAATGAAACAAAGAGGGAGGCTGGAATATGGAGAAGAGGGGGAAGGGTGTTTGCTGAATGAATTGAAGGCAGCATCCAAACCTAGTTCTGATTACAAGCGTCAAGCCTTTAGTGAAATATCTCATAAGAGTGGAAGGTTGGACAGATTTATGGGTATGCATACTCCACTGATTTTTACTTTGCAGGTGTATATATATGAGCAAAGATTAAAAGCCAAAACAAATGTTTAAATCATTGTATATTGGTGGTACAGTGGAATAAATATAGCATAGACCTCAAGATTCTAAGTAATGCTGATTGTAAAAGATAATTTCATCTTTGCATTCACCTCACTGAGACACAGAAAAAAATGTCATAAGAATTATGGCAACAATTTTCTAAGTACTACTACCTCCTCTCTGTTCTTAAAGTGTTCATTTTCTATTTTGATGTGGATCCCATTAAAAAAAGAATGCATTATAGACTTGAAAGTGGTTTTATTTAATATAATATACCAACAGAAGGTGATCATATTGCATGTAAAAAGTCAGAACTTTCTGAAATGGTAATACCACTCCCCTAAAAAAACATAAACATAAACAGTTATAAAAATACTGCCTTTTGTTATTGAAGTACCTCCCATCTGACAGGTCCCAAATTGCTACATGTACAGAAATCTTCTGATTATTATCAAAATACTTGGGACAGCTGTAACAAAAATATCGCCATAGAATTTTTTTAAGGAGAATGTTGGGAAATAATTTAGAAAATTGTGATCATGAAAGGTACAGTTAAGGCAGGCCACTTGTAAAGCCAAGGAGAAACTTACATCAGCAGATTTATAAAAAATGGTCCTTTAGTGACCACAAATAGTGTGGATCATATTTTACATCTACTCCAATTGACATAGGTTGGATTCCTGCATATAAAAAATATCCGATGTCTAAGGCATCGCTTGTATGAATTATAGACATAAATAAAATCAGCCAATATCATCCTTCTATAAAGAGAATTAACCCTATAAAATCTGACTTTTTAATTTACTCCTTGCTGAGAAACAAAGATTTAGTGTGCCCATGTGCATTTTGAGTAACTTGGTCAACAAACACATATACCAACATGTGCAGGAAGCACCAGTATGAATTTAGCTGGATTTTGTACAGCTTCATCACACAACAGAAGCATAAAAAAAAAGAGATGGTTCTGCAGCTAATCAATATCTAGAGGCAATGTCTGTGATTATATTTGCAACTGCACTAGGATCTCAACAAATATTCCTGAACTTTACAACAATCCAGAGAAAATGCCAAGTATCAATAACATCCAATTTATGAGTTTAGAATTTACCATCAGGGCTTGTTTCCTGTAATCTGGCAGGCACTGTATATCCTTTACAAATAACAGTTTTATCTGACTAATCTCCACGTGATCAGCAGAAAAGGACCTAGGGTTTCTGGTTGACAGCAGTTGAACACGAGCCAGCAGAGTGCCCATGTGGCCAAGAAGGCCAAGAGCATCCTGGCCTGTACTGAAATGATGTTGCCAGAAGGGCCAGAGGAGTGATTGTCCCTCTGTGCTCGGCACTGGTGAGCCCACACCTTGAGATCTGTGTCCACTTCTGAGCTGCCTCACTAAAAGAAGGACATTGAGGTGCTGGAGCGTGTCCAGAGAAGAGCAGCGGAGCTGGTGAAGGGTCTAGAGAGCCAGACATATTAGGAGTGGCTGGAGGTGCTGAGGTTACTTAGCCTGGAGAAGAGGAAGCTCAGGGGAGACCACATCACCCTCTACAACTCCCTGAAAGGAGCTTGCAACAAGGTGGGGGTCCCAAGTAGCAACAGGACAAGAGGAAGTGGCCTCAGACTGTGACAGGGAAGACTCAAACTGGACATCAGAAAGAAAGGGTTGTCAAGCATTGGAACTGGCTGCCCAAGGAAACAGTGGAGTCATCGTCCCTGCAAGTATTTAAGAATTGACTGGACGTGGCACTTAGTGCTGTGGTCTAGTTGACATGCTGGTGTTTGCTCACAGGCTGGATTTCATGCTCTTGGAGGTCTTTTCCAACCTTAATAATTCTATGATGATTCTGTGACTGACCTGATCACACACCTGGCCATGCATAACTGAAATATTCTAACCAAAGTCCTTTCTTGTAGACTATGATGCCTATATCACAAGGTCTGTGAGAATCTTTAGACCTTAGCATTCTCTCTCCATATAACTGAAGTTTAAATAAAAGATTTTTAAAGCTCCTGGAGTTTATTTAGTCCCTCAGGAGTGCCCAGCAGAGCTACCCATTAAGAACACTTCCTTATTTTCTATAATATCACTAATGTATGTCTGTAAAACCAGTGGAGTTATATTAACAAATGCCTGATGTGAGAGGATTGAAAAGCATGTACAAAGGAGATTTGGATTTGGTTCTTCTAATCCTGCTTCAGACTGGGGATCTTGAAAATGTGATGTGACCAAATTTTAAGCATTAGCAGTATTTTCTAGATCTGATGCATTTCTGACTTCTCAGAAAAGTCAGGTTCTTGCATCAACACAAGAGGACATCAGTGGAGTCCATGTTTATATATATATATTTTTTAGATTCTTTATTATTTAAAAGTGATCTCAGCCGAAGAGAAATATTTTGCTTGTTTGATCAAGAATTTTGTGCAAGTAGATATGATAAACAGAAAGTTTTCTCCTTAGGAGTATAATGTTTTCTAGTGCTGATTATAAAAACATTAAAGACATATTCTACCGACATTTCTTAGGACCATAAACCACTAAATTGTAAGCTTCACTTGCCTTAAAAATTTTGATAACAACATGAATAGAATTAGGAGCTTATCTGCCTCACCAGGAAATTGTTAAAAACAGAAGCTGCAACAACATGAAAAAAAAATTTAAAAATATGGAAAGACATCTGTTTTTATAGCTAAACCTGGTTGTATTTCTTATGTTTGACGTAAGGCAGTAATTGTTGTTTTCTCTTGTTCTGCAAGATTATACAAACCTTTTTAAAACAATGGAAGAAATTCTACCCATTATGGCATGCTTGTTTGGGTTTCATGCATAATTAAAGCTGGACAAAGGCAGTCTCTGATCAGACATTAACAAGCAAAATCGAAAAAGTCCAGCAGCAACCTGGTGCTGATAAACAGGAATTCTGAAGGGCTGATAAGCAAAGAGCCATTGTTATAGAGGAGAGGATTTACTAGCCTCTGTTTGGTTTGTTTGCTGGCTTCAGGGCAGGATCCTCTTCTGTAAAAAATATTGAGCTTTAATTGCTCTTCAGTACATCCAGGTTCAATGAGCTTTGGAGACAGTCAGATTTCCATCAGTTTCAGTGGGGCTGAGATCACACTTGAGATGTAAGAAATACCTTACATCTTTTCTCTTTCCATCCCTGCCTTTGTTCAACCTTCAAGTGAAATGTGTTCCAAATTTATCCTTGCATTGCTTTTCCACCCCTGCCCTTAAAAAAGAAATAAATTTGAATTTTACCACTTCTGTGCAAAACTACAGTGTGGTATGCAGTAGTCTCTGAAACTGTGAAGAATTGTGGATAAAATGGCTACTCTCAGTCTGGCTACACGAAAGCAAAGTAGGATTTAGAAGCTCCAACGAAAATAGCTCATGCTGGCTCTGTATGTTGAAGTGTGAGGAAGTTAGTGAGAAAGGTGACATTTTCCCCAGGCTGCACAGAAGCAGAAGCTATTCTGGAAGCATTACAGTATCTCACACAGCTGATGTGCATCTCCTGACAGCATACAGACCAGTTAGATCAGCAATCCCAAGGATGCCATTCCACCCCTAGATGTCCTTTTCCTTAGTGAACAACAGTATTGTTGAATGAAGAACCTGCACATCCCACATGCATATTTCTAGTACCCAGTGTGCTCCTGCAGCCTTCCCAGCTGGCCTCAGCCTGACAGACATCACCTTCTGACACCTGGAACAGGGACGAGAGGATAACTAAGCACATTAAGTAATAGTAAAGTTATTGCTAATGTTGGTGCTCATAAGACTCTCACAGTGCTGGATGGATGTGGAACTGGATGTGGAAGGATTGAAGCCATGAAGGACAAATTGTCTTAAAAGACATCTGCACCTAATAGGTATTGATGGGCCAATTTATACATCTAAACCGAGTACAGAAATATTATGAACCAAGTACAGAAATACTATGCTTTTGAGGTAAAACTGTGCCTTTTCTAAGTATCTCCTGCTTGACTTAACTTGATCTCCTTTCATGGCCAGGTGATCCACTTAGTGAACGAGGGAAAAGCCGTGGGTGTTGTCTACCTGAAATTCAGTAAAGCTGAACATGAGCCAGCAGGGTGACCAGGGACCAATTGCAACCAGGAGTATGAGGAGTGTCTGAGGGAACTCAGGTTGTTTAGTTTGGAGAAGAGGAAGCTCAGGGGTGACTTTATTTCTCTCTACAGCCACCTGTCATGAATGAGGTTTTAGGTTGTTCGAAGAATCACCAGCAAAAGTATCGGCAAAGCAGGATTGATATAAAAGTGAAAGCGTGATAAGATTTCTTGGCAAAGTTCACTCTTCTAATTTCTAGACGGTCAAAGCTACAGAGAAAAATTGGACTAAAATCTAAAATCAATCAATCAATCTAAAACTCAAATCAATCAAAAATTATATACATGGAGGCTGGGAATAGAAAAAGATAACGATGTGAAGAGTGAGGATAAAAAGGAATAAGGGAGACCCTCCTGTTGAGTCACAAGATTCAGGGTGAACCTTCTTGCCAAACATATCCTTGGACTTGACAGGGTTTAACAGCACTTAAACTAAACATTTAATCAACAGCCTAATTGAAATGTAACTAAAGTTTCTATAGATTTTACTGTAAGCACAACAGTAACACAGTTACAGGCCTAACTCACAAATCTGATGTATGTGTGTCTGTGAGGACATGGACAGTTGTACTACCATGTTACCTGAAAGGATGTTGTGGTAAGGTGGAGCTCCGTCTCTTCTCCCAGATAACAAGAAGTAGGACAAGAGGCAATGGCCTCAAGTTGCACCAAGAGAGACTCAGTTTGGATATTAGGAAAAAATTTCTGCAGTGAAATAGTGGTTAAGAATTAAATGGAACAGGCTGCCTAGTGAAGTGGTGGACTCGCCATTCCTGAAAGTGTTCAAAAACTGAGTAGATGTGGCACTTTACAGTATAGTTTAGTGGGCATGGGTGGTCAAAGGTTGGACTTCATGATCTTGGAGGTTTTCTCCAGCCTTAATGATTCTATGATCTCAAAGTACATTATAAGTGGTCAAACGAGCAAAAGAGCAGGTTCTGGGGAAAGGAATGGGGAGCATTTGTTTGTGCCTTGGGCATGTAAATTCCTTTTGAAGTCCCTGGAGATTTAGCCAGGAGATCCTGGGAGTCTGGAGACTGATACAGTTTGCTCTGGACACCCCATAAGTTCAGGGACTATTTGACGGAAACCGAACCCAAGAGAGAGAGCCTCTCTGGTTCCTTTCCCAGTGCGGATGAGGACTGTCTGAGTTCCCTGTCCGTAGTGTCTGGTGGTGCCAGACATGGCCTGGGTGGTCCCTGCTCCCCAGAAGTGTGTGTGTCCCCAGCAGGCTCTGTCACAGGTGCCATCTTGAGCAAATGCCTGTGGCACCTCCAAGGGCGCCTCAAGAAGATGTCTGTGATCACACAATTGAATTGACTCACATTTCAGAGGATCCCTAGGACCTAAAAACAAACACAGAAGCAGCATTTCATGGGGGCTTTTACTCAGTGCTACTCTCAGCTCCATGCCAGAAAAGGGCTTTGCATAACTAACATTGTCTCTGTAGGGGCAGCAGTGGTCAGATCACAAACCCAGCTCATTTACAAAAACTGACTTTATGAAATCCCTTCAGATATCACCTCACAACTGGATGGAGTGGGGAAAGTCTAAAAACCAGACATCTTCCAGACCCAGGAGGCCTCAAGATCCTGACCTTACCAAAGGTACTATCTGTCATCCAGTCCAATATCTGAAAGAAAGGAAGCAAAGATCTCTGAATGTTAGCTCCTCTGAATGGAGTTAGGAGAAGGCTTGCATACCACAGGTTCCTTTGGAAGAGTGGGAGATTGCCAAGGCAAAGGTTGAAGTTAGTTATCTTTTAAGTGATTTTTATTTAAGCGTCTTTGTCTGGGGGATCTGGCTCTCTAGAAAATTAATAGAAGCCTGATTGATTACTCTTGCCATGTGTGATTAAAAAATTTCTCCACAGTTTGAAATCAACCTGGAGTAACAAGAGCCTGGAATTTTAACAGCAAAATGAAAAATAATATTAATTTTTTTAACTTGCTGCAAAGACATGTGCATAGTTCTAAAAGAACTATGACAATTCATAAGCTGCAGGAGGTAACTAATTCAGTACATATGGCTAAGTATTAACATTTGAAACAACAAGATGTAACATTTAGGGATACCTAATCTCTGGTTGTCATCATAGGGTGTGTGAGTCGTTACAATGCAAGCACAATTTATGCACTTGACTCCCCTGTGTTAGGTTCATCCAGAAAAAAATACTTTTAGATAGTTTTCTGCTCCTCTTTGTAGTTATTGAATGTTAATGGCTGGATGAAAATCAAAACTTAGAATTAAAATATTCCACCAAAATAAATTTCAAAGGTTTTAGTCTGTGTTCTGAAATATTTTCTCTTTTTCTTGATCATTACAATTACTTCCTGGAGTAAATTTAACACAGCTCATAGTTCTGAAAACTTCATTCTGATTTGTTAAAATACAAATTCTCAGTCCATGGAGTGAAATCTTATAATCTGCCTTAGAAGCTTTTCTTCAGGTTGAGGACTCATGTGAGTAAAACAAGAAAGATTTGGCAATATTTTGATTTTGAAGTAAGCCTACTTGGAAGAAACTTGTTTCTTATCTAGCTTTATTTCTGAATTGTGAACTATCAACAAAGATTTCTTAAATAGCATTTGTTATCTTTGTTATTGTATATTTTTATCATATTAATGCCTAAAGACTTTTACAAGGTTTGCGATTCTATTGTAGTAGATGATGAATAAATAGGAAAAGAAAAAGATAATGTGTGCCCTGGAGGCCTTACAGTTGATAAATATTTGCTTAGTTGTTTAAATAAATAATATTCTGCACTTGTGTATGGTGCGTTTGAAGCTATTTATTTCAGCTGTCCACTGCAAGCATTACCCTGTGTCCTGCCTCACAGGCCACTTATTTTGTTCCCTAACTGGATGACAAACCTTTTAAGCAATAGAAAGATGAATGGTGAACAGTAAATAGTACATTTCCTAGAGGAATTTTTGGGCAAATGACCACCTGTGCTAAAAGCAGTGAAACACTGAGGACTCATAAATATTCACAAAAACATTTGACAGTTCTCCAAATGTTTGCAAATTAGCAACATAACTCTACAAATAAAGATGACACCATACATTTCTGGAAAAAAAATTAGAATATATAGATGCACTGTTCAATTTTACATGTGTCCAGGTGCTTTCTGCTAACAAACCTTCTCCCTTTTGAATGATTTTTTCATCTCACTTCTTAAAATAAATACTACCACATATGCCACTGTCAAACACATTCCTGAAAACAGCAGCAGCATTTGGCTCGAGACAGAGTTTTCCAGTACCACCATACATTTCAAAGAGAGTACCAAGCACAAGAAATATGGCCAGGGCAGCATCTTTATAGAGATCTCCAACAGAGATGGTCTGGAATAGAAATTCTTCTCAGGAGGGCAATAATCCCAAAGAATGTTGTTGTAAACCTGCTGACATCCATTCCTATTGAGGGGAAACATGCATTAAAATTCTTTCCCCTTCTGGAAACATCTTTACACAGACACCCATTTTTTCTCAACATGTCCAGAAAACAGCAGTAGCCAACACAGACCCTTGTGTTTCCAAGCAATTAAACCACTGCAATTAGAAATAGGCCATTTAAGATAATAGCATTTTCAAGAGATGAAGAAAAGCCACAGGTGGTAAATCATACACTGAAAAGATTTGCTAAACACACCAGAAGACCAAAAATGTGTAATTGCATACTTTGTTGATTGAACAGTGGGGATATAAGCACATCTTCTTCAAAAGTACTCAACCAAACAGGCAAAGAATAATCTGAGATGGTAGGATAACACAAACCCATCTCTGAATAGAGTGATTCAGCCAAAGTAATAAACCATACAAGTGAAGGAGGAAATAACTTGTGTGATTACAATATATTACTAATAATAACAAACTAGAAATAAGTCAGTGAAAAGAAACTTTTAAAATGTTTCTAAAAACAGAAGAAAAAAAGTTGAAACACAGAATGTCAGCCCTTCCTAAATTTAGTTCCATCTCAGAAGCAGAAAGAGTGCACACTATTTATATGACATCACAGAAGTGCATGGCTTCTTTTCTGTGACATATAAGCAATTTTTGACCTTAAAGAACTCACAGTGTAAGCATCAGATTTCTCAAATGATACCACCAATCACAAAGCTTAGTATCCTGAGTACTCTTTTTCTGAAACTAATCTTTAACTCACCTACTGCTCCTGTTGTGTTAGTGCCCATGGAAAAATATGACATACAGAGCATTTTCAGATTGATGCTATGATTTCACAATGGACACCACTCTATGCTAGAAATTAAATAATCAGTACTGTTCCCCAATTAGAAGTGAGATTGGCATAGCAGGCTGCTAAAACATACATCAAACTATAGACTAAAATATTAATTGCCTATCTAATGACCCCTTCAGTAATGTTTCTTTTTAAAATGTACTAGAAAAGGTTTTTTCTCCCCTTACATATTGCTGGGAGCTTCTTAGGACTTTGTAACCCTGATTTTACCAGAGTGAAAAAACCCACAGGTGTATTTCTGATACAAAACCCCAATGAAAGTTGCTGAACAGAGAGCCATCTCTCCTGTGCTTTACACAAAAAGGAAATGGGATTTTCCAGTGTAGTAACATTCCAGTTCACACTGTTAGCTGCATCAGAGAATGCTGGAAACTTGAAAAATGAGGAGGATAAACAAACAGAGAAATCAATAGAAATTCTTACTTGTGAAAAAAAAAATCAAATTACTGGGTGCTGCAGTCAATCAGATATTACTTGAATTTTATAGATGAATTGGACACTGAAAGTTAATTTAGTACACAGAAGAGTTGCATCTGCAGCCTTTGACTGACTGCTGTCACAACCCATCTTCCCAGAACTCCTTAGGATTTTTTCTACTGCTAATCATTCCTTCCTTATCTGCATTTCATTTTCTTCTCTTTTTTCTCCCCAAATGAAGTTTCATATAATTTTGTCTTTGAGAAAGCCCAGCAACTGGCTTTTTAAGGAAGAACCATCCATGGATGTCAGAACATGTACCCTAGGGAGCTGAAAAACAAGTCACCTGAACAAGGATTTGAATTCAGTCCACTTATGAAGAAATGCTGATATTATCTACTTCTTGAAAAGACTGTTCAGTGCAGACCAGAAAGTGAAGGAAGTAGAAAGCTTTCTGACTACTAAATGTTTCCTATTTTTCGTGGTTTCTGTGATATCCTGGCAGAGATTGATTTTTATAAAGCCAGTGGTCCTTAGTAGTTGCTAGGAAACAGTGCTCTGCACTCCATCTGCACATGAGGGGATGTGCAGCTAGAAACTGTGGTTTCTAATGGAGGCATTCTTCTGACTTCAGCCTTGCACAGAGAAATATCATTGCATGGTTTGCCCAGAACAACACAAGTAAGTTTCAGTCCTGTGTGCATATATTGTGGCTAAAACCAAGCTCAGCTAAATGAAGACCTTAATAACTTTGTCCCCCAGATCAAAAGACCTGGTGCAGATTCCAAGTACAGAATTTATTCATTACAGAAATTTAGGAAATCCAGGGATAAGCTGGGGCGGTCATATATCCAGTCCTTTGATATTTCTGGCTACCTACATAGTCACCTCCTCACATTTGTCAATCTCCATTAAAAAAAAAAAAAAAGGATTTTGTAAAACACAAATACCCCTGGTAAAGAGCAACCCTCTTTCAATGTGTAGCATAAATGTATTTATGGATTTTTTGGGGGGCTGGGGGTTGTGAACATTTTCATTTCAGCTAAACAGCTTTCTTGGCTTTTTTTTTACCACATCAATGCATTTATAGGCAGTGGTCTTATCTCCTTAACTCTGCTTTTGTTTGACTAACCAAACCCAACAAAAGCCCCTTACTCCTGTGTGGTGAGCTCTTCTCCTGTTATATTGTGATGCAGCACCTTTCTGTACTTCTTTCTTTGAATTTTTCTTTCTTGAATGTTGGTGAGCATGAATGTGCCTAATGATTCCAAGTAACATATCGCAGTGCATGGATGCTTTCCCCTCTCTACTGGAAATACTTCTCCTGATACTGCCTAGTGTATGGTGGGGTTTTAGGGTTTTTTGGGGTTTTTGTAATTTTGGGGAGGTTTTTTGTTTGTTTTTTGGGTTTTTTTGATCATATCAGTGGCTCAGAGACATCCTGTGGCTGAAAATAGAAACCCATCTTTTTTTTTTTTTTTTCCTTCCCATTCTCAGTGGGTAGAAACTATTCTTGTTATTCCTTCTTTAATCACCTTGGTTTTTAATTTCAGTCTATAATTGCTGGCATCAAGTTAACCAGATTTCTACTGAATTTGCCCTGTTGATATGCTTTGTACCTTCAACAAATTTAATTATTGAACATTGACTTCTTGATCACTAATAAAAGTAATTAAGGAACATCTTTTGGAATCTTGTTTTAGAGTGCTAGTTTCTCTTTCAGCATAATCCATCACTGTCTGCCCTTTAAGGAGTTCTTTGTACTAATTCTCATGTCAAGGAATAATGAACCACTATATGAAATATTTTACTGAAGAACAGGTAGTCTACAGCTCTTCTTGCTATTTTTCCTTGGGGGGGAAAAAATTAGTCTTTAAAGAAGCCTAAAACTTGGTCCCCATTAGTAAGCTGGTATTGTATTTTAGGAAATTGTCTGTTACTACCCATGGCTTTCATTTTCCCTAAAATATTGCACATCAGAAGAGTTGGTCTGTGGCTGCTGAGTTTGCCCTTTAGCATGTTTTTGTAACTGAGTCATGCTGACTTCCATTCAGATGGGCATAACAACTTCATCAGCGTGGGGAGTTCTGAGCCAGCTTTTGTGGAGCCATTTCCATTTTCTATTATCCTGTTTCCCATAAACAGTCCTGCTGTCACAATTCTGTTCCACCTGCTTGTCTTCAGAGGTAGAGAAAAAATACTATTTGCTGGGGACCATCCCTACACTAGCCTTAGATAGCGTCCTTACTTTTTTTTTGTAGCTCTTTATCTATTACGACTGAAGAATCTCTAACTCTTATTTCTGATTTCTTTAGGTCTAAATTATCCCTGCAGTCCACAGTTCACATTCTGGTCTTTCACTTTCAATCCTCCAAGCTCTGGTCTCTTTTTCTGAGCTAATCTCTTCTGACTCTGGTCTCAAACATCTCTTGACAAATTTCGGCAGATATTTTAGGATTATTTTTCTAGAGAGGCCTGGGGTTCCATTGCCTAAAAATACAAATTTCAGACCAGCACTCTACCCCAATTCAGAGTCTTTGCTGTTCAGAGTGAATTATTATAATATAGTTTTAAAGCCTTTACAGCCTAACACCACAACTACCAACTTGTCTGTGAATACTGCTATTTCATTTAAATTGGAATTGGGTCAGTACTGTCAGCACCTGATAGTGCATTAATTTCTCTATTACTTTCTGCATAATAACTTTACAACTTGCCCATCGCCACCTTAAAATACTATAAACTCTTAGCAGTTCCATTAGTTTCTTCAAATAGGAGTTTCTAATCTCCACTCAGAAAAATTACTAGATTGTTCTGTGGATGTGACATCCATTCTCCAGTCTATAAATGTGGAATTTAAACTCTCCTGTAATGATACAATCACCAGGTAGCTTTACTTCTCTCATGATGCTAAAGTAACCCAAGTTCAACATTCATTGTAGAACCCATTCCCTTTCCCACTACAGATCCCTTTCCCAAAACATTTTGATATAAGATGATCCTGTCTTATCCATACCATTGATTAACATTTCTTTACTGCCAGCCATATTCTTAATATATATAATGCTACCACATTATCTTTCAATTTCTCCTGCATTCCTTTCACAGTGTGCACCCTGTAGTACTTGCACTCCAGTTGCAATTAGTATTCTATCATGTTTCTGTTATCCCTCTGATATCCTGTTTCATGTCATGCATCAATAAGCCTTACTCCTTCCATCTTTGTGTTCAGGCAGCTTTGCTGCCTCTGTTACTGCCCTCTGCCTTCACCTGGTTTTGTAGTTTCCCTACCCAGAGCACTGGAAGAAGCTCCCCAGCCTGTTGTGTACCGCTTTGGAGGTGTCAGCCAGGAGCAAGTGCAGATCATAATCAGGGGAACAGAAAGCCAAATTGTGTCTTTTAATGCTGGGGAAATACAAGCTGACAGAGGATATCATGCCTCTCTGCAAGCACATCCAATATAAAAGCACCAGGGAAAGGAAAAGCTCTTTAGTCTAAAAGCCAATGCTGGCACAAGTACAAATAGACCCAAACTGGCTATGAATACATTTTTACTGGGCATTTTCAGAAAATGTCCAATCCCCAAAGCAGTGAGTATCTGAAACAGTCACTGAGAAGGCTGTTTGAATGGAAACCTCTGAGTCTCTTCAAGCTGAATTCAGTCCATTTATTAACAGTGATCTAACACCACTGTTCAAGAGAACAAAAACTTGACTCATGTCCCACAAGGTTGGTCCCAATTCCTAAATAATAATATTAATAAATCAACATTTTCTCTTCAAAAACAGACTGTTTAAACAACTTGTCAAGCAGTGCTATGATTTCTTCTTAGAAGAGAGTATGGTGTGGTGAGGAGCTTGATCAGCTCAGTCCTGCATCTCATCTCAGAAAAACCTTTAAACATAAGGTGTTATGACAAAAAAAAAATTTGCAAGCATCATTGACTTATATTTAGAAGTATCTGTATATAAACAAGAACATACCTGTAACCCCTTGAAAGTATTCTGAACAAAGATAAGCATATGTTTACACAGACTTTGGCATGTAAACTGTTCAGGACAAGGAGTCTGCCTGTACATTTATCTTTCTTTAAAGCAAAGTACACATCTATACAAGTAACTACAATTTTAGATTATTACTTTTGATGGCCAGCTGACAGTTACTTTATTAACAAAGATGTGCAAGAGATTACGAGCAAGTACTCAGACCTTTCTCAACAGTGAGAAATCTGAAATACTGTGCACTGGGCCTATTTCTTACACCCACAGCAGGGGTGTAAATATTCACAGTCATCTGAGCATCACTTTAGCAACAGCAATAAAAGACCCTGGGCATTTTGTGAGAATTAATGACTGCTGACAGTGTTAATAGCCTGAGGTGGAACTTTGGGCCATTAAACCCAACTAGCCATTAAACTTCAAGAGAGGTCCAAGGCTGAGGTCATTATGGCAGTTACAAATTCTAGGGGAGAAGGTATTTTTATGTATTCTGATTTGACAGTATTTAATCTGTATTTTTGTAGATCAAAGCTAAAGATTGGGTAGGGTAAAGAAACTACAGATCTCTAGGTGCTGGTGAAAACCAGCAACCCTTTTTCATCTCTAAGGAAAGGGTTGAAAATCTCAACATATTAGAAAATTCACAGCCAGGTTGAAAATGTGTTTAGCATTTCTAAAACAGTCACAAAATCAAGGAGGTAATTCTAAAATTTCATTAAATAAACCCTTGAGAGTCAATCCAGATTTCTCCCTTAGAATCAAAGACATTTTATGTATAATTCCAGATACAAGGTAGGAGAAGAAATGTGAGGTGCATATAGACACTAAAAGGGGTGAAATTCACCCAGATCCAGCACCTAGCTCTTCTTGAAGTCCCAGATGCATCTTGAGGGTACTGAATGCACAGGCCACCTGCCAGCTTCTAGACCCATATGTAGTTTACACACCATGCATTTCTGGCAGTGCACAGCTCTGCCACACAAATGAGAGACAGGATGAGAACTCTTGAGTGCTGAGGAGGGGCAGCACTCACAGCAGCTCAGGAGCTGCCCCCCACATGCAGGGTTGTGGGTCAGAAGAGACCTGAGAGGAGCAAAACACCCAGAGCACAGACCTCAGGTCTCAAGCAGCCAGTTAAAAAAGTACACAAAGCTAAGGACTAGTATCCAGATACTCCTTATACAAATACATGAGTTAAGAGCAGTGAAAATGCCTTTATTTGTACTGAATGGTGCTGCTTCATGGGTCATTGGAGCTGCCATTATGGCTTGGGGCCTCTCAGAGAGCATCCCTAATACCCCACTTACTTACTCTCCAACTCCTGATTTTGTGTCTTGAACTTTTTAGATGCCTCTATAAGACCATTCAGCTCACTAAACTGACAGAATCTGGATGGCAGGGAGTATTGTCCCTTTTCTGGTCTATTTATTTGGGAATCCATAGGAGAGCACACCCTGAAACCAGGAAATGGGGACGGAGAGACACCAACCATTTAGATCAGTTCACCCTAAGTGACACACCATTACACACAGCCAGAAAGAAGTACTCAGCTACAGTGATTTGAAAAGCTTATCAAACAGGGCAGAAAAGTCCCATGGAGAAATCTGTCTCCATGAAAGACAATGGCAGAATTCCCACCAGCTTCACTGGAGACAGGAGCTCCCAGGTGTTCTTTGCCATGTCTTGAGAAAGATTTCCTGCTAATTTCTGGGAGAGAACAGACTAGTACTAAAAAGCTTTAGAAAGACAAATAAAAATAAAAAAGAGCTAAGTAAATGTATTACTTTCACTTATTTGGAACAATTAAAATGTAGAGATAAGGAGCATTTCAGATACACACATGACCACTAAAGAGAAAAACTGCTCACAATATATCTAATTCCCCAACTCTTTTAGCCATAGCAGTATTAGAAACCAGGCATGAAGTAGACTGTTGGCAAGGAGCCAGAGCATTCCTGGATTGCACATATGTTAGGTGTGCCTGGCATTTACTGCAGCAAGAGCACCTCTGCAGTCAAGGGCCAGTGAGTATTTCTATATAAACAAAGAAGTCAAGGCTCTAATAGCTTTCTTATTTCAGAAATCTAAGTAAAAAATACAAAAAAACCCCAGATGTGTAGAGAAAAGCTTGACAAAGAATGATATCAGACAATTTTAGTTCAGATATCTTCCAACCTCAATTTTTTCAGAGACTGTGGGAAAAAATAGCCTGTAAATTGTTTGAAAAGCTTTTTGTTTGCTGGCAGCTCTGGAGGTAGTGCACATTTTTTCATCTGTGTGTTCAGCCCATGAAGAGTTGTGGCATCCTTACACTCTCTGCCCTTGCTTCTCATCTTATACAGAAATCACAGAGCACAGCTGCACATTCAGAGCAGGAGGTTATGGCTCACACTTTCTGGAAAGGACCGGGAAAGGTTAATGCACCTGTCAGACACATCCTGATAGACAAACTTCATTTTGGCTTCAGAGGTCAACAAGCTACCTTCCTACCAACAGCATGTTAAACTGAGATTCTGCAATGCCCACACAGCCATGGGCAGACAGATATTTAAGTCCTGGGTAGTTTCTAATAAAATCAGCATTCTGAGTGAGCCACCGTGGCCTCAGGCCCATGCCAGCAGTGCCAGGGTCTCCCCCCAGCTGGAGCTCTGGGAGTTAGGTGGTCTCCAGTGTGCGCTGTGCCAAAGCCTGTTAGGAGTGGGGCTTGCAAAGCACAACTAATTGTTCATGATAAAAGAATGATTATTGGTGTGTGCCACTTGCACCAAAGGTAACAGGTAACTCATATTAAGCCTTTGCCTTGATTTTAGTGAGAGCAGTCTTTCTTTACATCTAAAAACTGAACAGGGAAGAACCCAACAGTGTTCTTGGGCCAGATATGACTGTAGCGGTGACTTTGAAACTGCTATGACAGCTGCCTATTTGAAGTAACAAAACATGATTTTATCATTTATAAGCCTTCTTTCTCACAAAAGCATCCACCCAAATTGTTACTAGGAATAGAAAAAAATACCATCACTCTGCTAATAGGCTCTTGTGTTGTTGTTATCATATTTCTAGAGTCCCATGCCCTCTGGGTGATTTTCTTGCACCCAGCTCTTCACAGCAGTGTTGTCCCTGCTTCTTTGTCAGAACTCCCCCAAGGTCCTCCCTGACTGGCCAACCCACGCCCTTTTATCCCAGTTATCTTCATTAGCCACAGCTGCCACCCAATTAAGGACATCACAGCTGCAGCCCATTTAGAACAACTAGGATCGGGGCAAGGCCACTTATACAATACATATATTTCACTATGGCTCAAAGGCCACCTATACAACACATACCAAGATTCAATGGCCACCTATACTCTTGTAGACCCAGCATCATGCTGCTCAAAAAGCCATGCTTTCTGGGATATTTATGAACAGATCTAAAGTACTGGCACACCCACAGTAGATGGGAATTTATATTTTAAAGAATGAGCCAAACACCAAAGCATTCTCTTTTTCAAGGAAAGGACAGGAGCAGAACAGTTGTTGTGTAGCCTCTTCTGTTAACAAGAGTATCCGCCAGTTCCACCTGCACTAAGGGGCACTGCCTTCAGAAGGGCAGGTTTCTAGAACACGTCATGTGGGTGTACTAAGCAAGAACCATTAGCACACCCTTCAATTCTAGCTGAGACAGTGCAAACACCTGCTCTCCGAGGACATGTCATGGCCAGAAGAGAAGGAATGGATTCAAAAGTTCCCATCTGCCCTCAACATGAAGAAAAGCTGCAGATAATGGCCTGTGGTTTGCAGTTATCTACTCCTAGTTTTGTACAATCAGGGGGATGCCACATATGCCACAAGCTGAGTGCAAGATGAAGCAATTAAAGCAGATACTTAAAAGCAGGCTAAGTATGCTTTGCTTGGAGCCATTCATTACAACAAGCAATATATCAGACACCCTTCATTATCAGGAATCTGTCCTGCAGGTACTGGAATTTCTCCCGCTTGCTTTATATTGGGCAAGAAGGTGAATTTTTCCCTATAGTCCCATACAAAGGATCTTACACCAGTTCCCACTGAGACTCATAAGCATCCACTGTGAGACCAGGATCTGAACTTTGAGTAAGATTTATGGATATGTTCAGGCACTCTAGCTAAGTGTAATGGTGAGTGACCTCATGTAGATAACTAACTACTGCTTACAGCAACTCTCCCATTCCTGTTAGCTGGTATCAACTTCTGGCTACCTTTTACTTGGACAATTTTTTTAACACCATGTCACTGCATAACATATGCATAACAATGTAAGAAGCCACCAGTGTGGTAAGAGATATTTATATTATATTTGCTTTACTTTGATCTGCCCTCATTGCCTCTGATGCAGCACACACCTTTATTTCATGTTGGAGTCTCTGGACCAAAATCAGGTGTCAGAGCTTGAGTCTGTGACAGTCTCTTTGGAGAGTCAGTTTGGTTTTCTTCTCTGCGTCCTCTCTGTGGTGCAATAAATTTGAATATTTAGAATCTAGATCAGAAGAAATACTATTGTTCCAGGACTAAATCTAGAAAAGTTCAAGGCATTGAGTGATCTGTAGTTTGGGGGCTTTTTCAGTAGATTCTTCAAGGAGAATAAGTATTTGCTGTGAAAATGCTACTCCTTACCCCTTTTTGTGTGTTTTGTGTCTAGGAGTAAGTTGTCTCTGAGGAGGCTTATATTCATGCACTAAAAAAAAATCTATTGTCCTTAACAAGTGTAAATCTCATCATTACCTTCCATAACTTCAAGATCCTGCTCAGTTTATTTCTTATTGAACACTCCTCGGTTTCCCCTTCCTGCTTTAGCTCTGTGCTGCTGGAATTACAGGAAGGTCTCACGCAAAATCCAAGCTGGCACCTTTAGGAGGGCTTAAGATTGAAATAAATTGAAGTGCCTTTACTTTTCTCTCATCCTTGGTTTTAATAAATATTCTTTCCATGACAGTTCCCATCCTCAAATTTGGGTTATCTTGGCTCTTTGGATGTGATTCTAGTCCTTAATATCCCTTCCAAACTGAAGCATGAGTGGGAGTGTGTGTGTTCCTGTCACCATTGTGGAGCTGGAGTGCACACACATCAACTCTTTAGGGTTGGCTCCCCACACACCCCACCTCAGGAGCACATCCTTCAAGGATGAGCTTCAGCAATACAGAGTGAAAGTTTTTCTGCTTTGGAGATGAAAGTAAAAGTTCACATGTGGCGCCCAGGCTGTGCACTGCTGATTGTTGCTTAGCAATAAAATGTGCAGCACATGGTGATGGTGCAAAGATACCAGAGCATTTTTTGAAAAGGAAAAAGGAACAGGATAAAAAGGTCACACTAATAATCATGAGAGAAATGGGAACATTATCAGATGCAGCAGCTAGAGAGGAGGTCATACTCCTGAGCCTGTCTGTGAAATATTCTTTTCTCATTTACCTCCAACTCTGAGGGACAAAAGCAGAGGCAAATTCAAAGTGTTTTGTTCCCAGTCCTGCCTTACTGTTAGCAATCCCATTCCATTTCAACACATTGGAATAGGATCTTCTTTGTGTTTTTTTTCAATGTAGGCTTGCTCCTGGGTTAAAGTGAAAAGGCAGAGAATCTGCCACATTACACTGAAATAATGGCTTTAGAAAGAAAAACATTTACTAGTGTAGATGAAAACACAAATACTATTTTCAAGCTAGAGCAAGACATCCCATTAATAATGTTCTAGCAAGGATCCCAGAGGCAGCTAAATAAAACAGGAAGGCCAGGCTGAGCTCGGCAAGCAGCTTATGATCACAGCTATACTCCAGCCCCAGTAGAAAAGAATTAAAGAAAGAGAACTGACATCTTTCACAAAGCAGAGTACAGAAGAAATGTGACTTGTGGCCTTTTGTTAATACAGTATCAACTTTAATTGAACCTTCAGGCTTTGATTCAAGTCAATATATCTGAAGCTTCCTCGAACAATAAATCATGATGTTAACCACAGTAGAGGTCAATCTCTGTCTAATATATGCTTTGCAATGCATTTAAAGTGGAGCTATAGTGTGTAGATGGTGAATTATTCATAGACACAAACTGTTAATGAATAAGTCAATATACAGATAAGATTCAGGGCCCTTAATATTACTGAGAGGAATTAGCTCTGCAAGAACACAGATTCCCAAAGACAGTCTGATGCCATGACTCACCTGTGCACTCATTCTATTTGTTTTTACCTCCTTTATTTTTACCTCATCTGAGTCCATTTTTAGACTGAAAATTTGCATTCTGAGACTTAGAACTTGGGAACGTGCCTCTCCCATGTCTCACACTAGCTGTGGGGAGAGACTGAGACCTACCCATGGCTTGGAGGAAGCTGTGGCTTCCAGAGTTGCCTTGCCTGGAGAGACTATGCATTCCTGACAAGGCTCTATCTCACCCAACCTCCCCACGCCTCTTTTTGTCTCTGTGGCAATGGCAGCAAACTCTGGTGGTTCTTGCATTCCCCCGTCACCCCAAGCAGCTGGATGGAGGACTGGAGCTGAAGCTGCCAGTCCTTTCCTCCTCCTGCCAGCTGTGGGAGGGAAGAAGGCAGACCCCAAGGACCACAGGCACTGCAGCCACCCGAGAGGAGGCTCATTTCATATCCTGAAGCTTATCTGGGCCTACTGGACTCACAATTCAAAGATGCTCCATAAATGATGGTACTGACGGGCATGACTGCTTGGTTCATGGGGTGTGAGAGTGGGAGAGAGATTACAACCTGCCCCAAACAGGAGACAGGGCTATGGGATGGTGGGCAACTCCCAGGAATGAGGTGCCACTTTATAATGTAGTCTGGTGCCTCATCATAGCAAACCATTAGCCTCAAAATTAAGGGTCGTGTAAAAAAGTATGGCTACAATTAAACCTTTTGAAAGCAAACAAAGCCACCTCAAATTCCTCTGTGATACACAGTCAGTCCAGTCAATCTCTGCTCATACATACTGCTAGAGAATATTACACAGCTATCTTTGAGACACCCTCATGAAAAGAAGAGCACTGAAGCAATTTTATGAAAACTGAATTAGCAATGTTTAATCTACGGTGCAGGAAAAGAAAAAGCAAGGAAACCTAGTGAGATACAACTTTAGGCAACATGTTACCTGAGCAACCCAGTCACAGTTTGTCAGTGCAGAAGAGATGGGCAAGCCTGTGGCTCTTGGCTGCAAGACAAGATGTGTTAGAATACATGCAACAAGAACGGGGCTTCTGCCTTAAATGAGATATGTCTTTTTTCATTCCTCAGTGAGCACATATCTTTTCCAATAACATTCAAGGAAGTTAGTAAGCACATCAATAAGAAAATGTGTCAGTGTTTGCCAAGTGTCATTCAGATGTGAGAGAGATTTAACTGTTTAGCACAGCTCCCCTGTCCCACTCAATCATTGGACTGGATTGTTACAGCTGACAGATTCTGAACAAATGTCTTGGCAGAAGGATTCCCACTAGTACTGCTGCCCAGTGCTTTATCAAAGGTGAAAAAAAATTAGGGATGCAAACTTTATTTCTCAGACAGCAAGAACTTGCTGTGGTGAATAGCAGCTATAAACCTCTACTTGGGTCTTTGCTAAATTTAAGCAATCTATAGTAATTTCACTCAAATACAAATATGTTATTTTTATAACGTAATCTGATTTTCCTGTAGTGCAATCTAACCTACTCTATGTGAAAAGCAATCAAAGAGATCAAACAGAGGAATCACCACTTCGATTTCTTGGAAAAAGTACTTTTTCAAATCCTAGCACTGCTCTTTGGTGTGTTGGGCCACTGAAGTGGCACCAATGGGGGGCCAACAGCTTCCTGCAAATTTCTGTCTGTAGTCCTTGTGTCATGGAAAGCAACTTTCAAAGAGAGGAGCTTTGCTCTTCTTCTCTTCCCTCTCAAATGTGTCTCTGTCCAAAGCTCCCACCACATCCAGCTTGAAGGATTTGTCCGGATAGTTGCAAGGATCATTTCTGTAGTTTTTTGCTCATGACAGCATCTTATATCTTTCTGTGTAAAAAATACATTATCACAGTCATCCAGAAGAGTAAACTATGTAGAAAGAGTTGGAAAACATCAATAAAATAAAAATCTGGGTTTGCTGCCAATTCTGCTCCCTTCAGCTGAATTCTAGAGACAGATTTTATGTTCTGATTTAACCACAGTTCCTGAAAACCCCAAGGGACAAAAACACTGTTGTGTATCAGCAACAGACTTCTCTGGGTGTCAGCACAGGTATTCTGTGGGAAGAGGAGGGGCAGACACTGATCTCTTTGCTGTGGTGATCAGTGACAGCACATGAGGGAATGGCCTGAAGTTGTGTCAGGAAGGTTTATGTTGGATATCAGGAAAAGATTCTTCACCGAGAAGGTGTTTGGGCACTGAACAGGCTCCCCAGGGAAGTGGTCACAGCACCAGATTGACAGAGCGCAAGAAGCGTGTGAAGAACACTCTCAGGCACCATGGTGTGACTCTGGGGCATGGTCCTGTGCTGGACCAGGAGTTGGACTCAATGATCCTTGTGGGTCCCTTCCATCTCAGCTTAATCTGTGATTCTGCAAATGTGACTTCTTGATATATGCAGCTACGGTGAAGAGCAACATAACTTTTCAAGCAATTCAACACATTTAATATTTGAACTTCTCATTTCAAAAAATTACTATTCTTAATTTTGTGTTAGAGAAAAGAAGGAAGAGGATGAGCTTTGTGTAGCTGTGACACAACACAGACTGTGGCATTCACATTCCCTGAACAGAGAGATAGCTAATTCTCTCTCCCAGGCTTTTTCCTGGAGAAGCACAGGGAGAGGAAAAGAAAACAATTCTTATCTCTACTTGCTACTCCTGTTATTTTTGCACATGTGGAATGTGTTAGGAAGATTGTTTACCTGAAGTGATTTGTCAATGGGATTCTGCTGAAAATTGTTTTGTTTCCATAGCCAATTAGAAAAAGCTGTGTCCTGACTGTTGGGAGACAGTCACAAGTTTTCTGTAGTATGTAATGTATGGTATGGTATGGTATGGTATGGTATGGTATGGTATGGTATAACATAGTATAATCTTTTTAATATAGTATAGTATTAATGTAATATAGCATCGTTTAATAAAGCAATTGTTCAGCCTTCTGAATCAGTAGAGTCAGATGCCAATAATTTCCTTCATCGGGGTGCCCTGATTTTACAATAACAGACCACCTTCCATACGACTTACATACCAACTGCTCTACCCAGTAACCTTAAAACAGATTGTCAGTGCCAGCTTCCCACTTTCTAATTTTTCACTATCAACTTTAACACTACTGATATGGAAGAAAAATGGGAGAAAAAAACCATCTTCATTCACATCCCTTTTCTTATTCCTTAAAAATATTTTTATCAATAATTCTTGACAAAGCAGTCATTATCAGCAGTCTTTTGTCAGGATATTTAGAGCTAAGAAAATTTGCCACAGCTTTGTAATGATTTCACTAGCCAGCCCTTATCCAGACTAAGCACCAGCTTAATGGTTAATATTGTTACTAAAATATGGAACTTGAGCTTTGAGCCATTTGACTTGTAAGACAGTGTATTTGATAAAGTCATAATTCATAGAGTGAAATGAGAGGGATAGGAAGTGTTTGCTGTTTCAGGCAAGAAGCAGATGTTTAAAAGCTTCATGCATTTATGGGAATACTGGAGCACAGGTCTGCAAAAGATCACACAGATCATTGAGTCAAGCTCCCAGCAATCAAGAGCAATACAGAATAATTACTGAGTGCATAGAACAAATGTATAGGACTATAGAAAGCTTCTAGTCTTGCTAGGTCTGTTGTTCCTGGAATATCTGTCTCACAAAGCCTTGCTCACCATAGACAACAAATTATTTCTCAGCACTCTGTGTCAAACTAAAACTCTGTAATCAAACTAAAGACTAAAAGACCAGAGGTATATGAATACACCAAAGGGAAATACAAGGGAACATCACTGAAAAAAATATCCAAAGTCCCAAAGGGAAGCCCCTAATAATGCTATGGAGTAGACTGGAAACAATGAGTAGACTCCTGTGCAAAATATAAGTAAGACAAATTGCTTGATATTACAATGATGTTGGTAAATTTTTCTGAATGCTCTTAACCTAATGACAACTCACGTCAAAATTCCGTCTCAACAGCTTTCAGGAGTAAACTATAAATGGATTTTCCTTTGAAGTTTAGGAACACTATAATCACGAGGGATTTAGAAAGTCAGTCCTCATTAGAATTATATAGAATTAGGCACCCTACCCTCTGGAAGGCTTTGAAAGATTTACATTGAAAATCCTCAGCTCCCTCTTTAATCAGTACGCCAAAGCAAATAGTGTACCATCACAGCCTGACCTCTGCATCTCTCCTTGGGTTGAGTTAGGGTCTGGCAGGGGAGGATGACTGTCCCAGATGGAGGGATGTTTCATCTACTGGATTATGTACCATGCTGATCCTGCACTATTAGCTCTTGATTTATTTGTGCATGCCTATCCATGTGAGAGTATGGTTATGCATACAATGCCCACCAGAGCAATAAGAGCAAGGGTCAACTTGAGGACTGCAAAAGCACTTAAACTTAAGTTCAGTAGTTGACATATAATCAAATATATTAGGTATTGAAAATTGTTGGTGTGCAATGGCTTTACTGTGGCCTCCTGGTATGTGAAATGATCAGATGGTTCCCCAGCCTAGATCCTGTTGGTGAGGGTTATGGATCCCTGGAAGTAGCTTGGCCTTTGTCAGTCTGACCTGCTTGGAGTCAGGAGAGGTCTGAAAATTACTAATGTCTCCTTCTTTGACTCACTCTGTAAAAATAGCTATGCTAGTTGGGTCTTTCAGGGAAAATTAATTTTCTCCTAAAGCTACCTGTGATATCATGTCAATGGGTTTGCAGAGCAATGCTTCCAGGTGCAAATGATTCTGCTAACCCATGTTTGTGTGCTAGGGACAACTTGGGGTTTTGAAGGGACACCGTAAGCTCCCAAGTTCAGTTTGTTTCTCTCAGAAATGAGTAGGAGGCCAGTGTTGTGGCACCCCAGACGCACATGGCATGTTACAGCTGGTGGTGCCCTCCTCCGTGTCCCACGAACTTTATGCTGCAATTTCTGCTGAACACTTCCCCCAGCTGAGCTGACAGAGCTCAGGCTGTTTGCTCTCAGCTGGACACAATGACTGAAGAAAATGGTGACGATTTTTCTAGGCATTGCAGACAGGTTCTTACTCTACTTGTGCATTTTATCTGACTGTGTCACGCAGTCCCTCACAGCATTCCCACCTCTCCCATTGCAGTGAAGATTTAGTTTTCCTGGCTGCCTGTGCCAAGCAGCCTGCTGACAGACACAGGTCAGTGGGTGAGATAACTAGCTACTCCTTGCTGAGGCAGAGGCAAAGAGAAAGACCTGATGAGCTATACATATGTATCTACATGCCAGGTGTATTATGCCACTCTGTAGGTTTCCTACTTTAGCCTCTGAACCTCTCTTTTCCCTTTTGCTGGCACCTGCCTCTGTTGTTTCCATAGATCTTACATGGAGGTTTGCTATATAAATCTTTTCACAAATTAATTGTTAAAAATTATATAACTGTTAATCAAATATTACAAAGCTTTGTTATAGATATGTTTTCTACCTCTTGACAAGAAGACCCTTTGATTCCCACATCTCTGAAAAAGGACACACTATGTCCTCATGCTCCTCTCCACATTCCTCTTTTAGTCTGATTCCTCCCAATAACTATAATCTTACTTTTCATAATTTGCTCTTGTCCTTTCCTTTCTTTGCTCTTTCCTTTCTTGGATGCATGGTACCTGGAACATCATTTCTGCCATCCTCACACAGCAGGTCCCAGTCCAGTTTCACTGGCTTCAGAGGTTCAATTTTTTCCAGGTTCAATTTTTTCCTGCTTCCAGAGCAGTAACACAGTCTCCCTTTCCTACTGCAATCCTCATTATTATCTATGCCACATAAGTATCCAGCCTTTTAATGGGATTAATTACCTTCCAAGCTGAAAACAGGATCCCTTAACATATAATACCTTCATTACCAAACACAGTTAGCTCAGCCAGTGATTGAGAGACCCGTAGGAGTTTGTGCCCAGCTTCTGAAGAGTTTGCAAAAGGTGATTAAGAAAAGCTAAACTTTACTTGTTATAGAAGGGGCTGTATATAAGAAATGTCTACAGAGGTTCACACATATAGCCATTCTGCACCTTTAAAGAGTTGAGAACCACTAGAAGAGACAAAAGGAAAACCATGATGTCCAAAAGATGTCTGTTCACAGACTTTTTCCATATCTCCAGCATCAAGGATTACTTTCCAATCATAGCTCATCTAGGCTTTAACAATGAAAATTAACTATTCAGTGCCATCTCACAGATTTCCACCTAGAATTAAACTCCTTTTTAAATATGACTGAAAAGACGAAAGCAGAGAACCTGCAGAGCAATCCTGAAGCCACCTTCCTCAGATATCATCCAAGCCACCAGCTCAGTCAATACAGTTAACTCACCTTTGGGCAAAGCCTGAGCTCTACTGTAGGTTCTTTATTAATGAAACCTTTTCGATGGTGGCAAACTATTCCTAAAGAAAATTACCTGCAAATCACCAACTGCTGAGTGCATTAACAGTGATCAACAAGCAGCTGCTGAACTGTTCTGTCCTTCAGGCTGCAGAGAACTCTTGAAATTCTGCAGTTATTTGCCAGATGTTTACTCTGGATCTTGAAAGAACGGTTCCACCTTTAATGTATGAACAGTGAGCTTAGTACAACAGTAAAGTTATTAATTCTTTGGGGAGGTTTGTTGTTGGTGCTGTTGTTACTTTCACTGTAGTAAGTCATGTGGAAATACCTTTGACATTATAAAACAAAAATTGGAAATCAAATATCTAGTTTAGAAGAAAAGCAGAACCTGAAATGATCCTGACAACACAGGTGAATAATGCAAAAACTTCTTCATCATCTCCTTCAACCTCAGACCAGATTGCCCACAAATTTCTTCTGGTTTTGGGCGCCTCCAGATTCTTCAAACTTTCTGAGTACCCAAAACACTTCAGTGGTAAAATGTCCATGTTGCCTTGATTAAGAGGAAGACTATGTGTTTTCTAACAGATACATGGCTAGAACTGGGGATTTATGCACAAGCCTCATGTTTTTCTAGAGCACTTTGCTTGACTGAAAGTAGCTCAACTTGTTAATATAATCTGCTTAGAAGTTTACAAGTTAAACTCTTAGATATTATGTGTTATTTTTGAGACAGATTAAACAGAGCTATTCAGAGAGTATTTAGAAATTATAAGCTTCAATGTCAAATGAGGAATTATTTATTAAAGAGTAAAAGATGGACATTAATATGAGATTTCTACATTGCAAAGCTAACTAGCAGAAGGAGAGATGATCCTGTTTGTAATGGAAAAACTAAATCCTGGGCTGGAAGGATTCTTATGCATGAACAAGATACAGGGGGAAAAAAAGGTACACTGCTAAAATTTGCCAAGGCATTCTTTGCAGAGAAGATCCAGAGTGGAGTGTCATATAGGGGCTGTGTAACCTTGAAGACTTAAGTAATGCAGAGAATTTAATAAAAGACAAGAAAGGTCATGCCTGCAAAGATATTATATTACAGAAAAAGTTTCTGTTAAAAGCTGGGATCACCCCTATTAGAAATAAGAGAAAATAGATAAATTTGGATATACTAGGTGAGTGCATGGTGACTGTGAAGTGACAGCATATTATGGCAATAAAAAGACCCCAGAGGAATCTGAGGATATACCAGTCTTTCCAGCAAGGTCAAGCTCCAGTAAGGAAAATGCATCCTGGTGGACTAAGACTAGTGCCTTTTTCCACAGACACAAGTCTGACCCAGGACTAAATGGGTATACACTTACCTGAACAAACATGCAGAAATTAGAAGGCCTCTAACTGTGAGAGGAGTGGATTTCTGGTATCACCTCTGAGTGAAAGAAGGGGAAATAATAAACACCTTGGTTATTTTTAAGATGCAATGACCACTTCTACAGCAGGATTTTTCAGAGCTCTGTAAGGTTAGCAATCAGAGGGGATTAGGATCAATATCAGATGCTTGTCTGTATCCTCTACCCCTTGGTCTATACATCATTACACAAACTTAAAATTGCTGCCTCCTGCTGCCTTCAGTCCTGTTGCACTTGGAACACCCTGCAGAAATGATCCTGTCCTCAAATTCAAGGCTGAGAGAGTTTCATCAGCTCTCATTTTCCACACCCCCTGTATTTCACCAGAGATAGGAGGACACTGAGAAAAAGAATCATCAGAGCTACACAAGAAATTAACATTGGTAGGACTGGATCAGGAGCGTGGAATTCCCTTGATGCACATCCTCTGGCATTAGCTCAGTTTGTCAGAGCATGTCAATAACACCAAGGCTGTGGGTTTGATCCTGTATGGGCCATTCACTGGAGAGGTGGACTTGATCATTCTTGTGGGGCCCTTCCAGCTCAGAATATTCTGTGATTCTGAGATCCCTGTTAGTGTTTAGCACAGATCAGTAACAGATCCATGAAGTGAACCTCCTGACTGCACCAATTTAGAAGTGTTTGTGTGCAGAGCTATACAGACATGAACTGGATTCATTTCAGATAAAGCTAACCCAGAGGATGCAATCAAGAGGTACATGGACCCTCTCCCCATCATAACCACTGCTGAGTCCTTGAGACCAGAAGAGCCAGACACAAACTAATCTGCAGCAAATCTCCAAAATGTGAAGAATGGGGCTGGGGTGTTGGATCCACAGCACCGATTTGCTTTATAGATTTATTTCTGTTGCACCACAGTATTGCTTATGTAGATAAAACTGCTTATTCTTATCAGATAGAAATTACCATGTCCTTCATAACACAAAATCTATGTAAAACTGATTTTTTTAGTCCTTTCTTAGCAGTTCTTTACTATGCCTACTACAAATATCCTGCAAAGTGTTAATAAAGTGCTTACTATCAAGTCTATAGAAAATTGTACTTTTAAATTTTATTTTGTGTGAAGAGTTTAGATAAGAAAGCTTGATGGAGCATGCAAATAGGGATTCCATGGGAACAGACTTTTGTCAAATGCATTTCAAAACCCTCCTCTGGAAACCTCAACCTGTGAATTTCAGATCAGTTTGCAGTCTTACAGAGTTTGTGTTCATAGATATGATGTTTAGATCTATAAATGTTCTTATCAGACAGTGCTATCTGATACCTTGCTGTTTCTTATTTCTTCTAACTTGCCTCCTTTTGGAACTGAAAAGTCAGGAACAAAACAACAACAACAAATCTATTTTATACACTGTTGGCTTTGGCAATTCAGAGGTATTCTTCCACATATCAGACAGTTTCTGACTGCAGGCTCTGATCTTCCAGTTGATAGGGTCTAAAATTAGGGTGAATTCCATAATGCTCAAAATGGGCAAACATATTTACCCTGGGTCATTTGTTATTTCTGCCTGATGCTGTGGAATCACCAGGAGATGACTGCACAGTATGTATTGCTGAATTATGCAGATAACACATGAATTTAGGGTAGGGGCTGCCTTAAGCAAACACTATCTTGCTATTGTGAATTTAATATTACAACTATTTTAACACTTTTCTGTCTTTCATCTGCTTACTTTAAAAGCAGCAGTATTTGTTTGCACTGACATTGTAATACCCTCATAATCTTAAACCATAATGCCAATAAACCACCACTGACAGTGTAATGATTCACATTACCATATCATTATAGATGTAAAAGTCAGTCCCACATACTTCCTACAGCATCACTATTGGTGAGGCAGCCATTAAGATGTCAGTGGTAGAGCAGAGAATCACCATTACAAGCTTAGTCAAGATAATAAAACATTGCTAAAGGTAACTACAGGGCCATGCTCAGCAGCTGTTTGCAAATATAACTTCACAGCAGTTTAAAAATAAATTTTAAATTAGTCAAATGCTTGAATCCACATTAAGAACTGATGTTTATATGTTTATATCAGCAAAAAGAAAAAAGTCCTATTTAAGACTGTCAGACTTTGGTGATTTCTTTAATGCCTGTTGTGAAAAGGTGTATTTAAAAAATAATTTCAGTGTATTTTAAATGAGTGAAAAATTGAGGGACAAAAAATTTACTCACTTCAACTGTAAACATCTTGTCCTTTGTTGACAGCAATGGAAAAGCTGTGCTTAAAATGAGAATGCACCCAGACTGTATGTAAGTTACTCAAGCTGAATCCAGTGGTGAAATATTTGCACATAAGGATTTATATTCTAGAGCATACACAATATAGTCAGGCCTTTTGTCACCATTAGTATAATTCAAAGTCATATCAGATTAATCTTTTGCATGAGTCTTTTTGAAGCAATATAATACCAAGCAGCCTAATGATAAGTAATTAATAAAGATCCTGGCAAAAAGAAGAAGTTACTTTAATTTGGAAAGCATAGAGGATAAAGATTGGCAGGCTCAAATGGGAGTAAGGAAATAGAAAACACACAGCAACAGAAATATACTAAAATAAGAGCATTCACTTCAACAGCAGCTCACATTTACGGATATTGCCTTCATGAACGTGTTTATATTATGTTATACAAACATAATCATATTGCCACACTTCTTTATATCTTGTACATAAAAATCAGAGGTGACTCTTCTTAAGTGATTTTTAACCATCAGAGATGGTGTGCAAAACAAGCACATTGTCATAAAATTCAGATAACACAGAAGAAAGCTTTGCTTCCTCTCTGTTTTTTAACGAGTCTTCAGGACTAGATCATGGAGCTCTCGTCTTTACTGCTCAGCCTGTATTGAGGCCGGAAGCACCCTGGTTTCATTTACATTTCTTAGAGGGGTAAGTCCTTGACAGGGCAAAGAAGTTCTTGAAATTGACCCTTTATTGACAGCATGCAATAAGGTCAGCATGAAGCACCATTAATACAGAACACTCAGGGCTCCACTTCTACAAAAGATTTTCTTGTCCAATGGGGAGTTTAACAAAGCCAAATTTTTAACTCTCTTTGAAAAATCTTCATAAACAATAGAAACTCTGTTGGAAATATTTTTTCAAATAACTTTGACAACATCCACAGTAAAACTGGAGTGACTACTTTTGAAATGCTTCACAGCTTGGTCAGTTTTCCAGTGAGGGTAGAGGAGACAACAGAAGTAATTTTGATCCTCTATCTCAGATGACACAATTTTTGTGCTTTATAAAACGTGTCATAACTATTGTTTTCAACATGATCTCAGTTCTGTGCAGGAGCATATAGTCCTCTCTTCAGATGCATGACAGTCCTGACCTTGACTCAGGATATGAGACTGGAAGATGGTTGTCTTTGATCATACCTGAGCACACACTTGTGTATGTGACCATCTGTAAGGTCATGTATGCTGCTGAATGCATATTTAGGAAGAAAAACAAAAAAGACATCAGGGTTAATTATTTATCTACAAGAAGCAGAAAAGTTGTATTGGTCAGACATTTATATGCACTACTTTATTTTTGTTATCTTGGAAATAATACCTAAACTGCCATTAACATACAGTGCTCAAAGTAGGTTATTCTTTTTCAACTCCAAGCATCTAAACTTTCACCAGTATTGAACTGACTAGTTTCTCAGTTCAATCACTGCCACCATTGGAGGCACTGCAACATTTGCCTTCCTCCTTGCAATGGGCTGACACTGGCTGGGTGCAAAGTGCCTGCCAAAAGTGTTTTATCACTGCCCTCCTCAGCTGGACCAGGGAGAGAAAACAGAATGAAAGGTTTGTGGGTCAGGATAAGTAAATAGAGGGATCACTCAGCAACTGGCATCACATTAACTTTGGGAAATCAATTCAATTTATTGCCCATCAAATCAGAGTAGAATAATGAGAAATAAAACCAAATCTTAAAATATCTCCCCCACACCAATCCCTTCTTCTTGGGGTCATCTTCACTCCCAAATGCTCTCCCTTCTCTCCTCAGTGGTGTAAGGGGACAGGGAATGAGGGCTGGGATCAGTTCATCCCACATTGTCTCTGCTGCTCCTTAACTCCTCATACTCCCTGCTTTAGAATGGGGTCCCTCCCACAGGAGACAGCCTTCCACAAACTTTTCCAACATGAATCCTTCCTACAGTCTGCAGTTCTTCATTAATTGCTCCATTGTGGGTCCCTTCTGTGGAATGCAGTCCTCCAGGAACAGGCTGCTCCAGCATGGGTCCCCCACTGGATCACAAATCCTGCCAGAAAACCTGCTTCAGCATGGGCTCCTCTCTCACATAGCCAGAGGTCCTGCCAGGAGCCTGCTCTGGTGTGGATTTCCCATGGGGTCACAGCCTCTGCTGGGCACCCACCTGCTTTGTGTGGGGCCCCCCAGGGCTGCAGGTGGATCACTACTCTGCCATGGCCCTCCATGGGCTGCAGAAGGACAGCCTGACTCAGTGGTCTCCTCCTTAGGCTGCAGGGGAATCTCTGCTCTGACCCCTGGAGCATCTCCTCCCCCTCCTTGTCCACTGACCCTGGTGTCTGCACAGTTGTTCCTCTGAAATATTCTCAGTACTCTCTTTGGGTGCAGCTACTCTTGTGCAGGAACTTTCTCCCCGTCCTAACTCTGTTATCCCAGTGGCACTACCACCATGGCTGGTGGGCTCAGTCCTGGTCAACAGTGGATCCATTTGGAGCTGACTGCCATTGGCTCTCTCTGGCATGGGGAAGATTCTGGCAGCTGCTCACAGAAGCCACCCCATAGCCCACACACACATCAAAACCTGGCTAAGCAAACCCAACACCCTCCTTCAGTCAGGGATCCCATTTAGACACAAGGGCCTTCAGACACTGCATTGTGAAGGGCAATTGAGCACTGCAGGTCGAACAGATTCAAATACAGGGTCCAGCTCTTCCACACTATCTTTCCAAAAGATAAAATGTTTAAACACTTTTCTCAAGTCTATTGCAAATTATTTAAGACTTAACAGCATGAAGTCCAGGTTTCTGCAGATACCAGGCATATAAACTGTATTTATAAATCATATTATCTGATGGATGACCTTAGGAAAGTCAGCCTTTCATTTAAGAATTCATAAAATCTGAGACAATTCAAAACTATGAAGAATGGTTTTTGCATCTTTGACAGGTGGAATATGAGTACCTTGGAGAGAGACTCCTTTTTAATGTATTACTAAATTTTATGTGTGAATCAAATAAACTACCTGGTGTCTCTCAGAAAGTTCTGGCAGGACTTTTTATCTATATTTTATTAGATGTCTGAATGCTCAGGAAATATACCCACAAAGTTTTAACACTTGGATAACTGTGATCATGTCCTAAAGTAGTAGTTAAAAGGATTTAGTACCTTTCAGGAGACATTGTGATGAAGTGGTGCTAGATTCTGGAGGAGATGGTTATGAGCCATCCCAACCCTGCCAGCTCTGGGGCAGCACAGTATCTTCCTGTTTGTGAAGACCGAGGATGCTGAAGGTTTCTATAGGTCAGCAGTGGGCTTAGTTGACACGAGATAATTGAAATGGATGTTGGAAGAAAAATCAGTGTAGCTGAGAAAGACTACAGCAACAGTAGAGAGCACCAAGTTCATCTGTACTTCTGTTGCTGGCACTCATCCTGTAATGGCAAAGGGTCCCCTTCCCTCCTCAGATGTCTTCATAGCTATTTTTTTAACCAGGCAGGATTTTATCAGCTTTTCCACTCTTTGAACAGTGTCAGTTAGTGCTAGCCAGACTTCACAGTTAATTGTATTCTAATCTACCCAATTAGTCCCCTATTCCCACAAAGACTTACACATGTGGTTAATTTAAAGTTTCACGCAAGTGTGAAACTCTTCTGTGCCTGAGCCTGCCTGCTTCTAATGAGTGCAAAACCAAATGCTTTTCTTTCTGAAATCCCTCCTCAAGAGCCACAGCTTTCTCTTGGCCTTTCATCATTAATCTCAGCTCTAGTGTTATATGCTATCTCACCCATGCCTGATCATTAAACCTAATAAAACAAAGTGAAAAACAAATCCAAAATAAAAGCCAAATGGAATCAAATTACCTGATGGTCATGCTTTGTAAATAATGAGTATTTCATGAAACAAATTCCCTTTCTTTTGCTTTCTGTTGTTTCCTTTCCTCTTTCACCCCCGCTGTGACTCTTCTTAACCAATGTAATTCATTGTTTTGTCTGTTTTGTGAGCATCCCAGGGCAGGAATCTTGTAATCTCTACACTCTGCACAGCACCACGCACCTCAGAGGAGTGTGTAAATACTAATCAACATACATTCACATTCAATGAAATCAAAAGCCTAATTTTATGAATCAATAACACTGTCTCACTGGGTATGAAGCAGTAGTAATCCATGGGCACAAAATTTAATCCTTCTGAAAAGTGGTTTCAAATGGAACTTTCATGAGCAGTATGAAAAATACAGGCAAACAAACAAAGATGCAGACATCTAGTAAAGCACTGGTTTGCTATATGAGCAGTGTTTATGGACTTCCACCCACAAAAAAAAATTCATGCTGTCCACTGTTGGCCCTCAATCTGCTCCCAATGACGTTAAACTCTGTTTGTAAAATTTTCTTAAATGACCTTTCCAAACTTTTGGATACTCTTAGTCTATCATTTCTCCCCTTCTCTGCCATTACCTTAGTGGTGTTAAAACATTAGAAAAATGTTAACAAAAAAACTTGTAGAAATTAGAAAACAAGAGATTTATGATACTTCTGTGCAACCTCAGTTTATCCTTGCTCCTGCCTGTGTTTCATGCTGCAAGCTACAATTGCAAGACCTTGTTCTATGATTTTTTCCAACTCCTGGAAGCCAAGAGGAGTTTTACAGATCAATCAACCAGCGAGTGCAGACAAGGTGTTGAAGGTGACAGTAAGGATCATACTTGCATTACAGGATGTCTAGCATGACCAGACTAACAAATGAACCACAGCCCTTTCAGGCAAAATGTATATTCTTTCTTGCCTTGATTCACTATTATCCTCTGCACTGCATGGACTCAGGGCCTTCTGGAAAAAGCCCTGCCTCTGACTGTGTCATTGTTAGCCTAAGCTGTTAGCAAGTTTTCAAGGGTTTGGTGGATTGTTTCTCTTAGGAGCAGAAGAAATTAAAGAGGGGGAAAATATTTGTCTAAGTGTCTCTAGCAAGAAAGAAAAAACACTTTTGTCCTATTTTGTGTTATGCATGATCAAACCTATATTCCAGCCTGCTTTCCACTCTGCAATGTGTTCCCTAAATATCACTGCTAATTTTATACCAGTCATGTAGTGTTTTACTGGTTGACACCTAACTTGTCTTTTTTTTCCTTTGTGGGGGCATTCCTTAAGCTGGGCATAGTGGAGTACATCCATTCCTATTCCTGGTGCAGCCCTGTCTGTGGCACTGAGCAGGGACAACTCTGAGTGCAGCCCACAGTAGCTGGAAGTACATGGCATCTCCACACCAGTTCTCTGCAGGGCTTCCCAGCTGTTCCCAAAGCTAGTCAGACAGTCACAAGGGAGCCCAAGCAGTAAAAGCAGTACATAAGAGAAAAGGAAAATTCCCAGTGCCCATGTGTTCAGGCTGGTGAAGTGTGTGATGGGAATTTTTTGTACAACTGGGTGCTCTCACTCTTCTTTATGCTAAAGCTGAATGAAACAGGTCTTTCATATTGACCCCCAAGTTAGATAAATGTGCAAAAGAGCCACTGTGCTCTGGTGTGTCCAGGCAGTAGCTGATAAGAGAGATTTCACTAGTTACTCATGCTCACAAAGACAATCATAGAACACCTGCAAAGCAGCACACAAGAGAAAATTGGAAGGCTATACACAACATTATTGCCATTTAATACGTAGCACATAATTAGTTTCCTTTTCTTAGTTTTATCTTTGCAGTGAGCAATCTGTCCTGTTCTTATTTTGTACTGTATTGTTCACTCAAGCCTTCATTATGCACTCTCAACATTCACCAAAGTCTGCTACAAAAATTTCTGTTGAGAATACTGGGCACATCAACTGAAAAACACTGGAGTAAACATTGTTTGTATGTATAAAGCACACATATTTTTTTCACCTGTCTTTCATAAATCCCTTCCCCTGAAATGGTAAACTGTAAAACAGAAAATGTTCTTGCAAGTGTGTTACCATATATGAGATTGTATTGTACAGATCAGCTGTATTTGGTTATTTTCTGAAAATTTAAGCTTGGAAGAATTTGAGGAAGGAAAGAGATTGTTGCATTTGCTGGACTTCCAGATATATAGCAACTTATGGGAATACCCACACAGTAGCTTCATCTGACTAGCCAGAAATCTGGCAGCCCCAGGGTCTACCAAATTAATGACATGTGTGGTACACAGATGGTTCATGTACATACAGTAAGTATGATGTGAACTGAAAGTGTCACAGTAACCATGCACAGATTTAGTCCATGAAATTCCTCAGACACAGAGCAGCCACATTTGAGCTGCTCTGGCTCAGTGTTTGCAAGATTTGAAGGTAGCATTGAGCTCTGGGGTACAACAGTATTGTCTCCCCTATTTATTCCACAAAGGAGGGGATCATTTTTCTTCTTTTTTTTTCCTGAATTAATAAGGCTTCAGTAAGGCTTTTCACACTCCCAGCATAATACAATTAAACATCATGTCATACTGTAAGAGGTCTGCCCCAAGGGAAGTTAACTTTCTTCTTAGCCTGTATGGTGCAAAACTTTGGATTTGTAGCTAAAAAATGTCCAGAACTCACCAATGTTTAGACTATTACTGAGGAGTGCTTACACAGCATCAAGACCATCTCTTTCCTGCTCTGCCCTTTCATTACCCTGCAGAGGTAGGCTGAAGAATTTGGGAAGGGATGTGGCTGTGATAGCTCACCCCAACTGGCCAAAGGGATGTTCCATGCCATACAAGATCATGCTCTAATGGGTTGGAGTAAAAAAGAGCTTCAGGGGCTTTGGCTTCCAAGGCTGAGATTGCTCAGAGACTGGCTGGGCATTGGTCTGCTGGTGGGAGGTGATGAGTGATTATTGCCTTTGCATCATGTGGTTTTGCTGGGGTTTTTTCACTTATTAAATGTCTTTATCTTCATCTATGAGCTTTCTTGCTTTTTCTCTTCTGTTCTCTCCCCTGCCCTCCTGGGAAAGGTGGATGGGTGAGCAGTTTTGTGGGGGCTTTGCTGCTGGCCAGGGTCAGCCCTCAGTGCACGTGTGTGTGCACAGGCAGCGTGGTGGGTGGAACACAGCTTGTCAAGGGTGCCACCTCTCACACTTCAGGGGGATGTGAATGTGCAACCATCAGCTCAGGCTTGTACTTGCTTTCACAGCTAGATTGCCTCCTTCATGAGTTTTGCATCTGTGTGTTCATTGTCTTGTAATACTCAGAGCAGGGCCTTGGGTCCCATCTATTTCCAGGCCCTGCTTCCCCACACCCTCACAAGCCCATTGTCCTGCTAATACCCACAGGCCCTGGTTTACACTTACTCACAGCCATTCTTGTCCTTCAGGATCTCATGTTCACGTCCTGCTTGTCCAGGTACCTTGTTCCAGGACCTGCTCCTCATGAGGGACCTGGTTCCCACCATCCCAGTCCATCGTCCTCCTCCTCTTCCCCAGAGCCAGGCATCAGCACTGGGAGCAGAGAAGCAATGCTCCTACTCCCTTCCTGCACCCAGGAACACAACTGAAAGCACATGCTAAATGAGTTACCTGTGGGTTTGTGACCTGCCAGCCATCACAATTTTATCACTAGTTTAACAGTGTTAGTTCTTCATGCTGTTGCTGGGAAGTAAAATCCTTATTTCTGTAGGATAAGCAAGTTTATAGTGCTCTTGTGTGAGGGGAACATTCTCAGCAGGTAATTATGTGAGTCTGAAGAGCTCCAGTGCCAGAAGATGACTGCCTCTAAGGCATGTATTATTTATTTATTTACTTTTAAAATTCCCAGGATCTTAAAGTTCACCTGATTTTCTTTGTGATCTGAATCATGAAACAAGTTTTTATTCAAGATTGTGTCCAGTATCAATGAGCATGTCGTTTACTAGGAGATTCCTTTCTACTAGCACTAAACATACCATCACTTTTTAGACTGAAAATGATCCTCTATGTAGGCAGCAGGAGTTTTGTCATTTATTTCAACAGTATAGCTTTCTGTCTTTCCATACAAAAGAAGCACTTACTGCAGAAAGGGACTGAGATGCTGAGGCTTGGTTTGGATCCTGACTGATCTCCAAATCCCTCGTGCAATCACCCAGGCAGCAGAGCTCTACTGCCAGTCCAGGAATGAGGATGAATTCCACTCACCTCCAAAAGAGAACAAGGATAAAGCAAATGCTTGGAAGATTTAACGTCTGTAGGCACCAGAAGAGTTCATTCTTCTTATTTCCCTTAGCTGCCATTGTAAGGTTTCCTTCACTGTGAGGCTGATCCAATTGCCACTGAATTTCACTAGGAAAACTGCAAGTGACTTGTTAGCCAGAACACTCTGAAAGGTTATTGTTGTTATCATTACATGATACAGAAATTAATTTTGAAGAACTTTTTGAAAAAGATGTGTTCCCTCTGGACTGTCACCTAGTCTGAAGAAGTTCCAGCTTTCAGCAAATAACACAGAATGACAGCTTCAGAAGTGTCTTACTAGCTCCCATTTCAAGGGATGTCAATTTTGCCTTCACCATGCCTGTTAATATGCCCTGACTTCAATATCCTTGTGGTGATAAAAGCAGTCCTACCACCAATAAAACACCACAGAGAGAGCTTAGTGACAGCATGTAGGAGAAGTTCACTGTTACTAATTAAACCCACATTTTCAGTGTTGGGGCTTTGCTGCCTCACCAAGTACATCATAGGACTGTCTGGAGCAAGAAATCACAAAGAAAAATATTTAATTGGAATTTGCCAAAAGCTCCTCCAGCATACAATTTTTCATAGAATTACTCAAAACCAAGAAATAACTGAAGGTTTGAAGGGCATTTGTTCTTGCACAATAGTGCTAGTGCATTGCATGCTGGCAGTAACTATGTAAGGGCAACTGGTTTTCACTTTTCCTGCCCTATGTCAGTTCAGTGTACAAGAAGAAAGAGATTTTTGAAGAACATTTTTTAAGTTAGTGCTGCTCAGAGTCTCCAGAGTAGGAAATTAGCATTGCAAATAGAGATCACACTGCTGGAGATCCTTTCCATCATGTCTTCCAGCATGATGTTCCCCCACCTTACACTCTCATTGTTCATCTCCCCTATTTTGCTAATTTGCCTGCCTGAGAGTCACAAATACTCAATGACACTCTTTGAAGCATGCATATTCACAGATTTCTTCATTTCTTCTTGCTGGACAATGAAGTTCTTTTCCTAAGCTAGGTACTCACACACCTTTCACCTTTGAGTCAAAGTCTGTATCTGTGAGAGAGAGATCAGGAGTCTATCACTCAGCCTTCTAACTCTTGCCTTGCCCCGAAAGGACAGTCAGCAATCCTTGTGACAGCAGATTAAGAAGTAAGGAGCTTAAAAGAGCCTCAGAACATAGCTTCCAGTGTCCTGCTAGTATGCTTAGAAACAGGTCTCAGTGTATATTTTCAATAATATATTTTTAAAAATTCAATACACACAGAGTGGTCTGTTTGCCCTTTCCTTACACAAACACATTTACCTTCTGCTGATGGGAGTAGCAGAGGCATGAACAACATCTGGGTCGTAGGCACTAGGAATCTTTGGGATCCTCAGCATTCCCAGCTGTGTTGCTCACTGTTCTAGCACACTGCCAACAAAAATTTAGGGATTATTTCCACTCCATTCTGTGCTTTTGCTTCAGAAAAGTAATGAACCTTCTTTTAGTCAAAGCTAAATATTTTACTGGGGATGCAAATTTTTCACTAATGAATGAATAGCAGACATACATTTTTCATTTTATAAAGAAGTGCTTAACATTGTCATTTTAAAAATGTATATTCATATAGCCATTTAAAAATAACCAGCACCATTGTCATAATTATCTTTTCATATGTTCAGCAGTGCCAGCAATTAACTATGAATGCAAATGTAATCAAGCACACCACCATAGTTTTAACAAGTAAGGCAGTTTCTGTAGCTCTGTTGTGCAGGTGATGATCTGTAGCTTGCTCTTAAGGAAGATTGAGCGGAGCCTTTTCCCAGCCAACAAGGGTGCTGGCTCACTAGCACACCACATTGTCCTGAGTCTGCTCAAACTCCTGAAGACTTGCTCAAAAAAATGGCATTCAACTCCAACCATGGGAAGAAAAATGAGTATTTGTGTGTGTCCTCTCCCACAGACATGGGGAGTGAAGGAATGAAAGTAGTGTGCAGGAATTGCCTTCTTTGGGGAGGTACTAAGGAAATTCTCGCACACCTCTGTTAGCACATGTGCTCTGTATGTTACTACATCACACCATGTCATTGCAAGCTTTTTTCCATATATCCTCTCCCCCAGTCTCCTTGGTTCAGCCTCCATCTGTCAGATGAGAGAAGCTTTGCTAATGGTCTGTATGTTGAAGAAAAAACCCCAAACCTTGTGCACAGTAAGAAACAGGACATGTGATCAAAACAGATTACCACGAGTGGATTATTTCCCTTTGGTCTTGCCCCAGCTCCCAGATCTCCTCATCTCTCTCACAGTGCCTCTTGTTTCTCTCAGATTCTGAACTGCTTGGAGGAGACCAGAGGTCTTCTCAAAACCCCTGAGATAGCATATTGACAAAAGGATATTAGAAATATAAATGGTGAATTGCATAGATATCATAGATATGATATAATTTCCTTGGTATGCGTTGGGAAACATGGAAGGAGTCCTATTGTCATTCAAAAAAGATATAAGACAACCAAGACTAGGGCACACAGGCCTGTGCTGCCAACAAAACATGCTGTGGAAGGACTAGCTTCAGGGTTGAAATGGCAATTTACTCTCTGGAGTCCCTCAGGTAATCCCTATTTCTGCTGTGAGAAGGGCATGTCAGCAGCCATGTAAGCACATTTTCCCTAGAAAAGGCCAATACAACTTTCTCAGTGAAACCAGGCTACCAGACGCCTGTCACTTGGTAGCAGTCTTTGGAGCAGAATAGGATTGGACACTGTGCTGGATTTTAAGCAGTGGCCTGAGGGTAGAAGCACCCCTGTGTCCTAGTGTTAGGTATTATTCTTCATTGCTTTGACAGGGGGGCTGTGCTCTGGTCTGGCACACTGAAAAGCAAAGACTGCATGAGAAGTTTCACCATTGGACACATCCCACAGGGGCCAAAGACCCAAGGCACTCGATTAGGCACAGCCAGCCCTCAAGTTCAAGTAATGCAAATCACTGCAAGGAGAAAGTTGTGCCAACTAGTTAAGTCACTTATTATGAACACACTGATCTCTGTCTGTGAGGTTAAGATCATCACTGACTAAATTGTTCTTTTTCTATTGGCCAGCCAATTTTGCTTATCAGGATAGTCACTGTATCTTCCACAGCTCACAGGGATCATTGACAGGGCCACTGGCAAGTGATGAGAAGACTTCTCAGTTGGACACAGGTGACAGAATTCCTCATAAGTGTCTTCCTGCAAATTCACATAATTTTTTTCATAATGGATTTTTGTTTCTGCCTGATGAAAACTTTACTGTGTCAGCACCAGCTGGACCTAAGACTTCAATTCAGATTTCAGTTCTTTGTGCACAGCACAGAGAATGGTTTTATGCACCCCCACACCTCCTGTTTTCAATCGGGTCTGGAATCAGAGCTGGGCACAACAAACACAACTTCTCCACTGCCAAGTCTCCACATTGGAAAGAGGAGAATGCATCACTTAACAAAAGGTTATTCAGGAAGATTTCCAAACTGGGTCCTGTGCTTTTGAGATTAAGGTACTGGCAGTAAAGAGCATCTTCTCAATACTGTCATACATAAAATAGCACAGGAATGATATCTATCTCTTAAGAAAAGAAAACAAAAGAAACAAATAGGCTACAAATACTGACTCCACAACAGAGTTTCTTGCTTGATAAAATAATAACTAGAGAAAAAATAAGAACAGTATCTTCTTTTCTTTAAACTTACTCCTGGTGCAGTGGCAAGGCACAATGTCATTAATATTATTTTTCTTTAATGGTTTTGGATCATTAGTTATCATCATAGTAGATGGCACTAATTAGTTATGCATTTAAATATATATAGCAGAAAGTATGATCAGTAAATGTAATTTACTGGTTTCCTAATGGGCTCACCTCTGTCTTCAGCTTGGTGAAATCAGTAGCAGCAGGCAGGACTCACTAAAGGCCATCCAAGTTAGCTCAGGATTGTTTCCTTGGACTCCAAGACATTTGAGACCGTTTCATGCAGCATGTCCATTGACAGATGTAAAAACACTTTACTAAAATGTGAAATCTCATTTTTCAGGGATGTCTTGGTGCATACATACATGTACTCATGCCATGTTGTATACAATGATTCTATTTTGTGTACATCAGCCTTTCATTTTACTTTCTTAAAGAGGTGTGAAGATAAACAACAATTTCAATGGCTGAATTCATGTATGTGCATAAAATGAATCAGTTGCAGTGTAATAGAAATTATGATAAGGTGTGTTTTCACGTGTAATGAGGGACAGTATAAATTTTATTAGTATGATGTCTGGCAAAAAAATAATACAAATTGTTCAAAGGGTCCTTGCAGATATCAGACAATACTTCTCTGGTTTTGTAGCTTCCAGACTGCTATTGGTCTTGTGCTAGTGATGTAAAACCAGAAAACACTATAGGAGATGCTTGACCTTTTTTCACTATTCTGCCTTTTGTACCAAACAGACATTAGTACCAGAGTTTGTGCAGAAACATTAAACTCTAGAGGATGAACCAAATTAATCATATTTTGTCACTTTTTTCAGTGATGTAGCTCTTAGAACTGTTCTCTGACCAGAAATACAGCATTAGAGATGCAGCAGTTCTTTAAGTAGCTTTCCACAGATGATCACTACTGAAGAAATGTAATCCTGCTTGATATTCAGTATATATTTTCTTATGACAGTTTTATGGTACAATTAAATTTCATACTTTCTTTTCTACCACTCTGAATATGCATTAGAAAGCCAAGCATCATAATTCTAAACCAATTGGGTTGATTTGCTTGTTAAAATTCAGTCATTGCTCCTTTCTGTGCATTTCAAAAAAAGGCCATTGCCTGTACCAGTACATTTAGAGCCAACACATGGTCACTAAAGGTCTTGGGCACCTCAAAATTGTATTTCTAAGCTCAAGTTAGGCACTTTATGTAAAAAATGAAACAATGTAATTCTAAAATGGTTTCTTAGAGTAACAAACTGTAGAGAAACAATAGAGCTAGTGGAGGGCTAGGGAGAGAGGCAGATTATGAAACACATTCTATATTACTTGAAAATTATACCGATATTTAGATGGACATAATAACTTAATAAGACTCATTTGAATGCAAAAGAATGAACGTTGAGTTGATATTAACTTTTAATGCTTGTCATTTTATGTTAATTTATATTTTTAAATTATAGTAAATTTTTTTTTTTGCAATCAGACTGGCTAATTATACCTCAAACATGTAAATTTGACATGATAGCAAAACCAAATTAAAAAAAAAATTCAACTAAGTACTTGGTTATAAAGACCTATAATTCACTCAAACTGGATTCTGGCTGAGTTCCTCCAACCACACAAATCATTATGTTTTGCAGTAGCAGAATCATTCCATTTCTCTGAGATTATTTCTTTAGCTGATTTTACAAGGCAACAATGCTAATGCACTCTATTTGTGCAATCTTTGCATGATCACTGATTTGATAATTTTTGAAGAAATTCTTCATCTAACAATGATATTTGCAAATGCAGCTTTCAAATGTTCCCTCATGCTAAAAGCATCATTAACAAAAATGTATTTTTCTAGCACAAAAATGGTCTCAAATTGGGACCAGGAGCTCTGTTCTTGAATAGTACACAGTAAGTTATTTTTGTCAATACTAAACATCTACTAACCTTCTAAAATCAAAATGTAAAACTAGTGCCTTACATTTTATATAGCTGATTCCCTTTAAGGCAATTATTTTCCAACACATATTAAACAAAGTTACTGTGTCTAAGCATGCAAAATTGATGGGAGCTTATATGGAAAATGGGCACTTTCTTTTCTTACCTTATACTCTGGAGTTAGAGTTTATTTCATTTCTTTTCTTGTGTTTCCAGAATTGAAATAATTAAATTCCTTCTGTCAGCTCTGTTCAGATAGCTTTTTAAATGCTCATGACTCAGATGTCTTTAAAAAAACTATTTTATGTTGAATGACCTTGAACTCCATCAAATTAGGAGGTAGGGTGTATAAAGCTTTATGTACAGTGTTGGGCTGATAACCTTGTTGCACCAGCCCTCTACTCATTTGAAGTTATTTGTTTTTTTAGCAAGTATTTCTGTAATAGAACTCAATCATTTAATGAAATATTATTTTCCGTGCATATGACTGAGCAGATGAGAGATTAACATATATAGCAACTTGAAAATCCTTACTCCTTCAGCAAGGCATTCTTTCTCCTGCTTCTGCCTTCCTTTAGGGTCAGGGCTTTATTCATGTTGTCTTTCACAACACAGATTGCAATGAAATCAGTAAGCTAAATTTTAACAAGAATATATTCACTCCAACAAAACACCAGTTGATTTAATAGTGAAATTTCTGCTAAATAGTAATGGAAATTTGAACTGTTGCTCTGGGGGTAAAAAAGTGTACAGTTAGTGCAAATAGAGATGTTAGGTGAAGTGAACCTCTGCTTCACTTGCCTCCATGGAAATGTCAAAGGAAAAGTCTGTGCCTGAGTTTATGAAGTATTTTCCAAAGCCATCATAACCCGTCCTCACTCGTCCATGCCTGCAAGCCATGCCTGTCCCGAGTGCACAGAGCTGCAGGCAGTGCCTCCCGCAGCGCTGAGGAAGCACCAGCTCTCTGTGCTGCCTGCCTGCCTGCCTGCCTGGGGGGCTCTGGGGAGCAGCAGCAGAGTGTCCCAGTGCCACCCTTGCCAGGCCCTGCAGGGCTGGGACACGTGTGCCCCGTGTCCCCTGAGCTCAGCAGCTGCAGCCACGGCCCCAGGGGAACAGCTCAGGGCTGGGCTCCACCACTGCCCTGCAGCACAGCAGCAACGCCAGGGCAGCCCAGGAGTGACCCTCCTCCCCAGCAGGAGCAATACTGTGGCAGGAGCTTGCTCTGCCTTGTTTTCTCTAACCTTTCTGTGCGTGTAGTGGCCAGACTCACAATCACACCCACAGCTAATTAATAATTACTGTCTCGTTCAACAGAGGTTGTTCAAGCACCTGTATAAATGGCTCTGCTCTAGCATCTGTTATCTGCTCTCCAACTGGACCCATAAAATGCATGTAATAGCAGTTACCCAGCACCAAGGTTTGCATACCCTCAATGCAAAGCAGTGGAAATAGAAGAATTTTGAAATTTGCAGACCATCCTTATGATAAGAACATATCTTTTCAGTGGCTCAGAGCTGATTTTCTTTTATTAAAGCATCTTCCATAATAGCTAGTGCATACTTACAGTGCTAGTTACATTTTTGCAATTATGTTATTCAGAAATAATTGGATTTCTGGGTTTAATTGGGCTCTAAATTAGCCATAGCTTTCATAAAAGCTATTAGAGAGATTTCTAATAGCAGCTTTTCCTGCTATTTAAGGACTGAGTATTTCAATGAGAGTGATTCCGCAGTGTAAAAAGTCTTGGCTGCTGTGAACTCTAGCACAGGTTCAGATTAATTATGGCAATTTAGGTACCATCCTTTTGTAATTAAACATTTGCTCAAAACATTACCCAGAGTATATAACTGTGTCAAACAACTGGTTGTCCTTTAGAAAGATATGATTTTGTTTCCCAACTCTTTGGAAGATTAAGGAGCTTTGTGGCAGGTTGGTTCCTGATGGTGGAGTTCAGAGGCAGAATAAGCCCTTGTTTGCTCTCACCAGCCTGTTCACCAGCTCACCTGGGAGGAGGCTGTGTGAGGTGTCCCTCTGATGCTCCTTCCCACCCAAGGGGTCCTGTGCTCCCCTTGCTGACCACTCCTGCACGCGTGCTTGCGTGCAAACATCCCACTACTGGGAAACAGAGAAGTGAAAATGCAATCAGCTGTTTTGGAGAATATCCTGGGGAAAGCCCTTTGACTTAGTTGCAGATGATTGAGAGGTGAGGATGAGGTGATGACCTGACCCTTGTGCTTTTCCCTGGCTTCTGTCAGTGGCACCTCTACTCCAGTGCAGCAGTATCAGTGGCCCTCACAATCTGCACCTTCACCTGTAGGCTAGGCTGCACTTCAGGCATCACTTTGATAAGGAATGGCCCTCTCCTACCACACAGTGAAACTCCTGGGCCATAATGATGCCTTCTGTATTTGTGTCCTAGCCTGGTGGGTGATAGTGGATCAGAACAGCAATTGTTTCAATGTGAGCTGATCCCTGTTTGCCGCCTGGCCCCTGCTTGCCGTGCTTGCTGCACTGGTTGAGACAGCCTGAAATTTTGCTCAGTCTTTCCTCATTTTAACTCAGGTGAAAAATGAAGTTTCTCCCAGATGCACAACTCAAAACCATGTTGACTGTGTAATACTGGACTTGAGGATAGAGCGTGACCTGCCAGGTCAAAATTCTGAAAGGCTTTGACAAGGCAGACTGATTGGGCTTTGTTTTTTATAGAACAACTTAGCAAGCCTCTACCTGCTATTTTTTGCTTTGGAAAATGGATAATCTAAGAAAATTTAAAACGTATTGTGGTAAATTTGGCTTATTCTCTAATGTACTCACTCTTCTGATTAAACCCACTTCTTTCCCAAGGATACTGCCAGAGGAGACAAGCCCAATATTTTTAAAATTATCCCAGAAAAACCAGAACACTCTTCCAGTGATTCATATAAGTCTGAAAAATGTTTGCTCACATAACAAAGATTAGAATTCAGCCCCAGATTAAAACATGAGAATCTGCATGCCTATAAATACATATTTACATGTGAACTTACAAATACATATTTACGTGTGAAGCTTCCATTCCAAGCCAAGCTTCCATTCCATCTCTGCAGTTTCAGTCAATAACCCACATGAGAAAAGCAGGATTAAGCCCACTTTTCTATAGCCACGTTAGGGCTCAGATCTGTACCTGCATGCAGGTGCCCAGAGCTACCTGAGAGCCCTGGGGGATCCCAGCTGCCTTTTGGGTGCTGATCCTGGAGGGTACAAATCTCCCAGGGACCAAGAGTCACAAGTGTCACGTCCATGGCGGGGGCACTTGAAGTCACACAGGAATCCTACATTTACACAACTGAACTGATATAAAGAAGTCAAAACATTGAAAGAACTTTGGGCACTCAGAGACTTCATAGGAAATCATAAGATATCAACATCAACTGAATTTATTATCTTACTCTGAGTCCTAACAATACCTGACTGGAAAAACACGACAGAAGTCCAAATTTGCCAAAATTAAATATGAAGGTTGAAGCAATTCAGTTAAACTTCTGACTCTTCTTTTCTTTTTCCTTTTCCTTCAAAATGCTGGAGACTTTGCATTTTCTGGCAAAAAGTCGCCTAGTGACACAGAGTTCCCTTCACAGGTATACTTTAGGCAAATGGTGAGTGACAACATTTCAGTGTTTTGTTGCAAATGCTTTTTGGTTTTGTTTTATCCATAACAGCTTGGAGCACTCTGAGATCTGCTGCAAGGCTGAGAAAGCTTTTAGGAAATTCATTTGCAAAAGCACATCTTTTCAAACACCTGAGAAAATTCAGGGCTCTTTTCTCCAAATAGCAAAAAAGGGTATCAAGGCATGTGTCAACCCTCAATCCTTTTCTAGACAACAGGAGTTTCACAATGGATTTCAACAGAAGGAACTTAAACCTTCAAGTTCAATATTCCAGTTTGCCACAGACAAAAAAACCTTACTAAACTGTAAAAGTAATTTGGTAAATTGAGTCAATTCACCTAGTTAAATGATTGAAAAACTGTAATCAGAAAAGATGTCTTATTAAAAAGCAGTATTAAAGTATATTAACTTCTTTTGATGCCTGTTTCACATAAGCAAAGATTTATCAATATTCATCAATAATATATTCACCCATGGTGACTGTGAATAATGTGATGTTTAATATTCCCTAAATTTTTTAGATAACCTTAGTGAAAAGTCATTAATTATAGTATTTATCTGCTACTTGAAAAAGAACATGATATAAAATGACAACTCAATTTTCCTCTTTGACATTTCAAATACAACCAGGTCACATTAATCAATCAATAATGTGCTTATCATATACTGTGGTCAATTATATCCCAACTATCAGTGACAGTTTTCTGGCTTGCAATCTGGACACATATACTGTCATGACAACTACATTCTTTTTAGCCCTTTTGTATTTTACAAGCAGTGCTCTTGCTTGAGGCACACCATAAACGTACAAAAAGGGCATCAGATACTTCATAATCCCAATTCCATTTCTGGGTTATTAATATATTGCCAAAGAATAAACTTTCAGTGTACTGAAATCCAAGAAAAATATGATAAGCTTCCCTTCTCTGAGACAAAGTTACACATTAAATAAAGCTGACTGCACTACAAATAGACCATTTGCATTTGCTGATTGCAAGGTAGCAATTATAGCTTACGACTTTAATGAAGCCATAAACCAGTTGCGTGTACTTCTTTGGTTTATTGCACCATGATAACCTTTTATTTTGGAGTTGTACCCATATAAACTATGATTATTAATGGTATCTCTGTCAAAGACATTATTAATACTGTTTGCCAGAACATTATTTATGTTCTGGTCTATCTGTAAAGATCAGACAGTATCTTCCAAATGAACTTTGACACAGTTTTAAATAGAACTTCTCACCTTCAGACAAATCATATAAATCTTAACCTTCCTGTTTTTATTGAAATTATTCTGAATGAATGATACACTCATAGATCTTATGATACAGTATTTCTCCACTGGAAAATGCTGACTGGTGAATGGTCTAATTGATTATTTCAACAGTACCTGACTCTAATTTCTCTTGGAAATACTTTCTGATAAGGAGCAACAGAACAAATTCAATCTTTTGGAAAAGAACTTTTTTTTTAAATGAGCTTCTTTTCAAATATTTAAATATTTGAAAACTTATTTGACTTAATAACCCAGCTTGAAGTAAAATTACATAAGAAGCAAGTCAAAAATAAATTATCCAGAATTTTTATTTTGACATATTTGCTCTGATTAGGAATTTATTTCAAATTGCAGAGCTTCCCATGAAATAGAATAGGCAGGTTTTATGAGGCCGCTGACTGATCAACCTTCTTCCCACAGAGGTTATGGCTTTTGAATAATTATCCTCCATGATTTCCTGAAAATGAGAAAATATGACTTTTCATGTATACTTTTTTTTCATCTTTCTTGCCTAAAGTTTGTTCCAACTGGGTCCTGGATGGAGAGCTGAGAAGGGAGAAGATGTGTGAGTTCTCAGCCCTTCCAAGTGCATGATGAGACACATCATACGTCTTCCTTTGTAAGTGCCAGCAGCAGAATATGGAAACGAGAGGAAATTTGAATATCAAAAGTCATTCTCCAGTTTACCCACTCTTAAAGCCTGTCACAACACATTCCCAGTAGTAATTACCCACCCTGTTCCATTCAGAAACAAGGGTACCACAGAGGTGGTTGAATGACCCTGTCTGTGGCAAACTGTTAATTTATTCAGGATAAAAACAAAGAGAAAGGAATTAAAAAACTATTGTACATACCTAACACTTCGATAATAGCTGTTTGCTTGGTTTTATTGTTTTTACATCATATTTTGATGCTGCTATGCTCACTGGGACATTTAAAGGGTAATATAGTAATAATTTATGAAATAAGATAGTCTGATATGCAACAGTATTCCTAGTGGTGCATTTCGTTTCATATTAGCAATACAAAAACCGTGAAAAGCTGATGGTGGCAGTGGATTCCCACTGAGACATACCCTATTACAGTGGTATCCATGTCAGCATGTCAGCTTTTTGCTTTTTAATCACTGCTTTGACATTCAGTGACTGCGGTGTTTTTCTTTCAGGAATCATACAGGTTTTCAGCCAGGAGCCGAAATCATTTAGATGACATTCCTTCTCCTCCATTAGAGCCAATTAATGAAAGGAGGGCAGGTGAGTCCCACTGAGGAAGGCAGAGGTACCAATGCTGTTTGTGTGTGCAGGCTGCAAAGGAAAGGCCCTTCCCTAAGCCATAGCTTGAACCCCACTTGGTGCTGCTGGGACATCAGAGAGGGGAGCATTCCTGTGGCAATCCAAAGGTGCATTTCTTTTGTCCTCACAAACATTGTGTTATGCTACCAGCGCTCAAATACACACAAAAACTGTCAGTGAAACCTGACGTCTTGATATTTAGTTAATGTAGCATACCCAAAGCAAAGAAAGGCAAGACCCAGAAATTCTGACCTATAATTACAAAGCTAAAATTAAAATGTTGATGAGAGAGGTATGCTGATATATTGGTCAGCTCAAATAATTAGACTTGGTGGAAAATGGTCCTTCAATCCCTGGAAAAAATTGTAATATTAATAAAGTTTAATAACTGTAATAAAGTTTTCTCATCAATTGTAAGAGACCTTTCTCTGAGACCTTTGCCATTGCCTGAAGTGTGGTCGGACTGCCAGCCAGAGCTCTTGCTCCAGAGGGGGCAGAAAGCTTCCTGTACAGAGCCTCCTTTGGATTTTAGTGCTGCTTTGAAAGGGAGACACTGCACGCCCACAGGAGAAAAGAGTAGGAGGTGGGCTTTGACAGATCTGCATTGTGCAGTGGCACAGGCTCTGCCTTAGAATTACCTTATTTTCCCCAACAATGTCTTTAAAATTGAATCATCCTGGTTCCACAAAATCATTGAATATATTATTCAATCTTTATTTTTTTTTCTTTACACAATTTCCAGATTTTTATTATACTACCATCTCCCATCAGAGAGAGATATCTTAGAGTAAACTGAAAATCATTGGTTATGACAAAAAGGAATTCCCATTAGCAAGTCATCATCTAATAATTTTAGGATCTTTGTATCCTATTATCAGCTTTCTTATGAAATACCATTTCTTAATGATAGGGATTTGACTAATACTGTGTGAACTCTGTTAACATAATTTGAAAGTTACAACCAAGTGTGTATTTATGGAATAAGCCGTCATCTTTTTCATGCTTGCACATAATTTTAGCCTGTGATTTGATCAGATGTGGATGTTGAAAGTTAATTTTCATCAAATCAACTGAGGAAGGAGGAATATAGTTATCACCATTTTCTGCTGGATTAAAACATATTGGCATTGAATTCAAAGGGCCTCAAAGGGAATCAGATTTCCCTTCTCATTGTCCACAAGATTTCCTTTGTGGGTGACAGAGGCAATCTGTCCATTTAGCACTTCTTTTGAAGGCCATGGTACAGGTTGTATATGAGATATGCCACTTTTACTGTATTTCAGCTGGTTTCAATGAAGGCCAAGCATTAGGGAAAATCCAGGCCCCTTTGGTCCCAGTTATAAGCCCTATGCAATGAACTCAAATGCCTGATTAATTTCTGCCACCTCCTGCACTCTGAAATGCCACGTTTCTTTCCCCATGTTCCATCTGTTGCCAGTCCAGATTGATTTTACCTTAATCTGAGTTGTCTAAGTCAGCTGTCCTGGCTCCCCATGTGGAAATTATACACTGCTGTAACACATCACCTGATAATTATAAGTCTACATGGAACCATGTTAAAATGGAGAAGAAATTTATCTCCTCTTTTTATTTTTGTTCTGTATGTCTTGTTCCTCGTATCTCTAAGTCAGGGACAAACCACACTTATATTTAATAGTTCACTTTCCATCCATCTGAAGACACATTTTCTTAGGTAACAGCTTGGGGGAAATGCTCTCGAAGTCAGAAAAAAAAATATAATTTTTTTTTATTTTCTTGAAAAGACAGATACAGATTTTGATTCATTTCTCATTGATAATGTTCATACCTCCCCTCCTCACATTTTAAAAGAAAAAAACTCATAAATTTATTTTTAGAAAATAAATGGTCCTAATAAAATAAAATAAATCTTCTATGAGAAACAGACACTTTGGATCTATTTAAGAGATATATACTTTGCTAACAAGTAGATATCAACCAACAGAAATGAATTTTTTTATCTTTTCATAGGTGGACTGACTCCAAGATTCTGAATGAAGAAGACAAATTTATAAGGCTGTTCTTTCTGATTGAAATACAAATGTAGAGATCCCTGTGTGCAATACTATATATAGAATCACAGAAGTTCAGAGAAAGATGACTTATTGATAGGCTGTTCACAAGGCAGCCTCCAGTGGCAAAATGCTGGGCAGTGAGGTCAGGCACTGTCCCTCCAGTCCATGATGGCACAGAGCTGCTGTTGGCTCAGGTGAATCACTGCTGTTCCCAGCTCTGACACCACACAAAGAGCAACACATTATTTATCAAGTACATTGTCACACAGTGAAATAGGTAGTATCATAAAATGATAGCAAATAAAGCAAAATTGTCCCTATGAGCAAGTTACCTATTGTGCTTCAGTATTCTTGGTGTCTTTGTTGCAGAAATCCAGGTAAGGGGATAATGTCAGCACAGTAATGCTAATGGAAGTATGTCCTTTGATTTCCATGAGCCTTGCATCATGCTTTTACTTTCTAATTTGCAAAATCTGATCATTCACAGTACAGCCCATAGAGTTATTAATTTGAATTAGTGAAGTTCTCTACCTGATTGATTTTAAACCAATTTATATAGGCTTGTCTGTTTAAGCTGTTAATGCTGTTGAAGATTACTATGGTATTACTGCAGTCTGCAATATTTCAAAGCTTATGGAGCTGTATCTCTCCAAATCCTCAAAAAGGATTTGACTTTCCACACCACTTCTAGTCATCTAAGAGCTATCACTTGTGAAACAAGCCCCTGAAAGCCTGGGCCAACTGTGCCAAGTGCCAGAAAACAGAATTTACTGTGCTGAAAGAGCAGGAAATCAACTATTCAGCATAAAAACAAAGAACACATTTTTATTTCGTCCAACTTCAGGTACCTGGATAAACATTTTGGTTAATTAAGTTGTGAAATTCCTTGCTGGATTTAGAGATTCTGATAGTTTTAGTGATTCAACGTTTAAATTCAGCCTGTACTTTCCTTTGTGATTCATTCATTTTAGTGAATAATTACCCATTTAAAACAAGTACTGGTTTTGCAAACATGAAAAGAATATCTTAATAAATGTAAGTCACTTCTCTGCTCTAACTGCACTGGGAAGATAGATTAGTGTTGTAAATTAACCCACAAACAGACTTTATGCTCTCTTGCTCCTTAAAACAAAACCAGTGCATGGCTAAGTAAACCATCCCTGAAAATATGTGGCTCCAATTTCTCAGCCAGTACAGAAAACATTATTAATTTCAGTTTGAAAAGTTTAGTGAACGACAACAGCCTCTAGCAGAAAGGGAAACAGAGCACCACCTGCTGTACAGCCCTGCAAATGTTTCAGAACAAAAGCTGCAAGAAAACCATCTTTACCTTAAGTTTTGCAAATAGTTAGGATATATGGAAGGTCATTGTCATCCAACAATGCATGACCATGAGCTTTGGATGGAGAGAGTCCAAAATTAGAGAGACATATGAAGATCCAAGTTCACAGTAAGTTGTGAAAAGCTACAAGGAGAAAGCAAAGCAAGGAGTTTTGTTTCTTTGGAGGGACTAGCATGGCTGTGGTTTTTAAAAGTACAGAATTTGACAGTCTATATTTATGTGCTACTATATTGATATGGCATCTAGCAGACCCGCTAGCTCAGGCTAAAACACTGCTATGATAAACCACTCAGAAGTTGTGTTAGTATGCCTACACCTCAGCAACAGGAAAATTAATATGCTCAGGGCCCACATCTCTGTGCAAATCCTGCTCATGGTCAGTAGCCATTTGAAGATGAGGCTTTTAAGGGGCCCTTATTTGCCAAAGTTCTTTGGGGGAATCTCAAAAAGCAGATCAGGCTTAGGCATGCACATCACAGGCTGCAGAGGATGTGAGAGTTAGGAAAAGTGGTGCCAGTGACTCCTGAAATGCCCAGCAAGCCTGAGGGTAACCTGTCTTCAACACATCCAATATGAACCATTGATCAGCACAGGAGTGATGGAAAGTGGTTGATTTCTGTCCTGTGAACAGAAAAGAAATATTGTAGCAGATGCTACCCCCCTTGAGCACACACAGGTCTGTGGCACCAGATGGGACCCACCCAAGGGTGCTGAGGGAGCCGGTGGAATTGCCCACCAAGTCACTTTCCATCATGTATCAGGAGTCATGGCTGATGTGGGAGTCCCAGGTGACAGAAAGTTTGCAAATGTGATGCCCATCTACAAGAGGGGCTGCAAGGAGGAGGTTCTAGGGAACTGGGGGAGTCCTTCAGTTCAGTATCTCTATTGATCTGGACAAGGGGATCAAGTGCACCCTCAGTGAGTTTGCAGGTGACGCCAAGCTGGGTGGGAGGGTTGATCTGCTGCAAGGAAGGAAGGAAGGCCCTGCAGAGGGATTTGGTCAGGCTGGATCAATGGCCAACTGCATGAGGTTCAACAGGGCCAAGTGCCAGGTCCTGCCCTGGGTCACAGCAACCCCAGGCAGCGCTACAGGCTGGGGGCAGAGTGGCTGAAACCTGCCCACCAGAACAGGACCTGGGGTATGGCTCTGCAGCAGCTGAACATGATCCGGTGTGTGCTCAGGTGGCCAAGAAGGCAAATGGCACCTGGCTTCTATCAGCAATAATATGGCCAGAGCAGGAGCAGGGCAGTGATTGCTCCTCTGTACTCAGCACTGGTGAGGCCACACCTCAAATCCTGTATTTAATTTTGGGCAGCTCATTACAAGAAGAATATTGAGGTACTGGCACATGTCCAAAGAAAGGCAACAAAGTGAGAGATGCACAAAACCTTCACAAGAAATCCCCAAACCAACACCAACCTAACAGTGTGATATAAATAGAGAGGGGTTACATATTTATTATAGCCTCACAGGAGCAGCTAGAATGAAGAAAAGAGGACTTTCTAAGCAGCTTTTCAGGTGGATAGATACCAATGAATGCAAACCTGGAAGGAGAGTGACCAAACATCTGTGTGACCTGCTGGAAAAGGCTGGCAATGTTCTGCTCATTTCAGCCCTGTCATTCATTTAGCATGGTTTCAGTGGAACCTATTAGAAAAAAGGTTGATTCAACCCTTCCCTACTTTTAAGAGCAGTAGAAATGTTTTGATTGTTTCCCCTGAGCTCTGAATCATGTCCATGATGTGTAAGGATATTTTATTGTATCAACGAGCCAGAAGAAACACAAGCCATTTCTGACTCTTTCTCTTAAAGGAAAAGCTGTGCTTTGCCACTGTCACTGCCCTTTTACAGGCCTGTGTCAATAAGAAATCAGAGTTCCTTGCATAACTTACTTCTTATCAATCATTACCAAGTCAGACAGCTCTATTAATAGCCTGCAGAGATCCACAGTTCATGGTTTGGTCCAGCTTACAAAAGCACCTGGATAAGACCCCAGAATGAAAGGGTGGTCACGGTCTGGTCTGTAGGGAATCCTTAACTGGATGGAGCTGCCATCATCATCCTAATTTGGACAGAGCTGCTTTTGTCATTCCCATTTCATTTGGACTTTGTGGGCTGCTGCTGTGTCAAGATACCATTTATATGATGGTTGGTTTATCTCAGAATTGATGTTCAGCAGCTGAGATTGTAAAAAGCAGTAAAGAGCTGTCTCTTGCCATGAACTAGGTGAATTAGGCTGATGGCAGCACATGAGGAGAGGTTGAAACAAATGAGAAGCAGAGGGGAGCAGACAGGTGGGTTTGCAGCCTCCATCACAGCCTCTCACACTGTGGGCTGAGCAAACAGGCTGAGTAACAGTGGAAACATTCCCATCAGGGTGTCCCTAAGGATGGGATGGTGACTCTGGAGGCCATGGACAGACCACAGGGGGACACACAGGTGTAGGGTGAGGGTGTGAGGCGGGGGAGCGAGCTGTGGATGCTGGCAGGGCAGCACCACAAGTCCCAACAGAGCAGCCTGCTGTGGAAGTGGCCCAGCCAGCAGCCCCCATCAGTCAGGGGAACAAGGGAATAAATCCAGAGAGGAAATTAAAAAGAGTAACAGTCAAGGGGAGACTACCAACTGGATTTTACTTTAACAGTTAAGCTGTCAGTGACTAGTGAAAACAACTAGACTAAAAGAACACCACCAAAAGTAGGCAGATTTCACCCCAAAAGTGAGACCCCAATATATAAATTTCAGCACTCCTCTGTCTCTCCCCCTTCACTGGGCACTTACACAGGGTTCAGGAAGTCCAAGAGAGAATACAGGAAAAGTCATTCTCCTTTCTTGGAGAAATACAGTACTGTCATCCTTCACACTAGTCTGGGATGAAAACATCTGGTGAACTTTTTTTTCTCATCTGCTGAAGTAACAAAATCAAAACTGCATCATCCAGTTTATTCTGCAGTTATAGAGGCTAAAGAGATTTAGAAACATCCTATTTCTCATAGCTAATGAATTACATGTGTTTTTTCATTTTTCTGACTTTACATCACTTTACTGGAGTGAGTGACCAGCTGAAGGTCTACAGCATCTCTTTCCAAAAAAAAACAACCCATCATGAAAACCTTCTTTAACAAACCAAGGCTTTGGGCATCAAAAACATGGCCACGATCTTTCTGTTTTACTCCAGACCACAGGAAACTTTTGAATTCACACACAAGAAAACTGAAACTAATTTTATGTTTAATTTAATGTGTTGTCTTGGAAAACTGAGTTTTGCACCAAGTAACTTCTCTCAAAAATATACATATGAAGAAGTTCAAAGAACACAACTTGCAGTAGTACTCCTAATATAACAGATTTAGAAAGCAAACTAAAAAGCTTGAGATAAACATACATCTGATGCTATTAAAGTTGCACTGCTGTGCTCCCTTTCCCCTGAGATTCTGCTGAATCTAGGGCTCCTAGATGGCTGTAAGCAGTAATGGTCTCTTAAAACTAAGACCAAATGTGAAGGAAATGCAAAGCAGTTTGTGAGCTCTTCCTCTCCACAGAACCAATTACATTACAGACTGCCAAACCATTCTGTGTTTTAATTGCTATTTGAGATTTCACTGCCTCCTGAAAAATAAAATTCTGTTTCCTTTTCAATTAGTGCCCAAGAGATATTTAGGAACAAAACGGCATGAAAACAATGATAACACTAGAGGTTTTATTGAGAAGAGTGCTACTTAATTTTCTTAATTTCATGCATTTCCCAAAAGAGCACAACACCTAATTCTTTGCCTATCCCATGTTCTCTACAATTCCCAAATGCACCCCACCAATTTTCAGTCCATAGATTGCAGGGTGAAGAAAAACAGTAACTTTAAAGCTAAAATATTGATTTAAAACCCTTGATTCAAAGCCCTAGGGTATCAAAAGATTAGTTACTTTTAAGGACTATACTAAAGGTGACTTTCAGCTACTTCATTATTGAAATGCAAAGCAAATTAATCCTGCTATTCAGAGCAGCAAGATACCAATGTAAAAGCTGTTAAAAAGCAAGCTGGTTTGACACCCAACAGACCAGCAGTGAGACACCAAATAGGCATTGATAACGACTGTTACAGTAAATGCCACATCTTCCAGAGGCAAAAAAAAAAAAACCAACAAAACCACAAAACCAAACCCTCAGTGTTTTATTGTAATCTCCAGATGAAAAAGAAACAGCATATGATGGACCAGATAAACAGGACCATGAGAAGGAATCTGGTGGGCATTCCTGCCTCTTCCTGAGGTTGCCAGGAGCCAGAGAGCCTCAGTACCCACAGCCATGATTTGCAGGGGTTTCACACCAACCCCCAATGCAGGGCTGGAGCTGACAGCCCTGCCTCACTGCAGCATGACTGCAGCCACACTGGGCAGTCATCAGAGCCAGGTGAGCTGGGGGATGCTGCAGCTTCACTCCACATTAATGGGGAGAGGAGAGGGGCACAAGGTGTGCTGGGTGTGTGGGGCTGCCACAGAGAGCCATGGGCATGGGGCAGGGGAAGCCCTGAATTCAGTGGAGACAGCCCCAGGGAAAATGCCTGACAGTATCAAAGTATTTAATCCACTCATAAACCACTCCCAAAATCTCCTTATAAAACTCAGGGCTGGAAATAGTGAGGAAGAGCTATTGTCACTAAACCTTGGGTGGTATAATGACCCTGGCTGGACAGCAGGTACTCACCAAAAGCCACATCACTCCCCTCCTCAGCTGGACACAGGAGAGAAAATAGCACATAAGGCTTGTAGGTCAGGATAAGGACAGGGAGACATCACGGACTCAGTTACTGTCCCAGGCAAAACAGCCTCAATCTGGGGAAAATTAATTCCTTACCAATAAAACCAGAGTAGGGCAGTGAGAAATAAAACCAAATCTTAAAAAGCACCTTCCCCCAAACCCTCCCTTCTTCCCAGGCTCAAGGTCAATTCTCCCTTTCCTCTGCCCCTGCACAGGGGTATGAGGAATGGGGGCTGCAGTCAGTTCCTCACATGTCTCTGCTGTTCCTTCCTTCTCAGGGGGAGCTGGACACAGCACTGAAGGTGCAGCCTCACCAGTGCTGAGTACAGGGGGACAATCACTGCCCTGCTCCTGCTGGCCACACTATTCCTGATACAGGCCAGGTGCCATTGGCCTTCTTGGACACCTGGGCACAGCTGGCTCATGTTCAGTCAGCTGTTGACCAGTACCCCCAGCCCTTTTCCAGCCACTCTCCCCTCAATCTTTAGCATTGTGTGACCCATGTGGAGCCCTGGGCCTTACTAAACTTCAATACTGTCAGATTCAGCCAATTGATCCAGCCTGTCCAGATTCCTCTGCAGAACAGCATTCCCTCCCAACTTGGTGTCTTCTGAAAACTTACTGAGGGTGCAACCAATCCTCTTGTCCAAATCACTGAAGACATTAAACAGAACTGGCCCCAATACTGAGTCCTGGAGAACCCCACTGGTGCCAGTTGCCAACTGGATGTAACTCCATTCACCACCACTCTCTGGGCCTGGCCATCCAGCCAGTTTTAACCCAGTGAAGACTGCAGTTGTCCAAGCCATGGTAAGCCAGTTTTTTCAGGAGAACACCATGGGATGCAGTTTCAAAGGCTTTACTGAAGTCCAGGGAAATTACATCCACAGTCTTCCCCCCACGCCCACCAAGTGGATTGCCTTGTCACAAAATGTGCTCAGGTTGCTCAAGCAGGATCTTCTTTCCTTAATCACTGATGGCTGGGCCTGATTCCCTGGTTGTCCTGTACATGTTGCATGGCAGCTCTCAAGATGCTCTGCTCCACGCCCTTCCCTGGCATCAAGGTCAGGCTGAAGGCTCGTAGCTCCCTGGAGATACCTCAGCAGTTACCTTTGCCCAGAAATTTAGCTACTGGGCCTTCTATGTCTACTCAACCCTGTATCACAGTAGGCAGGAATATGGTGAGTATGGTTTCCATGCTGAAAATGCTGAAAATGAATCCAGATCTCCAATATGAGTATTTGCCTGAGACTTGTTCAAGCTGCTGTCTAGCCAGTACTTATCAGCGTACACAGAGCACAAATGAAAAGACAGGAACTTGTGGAAACTTCCTAATTGGCTTTTTTGGCAGAGATGGATTACTTCCCAGAAATGAAAGGCAGAAGGGTCTTCTGCCAGTCTCTGAAGTTCAGTATTTTTGATTTTAATTATGCATTACCTACACAAAGGCCTTCTTTTGTGATCAAAAGGACTTTGGGAAACGGACCAGCAGCCGGAATTAGAAATGCTGACTGAGGAGCAGACGCAGAGATTACCATAATTCCCATATCAGCCAAAACTCTCAGATCAGCAATAGTCTACAGATGTAATGTGTAGATGCTGCAACAGTCAGTTGACCTGAAGCTAATTTTCTCTAGAATCACTGAATATCTCAAGCCGCAAAAGATTCATAAGGTTCATTGTGCTCAAGTCTCTCCTCCTCACAGGACTAACTAAACCAAAAGGACAAGAGCAGTGTCCAAATGTTCCTTGAGCTCTGGCAGTCTTGGGCTGTGACCACTTCTCTGGGAGCCTGCACTGATCATTGTTAGATCACCTTAGAGGTTACTAACAAGAGTAACTAACAAGTAACACAGAGTGGATTTTTCAGATGTAGTAGATAGGGGGAAAACAATTACATTTGTATTTGCATGAGGAACCCTAATGCAGGATATTATCCTGCCAGGAAGTGGAACACATATCACTGATTTCTCTTTAACCACAGACCAATACTTAGCATTTAAATAATTTCAAAAATGTTTTAGGAAGAAAAATTCTTTCCTGGACATATTCACAAATACTTTGAATAGCAAGAAATAAACCTTAAATGGATCCCAGCTTTGGCTGGGATGCACCTTAGCTCACATTAGGAACCTGCATTTTGGCACTTGATTCTAAGCTCATTTCCTAATCTCTATCAGCAGGAGAAAAAACTTGCTTTTAGAGTAAAATTTCTTTGATTTACATTATATGTCTACCTTAGGATGAGATGAATCAAGCTGCAGAATTTCCTTTAAATGGTGGTCTAAAACCATTAATTCAGAGAATTTGGTGTTATGAATCCAATATATGTTTTCAGTAAAGGAGCTATAAATTTTCTGATGCATGAGTCCCTCATTAAGGCAGTGTGAAAGACTTTTCAGTTAAAGGCTAATGACTCAAACAATTGGCCACTTGCAAAAGCAGCAGGATGCTGTGCTCTAATCTGCCTCAGGGGTGGATCCTAGCAGGTAGCACCAAAGAATATTTGAAAAGTAGTACCTGGTATATTGTATAAACAACAGTCAAAAATCCTTCTCTTCCATTAAAAAGTTATGAGGTTCAATATTATTACAGCGATAAAAAAGAACTGAGTTGCACCTAAATTTTACATGAATGCAACAGAAATAACTACTTCAGAACTGTTAGCCAATATAACTATACATGAGACCATTAACAATAATTACAATACAATAATGGTTTTTATCAATTCAAGTTTGCAACTCAAAGAATTGCCATACAAAAAGTAACTTACAGGCCCATGGAAACACTCTGATGGAAATAAACTGAATGTACTATTAGTAGCAGAAATGTTTTCATGGAAAAACATCTCAATTCCTTCAAACTTGGTCATCCGTTTATTTCCTAGTAATTTGCTGAGGTGATACAACTAGACTGTTAACTTTAAGGAGAAAATACACTGCAAGACACAAACTCTGTTCTGAAGCGGGTACTGGCCTCGCCTGCAAAACATCTCATTGTTGTTGTCTGAAGAGAATGGGCATTGTGTACATTCCCTGAGGAGTTTGACTTCCAGTAATTTTAACAGCAAGCACAAACTGACATGCAGAAGGTTCCCTCTGAACATCAGGAAACTTTTTTTTTTTAACTGTGAGGGTGACCAAGCTCTGGCAAAGGTTGCTCTTGCAGGTTGTGGAGTCCTTGGAGATATTCAGAGGCCAACTGGACACCGTCCTGGTCAAACAGCTCTATGTAGCCCTGCCTAGGCAGTGGGGTTGGAGGTCCCTTCCAACCTCAATCCTTCTGTGATTCTAAGACGTTTCTAGGAGATCTAGAAACCACTCTGTATTTGGGTTCTGCTGCTAATGCTCTAAAGTGTACTCTTATTCAGTTTACCAGCTGTTTCCCATCCGCGAAAAGTGAATACAACAACCATCATTCATTACTTTTCCATTCCTATGTTCAGTCTGGATATTAAAAAATCTGGAAGGTGAGGTAAGGAATGTTCTTCCCTGTGTCTCTGTACTATACGTGTACAGGCAACATTGTGCACAAAACAAAGAAAGAGAGAGAGAAGGAAAGATAGGAATAAGGGTATTGATTTTTTGTTTGACTCAATGCTGTGTCACAGCCTCTCTGAATCTTGTAGCATGATCCCAAAGCAAATAAATGACTAGGATATCTCCTTTTTCTTAGCAAGACATCACTCCAACACATCTCCAAGACACGAGATCTAAAATGATATTATGGTATTTGTGCTTACCAATGAATTAATTTGAAAAACAACACTTCTTCCCACCACCTTCCTTCCCAATTAAGTGGGATATTATGCTGCACTTTTGGGAATAAATTAAGAACAAAAGAAATTAAAACAGTGTTCGTTACTAATTAATGTTGTTGATAATGTGAAGGCATTCAAGTAAGTCTTCTGAATTCAGAAATAAAATATGTTTGCATCACATGTCACAGTGTTGAAATACTTTAGTGCCCATTAGCAAACCAGAAGAAAGTTAAGCCTGTATTGACCAAGTATAAACATTTCAAATTCAGCAGATCTAGACAATTTACAGTAGGAAATCATGAAGGAATTTCTGGAAGAACACTGCAGTTAATAGGTTCAACAAATCTTAGAATTCCCAGAAAACTCCACTAAACAATCCAAATAATTTTAAAATTTTTTAAAAATACTGAGTAATTTTAGTTAAGACTGCTATAAGACTATTGTCGCACACACACACAAAAAATATTATAGAAGTTGCAACACAGTTATCTGGAAAGAAATTAAAATACTACAATCAGAAGTAATCAATGTGCTTTCCAGGAAAATAAAGCTTGTCAAACAAGTATGCTATTTATTCCTGAATAAATTCTGTTGTTGCATGAAGCTGAAATTATGCAGACAAAATCCAGAAACACAAAAAACCTGCAAGATTAACTGTCCACTCTCAACAAATAATCTTTGATAGAAAATCTTTATCAAAGAGCTGCTTCCAGTGAAGTTATGAAGGACAACATTATTAAAAGCTTTCACTGGTAATTTGGAAGGAAATATAAAATCACAGCTGATGAAGTTTGCAGATGACAACACCTGGTAAGATGATAAACAGTGATAAGAGCAGCAATTCCACAGCTGAATCTGCATTACTGTGATGAAACAGCATTAGGCTGAGCTCACTCTAACAAAGACAAATGCCCCCACAGCAAGGAATGAAGATCCAAGCCCAGGAATGGAGTGTGTTAACATGAGCACTCAATGTACAAATTTAGAAAGTACTAGGAAAATTTTACCTATGTATTAAAATTACCAAATCCTTAACTATACTGAGATCCTGTATACTATATTTTATGCTGTGCCCATAGTTTAAGGAGGCTTCTGGAAAATTGATGAAGATATTAAAAAGAGCCACAAAACCTAAGAGATGTGTTTGAGTAAAAGTTCATGAACTCAATTTGTTTGACTTATCCAAAATGAAACTGAGAAGTGATTTGGTTGCTACATTTAAGAATCACCACAAGCAGAAACTGCAGCATACTAACAACCTCTTTACCCCAGTGGGGAGATGCATAAAAAGAATCCATGGCTGAAACCTAATACCAGAAAAAATTCAAATGAGATTTGAGGAACACACTGATCACTGTGAGAACAATGAACCATTGCAACAATCAGGCAAAGGGAAGCATCTTCTTTCTTCCTGCGCTCAAACCAGGACTGGACATTTCTCAGAACGGCATGGGCTAGCTGGACACAAGTTATCCCTTGGTCAAATAAATTGCTGGGTTCATTACAGCCGTAGCAGGGAGAAATTTGATGGCCTGTGACTTATGACTGATGAGACTAGATGAACTATCATCCCCCCCCCCCCCCCCCCCCCACAATGGCCAAACTTTATTAATTGATTTATCAGTGCTTTATGCTGCCATCCATTGCTAGGGTATCTGAACACTTTCATACTAAATCAATAGCAAAATGCTTAATGGACTTCAAGGAGCTTCTGACACATGTACTTTCAGGACTAAAACTAATTAGGGGAGGATTTCTGAAGAGGTCAGAAGGTCTGTATTTATCCTTCTTGTTGAAGAGTGTGTATTATTGTATTTCCTTTGTGCTTATGGGATATTTTGAATCATATTTTGAGCCAGTGAATTCAGCCAGGCACAGTACTGCTAATTGGTTCTGTTTAGGAAACTCAGTTCAGTTTGTTTCCTCTAATGCCTGCCAGGGTGCAAGTGGGTGTCATGACTCTCTGCATTTTCCAGTGCTGTTTAGAGTAATGGACACTTGCTTTACTGATACAAAAAATAAATTTGCATCATCAGAGAGTCATAATTTAGATGAAAATGAAGAGTGCTGATATGCACAAGGCACCACATAAACGTGCTCCTCTAAAAATTACACCTTTTCAGAGACAATATTATTCTATGTGGAGAACAAGCACTTTCACATCTAAGAGTTATAAAGTTATGGTGTAGGATGTGGTGTTCTCAAAACATATGTATTTGCAAAAAGGTATTAATTGCACTTGGACTCTAAAATTTATAAAAATACTTAAGTTTACTTTGTGCAAATAAATAAAAATTCTTGATGTATTATTTGACAAATGTATGCTAATAAAGTGAGTCTAATTCAAATAATAATTAATAAGTAATTAGACACTTCTTGAGGTCTAGCACATAAAAAACCTGCGGATTGGCTAGCTGCTTCATTTTTCTTACAATAGAAAATTGTTAATGCTTTATTCTTCAAGTTAAATCAATTTTTATTAATTACATCCTATCCTTCTGGGCAAAGATTAATCAAAATAGGCAAAACAGGATTACTGCAAAAATAAGATATTGATCTAGTTTTTAAGCAGTATCCTACCATCACTAACTTTTGCTCAGTTTATTAATTGTTTTTATGGACTAGTGAAGAAGGTACTTCTCAAAATCCTGCGTGCTTCAATGGGCTATTTGCAGCTGTTAATTTTTCAGCCAGAAACATTTTATACCCTGCACACTCTATCGCATTCAGCAATTCCTCTAAAACTTTGTTTGGGCCTTTTGAAGTCATAAATCAATTTCGTCTCCTTGTACCTTCACAGAAAGAAGAGTTGATTGAAGATTGCTTCTTCCTTGGAGGTCATGCAGCACGCACAGGAGCAGGGCACAGACCAAGCCCTGCTCTGACACCAGGCGCCCTGGCAGCCAGGAGCTCAGCTGCTCTCAGAAGCCCAGCTGAGCCTGCCTGCCCCAGGCAAGCAGAATGGCTCAGATCACCTCCTCTCAATCCTAACGGCCCCAACAGCCAAGCTTTCTTCCTGAAAGCACACCTCTGGTAAAAAGCCTTTATCTCTACAGCAAAATAAATATGGCTACAATTTTGTAATAGTCAATACAAAGCTGAAAGGGAAACTCAATTTATTCCCCAAGTTACAATGAAGAAACACACAGCACTGCTTCTGCACTACACTGGGTCAAGAATAGGCTTAGGTGCCCAGACACGGCGCTCATGCACTAGCACTGGGGACAAAGCAGCACCCCTGCTCCAGGGAACCCTTCTGGCTTGAACTTGTACAGTCAGCTTGGCACAGCAAACAGTTCTGAAAGCACAGTTCTGCATCCTGGTGGCAGAACACATCCAACTGCCAGGGAGATCCAGAAAGATCAGAGAGGTACAGTGACACCAACTCCTGGAGAAGACAAGCAGCAAGTAGACTGCAGGGGTAGTGAAGAAAGGAGACAAACCAGGAAGCACAAACCGAAAAGATGAGAGGGAGTAAACCCCCAATACATCAGTTGTACCCACAAGACTGATGAATAATATCAAATCAAAAGAAAAACATACATAACACACTTTGGGTAGCAAAACTGGGGGTTTTTATTTCTTGGGCTTAGATCTGCAATCCAAATTCACCTTGAATATTCATGGCATAAAAATGTAAAACAAAAGAGTGAAGTAAAACATAGAATTCTGAAGTTTCATGAAATCCAATAGGGAAGCAGAATTTCTTAGACACCAGCTGCCCAGTGAGACACAATAGGTCAGGTCAGCATTATAAGGCTAAAACATTAGCTTTAACTAAATTTGATTTCCTAGTCTTAAATCATTAGTTGAAACAGATTATATAGATTTAATTTTCTTGGAAGCCTAAAAATCATGCTCTAAATACTCATTAATTCAACCACAAAGATTTGCATTTTAGGATAACTTCTAAATCTACTTTTGTATTCCAAAGCTATTCTTATAAATATTACAGACGGATTGAATGTGAATTACTCTAGTAAAATGTGTACAGAAATGACTGGCAGAACATTAACATTCATAAGACATAGAGGAAGATATGGATCTGTTGTACCCAGATTATAATTCTGAAAATGAGGGCATGATATTAAATGACCCAAAGGAAGAACAGGAGGGAAAGTGACCTCCCAGAATATGAAGGTAGTAGAAAATGATAATAAATTGCTCATCTCAGTTTAATAATTTAATACAAGCTGCAGAAAGTAGAAAGGCCACTTAGGAAGGCACAAAAAGCATTTTTAGCTATCAGTGTTCTATGCCAGTAATAAGAAAATTAAAGACAGCACAATCTAGCAGCACTTCTCCAAGTGGTGAGAAAGCCACAGGAAAGCCCCAAGTTTGCACTCTGGGGCCTTAGAGAGGTCTGAAGTGCAGAAACAATCCCTATCAAACAAACTTCACACTCTTTTCTCCCCTTGCCAAATTCAGCTTGGGTTCAGGTGAACATTTATTAAAGCAAAATCCCAAATGTTTTCTTTGCTCTAAGAAGACAAATCAATAAATTATCTGTGGAAAAGAGGGAAGGGGAATTTGAGTGAGAATATTAGTTCAACAGGTACCTTGAAAAGTAGTCATAACACTTATAGACTCTAGGGTTATATTATATGCTTAAAGGCTTCTAATATGCTTTCAGAATATAACATGCCTGTATTTTTGAAGTTTGGCATTCTTAGAACAGCAACAAACTGTATCAGACTTGAGAAGTCCTGCTTTTGTAGACTTGTTTTGGTAAAACAGAATAAGGAAACTGTCCTGATATCTAATCTATGAGTATGGCCCGTGACCCATGTTCCTAAATGAGGGTGTTAAAGTGCAAATCTCTGGCTTTGACCCACACTCTGAAATTAGGTTTGGTTGTTGGTTTTCAAGAGTCAGGTGGAATTCAAAAACAACAGGCCAGGAACTAACATGGAGATACAAATAATTGCATTATTTCCCCTCCCCTTTTAGCATGACCATTAGGAAACAAATAAAACCAGTACAACAATACAGCAGCAAGGGGGAAGTTATTCCTAGTTTCAGAGAGTTTAGATAGGGTGATACTAAGGATCTACAGTGACAAGTTACAGTTCTTTTCCTTGAAATCCACAGTAAACAAAGTATCAGTCTTTTAAGAATTATCTGCCCATCCCTCCACATAAGGGGCTGACACAGGGAAAAGTCAAATCACTTGATGAACAAAGGACACTAACCCTTACATCCATCAAATCAGAAATTAGATTCAAGGCTAGAGAACTATTTCAAAATTGTTAACTGTATCTCAGAAATCTGTAATTGTCTAGTTCCTGTTGTGAAAAATTATGCATTCCTTGTTATCTCTCTATTTTATTCCTATGGATTACCTGGAAACTTGTTGCCATCTTATTGTAAAGTTCCCATACCTTCTCAGTAATTTCTCATGGCCAGCTCCTCACAGCACTGACTCCTTCTCCCTCAGAGCACAGCCAACAAACTCCACCTCTCTTCCCAGCATAACCAACAAACCCCATCTCTCTCCCCACCCAGCTATCCCACTCTTTTGTGGCACTCGTATTCTTATTGGACACAGCTGTGGCCTGTTAAGGGCAGGCCTGTTCCTAATCTTTGGTGATTGGTGCAGCTGCACGCCTCAGGGGTGAGACTGCCTTCTGCACTATCTTTATTTTCTTACATTCTATCCCTCCACAGAAACTAAAACAAGGAAATTAAATAAAAGATGGACACCTCAGAGCAGCCTTCTGGTACCTGAAGGGGGCCTACAGGAGAGCTGGACAGGGACTTTTTATAAAGGCTTTAGTGACAGGATTAGGGAATGGCTTTAAACTGGAAGAGGGAAGGTTTAGATTAGGTATAAGGGAAAGGATTCTCTACTGTGAAGGTGGTGAGATGGTGGAACAGGTTGCCCAGAACAGTTGTAGATGCCCCATCACTGGAAATGTTCATGGCAGGTTGGATGGGGCTTTGAACAAGTTGGTCTAGTGGGAGGTGTCCCTGCCCAGGAGAAGGGGTTGGAACTAGATGAGCTTTAAGGTCCCTTCCAACCCAAACCATTCTGTGATTGTACGATCTGTAAGTGGAAATAGACTGGGTCCTTGGGTTGTGCAACTAAGGTGGCACCCAGATATAGGAGAAGCATTTAAAATCCAGATCTAACAGAACTGATGGTCATTGCTTTGATTAAAGAAACTTGCAATCATATGGATGGAGTAGGCAGGCACCAGCCACTCATCTACCCTAAGAGAACAGATATTCAGGGAAGAAACTACCAGATGATCACTCAAGGAACATAATGACTTTACTGATCACTGCAAACTTCCTCCTACCTGAACATCACCAAATAGCAGTCTGAAGAAAAAATAAAACGCAACCACAGCAGGGATACAGGTCCTCCTTTAATTACAGGTTTCTGCCAAGACACCTGTAATAATACCTCCTGCAATTTTATAAGCATTCAAATGAAAGAAGAGCTTAGTGATTATCTTTTAAAAGCAGTGCAGGGAAAAGGCAGAAGGGAGCATAAAGAAGCCCTGCAGAAATTTGCAAGCATATATACAGGAAGATGCACATTCATAAGTTTAAATGAGGACTCTCTCAAGAATTGACTGCAGCTGTGCATAAAGCAACCACAAAACTGAAGAGACACAACTGAATTTCAACACAAGAATTTCCAATTACTCAATATCCCTTCAAGAAACTTAAAATTTTAATAGGCCCATGAAGGCTTGAAAAGGCACAGGAGACAAACATATCTTAAGTTTCATGACAACTTTGCAGGACAAGCTGTTCTTGTATAGATCCACTAAATGGTTACAAGAGAGAGATTTTGAGAACTACTTCAAAATGAGATTTCCTCCTCACTTCCTGAACTGGAAAATTCACTATTACCTCTGTAAACATCTTCTGTTTTGAAACCTGAGTAATAGTTTTGAATACTCTACTAGGACTACAGTGCAACTGTGAGGCAACCTGCATTTCTATAGGAAATTATCCTGCATTATTTAAGATTTGGCAGTTGAATACAGAAAGCAAGCTGTCAAATGTTTCTCTGTAGTGTTAGAAAGATCAAACATGTTTTGTTTTCCCAAGGGAACCCAGGGTGCATAACTAAACTCATGTGTAGTTATTTTTTACTCACTGGGTTCATGCTTTGCCCATTTGGACAACTTGAGCAAATAACTTGGCTGTTATTTGTGCAAAACTCTGTAGGAATTTCAGTTATTCTTCTCAAATGTACAGAAAAATGCAGCTGGACAAAACTGAACTTCCAAAAAAGAAACAGAAGATATTCAAAGAGATTAGAAATAAAACAGTAAAATCACTTCTAAGTTCCTGGGCATAGAATAATGCTCAGACTGACAGCAAAAATGCTATAAGACAGATACAAGATCTTTCACAAGATCCATGGTGATGAGAAGTACCTTCCCACTACTTCCTACTTCTATTGTCCCTGCTACAGAAGAATCCACTTTCTGCTAATAGAAGTCACACATTCACATTATAGTTCTCTGCAACTTATTTTAACACAAAAAAATCACTGGAGCTGTTTCAACTGTTATCCATTCACAAAATAGGAAAGTGGGCAGGAAAGCCACAGTAACTATCATAATCACATTAGCCACCATGAAGGAGAGTGTTAAAATAGTAACTACTCAAAAAATTGATAATTTGCTTTAAAAATATTGACAAAAAGCCTATACATTCATTTGAATTACACTTGAATATTCCACTTAGTCAAGTAAAAAAAATAAATCACACTGCCAGTAAATGGATATTGTTAAACCTGTTTGCTAGTTGGAAATCCTTCATTTTGAACCAGAAAACGGACAATGAAAAATAAGTTAAGCTTTCTAAGGAGTGGAAGTTCTACATATGTCCGTCTATACATTTGGAGACACCTTTATAAACCAGGCAGAAGAAACCAGAAGTCTAGTGTTTTCCTACAGATAAGCTGAAGTTAGTGCTCAGTTTCACCCCATTTAATCTGCCACAAACACCATGACAGCCATAAATGTGAGTTAATAAGAAGCAGTAATTCATTGTATTTCCACTCCAAAAAAGAGCCAAAGAATGCACATACAGCTAACACATTACACCTTCAGCTATACCTCTTGCATGTTGTGCTTCTAAACCTTCCAAGCAGACCCAGACCATATCCTACTCCCACCACTAGATTGTAGCTACTTTCTTTTCCATGCTGTGTAGATAGAAGTATAATTTGGGAGGAGGAAAAGGAAGAGAGCTGGCTTCTTAGTCATCCTGTTATGTAAAATGTACAGATGGAAGTGTGGAAAGCCTGAATGGTTTGAGTATGTCTGGTATGGAGAGAAAGCTGGTACAAATCAAGAAATACAATGACAGCTCAGTTTTCCAATCAGCATTTTGCCAGAAGTTTACAGCTTGACCAAATTTAGGTCAAAACCAGCACAAGACAACTCCATTCTCTTTTGAAATATGTTTAAAATAAGAATAACGAAAAATATTCCCCCCCCAATCTGTTTTCTTTATCATTCTAAACCAAAAGCTTTCCAAAACCAATTCAACTCTGGCATTAAAGGTCACCACAGTCTAAATTTCAGCAAAACTACAAATAACTGGACAGACATTTTCATAAAGCTTATGCACCTTAGTAACTGGCAGTGGCACAAGCACCACACACAAGGGTGTTTCAGTCCCACGAAGGGACAGCTTGCTTTTCATATTGTCTACAATGAGTGACAGAAGTTCATCCAAATAAGATATTAACATCTTCACACAGATCTCTTTGCCATAGACTGTGATCCCTTTGGAAGAGACAATAATGGTACCATGACATAGAGACTAATCAAGCATGAGGAAGACAGATTTATCTTCAGTTAAACTGAAGGTATATTTCCTGATGATTATATTTTTCTATCAAACTTTACACTTTATAACAAATCATTAAAAATTTGATTCATAAAGGTCTGTAATTTGTTAGTACTCACTATGTTTGTAGAAAAAACAATGTTTGTAAAACTAGAGAGACAAGAATTCCTAAGCTGGATGTAAGCTCTACACTTCTAAGCCTCCAAACTTACAAATCAGGTATCCAAATGTTTGAGAGCATAACTGGTTTCTATCACATTATCTGGATTCCCAGTTCTTTTTAGTGTCTCTAAATGTTTCCCTTATAAGCCAGATTTGGGGTTTTGTTTGTAAAAGTAGGTTGTCTTCCTAAATTTAAAACACAAGGATTAGAGAACTAAAAATGTACTTGAAACAGACAAATACTCTGCAGAATTATTTAACGGAAGCTTTTTGAATTTTTTAAAACTTTTCTAAAGTGTTCATGAGTGTTACCTGGAGGTGAACTGAGATGAGCTGTTTTCATTTCTATTAAAAAAATTAGTCAAAACCTATGGCACAAGATCATTCTGCTATTTGTAATATGATAAGTAAACATTTCTAGTTATAAGCACAAAGTAAGAATTTTTGTGCTACAATAAGCATCAATATTAATTCTTTTTGTTCTACTCTGCCATAAAATTTGAAATTTAAGTGGAAATATTGCTGCTAAGGTCCACATTCCCCTTTTTTTCTTAAATGGTCCATTAGGTTTTAAGAGTATCTTGACATGTCTTCAACACACTTAAAATAAATTCAAAACAGAAAGTTTCTGCAAAGACAAACACAAAAAGTCAAAAGATTTTTTTAAATACAAACAGAGAGTACAAGTAAAAAGAAAAGCTGAAGACAAATTGATACAAAAATCAGTATTTATGTAAAAAAATAATGCACTGCATATTGTAAAATCAGTCAGTTACAGTATTCACCTTCACAGAGATTTCTACATTTTCAGGCTTCAAAAGGTTACACAGCAAGAAGAGATCTACACGAGAGGCAGACTGCTTCCTAGATTCCATCCCACAAATTTATGCCCTGAGCCTGCAGGGAAATTAGAAGCAGGATACAAACTCTGCTGACAGTGGAGTGTGTTCTTGTACTGCTAAAACATTTGTCCAGCTCACATGGATCTGGAAGTCAGAGCCAGTCTATCTTTGACAAGGAAACAGCTACAAAAATTAAGCTTCTAAAATGGGGTTGGGATGAAGGTGCAAGTCAGTGAGTGGATCCTCCATGTTCAACACACAGGAACTGTCCTGGAATCCGAAAGCTCACTTTATGAAGACTTCATCTCGCTTAGACAGGTTATCTAAGTTCATATATACTTTACAAATACATTTCATACCATGCAAATTTAAATATTTAACTGTAACACTAGAATTCAGCCCTTTTCTTCATGGTTTTCTCAGGAGAAAAAGTTTTTATTACTTAAACAGAAGGTTTTATTTTTTCACTAAGATAATTGGAGGAAATCTAATCCTTTCCTGTTGCAAATCACTATCACCCTATCCACAGAAATGCATTCATGTAGTTGAGGGTCTGCCCCAAAACTATTTTAAAGCCATTTATTAAAAAAATATTATAACAGGATATATTCTCTAAAAAACCCCATCTACTACACAGTCTGATGAAGCATCAGAACTCTTACTACAGCTCTTCACTTTTAGGTACTACATAGTCTATAACAATCATCAGGTAATAATTCCTAGTATGGAAATACAACAGCAACAGCTTTCCACTACTGGGCTTTTTTTCTACTTCCAAAATGCCCAATAAAGCTGCAAAACCATGAAATTTTTTAAAGTATTGTAAGACAAGCAACTTCAAACTGGATTTTTACTTAAAACCCCCTCAGTTCTGCTCTACCTTTTGGTGCTAATGGCTCTATAATGTTGAAACAAATTCTTTTTAATATAAAGTCTCAGTATTTACTACAGAGAAAACTAGTATCACATACTAGTCCTTAATTTCTCAGAAAATCATATTTATAGTGTGCAGTTTACATCTGAGAGAAACGAAACGAGATTGTCAAAACAGTACTTCAACATGTAAGAGATGAACATATAAAGGCACATACAGATTGTCAATGATTACAACACATTTCTTTGACAAGAGAGTATGTTCTGCACTTGTAAACAACTTTGTTTACATAAAGGCTCACACCTTTAAAGTGAGGTTAGTGCTGCTGACTCAGTTATTGCTACATTCACAGTTTAATAGAATTTTAGACAATATATGAGGTACACTCCCAAACAGAGTCATCTTCATTTCTTCCTTGTTCATTTATCATTAGATAACTGAATTATGCAGACTAAAATTACTGACCATCGGAGCCAGTAACACCCAAATCATCAGATATGAGACAAACATTAGCACTGATTAAACTTCAAAAAACCAGAAAGTCACTGTTGCAGAAAAAAGTTCTTGTTCTTCATTACATGAATATTTTCTTCATTTTTATCTATGCTAGTAAACTTTTTTCTGGGCACATTAAGATCCCATTCAAGCCGTAATAGAATTCTTGCACCTTTTGACCAGCTAAGTTAATTCAGTCTCTTGATGTAAAAGCTAGGAGTCAAAAATCACCTTCCCTTTGATCTTCTGGCATACAAGTCTCTTACACTTTTTGTTATCTGCTTTATGAATACTTTGTATACTCTTCCACAGTATGTGTGCGTGGTTTTCTGCAGCTCCCGCTCTAGGGGCTGCAGCAGCGAATGAACCAGGTCATCTCCAAATGAATACTGTAAAGAGGTTAAGAAAATTTAAGGTTAATATGGAAGAGTGTCATTACTCAGAGGTATTAGAGTTTTATAAAAATTATTTTCAGCATCACATTTGCTGTCTATAGGTTTATCAAATGCTTTCAAGAACTCACAAGTGTTTCTGAATGCAAGAATTTAAAAACAACTCTAAATTACAAAAGTATACTCTCATGCTTTCAATAAACCTAAGAAAAAAGATTTTTTTTATGCTAGGCAAATGAACGTATTCAGACAAGCAAGGAGGAAATTTTTAAAATTACCTTACCCAATTAAAAATTTACAACTCTAAAATGATTTCTGGATATTTTTTTTTGTTGTATGGTAACTTTCAAAAATGACATATAACCTTTAAGTAATACAAGTCTTATCAAATTATAATGAAACAGCAGTATAAAAAGTGGTACTGACGTTTCATTAAATTGAATGATGGTCAAACACATACTATGTTTAACATGGGCATGAAATAAAGTTGTCATTAGCTCAACACTGCAATGTTTTTTATAAACAAATGCTAAGTTAAAACAGCATTTTGAAGTAACATCATTTTGTTCATCTTATTACCATTGAATCAGTAGTGGTTTACGTACTTTCTCTGATGCATCCACATATGAAATGGGATCGTAAATAAAAGGAAATAATTTTTTCTTCTATTTTAGACAATGCTCAAAGGAAACAAAGAAATAATATTTTTATGGAAATACAATCATTTTCCCTGCAATGTATTCTCAGACCCCCAAAAGTACTTTTCTTCATTTTTATACCTATATGACAATGTGTAATAAAGCAACATTAAAATATACTCTTGATTTTTGTAGGTTATACACACATAGTAGCCTGCTGCATTAAAATGTGCATCAGTGCTAAGTTTTACAGCTCTTCAGTGAGTATACTGATGTAGTGATAAATGGTTCATTAGATGACTTATTTGCAGAATGAAAAGAAGTCACTGTGCTTAGTATTTAAAGGAACAGCAACATATTAACACACTGAATTTCTGGAAACAGTCAAAACATAATATATAAAAAAAAATTTTTACAATCCTACTCTAGATATAATTAGGTATTAAAGGGTTGCAGTAAATACACAAAAACTTTGGGAAGAAGGGATTTCTTTCTGCACTTTAAAATCTCCAAAAAATGAAGTTTCTGGTTGACTCATTCAGCCTGAAGAAAAAGATTGTCCCTCTCTACTCTGCACTGATGTGGCCTCACCTTGACTAAGTAGTGCATGCAGTTTTGGTCACAGTGTAAGGATATAAAGCTATTAGTGTCCAAAGGAGGACCAGAGATGGTGAAGGGCCTCGGGGGAAAGCACGTGAGGAGTGGCTGAGGATCTGCTCAGCCTGGGGGAGACTGACGGGAGACTTCACTGCAATTTCCTTCTTAGGGGAAGAGGAGGGGCAGACCCTGATCTCTGCTCTCTGGTGACCAGTGTGAGACAGGACCTGAGGGAATGGCCCCAAGTTTTGTCAGGGGATGTTCAGGTTGGATTTTTGGAAAAGGTTCCAGAAGAGGGTGGCTGGGCACTGGAAGAGGCTCCCCAGAGAAGTGGTGAGAGCATGAAGCCTGGCACAGCGCAAGAAGTCTTCAGACAATGCTCTCAGGTGTATGGTGCGACTCTCAGGGATGGTCCTGTGCAGGGCCAGGTAATCTGGATTTCAGTGATCATTGTCGGCCCCTTCCTATTATTCAGATATTCTAAGATGTCCAAAAGCTCACAGAAAAAAATCACCAGGTGATTTATTAAATAAAGGAGAATAAAGCCTTTTAAATAAACACTGACAACTACAGGCAATGTTCTAGAATCCTAACCTAGGTACAGTCTACACTCTGTATCAAAAGATGTTCATCAAAACAGAATTTATTGGAACTCCATCCAAACAATGAAAGAGAAAAAAGTGGTAAAACACTTGGTGTTTCTTAAAAGTGAAAAAATTACTTTGTTGCAATCAAGGTGAATATCAACATGCCACAAAATACCTGTACTACTACAGATAAACATACATGAAAGAATAACAAGTACAATGCAAAAATCACTTACATTTTTTATTGCTTCATAGACAGCCCTAAAAGTTGGTTGTTTATCATCATGGTAAACACCTCTATTTCCATGAAGAATAAATATACCTTCTTCTTCAGCTGCCTTACAATTGCTTCCATAGATACAGTGGTCAGGCCGGTAATTCCATTGGCAAGGAAAGACATAAAGACTTTCTGTGTGGAAAAATGAGAGCTCTGGGTTAAGTATCAAAATTGTTTTAGGAAATAAACCAATATTTTCTTTATTTATTTAGGACAGCTTTATAAATTTCTGTACAGTTGTTTTGAAATCTAACAGTTTAATTACATGTAGCAAGCTCCAGCACTGTCTCAAATGCTTTCAGAGAACTAAGTGAGTGAATACTCCCTTGAAGGCTTTTACCCAAAAGCCTGCTTATTGAATATTTTCCTGGATTTTTTTCCTGGAGATTTTCTTTTCCATGGAAAAGATAACTTCACAGTGTTAGGCTGAAAAATCAATGTCGATTTACCTGGATTGTGAAAAAACATAATGTTCAATAGATCCTGATCACCCCATGTTATGTTCAGCTTGTATTTCTTCAGTAGTGGCATCAGAATTTCTCCCCATTGTAACCGGACTGGTGTCATGTCATTCTATTAAACGGAACAAAGCAAAACCACACACATTCAGGACAGTTACACCTATAGGGAAGGAAATGCCTTACAGAATCACAGTAGCTTGCACTGCAAAGGTACAAATCTCAAATGTATAGATAACTTCTTCCTTTTAAACCAACAAGCCTCTCTAAGGAAATTCCTTACAGACATTTCCAATATGCTTTATTTCTCAATGATCAACTTACTGAAAAATTTCCTCTAACATCTCAAATCAAGAATTCTAAGAATAGCAAGGGATTTTTTACACAGCAGTAGGATCTAACACCAAAACTGTGTTTAAGTCATGCAGCAAGTAGACGGGGAGTATTTACATATCCACACGTCATGCAATTTCTCTCTTTTTCACAGAATTATAATATACACATGTTCTAATGCTAACTGCAAAAATTTGAATCAGTTCAATATAAAATTAATTCTTAAATAGGTCCGAACACAGACAGAGAAAAAAATACTGGCTACAAACTAGTGTACAGAAATACAGAAATCTTTCAAAGGTTTTCAGAAGTATTTTCATCAAGCTGAACTTATTTTTTTAGTTACTGAACTTGAATTTCCTCATCAACAGGACAACTTTTCACTAGCAAAAGTCAGTGAGAACCAAAACAACAGCTGATACCAAATTCCTGAAATCTTGATTTAGCAGAATCACTTCAAACGAAAAGGAGTTCTTCTAAGGTTCTGGGTGAGGAGCAGCTACTCGGAGTACATTGGCCTACACTGAATTCCATGTTTACAAAGGGATTCAAATCTGCAGTTTAAATGGTTACATATTCTAAAGCTAATCTCTTATCTTTACAGCTTATTTAAGCTTTACTAGAAAAGGAACAAGGCTGCTCACTTTGTACTTTGTACTTCACAGTTTCGAGAGTGTGGATGGAATAGCAGTAAGTCCCATAGAGAGAAAATTCCTGAACAAGCATTGTACCCTTGCTGCTTTTTAAGCAAGTTGCCAAAAAAAAAAATATATTAGAACTCCAGTACAGTTTCAGATTTGCATACAGGAATATCATTTTAAGAGACAGGAGCAAAATACTCAGTTTGAGATTTACAGTATCAAAGACTTCTTTCTCTGTGCTTGACACTGACAAAGTAGAAAGTGCATAAAATTGCAGTTCAGCTTTTACTCTCCCCTCAGATCATTTCTGCCATCAAATATGAAGGGCTTTCAGAACTGAAGACTAAACCAAGAAATACTACAAGATTTCAGACAAGAAATAATACAAAAAAAGATCTATACCTTATTTAATGCAAGAAGCCAAACAGAATATTACAGTCTCTCCTCTCCTAAAAAATTTATGATTATGATTGCCTGCAAGTATTCAATGAGCGCAGGCATAAGAAATGCACAAGAAAATTCTTTGCTAGTAAGAATTATCATTAGATTAAATGCAAAGTGATTAAATTAAATAAAACACAGGCTTTATTACTAAGCTAAACCCTTCCAAAAAAGCAAATAAATATGATTGAATCACAGTCAGTAAAGATTACTCCCTCACCTGAAATTTGCAATTCCCAGAATACTGACCTAAGTTTAAGTTTAGACAAAATGCTAAGAAATAAAAACAGAATTAAATCACCTCATTCATACCAGGCAAATCATGGTACAAGAATATACAATGGCAAATTCAGTTTTAGAGCAACACATAGAAATAGAAATTTAAATTGTTTAAGTAATTATTTAATAGAATTTTCTTTCCACTTGCAGAGTTTTAACAGCACAGAAATCCAGAGGATATCCCAAGAAGATGCAAAGCAGGTAAGAACATGCATCACATAGCCAGATATCTAGAAGCAATACTACTTGACAAATAGTGCTGTCAGATTTAAGAACTGGAAATTGTAATATTTCCATAACCTTTGCATAAATAGAAAAGAGCTATATATTAATAAAATAGCAGTGATATATAATGACACCAGTGTAGGAGCAAGGGAAACTACTTGAATAATTACTTGTTTCCCTTCTTTAAAATATTCCATTGTAAGGTGAAACAGCCTGAGAAGTAGGATTCTGATAGAACTACTTTTTGGAAGTTACTCAAGTAAAAAAACTCAAAGAAAAAATATTACACTAATTTTAAAATGTCCAGAATATAAGCCTTCTCTCCAGTATGCCACAACATGCAAACAATGCTAGCAATTTGAGAAAAAAATCCCCAAATGATAGTAGGCATTTCTGTGATGACACCACACTGATACAGCCAGGTTCTTAAGAACTCTCAAAACTCTAGTTTATTTGAGCAGAAGAAAATGTGCAAGAAGAAAAAATATGGAGGAACATCAAAGTATTTTCTGACATTTTGGGTCGGTTTTTTGTTTGTTTGTTTAGCTTGGTCATTACTCACTTCTGTACCAAAAAACTTCTGCGTGGCAAAGGCTGAAGTCAGACTTAAAAAAGCTGTCACATTTAGCCTTTACTTTTTTTAAATTCTAAGAAAACATAAAGCTGAGGAAAGGTATTCAAATCACACAGCAATATCTAAACAAACTGCAGCTGTGTCCCACTAACAGCTGACCAATTTAAACTTCCTTAATGCCAAGGGAGAGCCAGCCCTGTGCCTTCTGTTTACATGATTCTACCCTGTTCTTACACTACAAATGTAGTGCTAATACTTACTGCATGTTTATGTAAGCTGATATACTTCAATAACCCAGCAGAAGGATTTCTTTTTTCTACTGTTAGCAAATGGAATTGAATCACAGAAAGGACCGAAAACCAAAGGCTACAACCAAGTAAATAAGAAAAGTAGGGAAAAGAAGCTGCTAAGAGACAGGAACCTTCCTTTTAGAAGCAATTTGGTTTTTTGCAGGCTCACCATATTTCTTGAAACTACAGCCCTAAGCAACAATGAATGATAAAAAAAAAAAAAAGTTGTAATGGTTTAGGTCACAGAAGCTCTCTGAACTTTGCTTTTTTTTTTCTAAAACATACCCGTGAACCTTTGCACACTCTATCTGAAGTTAATTTATTTGGGGCTTGTTTGATTTTCTAAGAGCTTGTTCCCTTCCTTGAGTGCCTGCATCTCAAGCATCAATAACCTTCTCAATAAATGTGATTGAAGTCATTCCTCTCTATTCACATTGCCTCACTAGTCTTTTTGCTTAAAAGCACCGTACCTGTAGCATTTGCTATATCTCTTTAAAAAAAAGAGATTTGTATAGATCTATATGTATACAAATACAAAAAAAGTCACCTACCATTACCTCTTCAATATCCTAAACAGTCTTGACTGCTTTACATTCCCGTTTTCTAACTGCTGCTTAGCAGAGACAACATGTAGGCACTAACCATCAGAAGCTTCATCATGAATTCTAGTGTCATGTGCAGTTATGCGGTATAATGAGCACTACCATGCAGTACAATATTCAGTAACACATCTGTGCATGCACTTCTAGTTGTACACATGCATTCTCATGTGCAGTTATGCAGTATAATGAGCACTACCATGCAGTACAATATTCAGTAACACATCTGTGCATGCACTTCTAGTTGTACACATGCATTCTCATGTGCAGTTATGCAGTATAATGAGCACTACCATGCAGTACAATATTCAGTAACACATCTGTACATGCACTTCTAGTTGTACACAAGCATACACATGTGTGCATTTAGTGCATGCATTTGTGCCCTACAGAGACTCCACACACAAGACAAATAAGAGAGGACCAGAATGAACAACATCCATTAGACACCACTGACAGCCCAGGAGCTGGGATGCTTGTCTGAAATGGCCTGACACTCCTGAGAAGACTGAGGAGGCTTAAATAGGTAAGTGGATAAAAGATTACTTAATCCTGGAGCAGTACATGGAACTACAGGTTATTGCTACCCAGATGAACATTATAACCAGTGGCTAAAGTCTCTGGTTCTGTTTTTTATTTATCCATCTTCTGGATCCTCCTGACTCTTAAAAATCAATGTGACAACAGAAGAAAGATGCTTAAAGGCCTCAAGCAGCTCAGCTTGTAATTTGGGCTACAACGGACAAAGAACCCACAGTTTTAAATCCATAGCACTGGAGGAATATCCTGGTCCAAAACTTTCACTTTAGATAAATGCTCTAGCTCTACAGTAGCATGCAAAAAGGTCTATGGGTATTTTTAAAAAGATAAATAAACTCCCAGAACTCCTTGAAGAATTTGTTGAGCCTCCTGAAAGAATATAAACAAATTCACACCTTCCCATAACACAAGGAAGCATTTTCTAGTTCTACTGTATTTCACTGGAATAGTTAATGGGACACAACATGGAACTGGTTACCTGTAAGGTCCAAAAGCAGTATCACTGGCAAGGGGTATTAGGACAGTTCCTACCCCTGAATTTGGTCTACTTCTTTTCCAAAGGTTTGAGAATAGTTGTTCCTTTGCTATCAGTCACAAGCAAAAGTCATACACTGTCAGGCTCACTGTGTATAGACTCAGATACACTAAGTTGTACTGAGAAGCCAAACCAGAATTCTAGCACCGAGTGAATAAAAGACCAACTTTATCTTTGTGTTTACCACACTGAAAATAAATCACTATACAGAAATGCACTGCCAGAGTTTAAGATATAAACTTCTTCTCCAATAAGTTTTCTTGGAGAAACTGCAGCCATGTACTACAGCTACTATAACTCTACTTTTAACTACAACTGAGATAATCCATTCTCCTTTTCTCTTAAATTCTCTGAATTTTTTTTTTCAAGAAAAATACATAGCAAGAATGCTAGGATGAAAGCTGCTTATCACACTGGAAATTGGGGAGAATTAATGTCTTCTGCTAATTTATATTGCTCCTCTTATGGATGCTTCTTCCAGAAGTTTTTGACTGCATGATTATTTTTCCCTAATCAAACTTCTCTTAAACAGAGATGTACTTTCCCCCAAGCATAATCACACAACACTGCTTTTGTACTTGTGTTTCAAGTACGTAAGAAAAAACTTCAAGTCTGAGAAGCAATGACCATTTCTACTGCTGTGTGCTTTGCTTCCATGCATGTAGTAGTAGCTGCTTCCATTAAAAACTTTGTCTACAAAAACTAGGACTTCAAAGCAAACAAAAAGATACTTAGGGTGATAATCACCTGGCTACAATGTAAATGATCAAAATTTGGAAATCTTCTTTTCAACAACTTACTAAATGTTTTAGCACCACCTCCTGGTCATACAACCACACACATTCTACAAATTTACAGTAACTTTTTCTGGGACGCCTGTGGTGAAGAAATAATGTGGGCATATGTATTGGCAAAAGTAATTTACAGCAAACTGTATCAAGTCAAAGGATCTCTCAGAACTATGAAAAAATAAATCAGTCAAGAACACTTGAAATTCAAGTCTTATAGTGAATGACATTTTAAAAATAGATACAATTTTAAACACAGTGTACTTTCAGAGCATTATTACAATTACAGAAAAAAACATTTTGAAAAATACATACGAATATGAAACAAATAGAATTAAAATATGGAAATTCACCAAAAATGCAATTGTAGCAACACACATACCTTGAAATATTTTCTTCTTATACGTGTCATATTCATTAGCATGACTCCTGAATTAATTCCAGTTACTCCATAATAGGGATGTCTAGCAAATCGATTATACCACCCAATACGAGGCTCTTCATGTTCTGGTGCCATTGCAGCAATTTGTGTGGAGTTGAATTTTCCCAGAAAAGACCAAATATCATCAACAGGCCTCAAAAACAAGATGTCAGTATCAACATACAGTAGTGAATCCACATTTTTGAGGATTAACTGTGAGGGAAAGAAATTTAAAACCAAAATTTTAAGTTTTATTGAACTTCTCTTAATAAAACACAAAAAAGTTAAACGAATTTTTGTCATATGCAAATAGATTCACTTTACACTGACAGCTTGCGGTCAATAAATTTGTATCATTCCTTTTTCTCACATTTTAAAGAATTTCTGTCGAGGGAAATAATTTTCACATAGAACAGCATTGCAAAGGTACTCATTGTACATTTTATATGTCAGGGCTCCTTAGGAGTAGGTGGAGGCCAGGTGTACCCTAACAGGAGCTCCCGTCTGGCTCCTGCTCCCTCCTGCCCACGCAGCCGATCAAACAAGTGTTAAGAGCCCTCCTTTGGGAGACAGCTGCCATGGCTCCATCCCCCCAGCCTGAAGCACGTCCTCTGAAGTGTCTTAGATGAGCACATGCACAAAACACTGGCAGCAAGAGCCCTTTTCTTGTCTCCCTTTGCCTAGGACTTCTCAGACCCACGCATACAGGAGACTTGCCAATGGAATGAGATGAGGTGTGGTGAATCCATCTCACCTCTGAGATGATGACATGACCTACACCTCTTTCTGAGGATACTGTGCCAAAATGCATCAAGTGAGAAAAGGACTTTTATGCCATAGGGGACTAGTGCCACAGAAGAATGTTAAATTCAGAGGACTTCTTTGGATGTCAAAACAGTAACTTTAAGGAGTAGTGGTAGTTCTTCATTTAAAACCAAACAGAAACCAGATTAACAAGGACATTTGATGCTTCATAAACAGACTTCTGGATTGTCCTACTACAAAGTAACTTACTGGCAAAAATAGTCTTTGTGAAGCACATGGTTTAAACAATTTCTTCCATTCTGCTGCACTCTCAGATGGAAATGTTATTGGATATATCGTGTAATTAACTTTTCCTTCATAGGGGAATTCTTCAAGCTATGTGAAAATAAGAAATCACAAAAATTACTTCAATTCTATAACAAAAAAAAATCAAATCACTATTCAAATTGATACTTGAACACAAGTGCAATGCCTCTTCTCTACAACAGAAATCCAAGAATTTGTCAGCTAATCAAAAGACTTGAACAAAAAGTGGCACCTGCAAGCCACTGTGAAGAAAACACATCACATCAGATCCCATGCAAAAGGAAGAGGAAGCAAAATAAATTACTATTTATAAAAGTAAGTATATTAAGTAACACTCTTCCTCTCTTAACTACTTACCATGGAACAAATACCAATGAAGTATTTCCAAATTTAATCTTACTCCATTTTTGCCACAGCTACTGTTTACATAACAGTGTATATAAATTAGCATGTGTAACATACTAAAGTCACAGTTGATATGACATTTTAAGCACAAAAATAGTAAAACCCTCCACAGTTATAGTTTCATCAGCTTCTACAACTGCTACTTCAGTCATAATGTAATTTTAATTAACTGAAATTTACTAAAATTAGGCATAATCATATCTACCACATTCAAAAACAGGTGTTCCCATTTCTCTAAACAATATAAGACTGACTCATCCTGTAAGCACAGAAAAAAAAAAGGACAGATCTATAATTTTTTCTTGAAAAGCCAACTCTAAATAAGCTCATACAAGGTAATTGGTTTGTGATCAGAATATCAGGCTTGTATTTAACAGATTCAAGATGACAGATCAGAAAGTTTTGGTCTGTCTCTAGGAGAAACTCTGGTATCAGCAGTTGGCATTCTTACACATGAAAAAATTTCAAAGATCCCCATTCAACACTACAAATGCCTTATTACCTTAGACTCCTGCATTTCTGCCACTCTATCAAACATGTAGAATTGCTGTATATTGTGCTACAATTTGATTGAATACATTTTTGAATACTTACTATGTCTTTGAAACTCTCATGCAACTGGTCCTCAGCAAAAATATGAAAATGGAGAGGTTTGATGCTGAAAATAATGGCTGATCTCAACATAGTAACAGTCTCCTCCAGTCTTTCACCACAGGCCACCACTGCTAGATGCATTTTCTCAGAAGGATGTGTTTTCATATAATCATATCTGATACAAAAATATTTTTTCATTTGACATTATTTCTAGCACAGGCTTAAAGAAAAACTCTACTATTTACTGCAGCAAGTAATTAACAAAATACCCTTTACCATACTTAAACCAGCAAAGTATAACCCCACAGAACATGCTCATATGTATGCTTCCATTTAACCTGAACCATTCTCATAATGACTCCCACCACCCCAGCCTACAAGGGAAAAAAAAAAGGTCTAGAAGATCTATATACAAACATTTATTGCTTACAATCTTGCTATTCATTACTAGCAAGGAAATTCATTAAAAGAGCTATGCTAAAAGAAAAACTACATGAAGTTACATTAACAGGTCAAAGGCTGACAGTAGATTAAGTCTATACTTGGGTCTTTTCCCCCCTCCCTGGACTAAATACAGACATAGGAAAATAATGACAATTACAGCAAAGTTGAACTCAACAACAAAGTGAGATAACATCTATTTCCAAGAAGTTCTGTTAAGAACATTTTTGACTGATCTAGGTTTTGTCCATTTTCTGTTCCAGTAAGTCCTTTTTTGTCAAACACACCCTTCAGCGCTTCACACACAGAAAGTTTTCTCCTGTCCTTCCATCTTGCAGGAGTACAACGTGGGCTGGATGAGGGGGAAACAAAGAGCTCACAGGGCCTTGGGGGATGCCCTGGGGCTCCCAGTGCTCCTGGAAACCCCTCAGGTACACTGAGGACACACACTGCCCATGGCCTTGAGGCTAAATCACTGCAAGGAGTGGGGACTGGGAAATCCTTTATTCCTGAAGACACCTGTGCAACAGTTATCGTGAGATGTGCCTGGAATGTATCACACAGGGCACATTCTAAAGTAATTTCAATACTTCAGTACAATAGGCTAAAATTGTCATCAGGCAAATACCATTAGCTTGGTGGCAAACAAAGTGGGTATACCAAAAATCTCCTGGATTTCACAGATTTAGAAAGAAAAGCTTTCAGAAAAGCTTTCAAAGCTTTTAAACACACATTAACTCAAAGCCCATGTGGAAAACAATATTCTGCACTTGAGCTGTTTGCACAGACCATGGGAGGAGGGGGCTAATAGAACCAAAAGTATCTGAAGGTTTAAATTACAAGTTTAATGCCAAATTATGAACACAAAACCAATTCTGAAGTTAGAAAAGACTTTACCGAACTACTAACAATAGAGAAATGCTTGACCAATCACCCATTTTTAGAAACTTGTTGGAGGCACTTCAAAACAGAAATTACCAGATGTGATTCTTAGCAGATAATCTCCGCTCAATTTATACAAATATGTGAACACATACAAGTTTTCCTTTAAATTTGCAATAGATAATATTCAAATATGCCTCTTTTCTTTAAGGCACAGAAGAGCTTCACACATTATTTTTACTTTCACGAGGCAAAATATAAGCAAAGTTATCACTGTAAAACTACTGAATTTGAATGCCATAAATAATGACTGCATTTAAAAAACATTGTAAGTTTTGAAAGAATTTAATGCCCTGGAAATAAAAAAACTTTTTTTTTCCAAAAAAATTTAATTAGATTATGCATCCAGTCTTAAGTCAAGGTCTGGAGCATTATTAAAAATCACATGGATGAAAGACCTCATAGGTCAGATTTAGATCCAAAAGAGGGCACCTAAATGAAGATGCTAACCTCAACTGTGTCTGAAGCCTCATTAAAGCCAACAGATATGAGCAAGTTATGGAATATAGAGAGGAATTCACCTTATTTCAAAGTAAACACCTAATGCTTGAATCAACTTTCAACATAGGTATAGTGCCATTTATTAAGTTCTAAAATATCCCACTTGATCTCCAAATGCCAAAAAGACTGAGTATTTCAAAGATCATTTTGTGTCTACTACTCCTAAAAAGATGTCTAGGATATCCAAGTGCTTCCTGATTAACACCGACCTCTCACATCTCAGCAGCTAAATGGCTGGTCACCTGGATCATCCTCTATGCCCTTTCAATTTTAGTCACTGTTTAAGACCTACTTGACGTAGACACCAATATGCAGACATCTATATTCAGATTATTTAATCTGCAGATTGAAACCTTTCATAAATCTTGAAGCAAAATCTGAAAATTAGTTTAGGTTAACACACACAAAAAAAAGAATCTTGAAATATAATCAAGACATGCCTATTAGACCTTTATACATAAAGCTAATTTAAACATTACACCACGTAGTAAGTAGTAAGGTAAAACACACAATGCAAGCTGAATATGATGAGGGTAGTTGAAACCCAAAAATAAGTACTGCCACAGTGTGAACAAGCTGCAAGCAGCAGATTAGCCTCATCACTAATCCACTGAAAAGGGAATTACAATAATTAAGCCCTGAAGTCATGAGAGCCTACAGTGATATTACAAGGTCATGTGATAAATAAGGGCAAAACCTACACAAAATGCATAGCTGAAAGCCAAGCTCCTGAACTACATGTAACACACAGCTTTCCATGAATAAAGTATGACAAAAATTGTGCTGAAGAAATTCTAAAATGCACAAAGATTCAAAGACTGTAGTTTATTATTTCTACATCTAGTGACCTCTGTGAACAAAAGAACATTTTTAAGCCACACAACAAAAAACTGATTATATTATAATGCTGTTACAGTCACTCTGCTCACACAACCTCTTCTGTAACTTTCAGACTTATTGAGTTCAATATTTTTAAATCTGTGCTTAAAAATTATTTCTTTAAATGCAAAAAAAAAAAATTAGAAAGAGCTAACAAAAATTGAATTTCAGCTCATACCAAATGGGAAACAGCTGGACTCAGATCCATAAATTCACAACAAAAAGTTTTATCCTTGAAGCAAATGGAGCAAGAAGCCGTTGGAAAGAAGAGGCCACCATTCCCTCTGTGGACTACCCGCTACAAAGGGAATGAGCTATATTAGATATCAGAGATGCATTAAGGCAGAAGGTAAGAGACTTCAGAAGTGTGGTCCTTACTCCAGACTCCATGAAAAGACATCCTTTAGTGATTATAAACTACATTTGACTTCCGTGCATACAGACCACTGGGAACCACAGCCTCCCTTTTAGCAAGCAGGCCTCAGTGCTGCTCCTCTCCCTTTCACACACACCTCTGTCCACTCCCAGGGAGAAGTCCTGTCCCCACCTTCACCCAGGAACACTGTTTACTGAAACCTCAGCTGTCAGCACCTTTCATTTCTTTCCTCTTCCTCATGTGAGAGGCAGTGTGAAGTGTAAATTGTTCAGCAGAGCTTGTCAGCTTGAGCTCTGCAGCCTCACCTTCAATGTGAATGTGTTCCACCCACAAAGCCAATTATGTTTTTCATTATTTTTTTCACTTCCTTCTTCAATATTATATCTACACGGCTTCAGTTTTTCCACTGATTTTTTCCCAAATTTTCTGCCTTCAGCTGCTGCCTTCTTTTCCCACCTCTGTAACCCTTCTCCCCATCCTTCTTCCACTGCAGCTGCCTCTCCAGAAGCCAGGGAAAGGAAAATTGTGCTCATTTAGATAACTGGTCTGGTATCTCTCATGACCAAGTGATACAAGATCTTTTGGCAATACATTTTTTTTTAGCAGTTCAGTTGCTGAGTTGACAATGAACAAAATAAAATTTATTCTACAAGAATAGTAACATGTCTGAAGCTAAACAGGTTTGGTATCAGGAATCACAGCTCTTAGTGAAAGTCAAATACAGGTTCTGAAAGGGTTAAGATGCTTTCAAAAGTGAGGAGATACTTTCAAAAAACTTCTTGAGAAGCAGAAAAACAAAAAAATATATTTTTTTTTTAATATGCACATATCTAATTAATAATAGCTCCATCTTTTGGTGTGGGAGAACCTAGTGGGAAAGCAACAGAGTGAAATACAAACTGTATTTTAGTAAGGATGTTGGATAGACTAACAAAGAAAACTTGACAGATCTAATTTCTAAAAAAAACATCCAATACTGTGGCAGTCCTCACTCCTGCAGGGAAAAAAAAACCCTCTGGTAATTAAAATAGAAGAGAAAGAAGGTACCTGTAATGTAGTAAAAGATACTGCATAGGATGCCATGACAGGATTTGAGTCTTTAGGAAGAAATAAGAGAATTTTTGTGAGGATACTAATTACACGTGAGGGGTAGGGACAGTAAAAATAAACAAAAGACTTGAGACAAACCTCTGCACATACTTCCATGAGTTTAGGAAACACATTTAAAACAATCCACTTTTGCCAATGTGAGTAAAAAACATGTATGTTAAAACATGCTACTCAGCAGCAGCAAAAGGCCAGGTACAAGCCTTGCCCTGAAGTATTTCTGTGTCAAGAGCAGCCCTTCATTCTATACTGATTAATTCTGCTGTTAACAACCTCTGAGAGAAGAACACAGGATATCCTCAGTGAATCTGCTGTAACAAGGTTTTCCAGAGCCTGTCTGTCAAGACACTGCCTTATATTTAAAGATGTTTACCATGACACATTGTATATTAAATTAGCATTTCTAGGTCAATTACAGCTACGAAGCTGTAATTTGATAGTAAGATACAGAGGTATGTTTTGGCAAGTTATACTTTTCTAGAACCTTCATGGCATCCCGGCTGCATTTCCTGGGGAAAAAAAACCAACACAAATTTTATTTGCACTAAAATACCCATTAGCTCCACAAAAAGCTTAGCTCTGTCCTTTAGAATTGACACAAGGAATCGCAGTAGAGGTCACCTTTATTTATATAAGGTAAAGTTCTCCTACTCTCACATAATACATGGAAAGCACAGGTGAGAGGGTACCAAAACCACAGGAATATCCTGTATACAGTTCCATCTAATTTGGTGTAATAGAAGTGGTTTTCATCATTAGCATAAAAAACACTCATTATATTCATTAAACTGTGCAGGGAAAGTATTTTCACATAATCAAACTGTATTATTTCAAAGCTGACACTACAATATACCTCAGAGAATCAAATGATAGATATGTAAGTACAATACAGATGGCTCAGTGCATCAAATGGTAGATATGTAAGTACAATACAGATGGCTTAGTGCATCCTTTTTCCTTTTAATGCCCTGTTTGATCTAAATCAATCAACCACTAAGAAGCCTAACCCGGCAGCCTTTAGTCACCAGAAAAACAAAGCAAATAGGCAGAGTAAGAAGGCAGCAAAGCTACACCGATTCAAATCCAGCTGTTGAATCACTCCCACACTTATTACAAGTAGGATCAAGGTAACTACAGACATTATCTGGATTTGAAAGTGATGAAAATTCTAGTTTTTAACTTAGCTTAACTTTCTACTACAGCACTGCATGTAAAACATGTCATAATCAAGAGCTTATTTTGTAAAAGTACACTAATGATACCACTGCATATGATTTCCACATGCAATCTACTCAATGCCAACTCAATTAGTAGATTAGGTCTGAAGTTACAATATATGAGTAATTTTAATTGACTATAAAAATAGAAGCCCTATTCTCCAATGAGCCTGCTAACTTAGAGAAATTCCTTTTTTCAGCATTATCTGAATTAATTTCAATATAGTCACACCACATGATGCTCAATATACCCAAAAACTTAGTGAAATTTTCTACTTTAGCAAGCAACACAAGTTTAAACCCACTTAATTGCAACATCCAACAACTGAAATCAGCCTGGTCAGATAGCCATAGTAATGACCCCTAAGAACTTCTTCCTAGTTAGTCCCATTAGGAAACAAGCAGCTAGACAATACTGAGCACCTTGAAAGGTGTACTAGATAAGAAAAGCATCATCTAGACCATGCAAAATCTGAGCCTCATGTTATCTCTATCAGCATTTTTAAAATTTTGATAAAATCTATACCACTGTAGGCAAAAGCCATCTCATGTTTCCTCTGTCAAGGTGAAAGCTAACAAATACTCTGTGCCAGAATAAAGTTAATAATCAGAATGGTGGTGAAAAAATATGGGTGCAAAATAGCTACAAAATCCTTCCTACATACAGCAAAAGCAATTGATCTAACACTGACTAACCTGAAGATCCTTATTATTCCTTATTAGAACCAGCCCCTGTTCAAAGGTCATCAATTTCAAATGCTCTTCAAATACTGCATGACTCATACTGAAGTCTATATACGCACATCTCTCTCTTAAAAATTTTCCAGATTCTTCTATATGTCTCCAACATTTCTATCACATATACTTGAATCTTAAAAATCTATACATTAGTTTTCACTTAATACACTTAGAGCTACTTAAAGAAAATAATGTAAAAGCTGCATTTCAAAAGTGTCTGTGCTAAGTTCTCTTAAGAGTAAACATATAATATATATAAAATATATAGGATATATTTTCCTGATATCCAGGAAAAAAAGCTAAATGGAATTACAAGTTAGAAACAGAGAGATAGCAAGCTTTTTTTCAACAAAAATACTTAAAAATCCAAAAGTTCCCAATGTTTTTAAAATGTAGTGGAAAATGGAAAGGAGCCATTTTAACTCTGGGATAAATTAGAGCATCTCACTGCATATGGGGATTAATTTAATAGTAAGATATTGATAAAACAATCCAGCTTAATGTGATCCAGCTCAATTAAAATGTTTAATCTGAACACCACACACCCTTTACTCATTTAAGCAGCTTTTTTTCTTTCAATTTCAAAATGTATAAACATGAAATTCTGCAAACCTTAGAGCTCACTATGAACCATGTTTCACCATGAAAGTGGACTCACCCAGTGAAGTCATAATCAATGCATAACTGTCCTCACAGCCACATATGGAATTCTTAATAGATTAATACAAGTTATAGCTTAAGGTATGTGTAAATAAACTGCATGGGATTTGTCCATTTCTGGTTCCAAGGTTCCACTTGCCTCAAGCCTGACAGAATATCCAAAAAGGACGTTTTCTGCTATTTTTGTGCATTACTTTGTATCCAGGGACTTCTTCAGACTTAGTGGGGTCAGAAGACAGCAAGAACCTCCCTGGTCTCAACACTACAAGTGTAAGACTGGCCCAGATGTCCAAGGATTAAATGAAGCTTACAATCATATCCTGTCCCTCCACCTAGCATAAGCTAAGCCCCCTCACCCTCAATCACAACAGCATTTCATTTATCCCACTGGACTAAACTTCATAGAGCTAAACACCCACAACATAATCTATAAGGAAAAAAAACTTATTTCTGTCTATTCAGATAGCTACATCTGCCTAACAAAAACATGTGCATCCCTATGGATTGACACAGTATGGATTGCCACCAATGGCAATGAGAAAAACTCAGCAGCCCCAAATTGCTGATGAAGTTCACTAACAGAATAAAAATCAATCTAAGTAACTTCTTTAAGGAATTTCTTGACTACCAATGAGCTTAAAAAGCACTGACAACACACAAGCAGAGAAGAATAAGGGATCTAAAGGCTTTCTCACAATAATTTTCAAAAAAATAGTAAGTCTTGTGAAGCTAAGCTTTTCTTCCCCTTTGCTTTCCCAGAAATATTCAAGCTTCATGCTAACAACAAAAGATATCAAGATATAAGATATCAAAGGACGATCAGCAAAATTTTAAATGTAAGAAAAGCTGACTTACAACTTCAGTTATGTACTGAACTATGAAGGTTAGAGAACTGTCACAGACATCTTTTATGAAAAATCCTTTCCTTAGGATTTTTTCTCCTAAGAAGCTGAGAGGCCTCAGGAACAAAATGTAAACATTGGTTATTTGCTGCTGTGGAATGCAACAGGTGGATCTTTGATTGGCCCATGTTGGGTGTTTCTAATTAATGGCCAATCACAGTGAGATGGCTCAGACAGAGAGTCTGAACCACAAGCCTTTGTTATAATTCTTTCCTATTCTATTCTTAGCTAGCCTTCTGATGAAATCCTTTCTTCTGTTCTTTTAGTATAGTTTTCATATAATATATATCATAAAATAATAAATCAAGCCTTCTGAAACATGGAGTCAGATCCTCGTCTCTTCCCTCATCCTAAGATCCCTGTGAACACTGTCACAGAGAACTACCTGACAAGTAGCTTACTTCTTTTCAATAAACCTGTGTAATGTGACAGCCTAAAACATCTGAGCCACCACATCAAAACATTTAAACTTTTTGTTAAAGATGCAGCATTAAGGTAGACAGTCTATTCTTTACCATACTTTGTTAAAGAACATTCAAAACTGTCTCTTCAATGCTTTTCAATTCACATTTAACTTGAATTTTAAAAAATCCACATGTACTTACTAAGCATACAATTTTATTGCAAGTTATATCGTGGGTAGTCAAGTGCAGCAAATTTTATTTTTGGAAAATAATTTATCATTAACTTTTCAGACTATACTCAGACAAGCTTTTAACAGATGTTAGCAAGTTTCTATTTAACGAAGCAATATAACTGAAAAAAATCTACTCTTGGTAGTTACACTTGAGTCTACAATTCCAGAACATAACGTAACATGAAAAACCCCAGATAAAGGTAACCACAATATAAGCAGGTGAAATGCATGTGAAGTAATCAAGATATTTTGTTTTGCCACCTTGCTAAAGAGCCAAAAAACATCAGCTACATCTGTCTGCAATCAAACAATATAGTACTATTTAACAACATCCTACCTAAAAGCAGCTTCCCAAAAGCAGTTCATTCCACAAACATCAGAGGGCAGCATCCAATAGGAATTCCAGAAAGATACAGACAAATTCTTACACCTAACAGAATAAGACAAAAATAACCTATATGAATGTTACTGATTTTATGGCAAACTTAAATGGATAGTCTCCTAGCTCAAGCATAACTTGAACAGTTAATTAGATGGCAGAAAACAGGCCATGTAATGCGACTTGAATACAAAGGAGAAGATATTAGAAGCCAATCAGAATTTTTGAAAGGTAGAATGGTCCCATCCTATAGCCTTTCCTCTTCATGTATTTTCAGAATGAGAAAAACAGAGGGGCTGAGATTTTTGAGGCTCCTGCTATGTTCTAGGCTTAAATTAAACCCACAGGCAATGAGCAAGGAGTGAATGGCCACTTACTGCTAGAAAGAACTTCACCTTTTCAATACCTTTGTTACTCAAAGCAGAGGAGCAACTGTAACTTTTCATTTTTCAGGTTACATTGTCCATTTAACACAATCCCTATTCACCCATTACTCTAGTCTGTGCAAACATGCAAATCGGATTTTTAATAAAAAACAGGACTTAGCAGCACCAAGCAATTCCATTGTTTTGTAACAGCTGGTTAATGCAATACAGAAATAATCACAACATTTCACAAGTTTTCTTTCTACATACTAAAAGCAAGACTAATAACTTATTTACTAGTGCTACATTAACAGCTAAAAAAAAGCAGGGTTTACTAGTTCATCATTACATTTTATGCAACAGCAATATAGGAAATATTTTTAAATAGAAACGAAAGTGTGTATTTCAAAGGCTCTGGTGAGAAAATCAACATCAAGAATTACGATCTGAAATGAGTAAGCAGAATATTGTAAAGCAAGAGATACTCTCTTGCATGACCTTCTCTGCTTTGTGACCTGGTGACACAAAGCCAGTAGTGTTTATTCTCCTTTGAAAGTTAGTATCTCTGAATGAAAGACATGTGCAAGAAAACCGACAGGAAAGCTGCTGATTTTCATCAGCAGTATTTAAGGACTATAGCTCAGAACTCTACTGAAAGTTGGCTTTGCAAGTTTGAAATTAATCAGTACCATCTTGGGTAGCATAATCTGAAACCTGTGAAGGCCAATGTTTTGCAAATACCAGACAATAATAGCTGAATGTAGCATCAAAGAAGGTCAAGATTAGTAATTTCTGCTTTTTGTAACACTTGAGAAAAACGATCTGATAAACACAGCGTTTCACAAAACCTCGTTTAAGTGCTGTGGGGGATGGTGCAGTTCTTTGCTAGATCACAGGAAATCCTTGTATTCTGTATTCACAAGAATTTTCAATTTAATTTTATTTCATGACTTAAGAATGCTCTCCACAAATAAATACCCAGGTACAAAAACGGAAATATAGACCGCAATTCTATTTCAGGGATATCTGCACTGCTCTTTACCAGAGTATAAAACCACGAGTTCCCTCTGACAGATTCTTCTTTGCATTATTCTTTGTGGCTTCTGTAGTTTTATAAAAACTCTAAGGCACATAAGGTCTTCAACTTATGTGAAAAACAATCTTTATGATCTCTACTACTAGCTTTTTGAAGTAACTGTTTCTCATTACTTTTAAGATAAATTAATAGACAATCTCTCCAAAAGAGTTTTGTGGTTTAGAAGACTATTACACTATTATTACAGGGGATTCCTCTTTCACTTGTCAACAAGAGTTTTCTTAGCTGCCGTGAATATTACCCTACCCAAACTACTAAGGCAAGAGGCAAATCTGAAGTAATGGCTGTGTCACTTCCCTGACACATTAGGCCTTTCAAACATTCCATTTAGCACAAGATTAGCAGCCTTAGGTTTGATTCATAAACTGCATATTTAAAACAAAAGTGTTACTAGAATATGTATGTATGCAATTTACCTAATGTTAGCTCAAGACATTCTCCTGTCAACAGCAATCTCCCTCAGTTGGCCACATGCTACCATATTCCCCAAAGGTTTTTCATTTAAAGGATTAAGCTACTGGAATAATTGGACAACATTTTCTTCTTGTCATTCACATTAAGATCATTTAAAATGCCACTCATTAAGGTATTTTTTTACTTGAAATGAAGTTTGATGAATGCTGGGACTACAAACAATTGCTTTATACAGCCAGGGAGTTGCATTATACCTGTCCACAAACAGGTACAGTCATTGTTACCTCAGAGAGGTTACTAGTCAGACAGGAATAGTCACCTTCAGTACTATGGAGGGATATTTTGCTCACACCTATTAATGTATGTGATTAAAGGCCAGTCCCCACAAATAGAAAGCAGAAAATTATGTAAGGTGAAACAAACTAAACAAGGCACACGGAGTATCCCAACACAGCCCCAATTCACAAGGGCAGAGAGAGCCCATGAACCAGGCAGATGATCCAGGCACCAGCCTAGGTAACAGGAGACTCTCCAGGCCAGTTTATCAACTGCCTAATGGGGTTACTGCTTGAAAGGGTGTAGGACTCATTGTGGGATCAAAGGTGGGCAGGGGAGGAAGGAAAATGCAAAAAACAGAGAGATGATAAGAGGTTCCAGTCACATGTGAAGAGTTCTGTTTTCCTGGGTGTGGGAATGGCTCCATCCCATGTGCACATGCAGAGGTCAGAGTGGCTGCAGGTGAGAAGATGGCCACAGGTCCAAGGGCCCACGGGCCTGCAGAGCCAGGAACTGGAGACGCGTGCGCACTGCGCGTGGGTGGGCACATGGCTGCTAACCACCAGAGCAGCCTGCAAGCAGGGCAAGGGCTGGGAGCCAGGTGTCAGACAGGCCCTAAGACTGGGCTAGACTGCAGGGAACAGCAAGTCTGAGCTACTGAAAGAACCTCTCTCATAGCCACAAGAGATTAGAGTCTGAGGCACGGCAACTGGAAGCACCAGAAAGCCTGAGCTGGCCACCTGGCGTTTGAGAAGTGGCTAATGTGGTCAGGACCAGCTATCCATAAGACTCCCTTTCATGAGGCAATCCTGTGGGCAGCTGCCACAAAGCTAAGGCCTGGAAAGGTCCAGCACATTCACCTGTACAGGTGTCTGCACATCCAAGAGGGTGTGAGTACCAGGAACTGAATTGGGTCTGCAGGCCTCAGGGATTCACACACAGGTCAGCAGCAGTGGAGGCCAGAGGATCAGGAGCCTGTTCCTGGATGGACCAGGTGTCTAAGGCCAGTTACTGGAGGAATCCACCTTACATACACTGATGTATTTTTCATTAAAACCTTTCACCCTGATCAGTCAGAGAAGGGAACAGGATCAGGATGCTTGTTTGTGGTTGTGCTAGCACTGTTTCCTGTGTGCTGATCTCTGCGGCCAGCCACGTGTGTTTGCACTAAGAGCCTATAATCCCACTGGAATAAATGCTCCACTTTGCTACTGCCTGGATATCCAGGAACATGGAAATGCAGCAGCCTTGCTTCCATCACACTACTAGGCTGGACAATTCCTAACACATATCACTGTCAAAAATATAAAAAAGAAGAAATATGAAGTTACAAACTTCACTGGTGTCATAGAGAAGCATTCTCAATGAAATGTTTGCCAATTCAAAGCATCTCTTCCTTAAGCAACCAGCCATTTCTTAACTACCTCTATCAGTTAATCGAGCTTCAACATCCCTGGGTAACAGAAATTTTAGTATTGCAGACATAGAAAAAGTGTCTATATTGAGACCTGAAAACTTTTTAGAATGAAAGGACAATTTCAAATTAGTTTGTGAAATAGCAGTGCATAAATTGCAGTCATGAAGACTGAACTCCTGTGCTCAGGCAAGTCAAGTTTTAGCCATAAGAAATCCCTCAACAATCAGTGGTAACCTCCTTTTGTTAATGGAGATCATTGTTGTTAGAAACACTTTTCAATCCATGTGGCACATGTGTACTACTGTAACTCCACAGCAACTTAGCAGAATGTCCAAATGGTGAGGGGTGCAGCCCTGATGACTACGTTCCTGTCAAAATTCCTTTCATTAACAACCTAAGTTCTATCAACTGCATGAACCAGCCAATAGACAGACTCATGTCTCTCCTACAGCACAGCCCACAAGTGCAGCAAAACAGGAAGGATGCATTTCCTTCCTGCTCATAATCACACAGGAGTAAAAACTGGGATGATAAATGCTTAATTCAACTCTAAAACGCACTAAGAATTTCAAATTCTCCTCAACAGCTTTTCTGAACATTTGCAGCAATACCACAAATTTGTTATGACATATTTAGTCATAGAAGCAATGGCTTTATTAGATAGGAGATAGTCAATGCAATGCTAGATGTCTGATACCTCAACTTTTAAACTGGAAAAATCTTGATAATGTTTCACTGCTTCACAACATTCCTATGCAAATAATATTTGCTGCTCAAATGCTTGCCAAATTCAGCAGTTTTTAAATGAAGTTTCGACTTCAAATCATTGAACGTTTAATCCTTTTAAGTTTACTTCATATTTTGAAGTGCTTTGACAGGTTCTGGACCAATTCTTAAAATATTCTTAAAATAAGAATGGCTGAGAAGCAAAGTGGTGAAACTGCTGGTTAAGCTCTGACACTGATGAAAACAGCTGTGTATAGGCCAAGGAAAGATTCAGCTACCTGTTATAACCACCCTCCACTGCTAAGCCTGTGGATATACCTTCTGCCCTTTTCCATGCACTGTAATCCACTTAACTCTCCCTCTGCCAGAACAGTTAGAGAGCAAGAGACTGCTACAATTAAACAAAATATTGCCTTTGAGGGAGTCAACAGCTCCTCCCAGTTTTGTATCATCTGCAAACTTGCTTAGTATCCCTTCCAGTCTTGCATCCAAGGCATTTATGAAGATGTTCAGCTATTAAATTCTTAAAGTGTTCTTCAGCTGTTTATATCAAGTCTCAAGATACAAGCCTTCAGTCCTCTTGTTCCTAAGGCTAGAGTAGTGTTTGAAACAAGCAGCTCCTTACTAAACTGATTACCCAATAAATTCCTGTGAATTATTATGCTTCTTGGAGGACCCTGCCTCAACCTGTAATTCTAGTTTCAATATGGTACTTCCTTTTAAGTTATTTTCTTCTTAAACATGTCACCACCATTGCTAAATTCTTCCAGGTGTGGTATTCCAAAGCCTTATTCAATGCTTGAAGTTTTCTTGTTTGCATGTTTCCAAAAACCAACAGAAAATTCAATGTCTCCCTTTCCTATCCCAGAGCATGATCGAGCTCTTTCTGCCCTTGTGGAATATACCAAACTGGACTATTCAGGCAAAGAAAACACTTCTTGGCTAAAGAAAACAGAAAAACACTGCTGAGTGTATAAATGCCTTCAGATGATACATTTGCTTTGCTGAACTGTATTTTAAAGCCATCAGTGAACACAGCTGAAGCAACTCACTTATGAAAGTTCTATTAATGCATACAAAATGTTAAACTTCAAGGACTAGAAGGTGCTCTAAATGCAATTTACTCTGTAAGGTTATGCACCCTTCAGGACATCACATGATCACCAGACAGTCAGAAGTGGCCATTTGATATGTGGCCATAGTGCTCAGTCAGTCTCTACTGCAGAAGTAGCTGATGTATAAAAACTGAAAAACACCAATACATTCAGCAAGATGTGTGTATCACTTATGATAGTGAATGTAATGCAGTTTAACACTCAAGAATAATTTACAAATTCATCTAATGGAATATTCAGTGGGGCATTTCTTAACTGCCACAGGACAGAGCTTTTCCTTAAACAAAAGCCTTTTTTCTAAGAGTCTCACTCACAAATAAGTTTTGCACATGAACTTTCTGCACAAACAGCATGTTTCAATAACTTACAACAGCAGATGTTTATCCTGAGGCTTCAGCTTGACAGCAGTTAATAGGTAAAGAATTCCCACACAGGTGACAACACACACTGGTTTTGAAAGGAGATGCACCCCCAAAAAACTGTATACAGCAGAATGCTTTGTGGCATTTGAGATCTTTAGAAAAGAGCTTTGTCAGTAAAACTTTTCTACTTGACGACACATTTGGGGAGATTTATATCTCATCTGATATAACTGCAGCAAGAAGCTTGTTGCACCTTGCTGAGGCTCTTCTCCAGTCATATTTTTAATTTTAAAACTACACTTTTAATATGAGTACTAGAACAGTACAGCTTTTAAAATAAACTTGGTTCATTTTTTGCTTACTAGCAGTATGATGCAGCTTAAAGTCATTTCAGTGTTCAATAGTATAAATCATTTATTTACATTATTATCTTCTACCCAACAAAAGTTTGCTTCATTTAAATTGCATGTTTTCTTTAGTAACACAAATATCATACATATGTTTTTTTAATTGTATTTTTATTTAGAACTAGTAGATTTCAACCACTCACAAGAAGTGAGTGGTTCTTCACAAACTAGAAGTGAGGCACAATTATCCTTACATCTTTTTCATGTTAAAATGTGCATTAACTTGAACTAATGTAAAAACAAGGGGTAAAAATTCTTTTAAGTAGTTACACCAGTCGATAGCTGGGTTTCACATTTCAGCTGACTCCACCCCTAGTAACTCAGAATGCTGTTTCATGGTATTCCAAGATTATTAAGTCAGAGTTTGTCATCCTGCCATCCTCTGTAAGTCCTTTACAACAGCATCGACACTTGTATAATTACATGATGAGGCAATACATGATTAGCGCTGAGTTGGCCAAAAACTCGGTAGTTTTCAAGCAGGTCCCCACACCAGATCAGCTCACTCGAGCGCTCAGAGGAGCACAAGCAGGACAAGGACTGGGGGGCGCCAGAGCTTATGCAGCACCGGGAAGCAGCGACCATCGCCAAACCAGCAACTCACTTTGCTTTAAACTGCTGTGGAATCCGAGCAGAGGTAGAGCTAGACTGGCCCAGAATGGTCTGGTCCTAATTTTTCCTCCATTTTCAGTAACAGATTTCTCATCACTTCCCTTTTCCTGGCTTTAGGGTTCCGGTAGCCACAGGTGAACAGGATTATGAAACTATAATCTAAAGGAAAACTAGTAAATTCCATTCCATAGTCTCAATCACCATTTGGCCACACTAAAATTTCTGCTGACAGAGGGCAACAGAAGTTTGCAGAGTGTGAGATGCTCGGACATGCACTCCTTTAATTACAGAACTGAACTCACTGCTTTCTATGAGACTGGTATTAAGATATCCCATAACAAACAGTTTGGCTTCACTGAAGTTATGTTCGAAAGTCATACAGTTACTAAGTTTCGGACCTGAACGAGCACCGTGAAATTTTATCCTTTTGGAAGAAGGAAACGCAACCCTTCACTCGCCCTGTCCCACCAAGCAGCAGCCAGGGACGGCCTCAGCGCCGCGGGGACGCGGCCTCGGCCGCCGGTAGCGCCACTCCTGAAACTTTTCCGTGCTTGTTTAAGGCTTCCCCAGCCGCCAGTACCCGGCCCGCGGGAGGCCGGGAGGGAGCGCACAGTCACCCCCGCCCGCTGCCCCGAAAGCGCGGCCAGGCCTCGGCGCCGCCGCCCGCCCGGCCCCGCTCCGCCCGCGGCCGGCACGGAGAGCGGCGCGCTCCTCCCGCCCTCCCCGCAGGAATGCGCCGGGAACCGCCGCCCGCGCTCGGCCCCGGCCCCGCGTACCTGCCGCTCTCCGCCGCGCCTCGGCCCGCGCTCCCCGCCTGCCGCCAGGCACCGGGCGTGGCGGGCTCTCGGGCCTGCCTCTCGCGGCCGCCGCCGCCGGGCTCCTGCTCCAGGGACAGGGCCAGCTGGCTGAGGCCGTACAGCAGCGAGCAGACGGCGCAGCCCAGGCACAGCAGCGCCACCCGCGCCAAGCGCCGCATCCTCCCGCCCGGCGCGGCGCGGCACTGCCGGGCGGGCCCGCGGCTCCGGCGGCAGCGGGAGCACGACGGGAGCGGCCGCGGCGTGCGAGGGGCGGAGCGGGGCGGGGCGGGACCGGGCCCGGAGCGGGGCGGCCAGGGGCGGGGTCGGAGAGACGCCCACTGTTTATTTGCCCCAAAAGTGAAAAAAGTCGCGCCTCCTTTTTCCCGCTGCATCCCCCTGTGCATCGCGGCCCTGTGCTCAGCCTGGTCTCGGCCCCATTCAGGCCTTGGTCCCTGGGAGAAGTCGAGCGACGAAGTATCCAAAGTAGAGACAGTGGCAGTCCCGGTCTGGTCCGCTGTGGTGCGGCCTCACCTTGGCCACACTAAAATTTCTGCTGACAGAAATCCAGTGTGCAGTTTTGAGAGCCTCAATATAAGAACAATGTCAAGCTGTTAGAGGGTGTGCGTCTTCATTAAGGGCTAAAGCTCCCTCAAAATGACACACTTTCCTTGCCATCAATGTTTCTGTTGCACTAACTTCCTGTGTGAAAACTTCACAGCTGCTTCTGCACAAGAATATTCTATACATATAAATATCTAAAGGGAGGGTGCCAAGAAGGTGGAGACAAGCTCTTCTTGGTGGTGCCAAGCAGTAGAACAAGAGGCAATGGGAGAAACTGGTACACAGGAAGTTCCACCTGAAAATGAAGAAGAACTTCTTTACTGTGCAGGTGACTGAGCACTGGAACAGATTTCCAGAGATGTTGTGGAGTCTCCCTCACTGGAGATATTCCAGAACCATATGAGCACAATCCTGTGCAATGTGTTCTAGGAGGACCCTCTGGTCCAGGCAGGCTGGACCAGATGACCCACTGTGGTCCCTTTCAACCTTTACCCATTTTGTGATATGCCCGCTCATTCCTTAGGCAGCTGAAGTTACACAGATGTCCTTTCTCCTTGTACAGACACAGTCTGAGAATGCAAATCACTTTGGATGCAGGCCCCTTCCCTCCTCTGGCCTTGGCACACAGGTGGCTGCGTGGCACCCTGGCCAGAGGAACAGATGGGTGCTGCTGGGCAAGGGAGATGCTGGGCCAGAGAAGCTTGGAGAACTGATCCTGAAGGATTTGTTTGCAGTCACTAGCAAAGATAGAGATATTTTAACTCACCAAGTCATGCTTCTGGACAACAAAATGTAGGTCTGGGAAGTGGCAGAAGAAATAATAGCTGTACATCTTGCTAGATGGGGGGAGTATTGGTTGGGTTTCAGCTGAATCCAACACAGTAGTGCATCCTCTGTCTAGCCCAGACCACTGAGCAAAGGCCTAACAGTTTGACTAACCTATACTATTGCCAAGGTAAGTATTTTAAAATCATTATTCAGTGCTGCTCCCTCAGCTTCTGGAACTGGTTTTTAAAAAATACAAATTTGGAATAATTCTGCTTACTTCTTTGTCTTTACAGTGCATTTGGCTCACATTTTTTCTATGGACTGGAAACATCCTTTTTAAAGCAAGTGATAATATCCCCATTGAGGACCCTGCATTTTAATAAAAATGCCAACATAATTTCCAATAAACCATTAAAAATAGTTCTGTTATAGCTTTTGTGGTCTAAGGATGAATGTTGTATGTGAATGCCCAGAAAACCTGAGCCATAGCTTACTGCTGTTCTTGGCTGTGCTTGAAAGAAGGGGAAAGCAGGATGCCAGCTGGCAACTCTGATAGTTGGAGGAGAAGTAATGCCAAAATTGTTCATCACCTCTTCCCCAAAATAAAAAGGAAATTAGGAGAAAAGGTGGCCCACAGAAAATATGGGCTACTCAACTCTGTTTGCAGTGAAGATACTGGGATGATTATCAAAAGATATAAGCAGGGAAATTGAGGCTGAGAAAAAAACAAAACATAGAATTCAAGAGGAAATAAGGAACTAGAGAGGATGAAATCAGGGCCAAAGATGGCAGGGTGGTGAAGGGGGAGTCGTAGGTGAAATGGCAGAGGATTAGGAAAAAGAACTCTGGAAGGGGGTTACTGGCTTGCATTGCAGGAAAAACTAGCTCTGAAAGCACCACCAAAGGTCTTAGCTGAACTTTCTGTCCCTCAGTTCTGTGTTTCTTAGTGCTTTCTGCCACAGGCTGCCATTCAGCTTCCCTGATCTTGTGTTTGTGCTCAAAATGGGGTCCGTGGCTCTCATTGCACCTGCTGACCTGTGTCACGAATTCTTGCACTGTCCCACTTCACAGCCCTTTGCACACACTGTCAAGTCCATATGGCAGGGAGTGAGTGTGTGAGTAACACAGACATGAGAATCAGAGTGGAGAGATATAATGGAGTATTTACTGACAGCAAGCTTAAAAGCAGAGACCATTTTATTCCCTGCTGAGGTGTTACACTTGTCTTTTATATGGAAGAGTGTTCCAGCCAGGGAAAATGAGGTCTGAAGGGTGTTATAGTGGCACCAAGAATAAATGTGGCAGATGGGTAGTAATCATGGTGTCATGCTTCTGAAGAAGAAATTATATTTTTAATAGGAGAAAATAAATAAGGAGTGCTAAAGAGAGGTGACAGAGGGATAAATTTTTTTAATTATTATCAACCATGTCATTACCTAAGTATGAATTTAAGGACTTCATTCAATGCTGTTCAATAATATGTGAATAATTAATGAATCAGAATATATCTGCAGTGTTCTAAGAATATAACTAAGGCAAGGTCAGAAATAAAGCATCTTTGTTACGCCCTCTGTTGCTATTGGGGAGAAAAAAACCATACACACACAAGGCTTTTTGTCAAACTGCAAAATCTGTCCATTTAATCTAAGTATCAGTTGGTCTGATAAAAGATAAAATGCTTCTTACTACAAACTTGGCCTTGTGAATAAGGAAAATAAGCAAAAGTTACTGAAATGCTATACCTAAATTGTATCACTGAGAAAAAAACCATTATCAGATGGTATTTAATTACCAATTAAGTTTATAAATTCTTTAAATATTAATAATTATATGTCTTTATTACTTACCATGAAAAGTTTATGAACAATATGTAACATTTTATGCTACAAGGTCTGCTAGTCTTTAATTAACTTAAAACATGAAGAGTTACAATCAGATGCAAGTTTATCTGCTTTTATTGATTCTAAATCTTTAATCCTTTTCTTGACTAGAATTTAGTTATTTAACTATGTATCTTTTGTATCTTTAGTACTCAATTCTATTTACTACCTCCAGAAAACAGCTCAAATCCAGAAAAAAAGCTATCTTAATAAACTACAGGTGACAATTTTTTTAAAGAATCAGCACCTGATATTTCTGCAAGTGAGTTCATAAGGGTCAGAGCAGTCACTGTGAGCCAGAAAAGGAAACCAACATTCTAACAACTCATTAGATAAAGAGATAAACCAGATCAACTTAAATTAAAAAAGAAAAAATCAGTCCTAATCAGATGCATTTGTATCGTTCCCCCTGGTTTTGTTCTTTCACAAAATTAAACCATTAATTGAGTTGGTAAAGCAATAAGATTTTGTGCTGATAGATTTGTGTCAACATTGCCCTGTATGCAGAGCAGTTAAGGGTTTTTCAAAGGCAAAGACACTTCCTTTGATGTTCACGTGCCCTTTCATACAAGCTGCAGTGTCAGCACTTGGCTATGATAGATTGCAAGGTTGGGTAAGTAGGAATAAACTGCTTTGCTGCCATGTGTTGTACATATGGTATCATCAGACTTCTTGGGGCAATGACCCTGTTCTCTTGCTGCCAGAAATCACTTTTTTCCCTGCCTATTAACTTTTAAGAAAAAGACTTTGTTTGGTGCAACTGCCCCTTCAAATTTCCTAACAAAAATTCCCAAAATAAATTTTCATTGACAACCAAAATATTATTACCTTCCCCCATTACTTTCCTATTTAACTTTCATCGTTTAGCATCGTAGTGTGTTCAACCTACTTCAAGCAGGAGCTTAAAATATTTTGCAATTATTGTTAATCACAATAACACCCACAATAATCACAATAGCACCCAAGGACAATAGAAATAGGAAAAACATCGAGGACAATAGTGCACAAAATTAAGTAAGCTGCCTTGTAAACTGTTTAGGAAATGGTGTGATACTTTGCAAATTTCCTAATTTCTTCTAAGTTGAATCAATTATTTCTTTATCAATAGTACACTTCAAAATTTATTTAATAAATCCTTTGTGAACAAATGTAAGTTATTAAACATTAGTCAAAATTTTTGTAGCATTCCTCTTAAGAAAGTTCAAATTTCATGCTCTAAATCAATAAGCATCTATATATGTATTTGCACAGTATTTAATAGTTTACTACACTAAAAAAAAGCAGAATGAATACTTTCTAGGATCACAAAGATAATTTTCTTTTCAGCTTTTTTTCAATGTTTTTGTGTCAAGTCCTTTTTTTCTGAAAAGATTTCTACATTTGGAGCTCCTGAACATCAGTCCAGAAGGGATTCTCAATGTTGGACTTTAGTTTCTTTGCATCATCTAAAACTTTCCAAAGACCATACCTGGCATGGGTATAATAAAGGGGAGACAGGTGACAGCCAGTATGGCTTTACTAAGGGCAAATTGTGCCTGACAAATTTGGTGGCCTTCTGCAGTGGGCTTGGAATGTTGATGGATGAGGGAAGTGCAGAGATGTCATATACCTGCACTTGTGCAAAACATTTGAAACATCCCACACAATATCCTTGTCTCTAAACCAGAGAAGCTCAACATGAGCCAGCAATGTGTGCTCGCAGCCCCGAAAGCCAAAGGGGTCCTGAGCTGCATGAAAGCAGCGTGGCCAGCAGAGCGAGGGGGGATTCTGCCCCTCTACTCCACTCTCATTAGAGCCCACCCATAGTACTGTGCCCAGCTCTGGGGTCCCCAACATAAGAAGGCCATGGACCTGCTGAGAGAGTCCAGAGGAGAGCCGTGAAGATGGCTGAGGGCTGGAGGATCTCTCCTGTGAAGAGAGCTGGGCTTGTTCAGCTGGGAGAAGAGAAGGCTCTGGGGAGACCTAAGTGCAGCCCCCCAGTACCTAAAGGGGCCAAAAAGAGAGCTGGAAAGGGACTTCTTACAAGGATATGTAATTGGTAAGACAAGGGGAAATGGCCTTAATCTGAAAGAAGGTAGGTTTATTTTAGTTATAAGAAAAAATTTGCTATGAAGATGTGGAACACCAGAACAAGTTCCCCAGAGCAGCTGTGGATGCCCCATCCCTAGAAGTCTTCAAAGCCAGGTTGGATGCGGCTTTGAGCAACATGGTCTAGAGGGTGTCCCTGCCCATGGCAGGGGGGTTGGAACTAGGTGACCTTTAATGTTCCTTCCAACCCAAACCATTCTGTGATTCTATGATTTGTGTTTAAAATACTTTTGTAAAGAGTCAAAGCAAACATACTTACTTATGAAAATATGTACCACATGCAATAAATATAGAAATAAGGCATGAAGGGCTGGTGTTTACTTGTTTGTTTATTTATACATAACTATATTTAAGTTTAAAAGTTCTTATTGTGTCCTGCTGTTGTTTGCTACAGCATCAGGTGTTTTGAGTGCCGATACTCAGATCAGGGTTTTTAAATTTTTATAATATATTTTTTTATCTTTAATTGAACAAATATTTACTAGCCATAACCCTGCACAACAGTGACTTCGCATTATGCCTTGAAAATTCAATTTTTTAGATTAAATATATGAAATAATCTGAAAGTAGTTATCTAAAGTATTTTTTACCTTTTCCATTTCACAGTAAGAGTGCTGATTCCACACAGTGAATTTATACTACTTGCACTAAGTATGTTATCCTATTCAGTTTTTTTAAGATCTTTAAAATGAATGCATTAGGCCAGGAAATATTCAGACCATAAACAAAAAACCATCCTTTTATTTTAGGGGTGGGGTTTATTTCATATTTGATGTAAAAATTTTATGCATTTTATTATTTTATTTCTAATAAAAAAGGCTACTTGTCTTGGAAAGTGAAACTACACCTAGCAAACAGCTAAAATGAAAAAAAAAATTAGATGACAACTGCCAGCTGTCCTTATAAGTAGAAACAGAGGTATAGGAGAGTTGTCAGGTCTCTGAGAGCCATTTAGCACTGCAAGCCAGATGATAAACTGGAGCCAGTAGCTCCTCTTTCGAATGGAAAAGACAACAGATGGTCATTCAGGAAGGAGGTGTTTTGGAAAGTGGTCAGTCAGTCAAACCAGGTAAAGTGTTGATTGACTTTACCAATTTATTTACCTTTATATTTTGTTCATCTGTACCCTGGTTTTACTCCCCCTTCAAATAGAATTTTAAATGTAAACCAATGTAGAGACAATGTCAGAGATAGAGAAATAAAATCCTACTGTTTGTCTCTTTACATCTTTTACTTTAAGGGTTGCTCAATTTTCATAAATATGAATTCAAAACCATGACTGCTTCAAAAGCAGTCAAAAGTGGCAGTTGTTTAAAGCACTTAGTACTTCAATTATCAGGAAGAGATAAGACACTAATATTTGCCCATTTTACTGGCTGCTTCTTTTAACACTGAATAGACGATCCAAATCACAGACAAGTGCCGAAGGTGCCCAGCAGCCTCACACTTGGTGGCAGTCTCAGCGATGCCCGAAGCTCACACAAGTGCCTGCTGCGAGCAGCCAGCCTGCCCTGTGCTGCCCTGGAGTGTGTAGCCATCACACTGCCTTATCTGTGGTGTCCATTGGATTGCTCTCAGACCCTTCTGCTGCAGAGCCAGCAAGGAGCTGGGATATTGTGTAGTGCTGAACTTTGAGCCTGAAACACCCAAAATTGTATGTACACATAACTCAGCCTTCCTTTGCCCATCTTTAATCTGTAGCTTTACAAATTCAGTTTTTACTCTTTTTTTTTTCAGGACAAGAAAGGGTAAAATAAAATTGGACAATGTCCTAAACTATCTCCAGGCACCAGGCCCGTATCTGCAGGGGAATGCTGTGATCTCCCATGGCTGCCAAAACATTTGTGTGGAATTTAAGAAATTTGTTTTGATCTTCAGACCCATAATTGTGTAGCAGTCTTGCCGACCAGTCAATAGCTGAAAGAAATGAATAAAAGGGTGATAGAAGGCCTTAACAACTTGCTCTCCCCTCTTTTGAATCTCTCCTGTTCTTGCAAAATAGATGAGTAAGACTAAAATGGACCCCGTTAATTAGTGACAATAGCCCTATTCTGGTATCTGATGCCAATTTAGTCAGTATTTCTGCTAGTCCCAAATTTGGTAGTTACGGTAACAGTTTCCCAACACTTGCTGCCTGCACTTGGGGATCTATGCCCAATAATGACAGGATGGCATTTAAAGCATTCTGCACCCAAGGAGGGACCAGCCTCACATGCTGCCTCCTTGGAGCAGGGATGAGCTCCTATACCCCTGGCCAACACTTCAGTTACCTGCTACACAAATGGGAAACTCCAACGGCCTTTACGAGAGAATCAGCTTCTTTCAAGAATGCCTTGTAGGGCCTTTGCCTCGTGCTGCAAAGAAACAATTCAGAGAACTGAACATGGGAGCTGTAGAACTGAAGACAAACTGAGAGAACCCTCACAGACCACTGTTTTACAAGCTGCTTCAGTAGCAAGCACAGTTTTTATATACAATGAGATGAAGCCTTAGACAAAGCCTCCAAGTTTCTTACCTCATTGGTTACTTTAATTTGCAAGCATTGATGCTTTCATAGTTACTTGCTTCAGAAGAAGAACTCCCAGGAATATCTCAACTTTCATCATAACCAAAAGCGGTAATGAATCATGTCTGCTGAATTAGCAGAGGCTTCTTGGCATTTTGAGATCAAATTCCCAAAGTCTGCTGTTTATCCCCAAATTCCCCACTTGTACTTCTTGCACTTTCTCCTAGACAGTACAAATAATACATTCATAGAGGGGTTCTGAACATCTTAATAATTTTATTTACCATTTTATCATAACACACCCTAAGCATCACCAATGCCAGTCAAGACTGTAGTCCACTTACATTAGTTTTCATCAAAAATATTTCCCTGTCAAATTGTTCACAGGCAAGAAGTATTAATTTATTCCTGGGAAAGGCATTTTAATGTGTGTCATTAATCTAGGCATCAAAAACATCTATTTATGCTCCTCTGAAACCAACAATATGTCATCAGTGTGAAATAACTATAGGGATGTAAATTTTTAAACAATTCCATTATCATTAATTGTGTACCATTTATCATAGTAAAAAAAAGTCTTTGCACTGTGATTCCTCCTGTTTCTTTCTTTCCAGACACTTCCCCTCAGCCTTCCTGCCGAGCTTTCAGAATTTTAAATTGTTTAAAATAGTCTTTGAACTGGGGTCAGGAAGAGGTCAGTTGGAGGCAGTATCCCAATGGGTTAATGTATGGTCATCTTTAAAGGAGTGCTATGATAGAATTGAACATAGTTTATTAGACAGAAAATTTGTAGCATCTCATGATGCAAACTGTACTTTCTGAGTGTTACAGAGACCTTTTAAGTAGATCAATATACTATGAGTTTTTCTTAGAGTACCTTTAGAGTTTTTTAATTAAATTTGTGTATATTAAAAAATTACAACCACACAAGATCTTTCATTCACAGAGACGTTTATTTTTGTCTTCAATGTTTGTAGGGAATACGATTTCACTACAAAAGTGTCTCAGAGAAACTCCATTCAAAGTCTAGGCTTAAGAATGAAGGGAAAATATACTTTCAGCTGTACCAGTCCTGAGCAAAGTTTAAAAAAAATTAAAAAAAAATCCACTAGAGATAGGAAGCAGCACCAATTAAACCAGAGGGCCTCTTACTGATATCTGCTCATGCTTTCTTTTCTGCTTGAGAATTGGTAAAAACTTAGGTAGGAAAAATTACTTTATTAGAATGTGGACACAAGATTCACAGTCCCAATCTCTCACCAAATACTACCCTTTTTTTTATAGTTCGAGTCCAGGGTCTCAGTTTTACTTTCCATTAAGTAGTCAGGACTGCTAACAGCAAGACTGTTGCCCCCATGGTGTAACATTTTCTCTTACTCAAATTGGTAAATAAATATTTATTTAATATACTCCTTCTAATAAATATTTATTTCCTATCAATATCAAGTTCCTGAAAAGTTACATTGTTCTTAGAAGTATACTACTCATAGCATTATAAAACTTCTGATAACATCAGTTCTCAAAACAATTTAAGTGGCTTACAATCTGTCTCTTGTTGTTTCAGTGAAAGGATTTCAAGCCATTGGTAACACTTGGTACTTAAGAGTTGGTTCATCCAGGACATTCAGATTCAATCTTGTCAAAGTAAATACTTCTAAGAGTCAGAACAGAAAAGGCACTTACTCATTTTGGGGAAGACACCTGGCAGGTAAGATTTTTGTTTTCAAAATAACAAGCCCTTTTTCTAATAATAAAATCCTTAAAAAACTAGTTGGATAAACATAATGCCTATGAACAAAACCAACTTAGGTACCCCCCTTCCCAAGAAAGGTAATATTGTCCTTGACTGAGAAACTGAGAAATGTGAAAGCATCCAGAAATACTCAAAAGTTTTATTCACTTCTGTGATATTCCAGTAGACCATCACAATTGGCTAGAAGAAAAAAATCTCCTCCAAACAATGGGTGTTTTACAAATTGAAAGCCTAAAAATTTCTGGACTGTTTTTCATTAGGTACTCATGTCAGCAATAAAATGTAAGATTCTAATGTGTATAACCAGGAACATAACCTTGGTCACAACCAACAACCTGTGACTTCAACCAGAGGAGTAAATCTTTTATCAAACTTCTTGCAATTGAATCATTGCCTCAGTGATGCTCTGTGTAAGGCACTTAGTAAATTTTAAGAGCATCTGACAGTACTGTTGGTAGCTTTGATTTGTTGGTGAGGATGCTCTAACAATGCTTCAAGATTAACAGGTTAAGGTGTGGAATAATCACTGAAAACAGCCATATGAATTACTGGCCACAAAACTCTTCAGAAGCCACATCCACTCTAGTCTAGGTTCATATCACCCTTGCAACATAGAGCTATCCTTTTCTTAGCAGTCCAGGAATTAGACCCTTTAAAATTGTGTAGTAGCTAATTGTATGAGAGGAATTAATTTTGTTCCTAACTCTTTCATCTAAGCTTCCACCCTTTCAACAAATAACTTGTATGCAAGAGTGAAATATTCATGGTATTTACTACTTAATTCACAAAACCCTACATCTTCAGGCCAAATGTCATTCAACCAACAGCCATCAAGAATTATAAAGCAAGACACACCTCTAAGAAGTGTGTGTTGCCTACTTCCAATACACTACACAGAGAAAGGAACACTAAACACACAAAAAAGACAAAGAAGCCATTATATGGCTCTTCTAGGGATTATTTTGAAAATACATTTTCTTTGTTCTTCTTTCCCCCCTCCTTATTACTCTGTTTTTGTGGGGTTTTTTTGTTGGACTGAGGGTTTTTGAAGGTGTTTGACATTTTAGAAACAGAAGCTTCCTACTTGGAATTTCTGTAGGAAAGCAGAGAAAGCACTCAGTATCTGTGCATGCTCCTCAGATCTCCTTCTCCAGTGGGGACTAAAAGCATTTTACTTGACAACATTTGCCTCCATCAGCTGGAAAGAATTTTGCTTATTTTGCCACATTTGGAAGCCTCCCAGCATAGAATAATACCATTTGCAGAAATGCAGATAATTGGCATGATAGAATGCCAGGTACCTCAGACAGTGTGCTTGAATGGTACAGAATCAGTGTAACTAAGTTTGCTCAGCAAGACTCTCTTCAGGTGGTCAATTATATAGAAACAAAGGCAACAGTGACAAAATTGATACTGACCTCTAAGCTCCCACATACCATTATTCTGTATGACTATGCTGATCTTAAAGAAACCAAAATATAGTTCAAGAATTGGGAATAGCAGTCAAATTCCCCACTTAAAAAAGTAGGCATAATAAATTATTTCAAACTCACTGCATCCACTTACACTATAAATGTGCTTAAGAGAAACAAAACAGAGAAGGTATCAGGAATCAGAATGTGTTTCCTTCAGAGGTGGGAGTAATGATACATAATACATGTAACCTGAAGAGATTTCCCTTGCCTAGATTAATTCATGGCTGAAGGCTGTTACAGAAAGATGATCAGTCAGATGCCAGACTTTCCTGCTCAGAGATCTGTGCCATCAGGAACTGGGCCTGACATTGAAGTATTTTTATTTATCCTGTGCAAAGAAGAATCAGCTTGAAATAGATTATTCATGGATGACAGCTATATATTAGATGCATATAAATGGCAAATTAGATCTCTGTGTTCACAAGTGGGTATTCAGAAAGTAGAACTGGCCTTACCCCTCACTTGTCTTAACAGATGCAAAGTGATTGAACAACTCTATCCTTCTTTAGTGACAAATACCTGGGACTGTCTTTGAACCAAACAAAATTTGCAATTGTAGAATCTAATGATCTTGGGAAGAGGTAATGAGCCACATTTCATTAGCCTTGGTCACATTTCCTTCCTTTTTCTGCATCCTTTTGCTTCTTCATACAGAAGAGGAAAATTACATGCATGTGGTTAGCAAGTTATCAAAAAAATACATTAATAGTCTCCTTTCCTCAGCTATCTTCTCAGTAACTCCACTGTAAATTAGAGCTCCATTGGTCTACAGCTACATGTATTAAAAGCCTGAGGAAGCATGTTCACTTTGCTTTGACAAGATCAGGATTTATACACAGATGTGCTGGTTTTGGCTAGGATAGTTAATTTTCTTCACAGTAGCTGGCATGGGGCTGTGTTTTAGATTTGTGCTGGAAACACTGGTGATAACACAGAGGTAGTTCAGCTGTTGCTGAGCAGAGGTTACACAGAGTCAAGGCCTTTTCTGCTTCTACCGTCACACCAGTGAGGAGGCAGGGGGTGCACAAGGAATTGTGAGGGGACACCTCAACCCAGCTGACACAGGGATGCCCCAGACCATGTGGGGCTGTGCTCAGCACATAGAGCTGGGGAAGGAGAAGGGAGAGGAGAATGTTCGGAGGGATGGTGTTTGTCTGCTCCAGTCACCATTACCTGTGATGGAGCTCTGCTTTCCTGGGGATGGCTGAACACCTGCCTGCCCCTGGGAAGTGGTGAATGTTTTGCTTTGCTTACATGTGCAGCTTTTGCTTTACCTGTTAAATCGGGTCCTTATTCCAACCCATGAGTTTCCTGATTTAGTTTTCGAATTCCCTCCCTCAGTGCACAGAGGGAGAATGCACACAGGGCTGTGAGGTACCTACTTGCCAGCTGGGGTCAAACCATGACAGGAAACAGTGTAACCAAAGACTACACTTTTCCAGGTGGCCTAGATCCTGAAAACATAGTCCTGCTCAATTAGTCCTCCATCTGCCAAGATATGCCATACTTTCTAGAAAATAATTAAAAGTTTAGAACTGCTTTTTAGACTATTGTTACTGAACAATATTTTTGGTGGTAATTTTCTTTTTAAGCATATGGGGCAAAGAGCGATTAGATAAGGTTGCAAATTTTGTCTTTTACAAAGCCCCAAATGGGACAGCAATCTCTTGTAATCATTCTTAATAGTAATCACTAAGTTTAAGCCTTGTTCACAGACATATCACAATCTTTTGGCATAATGTCTTAGGAAAGTCATGTAAACATGACTTGCTGGTGGATAATAGTATTTTCCAGCAAGCATGCAGTTTTCCATTGCTGTTGTACCATTCACTCCATTCTAGACATTCTACAGAGCACTGATTTGTAATTAACTTGTGAAGTAATTTTCCAAGTTTAATTAGTGGTTAAATTCAATTAATTCTTGTTAAAACACAGGTTCTTTAGATGTCAAGCTAAGCTCAATATGATTGTGGTCTTAGATAAGTCTCCTAAGTCTCTTTTAACAGTTTCTCCCTGTTTTAAAACTTTAACAACACAAAAGAAAACCATCTGAGCTTCTACAGTTTGACTGATTTTACAGTTTGTACAGTTTTTGCTAGTTTGAAGGTATAACCTTTCAAACTGAGACTACTCTGACATAAGCTGGGGCATAATTTCAGGTTAAGAAAACCTCTGGAAGCTCAAGCTGTGTTTCCAGTACACCCAAATCTTAACATTGAGATAGAAGTATGCATTTCCAAAATGCCATATTTGACTGACTGGTCCACTAGCCAAAACCAGCATTAACTTTTATCTTTTTTATCTTATTCCTGAGTAAGCACAGGCTAAATTTACTATAAGTATAGCACCTGCTGTTGCCTTTGGAGAAATTAAATGTAAATGCCTTTCTATTTCCCTACAGTTTCTGACTTTGAATGAATTATACCCAGACTCCCTAGGAGGGAGAAGAGCCAAATAAAGGCATGTTACAGAAAAAAAAAACCCCAAACAGATACAGTTAAAGAACCCTGGATAAAAAGTACACAATAGACAGCTTCGTGGCAAATCAATCCTGTTAACAAAGTAAAATCAATCAGCAAAACATAGGAAACTGTCAGGCTTCTGAGACAGGAGAGGAAAAATGTAAAGAATTTAAGATGCAACATCTGAAGTTTAGAAGACCTGCCTAAACACTACAGTGAACCAAATGAACAAATTATAGAAAGTACTGTCTCACATGGCTACTTAAAATGTGTTATTCATAATATTAAAAAAAAGTAAAGTGCACAAATTATAAAATCAAACTATTTTTGAGATTTTACAATCTATGCCCCAAAACATAAATATCTAGATAAACACATAATAGGTTAAAACTTCAGTCATATTCTTAATTATTGACTCTTAATGGCAAGAATATTAAATTTTGAAATGTAATTTATTTATTACTACCTCCTTTGTTGGAATCAAGATTTTATATGGTATAATTCAACCTGCTACTGAGTAGTAGAATTTTTATCTCCAATACTTAGATTTAAATTCATGAAAAAAAGAGATCAGTCAACTGTATATTTGTTCTTTTTCTTATACCACCAATAATTAATAGCAAAATTAGGAAGATAAGAGACTGAATTACTGTACACTTTATCAATGAACTATTTATACTTATTTTCCCCCATTTCTCTTCCCTTTTCCTTTCTGAAACCAGACAATCAATCAGCACATGAAGGAACTCATTTACATGGAACACTATCACACTTGTCCTTGTGGGGCCATCATTTCATGAACATCCCAGGATGTATGGCTGTTGAAGACTGATGCATATACAGATTTAACAAATAACAGTTCTTATGCAGAGAGCAATCACAGAGAAAAATACCTAATCAGAACACATTACAACATTAAATTTTCACTTTCTATAAATGGAGTAAAGATGCTTTTAAATATATTTACAGTTAGAAAAAAGGATTTAGGATTACTACAAGTCAAAATTATTTAGAAATTATGAAAGTGAAGTTCATTTAAATTATATTATGAACAGACTCAAATGCAGTATTTTGCTTAGAGTTTGTCTACTCTGCTGTCAGTATTGTCATATTCTTTTAATCACCAACAGGCAAAAACTCAGCTTTGCTTAATGCTAAAACGAGCATCATTGCAATAAAACTCTGGCAACCTAATTGTTCAGTTAAAACCACCACAGCTTTAAAGAACCTAGCTGACTTCTGTAGCACCTGTTGTAGAAATTGCTCTTCAATGTCTTGTTCCATAATGAACAGAGACTTTCTGCATTATTTTTGATAACCATACTTGTAACACATTGTTGAGATTATTCTCTAGAGACATTTGAATCATAGTAAAATCCACTCCATCCTTCCCTTCAAACCAAACAGCTACTTAATTCTGAAGATAGAGTCCTTTTGTTGGCAATGCTGGGTGGTTTATTCACATAAACTTAAATAAAAATACATTTCCCATTTAGTGAAATACTGGTAATAGATTACTATTTCTTTGCAAGGAATTCTGAAATGTGTTAGAATTCATTACATTTCAAATTAGAAACACATTTCATAAAACTTCTTGCAATGAGATTTACTATCCTTAAACTGCTAAACAGTTTCAGCTCTTTTGTAATCCATTACATCAGTATATTCTGCAAACAGTCCCACCTAAAAATAAAATATAAAAAAATAAAGTTGCAAAGCATGTATTTTTTCTTTTAAAAACTAGTGTATGCTATTCTGAACACTAGCCCGGCCCCAAAAACATTTAAGAACTTTAAAAAGCATGTTTTACAGATACTAAATTTGGCCAGGTAACAGCAATGAACAGACATCCTATTTTTAGTAAGATAAAGCAGAATACATAATAAACAGGTCAGTAGTTAACCATCTGAAACAGCCTATAATTAACATTTGATGTCTAAAAAGTTTAAACAGCAACACCAAGGAATGAGGTATGTATGTTCTCAGATATCACATCAGACTCTCATTTTATGCAACTAACTGTATTTCACAACTAGCATCTTACAAAATAGAACAGTACCATTGTGCCTGTAGAAGTACTGCATTAAAAACAGAAAAATACATTACTACAAGAAACCACCAAACATCACAATTGTCAGGGGCTACAAAAATCCATTATTTTAAGCCGTTAAGAAGACATATCATATGTAGGTAATAATTTGGGGCTGGATTCACTACCAAGAAGGTCCATCCAACTTTCACATAGGCTTAAAAATTTTTACTTTGAATGCAAAAGGAAAGGCTCACGGGAGTGTAAGTGCCCTACCTCTCTAAAAGGAGCTAAATGAACTTTCGTACTGAACCAGATTATATAATTTAAAATCTATACATGAATTGTATGTATGTATGTATCAAAACACTTATTGGTTGTAAACAAAAATGCAAAATTTGTATTCACAAAAATATTTTATTGGTAATTTTACATAATACCAGGTGGTATTGTAAATAGTTTTGCTCTTTATCAGTATATTGCTAAGTGCGTGAATGTTGACAGCTTATGCCATAAAGTAGGATACTGAGTCTTTTTCCAATGATTTATGACATAATATATTCTAACAGGCCAATTCAATACTGAAGAAATTGATTCAGGAACAAAAAAAATAATAGAATTATTATTATTTCCTTATTCTTGTGCAACATCTGATATTCCTGTACTGAAATGATAAGTGACTATGTGACACTAGAAAAATCTGGGGCAAGGAAACAGCACTAAGCAGAAATGAGAACTGCAGATCTGTTCTTTTTAAAGCTTTTCCAAACTTTCATATTTCCAAATAGTTTTTGCCAAATGCATCACCATCTGAGGTTCAGTATTTGTTACACAACACAAGATACCAGTGTACAGCGACAATGCAGTACTTTACCTGAATTGCAAGGTTAACTAATCAATGCTTAGAATGTGTTTTCTATTTTGCTTGTAAACATTACAATAAGTGTTTTAAGTGTCAAAAAATATTGGTAAAATCATCAACATAATTCAGTAACAGTAATCTAGTAAAATGTGTCAAACATTGGCAAAAATCCATACAAATGTTTTCTTTAATAACATTTTTCCTATTTAACCACACCAAGTACCAGCAGGTGTTTTTAAGAAGATAATTATTATGAAAATTCTGTTGCAGCAATAATTGATTAAGTTGATCTTTGACTTGCATACATATAACTATGTTTCACAATTCTCAAATAATACATATTTAGGCAGCTTGAACTATGTTATAAAAATTTAAATTCAGTACATGCCAATAGTAGAGATTCCAAGAGTTGTGTTAGAATTCACTAAACTAAAAGTGAAAATGGACATACCGATAACACTGCATAATGAACATTCAAACCACATTTTCATGGCACCCTTACACATGTAGATTAAAAAGTTGGTCTGAAGATGCTTCATAAGCATTTGTTGATAGCATTTAAATTACTATAGAATCACAAAATAAGCCGAGTTGGAAGGGACCAAAAAGGATCATCGAGTCCAAATTCTGGCCCTGCACAGAACAGCCCCAAGAGTCACACGCTGTGCCTGAGAGTGTTGTCCAAACTCTTCTTGAGCTCTGTCAGGCTGGTGCTGTGACCACTTCCCTGGGGAGCCTGCTCCAGTGCCCAAACACCCTCTGGGTGAGAAACCTTTCGTGGTATCTAACCTAAACCTCCCCTGACTCAGCTTCATGCTGTTACTATCACTGCACTTTTTTTCTTTCTTTTTTTTAAACTGCATTATGTTCTAGTCAACATATCAATTATGGATGACTAATCTGTCATGAAAATGTGGTGACAGAACTTACGTATTTGCATGTTTTGAAGAGACTAATGAAACTGGAGGAAATAAACTTTAATGAGATTCCCCGTTCAGTGACGACGCTTCTCCTCTGGGTGAAGATGACCTGGACATTCCCCTCTCTGTGTTGTCAGAGCTAGAACCACTCTGACTGTGTTGATCTGCAGAAGCAGCACTGGAAGCAGGTGGTGACTTAGTTTTCTCCTTAAAGTCTGTAATAATGACTGTCAGATCTCCAACGGTAACTTCCAAATGCTGAGCGCTACTTCGATCCACATTTTTCAACCTTGGCCTAAATAAAGGAAATAATCACATTAAAAGCACACACACCATCTTATTATCTTGTCTCCCTCTTACTTTTTAGGAGCTCAGGAGAACAAATGTGTATATATCTTTTTGCAACACATAATATGTAGGAAAACAAAGTACCAGAAGTATTAACAGTGGGGTGCTTCTTAGTATGTTTTACATTGAAATAGTTGAATATAACACATTACCATCTCGTAAAACTATTTAGAAGTTGACATTTTTAATAAAGTCACTATGCAGCAACATGTGAAGGTTTTTACTTTTAAAACCCAATTCTTTCTTTATTGTGACTATGCAAAGATATAAATTTGATCCAGGGAAACATCCACCCTGCAGCAGCCTGAAGCAACAATTCTAAGTAGAAAATTATGTTCAGTAATGAAGATGTTGGTGTCTGTCTTTTGAATTCAACAGCACAGACAGTGTTAACTTGCAGCAGGTGTTACCTCATTTCAAAACCTCACTAGGACCACCAGTATACTATTTGAACTGGACTTTGTGTTCACAGTATAACTGTTATTCCTGGTATAGTCTCTGTTTTAAATTATGCAGAGATGAATGATGCATAGTGTTGACAGACTAAGTATCTTCATTCAATCTTTCAATTGTTTAATTTTTCACAACAAAAAGAACTAAAGAATAATTTGACTTCTGTTTTGACATATTTTTGCTGGTGACATGCACAAAATACTTTTAATTTAGTCCTTTCCCATGATCACCATGAAAAACTGATACCAGACAGCTGAATTCACACAAGCAGCTATGAACAGCACAATCTGTGCATTTAACTGACTCCACAGCTACCATTGGCTCAAGCTGCAATAAAATAATGACACCACATGTTTGCAGGTGTGATAACAGCACAGCTCTAACCTCTACGCTATCATCAACTTTGTTTGAAGTAGAATTTGCTCCCATTCACTTCAGCTGAAACAACTCGTGTCTTTTCTCCACTACAACTGAGATAGGCTTTGACATCATGCTCCCCTGAGGCTGAAGCAGCATGACTGAAGTAACTCAGAAAAAATTGAAAATCTGCTGATGTGCATCATGGGAATAGAGAGAAAAGTTCAGAATTATCAACTTGTGCAAGTGCTGTGTACCTGGAGATTATTAATTATACTGAGTGTGCATGAAGATTTTTGTAGTTGTTTCCAGCAATAATATATACATTTTGAGGCAAAAAGAAAAGGTTATCCTTTTTTTAAAAAATACTGAAGAAATCTGCCTAAACTAATCAGGCATTCTTAACTTACTCTTGTACCTAGTGAAACAATTCTTGGAAAAAATTAACTGTTTGAAGCATTAAAAAAAAATCAATTCTTAATGCAAGATCATACTGGTATTTCGGCCCCAGATTTTATTTTAGGTCTCTTCCAAATTTCCTTCATCTTCCCCTGTCGCACTTTTTGCATTTTTACTGCATTATTGCAATTTACTCAGTATTTCAATTTATAATTGGCTTAACTAAAGCTCACTATGCTAACATCAAATGCTTCATAACTGAAGTACTTCAGCTGCATGAGGTAAGCTTGTAGATTTGAGTATTTAAAAAAGAAAAATGAAATAACACCTCAGTGTCCTTAATCCTAACCATGACTTTCCTAATGACTGCTCTCTACTGACTCTCAGTCTCTCCCTTGTTCTGATCCTAATGATCCTATTTCAGGCACAACAGAAGCATCTGTTACTTCCCTGCATAACTAGTCCCAAAGGATATTTCTTGGCTGGGCTATTTTGGAGTGCTGCCAAAAAGAAATCAATAGTTCCTCCCACATTTGCTTAGACTACATGTCTTATACACTTTTCAGCTTTTTTGACACAGCATTCTTGCCACAATAACTTTATGCTTAGATTATGATGAATTAGGGGTTAAACCTGCTGCTTTTGTTTAGCAGTTTGTACCCTCCTGCCTTACAGCAAGATCAAGGCTTTTACAATTGCTTGTCTGTACTGAAATATTTCATGTTTTCACTTGTAAGAGTCCTTCAGCATCCCAGATGTGGCATAGAGAGTTCTATCACTAGGTAACTGACATACCTTATCCTGTCACATTAATTTATGCCTTAGTTCAGCCCTTCGAAGCTGAAGGGTTCTACAAGGCTATCAATAACTAAGTTATTTTTTCCTACTCATCTGTAGTCTGGTACTGGTTCTCTCTCCTCCCACTGCTATTTTGCATGAAAACTAATCACTCCCATCCTCTCTTTTTTCCAGATATTAATATCATCAATTTGCCTATCAACAGTTTTGTATGGTATGCAAAACACTTCTATAAACGCTTAAAACAATACACTAAATAACCCTTAAAAAGTCTTTCTTTCTTTCTCTGTTCAGCTGATCTCCATCTTCTGGCCACAAGTACATACTGCAGGTCTTCTTCGTATTTTATAGACAGGCTAAACCAAAAAACTTCACACCAATATATAACCTAGCTGTTTGCCACAGCACTTAGAAACCAGTAAAATCAAAGAACACTTTCTTATTTTTGTTTGTAAATGACATTTACATACTGCAAAAGTTTCTAAATTTTTTACCTGGTTTTCTTATGACTGTTCTTTTTGCTTGTTGTTTCCTTTTCACTTTTTTCCTTTTCTACTTTGTCTTTTTTCTCTTTCTTTGATTGTGTAGGGGGCACAAATTGCTGAGGAACCTGTTGTGCAACCAGCTGAGAGACAGGTCGAGGTTTCCTGTGTGCACATATATACAGACATGCATAATGCTTAGACTTTTCAAGTCTCAAACTGTCTACACTTCAGCAATTAACATTAGCCATCACTGTAAGAAGAAATATTGTTTAAACATATCTTGCTGCTAATACTTCATTAAGACAGCATATAAAATTTAAAGCCAGTATAGCCTTTTGTTTCACTTACTTGCATTATCAACAAGTGAGATTCTTTTTTCTTATTTTACAGCATTTAGAGACAATATTTGCAATGAGCCCTCTTCTTGCAGCTGTCATACCCAGACAGAGAGCTCAGAGTGAGCTCCAAAAGACAATTCTTCCAGAAATGACATTACCACCCACTCCCAGTCCCTTCAAATGTTGGAATGGACTGGTTTGAGTCTACTCCAATACAGAAGCAGACAATTCTTATCACAAAAGGGAAAAAGCTGACCTTTGAGGTATCAGAGCTAAAGCCATTGTTGGCTTATAGAATAAAAGTCAAGTGTTTTCAGCTCAAACAAATTTACTGGAGGCAATAATAAATCCTGTTGTGTATAATTTTTATCATGTTGGTCACTGGAAAAAAATACACTGCTAATTAATATGTAGGCTATAGCTATCAGAACACATATACTTTGGAAGCTGGCAACAGAAACATAAGACCACATTCCATCAGTACACACAGTGCAGGTTTCATTTCTGAGTTTTGATCCAAACTAAAAACCAGTGTGAAAAGAGCAACAGCAGGCAAAAGAATTTCAACAGTTTATTAGTTTTACATTTTCCAAAACATTATTTTGAAGTGGATTAATTTTTTATTCTGTTTTGTATTGGAATTCAATGATCCTAGTTGGAAATGAAACATTTTACTCATTACATTGCAAGTGTATTTACTTGTTCTGCAGTTTCGGAATTAAGAAATTTCAAGTAACGATATATAAAAAGTTTCTGTTATTAACACTTAGAAGATGTAAATTTCTTCTCCAAAAGAATGCTTACCCTGCCAAGCTCTTGGGTTTTGTTAGTTGGATTGTGATGTTAGGTCTTTTAAAAATAGAAAAAGCACAAATTATATGCACTGTGATACTCTGAAAATACAAAACCGTTATCAAAGCAACAGAAGCCATCAGCTCACACACATACTTAGTTATCCCAGCTCACAGGATCACACTACTGGCACTTCTTGCTTGGGTGAAGAGATGAGAAAAATAACAAGCGCAGGAAATCAAGGCAGCTCCCATTAACAAGTTATATTTTCAGTAATGATTGCAATAGTTCAAGTTACAGACTGAAAGCCAAATTACAAGAACTCAAAGTGTAGGAAAGGGAGTTAATATTAATCAGCTGAGATTTCATGCGTCTTCACAGTAAGTTCTTAATGAATTAAAATAAATTAAAGAATGACTATTAATAAATTGTCAACACAACAGAACTTTGGGATAAAAACTAGACTACCCCTTACTCACTCATGAACTGAGCCTACATTGACTCATGGAGGGAGGAAGAACAGGAACAAATCCCTTTAGTGAAAACTCCCCAACTTATAGCACTAGAACCTTGCAAAGCCCACACTGTAGTGAGCCCACAGTGAACAACTCAAATGGGCTCAGTAGACTACAAATGTGCAGCTTAACAGAGCACATAAGACATTTTTAAGAAAACTTGCCTCAAAATTTTTTCAAACTTTTTTCACAGTATTTCATAACAGAGCAAAACCACCAAGGTGTAATTGATGCACAAGCTTATAATTTCAGGCAGAAGACAGCTGTGATATATACAGAAAACTGATGATCTGTCTTGAATTGAAGATTGCTCCAGGAGATAGGGATACAGTTTGTCATGACAGTCAAGTGACAATCCCATCATTACTACACAGTGGCCTGAGAGAATGATCAGACATGTTACTTAGGAACTAAGACACCAGTGAACTCGACACACAAGGAATTGTTTCCCAGGAGTGTGGGCAACACCATGATTACAGTAACTTGTTAAGGGTAGAGGGGAAAAAACAATCTTAGCAAATAAGATCTGAATTTATAACCATTTCAGTTCCTGAGGGCAAACTAGATAATTTCTGTTAGAGTACAGATAGGAAATTAGGCTTAGTTCTAAGTTCTAGTCTTATAACTTTTTTCCTAATACCATAAAATGAGTGGGACTGAAAAAAAATCTTTGCAACAAGGAGCAGAAGTCGGTAAAGACAAAAAAAACCACAGAGAAATTATACTTTGGAAGATGCACTAAAAATTAATCAAGAAGTTATATGTGGCTTTGCTGTGACAGGAGACTCTTTCCATTAGAGAGCCATATCTTTGTTGTCAATTTTTTCTACAGCTATCAGTTAGAAATCAGTTTGAGCATTTATGGGAAAAATTCCCATAAATGCTCAAAACCAAGGATGTCATAATTTTAACTCTAGTCTTCTTGTTGCAGGATGTAACTACATTTTATCTTACCAGGTTTGATCTAGTTGCTGGTTTAGAAAGCATATTTATAGAGGATGAAGAAACTTGTCTTTGCTTTAGCACTTTCATGCAGAAACTCATTCAGTACTGACACTCTAAAATATTTAATACTGCAAAGGATGAACTGGTTTTCATTGCTGACATTCTTAAAAAAAAAAATCTTTGTAGCACAGAAATTTACATGTGTAGAGATGCAAAATTCTCAAGAAGACCACATGATATCTGGAACTGTTGCCCTCAGTAATTTCCATTACTCAGAGCTCAACACAATACCTTCATGCACATAAAAAAATTTGGACATCTCACAGCAGTAAATGCTTCCTTCACTTCCCTCACCGACTATTCACCGATAGCCTGTGTTAACAGTATTTTGACTAATTTGATACAGTGAATAACTTGGTCTCATCACAGCAAAGCAGATCCATTTTGAGAACCAAAGTAAACAAAAAATATCTATACAATACTGATGACCAACACAGACACCAGAAGTACAACAATAAACTCTCAGTTGCCCGAGTTGTGCATCAAACATGTACACAACCAAACTGGCTTAATGCTGAAGTATCTTGGTGTTCAGCTGAATTTAATTTATATAGAGCACAACTACATTTGCACAATTCTGCTTCTGCAGCGATTACAAGTCCACAAAGCACCTAACATCTTCTGCACTACTCAGAGTCTAAGCTCCAATTCTGACAGACCTGAACTACTTATCTGTCAATCAGCATTAGGGCTCATCTGCCACAGTCTGGAAACAAGGAGCATGATGGTGCCAACTGTGATAATTTTTCCACAAACCATCCCCAAATCTACCTACATCTCAAGAGAGTTCTGTGTTAGCATGAGGTAACCCTGCATGTAAAGTCAGGAGTTGATTTGTCCATTTGGTGCCACAAATCCTGAACGGCCAGAGCCAGCCAAATATGACTGCCAAGTAGCACAGAGTCCTGCCAAGCAAGTGAGGCTGCAGAGAGCACAGAGACACCAACAGTCCAGAGCAGCCAACACATTCGCCTTGCTTTAGGGGGAGCCACCCTGGACTTGAAGTGGTGCACATAACCCATACTTTTCTATACAGAAATCTAGATGCTATAATTAAATCCCAGTGCTTTTTCCAACCTGTTGAGGCAAGTGTATTGTCATCTACAATGTGCAGTTTAGATGCTTCAGACATCCTGAAGAGCGGGCAACTTACTCAAAGGCACACTCCTTCCTGAAGCTCTATCTCCTGTTTTGTATATTTTACTACTGCAGAAATATTAAAATTACAATTTCCCAATTGAAACACAATGGGTCTAGATTAAGAAAATGCTGTAACCTCAGCATTCAATAAAGCTGAAAGATGTTCTTTAACAGAAAACCTGGATCCTTCAATTCTGCTTAAAATGGAAGAGTTTCCATTTTAATGTGATCCTTTCCTTCCCTTTCCTCAAGTCCAACCACCCCCTAGCTTCAATTCAGGCATTTAGCTCTTATCAGAGGCTTATCCTGTCTCAAGTGGCAAATTATCTGTTTTCTAAAGCTAGAGACACACGCAATTTATCTAAAAACGTAAAACAGCACATGAGGCCTGATATTTAAGTCTGCTACTGAGCTCTGGTCAACTTACTTGCCAAACTTTTCCTCCAATAACTAGAGAATAACCTAGTCCAGTTTTACTTAGCTATCAAAAATCTGATACAATTTTAATTCCTCTTACTTCCTGGTTTCCTATTAAACTTGTCCCATCTTAAAAATCAGGAAGAAATCGTTTGTGAAACACTGTTCCTACAGAAGGATGTTATGTCCTAGCTGCCCAAGATGGTATGGATCTATTCTGGATTCATGGACTCAAATTTCTCTTCCAAATACTAATCAATTACCTTTAGGATCACAGCAGGATTCAATGAGAGAGGTAACATCATGGAATCAAAGAATTGTTTAGGTTGGAAAAGACCTCTATGATCATGATGATAGTATCAAATAGAAGGGGTAACTACTATATACCTGGAATTGCCTATTCATCAGAACAGTTTAAGACTGATCAGCAGTATCTTATCCCCTACCGTGTTTTCCCTCCCAGAAAAAAAAAAGCTCCCAAGAAAAACAAAGCCTGTGATATTTCTTCATAGGTTTCCACATTTATAAATGTAGAACCTCTATGTGGTATCACACACATTTCAAAATTCCAACTTTGCAAATGAATGTCATCCTTTTCTCCACTTAGAAAAAAACCCCTACCACCAAATCAAATCTGGCTTCAGAGACTTAAAGAGGTTTTATTCAAAGACATTCCTAATCCTTAAGCAGTACCATTTATCTACATTTATCTTCCCTGCAAGGAGACATGGACTTTTTGTTCAAGACAGCAGATTTATTCCTCAAGAAAGAGAAGTTAGAAATATCTGGAACAGAAACCTGACTGATTTCATCTTACCCTTGGTCATAGACTCATTTCCTCAAAAATGAAAAATCTTTATATTTAAAGTTTTCTTCCCTTTCAGGAGATTCAGGAGGACAAAATAAATGTTTCCAAGCAAATGCAAGTTCCCACATCTTCTCCTCAACTTCTTGCTGCTTTTAGGCCCTCACTGTACAGGGCTTAGGCAGTGAATTCAGCATGTTTCTGAACATCAGTGTCCTTCTCTCCCACCAGCATGGCATGACAGGACTCATTCTTTGGAAACCTGGAGTCTAGTCAATTAGCACCCTGAATTTTACTCTCCTGGATTTTACAGGAATTAGCAAAATTGCTACAGTCAAGAGGTCTCACAAGTAGTAAATAATCTATTTATATATGCCATCTTTGGTCAAACTCATGAAGCTGAATGCTAACTAATAGAATCAGTACAAAAAAGAAATGCTTTTGACTTTAGATTTCCACATATGACTTTTTCTATGGTGCCTCCTTGGGAAAGTCTTGGAGATCATTCCAAAAACTGCATTGTAGACAGGGTATGCTGATGCATTTTGGACTAAACCTAGAACACTTGTCATAGTTCTGATGTAGTAGAAACTCTAAAATCAATCAGGCATTCCCAATTCAGTACCTTTGTGCAAAGCATAAAAGAACAAGGTCAACCAGCTTGTAGGAAAATACCTAGAACTACTCACTGGGCTCCAGAGAAAGTCAGTCAGCTCTTAACCACTAAAGTGCTCTTGAATCCCACCTTCCTCTTCATTTACTACTTATGAAGGACAATTGCTTAAAAGCAGCCTTCTGTAAATAGAAGAGATGCCCTGCAGATTTGTCTATCTCCTTTCTATCTGCTCCTTTGTTTCTAACTGAGCTGACTCAGCTAATATTTTTTTAAATGGAATTCCAGCATGATTCTTATACTTGTATTCTTCTGCCACCAGCTTTTGCTACTCCCTCATCTAGCAATGATTTCAGAAATGCCTTGTAAACATTCCAAACCCTGATAAAAATCCTGATTTTCTGATGTTTGTTTCTACATGTCTTCTTAAAGTCTAAACAGAATACAGTTAAGGGCATTAAAATCTTGTTGAGAACAAAGTTGATCATTCAAATTCTACTCTGTTCTTTCATTACTACACTGGGTCATCTTGCAATACAAATGTACAGACTTTAAATATCTTATAATTTATTTGAAGATCATTTTCCACTCACATCTATCCTAAATATTAATGTCTCAAGAGGCTAATAGAAATCTGATATCCACAGTAATACTCTAATCTCCATTTTTCCAGTCATTACTGGAATGTCAAGAAAAGCTTATCTTCACATACTTTCTACTTCCTCATCATATTCTAGCTAGTCTCTGCTAAAAACTCCTCCAGCACGTCCTCATTCCTCTAAGGGCCACATTCTCAAATATCTCTTAACACAGTAACTAGAGCAATTAATTAAAAAGTAAAAGGTTGTTCCTAATCTTGAAAGCAAGCAGACATATAAAGGGAGACAAACAGAAAGAGGCATGATTGTACAGTAAGCAGCTTTTTAAACAAATTGAAGGATGTGAAGAAGTGGTTTTAGGTAGAAGATTTTCTAAGGTATGAATACTGCAGTAACATATTAGAATACCTTCACATAGCAATGAATGTTTTGAGCAATTCTTACAGTATTTATTTCAGTAACTTTTACAGGGCACATCTATAGTTGAATATTGCAGCAATTTTAGAGTATGAAGCTTCCTGTGCATTTTCAAAAAGACATTAATTACACAAAGATCTAACTCTAACTTTGTAATAGAGCTTAGACAGTTTTTCACTCAGCATATCACAGAACAATTTGCAACCAGCAGCTTTGGAATGTGACTTGCCATGATGGATCAATGCTGTAGATTCAGATGGCAGAATGTCTAGATGGCTCCAGAACGGAAGAAAGATACTTCAAATTCAGTTTCTGCACCAAGTCACATGTTACCCTGAAGTAAACCTTATTAAGAATTCAATAAACTTGCCTCCCACCCATTAGCCATGGTTTTTTCAGGGTTAACCTCCCTTCTCCCACTCCCATATATTGATAACAAGTTACTGTGTCAAGCAAGCAATCAACATTTCCAATTCCTCAGGCATATCTTCACACTTTATCAGAGTGAAAAAGTCTTTCTGCAAAACAGGTACACTAACACTAGTGATTTTTGTATCTATGTCTCTTCCAGAGTCTCTTTTCCCTCCCAATGTAAATGGTTTCAAGGACAAAAACATAAGCAACTTCACCTAAACATTCACCTAAAAATTAAGCATATACACAGCTATCTGACTCTTCCCTGCTTTGAGCTAACCTCTGCCTCTGAAGAGCTTAACTTCAGAGAGACTGCTCTTCTTTTCAATACTAGGAATTCACAAAAAAGGTTGGAAGGCTGAGGCCTACATTTGTACAGACATTAAAATGGTATTGTCAGCATTAAGTAAAACAAACAGGACCAAATTAAATTTTGCATCAATCTTAGCAAGGCTTAAAATGCAAAAGAATTTCCTAGGAGTCAAGAAATTGTTACCTGAATTCTTTATAATACAGAAAAAAAAATAACTACAACCAAGACCTGCATACATGTATTCAGGCACTTCAGTGGTTGTCCTAAAGTAAAAATGCTGGCAATCAACAACCAATTTGACATTTAGAGAGTGGCAGAGTCTTATTAAACTTCCAAGTAAGAAGGTAAAAGTTTAACTGTTACATTTTACGCCATTCATTCCAGTTTATGCTTATATCTGTACCATTAAGGTGTAAGTATATGCAGTCTGGCACAGAAACCAAGCAAACAACTCCCTACCTCTTTTACTGATCCTTCTTTGTTCTTCAGGACAATGAAATTTTCCAGTGTTAGTTTGACAGTAAACACTTAAAAGCATGCAATGTTTTTTTAAACTTCAATAGTAGAGGGACTATTTTTGTCAAATGTAAAACACTAATTCCCAAGTAATTAGAGAATTGTTAAGCATTTGTACACACAGAATGTACAACAGCTTTTAATATATCCTTCCATATATCTGCAGACTAGCAGCTACAGCATTTCAGACTCTATTTTCTTCTATCAGGACTAACTTAAATTTTTCTTCTAGATTTGACACAAGCAAAAAAAATTTACACAAAAGCAAAAATTTGCTTTTTACAATTACATGTAACTTGTTATTGACTATCATATCTAGTCTACAATCTCTTTCTGCAGCACCTTGTACAAGAGCTTTCAGGTTCTGCAAAACTATTCCATAACAAAGGAAGTTGCTTTTTCAACTTCACTACAAATCCAGCACAAACCTTTGTTCCATTACTATTGCTGGCTTTTGAGATCAAGTTCCAGTAAGCCACAACTTGCCTCCTAATAAAAAAGGCTCACATCAGTGACTATTAAGCAGCTCATTGATATTATTTAAAGCAAACAGGAAATCATCAGGGACAAACAACGTGTAGTATTGCAAATGCTGCGGCCAGTTGGATCTTGCAACCTGTGTTCTACACAGAAGCAAGCAGCTCATGCTGTGATGCCACTCCTGATTTCTAACAGTTGAAGTCCTGTGAAAAGTAAAAAATATTTCCTACTGCCAAGTTCTTGTAATGCAAGTACAAGTTGCTAGCAATTAAATTAAATCACTACCAGGAACAGCAGTCTTTGGGTTCTGACACAGATCAGCTCACTCTCCTTTAGTCATTAGTACTCTATTAAGCTATTCATAGAATAAAAACTATCAGATTAAACTACATTTAGCCTGCTGTGTCACATGAATATGACCTCACTAATCACCACACAAAGCCATCTTGTGAGAAACTAGTCTTTATTGCTGCATTGAAGCAGTTCATGATTAAATGCATCTTCAACACTTTGCTATCCAAAATTATTTTTTCTCATTACCATTACTTCTGTCATATGCTAGAGTGTTAACAGGCCATTTCACTGCCTCTGCAAATAATGCAAGTGAATAATTATGACAGTGCAAACAATGGAGCCAGTGGTCTGTAGGAAAAAACATGATACAGATCCATCTGCATATAGCAGAGTAGCAATGCAATTTCTACACATCCTATGTATATTTGAATTCTAACTTTTAGACAGCTCTGATTTGTGCTTTCATATTCCTAGCTGTTTTACAGTATGAATCATTTACCTGGAATTCATCCATTCAGTGCATTTCTAGCAATTCCATCTTTCAATAGAAGCTGATTCAATTAGAATAGACTCACATGACCCATATGGTTTTATCAGTCACTGTAAAAATGTGCAGAAAACTACCCCTTGAGGCAGTGTCCCTATTTAATCATTCCCTTAAAGGCAATGCCCTATTTTCCAGATGACATTTAACAGATGAGGCCAGCAAGTCTCCTGAAGCAACTGGTACAGTGCACAACAGCCTGCTCTAAGAACTTTCTGTGTCAGGGCCTTTAGAAAGACAAAGTTCATCTTCATGGATAGTTTTCAAAGCAGCCATCAAATGTTACTTCTCCAACAACCAGTTAAAAGGCTCCAACCTCTTGCACATTGTTGTTAGCATTCTTCCCCATATGCCACAAGCTGTGGTGCACCAATGCTCAGTGTGGCAGCAACACTGAAAATACCCTGCTAGAGAAACATTGGTATCAACTAATTTACATTTCCTAGATGACAATGAGTTACATATGAGCAGGGGTCAGGAAGCTCAATGTCCTCTAACAATATCCTCTGAGGAGGCAGTATTTGGGAGCCTACAGAAAAAGGAGTGGTTACAGTCTCCTAAACCCCTAGATCCTTGGGATACAAGGGGAAGTCACTGCTACCAAATGCTGATCCCACAAAGGATTGGATCCTTCATGCTGCTCCTCTGTCCCTTTTCTTCAGAAACTGTGAAACCTCTCACCTATGCAAAAAAGACATGCAAAATATGAGGTTCACACTGATGCAGCAGCATAGTCATTGCTGCACTGAACAGGGCCAATCCTCGGTACAGTTAGTTTTGTCATCAAACTGGGAGGAGCTTGCTTCTGACCTATAGTATTTGTTCTGCACTGCAAGGGTCATCTTCCCAGAAGCTGGCAGCAATCTAGAAACTTCTTCCACTCAGAGCCAGCTCCACAAAGATTTTTTTGAAGCAGATTTAGAAGATGTAAATTTGCTCTACCTTAAGTAGAGGAAAAGGCTACACGCTTTCCCTAAAACAATTAAGTCTCCATAATGTTCTTCATGAATAGGATTAATATTAATCTAAAAAGACGCCACAGAATGAGTTGTCACATTCTCTTTTATCCCTCTTATTCAATTACAGAATTTCTAGTGCATGACCCTAACCACAGATTTCAATGATAGCTATAACAAATAACTTGTCTTTCACAGCATGTGCCAAACCTACTTTTTTCAGCTTTTAGAGTTGGAAACTCTATTTCCATAGTGAATTTTCAAATCCCTACTCATTCACACAATTTTTTTCTACTAGGCACTGTCATATGAGCTGTATGGTACAGTGAAAGTATAGTCAAGCATTTTGGAAAAGTTTAAAGATAGGTTCCAAATCTTCAGTAAGTCAGAATAGGAAAATTTTCAATTGCTTGTTTCCTCCCCACTCCTCAATTCCTAAGAAAACAAGAAAAAACTTGTTATAGACATCAAGGTCATATCTTCTAGCCTTCAATCTGACTTTTGATGGAAAGTTTGCCAGCCAAAAGCCTCCCAACAACATTCTGCAGCTGAACTCTCCAAGTTCAAGCCTGCTCTACATCAGCATACTGCATACCAGTGGAATGCACTTCACAGAACAGACAATCCTCAGGATCTCTGTCCTACTTAAACCAGGATGAGCCACTGCGTGAAAGTATAAAAATTGAACACTAAGTATTTTGTTCTAACTCGCCTACTTCAAAAGTATCTTGTAGCTGACGGTATGAGCCAAGAAAAGACATCATTTGATACTCTGAGGATGTTCTGCAAAGCATACTGTTCATTCTAACCTGACTTTCAAGATGAAAAGTACAGATATTTCTATCAAGTTTTAAACAGGAACAGGCAGAGTGGGCTGTCACAGCAATCAAGGAAAAATTGGATAAAAAGTTAGGGGCAGAAAATGCAAATTCTCATCACTTTACAAGTGATACAAGAGCTTTCGTTTTGCCAGCTAATCTTCTCTTTTAACATAGCTAATCTTATTTTAGGTGTTTATTCAAATCCTAGTAGCTTTTAATCCAGGACAGACCATTTTCCCTATAAAAGACACACAAAATAAAACTGATGGCACTAAAAACAAAGATGACATTTCCAACAAAAAAAACCCCAAAAAGCCAAAACAAAAACCAGCAAGCAAAGCAACATATATCAAAACACACACTACTTATGTCCCAAAGGAAAGTACTTAATCATGGAAAGAAAGCAAATACCAGATGGCATAGAGACTTCTTTGCTTCAGTACCCACACAGAAGTTTAATTCCATATAACCAAATTAAACAACGGAGTATGAGTTCAAGCTAGAATAAAAGAAACAGACCACTGAATGTTATTTATGGCAGTCATGGCAGTCAACAGCCTCTAATGAAATTCACCCTCAGAAAAAGATGTTTGGAGAATACAGGAAAGGTGAAAGAAGTCATCAAGTACCGCAGAAGAAAAAAAAGGGGGAAAAAATCCTACGATGGGCAAATAAAAATTTCAATCTAATTCAATTTCAGAAAGAAACTAGAAAGAAATTATTTAAGAATTGGGAGCATTAAAGAATGAAGCCAAATGGCTTGGCAGTATAGTTTCTTTCTTTAATGGACTAGTAGCCCTGGTGAGTAGGAGAAAAGAAACACACATTGCCAGTCTTGACTTGAAACATAGTAAAAATATATTCTCCCACTTAAGCTAAATTATGATGAGGACAAAGTTGTGCAGAATGTAGTTCAAAATCTGAGTCTGCTTGCTTAATAGTTCCCAACAACCAGCTGTAGATATATTTACATGTATCTATGGGGTAGCATTTATAGTGAGGTTCTACAGTGATACTATTTAATATTTTTAATTATAATTTGGAAAAAGAATAAGGAATAGAACAAGAATCAAGCTGAGAGGTGGTGAGAACTATCTGACAAGATAATCCTGCAAGAAGGTGACTCAAACTAAAAATTATGAATTCCAAAAAAGACTGCACAAAGCACAGCAGGCCCCACAACTACATGAAAAAAGCCCTACTTAAGCAACAAGATACAAAAGGATACCAGACTGTAGTGAATCAAGTAGATTACAATTTTTATGAGCTTCTTAGAGCAACAAATCAAAATATCTGTAAGGTTCAGAACTACAAAGATTTAACATGAGATTTAATCTCAAAAAAAAGTCAACAACACTCTCCCTACTCCTTTCTAAAACACAGACTTGATTTTCTTTTGGTTGGCTGCCCATTGCATTTTCTATTGCCCATACAAGCTCCACCTACAAGGAGAATCTAACAGAGCCACCCAATCAATAAAAATTATTTCATTGTTTTATAACAACATTGAAAATGATGTGCGCAGAATTCTTAAGTTTCACTATATTTTCCAGGGAAAATAAATTCCTAAACAATTTCAAAGGTTAGTTTTAAAAGCTCTCTTTAAAAAGAAAACTGGAAGTCCAGAATGACTGGATTACTCAACGGCTATCGACAGAGCAAAAGAGAACTATATATTCTTGTTTCTCTTTATAATTTAATATTAACACTAAACCATAAAACTTGCAATATACAACCCATATTTTACCAAGCTCTGTATGAATTTTCCACTCACTTCAATCCTACAAATATTTCCTTCTCTAAACTACCACAAGCAACGAACAGCTCTTGAGTCTGTTGAGCTTGATTCAGTCATGTATTTGTGAAATCAGCATGACTGGCAGCGCTTCCTCTTTTCCTCCTTCCCAACCTTCCCCCTGACACGCAGGCACGTGTGCACACACAGAGGCTGCTTCTGGAAGGCAGGAGAGTCCTTAACAAGCTGTTGTGAAACAGACACGTTAAACCAGATATACCAGAGAAGTAGCAACTCTATGTCCTCAGCCGTACTGCACTTCAACAGAAATACAAATACCAGATTTGATTAAATGTAACTGATTTGTGCTTATAAACATCCAGATGGTACATGACTAAACACATTGCACATGTTTTCTGAAGAAAAATGACCTTGATATCCAAGTTAAAAAATTAAACATTTTATTTATGAGTCTCAAAGCACAAAACAAACTCACAGCAGTTCCAAGTAGAGACCTGTATCTCATATTTAGGAGATCATCAGACATGATAATAAAAAACATTAGAGGGCCAAACTCTCAGGCACAGACAAGGAACATCAACCAAATACCAAGGAAATATAGAAAGATTCTATCCCAGTTCCTTTTATCTCACACTCTTAGGTTTCTGGTGGGATTTAAATGTGGCTTTCCATACCTTAGGCTGTGAGAAAAGGAATGATTCAGTGATGAAGATCAATAGATCATGGGACGCAGAAGCCATGCCCCCATTTGGCTGGTTATATATTATCTCTACTTCAACAGTAAAGGACATTAAGAGGTATAGATCCCAAATCCACAAAAATTCATCCTTACTAAACAAGACTTTCTCACTCTGGCTACAAATTTCAGGGACTATTTTATGGATGATATTACATATAAGAGCTCACTCAACATGTGTAACAAATAGGAACCTCTTATAAAACCACCCTAAACCCAAATTAAGAAAAAAAAGAAGGAAAACCCCACAAAAATTCACAGAAGTCATTTGTACCTGTCTCATCTCCTTACACTTCCTTTTCCCCAGTCAAACAAAAGAAAAAGAGCTTGAACAGCAGGCGCTAAGACTCAGATTCATTGACAAGATTAAGTTGGTTTGTTTTAATTCAAAGCAAGTAATGAAAGTGGTTCTAGAAAATAAAACCATAACAATCATAAAATATGTTTGTATAAACAAATCTTCCCCTACTACTAGCCAAGAGAGCTTTCACTATTAGTAAAAACATCCTTTATCCTTAAAGCCACACTTGTGGCCCCTTTCTGTAATTTAAGAATCAGAGAATGTTATCTAGTCAGAAAAGGAAAAATTGATCGCATGTCCCCGCATCCTTTTTCTGCTGTGTTTACACAGTAGAATATCATTACAAGCACTTCAAAGTTTAAAAAGCCAGTATTTGCAGTTCCTCCTGTAGCTCTCACTACACTGCCCTGGATACTCATCATTCACACTGAAAGGAGAAGTGGTTTGTAACAGCATGGAAAAAAGAATAGGATCCTGCAACTAGAGATCAGACCACATGCATAAAAAACACATGAAGGAAAGCAAAGTGACAGGTAATTTTCAATCTGGATGCTATTGCTAACTGAATAACAAGAGCTTTAATAACACTTCTGAGGAAGTTGAAGCAGAGAGGTGATAATAGGGCAGTAGTGCAGCCTCCTAGAAGGCAGCAGAGAGTAGGAAACATGCACTCCTTCAGAGGGAATGGCAATCCTCTTGTGTACTTCTTCCCAGCAACACAAACTCTTAATCTTCAGCTTTACAACACATCTAAATTACAGTGACTAATGGTGTTAGCTGGCAAGGAAAGCAAAATCCAAACATCTACTGAAAGACAGACAAACTGGGAGCAAATACTTGCTGCAATAAGGTCTGTCCAAGGATCCAGCCCAATTCTTGAAGGTCAACCAGTATTGGTACACTCCTGATTCAGACAGTGCCATGAGAACAGAAGAAGAAATGGTAGCTTGCCAGTGAAGGCAACTGTCTTTTGACAAAGCAGTAACTGTGAGAGCCAACCCAAATTCAGCAACCCCATTATAACCTCCCCAGGAGCCATAAAATTCTGTGTTCTCAGCATACCATCATTGTCTCTGTTGCTTTTACACAGTTCCAGTCTGGGCTTTTTTAGTGCTCTAGCACAGACTTTTCTGTACAGCATGAGTGACAGAGAGGGAATGAAGATTTTCAAGTGATTTAGTCTCAGCAAAACTTAATTTCATGGGGCAAGGAAATCAAACCACTTATTTAGCCTAAAGACTTTTCCTCTTGCCAAACTACAATGGCTTTTGCAAACAACAAATCTTCTCAAAAAGGTCATGCAGTTTCTTTATAATGGAAACTATTAGGCAATCTAAATATAGCAGTCACTACTAGCTCTCTCTATAATACAGTACATTAGGGTTCTATTCAGTACTCCTTACTTGTGCTTCTAATGAACTTCAGCAGGAGATTTGTTCAAGAAAGGAGTACTTATTACAGTCCTATGTTCCTCACATTTATATAACAGCTTTCATCTAGAAAGATTTCAAAATGTCTTAAAGGTCACATGTAGAAAATTACTATCCTCAGTTCCTCTCCCATCAAGAGGAACACAGTAATTTCTCAGTGCCCAAGCAACAAACCAGAACAATTTAGGTTAGAAAGTAAATGCTAAAGCCATGTGTACGTGGAGAGTTTAGATCCTCAGTGGCATGACCAAACTAATGCCTGGCAAGAGCTGTAGAGTAGAAGGCAGAGGGATATCCATCTGGCAGACAGGATCTTAAGTTTCCATCTGACTTGGGACACATCTAACCAGCACCATGCTGGGACACTGCTTTAGTACCAGGTGGGAACAGTCACACTACTTCCTGCAGCATCCAGGAATTCCCTTGGGACATCCCTCTCCAAGGACAGCCCAGTTTAACCATTCAATGCAATACTGCCATAGACAAAAAGTAAATTTAATTTCATGATCTAATCTGCTTTGAAAATTCAGTCTAGAAATAAAATATAATAAGGAAATTGTAAACATTTGCACTAGTCCTAACAATTCTATCAATTACTAAAGAACATAATCCACTTCTAGCCTCTGGCACTAAAGATAATTCTTTCAGAGAGAAGAAATTATTCAACAGTGAAAACACCTACAAACCCTAGCCATACCTGAAAATATTTCTGTAAAGGTAAATGTACGTAATAAGTATTAAAAAAAAAAAACTTTTAATCAACTTTGCACCTAATTTCCAGTGGCCTTCAAACCCACTTAGCTTCAATGCAATTGCCTGTTTTTCCACCTGCAATTCTGGTCACACTAAATGAAGCTTAACATGCAGAATCAAGTATTACACATTTCAACACAACAAAAGAGATTGCTCTAAATTAAAAAAAAAAGTAGCATTTTACAATGTCTTATAGACAAAGCTCTAATCCGTAAAAAAGTTAAAACTTTTAAGGAAGAACCATTGCACAGCAACAACCATGCTGATGCACCACCTTAATCTAACATCAAGCTTCAAAATGGAAGACTAAAATAAATAAATAATGTATTCTCAGTGCCATCAAAACACAGTAGCATTGTTATCCTGCCCCATGTTGATGAAAACCATTTTGTCCTATAGGCAACAAATACTTCACCAAGGTAATAATTTGGTCACTTGGACTCCAGGTCCTTAGGAGGAAAAAAAAAAAACACAAACAAACACCCAGCTGGCCTTTTGTGTTTCTTTGGCACCCTAATGATTCCCTTCATGGACACAAAGGTCTACTTACTGGCTCAAATCATATATCAGAACTGCAGACAAAAGCTGCCTGGCTTAAACTTCAACTTTTATCTACCTCATGTCATGTGTAAAACCTGGATTTTGCAGTCATATGAAGATGCAACTCATCTAAACCTTAGGGGGAAAAAGAGTCCCATGAACCTACTCAGGGACACGTTGTTACAGAGTTTAAGTAGAGAAAAAAAAATCAACCTATCAACTACAGCTTGCATACCAGGTCACTGTCAGGGAGAAAGTGGAAACCAAAGAAAGAAAAAAGATACTTTGTTGCAAAATTATTTAAAAGAGGAAATCTTCGAGAAGGGAAACTAGAAGACAATGAAAGTATTTGTTTCTCACGAGCTTCATTTTTTGTTTGTTTGTTAAGTTTCGATGCTTTTATCCAGCTGAGTTTCCAAAGCAATAAAACATAATTTTAAATGGACTTTTCTTATCAAACTGACAGGATGTTAAAGAGGCTTCTTTCATTATGTTTTTAAAGTCATTGCATTAATTCATCAGTTTTATTTTGCTGAACAATACTGATCTGTAGACATCTCTCTGTGATATATATATAATGCCATTGTTATAACTGGAAACCACAATATATGTGACAGATGCAATTCCCTCTTGTCACATTTACCTTACTGATTTCCTTTGTTAAAAAACAAACTACAGCATTCAACTAATGTTCACAACTGAAGTTATGAGAAGTCCTTCCAATATTTATTCCGTTTTTCAGAAGTCAGGGAAACTAGCTCCTGAAATAAAGAATAATCATTTTTGTCAAGCAATTGGACCCAACCCTGCACTTACAATTTCAAACATGTAACATTTATTGCAAGTCATACTCAGCACTGCTTTGACCAATATCTACAATGTAATTGTGGCTTTTGATAGGATTGCAACTTGATTGCCATTTAAACTTCTCTTGCTGACAGGATTAACCCATAGGTATGGTAAGGGTAAGAAAGGATTCCTGAGCAACCTTCTCTGCCATTAGCATGCATGCCTACAAGTGCACTCAGGTTCGTTTGTAAAAAGCCTCCATTCCCCAAGCACACATGTTCAGGCCAGCAGCAGGCACAGGAACCAGTTAATTCACCACAAGCTTTGTGACTGGTGTATGGAGAAAAGGTCCTCCTGGCAAGTCATGGTTACACAGGGAGACAATTCCATAGAGCACAATTCAGCTAACAATTTCTCCCTAAACACTGAAGGGTTATAATCCACCCCCTATTGCCCTCAGAAACCTCCATGGTGATGCTCTGTGATGAAAAGCGAATTAAAATAATACTAATACTGCCAATAATAATCAAACAAAGGGGTTATGTATGAGGCAAAGTTAAACTCATATAAAAAGAATTTTAAATAAATTTTAAAAGAATTTAAAGGGTGAGTGTCTTAGCAGGCACACCCTAGGGCACAGTTCTTTTTCGTGAGAGGGCACAAGCTCTCCAGGGTTACGCTGTGCAGGCAATTATGCCCTTCCTGGTATTTATCATTTCTGTTTCTACACACGCCGGCGCAGCGCTGGGTCAGGTTCACCGAGGAGCCCCGGCCGGGGGAGGCTGCGTGCTCCCGCCCCCACCCCTGATAAACGAGACCCGATTCCTGTCACGCCGCCCTCCCTCACGCCCCGGGGATGCACCGCGGCTCCCCGGCCCCAATTCCTGTCACGGCCGCGCAGCCGCTCCCCCGCCGCCCCCGCTCCCCCTCCGCCGGCGACCCACCGTGTGGAGGTGCCCTTCCTCACGTCGCACATCAAGCACTTGAAGGCCTCGGCGCTGTTGCGGAAGGTGCAGACGCTGCAGTCCCAGTACCCCTCGTCCGAGGAGGGTTTCGGCTGCCGCTTCGGCCTGCGGAGACACACGCGCGCCAGGGGCAGCACCGGCCGCGACGCGCCCGCCGCCCCCGGGGCGCCCCCGCCGCCACCGCCGGCCCCGCGCCCCCGGAGGGCCCGGGGGAACGAGAAAGCGCCGCCGCTGCCCCTACCTGGTCGGGCTCTTCTTGTCTCCCATGCCGGCTCCAGACGCGTCCCGGCCCGGCCCCGGCGCGGCCCTTTGTGCGTTTGTCAATAAGGAGGAGCGCGGGGGGTCTCTGGGCTCTAGCGGGGGACCCGGGGAGGAGGAGCCGCCGCCGCAACCTCCAGCTGTCGGGGAAACTCCCGCTGCTGCCGCCGCTGCTGCCGCCGCCTCCCCGCTCACGTGTCCCCCCGCCGCCAACCAGCGGCGCCCGCAGGCCGCGGCGCCCGGCGGGCCGCGCACGGCGGCACCTTCGCTCCGCCGGCGGCTCGGGCGCTGCGAGCGGCGGCGGGGCCGGGGCAACGCGGGGGCTGCTGGGGGCGGCGGGCGGAGCGGGGGCGGTACCGGCGCCGGGGGGCGGCCCCGGCGGGGAGGCGGCGCTGGGCAGCACGGGCAGGGCGGCAGCGTGAGCGGCTGCGGCCGGCCTGCAGGCTCTTCCCTTAAAGCCGCCCTTGTTATCGCCCAAGGTTGCTCGCGTTAGCCTCTACATTGTCTTGTGCTTCTTCCTACAGAAATTGCTCCAGGCCGTGATTTACAGTAAGAAGCAAACGGGAATAAACTAAATACGAACTTCTGCTTAGAAGTCTTGCTCTAAAGCATCCCGTTGGCCTGAGGCCAAGGGAGAACGCGATGGTTACCAATACAAAACCAGGTGTTACCTTGTCCCTGTGTGCACGGTGCTACTTTTGCACTTAAAAGCTTGCAAGTACAGCGTGCTTCTCATGCATCACCGCAACCTCAGACAGGACACGGGTGTTTATCACTTCTATTATCAGAGTGCACCAGAGCCCACTCACAGACGAGGATGCCATTTTGCAGGATGCTGTGCAAACAGAACAAAGAGCACATGCCCTAAGAACATAACAAAGACAGCAGTTAGACACAGGTAGAGAGCAGAATGCAGGCAGACAATGAAATTATACTGGTCAGCATCTCAGTGGCCAAAGCTATTATTGATGTATTGCCAAGAAATTATGGGATTTCGAGAACAAAATATGCCCAAGGGGAGTTTTACTGAAGTGTGTGAAAACATAGATGAGTTTAAAAATTAAGCAAGTGGACAACAGAGAAACTTTCTGAAGGCAAAGTTGTCAAGACAAATTTCAGCTAGAAATACTGGGATAGAGGGGGAAAATGTAGGTAAAGTACTTGACACATTAGGGAAGCAATTAAAGACCCCTTAATTGGGATGCAGCATTTATACGAAAGAACTAACACTTTTACAAGACTCACAGTTTTTTCGGTCTCTCTAGGAATGCTGTGTGTGAGCAATTGGAAACCTGTGTAGGATTTACTTGTGTCTGGCCTTTTATCCTGAATTCCTTCTGCATTCACATTCAGCTTCCACTATTGCCATTTTCATCACCTTATGGTTCTCTTTCTGTATTTTCCTCACCTTTCCCTGTCTTTCTCTATTGCAATTTCTTTCTTCCTTATCTCTTTATGCTTCTCATGCAGTCTTCTGTAAATTATAAATAAAATGTATGGATTGCACATCTGAGGGTGAGGCATGCCACACACAGACAGCTGGCCTGGGCTCATTTGCATTTAGTTACACCTCTACATGGACCAGGAGCCCAGACCCAGCTCTCAGCAGGAGAAACAAGCTCATGCTGAAGGTGATTGATCTGATGCTAAGACAGGTCTAGTCTTTCCATTGACTATAAAGAGTCCTTTGCACCAGTAGTCCAGAAGTGGCTGTTTAAAATTACGAAATTATATGAGGTGTCCCCCCTGTGCTTGAACCTGACATTGTGTAGAAATCTCTTGATGGGAAGCAGTGGAGAAACCTGTCTCCTTGTGCCCTTTTCTGGATTTTGCAGTCATATGAAGATGAGAAAGAGTGTGCACACTCTTTCTACTGTATAAACAAACATTATTTCTCCACTTTTGTAAAGTAATTCTTTTGAAACTACTGCTTTCTCTTGACCTTTCCTCTGTTACAGCCTACTTTCTCCTTACCGATTGTGGGAAACAGAAGTTCCACTGATGGTTACAAAGCACTGAGATATGTTGTAATCCCTCAGGAACCATTCTTGGAGAGGACCATTTCTAATCAGGAGGAGGAAATGCAACTGCCAGCCATAAGTGTTATCCCTAACAGAAGAGTAATCTTTCTGGCTGTTACATTCCAGACCTTCTGCTTCAAGGTCATCACCCAAATGACCATGCCTAAAAATTATCATGTTTTCCCAGCAGCATTGGGCCTCTTTCCCCTGAGCTCTAACTAACCCTCATTTTGGGAGCTGAAATGGGATTTGGGTGGTACATTCAAAAGTTCAGGTGCATGGGTCCTGGTGCAACTCAGAGTGGCCATGAGTCTGTGCAAGTGCAAATCTTACTCTTCAGTAATCCTGAAAAGGAAAGAAAGACTATTTTCCTTGCATCCTTGTTCTGCCCTCAAATAAGAACACCAGAGGAGACCACTGAAAGCATCAAGCCATGCCATGTCATCTCTGCAACTGAAACAGTGATGGAAGGCATTATTTAGCAGCAACGCTGGAAAGCACATGTAAGAGGTGTGTGTAATAAAGTACTGAAGAGATCCAGGGGCACTTTGATAAATTGAAAAAGTCGAGAATTCCTTACTCAGATATTTTGCGGTATTCATGTGAACCCAGAAAACTCATCTATCTTTGCTAAATATTTGTATAGCACATGATCTAGAAAGTTTGAATGACAAATTGATGGCATCAATATTAGCAGTCTTTTAAAAAATGTTTCTGGGAAAGGAAAGGGATTAATGAACCATCATTCTGCATACTCTTAAATTTTGACTTTGTCTAGTACAGTTGTTCCAGAGCAATTATTTGCCCCCTGTTTTAATTCACCTGAGCTAAAGTAAACTCATATTTGAGACAGAAGGGATGGGCAATATAATTGTATCTTTTTACATCAGGCATCACTCTCTAGCTAGTGTTTGGTCTCTTATTATCTTAAAATTGGCATTTTTTATAGCATTGTAGAAAGGAAATGCTCATAGTATGATTATGATATTGAAAATTATATATGCTGATAGCTTTGTGGAAGTTACACATTTCAATGTATGGTATAAATGTTCTGGCATTCATGACTTCTCAGGTAAAAGTTTATTCATTACAAAGAGGATGTGAAAGAGCATGGTAGCAATTTTTAAGCATCTATTGTGTGAAAATTCTTACTGCAGAGAAAATTACAGTTATTCCCAAAAAAAGGTGTTCACATACAAGGTTATTAAGAACAAGCTGGTGCTGTGTAAATCCATACAAAGACTTGCCATTTAGTCAATACTTGAACCATCACTGTGCACACCAAACCTATGCCAGTTACTGCATTATCAGCATCTTGAGCAATTAAGTAATCACTTTGTCACTGCTTGAGCTTAAAAAACTCTCCATAAAGATGATTATCAATATGTTGTAGATAAACCACATTTTTATCCCTATTATGTAAAGGAATACTACATAAGTATAAAATTGTACTAGAATAAATGCATGTTATTCCAGCACGGTGTATCTGGGTTTTTTGGGTTGCACTGGTATAATAAAATTAATACAATTAAATCAATTAATGGCAATTTCACTGGCAAGGTTTTTTTTTTGACATATTAGGTATAATAAGACCTGAATCGTGGCTGGGTTTCTATGTAATACTGGGGTGGGGAAAAATTCAAAATCAGAGATAGTGAAAAGTGAAAGCTGCTTGCAGACTCTATAATAAATACCATAAGATTGGTGACAGTGAGCACTGCCCCTCCAGCCTATGTTTGCTCAGCCTTGGGAGCAGCCCACTGAGTACTCATGCTCCTCTAACTATTGTGTGGAGGCAGGAGAGTGAAATTCTGCTTCAGAAAAGGCCAGAACAGAGAGGGACCACACCTAGAATACTTCATAACATCAGAGAGCCTAAAAGCTGTTTTAAAAGAGTTTTCACTTCCTTGCATGTACAAGTCTGAGGTAAACATATTGTATATTTTTTAGGGAACTGTAGCACTTATGAGAGTTGATTCATTAGCATATCCTTCAGGTTTCACACAGAGTGGCCCTGACATCAGCAGGGATATGCTGTCATGAACCTTGAGTGACATGGTGGTAATTAAGTCCAGGAGTCTTTCTAGGGTCGTAATTTGACTGTATGCTCATGCAAATTTGGCTTCAAATTAATAAAACAGAGGATTGTACACAGAATTTTTGCAGGTTACAGCACAGCAGCAGTAGCTGCGTGTGTAAGATCAATAAAAATCTGATCACAATGGTTTCTTTTTTATATTTGTCCTCTGTGAGCTGGAATGAAATTATCAAACCACTTACTTTCAGGTACTTGGTAATATCAAGTAATTATTTCATTAACTGCCTACTTGTCATTCACCATCCTAGTTTGGGCCTAGCCTTTGTCCTTTCAGATTTTGTAGTTAGTTTTAAAGTTGTTCAGCTTTATAGTTTCTTTAAATCCTCTGCTTTATCACAGAAAACTCTTATAGTAGAAGTTTCCCTACTTTTTCCATTTAGCCCCTCCCTCCCTGAGGTAATTCAAGATGTGAAGGATCACTGGTGGGAATGAAATAACATTCTCATCATTCACTAAATATTTTTGGTCCTTTTGCTGGGATTTGGTGGCACACATGGCAGTATTTTAGACTGAAGAAACTTTATTTTGGATGGGTCAGATTGTTAATAAATAATGCTGATGCTTAATTCTATCATACCTCATACAGAAGGGGTTTGCTAAAAACTGCCCGTGAATGCTAAATTGAAGATATGCTAGGTGATTGCTTCAGACACTGGAAAGGTGTTCACACCCTTTGTCTGGACTTGAGGAACCAGTGGAAGTTTTCAACCCAGCAAATGGTGAAAGAATGGCTCCTCCAGGGATAATCGTTCAAAGTGGCAAAGTCAGGTTTTGCTCTGAACCATCTATAAAGGAAGCAGAGGGAGACAAGGCTCACTAGCATCTGTGAATTTGGATCTCCAGGGTTAAAGAAACTTGAGTGAAGCTGCCCTTATCAACTATTTAAATTTGGGGCTCAATCTTTCCCTATCTGCTCTCATCAAGGTGAACTGAGATAGTGTTGAATACACCCTTGCCAAGGGGGGACTTATTTGGGCAAAACCAGTTTTCTGAGGAGGTATGTATTGCTGAGGCTCCTTTAAACAGAAAAAATCTCTGCTGCCACTTCTTGCTGACATCAGCATAAGATCTAGCTGGTTACAGGGGTGAACAGACAGATAGCTCAATTAGCAAGCCAAGCTCCCTTGGGGCTACAGGAGAGAAAAAAATCCCACTCTTAATGCTATCTGTTCATTGCTATCTGCTCCTTGATTTCATCACGTGCCTTGATCCCTCTTAATCTGCTCCCTTATTCCTTTTCTGCTATTTGTCATCTTCCTGGTTGTGTTTTTTCTCCTCCTCTTTATGTATTCCTTCATTCTCTTTCCTGTTTTCTTTTCCTCTTTGTCTTTATGTCTGAGATTTGTCTTTCTACCTGGTCTTCTGTATTATTAATTCTGCCTGCTCCATCCTTCAGGTTCCTTTTCTGTTGTTCCTCACTCTTCTCTTGCTTTATTTTCAGTTTCACTGATGCTCTCCCTTTTAGAAGTCGTTTTAAAGTGTAAAAATTTGACAGGAGGTTGACTTTCCTATTTTTGTGTCACACAGGTGGCAGGCTTCCCACAGAATTAGTGCCAAAGGAAGAACAGCAGCCCAAAGGAGATTTCACAGTTTACAGCAATATTTAAAGCATTCTGAATCTGATTAGGGAATATGGCTGAAAGTCACATAGCTTCTTGGTCCTACATAGCATTTTTTAAAGGCTGTCAGAGAAAAAAATGAAATACTGGTACTAAAGCCTCTAAGCCAGTTCCATGCTTAGTTCAGTGCTCCAACATTGTTTCAAGATAATAGACAAACACTTACTGCAATGGCTGGATTCACAAGTGCCATAAACTTCCTTTGGATCAAATGTACTGTTCAATCTTTCTCACTGTAAATCTCTTTTATGAATTCCTTCAGATTTACCCTGAGATCAGAATTTGACTTACAGGCATTATCTTTGACTAATAAGGGGGAAAGGGTGAATGTGTCTGCATTGTGGGATCAGTAGGAAGAAAAGATATTGCAGATGTACTGATTTTTTCAGAAGCAATTGAAGTAATGAATGAATAAACCAACCTTCTGTCAGAAAAAAACCACACAAAGATGATTAGTCCTTGAGAAGAATACCTTTTCTGTGTGTAATAAAAAGCATATTTCACTGCTAATAATTATGTATACACACATACAAACAAAGAGACATGGGTACTTAAACATTCAAAAGAATTGCAAATTGTTCTTGAAAGGTATTCCATATCAGCTCACTACATTTTCATTATGAAATATTCTGAGGTAAGAGATCTCCATGAGAAACATCATGAGTCCCTTTTTTCCCAATTTCCATATTATTCTAGGTAAGGAGATAATGACAAATGTCATCAGGAGCAGTATGCAGGAGTGCTGGTAAGAGATCTCACTTTTCTTTTTTGGCTTGGAATTATTTGCTTGGTCTCAGTTTGCCAAAGTTTATCCCCTTTGTGACATAATCTATATCAGTATCTTCTGCCTCCAGCTCCATTGTTACATTTCCATTTTTTGTTGGTTTTTTCCTACAACTTTTAATTAAATTGTTATATAAAATACAGAATTAAAAACAAACAAACAAACAAACAAACAAAACAGGGATCAGATCCAGCCAATAGCAGATGTCTGTGTGGCCTTTAAAATCAAGGCCAGGTGGGGAAGCCTCTTCCCTCAGGAGAATACAATTTCCTTGCCACTGTGCTAAGGTAATTGCAATGCCAATATCCCCAATTAACCATGCACTGCATCTTACCACTCTTTTGTCCCTCTTCCTATCCTTTTGCCTCTCTTCTCATCCTTTTGCTTGGACTTGTACTGTTGCCATGTGCAGGGCTAAACTGTGTAGACTCAATATTGCATAAAAGTGTTTTACAGAGCTTCCTTTTCAAAATAACTTTGAAATATTAATTTCAAAATGAGTATATTAGTGAGAGAAAGAAAGAAAAATTAAGTTCTTTAATTAATGTGGAGGTGCCCTCAGGCTTTTCCTGTAGGTTTAGAGCACTGTTTACAGTGAGCCTACTGCACTGACAGGTGATCCAGGGCTGGAAGAAGCAGAAATCTCCCAGAGGAACCTGTCAGTTGACACGGATCAGTGTTGATTCCTCCTGTTAGCTAACTGCTCAAATAGAAGATTCTCCTATTGTTCAGAATTCAAGAAAAACACATCAAAATAAAAGACTATTGAACCTTGCAGTGCTGCTATTTTTAAGATGACTCAAACATTTAAAAATGCCATGGAAAAAAATACTGCAATTATCAAGATGATCATGACAGATCACCATCACTGGAAGTTGAACACTGAGATGAGATGACTTCTTCACAAACCCCTACTCCACAGGGTTTGATGAGGGCTGTCAGGCCAGCAAATAACTCTGAGGTTGCATGGCTAATGATGCAAAGGCACATCATTTATGCAAAAGCTGTGCACCCAAACTACACTGCTGCCCTCTGGCTATGATTAAAAAAAAAAAAAAACAAAGTCACATAATTACACAAAATGAATTTGAAAAATGACAAATTTTGTTACAAGTTGAATATGAGTCAACAGTGGACCCTGGCAGCCAGGAGGGCCAACAATGTTCTGAGATGCAGCACCACCAGTCAGAACAAAGGAGGGGATTATCCCATTCTGCTCTGCACTGGGGAGGCCTCACCTTGAGTTCTGGGGGCAGTTTTGGACGTCACAATGTGAGAAAAATATAAAGCTATCTGAGAGTGTCCAAAGGAGGGCAACAAAGATGGCAAAGGGGCTTGAGGGGAAGCCTTTTGTGGAGTGGCTGAGTGATTCAGCCTGGAGAAGAGGAGACTGAGGGGAGGCCTCACTGCAATTGCAGCTTCCTCATGAGAGGAAGAGGAGGGGCAGGCACTGATCTCTTCATTCTCATGACCAGTGACAGAACCCAAGGGAATGGCTGGAAGCTGAATCAGGGGAGGTTTAGGTTGGACATCAGGAAAAGGTTTCTCACCCTTGGTGGTCGTGCACTGGAACAGGCTCCCCAGGGACGTGGTCACAGCACCAGCCCTACAGAGTGCAAGAAGTGTTTGGGCAACATTCTCAGACACCTACTGTGATTCTTGGGGTGTCCTGTGCTGGGTCAGGAGTTGGACTCAATCATCCTGATGGGTCCCTTACAAACCCTCATATCTGATGATTAATTCTGCGTCAGAGTTATCATCTTCTGTAGCTGTTGCACACTCTTGACTAACCCTCAGAATGCTCTCTTACAGCCCTACAAAGAAATCTTCAAAGAAACCCTGAGATCAAGGCAGTGTTAGCACAAGTTTAAGTCAGCTTTGAGTGACAGTTTCTGATTTATATTTTCAAACATACCAACCAGATCTCTGTCTCAGTTTGTTCATTACCACTTGCAAATAAATAAGGGCGTTCATTGCCTTAATGTATCTGTTCCAGAAGAAAGTCTTCATACATAATCTATTAAATTATATATTTCAGAGAAGAACTGCTCTTTCCTGAAGATTGGATTTATGAAAAGACTATGTAGAATCTTCTATTTTTAATTAATTGCAAATTCTGTAGTATTCCAGACAACTCTAATGCCCAAATTTGTTCTCACCAAATCTATATAGCAACTACCATTTTCATATAAGCCTTGATAAATACTGCTAAGAATGAGCAGTTGAATGTCCTTTTTATCATATCAGTAGAATATATAGTAAAGGCACTTCCCTTATCCTTGAGAAAGTACTTAAGTAGAAAAAGTAATTAATAATGTGAGATACTAGCTCATCTATTAACAACAGAATATTTGTTAGCTGCACATGTAAGAAGATTTTAAACAAGTTCAGGCATTTTAGATGTAGTGGAATTGTTTGAAAGAAAAAAAAATCCTATAATTGAATTTATTTGTTGTAAAAAAGCTATTGCATGGTTAAGAAGAGAGACATATATCTGAAACTCTTCAGCCATGTGTGTGCAGTAGAATGAGTAGATACTGTGCTTGGGTTAACCATCACACCTTTATGTGAGTAATTCATACTGTAGGTAACTCCAGGTAAGACTGTCTCTGTGTAACTAGAAGATAACTAACTGTATGGCAGACACAGGAAAGAAGCAGTTCCATGAGAAAGTGTCAGGAAAAAATGGATTGATTTTGTCTTCATTTGTTAACTTCTGGAGGTCAAATACAAGAGAAGTTGTGAAGCTTCAAAGTCTAAAAATTGTGTGTATTCTAAGAGCTGTTTGTTCTGTCTTCTTAGGAGTCTGCCTGGGACACAAGCCAGAATAGCACCGCGACAGCACCTGACAGATAAAATTAAAGCATGAATCATAATCTCTCTGGTCTGCCAAACTGAGCTTTATTTGAGTTGTAGCTTTAAGACAGATTACAGTTTGATGGCATGTCCTGAAGCTAACTATCCCTTAATTTCAAACAGTGTTGTGAGAAGGTTGTGTTTTGGCACTGGGGTACAAACGTGGGTTTGTGTGATGAGAATTGAGTGAAGGGTGTTCAAATCATAATGGTTTCTGCTGTGTAAATTTAAATGAAATATCAGCTGCATATTTGCCAGGATGAGAGATCATTCTGACAGAGCAGAGAACTTAAGTATATTGAGTGAGCTCTTTGGACTAGTCTTAAAGAATAAAGAGCACTTGGTATGAGGAAGAAGAACAGCAGACTCAACATGGAAGAAAGCCCATTATAAGGCAGAAGGGTATTATTTTCATTAATGCTAACATTACTGATAAGCCAATCTTCCAAACCAAATCTACATAATCTATAATCTTTGAAGCTATGGAATTGGTTGGGTTCCACAGTAAGTATCATCCTTACAATTTTTATTTTAGACACTGTAGTAATCAAAGGGTGATATAGCTTCAAAGAGTAGTATGACATAGGCTGAAGTTCAATTTAGTATGCTGGTAATGGACAAAGCACTGGGATTTTTCAGTTGGCATGACTGGGACAAGCGATGGACTACAGAAGTTTTCAATCATCAGATTAACTTGATATGCATGACTGAATATAAGCTTAGTTAAAATAAACCGTTTCTAATTGCCAACAAACTGCCTGCTTTATTAAGACCAATAAAAAAGACAAATTCAATCTAAGAGGTTTGTAGATTTGTATATCTTAACAATTTTGTAATCCATCAATTAAAGGATAGTATAGAAACAAAACAGACTATTCAGTTTACAATTCAAAGCATTTTTACATTTGAGATATCAACTCACAAAAAAATAAAATATCTAACAGACTGCAGTGCAAGAATATGCATTTACTTGTAAATTGGTAGTGTTCATTGAGGACCTGATATTCAGTTCATTGGTTGCAGATATGACCAAATCTGGGAAAATTTGGAGCCTGATTTTGATAAGAGTAGCTATCAAAGAGTAGCTATCAAAATCATAGATTTTGATAAGAGCAGCTGCAGCTAGTATGTTTTCCAGGATTACTTTCAGTTAAATTAGTGATACACATTCTTAATATTGCCTCAAATTTAACACTGATTTTTGTCTGAGAATTCTACATGCGAATATTTAACCAGAAAGCCTGTGAGGAAACCCAGTAAGACACGATAAAGGTATATCTCACAAAACCTGAAGATATAAATGCAGAATCTAGGCTCAGCTGTAAAACACTTGAAGTTTTGATTCATCACTGGGCACGGGCTGCTTTGTGCTCCTACATATCAAGGCAAAGGGCCTTGAGAAGTTAGGCCAGGTCTACTGAGCTTTGCATTACTAGGTGAACTAACACCAGTCAAAGAGACAGATCATCAGTTGACCAGCAGGCAGGCACAGATGTGCTTACAAGAATGGCGATGGGGACCAGATGGTAATCACATGTATTGTCAGGAAGAGCTATTAACAGATGAGGCCAGTGTCCCCAGTTGCCTTTGCCCAGCTGAGCTGATCATGCAAATCAGTGAGTGAGGAAGCATGACACTTGACTGTTATCTCCAGGTGTAGGTGTATAGATACATCTATATAGCGATGCATATATACACTAAGGTATAGATCTGCACCTGCTTATTGCTTACAGCAGCTTCCATAGCAGTTGTTAATACCATGCCATCAATGTATGTCCTTCATATGAAGCTGACATGTGACATTTCAGGAGATTTAACAATAAGGAAAGTTTGAATGCTCCCGTGTTTTCAGATTATTGAACAAAATGCACCAGAAAGGATGTGGCAACCCAAACAGAGCTCCACAAAAACATGCAGCCAGGTCCTGGGCTGCAGATGTTGTCTACCTTAACTTTTAGTAAAGCATTTGACACCATTTTCCACTGCGTTCTCCTGGAGAAACTGGCTTCCCATGGGTTGGACAGGGGTTGGGTAAAAAAACTGGCTGGATGGCTGGGCCCAGAGTGATGGTGAGTGGAGTTACACCCAGCTGGTGGCCAGTCACCAGTGGGGTTCCCCGGGCTCAGTACTGGCCAGTCCTGTTTAATATCTTTGTTGATGATCTGGACATGGGGATCACATGCATTCTCAGTCGGTTTGCAGATGACACAAAGCTTGGTGGGAGTGTTGATCTACTGGAGGGTAAGAAGGCCCTGCCAAGGGATCAGGACAGGCTGGATCAACAGACCAAGGCCAGCTGGATAAGACTCAACAAGGCAAAGTGCTTGGTCCTGCACTTGGGTCACAACAACCTCACGCAGTGCTGCAAGCTGAGGGAAGAATGGGTAGAAAGCTGCTCATAGGAAAAGGACCTGGGAGTGCTGGCCAACAGCAGCTGAACATGAGCCAGTGTGTGCCCAGGTGGCCAAGAAGGCCAATGGCACCTGGCCTGTATCAGGAATAGTGTGGCCAGCAGGAGCAGGGCAGTGATTGTCCCCTTGTACCTGGCACTGGTGAAGTCCCACCTTGAGCACTGTGTCCAGTTCTGGGCCCCTCACTAGAACAAGGACATTGAGGGGCTGGAGCGTGTCCATGGAGCTGGTGAAGAATCAGCCTGCTCAGGAAACTGGTAGGATCCCTATCCTAAAAATTTTCAAAAAACCCATGTGGATACAGCTCTTGAGGACATGGGTCGGTGGTCAATTTGTTTTGGTGCTAGGTGGTGGTTGGACTTGATGATCTTGGACGTCTTTTCCAACCTTAATGGTTGTATGATTCTAGCAGAGATGTGGGATAAAAGACTGGCAAATGACAAATTTCTGAAGTAACTGGTTTAGGTTTTTTGCTTTCTATATTAAGTTAAAAATTAGTTAAAACATTTTGTCAGTAAATTGTCAGAAACAGTGCTGTACTTGAAGCATAGGTGATGCAGCCTATGACACATCCTTGGTGATGCATCCCACAGTCCTTACAAAAGGATCTTGAACTTTGAAATGTACAAAGCAAAGAAGTTTTGAATCATTCTCTCAGATCTCTATATGAAGACACATACTAGAATCACACCAGTACTCTATGTTCCTTATAGTACATTGAAAGTCTGGAACTGGGAGAAAAAAAATTCACCTGTGGTGATGATTTTACAGATTATATAAGCTTTCTCTGATGTTCAAAAGTTGCAAGAAAGGGTTGTCATAGTAGGCATAGTTAGGATGATCTCTAACAGCATGCTGCCATTTCAGTATGAAGTCCTCAGTAAAGAGCTTGGAAGAATTATTTCTGGCCAGTTGAATCACAGAGTCTTAGATGTGCTGATGAATGGTGTTGCTATACAAAATCTCTGAGTTCAGAAGCAACTTTAAAATGTCTGTTTCCAGCGTTATCAAAGATGGGAAGTATTGTAAAGCTAATGTTATCCATATAAAGATGAACAGCAGGAACATCAGTGATCATAAAAGCATGTCACAGCTGTACCTGGACAGTGGGAAAGCCACAGAATTAAAAGCAAGAGACACAATACGTTCTATAAGATGGTCTGGGTGAAACTTTACTTTTACTGTGTGGTATGTTTCATTTTTAATTAGAAATGAAGAAGGTTCAGAAAGACCCAGAGCCTACAGCTCCAGGGACATTGGGTCTGGAAAAGGCATGCCAAGGAGAACACAGCATTACAGCAATATTCCTTCTTCCTGAAGGAATCATTCTTACTTGGGCCAACCATGGAACTTGGAACCTTCATCCTAAACTCCAAGATTTAACCTAAACAATTAGGTTTAGGGTTGTGGTTCAGGCAACCAGCAGGCATACATCTCCACAGACACTGGAGCTTGAAAAGGGATACCACGATACCAAGACACTGCACCAAGACTGCTCCTTCCACATTTTCTAATCTGGGCCACTCATAGTACCTGGTACATTGGCCTCAACCCCAAGCTGCCTTTAGGGTAAAAGGGTAGGGTTAGGTTTCAGAGAACACAAAGAAAACAGTCCCAGGGATTCCAGGTCTGAAATAGGCGAGGCAAGGAGAACACAAACTGCACCAACAGTGCTTTCTCCGTATCTTTCTGGTCTGGGCCAGCCATGGCACCTGAGACCTCAGTCTCAACCAAAAGCCACAATTAGAGGTAGGATAAGGGTTCAGAGAACCACAAAGCCTACCACAACAGGGACACCGAGGCTTGAAAAGGCAGGCCAAGGAGAGCACAGCACCAACATTGACACTTCCTACACATTTCTTAACTCAGTCATCCATGGAATATGGGGTATCAGCCTCTACCAAAACCCAGCATTAGGGTCAAGGGGTAGGGTCTGGGTTCAGAGCAACTCAGTATTTATGGCTCTATGGACACTGGGGCTGTAAAAGGCATAGCAAGGGGAGCACAGCAATGCACTAACATTGATTTCTCCACATCTTTCTTATGGGTCAGCCACCTATGGTGCCGAGACCTCAGTTTCAACCCCAAGTCTCCCTTAGGTTTAGAGTTATAGGTTCATGTCCCCTCCAGCGACAGTGGGAATGGAAAAGGCATATCAAGGAGAGCCCAGCACTGTGCCAACACTGCTACTTCACTTGTTTGTAATCTCAGCCTCCTATAGTACTGGAAACTTCAGTTTCAGACCTCCTACACATTTAGGGATTACATGAGTCTTCCATAATCCAAGATATTTTATGTACAAAGTATATCAGTTTAGTTTTTTATTTTCTTGGAAAAAAAGCACCAGCTTCTAAGTTCCTTTAGTAGATACATTAAAAAAAAACCAAAGAATATTATACAGAAGGTAGCAAGTGTATCTTTTTTCCTGTTGCACATGAAATATTTTATACAGACAGATGTGATTAGAGTCATTCTTTATGTTTAAAATTAAATGGAGTTGTAAGAATCAGAGCAGCTGTAAAAGTAGTAACACACTAGGTTGTCTGAATTTTTTGTAGCTGTCCTTGCAACACATAAATTCTCAGAATCACCCAGCCTGGTTTGACACTCACCTAGGAGCTGATCACTGGACCTTAGTCTGCTATATTCCCTCAGTAAGCCAGCTGAGAACCCTTCTTTTGGTAGCTGACAGGGCCAAATTTACTGCCTGAATTGATTCACAGACTGTATTTCAAGATAGCATTATGTGTTTACACTGAAATAAACAGTGGGCACAAGTTCAGTCTTCTTTAAACTTGCTTTGAGGCTGTTAACATTTGTTCCTAACTCAACCCTGGAGTTCTCTGAGTTCTTGTCTGCCTGCCACTGTAAATCTTCAGTGACTGCTTAAATCCAAGCACTCACTCTGGATTTTGAAGAGATTTAAATGGATGTAGACTTGTCAGTTTTATCTTCTTTGGGTTTCCTTTTCCACCTGAAATAAAGCAAGCAGATGGAATCTCAAGTCTTCTGGGAATAACTGCAGGGAAGTTGTTTTCTGTGGGTGTGCAAAAACAAGCTAGAGGATAATTTGGAATTTATTGCTGCTGAGTCTGGAAAAACTGTGCCACTTCTGAGAAGCCTGAGGAGTCATGGGGAAAGCACATATTAACATGAAAACTTTGCTAGAAAAAAGAGTCACATGAAACTGGTCAGTTTCCACAAAAATTGCTGATGTGGAAATAATAGACAAATTGGGGTTTTTTTTTGATTATGTTAAACGATGTGTAGACTAAGTTGTATCAAAACCCCCCAAATTTACAGCTTCTCTGTTTAGAAACCTGTGTTAATGGATATGAACACATACATTAAGAGTGACTTGTTTATTGATAGCCAAAGTATTCTGACATAATTATAGCACTCCACAGTCTTCCTTAATGGATAGTGTTACATTTGGAGTCTATCTATGTTAGAAATCACTCACTCTATTAATAGATGCCAGCTGTGAGATAAGCCTCTGACAGCTTCTTAAAAATACTGTTATTCATTCACACTAACTTCATGTGTAGCTAATCATTGCACTGGTTGCCGAAAGCTAAAAAGAAAATCACCACTTCACTCTACTATTGTAAATATTTAACTGATGAAGTATAAAATATTCTCTGGCTTGCTTTTGTTCTCTGCCAAATGAAATAACATTTTTAAATAATCACTCTTTCCTGTTACATTTGTTGGATGAAGAAGATATGATAGAGTGTCTTACCGGCTCTGCAGCTTCCCAGGAAATTTCTCATAGAATTTTTTATGTGTAAAATCACCCGAAGAAAAATTTTAATGCAAGTGCTTCTGAAGAGCAGAGAGTAACTAATCCTGCCCTTTCACAAGCCCTTTTTGCAAGCTAATTGTAGGCTGCTGCCCAAGGGAGCATTCCCTTTCCCTGCCCAGTGGTCTGTTCCTGTCTCCCTCATGCATTGGCTGCCTTAGGGACAGGGCAGGGCATGGGGAGCTGGATCACCTTGCCAGGCTGACTGTAAACCCTCTGCAGGGTTTGCTGCAGAGTTCATTTTCTCTGCTCTGACCTGTGAGCTAGTCCAGCTCAGCCCACAGCTGCTTGATTGGAAACAGCAGGAGCTTGCAACCAGAGGCAGGGAGGAGAGAGATGCCCTGTTCTTTCCAGGCTTCATTGCACACAAGTCAGCAACATAAATACAGGTAACCTCAGCAAAAGGATATCATTGGAGGTTGCACTGAAAATCAGGCAAAAAGCCCAAATTGTTCCAACAACAAAAAGGATGAATCTGACCTATGATCAAAAGACAGAAAAGTCTCCAAACAAGCAACTTACTGGGAAGTGAAAAGTTCTTTGTAGTTTATCACTTATTTAACAGCAGCGACATAAGTGGTACTTCACAGAGACATGGCTTGATTCCTGGCACTCACAACCTAAGCTCTCAGCCTGTACACTGCAAGACAGAGGCACAGAGACCAGCTGACATCACGGGGTCCTAAAGGATCAGGTGCTGCATTAAATAATTAAACATGATAATGGGAGAACTGACCCAGACAGTGGATCCACATTAACTTACAAGAATAAAACCGTACTCACAGCTTGCTAATGCTAGAAGCTAAGGCCCTGCTTTTGCAGGTTTTTCTTTTTGGCTGGGTGGTCCCACCTTTTCCCATTTTTTTCAATGTCTGATCCATGGATGAGCCAGGTCAGCTCACGAGGTAGTTTTCTACCAGCTCAGCCAGCAGATCCCAAAAATTTTGGGATCATGTGAGCAGTTAGAAGAACCAGAGAGACTGACAGAGTGGAAACCATCCTTCTGTGAAAAACTAGGCATCCTATTGTCTCAGCTATAATGGGAACACTCCCCAAAGTCTCCCCAAAGCACTAATTATTTGCAGTCAATTGATAGCATTAGTGACCAGCTATAGCTAATTATTTTTTACTTAAAAAAAATTAAAAATCACAGGATAATTCAGGTTAGAAGGATCTCAAGAGGTCTCTGGTCCAATCTCTTGATCAAATCAGAGAATTCAGATTGGTTTAAGTTTTTGTTCTTTCTTGCCCTCAAAAATCATTCTCTTTATTTGAGAATATGCACAATTTATATAAAGTTTGTTGTATTTTCTAGGAAAAGGCCTTTTCTCTGTCACAAGAGCATCTAATATAGCTTTAGGGAGAGAAAAAAATGTCCACTGTTCCTTCTGTTTGGGCTGCTAAGGTGTTGGCAGAAGAGCATGCTGGAAATGCCTCTCTGAAAACAGCGCACTGGCACAATTTTATCCTCCTCTGTCAGGAAGAATCAGTTCATGGGAAGCATTTCTCAGGGTCTGATGAGAGAGTTATGAATCTCCTGGGAAGCCTTGCTTTCCTCTAACCGTTTAAACCTGAATGAAGCAGGTGAATGAGGCCTCCTGCTCACCCTGTCTAACCTGGAGTGATTTCATTCCAACCTTGGAGGTGGACAGCAGGCTCAGCCAAACATTTCCTGGGGAAGGAGTGGGTGACTATGAACTGCAGGGAGAATAACTCTTCACCCCAGCACAGCTGGATCTGGAAAAGTACACCTGTCCATAATGTGGGACACACATATATGGTTGTACCTTCTTTAAAATGTTTGTTGTTGTTTTTTGGGGGTTTGTTTGTTTTGGTTTTTGTTTTTTTGGGGTTTTTTTGTTTTTTTTTAAGAAGCAAGAAACCTACTCAGAAAGTCTGTTATGTGGACAGCACAGTCAGCCACCCAAAAATCATGAGATGCCAGGTGACTACACGACCTTGACTCAGTCCCCTGTGCAAAGTGCATTATGCAGGATCAGCACGTATTGTTCCTCCACGGGATCTCCATCTGCTTCAGTGCAGGGTACAGATGAAAAAAGATTAACAAGGGGATCCTAAACTTGCTACTTTCTAACATTCAAAAGCTTCACCTTGGCCCTTATATCCTTATTAATATTTCTGTAATGCACAGAGTAACATGCAGTACATGCATGATGTGTGAACATACATGTATATTTTGGAGAAAGTTCTTACCTGAAAGAAAAGTAAAAATGTCTTGAAAAAGACAGAAAAAAATTATTTATGATGAAATTTGACTTTATCTTGTTCTATAATTCATGTTAACTGTAGACTTTCAAGGTCATGTTAAACAATTTATATAGAAAACAGTACATCAACTTATCATAGCATATATTAAACAAACCTAACCAAGCTTGGACATGACTATGTGAACAGTCACATGGAGAGAAAATCTAGGCAGCTGCCTTCAAATACCCATTATTGTCCCAAAGGTGAACAGGTAAGAGAATGGCCTAAGGCCACTAAGTGCCACTTCTGCACTCCAGAAGATGCAACACCGAGAAAGCTGAGATGATGCAAAAAGCTGAGAGGAGAGCTCACATACAATGGCATCTTTTGGTATTAATTCTGCCCTTTTTCCAACTCTCTTAACTCCTTCAGGGTTTGCTGTTGTTGTTGTTTTCTTTGTTTGGTTTTAAAATTTTCCTTTGATTTTTTTTTTCTTCTTCCAGAGTCTGAAGTAAATTTCAGAAGGCACCATGTTATATCAGTTGCATTAAAATTTTTAATTGTTTAAGACTCACAGCTATTTTCAGATGAAATGTCTTATCCTATTGTGATTCTTGTGAAAGGCCAAGAAATTTCTAGAACAGACTTAATAGTGGGAAATCTCTGCTACATATGGAGTTCAGCAACACTCTTGTCTAGCCTCTCTACTGTTTTATTTTGCCTTTGTGAATGAGATACAGGGACTTGATATATTGGATTTTCTGTCCCCTAATTCCTGGTAAGAAGATGAGGGAATTATCACTACTTGGTAGCAACAGATACTGGACAAAGAAGTACAGTAGGAAGGTGAACAGGAGGTTTTCCACTGATTTGGTGTGATCAAGATTTACACTACTCTTTAAAAAAATACATAATTAATTTCTAAATGTCCCTACAATTAAAGGGCTAAAAGGTGCCTGTATTTAATCAGAAAGACACACACAAAAGAGAAACTCTGTAAAATAAGAAAGACGTTCTGACATAAATAAGATATCTTTAAAAATACTATTTTAATTCAGATCAGGTGTTTGTCAATTAAGAGCATTAACTAGGGACATCCTAACCAGCACATGCATTCATCCATAGACATAGCCTGGAGGGGTGGTGATCAATTATTCAGCATGGCATTTTATGCTGCCTCCACCTTTCATAGCACATCATGCACCAGATTGTGATCAGTAGCAAATATCCAAACAGAAGCAACTGAGAAAACAGTATTTTTGGTTGAACCTGAATGAGATTTTAATTTTTCACTAAAAACTCTCATCAGTCACTAGATAATGAAAGATGCATGAGCCTGGTTCCTTCTGTTCTTCTAAAAGAGCTGAGCTGGAGGTTTCCCATTCTCCAAATATCCCACATGCTTTCGCATTCAAACCTTTCAGAATTCTGCCTCTTCTATCACATTTATTGTCACCTCCTCCTCCCCCAAATCTTTACTGCTGGTCCAGCAGCATATTGATAGAGAGCAACATATTGATAGAGAACAACTCTCCTTGTGTGCTTTTCCAGTTTTGAAGCTGCCTAAGAGTGGAGTCAAAAATGCTGCTCCAGCTAAAGCTGATGGAAGCAATGAGATCACCCCCACACACCCACCAGTTTCTTCCCCACTCTCCCCACTGATTTCCAGCTCAGATCTCTTGGGCAACCCCAAAGCTAACTACCCCACTAAAAACCTGTTTATTTTCTGTTGGATCAGGGAAACTGATTCACCCTGAAGTTGCATAATCCCTTGATGTGAGGCAGGGAAAAGAACAGGGACAAACATGGGAGCGGGACATGAAGACAGAAATGCTGCTGTCTTTGGTAGCAACCCACATTTGTACAAGACTAAGAGCAGCATGAACCATTCTTGGAAAAGAATGTGTTGACCACAATTTTTCTACTGAAAGAAAATATATTTTTATAATGTAGCATAAGCTACTTCCTACTCTTTTTGAGTACTTTAGTTTGCTTTTCATTTCTCAGCTGGAGACACAGTCTATGCACTTGTGAAATGAAATACATGTGAGAATTCCTTCAAATTCAATGCAAATTTGTTTTGGTGAGATTTTTTTTTTTCTTTTTTTCTTAAACTGTCACAAACACATTTCTGAGTGAAACTATGGAGGACTCTTTCTGTACTTATTCTCTCACTGAGTTATTTATACTTCATGCCCTTGCCTTTTAGCATGAGGTAGGCTGTACAGTATTTTTTTTTTTGTAGCAAATAGCTTCTTTTCCCCCTTATGACAGGAAAAGCATACCAGAGATCATTATAAAACAATCAAGATCATTAATCCTACTCCTCTCCTGGGGGACCTGCCTTGTGTTTCTGTTGCTCCAGGGCATTCATCACTCAGAAGTGCATATTCAGCATTTCCCCCTTTTATTCTTGTTGTCTTGGGTAATATCAGTATGGAGTAGGACACCTGGGTGAAATTGCAGTATGTTTTAATCTTTCTCACTCTCTCTGAGGAGGTTAGGGATAGAAGCAACACTGCTTGGGAGGCAGCATTTTAGCTGGTCTTTTTGTGGGTAATTGTTGTTATCTGCATTGTTAGGTGCACTAGGCCTGGCAGATTCCAAACTGAGTTCAACATTTGGGAAAGAAAATGTGTTCTACCGTGAAATTAAAATGAACTGGTACCTCTCTAAGGAGCGCAGTAGCCCTGTAAGGAGTAAACTGTGCATTGAGTTAACAATCATGCCTAGACCCAACTAAGGAAATCTATTGGGTAACTAAACTATGTTCTGGGTCAAATTAAACACATAACAAAACGATTTAATTCTCAAGAAAACATCTTGGCCACGAAGGTGCCTCACTATGCATAGTTTCTACTCCAAAACAGTTACTTAATTTCTAGTATCACTGAACTCAAGTATATGTGATCATTGAACACTGGAAAAAATGGGCAGCTAGGCTGATCCCACAAGTCCCATCAGCAAGCACTTCACCCCTTTTGGGAACACCTCACCAAAATGGAGGGACTGTATAGCCCATCCGTGTGGTGTGATGTGTAGGGGTGGAGCTGCAATATTCTGTGGGGAGCAAGGCCAAGGCATTGCAGAGCCTGGCCCTGTGCTTTGCCCGCGGCCCTGCAGGCCCCGGCGCCATGGCCAGGAGCCCGCGGCCGACCCACGGCTCTGCCCCTCACGCTTTGAGTTTCCTCCCTGCCTCTTCAACCATAAGCTATAGAGCGTTGTTGTCAAAGAGGGCTATTAAATAAATAAAAGCTGGCGGTGAGCAGCCTGCTTCTAAGCAGGAATCTGTGTGTCACCGCCCGTGTCAGGGAAGGAGAGGTGACAATGACAGGCGCTGCCTCCAGGCACGGAGGTGGAGACAGCGCTGAAGGGGCGCGGAGCTCGCAAGGAGGCAAAGGAAGAAAAGGGATGCAGCGCAGTAAAAGGATCCCAGTGGAAATAAATAAAGCACAAGCAAAGGAAGGATTTACTAGAAGCAAAACAAAGCAGAACCACAGGTACTTTCAGAGCTATAAAAATGAGGAAATGAGAAAAAGCATAAACACATTCTCATCCAAATTTCTAAAATAGTCGCAAGTTAGCACACTTAGGGAGAAACTATAACAGGGATGCTTTGCTCTTGTCTGCCTCTTTCTCTAATCTAGCCAGCAGTGTGCCCACGTTCCCATGCAATGTGACTATAATTATAAGCTGCGGTCTATCAAAGCAGGACCTGGAAATTTTCATCTTATTTTCCTGCAGACACATGTGGAGGGCTGCAAAACAGTTAAAGCATTGACTCTTCTCATCTTAGCACATTGTTATTTAGCACCATGGTTCTGTACATAATGAGAGTGTCTGGGTTGCCAGCGAGCAGCGCTCGATAGCATCACACAATTAGATAAGAAATGTAATGAACATGTCCAACACTTCACCCAGGTTTACTGTCTCTTGGTATCTAATGGAAATTGCTTGTAGTTGCCTCCTCTTTAAATGATGATCCCACACAACACTCTTTCCAACTAAAGAGAAGATTTTAAATGTCAGAACATACTTAAAGAGTCTTTTCCCCCCCAGTTTTGGCACTTATTTGTGCTCAAGTGGTTTTTTTTTTTTTTCATTTTTTCTTTCCCCCACATGATGATAAGATTCACGTTGACAGACTGAAGGGGCTGAACACAAACAAGCCCTGAAAGTATGAATTTCAGCTTTGGCATTTACTACATGGGCAACAGATGTCTTCCCCAAACACTTCACCAGAGCACCAGTGGCCTGCTGTAAGGGAGTACAAACCCAGGCAATGAGAGGGCTGTCCTCAATGTAAGAACACTGAAGTGCTTTATAAATGTGATGTTTATAGTGATGGCAGGTTATTGATACTTAGAGGAGCATCACAGCTACAGGCATAATGGAACTTTGTGGGGGTTGTGGGAAATAGAGTCTATGGCCCCAGGCTTTAACATAGCCTTGAAAGACAGAGGACAATTATGACCTCTGAAGAACTTATAACTTGCCTCCAAGGAAAAGAGAGTCTTGTTTTCCTACCCAGGAGCTTTGAAGATAAAAAAACCTGACAAACAAAACATTCCCCCACAACCAACCAGCCCCCCTTCACAAACCAAAGCAACTTAGCTCACCCAGGTTTAAAGGCTCACTTTCTGAAATGTTCCAGTGTTCATTAACCAAACATCAGTTCTGCCATTCTCTGGGACAGAGATACAGCATCTCCTGAACACTTAGATCACACAGGCAAAAATGGTCAGGTGTGTAAAACCAGTTTTAGGAGTTTCAGTCTCATTTTTATCTGGAAAACCTTTATTAAAATATTCTGTCTAGATATCAATCATCTTGCTATTGTCCTCATAGGACAAAGATACTTAAGCCTTGAGCACAGACGAGTTCAGCTGGTGCAGCCTATGCCAGCATGGAAGAAGCACAGGCTGAGCAGAAGGTACTTGCAGAGGTCATTGGAGGTAACAGATTAGCTCAGGAGCAATCAGGAAAGGAAGAGCTATTCTTATGCCCATTCAATATTCAGTAGTATCAGATGAAAAGCCAAGACAGCTGGTGTCCTATGATGCTCATAATTCTCAAGTTTTCACAAGCATATTTTCCATTCCACCATCCAAGGTTTTAAAGAGACTATAAAACAGTATCTCATTCATGACAGATCTCTGCAGAACCCCACTCAGTACATCACATCACATTGTCTGCGAAGTGCTAAAAGCAGTTTTCCCCCCAAATCTTCACTTGGGTTGCAGTAGTAGCATTTATATTGTTACTATGTCACAATAGCACAAATCTTGAAGAAGTCAAGATAAATGACATCTACCACCTCTCTTTTACATGTAAGAGTGACAAGCTCCTACAGAAAGACATTAGATTGATTTGAGCCTATATTAACTTTGTTTTACAGCTCACATCTTTGCTTGCTAATTTTGTTCCTGGATCTTTTTTAAACCACAGGTCTGAAATTCCTCAGCTCCCACTTTCTAAAACCAGAATCTGAGTGTAAATGTAAATTCTCACAGCTCCTAAAATTGCCTAGGTTCTCTATGGAGGCCCACCCTCTTTAACAACATCTAACCAACTGAAGCATTCCCTACCCCTTTCTTCCCCAGCTGTAGCTTTCACTCTCATGGGTTTTTACTAGCATTGCAGTTGGCTTTGACAGTGAGGGTCCCTTCTGCCAAGGATGAAACACCTCAGTTTTCCAGCTGCAGCACTCAAGACCTGTTGCAGGATGGATCAATTTGCTCCCTGGTTTTACCTTATTAACATAGTCCTTATTCTTCAATCTTCATACAACACACATCATTGTTTCTTTATTGATTGGCTGATCTTTTGATTTTGCATCTGTATTCTTGTGCTAATTACACTTAGCAAGCTGGTCAAGGTTCCACCCCTCTTTTTTTAACCATCTTTGAAGTTTTCTTAAGTTGGGCTCTTAGCTCACTCCTAATTTTATTCCACTTTGAAGTAGTTGGCAATAATGCCTTTATCACTGCTTTTTTGAAGAAGTGTGTGTTTTGCTCTTGACCACTTCCCATGAGCTCCAACTTCTCATTTCTCACTGCTTCAGTTTTCCTGTGACTCTATTTGAAAATCAATGGTATCAATGACAATTTTACTAAGTGACACGAGTTACTGTCTCTGGATGAGACAAGTAGGCTGGGAAACCAGTATTAGTGAATGACCCAGTTATCTGGCATTTCTCCTCAGCCAGGTGGCTTCTTTGCTTTCCTGTTTCTTAACAAACTATGTAAATGCCATGTAAATGATAACAATCTACTGTGTCTCCTCCCAGTCTTTCAGTTCCCTCCTGTAACTGAAATTTAAGTTGAAATGCAGTTTCCCTAAACCACTATTCAGCAGTAGAAGTGCTAGTAAGAAATATGAACCTTTTGGGAAGCAGCCTTACTACAGATCTATAGAAATATAAATCCAAATATGGAATAACCATCTGCTGGTTAGCTTGTTTTTACTAAAAGGGCCATTGAGCTTGTTTTTGTTTCTATGTGAATTGCAGTACAATAAATGAAATGCATAAGCTTAAGACAGTATCTTTGAAGTCATGTACAAATATTACAGAGATTCCTCATCACAGTACTTTCTATTTTAGAACTGAAGATATGATTCTAAATGTCTTCTGCTAAACATCAGCAGATTCCTGCAATGATCTCTGAAAGCCTTGAAAAGGAGGAGGGAAAAAAGAAAGAAAAAAGCAGTGGAACATCTAATAAGCCTTTTAGGATAGCAACATAAAGAATACTGCCTACCATAATACTGTGGCACAAAATACACATTTTAAAACTACTTATGAATGAATAATACATTTATCACTTAGACTGGAGGCATGTATGAAACTTATACTTGAGTATTCTCCAAAGGAATACGTCTAGACATTTGAAACATAGTTTCTTGGCCTCTCTCATCAGCTGAAGCCCAAGTATGATATATCTGTCAACAAACATGGCAGCAAACATTAACCTGTGTGATTCATTGCTGGCTTTGCTACAATTCATTTAATAATGACCATGTATATTTTAATAATCTCAGTGAATTCAATTTAACTCATTCATATTATGTGAAGGAACTGTACCAAATACATTGCAGGAACAGAGAGAAACAGAGATGTCAGTAAAGTTCCCAGTCAACAGATTTTGGAATTAAATTCCTTATTCATTACTAATACAAGTAATTTTAGGCAAAACATAAGATGAACTTTTTTATTAGTTGTTCACTTGAGCTTGCTAGGGTTGTTTCCATTTTTAAATTTTTTAATTAATTAAAAATAGATGAGCTAAGTAAGACAGAAGATAACAGAACAACCCACATTACTAGCAGCTTACTGAAGGAAAAACATGACCAAGTAAAGTCTCCTTCAGCTGGAAACCTAGGCCATTATTTAAACACTGAATTTAGTCAATGACAATACAAGTGGAAAAGTAATTGGACAGAATAACTAAATGAAGGGCATAGCTGGAAAGCAATGTTTTTTTTAAGAAAGCATCTTGCAGGTAAGGTATAGTTACAATGAGACATCCTGAAGCTGGTCTGCAGACTGGATATCACACCAAAAAATGCACAGAATGGAAATCTATACATCTGAGAGTCAGAAATCTAAGCAGGAAGTGTTCATTACTGGCAGAAGAACTAATAGCAAGTTATGAAAATGGGAAAGAACCCTCAACATAAATCATATCACTGGTGAAGTGAAGACAGACAGGAGGACTTTGTCACCCCAGCAGCTTGAAAAACTGGAGAAAGCTCTGAACAGTACAATCCCATGGGGGAAGGAGGGACAGGATATCAGTGAAGGGAGTTTAAGAGACACCAGCTTTCAGATACATCATTAGATCTTTTAAGTTAGTTATTGGCTGAAGCCCTCTTGAGCAATAACTGGTAACAAAGGACAGACTGAGAAGTCATTTGTTACTTTATTTTTCAAAAAAATGCTGAGTTGTATCCATGTTTACCATCTTGCTGTGAAGTCTAGCAGCTGAGAAAAACCAGATAAGTGAGTGCAGAGTTGAATGTGAAAAACAAACCTTCACTGCAATATGCAGAATCACTCACTTCCTATAAAAGCCTTCTTTAAATGGAGGGGAATTAATGCTACAGGCATATGTGCTCCTGTGTGTGTTTTTTTCGTCAACCTGTTTTGCTCCCTTTTGTCCCTTATTCTGATGCTGAACTCTATGATACCAAAATGCTCAGTCTCACCTGCCATTTCCCTTATTTGTTTTTGTCTCACATCTGAAGCTCTCCATCCTTTCCTACCCAGAACAGATTCTCTTAATATCCACAGATCCACTGTGCTGTTTACACTCAAGTTTCTCATGTCAGAATCTACCTATGTAGAAAGTGTACAAAAAATAGTTCTTCTAACAGACAGGTACAATTGTGCCCCAGGAAAAGCCAGTTAAAGCATGAAGACAACATGAAGATGCAGTGAACCTCATTTGCGTTAATATAATCCATGTCATACTTCTATGTGACTGAAATCAAGTCTGTGCAGTTAGACATATTACATGTACATACTCCAGACAACCCTGTAAATTAAATCCACATAAACTCTGAACTAAAGTACAGTGAAGAGGAGAATATGTAGAAGGAAACCTGAAAATGTTTAGCATAACATTGATATACATTATTCTGGATGGATATTTTGCTTACTTATTCTTTGCCCTGCCTGCCTTCTTCCCTTCTCTACTGGCTCCCAGCCCCTGGAAGCAGTGAAATTACATCCAGACAATGCTGCTATAATAATTATGCCTTGCCCCTTTATTAAAGGTGCAAAGTGATCTGTGTGCAGTGCTCCTACCACAGTCAGATCAAGAGAGCTGAGTACCTTCCTGTCAACCAGTTTGCCATTTCAAAGGTGTGCAATACAGTACAAAATCCACCATCCTGGCACAAATAACACCAGAGTAAAAAAAGGTGAAAGTTTTTCAAGGGCTACTTTACCCTGAACTCAAGTACTTAATCATGGGCTTGACCTAAATTTTGCAGTGAATGAAGAGAATTCTGGACATTCTCCAGCAGCTTCAGCTAAATTAGATATGAACATGAACAAGGCCCTGGGGCCCTGCATTCTCTGGGATGCCACAGGCTTGGGACTCGCAGAGAATCCACCCTTGAACAGAACTGTGTTCCAGATTTTAATTAACCAAGTTTCCTCAGTTAAGCTTTTCCTGTGAAAGCCTCCTACGGTAAAAAAACTCTATAGAATGTTATGCTGCAGCAGATGAAAATAAACCTAGCTGACAAATTTTCAAAAACTTTCTTGGAAAGAACATAATTTCAAGGACTACAATCATTCATTCCAGATACATGGTTCACGAACTCAAAAGCAGCACATCCAAGTACTGCATGTTCTCATCTCTCCTAACTGCCATATGCTGCTCAGTCGTTTCATTTTATATGCACCCTCATGGCTCCAGGCTTCGTGGGCAGATGGCTCTTTGCCACCTAATCAAATTCACACATCAAATACATCTCAAGTGAGGTCTTTTGTAGAACTGTATCCTCCTTTATTTTCTCTTCCTTACTTGAGCATTTGAACATCAGTATAAACTTGTACTACCAAAAGGTTGATAATTTTCAAATATAAACCACCAATTCTTCAATTAAGCAAACATGGTACAAGCAGTTCTAGCCCACTATAAAAATACAATTTAGCACCTTGGAACTTCACAGTATACCCACAGAGTCTTTAATATGCCTTTTGGTTCTATTTTGGGACCCTCCTTCTTCCAAAGCCACATCTGTTCTTTGAACAGAGCACATCTACTTCCTCTGCCTCCACACAAGTAGTTAAAATAATGCATTTTTACTCCTGCAACCAAGTGACAGTTTTTGCTGCACTGCACTAAGCTTGATGCAGTATCCAAATTTGGATGCCTTCTAATTCTCTTTAACTGGATATTGATAAAACTGAATTTCAATGGATCCGCTCATCTTGATGTAGGTTCATAGCCATTGCCTTTCATGAACTTAAAACCTCAGAGTTGCTTTTGATTCTCTGAAGCATCCTATTCATCAGACAGGAAACTTCTCATATTAGTAACTGTGGTATTTCTTCAAGCCACTGTGACCCACATTCCCTAACTGGGTTGGTTAAATGTTTCACACACTTTTATCACATCCTACTGTCACAATTTCTGCAACTCTTTACTTGCTGCATTACCTGTCACATCCATTAAATGCATGCATAAGCACACATTTCCTCTGTTTGAATGCACAGCAGGGTCAGGGTTAGCCTGACAGTGATGGAATGCTGTTTCTCAAACCTGTAAAATTCTTCAACCTAAAAAATGTTGCTTTCTTTACAAGGACTATTTCCTCAGCTTATTCCTTCTAGGATATGTTTTACAGATATCAGCACAGATACAATTAAAAGTGTACTACATTAAAAGTGATTAAATCCTCCACTTTACACCTTTTTCTGTAAAGAAGGAGCAGTGTAGTAATTTTTTTTAATTGCCTTCAACAGGAAACAACCCTCACCCTGTTAAGATCTGTAAGATAAACAAAGCTGCTGAGGATGAGCATTTTAAGGACACCTAAAAAATGGTTTTGTAATCTATACTAAAAAGCAATCAGCTATCAAATGCCAGTTATTTTAAGATAGTACATTTGGAAGAATATTATTGAAATATTTTTATAGAAGAGTGATGGAATATATCATCACATTGACACTGCAGATACAAAATAAAATAGAAACATTCATAGTAGCACTTATTAAATTGCTTAGAAAAGCTAGATGTAAACCATATTTTAAAATTTTAAACAGCCTGCACAGCTCACCTTCCTATGCTACAGTCAGTCATCTCTGCATATTAAAGAAGGGCTATCCCAGAAAACACGACCCAGAAGCCAAAGATAAAGTGTTTACAATTTCTTCCAGAGATCACCTATTTAGGTACATTTAGTACTTGATATTTACAGTCCTTTCTATTGCTCTACTGAGAGTAGTAACCTGAATGTGCCAGAAACATAGTGGGAGCCTACTAAACATGGACTAAAATTACTCCTGTGTCTCACGGCTGCAGTGGTTTTAACAAGTGCTGCACAGGCACAGTATGAGTAATACCATTTATAATCAATTAAGCTAATCATCCTTATCCCACTTCCATATCCCTTCCTCCCCAAGGACAGATAAAAGGCATCTCCTAGTGATTTTGTAGACACTACTGTGTTAGCCATTTCAATAGATGAGAGGTCCTATGACCCAGAACATATTTGGACAATTTTCAAGCTGTTTTGAAAATGCAAAAGACAAAATCTAGTAAGTAGATTCTTGCAGAGAGACATGAGATTTTGACATTATTTAAAAAAAAAACCCAAAACTCTCCCACTTAGCATAAATTTCTCTACAATCAGGGACATATTATTTATACTCTAAAACCAGAATTCAGTTTGCAAGCCTAAGGTAGTGCCTCAAAGTATTAAAAATAGCCCCAAACATACAGCTTGAACACAAACATCTCAGAAGAAAACTCTGTGGTTTTTCTAACAAAAACAGGAAACTGTTCTACAAGGCATTTTCTATTCTTCTCTCTTTTGATAACAAGGCTACCCAATCTCACCTGTCTGGCCCAGAGCCACCAACAGCTGTTCCTGCTTTATGATACCAAACTGACAAAAGCACAACTGCTTGCTTGAGCTTTGCACACTAATTGTACCCTCTTGGCCTGATCTAAATTAGGAGCCTGGTTAACACTTTCCCTTGCTCCCCAGCCCTGATGGGATTCAGATGGAAATCTGAAGCCATGCTGATTAGAGTAGGGAGGGTAGGCATCAACAGGAGCAGATCCCTCCACAATGAGAGTCATAAAGAGACTTTATTGACAAATTTTGGCCTTATTTTTTTTTTTTCCTCACAATGAAGCAGCTGCATTGGGGGTGCTCTAGAAAACAACTTTGTATTCAAGAACAGCTACTTATGCTATCTAATTTAATGGTTATCTAATGCTAGTGTTCTGAATTTCTCACCTATAAATGCTTTGTTAGCTTGCCAACAAAGAACTGAAACTTAAAATTATTCAGGAAGACAAGTGCAAAAATCCTATTCCTGAAATTCCCTTTAGACTGTATTTTAGGCATTAGATGCCTTCTAATACAAAAGCTACACACATTACTGATCAACAGAAGTTAAGAATTAAGAAAACAGTTAAAGGAAGATGATTTAACATAAAAAATTTCTAAATGTCAATTCTGCACAGAAGCAGGTTCATTTTTATGTTTCTTTTTCAATGTCACCTACCTCAAGTGACTTCATGCTTGGAACAAAAGAGCATGGAGGAACAACACTGGTACATTTGGAACAGCCTGGACAGAGCTACTGCTTCATGCTGACAAAACCAAACCCTATGGGGAAAGCAGTGAGGCAGAAGCAGCAGACTAGAAAGATACATCAATGTGCCTCAGCTACTGGAACTCTGGAAAAGTACTGTATTAGGTCAGAACAATGCCAATTTTATTTTTTATTTGAGGATATTTCTGAGCAGACTTTAACATTTTAAAATATCATGCTCCACATGTAAGTCAAATCCTTTTGACCCCATGATCCTGAAAAAGTCTCATGGCAGTGAGTTCCACTATTACATTACAAGGTGTAATGAAATAAAAGTTGGAAGATTGCTGTCTAATCACTTCACTGAAATCTTAATTCTTACAAGCTATCAAATATTTCCAAACCAAAGTCATGGATCAAGTCAAACTGGTTCTGTCAAATTCTAGTTTTCTATCTTATTTTAAAGCCAGCATTGAATATGGTATTTGAGAAGAAGACCAACCCTGATTTTATGTAGTGGCATAATCTTTTTTTTAGGGTTTTTTTTCTGGACTGCCATTGAACCCTAATCTAACATTTGAAGAAAAGCATGCTGGCAGCATTACTTGCTTGTTTAGTAGAGTTTAGAACTCCTCAAGCTTCATTATTGCACACATACATGATGTAGAGTGATTTTTGTTTATTAACAATATGCCTGGCAGTTTAGCTCTCAGCTGTTCAATATTAAGAGATCTTCCTGAAATTCAGTGAAGGAAGCTTCAGATTTAATATACAGTACTTTCAGCAAAAAGTCAGTCAGTCTTCCTGGATTACCTGGATTACATTCCTTGGATTACTGAGTCCAAGATCTTTCTGTCTCTAGAGGCCAATACTCCTTCTTCTTCTGACTTGAGCTTGCACAGAAAGAACTTGAATTACTTCATTCTTGTTTCTGAATTCTTGTGTTTAAGGAGCAACAGAAGGCACCAGAAGGATGTTCTGAATGTCACTACTTTATATTAGCTTAGAGGGTGAGTGTGCATGTTTCTTTGCTTTGCACCCAGTTACATTTTTGAATATAAATTGGTATTAATTAAGAATACATAATGTTATATTTGGATTTACATTTTCTATATTTGGAAGAAAATCAAGTCCTGATGAGCAAACAGGAAGAACTGAAAATAGAAAGAGGCCAGCTCATTTCTTATTCAAAGTGTGAAATTGTGAATGTATTTTATATTGTGCTTCTAAAAGTGAAGAGTTTAGACTACACACCAATATAAAATGGGTACCATTACCACCATGTGTCTGTGGTTTTGGGAACCATCACAGCTACAGGACAGCATGCCTAGAACCCTAGAGAGATCTAAGGACATAGAAAGTCTGAAAAGCTTTATGTGCAAAATACGTGGCAACACACTTTGCTAAGAGACCACGACGGTTCCAAGTACACATGGAAGCTGTTTTTAGGCATGTTTTTAGGAAACAATGCCTTTTGGATTTTGCCAACAGCTTCAGATGTGATCCAGGTTAGATCCAAGTGTATTTAAAACTCTGTGGATAACCCTAATTACTGTTAGCACTCAAACTGCAGTCAGGAGAAACAGTGTTGATGTAACAATAATTTATTATAGTACTGCACGAATGGTAAAAAGACAATACCTAAAGCTGAAATTCAACCCTATGCAGAGGAACTAATGCAAGTTTCATAATCTACTGAAGTACCACTAAAGCACTGCTTCCAAACAGACCAACACATAAAGCATCAGTGGTGTTAACAGTCATCCTAAGAGGAACTCCTCTTAAGAAAAAAGCCTCGAGAAATTCTCTCATGAAACATTTCACTGCTAGGACTTGAGTCTAGACACTAATTGCAAGACGCACTCTCACAGATACTTTTCTGGATTTAAGTGTATAATTACATCATTTTCTTAAAAAGTTGCCTTGAAATGAAAGGTTTTGAGACACAGATATAAAAAGATGGGAGAATCAGGGGACAGAATAAAACAACCCCATGATTTTCACTGTCTTCAACACCAAAACAAACCTGTATTACAGATCACTTTGTAGCACTTTACAAAATGTACACTATATATATCTGATATATGCATTTAGAACAGTATTATTTCAGTCACTAAGTTCTTCCTCATCACTGAAATAAGCACTTTTCTTAATCCGTGGACGTTTTGAATCATCTGAAATGGAAGATTCCCCTGCAGTCTGTGTCCATCTTTGTTGTTCTTCCTCAATTTTGGCTTGCTGTAATGAAGAAAAGTATTAGCTGTGATTAAGAAAAATTAACATGCACTACAAATAACAATACTAATTCTTAATATACACTGAATTCTTAAATAAGTTAAAGAAGTACAAGGGTTTATTCCCAGATAAACTGTGTGATCAAAGCACTAGGAAACATTTCTGAAAGTAGTTCTCACATATAAGCTGTCTTCTACACCACAGCAGCCGCCTGGACCATCATGTATTCTCAAAAAGAGGAATTTTGCCCATGGCAAACTTCCAAAAATATAGAGAGATCTAAAGCAAAAAAATCTAAGCAGATCTCTTTAGCTGAGATCTAAAGCAAAAAATGCCTCATGTTTTAAACTGATGTTATTGAATCAGCTTTGTTCTGCTAATAAGTCTTCTATCTATTGTCCTTTGCAGTCATTCATTCACATAATGAGTGCCTTTGGGGATTATTACTGAAGGTTATTCAACTAATAGTTTAAATAGAAGCTTCCTATTTTTACCAGTTAAAAATCTTTGGATGGTGATAGTGAGGCATCAATAGAAATGAGAATGTTTCCTGCCTTTATAGGTTTTATTTCCAATTGTGGAGTTTTTGGGGAAAGAGAGGAACACTGTGAATATGTGAATCACTTTTTTGGACATCATCATGTAAAAGTCCTGCACTCATTACAGTCACGTTCAGAACAAAGTTATTAATTCTTGAGGGTTTTTTTGGGGGGACAGGCACATAGGCAACAATGTTGCCCAGGGACCCAAGAAATTTGAATATCAGGTCAGGCTTGTTCTGTTTCATGAAGCAAGAGGGTGTAGAGATAAAGAAGTAATAAAGACAGTAATACAGACGTTAGATAAGCTAGCTACATAAGAAAATATGCATTCAGTATGTTTTGGGAGATGAGGTCAATTAGAGAATGTGATGGTCTGTAGTGGGCAAAGGAAGTGTCCCGGTAATAAATGTTCAAGGACATTCCAGTGAGGACAGAGGATGTGTCTGGTCACTTATACATGACTGGTTTTTTGTCTCCTCAGACAACAAAGTAAGGAGGGATTTGTGGGCAAAAACCTAACAGAGCATCACAGCAGAGATGACACAGGAAAATACCAAAGCAGCTTGAAGGGAAAAAAGGCTGTAACACACAAATGCAGCAATAGTGAAAGAGCAAGAAACCCAAACAAAATTCCACTGAACATGCCTGCAATGTAAAGAAGCCAACTACAGTTATCAACTACTGCTACCACTAAGTGCTATAGAGCAGACAGACCTATGCATGTATATCAGAGCTTCTCAAAAGCAGCTGAACAAGGGAGTTGAAGTTAAAAAGATATAATAAATATGCCATGCTTCAATTTTGTACCTGAAAAGCTATGGCTTGGCTGAGGCTATCCAGAGCAGGGTCTTCACCTTCCTCTTCACTCTCTTCTTCCTCCTCACTTCATTGTGCAGGGAGAGAGAAAAAAATATAGATCTTTAATTTAAGTGTTTAGTATGAAAAAGATTCCTAAAAGAAGTAGTAACATGTAACTCAATATACATACGCTTCTTCTGGCTCCACTATTTTCTTTCTCTTCTTCTTTTCTTTTTTTTTTGGTGGTTCCCGCTCTCCTAGCATATTTTTAGGACAAGCATAACTTAAGTGTCCTGCTTCCTTGGAGAAAAAGAAATATTGCTTAACAGAAGCCATTACAAACAACTATACATTAAAACCTGTAATGAGAGAAGTTCATGGGGGAAAAAATGGGAGCAATTAGTAAGATAAATGGAATGCTGAATTAGCACACAGAATACACACTCTTCTCTAGGCTTGCCATGGAAATGGAGAGATTAGTGGTGATATGCATGCTTAACTGCAAACTCAGAACAAGCTACAAGCACAGTAGATTCTTTTGTCTGTTACAATAACTGAATACACTACACGTGGTTTAGATTCAAAACAAGATAGAAACATCAGAATTAACAATTTAAGACACAGGAGCAAGGTGATATTTTTGCTGTAAGAAGTGTTATGAATATAACACTTGTATTGGACATTAAATACTATCCAAATATCACTGTCCTACATTACTATGTTCAGGAAAAGCCAGGAATTAATTAAAATTTAAAACTCACTTCTATATAGAACAGTTGTTTCCTGCATTTATTTTACTGCCAGCTAAATCATGAACTTCCAAAGACATAACAAAAGCAGATACTTTGAAGCAAAGAGTAGGAGGTTGTCATTGCAATAGTTTTCATGTGCATCACGTATTTTTCTTGGGTTTTATTTCTCTTTGTTTCTTTCATTACCATCTACTATTACTGCTACTATTTAGTATTATTTCAATTATTAAGTTATTCTTATGTCAATCCACAATCTTTGTCCATTTCTCTACATTTTTGGTTTTACTCACCCCACATTCGTAACACTTAGACTTATCAAAGTAGTTACGCCTGCGAATGAATTCTGCTGCTCTTCCATTATCAATGGCAATACTTGCTTTTATTACTCTTCCAAACAACTACAGAAAATTGGAAAGAAAAGGTAAATGTTTTGGGACTAAAGGCTCAACCCTCCTGCCATAAAAACTTTCCACAACTTACCTGTTTGTTATTAAGTGCCCGAGAACAGTTTTGTGCAGATTCTTTATCCAAAAACAAAATAAAGGCAACTCCTTTGCTCTTTCTGGTGTCTTTGTCTTTCATAATGGTAACTCTGGAAACATATAACCACATTATTGATTTTAGTGAAACACACTAAAATTATTTCAGAGATTTTTTTTTCCTTATAAATCTCAGGGGCATCTTACCTTTGTTACACAGCAAAAGAGTTAAAGTATATTTAACAATAAAAATACTCATTAAACAGAAATTCAAAGGAGCAGCTAACCTGCCCATGCATTTAGAGGTAGAGTGGAGATGATTTTTAAAAAGCATGTGGGTCTTTCTGGGACTAGTATCACTCTTAATTCCCTTGGGTGACTTGAAGAACAGAGAACATAATCTTTAAATTTACAAGCAGCCTAACTGGAGGGAACTACATATACTAGAGGTGAAAGGAAAATTCATGAGTAATCTTACCATTGCTATTATTGATGAAAAGCACAGTGTGAACTGCCTCCAAACTGAGAAATCTATGTTTGTGTAGGACTAATCAGTTAAACAGGTTCACAACAGGAAACACTACCTTTATGTAGTACTGTTCGACAAATATCTCCAACTGAAAGCCAAAGATCACGGATGCATGTGTTATTTCACATGACATGCAAAGTTAAATCTTCAGCCTAACATTCAAATCATCAGCTTCAATAGCACACTGAGAAGCTCATGAAAATCTAGAAACAGTAAAACAAAACCTAAATATAAAAATCTAGAAAACAGGGCCTGGTTGTGTGTATGGCTGGAATCCACACAGCCTCAATTCTTTCCATCTTAGTGTCAGTTGTATTTAGTCCAGAAAAAACCTAACAAAACAACAACAGTGAGAACCAGAATGTCAGGGAGCATGTACATAAAAATCAAAGTACACATAAAAAAGTAGGGAATACACTCCTCCCTATGTCCATCACAGGTAAAACAAGGTTCAGCCACAGGGCAAGCCAAAATTCTAAGAAGTAACCAAAAAACCAAACCCCACTTCAATACAGAAGGCTTAACATACAAGCTGTTTAAGTAACAGATGACTCACATGGTAAAAACACAGTAAAGAAATCTCGAATTTCCCCAAATACATGCACAAAAAGGTTGAACTTAACTGTTTTACTAACAAAGCCTCTTGGACATGTCCAACTGCATGCATTAAGTTCAAGTGTCAATAAAACTGACTTTAGGACAATTCTATTAATTTTTATGCCAATCTACTCTTTGAAGAATTCCAACAGAAGCCTGGTGTGATTGTCAGACTTCTAATCACGATATTGAACATACCAGTTAATAACACAAGAATAGAAAGAACCAAGTGTGACAAATCTTTAAAAAGTCAGGAACTTCTCAGAGCCATAGAAAGTCTGATTCTTACTGAACAAACTCAGTTGAAATCATAATAGTCAGAATATATTTGCCTTTCCTGCTATTTGTCACCTGAAACACACTTCCGAGACTTCATAAACTTTGAAACTCTGTATCTCACAGGTTACTGCAACAGCTACTAGAAATTAGAGAAGATACTTGCTGGTTTAGGATTAAAAACCGAAGACTTGAGTCTCCTTATTCTGACCAATTAAAAAAAAAGAAACAAACAAGTCAGTTCCTTCCTGTGGCATTTCTTTCTAGCATTTGAACACAGAGGCAGATATTCACATACATTGTTCACAAATACCCCCCATAGTGAAAGCCATTAATGCAACCTTACATGTAGCTTTAGATAAAACACTAAGCAGTCACAATGATCAGCCCCTCTAGAATCACAGAGAACTGCACACTGCAATTGTGGGACATTTAGTTCACATAAGAAGTTCTCACTTTCACACTTACCCACTGTGCCCCACAGTGGTGAAGGAAAGGGGAATGATACTAGAAGAACACTGTTTCAACTATTTCAGAGAAAAGACTGATGCTATGTAACAACATTCTACTCGCTCTTCAAAAATGGTTAGCAAAACCTGTCCCAAACACAAATATTCTTGTATTATGTATGTAACTGCAAGAACTTTCAGTTGTTAAATTAAATTTATACTTTATTAAAAATGAACAGAACTTCAATACAGTTCCACATTCATACTTTAATTACAAAAAGCTTCAGACTTTCAAGTGAAGGAAAGACATAAAATATTTAAAATGAGAGGTACAAAAATAGAAGGCCATATCAGGTCACTTACTTGACAACTTTCCCATACTTTGAAAATATCTGAAACACAAAACAAAATAAAAAGATTTAACAACAGACAATTGCATTTCACTAATAATAAATTTATCATGACAAACTTATATATCAGTATTGATTTTACAGTCAAAATTGTTGTCAACAAGTTTAATGTAAAAAATGCATCTCTTAAAACTTACCCTGTACAGATCATTGTTAGTCAAAGCAAAGGGTAAATTGGACACATACACTGTGCTTTTGCTTGGTGCCAACCCACCACTCATTTTTCTGATGAAAGCAAAAAGAGAGAAGAGTTAACCTGTATTGAACAAAGAAATAAATTAAAAAATAGTTTCAAGACTTTCAATTTTATTTCAAACCTAGCCCAGATAGCCATGATAAAGCTGCAGGAAAGCACAGCTTTCATTTCCTTTGCCTTCATGGACTACAGAAGACATACATTCCTTCCTCATCTTCTGGATCCAAACATATTTTTGTTCTATGTGAGGAGATTTGTTGTCAAGAAAAAACTGGCAAGTTAGTGTACTTACAATAAACCTCTCCTGATCTATGCAATTAGAAAGGTTGGGGGCCAAAAGAAACAAGCAATGTCCATTTATTAAACATTAAGGACAACATATCAAATTACTGACCTTTGTACCAGTACCAGAATGATCTGATTCTTTATGCAAGTATCAGCTCAGCTGCATTCAACATACAATAACATACACTTGGTTAAGGGGGGAAAAAAACCATGTTTCCCTAAAGCAGAGTCCTAATTATTGTGGGGAGGGCGATAAATACATTTTCAAGGCAATGTAGCATGATGCTAAAGTGGCAAGCTTTTATCTCCTCTCTTAACTATTGCTCAAGCTTCTGCACTCCTCTAGAACTGCAAGTGTCCAGAGCTGACCATAAAGAAGCAGCTCTGTAGAAGCACTCCCCTTCCTCCTTCTAACTAGGCAGATTTCTCCTGGTAGGAAACAGGAAAATTTCCAATCTTTCCATATTAATTTCCAGTCTTTTCTATGCTCTTGAAACTGAGTATGTCTGGAAACAATTAATCAATTAAAAATACTATTATAACCACATACACATCATCTAATACTAGGTGAAGAGTAATCAAACCAACTTGAAAATGACAAGCCAACGGTTTTCTTCACATTTGGACATTTCCCAAAATTTTTAGAGGTGTAAAGTCTGTGCAAAACATTCTCTTTGACGCATTCTGTAGCCATGGTTCAGACCAAGAGCTAAGTCAGTAAAATTTAAGATCAAAACATACCCCTTATGAAAGGCCACACCAAATAGTACAGCAAACCCACTCCCTACACAGTCCAATTTCTACCTCCTTGTCCATTTTCCTACAGCCTTATTGCTGCTTCCTGGCACCTCCAGCCAATTCCCAACTGAGGATCAAGCCACTTCTCCAGCAAGACTGCCTCATTTTAAAAATGCAGACAGAAGCTGAAGAAGGGATAAAAACCTTAAAGTATTAAAATCAGCATCTGCCATATTACAGTTTCTTAGGGGACTTCTTGGGTAGCCAGTCTGAACAGATTGCTTGGCCAAGTGCCAACAAAAGTAACTAATATCACACTCTAATCCGGGTGATACTTTCTGGCATTTCATGACTTAGTTATCTGAAGGACTGATATTCCCAGTAGACACTGACTGTCCAAGTGCTTTGCTTCTCTTTCCTTACATGCTTACTGTATCACAATTCATTGCAGTGGCAGTTTCCAAGTGATTCAATTTTGAGGTTTTTCATGTTCAGAGACTGTTTTCTGGCATGAGCGAAAATGGCAACATAAAGGTTAAGCAAATGAAAACAGAATAAATTTGCAATAAAGGCCACACAATGCATCTGCTGTTAGGCAGACTGGGTTCATTATCCCAAATTCCTTTCTGCTTGGCATTAGTATCCTTGACAAGCCTAACCAGACTGACTTGGCAACATGCCATGTGAATGGATGGCCTGAAGTGCAGTTATCCAGATGTACAGTGGATAGAAGGATTCAGGAAGAACAATCTCAACACTGCACTGTGCTACATTGCCAGTGCTAATATATTGCAGCAGTGGACCAGAAAACACTGGAGGTGAACCTCAAGTATCTCAATACAACAATTTCACTCTGCCTAAAAGGCAAGAGAAGCTGGAGCACCTTGCAACATTAGGCAAAGCAGTCCCCATTTTAATGGGCAGGCACCAGGGAGAACAGCATGGCTGGAGAGCAGTCAGCCTGCATATTGCACAATGCCACAGTGCAAACCTCCACAGAGAAGGTGACATCATGCAGAGATTACTACTGGCCTAACAGCTCAGTTGTTTGGAAATTATTAATGAAAGCAGCCTACAGAATCACCATTTCCAGCTGCACACTGCTTTTTCCAGAAGCTGAAAGAGTTGTACCCTGACAGCACGGGCTGCCAGACAGCTCAGGTTGAATGTTGTTTCTACTCCCCTGGACAAATTTGGGCTTAACAGTTTTGCTGCTCCAACTGCCCAAATATTCTTAGCAATTTGTATTGTTTAGGACTGTTGTGCAAGTACTGCTTATTTTTAATGTCTGACTCACTATACAGACACAACTTTAATAAAAGAAGGAGTACAGCAACTGTATGGTTATCACCATTTATTATAATGATGTTTTCTAGTCAGAGGAGTGAAAAAATGCCAGTTCCAGCTTTAGCTAAGTCACCAGATAAGACCTGTCATCTGGAGACTCATCATTACAAGGCTGAGAGTCCTGCTACTTCAGGAATTTTCTAATTTCATAGAAATGTCCAATATAAGTTTAAGATTTTCATCACGTTCTTTCTCTGTGATTACCAGTCTCTCCGCTCAGCTGACAAGAAAAAAAAATCCTCTCCCCTCACAAAAATCTCCAAATGAACCAAAAAACAACATGTCAGCTTTCTTCTTGCTGCAGGAGGCTCGACTGAAAGTCAGGTACACCCTGGCTTCAAGGCTATATCCCGCTAGAGCTTTTCAACAAATCAAAACATTTCTATTTTATCCTGGATGCCTTTCTGGGGCTTTCTTGATCTTCAAGGTATTACCTTCATTACTCAACTTTAAAGCATTGGCTAAAAGCCTTTACAATACCTCCACAGAACTGCACACAATTCCCATTAATGTAATGGCCTCTCTGTAATATTAATGCCTTCTTCATTTATCACTTTCACATACTAACTTTGACAATAGAGTTATGTCTCATTACAATGACTTCTTGAATTCAATCTTTTTTGTCTTTTCTAACAACTCAAACTAAAAGAAGCCATTTTTTGACAAGAGCCATCTGTCAGCAATGATTAAGTCTCCTGAAAAATAGGTCAGGTACACGAATACATTTTGCTTCGATCCAATATGCTTAATGCAGCATCTGTCATTAGTATTGGTGATATCACAGAAAGACAATGATTAATTTCAGTAATTGGCTTTTCTACTCTATCCCAGAACACATGAGGACACCACTAAAACAGCTCAGATGCCTCTGAATCATCAAGTGGAGCCTAAATTTACTTATACTTCCATGACTTAACTTTGATATTTCAACTTAAAAGCACAAACTTGTATGTTTGTTTTTAAGTGCAGTGCAGCAATGTCAGATCTACGATTTAATCAACTGAAGTATGTACGAATGATTTGTGAGCAAGTTTCCCAAGACACTCCTGCCCAGGCCAATTAGAGTGTTTCTATCTTGATCCTCAAAGTACAGTATTTTCTTCCTGATTTAATAGTCTCAATGGAGTTTAGACCCAAATCAACAAACCATTAGTTGTGGCAGGAGCTTGGCTCAGGCTAATAATCAAGTGTCTGGTAAAGGATGAAACCAAACTCACGTTCTCCTTGGTCCCTGACAAGGGTATCAACCACTCAACCACTTGCTGCAATTCTGCCCTGCACAAGGGGCATGGAACAGGCTGTAAGAGAATAATCTGTTTTATCTCATACTCACTTAAATAGTACCAAGCAAATATCAAATAGGATCAAGAGTTGGTAAATAAGATTAGCACTATCAGTAAAGAAAGAATACAATCAGCTCAAGCCAAAGAGGAACATAAAAAGGATCTGTGCTTTGAATCAAAACACTTCTACATACTGATCTAACTAAGAAAGCTTAGGGACAGTAAGACTGGGCAACCAGACCATCAGCCCAGACTATCTATCTATCAAACACTTGTAATTCATATATGTTCCTTTTCCAGATTACATATAGGTGTCACATCGACCTTGGCCAAAATCAGTAGAATTTTGTTCCAGACAGATATAATGATATGATTCCATTTCCATCCCCAGTATTAATCAGCATTTACTAAGACTTTACTGGGAATGAAGATGATACAGCAGTAACTGCTTCACTTGACAACAAATGTGCAATACCTACAGAAGTCAGGAGTGCTCTGGAGGCCTGGGCTGTCCTCCTTTGCCTCCACCTGGAGAGACCCAGGGCCCTCAGAAGTTCATCATTTCTATGCTACCATTTCCCCCACGCTCCAGAGGGAAAGCCCACAAAAGCTTTTCCAACAGTGTCTTTTTAAGGGGATTCTCAGCACAGCCAAGATGGGAGAAGAGTTGCTTGGTTCAATCGCATCTGGTGTCACCCAGAGGTTCACCGAGGCGGGGCAGATCTGGGTAACTCACTTCGTGACACCCATTCCTCCTCAAACCAGGAGACTCGTCATCTATTTCAGAGTTCAGCGCGAGCAAAGCGACATTAAAGCAACAGAACCACAGACTGCAGGAACTTCCACACGCTGTATTAACACCTTGGGCCACAACATCACAGCGCGGCCCCGAACAGCCAATTATTTCGCCCTTCCTAATTCCGCAAAGGCCCGAAGCGAGCGAGCCGTGACCGAGCGTTCGCGACCCCCCGGTGCCCCGGCCCCGCGTACCCGTCACGGCGGGGCTCAGCCCGCGCGGGAGCCCATCGTGCGAGCGGCCCGGCGAGGCGCAGCTGCGGTCCCGGCGGGGCGGGATGGCCCGGGGCGGGACGGCCCGGGACGGCCCGGAACAGCCCGGAACACACGGCTCGCTCCCTCCCTGCCTGCCTGCCGCCGCCCCGGCCCGTCGCGCTTCCGCCGACGCGCAGCTCCCGGCTCGGCCGCGGCCAATGGGCGGCGGCTCCGCGGCGGCGGGCGGGCTTTCCGCCGACGGCTCGGGAGCGCCGGAAGCGTCGGGGACGTGCGGAGCTGCCGCGGGGCTGCCGCGCAGCGGGAGCGGGAAACGAGGCAGCGGCAGGTGGGTGAGCGGCGGGGCCGGGCGCGGGGCCGAGCCGCGGGCCGGCCGCCTTCCTCCGCGGCACCAGCGGGCCCGGAGCCGCTCCTCTGGCCCGCGGCTGCGGTGGGACGCGCTCGGCTTCTTGCGGGGCGCCCCGGGGCCGCCTTCCTGCCCCCTCTGCGAGCACGTGCTCGTTGTGCGGAGCGCCCGCCCCGGGAAGCGGAGCCTCGAGGGACGGCCCGGGGAGCGCGTCCGTCCCTCCCGCGCCGCGGCGGCCCCAGCGCTGCGGAGCCCCCGCGGGTGCGCTCAGACGCGGCGGCGGGACCAGCGCTGGGCAGGACGGCCCCCTCTGGGCAGCGGCTGCTGGGTCAGCGCCCGAGGTGGCTCGTGTGCCTCATCATTTAATCCTCTTTGAAACCCATATGGGACACAGGACTCTGATTCTCGCTTTAATTTGTATATTTGTTTTGAAGGGAAGGCTCGTCCTCCTTGTACATACATCTGGGCGTAATTTTAAGCAATCATTCGTAGCGAGTGTATGGAGGCTACATAAATCTCATTGTAAATGCTTTCACTGATGTGTGTGGTGGGTATGTTGGTGCAGGATCTATGTCCTTATTGAGGGATAAGTAAGACATGAGTGTGTAACTCAGGTCATTTCCTAATAAGTACTAGAATAAGTCTTTCAGAATAAATCTACGTGATTAGTTTAACAATAGGGTATTCTGTTGTTAAACTAATATTTTAAGTCTTTACTAGTATTTAAGCATCTGAAGTCTACTCTTCATGGTTCTTTATTCTCACTCATACTCCTTAAGTAGGCTCTTTCCCCTCCATTAGGGTTTTCAAGGATAGTCTATAAATTCTTTATCTGTGACTTCAAGGAAGCAAAGGCAGAAGTAACAAAAAGATGTGGGAACCTGCACAACCAGTGAGGACAGTTTGATGCAGTGGTTTGCCCTATGTGAAGTGCTGTGGGTTGGTTGTTACTTTCAAGAGTAATTTTTGAGAGCATTGTGGTTTTGACTGGTTATGGCAGCAATATGGAAAGTTGCCGTATTTTGTTGTCAGGATGGAAAGCCATGGGAGCAGTGGGGTTCCATGCAGTTGTTTGCAGTGCCATTGCTGGTGGAGCAGCTACATCAGAGCCTGGTAGAATATGCTTTTCATGGCACTGGCACTGATGATGGGCAGGTCAGTAACTGCAGGTAGTCAGGCAAAGATAAGTGCTAATAGATATCAGTCATTTTATTAATAGAACCAATACATTGCTTCCATTGCTCTTGTCCCAGTGACATAATGATGTAGTAAGGAAGTGCAACTGGTGGGATTGTAAATCCTCATTGGAATGCTGCTGCTGTTATTATTTTCAGTTTATGCATGCTATTTTAAGTAAAAATCATTGTGAATGGGTTGAGAAAGGTTGGAAGAGAACCTCTTGGTATCTAGGTGAATATCCCTGGACTTGTTGCAGTCATACTTCTAAATGCTTTTGAAACTCTTACAGCCTAATATTTGCTATTAGGCAGAGACAGATTGTCTTTGAACCTCTGGTTTTTCTCAGTGCCTCTCTCATGTTATTTTATTTCCTGGTGTTTCCCTCTGCTCTCACACTTGTGCTTTTTAACTTTTTCAGTAGGACTGTGTCTATTCAGCGTGTTTTACCTGTCCCAAGTACAAGGGGAAGATGAGAAAGTAACTTTCTCCCCCAAACCCATTTTTATCTGCCTTGCCTTCTGTCTAGGTAAGAGATAGTGGCTTATCTTTGAGTCTAATTGTTGGGAGATACAACAATATTTTCTGTCTTTATATCCTCACAGCAGGAATCATTCCAAGTTTTATAGTGCTATTGCTAATAAGTTACATTTCTCCTACATCTTGTACAAAAGCGTTTGAGCTTTTTTGATAGCTTTCCAAAGTAGAGATGATAGACAAAATTGGCTCACATTTGTCAGTCTCTGCTGTTTATCAAAGTAACATTATAAAACCAGATATATCCCAGTGGCATGGGAGGCACTCCAGCTGCCTGTCTCTGCATTTGCTTTGTTCACATATGGCAAGATGTAGCCATCTGGATTAGGAGGCTGTATGTGTTGAAAACAAAAATGTAGATTCTGCAGAAGGATGATAGCACACACTAGAAAATTAAAAATCCTGGAGAAGCAGATACTTGTGGCCTTGATGAAAATTGATGTCTCAAGTAAGTGTAAGCAGACAAGAATTGTGTACAAATGTTTCAAAGTACTGGAGTGCTTTTGTAAATATATCAGGAAGGTGCAAAAAATCTGAAGAGACCTGTGTAGTCTGCCTGATGAAAAAAGCTATATTAGCATAGAGCAAAACATAGTGCTAATTGGAGTAAAGCCAATTTTGGTGGCTGGCTACAGTAGAGCAGCTTGTGACGTGTTCATAGAATGACCTCTGCACTTACAGAATGTGTTTATTTGAGAGAAGATGCTGCTTTAGGTAAAATAGTCACCTCTGATCAAAAACAGGAAGAGATTGTTTAATATGGCAAGTAATTATATATCATAATATTAAGCATCAGCTGTTTAGTTTTTTTTTTTGTTGTTGTATATGCTAGTAGAAGATAGTTAATCAGGATGAGTTATAGTGTTTGGCGTGAAACAAAACCAGGTTTCTCTCATTCTTTGTTTTACAACAACTTCATGCCTACTGAGAGAACAGATATGAATCTCAATACAGCATAATAAATTCGAGATTTGAGCTCTTGAGTCCTTGTTAATGGAATTTTCTGATATTGATGCTAAGAGTTTAAACTGTTCGTGGTTTTTATTAAAGCTGTGTTAGGTCACAGTTAAGAAATTGATTGTTTTCTTTTTCTATAGAAACAGATAAAAGGTGCTCAAGATGCTGGGAATTACATTTTCTTCCCTTCAAGCATTTTTTTCTTTTGATGTTTTCAAATAGATCCTTATTTTATCTCATTGTTCTCAGCTATAATTTGTCAGTTTTGTCTTCTGTATAAAATTGGTCTTCTACTTGTTTACCTTAGCATCATTTTAACCAATCTACTTGATGGTTGATTCTGCCTGATTAACTTTCTTCATTCCATACCTCTAAATGCAGATGAGATTTTTTTTTTCCACCTGCATAGTTGCTTGTTGTCTAGTGTATATTTTTTTGTCAGTCTGTTGACTTTTGTGATAATGTAGCTCTACCTTTTTCCAGCTTGTGTTTTTGTTGAAATACTGGTCTTAATTCTTGCTCATTTCAATGAGGTCTGTCAGTGATAAAAAAAGGGGAGTGTTTTTATCAGCTTGATTCCTGATAAAATAATGGGGTGTGTATGTGAGTGTTGGTGCCAGTGATGTGTGTTGGGATGTTGCAGGTGGTTTGACTGACAAAGCAGCATGAGATGTAAGTCTGCCCTCAGCTTCAGTAGCACTTTTCTGAGATATGTTGCTTTTTGAACATTATGTTAACAGTTTCAATAACTTCTGCAGGCAAAAGGACAGGGTCATTTATCTTGGATAAATACAGGTGTGTATTTATCCAAATGGAAAAAAAAAAAAAACAGCCTGCTTGGAAACCTCACCTGAATTCAGCTCCTGGTATTTTGCTATTTGTCTAAAAAACTGAGGGTTGCCATCAAGTACCTAAATCTCTGTTGGTGTGAGAGGTGGGTGGGCTGTGGATGAGCAGGGGCAGTGGGTGCTGTGGGCACTTGAGGTGCTTCCCAGCTGTGGTGAGTGCAGACGGAAGGAATGGCCCGCCCTGGGCAGGGCCTGGGCATGAGGGACCAGCAGTGAAGTGTTTTAGGTGATGCCTTTTCAGCATCAGGATTTTGCCTTGCCATAGCTAATTCTGCCCCTCCTGTACATAAAACCACAGAAATGTTCAAGTACTGTTCTGGGCACAAAGATAAGAACATGGTGGGGACAGCGAAGAGCACATAGAGCATCCTCCTGGTAATGTGGGAAGGAGGGCATGGGGTTGGCCTGAGAGCTGTTCATGCACATACAGCCCTGGTGTGCATTTGTAAGGCTCTAGAAAAGGTCAGTGAAGTACAAAATAAAGAAAAGTTGAGGCAGTTACTGTGAAAGTGCCAGGAAGGTGCTTGTGATGATGTAGCTGACCACCCAATGCAGCAGTATGAGCAGTGGTTTCAGAATTAGTAACTCTTATGTGGAGCTTACTGGAGAGGGCAGGGACAGTGGATCCTCTCGCTTTTGTCCTTACCAAAACTAGGATGAGCTGCTTGGTTTAGTCAGCTTTTGATTTATAACCTGTAGCTACATCAGACTAGTTCTGTGTCTTGGTTGTAGAACAAACTTAAGGTCAAGTCTGTTATAAAATGAGACTATAATTTTAAGAAGATAATCTGGTTTGTTTGAACCAATGCTAGGGTTCAATCTCTGAACATAGATGCATCTTGTAGTTGAGGAAAGAACTTAATTCACTGTCTTTTACCAGAAGAAAAAAGATCAAGCTTTTAATTAACTTCTCATCACATGCAACTGAATCTTATTTTTCTTTACAAAGACAGATCACAGTGTACAGGCAGTTAAAACATTTAGATTGTATCTGTCTGGTTTACTTAACAGAAAAAAATATACTTATGATGAATATATTTGTGTTTTTTGCTAACCTCAGTTTCTTTTTTTTGTAGGTAGGTGAATGGATCTTCAAAAGCAGAGTTGCTAAAACTGACAGAGAAGTAAGTATATGAGTGTTGTTATATCTTGCAAAAGTGTGTATCAGAATTAGTGCTATCTCTGTTCACAGTTTATTAATTCTTTTATGTTGATTCTTAGCATCTGTACTAATCAATAATTTTATATAGCTTCAAAGTCTATTTCCAGTAAAGTGTTTTTATTTTGTGCAAGTAGGTAACATGTATTTCTCCTTCTGAACATGACCTGCTGTTACTTTTCTGTATTGACTGTTTTTAACAGCTAGAGCTACTACTGTGAAGGGAAGGTTTGAAAAATATAATTCTAGCAGCTGCATATCTACTTTCAGTGTTGCATAGTAGATAATTTGTCACCTTTATAATCAGCAGAAAGATTTGAACTCCTCAAGTCTGTGTTGTCTAGCACAGCATGAGTAGAATCTCTTAGGACGATGGTTTATTTCCACTTGTCTTTAATGACTAACTCTGCTTCCAAAGTCCCTTTCCTCTGAAAAGAGGTATATTTTTTATTGTGCTGGCTCCCAATTTAAAACAGGAAGTATCTTCATGTGAAGAATGTATTGTATGCATGTAATCAAAATGTGGGGCTTTGTACTAAGAAATTATGTGCTGCATTTTGATCTCTTTCCAGACAGTTTAGTTGATGAAATAATTCAAAGTTATTATATTTTATTAAAAAGTAGAAATTATTTAATCTAATAAGTAGATGTTGAATTACTTTTAAAAAAGTTCCAGTATTTTTAGCAGAACACTATTAAAAGTGCTGTAAGGTATGTGTGTGCATTTGTCTGTACATCTAGTACTTGCAATATGCATATATTTCAATAGAGTGGTTTATAGTATCTCCAGTTCCTGTAATTTTACTGATTATACTGGACTAATTTCCAGTTCCATGTTCTTGCCCATACTGCAAGTTATTTTTGCTCCAAGTGCATTACATACTTTCCATGTTTTAAAGGGCCAATAACAAAAAGTGTATGTACAGAACTTGTGCATAATACATTGTATTGGGAGAAATCCTGGAACCTTTATTTTTCTGCTCACTGTCCTTTTGTCTATTCATAATGGGTCTGGTTTTCACTAATTGTATTTTCATTGTCTTAAGTGGCTTATAGAAGAGATGAAATGTGGTCGGAAGGGCGATACGACTATGAAAGAGTTCCAAGAGAACGTCTCCCTCCAAGGATTCATGGTGATGTAAGTGTGCAGCAAGCATTGTGTCTGCAGCATTATAACATTATACTCTACCTTTATACAATGACCTCTACCATAGGAGATGGATTTATCTACCTGTGTAAGTTCCAAGTATATCCCAAGCTCATTTTTTCCCCTGTTCCTTGAAGTCAGCAGTTTGGCACATGCATCTGCACAAAAATAATAGGCTGCCTACTGAATTAAGTATTAGTTTCTTTTTTAAAATTTTCAAATCTGTTGGAACTGTTTTCGAATATTTGTATTTGGGTGTAATTCTTCGTGTTATTAAGCACAGGATTTTTAATAACTTCTGGGGAACAAGAGCCCATACTAATGTTATATTTTTCCATAGTCTTTTTGTGGAGGGATAGAATGTAAGAGAATGGTGCAGAAGGTAGTCTCATACCTGAGGAGCTGCAGCTGCACTAATCACCAAAGATTAGGAACAGGCCTGCCCTTAACAGGCCACAGCTGTGTCCAGTAAGAAGATGAGTGCTACAAAAGGGTTAGCTGGTTGAAGAGAGAGTTGGAGTTGGTTGGTTGTGTTGTGAGGGGAGTTGGAGTTTGTTGGTTGTGCTGTGAAGGAGTCAGTGCTGTGAGGAGCTGCACATGAGGAATCACCAAGAAGGTATGGGAGCTTCACAATAAGATGACAGCATTTTTTTTATGTCAGTGTTTCTTTTAAGTAACTTGACGTGGTAAAGGAACTTCTTTCATGATTGTTCTTGTCACCAACAAAGTTTCTTTATAATGTTAAAAGTATAGGGGAAGATGTTTTTAACAAGTGTTGAAAGTACACCTGTACTTTCAAAGGAGTCCTGTAAAAGAAGCACTTTACAAGAAGAATGGCAACAGAAATCTGCTTTGTAGATACAGAGTCTTTTGTGGTGTGTTATGTATGTATGTATGGTATGTTTGTAAAAGCAAATGCAGAAGCTGTGCTATAGAATAAGTTCAGAATGCTTTTAGGAATTCTCTGTTCCACCGAGTTGGGCCATTTTTTTCCCTCCCTTGTCTGAAGTCTCCAATAAATAAATAAAACAGGTTGTGGCTTTGTCTTTGGAAGTATTACACCGTAAATAGAATTTTAAGAATACTTTCTGATATTTCTATTTGCATCCTGTGTAATGTGCTTTTGACAAAATTAAATTTCAGGTGCCAGTTCCTCTTATCTGACTTCCCTTTTACTTATAGCAGATGTTGAAGTAATACCATAGCCGATTTAGTGCATCTTCTGGGTTCCCTCTGTTTTGTTTTCAGCTTGTCTCTTTGGAGACTTTTGGTTACTCTATGTACTAATTACACAGGCTTCTCTATTTGGTAGTGTATCTGTTCTGTGACATTTTTGTTACTGTGACAGGCAACAGTAACATTTTTCGTTTTCAGCAAGCTGGAAATCACGTTGATTTCCACAGGGTGTTTAGCTACCTCTTTCTCCAAAATGCTTATCAAGAATAGGACAAGAGGAAAGGCAGAATGTATTTTCACACATGTTTTTTCAGTCGTTTGACTAATGCATGTCAAATTTAATTTAACCATTGTATCACTGACATTTCTAAATTCCCGTAATCTTTCTGGCTGTCCAGGGAGCAATGTGTGGTCAGGCATTATGAAAATTTATAGTCTAAAAGATTTGCATTTTGATGCAAGTGTTTACTAGGTAGTTCAATGCTAGCTTTATATTACATATGTTTGGAACTGGGGTTGAAGGCAGTAGCAGAGTACCCTCATCACAATGAATATTACCCATCTGTACCAAAACAACACCCCCAGTAGCTGGGCTAACCAAGATATGGTGTCTCTCTGCCATACTGAAAGATGGATATGGAGTTCCTTCTCATACAGCTCTGCAGATTCAAGATAGTTGGAAGGTACTTTCTGTCCTTGTAAGCCTGTGCTATTGTGTTTGTGTCCACATGTAGAAGTCTGACTTAATTTTGATTGGGCAAGTGAAATGGAATTAATTTGTTCAATCTGTTAATATGCTTAGTGTTTGCTGCTAGGTTAGTATGTTGGAAATAAGATGTGCCAATGATACAGAATGAAGTATCTTTTTTTTTTTAAGAAATCGAGAGATGTGTCCTCATCTAAACTGAGTTCTAATTGTGTATCAAGTATAGATTGTAGTGGAAACACAGTTACCGTAAAGAACGGGAAATTGCAAGCACTTGACGTAATTGTGCAAGTAGGGTACTCATGGAGTTTTCATGTGGCTGTTTTTCTATGTGCCAGGATAGTTGTGTAGTGGGGTCTTCTGGGTGAGCTTAAAGCATGGAGCAGTTTTATTTAAGCTGCCCAGCCGATCTTTGTAAGACACCAAACTAAAAAGAATAATTACATGTGGAGGATGTTCGATGAGGTAAGAGTAGATCAAACATTATGACTGTGTATATAGTCTCCACTTTGCACCTGTATGGCTGGCTTTAAACTGCCCTCTAGTCTGTTTGTTGTGTTTGTTGGGCGCTCTCTGAAATCAGAACTTTTTTTTCCTGCATGACAATATTTAGCAGTTTGTGAATACAATGTATGTTTCTGCAAAAACTATCTGAAATGATTAGATTCTGACTTCTTACTGTTAAAAAAAATAGCTTGAGTGTCTTCCCCCCCCACCCCTGCCAAATCCAAATTGCACATGCTAACTCAAGTGTCTGCATTAGTAGTTTTTGTTTAAGGCCCATTAAAAAAACTTTTTGCTAAAGGAAGAAGATTTAAAATACAAAATCTTGCATTCATGTTTTCATCCGCTTTTTATTTGCAGTTTAATTATATAAAACTTAGTTCTAGTAAGATTAAAGTTGTATCTTTTGCAGCTGTGCAATTTGTACCTAATAAACAAAGAATTTCTTTAGTTGACAAATGGTATATGACATGCTATTTGAAGGAAATAAATTTGTGTTCTAACAAAAATCTGCTTGAAATTTGCACTAAAAGAAAAACCAAGAGAGTTAAAATTCTGTCACTTGAATCTTCAGATGACCTACTGCATTGTATTCAGTGTGTGTTTATCTATTCAGGTTATGAAGCAAGATCTATCTTAAATACAGTCTCTGCAGTATGGAGGATGTTATGGACATAAGGAAAATTGTTAGTATTTTCAAATGACTGTTATTTTTTTGTAGACATTACAGGTGCAACTTTCTTTGTTGCATTCTAAAAATAATGGACAAATCTGAGGGATACATGTAGCTAACCAATGCTCAGAAAGTAGCTAATGCTACTGCTTATAAACTCTCAAAAGACAATTAAGCCATGTTTAAAATTTTCTCTCTATATGTAATGCCCAAGAATTGAATAGGAGTAGTGTCCAGTTAGATTTAATCAGTTATTCCACTGTCAGACTGGCATGATTTTTAATGTTTGCTGTTTCCTTGTGCAATTTCCTCTTTTAAGTCCCATATTTAGAAATAACTTAGTTCTACATTTGTTTGTGCGTTACGGATTTTCAGCTGTTAAAAGCAATATGATGTTGTTTGTTTTGTGGTCTAGGGTGATTACCACAGAATAGTAAACATTGTGCCCAAGAAGCCAGGCCTGCTGGAGAGACCTGGGGACGGGAGCTACAGTCGCTACGACGATTACGGTCACGCCGAGTACAGAGACTACAACGCGGGCCGCAGCTTCGCCCACGACCGAAGGAGTGGCCCTCCGCACCGAGGTGTACGTAAGGTGATTCTTCTCTCATGTTTGTTTTCCCATTAAGGCTTGAGTTGTAGGTAATTAAAATGCTGGAAAGGTCATTATTGTTGCCCCTGCAACCCAGCCATTTGAAATTCTGTAATTTCAGGGTGTTGATGGTAATTTATAGTTCCAAGACGAAAGTCTTCTTTAAGCATATATGCTTTGGAGACTTCCGTAGTTTGTGTTTTTATGGCATTGCAAAGTTGCTCTCTTCAATATTGACACAGGAAAAAGTAAAAAGTAAATGGATACAGTGAATAAATTGAGAAGATATTTATTGCAAGGAGTAATATTTTTTTTTAACTCATTAAATGCTTTGGTTTTGCAATAATTAAGTACCATTTGGCAATTAATTGTACTTGACATATGAGATACATGTCATGCAGTTGTTTTGCCTGTATGTTTTGCAGGATGAATCAGGATACAGATGGTCAAGGGATGATCACTCTACAAGACCTGAATACAGGTATTTTTTGATTCTAGTAGTGCCATCCACAGGCTGCAAATATTTAGGGCATTTTACTTGGTCACCAAAACAGCTGGTAGAGCAGACCAGTGAAATAACAGGGAAAGGACATCCGTTGAAGTGAAAGACAATAGTGGAAAAATGGGTTTTAGTTTTATTGTCTGAAATAGAAATTGAAGAAATTATATGACAGGAAAGTCTATAGTTTAATAAGGATAGGAGGCATCATGATAACATCATGAGGATGGTAACCTGTAAGTGTAAGTAATTTAATGCATCTCTGATGAGTCACACTTCTTACATGATTTCAGAGAATTCTTTGTTCTATTATTTGATTCTGCAGCTGCAGTACATTGGGGCTGCAGTATAATGATGCCTGTGCCATTTTAAAGGTTGGTAGGATAGATAATAGGATTATGAAGTTCACCACAGCTTTCTTCTGAGCTCCCTGTTTTCTCAGCTGAACTGATGAATATATATTTCCATCATATGTAATGTTAATTTCTATGAACCCTCCTTAGTCTGTACCTCAGGTTCCCATTTATGAAATCTAAGGACAAGTAGTAAATCATAGGGCTGTAATGTACATATGCCTGCAGTGATGTTTGATATGGTTTTTTTGAATTAGCAAAATAAAGTGCACAGGATAGTGTTACACTCAAAATTTATCGACAAGGATGAAAGTCACCTTAAATACTAAAAGAAGAATTGATTGTTAGTATAGGTGAAATATTAGCAGTCTGATCTAAGAATGTCATCTGATGGCTGTGCTTTTATATGCCACATCCTACATTTCCACTTCTTGAGACGTCTATTATACCAGCTTGTATTTGTGGATATTGCATCACGGTGTTAGTCATAATATCATAGAATAACTCCTTGTGACAACATATATTTAAAACTATGGGTATACCATACAAAGATCAACAGAAGTAAAGCAAATTAGCTAGAGACACCTGACCAGGTGGAAAAATTTCTGTGAAACCAGCAGCAAGTTAAAAAAAAAAAGACTGTAAGCAGGTCAGAAAAAGTTCAGACAGGGCAAGCCTTAGATTTGTGGTGTTGTAAACTCAGTATGATACTGTTAATAGCAATATCCATACAGGGACACACAGTTGCAGTAGATGTCTATTCCATTGAATAGGATGATTTAGACATAGCATGGATGGATTATTCTATCATCTCACCATAAAGGAAATCCTTCATATACCACAAGGGTCTTGGTGCAATAGACTTCTTTCAGAATTGCATTCTTGGGGCTAGAAGCAATAATAAAAGGTTTTGAACAGGAGTGCTTAATAAAATTTTGTGTAAAAGTTTTTCCATCTTTTCCTCTCAAGTTAGAAGAATCAGAGTTGTTGAAAGCTGAGGAAAAACACCAGAAAGGCTGAGAAGACTGAGTTAGTGTCAGGCAATTTATTGTACACAGAGCAAGAGTGGCACCCAGTGGTCAAAAAGTTTGTCTTAAATGCATCCTGATTTCTTCCTTTCAAAATACAGTTAAAAAAAGTGAGGTTAAAATGTCAGCTCATTTTGTTGAAGGCTTTATAAGTGTGTTGTGTGGAATATGATAGTCCCATCTGAATATGTATTATGTACTTCAGATTAAAGAGCTGTTACACAACTGCAATAATGCTATGGAAGAATTTCATAAAGGTCCATGATTCAAATATATTTGGAATTGAATGAAATCCTACTGATTCATTATATAAATATAGCAAATAGTCTTGAAAGTAAAGTCTTCTGATCAGACTGCAAAACATTTGTAGTATTCCATGTTTGTAATAAACTTAATTACAATTCTTTGCATATTGCCCACCATTGAGCAATGTAGTGGATCTCATGTAGTGGAAAGTACATTTCATGGTGTATGTTGTCTCCTGTGGTGAAAGTGCTAATTGCTTTCTATTTCAAAGACATTTGCTCCACAAAATATGGTATTAAAAATTTATTTTGTGCAAAAATGCCTTCTCTTTGGATATGCTTAAAGTTATTTTAGTTAAGTTCTTTGGAGTACACATAATTCTTTCTTTTTTTGAGGAGATAGGAGGAGTTTTAAGATGATTTTAACCAGAAGGATTTTTTAAAAAAATTGCATGGAGCATGGCTAAATCATAGTTAGAAGCTAGACAGTCAGAAGTCTTGTATTTAATGGGTTTTCATAGTTAGTACAGTGACTTTAAATTCTTAAAAATAATAGCTCATTTATTGACTGAGATAATAGCTTTCTTTTTTATTTTCAAAATTGCAATCAGCTGGAAGAAGTAGTTGTCAATATGATCACATTTCCCTTTGAGTATTCATCATTCACATGTTCCTGTTTTGGTTTTTGAAAACATACCTGTCAAAAGGTACCTTCTTATCTCTTACCCTTTGTATTTTTCTTCCCCCAGTCTTGATTTAGAGAGCTGAAAAACGTTAATTGGGGTTCTCCTGAAGTAAAATGCTGCTTATCTGCAATATCAAATGTCCTTAAGTGAGTCCTGTGTGCAGTTTTGAGCACCACAATGTGAGAAAAATATTGATCTTTTAGAAAGTGTCCAAAGGAGGGTAACAAAGATCATGAAGGGCTTTGAGGAGAAGCATTATGTGAGGCAGCTGAGGTCACTTGGTCTGTTCAGCCTGGGGAAGAGGAGACTGAAGGGAGGCCTCACTGCAGTTACAGCTTCCTCATGAGAAGAGGGGCAGACACTGGTCTCTGCTCTGTGGTGATGAGTGACAGCACTTGAGGGAATGGCCTGAAGCTGGGTCAGGGTAGGTTTGTGTTGGATATCAGGAAAAGGTTTTTCACCCAGAAGGTACTTGTGCCCTGGAACAGGCTCCCCAGGGAAGTGGTCACAGCACCAGCCTGACAGAGTGCAAATGTTGGACAGTGCTCTCAGGCACCATAGTGTGGCTCTTGGGGATGTCCTGTACAGGACCAGGAATTGGTCTTTAGTGATCCTTGTGGGTCCCTTCCAACTCCTTATGTTCTATTATTCTGTAATTCTCTTTGCTGTTGAAGAAACCAGCAGTTAGGGATTTTTTTCTATTTTTTTCCTATTGTTTTTTCAGTGATATTTTGTTGGGGTTTTTGTAAGCTTCTTGTATTTTTCTTAAAAGTAGGACATGCTTGCTTACTTAGCATTTGTAGAGCTGTGACTTCAGCTGTGATGTGTCTAATGACCAGCAGCAGTTCTCCATGAGTGAAACAGGATTGCAGAGGTTCTAGCACTTGGTCTACTGTCTTTTTTTTCTTGCCTTCCTCCTTATAGGGTTATGCTCCAGTTTCCAAGCAGCTGTCATTCACATGGTAGACATTATCATGTCTAGCACTGAGTGGAGCATTACTATTCCTTCCACATGCTTTGAGGGTTGTTAGCCCTGTTTTATGCTATGTTTAGTGAACAGCTGTCATCCTGACCATGACTTTTTTATGGTGAAGATACACATTTTATATGTAAAAAATAAAGGAATTCAGAGAATGTGTGGGGCATAGATTTTAAACTGAGTTCTCAGCTCTTTCTCTCCTGCTGTCACCTAAGGAATTCTGACCTCGTGAAACTGATGTGAATTTTGTTTTAGCTTGATTTCAAGTGCCTTTTGGTTCAAGTGTGGTTGGCACATACAAAGAATTGTACATCATAGTTTGGAGGAAACTTTCTGCACACATTAATGTTTTGGTTGCTGATGCTGTGAGAGTTGTGAGACTTAGCAATTCAAAGGAGTAGAGATCAATTAAGATGTGACTTCTTTGTACATTTATCTTCTACTGATGTTGATAATTTCTGGAGCTGTGTTAGTGCTTGTCCTCAGTGATATATTGGGCTCATTTATGCAAAGCACTCATGCATGTCAGATTTTTTAAAAAGTTGCAGGGAACCGTGCTGTTATATGTTGAAGGATTGTATTTTGCAGTACTTCCCTATGGGCCTCATGGCAATGGATTTTGCATACAAGTTCATTTTTATAAGGTCAGATGAACTTTTCAGTGTGAAATGCTTTGGGAGATTGTTAGCTGCTGTTCACTTTAGTCATGCCAAATTTTAATCCTTTTGAGTGCACAGAGCATTACTTCATTCTTTTTTTTTTTTACCAACCAAACTGAGTTTACAAGATGTGAAATATACGAAACTTGGCAAGTTAAGATGGGTAAGACTCATCTTCAAAGAGAAATTACAAAATGACGCACTTGTAAATCCCAGCTACACATGCATTAAATTTGATCCTTAGAATTATCTGAGGCCCAGATTTTTGTAAAATAAGGGTTGCCATATTTGTGGAATAAGTAAAAAATGGACTCCTGAGAAGCGGCTTACATAGGACATTTTAATATCCCCTCTTCAGCTGTAAATGTGAATAATTTTTCCTTTGCTAATGGAGGAAACTTGTTGCTACTATGCGTGTTGTTTTGTTTATTTCAGGTTAGATTTTTCTCCCATGTTCTAAGTGAAATTAGGAAGTATTTTAGTAGTCTAGTCTTTAATTCTAGTGCATTTGTCCATCAAAAACAGATCTGCTTATTTCCTGGAATGCTTAGGAAATGCTTTGTAATAGATGGAAATACTGAAGTAATTTTGGTGCTACAAATGAGAGAAAACTGTCTAGCAAAATATAGAAACTTAATTGTAAACAGTTTGTGGTCTGTGAACAGTTGAGATTCATCAGTCAGTTCTATGGTTTGTTTTGGAAGTGTTCTAAATCAATGGCTTATTGTCTTTTATTTGAAAAACAAAAGTGGTTTTCTGAACATTAAACTTGGAATTACCACTTTAGGGGGATAAGGTATAATATATCTTGGGTTTTCTAGATGCATGCACCTTCACAGTGAGAATGGGTTTACTGCAGGCCATGGAGTAAATTGGTTGCAAATTGGGGGTAGAAGCTCAGCAATCTTGGCTTTTTGATCTCTGCTTGAACTACCCTTGCATTTAGTGATTAACCCCTTGTCAGTGCACAAAGTGGTGACAGGAGGTTGTAGAGTTGTGGTCTGAAGATCGTACGTTGAGGAGAAAATTGTACTTTGGTAAGAATGGTTATTTTAAATGAAGACCTTTGATGAGACAGTCTCCAGATGGAAGTTAACGGTCACCGACTCTTCTCTGAATAAAGCAGCATTTAATTTTGAGAGTCCAGATGTGCCATAGGCCAAGGCAGTTATCATTATATTATCACTATGCAATCACCTTTGAGTTACAGGGGGCAGTTATTTCTTGGGCTTTTTTTCTCCTCCCTCTGTGTTTTCTTAAATTAATGAAATAGTGAATGTGTTTAAATAGTATAATATTTTAAAGCAGTATATTATATTGGGAGAGGCATTTAGGCTTTGGATTTAAACTTTCTTGTAATGTAAACTGATCTGTATCTTGCTTATAGAAGATAAACTTAGCCTAAGGGATTTGAGAGATGATGCTATAAATGTACATAAGTCTGCTGATTCATTGCAATATTTGACAGCTCTTAAGGGACACCGCACAAGAACCTCATTCTTTATTAAAAAACGTGTGGAGGGACATAAATATGGCAGTCACCCAAAGAAAATGGTCTTGCTTTTGACAGAGATTGATAAGCAGAGTTGTAATCATACTCATTAGCACATGCCTTTTTCTTTTAATAAATAAATATAATCTCTGCCAGAACATTGAACCTCTCAGGTATTCACATGGCTGAGTAGAGTAGCTTGGTTATTCATATACAAAATTACAGTTTCCTTATAATAGATCATTGTGGTAGATTCGTTATACCTGTCTGCAACTCCAGGCAAGAACTTGTCTGTTGAAATCTTTTGCTCAGAAAACCCATTGTGTTAAGCTGCTAGCTAAATTAGTTTATCTTGGCTTATGATATTTTGGAGGGTGGAGGGGGAAAATTAGAACCGTTTGGAACAAGATAATAGGTAATATACAACTTAAAAGTTGATTCTGGTTTACACTAAATATTTAATGACTTCATATTCAGTTCATGTTTTATGCAGCAGTCTTACTGATTCAGTAGTTGCTGCATTTTCTTTAAGAGCTGTTTTCTGCTCTGCTGGCTGTAGCTCTTTTGTGCTTGGGACAACCAATTTGTTTGCAAACTGAGATTTACGTTCCATAATTTGACTGTCATTATTCAGTCAGAGTTAAATATATCTGATTGTATGCTTGCACTTTGGGTTCTGTAGGTCTATAAGTTTTTATTTTGAGTGGATTTTAAGAACTCAAATCTTCTCATGCAGATACCACATAGCATTTTAAAAAATGCCCTGTACTGAAGACTGAGTATAATCAAGAGTAGTTCAGAAATGTCTACTGGTGCAGGTCAACTGAAAGTTAAAAAGTTTCAGTTTGGACAAGTTTGGTTTTATTGTTGTGATGAATCTTTCTTCTGTTTAACTTGGAACTCAGAGGCTGTGTGAGCACTGCCTGTTTTCTTACTAGGAATTTTATGTCAAACTGTGTTTCTGCTCTGCTCATATGGGCCCTGTGTGCATATGTCTAGAATTATTCTGGAAACCTTGTTCAAAGCAAGACTGCTGTCATTCCACTTCTGAAATGTTTGTCACTTGAGAATGGGGGGAAAGGAGAGATTAATAGGCAGAGTTTCAACTGTAGAATTTTTTTGCCCCCATCCTATAATGTAAAAATATGGACAGGAGGTAGAAACTGCTCTTATTTTCAACTGGGATGTTTTTATATGTTTTAGCTAATTCTGTGGCTAAATTGGAAGGTGAATGTTGCTTTTGCTGGCAAAATATTTGTTATAAATTATTAAAATATAATACTTATATTCTTAAAAATTGTTGTTGAATAAGGAATGGCCAGGTAGTAAATTGACTTGTAAGTATTTATTTGACAAAATTACAGCAAACACACCAAATATGGTAAAAAAACAAACTCCAGAAGTTCTCATCATGTCAATTCTCAACTGCTATCACGTTTATTTGACTTGCTTTTGATCCAAAGCTGTGTCACACTTTAAGGGATTGTGGCCTTTTGTGTGTACGACTTTTTCCCACTGTAGTTTATGTAAGGTTTTAAATTGTCTTGTGAAATTGATGTCATCATTATATTTTTTTCAACAGGGGCTATTGCGTGAGACACCTGTTTACTAGAGATGTTGATATGTTATGATACACCTCTAAGGAAGAAATTCGGTAGTCTGTGCAAACTCAGTTAAATTTTGTGTTAACATTGATTACATGTTTAAAACTTAGTCCCACCTTGGGAAAATTATGATTTCCTTCTAATAAATGTTGTTTACATAATGCTAATAAACTGTAAGGAGCTCATCTGTTTACAATGTATGATAGGATACGTGCCTAAAGATAAGATTATGTACCTTTCCCACTGTAAGGTCTTGATTAACATATTTCCTAAAGAAAGTCTTTGAAAAGCCATCTCACCTGGTCCAGTCTTACAGCTAGCACTATAGATGGTATCAAAACTAACAGGGTAATGCTGCATTGGGAAATAATGAGGCAAACTCCCATGGGTAGCACTTGATTATTCTGGAAAATTTCCTAACTACTTCACTGAAAAACAGCTAGCTTTTGAGACAGTGGGGAAGGGAAAGAGAAGGGAGTCTCCCTTTGAGTGCAGACAGCTTCTGTTAAGATGGCATCAAACTGAATAATCTCAGAGCCAGTGAATTGGACTGATGAATGTAGTCATGGCTTTCTCATGTTGAGGTATATTGTCACAGAGGACTTTGATTTAATTTCCCAAAGGAAGGTAAATTCTTCATCATCTGTTAGATTCCAAGGACTTGTTTGTTATGTTTTGAATATACTAAACATTTTAGATTCTATTCCCATTGAGAGAGAATGGAAATATTAGGATACAGGAGAGGAAAAAGTTTAATGTTCTTGATAATTTAGGCATCTTTTGTTAAGCATTTTGTTTCAAAGAGAAAATTTTTGATGTGTCATTTCCTTGTGTTTAGGGTGTTATGATCTACATCTGAGGAAAAGTTCATTAATAAAGCAATCCATGATCTCATGATGTTGGTATTATTTGTAAAAGATGATACTATTTTCGTGTGGTAACAAATTATTGTCAGTGTTAGTCCTGATATTAGTTCATGATATATATTTGCATAACCTTAGAGGTTCTTTCCTTTGTAAATGAAGTTGTGTAGAACTTGTCTGTGAGCTGACAATAAATGCCTTTGTCTGAGTGAAACTGAATATTGATGTCACTACACAGAGCAGGGTTGGGTCAGCCAGTTGGGGGAATGTCTTTTTCTTCTGAGGTCTGACTTTTAATAGTTGCATGTCTTAATTTAAGTCATAATTTATCTAGCCTAGTATGCCTAATTATTTTTGAAAACTATGCCTAATTATTTTTGAAAATTATGCTTGAGAGCATGATTATGGAATTTGGAAGTAAAATGAACAAAAGGTTTCAATGTATTGACTTCCAGAATAATAGAATGGTTTGTGTTGGAAGGTACCTTCAAAGGTCATATAGCCAACCCCCTGCAGGAAGCAGGACATCTTCAAGTAGGTCAGGTTGCTCAGAGCCCCAACCAGCCTGACCCTGACTGTTTTTCCAGGGATGGGTTATTTCCTCTCTGGGCAACCTGTTCCAGTGCTTCAGCATGCTCATCATAAACATTTTGTGGTGGAGCCTTTCTTCTTCAGGCTGAATGCCACCAACTCTCACACCTTTCCTCACAGATGTGCTCCATCCCACTTGATAATTTTTGTTGCTGTCTTTTGTACCTGGTCCAGCTGTCCATCATGTCTTTCCAGGACTTTGGAACTGGGTGCAGTGGTGTACCAAGTGGGATCTCATCAGTGTAGAGTAGATGGGTAAACTAATTCATGTTTCAGTTACTAGACTCAGTATGCATTCTGCAGTTTTTATCTTGTTAGAGGCAGTTTTTGAATATTTTGTTTAAGGATTATCTAAGTAAGGTGAAAGATTACAGAGGAGACTGAAGTGTGAAGCAATTACCTTCTTTAAAATCTTTTTTCAGCTACTATTAATTTATTAATACTTACTAAAACTTGTGTCTGTTAGACAGCATTCTGTTTTAGAACTTATCAGTAAATTTACATTCATTACTCACAGCCAGTGTTGCTAGATATGTATGTCTGTTATTTTTAGGAAAAAAAAAAAGGAGTATTACTTCTTTGAGGCTTATTGAGTCTAACTTCAACTGCTCTAGAATTCTGTCAAGGAACCTGTTTTATTTATTGTAAGTAATGAAAAGTCACAAATGCAATAAAGAGACTGATTTTCCTACAGTAAAAGTATATTTCCACAGCAGTTTTAACTATCTATGTGGTCCTTCCTGTCTCCCTGGTTCTGTTTCAGGTGTTTGTACATTTCACATAGCTGGCTGTGTGTGCTAGCCCACCACAATGAATTAAATATTTGTCTGCCAGTTTTGTTGTCTGAATGTCTAATGCCATTCTGTGCCTAAGCTGGCATTATCAATGCCAGCTTAGGCCCAGAATGGAAATAGGGTCCAAGGAAGGTTGCAGAGTTTGGGATTGCAGCAGCACCAGTTTCAATCAGTAGAGCTGTCATAGAGCTCCAAAGTTAACTGTTATTAAATCACTGAAATAACTGAAGGCATGCAAGAGTTGCAAAAGGATTTTTATTAAAGAATTTACCCAAGCAGCATAGCTTGCCTATGTGTTAAATATGTTCAAACAACTGATATTTATAATATATAGGAAATGGCCTAGAAAAAGAGGCAAGAGATATTAATGTTTATTATAGAGACTGTAAATTGTAATTAAAGTGAATGGGAAAAGCAAACTGGAAAATAAAAAAGATAAAGCCACATGGCTGAATAATTTATACGAGGAAATGTCTCTCTTAACTTTCTGATTTTGAACAAACTCTATACCTGACAGGAAGAAATGAGATCACGTGAAGAAAAATTCCATTATGTGCAATGGGTTTTTTCCTCATGTATGTATAATGTCATTTATATTGAGAAATCCAGAAGCAGAGGCAGTAGTGTGCTAACTTTACTGAAATTTGCTATGCAGCAGTCTGTACCACTATTACAAACAACACTTTGAGGCATGTAATCAAATGAAACCTATTTGACCTAATTGCTTCAAATCTCACTTTGTTTAAGAATAAAAACATAGAGATCTGTGAAACATTTTTCCCATTTAGAGAAAAATTTAATATTTTCTGATTTATAGATCACATTAAGGGATTTGGAAGTAGGAAAAAAGTAAATATAGTAAGGGTATTGTCTATCAGTATCACTGACATAAGGTGTTAATGCTTACAAACCTGTTCCACAACTTGCTCTTCCTTTTTATTGATAGTGTTAGAAATTCGACCCCAAGAGTTGATCCAATCAGCATGTCCTTGAAGAACACAACTATTTGTTGTGTTCTTTTGCCAGTGAACTAATGGCATTCCTCAGCACACTGATGAAAAGCTTAAGTGCTCTTCCAGCAGCTATTTCATGGTTTCTGGGCTCTTGTATGGAAGTATTTTAAAGATAGCCTTTGGGGGAAAAAGTAATAGCTTGCTGAACATAAAATTCACTTATGTTGCTAAAATAAAGTGCAAAAATATTTCTCTCTGGGGCTTAGTGTGTATATATATGACAAATGCATGTCTACATTGAATTGTTTGGCACACACTAAGTAAATTCAAAGCCCTCAAAGAAAAGACACTTTTGAGGGATACCATGTGCTTTGGTACCTCAGGGAAATGTTTTAAAACTCTTTTCTGTATGCTGGTCTCTGCCTGAGGCAGGACAACAGTAAAAGTGCAAGTACCTACTTAGGAATCTTTGTCCATTAGAACTTTGTCTAGAAGCTAAAATGTGGACCAGTTTCTCTGATCTGTTAGGGCATTAGGAAAAAAAAATTATGGAAAGTACCATATTATGCTTCCCAGCTATCTTCCAGTTTTTAAGCTTATATTGAGATAGAAGATTTCAGTTGTTTCCATTTTGGATTAAGTTTGTTTAGGAATTAGTTTAGTTGCTACTGCATGGAGTCAGAAAATGGGAGAGGTTTATGAGCTAGGTCCCTGAGCTAGTTGTCTGAATTTCTTTACTCTTCTGGGGTGATAGGCTGCTCACAGGGCAGTTGTAAATGTTGTAGCTGTTTCTAGAAATTGCAATTTGGTCCATCACTTTGATCAAATACTCCCTCTGGAATGTAAGACCTATGCTTTGTTTTCTATTTTAGAGAAATTGGGAGGGGGGGGAGGTCTTATGAAGGCCTTGTTTTAAAAAAGAAGAAAAACTAATGTCACATGCATTTGAGGGCTGTTATTTTGTCTGTTTTGATCTTAATTTGTCTAAATAGAACATTTTGTCTTTATTCTTGAGTTACCTAAAGCTGTTTGCTCTTAATTCTTTGGGACTTAAACCTGTGTTTTTCTGGACTCTTTGGTAATTTGTTTCTCTGTCCTTGTCTGTGATTGACCATCATTTCTCCCTGTTGGATAATAGAAGGTGTTAGTTGAAATATACTTTTATTATGTAGGTTGATGTTGCAGCAGGTCTAATAGTACATTATCAATGGCAGTAAACAGGAGGAGGGCACTGAGGAGAAAGAGCACTGTAGTGGGATTTCCAGTGCCATTGAAGTGCATAGCTTTACTATTCAATTAAAGGACATAGAAGCATTTCTCTCTAATGTTGCTATAATATTCAGATTACCTTATTTTTTATTCGCTGACCTGTCATGAGATCCTGAGGTGGTGGCAGGGAGAGAGGAGTTGAGTAGCTTTCATACCAAATGAGCTTTCATACCAACTGAGGTGGACAAAGATTTGCTGTTTTCTTATGATAACTTCAGAAGTATTGCAAGCAGCATAAAAATCATGAAACATTTATATATTTTCAATTTTTTTTAATACATTTGGTATTTCTGGGTATCCTTTTCTGCTTGAAACAGTGTTTCACAATGCCTGTTTCCTTTTGCCTTCATGCAGAAAGCTGTTCATAAGATTACACTGGCGGGTCCTAATTATTATGTTAATTTCATTTGGAGCAAAATGCAGATATCACAAGTGCTCTGTTTACTTGCTTAGTCATAAAATGTTGAAAACCAGTTGTCAATAAGGAATCTTATTGCCATTTCAAATGAAAGCCATTGAAACCAGGTGCAATTCCTTCTATCTATGATGGTGTAATTCACTGTATTGTTTTAGCTTAGGCTAAATCTGCATAAGGATCTTTGGGCAATAACAAGAGATTAAAGCAGATCTCCAAAGCAGAGCCCGAGTAAGTTGTTGGTTTGTTGCACAACTGTGTACTTTAGAAAGGAATGGAATGAGTTCTGGGAAAGGGGTGGCTGGAATCTTGCACCACCTACGTTTACTTTGAAGATGCTAAAAGTGGAGGTGTTCTTGCCTCTTCTTTTAGAGGCTGGGGGAGTTGTATATTTTATTAAATATTTTCTGCATCTTCTGATTCATGTTGGTAGTTCTTGCAATGTCCTGAAAAGGCAGGCAAAAGGAATTTTAGTTTAACTTTTCCTCTCCCTCCCCCTTGCATCTGCGTTATGAGGCAGAAAAAGCATTTTCAGTTAAGGATTCAGTTCAGATCTTGACTGTTTTATCTCTTTGCACTGAAGTCTGGTGTTGCAGAAGCTATTTATAGCTTCTTCAATTTATTTATAAGTTGAAGATATAAAAGTGTGAGAGTTATTTCTTGTCAAGGTTAGTAATTAAGCACAAGCCTGTAAATGGAGTGTTTAATCCCTTTGACAATAGCAGTAATTTTCTCAGATGGAAGGGATCACAAAAACATCTCTGACTTTTTAATCTGTGTTATAGGCAGCACTCACCTGAATTACTGGAAGACCCTCCTATTTCTGTTCCACACAATATGCTGTTTTGTTGCCAGTGTTCAGCTCAGTGTCAAAAATGAGAGTTATGGTCACTATAGCTGGGCCATAATGCAGATTAATGTTCTAGTTGAAAAGTTGAATGTAATGGGATATAGAAGTCCCAGAGAATAGTGAGCATGAAGTATTGTAGGCTGTTGCCCAGTAGCACAAATTCAGTGAGAATGTTCTAAGAGTCCTCTTACAGTAAAACCTTTTCCTTTATTGCATGTGATGTGCTTCATGTACCCAAGTACCTCTCTATTCCTGGGCATTTCACATCCAGCAAGTGATTTAATTTTACTTCTGAGTACTCTTAAGAGATAAACCTGACACACTGGTTTGTTAATCTTTGTTTCACAGAGCTTAAACTATAGCACTGTTCAGTTTCTGGTCTGTGGGCAGCTGAAAATCTCCTCAGTGTTGTATTCCCTTGATTTTCTGCTGTGCAGAAAGTCATACATTTGTCTGTTCTGTGCTTGTGTTTTGTCCTTGAGGAAACTGGAACTGATGGTGAACTGAAATAGCTGTCAGGCTGGAGCTCTTCCCCCAGCTGCCCTTGGGGAATGGTATATCACAATATGGCTGTTCTTGTAACATTTTAGAAGCTCCTCCAAGACTGCCAGCTTTAGTGAGAACTTCATGGTCAAGTTTCATCTGTGTTAACAAAGATACTGCTTCCTGTTGCAACACTGCTGAGAGAACAAAACTGTGCTTTTAGGATTAAGTGTGAATCATGAACACAAAATAAAAAGACTTGAGGGATGCTATATAAAAGGGATTAATTCTGTATTTGTTGTTAAGGGCAGTAGCTCTATTTTAAAGTCTATATTGCATCTCTATTAAATGTTGTCCCTGCTCAATAAACCTTTTGAGTATGTGTTGGAATCTGAAGCATGTGCTTAACTGCTTTGCTGAATTGGGGCCTTCGTTACCAGATTGCAGGTGTATGTTAGCTTAAGTATTTAAGGAAAAAAATAACTGTAAAACAATGCTTACTTTGTTCTGTTCAGTGTGTTGTATTAATGGAAAACATCAGAAATGCTATGTTGTTGCTATGCTGTCCCAAATGGACTTAATATAGTTAATGGCATGAATGTTCTGTATGAGATATGGTCTGGTTAAGAATTGACATGCAGTGGTGAAATAAAAATTCAAAAATTGAAAGTGAGATTCTATTTTGGGGTGCATAATATTATTGCAGAATGTGGCTTTCAAATATTTTCCTGTTTAAAAGTGTGTTTCAATTACATTTTTGAAAATTCTTAGGTGGATATTAGAGCATTTATTATACATGTGCAATAGCTGGGGCTCTGTAAACATAACCATAATAAACTGCTCTGTATACAAGGGTTTAATAACATAGTCATAAAAGTGTATTTTACACATAAAAGTGGTGTACTGGTCTGCCAGAAAGCTTGTGCTTTAAAAATAGATATCATTATTTAAAGAGAGTGCTTAAAAAGGAAATGCAAGAAAAGGTGGGCTGTGCCTAGGTCATTCCTGATAAATATTTGATCAATATGTTCTTTAATAAATAAATAACGCCCTACTTAGCTAGAAAAGGTAGCTCAGTGCAGGGTTAATCTAGTATTCCTCAAGCCTGAACTTGCGCTTCATGTCTGTGGCTGCATAAAATGTTCATACATATAATGAAGATGGCTTTCCATGCAGAAAGTAAACCTGCACTGTGTAAAACACAGCAGTGTCACTGGGGTTTGTTTTGTGGCACTGCCTCTGAGGCTTCCATAGCCCAAGACACCTTTGGCACATGGAAATCCTTTGTCATCTGTCACAAATATGGGCCTGTGTCTTGCTGTAGGAATTGTACATATTTTCTTCTCCACCAACACAAAAATAGCTGTAGCTATGTTGTGCTCAGTGAGACCACCAGATTTTTGAGACACATCCCTCTGTTTAAAATCCTGGACTCTGATGTGAAATAGGAGAGAAGATAGATTCTGAATTACTAGAAATGCTCTGAAATCTTGGAGATTTTGATGGAGAGGCTGAGAAGTACTTGCTGCTCTAACCAGTGTATCTTCTGACCAAGGCAAAAGTGACAATTCTAGATTCAGTTGGCTTGTATGTCTTTTAGCTCTGTGATTCTTTAGGACAAGTTTGAAATGACACGAGGGGTTTCTTTCCACCTTTACACTTACATTAATATGATTTACAAATAACCAACACATTTGTGCTGTGGTCTGGAGTAACAATATTTAAATTTAGTAGAAAGTTTTGGTGTTTATTAAATTATGGGTTTAAATCATTGGGTTTGTGACTTTTTACATTGAAGTTCAAAATTAATATTGTGTGTTGTGAGAAACATATTTAGGAGATATATGTCCTTGTATTTTCATTCAAGAGTTGACCTTGGGTGGATTCATAGGTGAGAGAGTAGATATTCTGCAGATTTCTTTTTGTCTCTGCTGGATATAAGCTGAAATCTGTCAGCGATATTTTGTGTAGCAAGGTGTGTGAAATCAAATGGGGAATATAGGCCCTTGAAAATAAGAGAAAAACATAGCTGAAAAATGCAAATAATGTAAACAATATTTACATAAGCATTTTTATCTATTGTAAATTAAGGCTTAATTTCCAGGGTATGGGTACTGAATCCGAACAAAATTGTGGGAGTCTCATTTCATCAATGTCTTTTTCCTATGTTTCAGCTGTATTGTCAAGAAATAGAAAGGAATTAGCTTCTAGCAATGAAGCATGTAAATGAAAGAATTACCTTTTTCTTTTTTTACTTGCTTTTCATCCCTTGCCTAGTACTCTTAAAAACACTGAGGATTTTGGATGTGTTTGACTGTTAACCTATTTGTATTTAGCAGGCATGAACCGTTGCCATTGTGCTGTTCCATAAACATTGGGAGGATAAGCAAGTTACTTGTAATTTTCTGTTGTGTTCCCAGGGACGTCAGAGATGGCTTCAGAAGAAGAAGCTTCTATTCTCATTATGGGAGAGATCGATCCCCTCACAAGAGGGACTCTCCTTTCTTCAGGGAATCGCCGGGGAGCCGGAGGGATTCTCCGCACAGCAGATCCGGCTCCAGTGTCAGCAGCAGGAGCTACTCTCCTGAAAGAAGCAAAGCCTATCCTTTCCACCAGCACAGCAGAAATATGTCATCTTTACATAAAAGAAATGTTTCTTCTCAGCAAGGTAATTCTGGATTAATGATGGGAACTGGTTAGTGAGGTGAAACTGCAAGTCACTGTATAAGCCTTTTTTCCTTACATGCTCTTTTTAAAATGGGAAAGGCTGACATTTTGTACTATGTGCTGTCTGCTCTGGTTGTTTCATTGTACTCTCTGTTCCCTTATGTATTTCATGTGGGAGATTGTAGGTGTTATTTTGGTATCAGGTCTAGACTGGCTGTAGGAGTTTCAGCTGCACAGCTTTTTCTAATATTTTATATTATTTTTAGCATCAGCTCCTGTTATTTCTTTATGTGCTTCATTCGATTTCCTGACAAGAAACTTTGCTTCATCTACAGCAGATGAAGACATTTCTTCCTGCAACCAGAATAAAACAGGGATTAAAAAAAAAGGAGAAGTGAAAGTACATACTTCTACTTGCTTAATTTTCTCCAAATTTTGCTAGGCTTTTGAAACTGACTGTTTTTTAGCAATTGCATTTCAATGTCAAAACCTTTCAGATCTTGCTCTCCTTGAAGAAATGTGAAGCATCTCAGTTGAGTCTATTCTGACTTTTTGAAAGCTTGGCTCTTCATGTTTCCCAGAAGTCTGATGAATCATCTGTTTTGAAAATATTTGAGGTTTCATATTTAAATTATTGGGGGGGGGGGGGCTACAACCTTAGCCACTCTGTTTGTACAGCTTATGTAAATTAATCCAATTTGATTTCCCATTCTGCAAAGGCCTTCTAGTGAACTGTGCAAACCTACTGTTCATTTTGGCAGCTTTTTAAAAATTAATTAGATTTCTTTTTCACTCACTGAGAGGACACATTGTGTTTCCAGAGTGACACTGAACCATTATGTAGCACTTCTTGTCAAAAAATATCTTTGTTGTTTTTTTAGCATTGTTTAAATATTGAGGAATAATTTCACTCCTCACAGGGTAGAGATGGTCTTTCTATTTGGGCATTACAGTGCTTTCAACATTTTGTAGCAATACTTAGTGAACATAAATTCCTCTAAATGTAGGGGAGGAAGAAAAAAAATAAGATAGTTAACTACTTTTCTAGAAGTCTTGTAGGTGTGCAGCTTATAATTACTAGTGACAGGAAAACAATGCTGTGAGGAAACCATTCAAAATTTTGGAATGTTTCTTTTTTTTTTTTAATTTTGAGCTTTGATCATATATGTATATACTGTATGGTTAGAATTACTCAGACAATAGTGGAGGTAGTGATATAGAAGCAGATACATCCACAAACCAGAAAAGGTGCTGATCAAGAGAGGAGCTTGCACCTAGGTCTGTGGTTTTCGAAATTTTTCTCCTGTTTGCATGGTTAAATACCTTTCCCAATCACCTTTTCATAAGTTTTAAGAGATCAGCTGAGTTTTACACTGGACTATTTCTTTTTTCCTTTCCCTGGAAAGGAGAACTACTACAATGGCCCTCTAGATGACTGAACTAAAATACATATTTACAAGGTATAAATGGTTTAAACAATACTTTTAGAATAATTTTTGAATGTGATTTGCCTTAGGTAAGCTCATGTATTGAATATTTAAAAGGAACATCAAGTGTGACATCTCATATATGTCACTAGTACATTTAAATAGATTTACAACATGCAAAGTATATTCTATTTCATGTGGAATTTGCAATATGGTATCTTTCTAAAATATTATAATGCTATTTAAAATCATGTAATCTGAAGAAGGAATATCCCATGTTCCACAGCCCTTCATACATTAGGATAAATACAGGATTTAAACAAAGAAAACCAAGGGGACATGAAGAAGCTTAGTAAAGGGAGGGAAAGGGCTAATGGAAAAGGCAAACATTCATCTGTGATGGGAGAGCATGGAGAGGATGGGATGTTTAATTTTACAGATAGGGCTTTGGGGCTCAAAATAGCCACACACATTCTGAAAAAAATGGCCTATTATTGTCTTCTAATTAAATGGTGTTTTTTCACTTTGTTTAACTTTGAATAATTTTCTGCCTTTTGTATCAGTTCATTTCATCTTTTCAGGTGCAAACATAAAATCCATTCAACTGATAGAATCTTTAAAGAGTCAAGTCTGACAAAGGAGGCATGTGGGAGACAGAGTTAGAGTAGTCCATGAGTTTAGAAGGAGGTGGCTCACCTATAGGCCTGAGAAGCAGGTATCACAGGAGCAAAACTTGTGTTACTTAGTGGTGACTAAGGAGATGTTCTTTGTTGCTTTGACTCATTAAATTAAAGCCGTATTTAAAGCTATAATGAACAATCACATTTATAGTTCTACAAAAATATCTTCTATCCCAATTTTCATAACTCTTCAATAGCTTTTTAAATTAATCTCTTTATTAATTGCATTTATAAAAATTTAATGGAAGCCAAAGTAAGCTTATATTACCTTGGCTTATTTGTGATCAGTCAGCTATTTCCAAGTCAGTGTGAATAGTCTGGTTAATTTAGGCCTAGTGACAGCATGTTTGCTTTTTTATACTTTTGCAGATCTTTTAGATGTAATCTGTGGACCACAGCTTGAAAACTGGTAGTTTACACTGCTACCAGTTCTGTTGCTGTGGGCTGCCTGTAACTGGTCTATGGTGAAACTCTGCACAGATTGTGATTAGCACTGTGAATTTGATTTAATATTTTGCCAGTTTTAACTTCTATAGGAAAAACAGTGATCTCACAAGGAGCATCTGCTCCGTGGTTGTAGAATACAGACCTGTTTCCCATGGCAGGACTTTTCAACATACTGTGGCCTGTTAAACTAGTTCATGCATTACCCAGTTACCTTGAGTGATTGACTGGTGTCTAATATTTCAACTGTTTCTATTATTGCAGGCATATTAAAAAGTGAAATCACATCATCTTGTGAAATCATACTGATACACCCTTTCAGTTAATGATGGAAAAAAGGACAGTGGGATTTCTTTAATGTGTGAAATGACACAGCTCTATCTTTTCTCTCCTTGGGAAGAGAAAAAGTGTTACTAGTATTTACCAGATGATGGAGTATATAGATTTTATAGAATCATTAAGGTTGGAAAAGATGGAGTCCAACCTTCGATCTAACACCACCCCATCAACTAGACCACGGCACTAAATGCCATGTCCTGTTGTTTCTTGAACACCTCCAGGGATAGTGGCTCCACCACCTCCCTGAACAGCTGTTCCAAGCTTAGCCACTCTTGCAGTGGAAAGATTCTCCCTGGTGTCCAGCCTGAGCCTTCCCTGGCACAGCTTGAGCCCATTTCCTCTTGTCAGTAGTTGCCTGGGAGAGGAGTTCAATTCCCATCTTGCTACAACTCCCTCTCAGGTAGTTGTTTGGGGTGATAAGGTTCATGTCTGATGTGAGAAAATTTCACTGCAATTTTTCTAAGCCAGTAACCATATTTGGAATATATATATTTTTTTTTATTTTTTTTTTTTAATTTCTCAGTCATTAATTTCTTTCTTGTAGGTAAAGAGAGGACAGTTCAGTCACTGAAAACATCAAGAGATGCATCACCTTCAGGGTCCACAGCAGTACCTCCATCAAAGGTGAATTTTCTTTTTGAGTACTTCACATTGGTTTTAGATTGTTCATTGCTGGATTTTTTCCTCAGTTGGAAGGAAATACTGCCTACACCTGTTTAAGTGCATATTCCTTATGATGTTATTTCCTATTCCTTACCATAGGAATAGGACTTGTTCTTAGAATTCTGGGTTGTTGTGAGTATGTTAGTATTACCTCTCATTTTGACACAGACACACCTGCCATGTATTCAGTGGGAAAAAACCCCAGGCTTTGGTTGTGCTATGTCATTCTAAGTGCTTATCTCTTACACATCTCTTTTAGAGCTGCTGTGCCAGCTGATTGCCATTGTCCTTGAGGGGAGAGGCAAGTGATGTATTTTCAGTGATGTAAATAGGGAAAATAAGATAAAAGTGATTATGCACAAGTTACACTGATTTGGATCATAAAATATACTTTATAATTAGTTCACTTATTTTGTTTTTAGACTCAGCACACTGCAGCTTAGTATCAAATCCTTACTTAATACACACCTTTGAGAACAAGGAGGCATTGCAAAATCTCTTGCTCTTGAGTTAATATACAGTGTGAGCTTGAGCTCTGGAAGTGTTCTGCTTTCTTCTTCAGTCAGGTCTGATTTGTGCTGTATTGGTTTTTTGCCATCAGTTTGCAAGTATGTGCTGGCAGTGGATATCCACTTGATACAGGCTATGCAAAATGAAACTTTGTTTGATGGGAGTCATTTCCCAGACATCATAAATACTTACTGGGTATGCATCAGCTGCAGAAATGGAAATACTTCCATGGCTGTTCATTGACTTTTCTCTTCAGCCCCCAAATCTGCTTATAATGTAACTGCCCTGTGTCAGTGGAGCTTTTTGGAATCAGCCTTTTGGCTGGAATTGCACTGAACAGTTAAGTTACCCAAGTGCTTCACTGACTCAGAAGTAGTGACAGAAGTAGTCTTGGCAAAACATGAACATCTCCAGAGCCAGAGTCTTACAATTTATCAAGGCTTGGGAAATTAGTTATATGCTATATATTAGTGATTAAAGGAGATAATTTTCAATGCTCTAAGTTATAATTTAGCTCTGAAATTCTTACAAAGGTACATGTTCCCATAGCAATACCTCTTTTCACTGTAGTATCTATTTGCAAATCTAAAAAGATATTTTTATCTATAATTATTTTTTGCCTGTTCATGCATATGAATCAATACCTGTTGATGTTACCTGATCTTAGCCACCTGTTTGACTATGGCATGGAATCTTTTGTGTTTTTCTTTATTAGCTCTATGGACTGTAAGCCTTGGAGGCTGTATACAACATAGAGCAGAAGGTGGATGTGTGAGACAGGAACAGCTGCTGAGCAAAGTGACAGCCTTTTGCTTTTCTATGTTCTTGATGAGATAAAAAATACAAAAAAAGAGAGACTTCTGTTTTTTTGGGGGTGGCTGGGGCAGCAGTTTAGGGGTTTTTTTATGAGATGTATTAGATTGGTTGTTTCTTGAAAGTTTGCAGCCTAAATAGCTGCTGCTATTTTCAACTGAGAAATATGTTCCTGTTCTGTCTCTTCAGCTGAAGTGTAACTGTGCAAGTACCATTACTTTATTCTGTAAAATTCACTCAGGATTTAATACGTATTTATAATATTCAACCTATAGAATTAAATTTAGTGAAACTAAATTAAACAGATTTTTTTTCTGTATTCCAATAGATATTAGTTAATTTCTTTTATGGCTTGTGGAAATATAGCAGGTTGTGTGAGATTTTCTATTATTATGTTACTCCTTTCTTCTAAGTGCCCTCTCCATATCCCTGCATATTCAATTTTGTCACCCCTGACTTCACTGGTTGTAATTCAGTAATTTGCAGTTATAGAAACAGGGATTCCTATTGAAACATTGTGTTGCACTTCTCTTCTGGATTCAGATAAAGGTGGTGTCTTTATGTCACAGAATCCTGGAAGGGTTCTGTGAGTTGTGTATTTATGCACAACTACAGTACAGTGGTATTTGGATAATATTTTCTTTGAGGTAAGAACAAAAGATGTGAAGACAAAGGAGTTTTGATACTGGCCATTTATATAACTTAGAATGAGCTAATGGTAAGAGGTGGAGTTTCTTTCATTTGGGTTTTTGTTTGTTTGCTTCTTTTTTTTGCCTACCTATTTGCTGAGATGGAACAGGCATGGGGTAGAAATTGTTATGGCCTTTTTCAGGTAGTAGAATTTTTTGTATCTCTTTTTCAGATACCCATCTTAGTGTTGCAATTTTTAATGCTAGAGTGATATAGATTCTTTGGGTGCTTCTATGCATATAGTTGATTTAAGCTAAATAGCCACATAGTGATAACAAGATTTATAAAGCTCGCTGTTCCTAGACTGATGTTTGCCATTGTCTGTTTGCTGCTCTGATAGTAAAAGCCAAATAGTATTCTTGGAGAGAAATCAATTTTTAAACATTATTAATGTGAGAATTTCCATTTGAAAAGGTAGATTTAAAAGAACATAAAACCATGGCTGACTCTATTCTAATTTATTAGCATTCCCACAATGCTATTCTCACAAATAGAAAATAGTGGATTTTAATGGAACCAGGTCTGATTGCTTAAACTTTGTGTAAAATATTTTTTCTCCCTAATTAGCTCAGGTTTTATACCCTACCTCATATTTAACAGTTTATTTAAAAATTTTTGCAACCTTTTATGCCTGAAAATCACACTGAATTACTAGTTCACTCCACTCTTGTATCTGACTTCTTTCAGTGCCCAACAGGTCTCAGAAATTTTTTCTGTTATCTCTAACGTGTGAATTTAATAAACCTTATTTGGAAGATATAGTGGTTTTGTAGTAGTCCACTGACTTTCACTGATTTATCTTTTTTTCCTCCTCTCTTGTTTCTTTTCTTTTTAAAGAAACTTGGCAGCAAATGAAATAATTTCAACTTTCTTGTTTCCTATTTTAAAATATTTTAGGGATTGGAATAACTATTTATTTTAATCTTGAAGATTTTTGCCATGTGTAAGTGTATTTCATGTTAAAGCTTGACTATAATGTTTTTGTACAGGCCTTGGAGAAGAGCAACAGACTATCAGAAAAGGAACTTGCAGAAGCTGCAAGCAAGTGGGCAGCTGAAAAGGCAGCAGAGAAGGCTGAGGAAAGCAATTTACCTGAAATAACAGAGTATGATGTAAGATAGGATTATTAATCCATTTATTTCCAAGTGTTACAACAATAGGCTCTTGTTTTTCTGTTCTTTTCATAAAGGCACATTTTGTAACTTAATCCTGAATTTTTCTGCCTATGCTATTAAATATTTGTTGCAAGGGAGTGAGAGGGAAACTAAAACCTTGCAATTTATTTCTTTTGAAAGAATACACAAAGCCACCGTACATTTTGTTAGTATAATTTGCCATGATGTTGAACTACAACTGACACAATACAGTTTCAGCTCTCCCAAGTGCTCTCCAAGGAGCTCTTGTAGTGTAGGTCTGTATGTCTACTGAACTCCTTAAAATTAGGAGAGGACTTTGAGTCAAAACATGAGTGTACATGTAAAACACAAGACTTGAGGAGAGAAGCTCTGGTTTGTTGAGTTCCATTTCAAGCTGTCCCAGCCTACCATGTCCTGTATTCTTTTTCAGAAAGCTGTCCCCCATTATATTTAAAATAAACCTTACCTTGTTACTGCAGTGGGTATATTTTTTATTTTCCCCAGAAGCCTTATTTCATTATTAATCAATGTTAATTATTTGCCAGTTTATTCTGTTTTGTTTTCACCCCTTCTTATCTTCCACTCCTGGCTGTATTGAAGTGAGATTATAGCCCTTCTCAGTCATTTGTTATACTGCTCTTGGATGGGATATCTTTTTTGGGTTCTGATAAGTTAGTGGCAAATGTATTTTTCATTTAAAACAACCCAAATATTATATTACTAATGTTATAAATACTCTGTTTCAATTCTGTGATATTTTTTTCTATAACTTTCACTTTGTTTCAACTTTAGAGGCATTCTTAAAAAAAGAAAAACAGTATCTACTTCACAAAGTTATGTCTTAACCTTTCCAATTAATGGGTTTGATTTTTTTATTTGTTTGTAAATAATTTTAGGGAAAATGGGTATGTCTTGAGAAGTATCTCATTTCCACTTGTAGAATATAAGGGCTAGGTTAGAGAAATAAGCTCAATCCATATTTATCTGAACTTTCAAGTCCTGCCCATTGATGTAATGGGTGAATGCATTAGCAGCTCCTCAGTAATGGTCAGGAAGATCTAGTTAGATATATAAACTGGAAAAAGCAATTAAAAAAAGAAAAAAAGGGGAGGAAGTGTTAGAATCAAGAAAAAGCAACAGCTGATCCAAAGATGAGTACCATATGAAGGAGAACAGATGCATTAACATTTCTGAGAGGTTCAGGAGAGAAATATCGCTGTGGTTCTTGATGAGGGGAAGGTAATGGAAGGGAGGAAAGAACAGAGTGGGCCACATGGAGAAGAGTTGTTTAAAGCATCCTCTGCACCTCAGAGAAAACTGCAGTGGCAAAAAGATTAAACATATGGAATCAAAGTGAAGCAATTGCAGTTGCTTGTGGTACAGTCTGAGATGATTTATTGACAAAGAAAGTGGGCTGTCGAAATGCTAATGAAGGAGGTCGGGCATCCCATTCTGAGTGTTAGAGGAAAGGATTTCTTACCTTGATTAGTAGGCTGTCACAAATGAATTGCAAGAATTCTGAACTTTTCCTGTTTATCTTACAAGTGCTTAATATTTGAACTTTGTGTTGCACTGAGCTTTTAGTAGGCTTCACTCACTCTCAGGCATTTCGTTCTTTACGGGGATAGCAAGATTTGGGATTCAGTCTTAATGGTTTGTGTTGCTGCTAAGGTTTGAGCATGTGTTTACAGGACTACTTAAGCTTTTTACTTCCTTTTTCTGTCTAATGCTTTTCTCTTTCATGTTAGTTAAGTCTTAAGATTCTTTACCTCTATTTTTGGATAAAAGAAACTAATTTTAATCTTCTTCAATTTTCAAATCTATTTAAAAAAATTATAAATTTGTTCCATAATACTGGATTGAAATAATTCTGTAAAACAGAATTGCTATATTTTCTAAATAAACTCCTTGGAGGTGGCATGTGTTTTCTTTGGAGTAGGAATATTGTCTTAATTTCTGTTTCAGAGAGAGAAATCTTCAAATCACATGTTTTCTTTTGCTAAACAATAGTTATTGCAATAATAATAATAACCTGTGGCCCTGAATGCTTCAAGAGTTCTCCAAATTTTTTTTTTTTTGATGCCTATGCTTTTGCTACTTTTATCCTTTCCCAGAAGACTAGTCACATTTTCATTGTGGATTTTTCTTGCTTTCTGGTGTTATAAATACCACATACACAAATTCCTTCTCAGTGGATGGGCAGGTAGAGGTTATCTGACATCATTGCCTGTACACAGTTAAGGCTGTGTCACAGGGGGTTTTATCATGTCATGTTTTCTATGTGTTTAAAATCTGTATTTCTGTGTCTGCTAAGATTATAGCAATAACACTTCACTAATAGTCTTGATGAGCAAACTCATGTATCTGATGACTGTGTTTGGGCTTTTTGGGTTTTTCCATCATACTGTGATTTTTATTTTTCTCTAAAAACTGAATTTATTGTTTTTTTCTTAAGGCTGGATCTTCAGCTCCATTATACATTGAGCAAACAGAGGAAACAGAGGCAAATCTAACAGACAGTACAGAATTATACGAGGACAGCCAGCTTCTAGGTCGTTCAAAAGCAATTGCAACTAAGACAAAGGAGATTGAACAGGTGAGTCTCTTTAGCATTTTGTCACTAATACACTAATGATTTGCTCTGCTAAAATTACCTTGATTTATTTTTTCCTCCTCCTTGGAGTCTAATATGAATATAATTTGATTTTTCAAGACTGTGTGGTATCATCACCAACAGTTTAATTCTGAAGAACCATGGCATTTATCTGCACATGGAAATTAATGGTAGTTTTCTGCAGCTTACATGCAGCAACTGCTGTTTTGCAAGCTGAGCTAAGACAATGACTGCCCCTTAATTCTCGTGGCCTTTGTTCAGTTGCCTGTGAGGCCATTTCCTGGGCTGCAGCACTGTTCCTTTTTATTGACACGTGAAAAGCAGCTATCTACTCTGTTGTTTTTGGAGTTTATTTTTTTTTTCTTCCCTTAGTATTGACTTTGCCTAATCATGTTCATGGTGGGCACAGCTTTCCATGTGTGTGGGGTCTGGCTGGGATGGAGTTTTACCAGAGTGTGCTGTAGCTATGGGAGCCATGATGCAGTTGGTTTGTCCCTGTGTGTCTGATCACAGGGTCACAAAGGGCCTAAAAGAGCAGGACCAGATGCATAAACTTAGGACTTTTAAAAAATGACAAACTGAAAAAAAACCACAGGCTAGGAAAAGATTTTAAAAAAATAGCTGTTGTGATTAATTAGCCTCATGCTGGTGAATGTGTGGTTAAATTTCCCTAGGCCCTAAGGACAAGGTTATAGTGAAAACGGATGAAAATTTGGTCATAAAACCGAAATACTGTTTTCCATATGATCTAATGCTACTGTGTGTGGTAGAGTTTGCACTTAATTCTAGGGAAATCTAGATTATGTTCTATAAAGTGAAACTTTTAGAAACTTAGTTCAGAAAAACCTGAGGAATAACTTAGGTCTGGACTTTGCACAACCAGTTTCTCCTGTTGATTTGAATATTGAAGCTGTCAGCTTCTGCAGAATTTAAATAAGATTCTAGAATGATGCTAGAAGTATTTTACGGAATTGAACAAGATGCTTATTTTCTTATAAACAAGGACTGTGAATTTGTTAAGAATTAGACAAGATATTTACTTAATCATTAAAAATTAAGACTGGAAAATGATCCACATATTTTTCACATAAATACTTAAAATTAACTTCTGGATCTGCAGTTAAATTTTCTGGATTTTTATAAAATTGTTGGGATAGAGTTGATGATTTTCATGATCACCATGAATATCATAATGAGTCATCATAATAAAATACTGTGAATCTTCCTACTATGTATGGAATCATATATAGTATAGCCTGTATACTATTCTGTTTACTTTGAGTTCTCAGGATCTAAATGTAAATTTAGCTAAACATTTAAATCTGTAAAGTGAACTGTAAGCTTGTACTTTTATAAGAAAGCTTTTTCATAATTTATTTCTGATTGTCTTGAAGATTCGAGTAATAACAGAATCATTATTTGGTTTGATGGACTTCTTTGCAGTTAAATTTCATTCAAGTGTTTAATGTAGTATTTCTGGAATGTAATTTAGTGGGAGGATTACTAAAATAAAATGCTGATTGCAAAGACTTATGCTGCAAGAATGGTGAAACTGTAATCCTTCTGCAAAGCAAGATTTTCAAGATGTTGTTTTTCAGTACACACTGGACAGCTAGCAAGATATTTAAAATAAGTAAGAAATGAAGTCAAGGCATGTGCCACTGGGTATGTGTTAAAGAATTGGTGAGGGCCCAGCTAATGTCTGAGGAAATGAGGTCTGACCCATTGAACTACTTCCATTTCTGTCTCCTAAATTTTTCTTTCTCTCAGAGCACCAGATCTAAAGATGTTTGCTTTTTGGTTCATATTTATCCTCAACCTGATTGCCAAGTATTTCTTGGCTCTTCCAGACTCCTGATAAAGTCCTCTTTGCTTTGCCCTCTCCATATCCATTTGTCTCCAAAGCTCTAACCTGGAAAAGGAACCAAATTTTCCAAATATGTACTTCATAGGAGGGTTCTATTTCCTCTGGGAAAACCCAGAGGCAAAAAAACTGTGCTGACAGAACATGCACAGTGTCGCAATGGGCAAATCCATTGCTGTGCAGCAGGGAAACAGGCAGTCTGATGCCCTGGGCAGGAGGGAGGTGGCAGCCTGTGATATAGTCTGTTTTTACTCTTTAAGAAAAGCAATCAAAAATATCCCTTGAGCAATTGAATGAAATATTCATACAGGTGTTCTGTTTTAAATGAGTCCATGGCAGTATCTTGTGTATCGCTCATATCACTCTTTTGTAAAGTTGCTGCTGCCTTTTCTCTCAGCTACAATAACACAATTGCCAGTTTCAGAATTTTAAATGATGTGTGATTGTAAGTGATCACCCTGGCTCATCAAGTAAATAGTTGTATATTATTTATTTGATGGGGGACTTACTGCAAACAGTCATGTAAAATCATGTCATTTGATGAAAAATTAAGTTCTTTGTGCGCTGATGATGACAGGGCAAAATGTGTCAAACCAAGGGCTAGTTGCTCTTTGCTATATAGTGGCTATCTTCTAGGAGTCTGCAATTACTTTGCAAATATTGACTGAAGCTGACACAAAGAGAGGAAACTAGAAGTTCTGCTCACGGATGAAGGCTTAGAAAAATCCAGACACTGCTTAAACAGAGCCAAGAATGATCTGTGTCACTCCCAAACTAGAAAAACTTTGAAGTATATATTTCATTTCAAGTGTGCCAATATTACTTGGAAAGGAGGGATATGGCTGCAGATGCACAGATGCTTGAAAATATTGCTGAAGTGGAACTGCACATCCTGGGCATTTTTTGTCTCATCTTTGAAACATCAGGCATAGTGACATTCTTGTGGAAACACCTAGGTTGCATAGGACTTAGCCCAGCCCATCTCCTCAAAACAGGGCCTTACATCAGGGCATTCAGGGCTCTGTCAAATTGAGCCCTGTGTATTTGCAATGAAAGAGGCTCCACTGTTTCCCTGGGCAGCCTCTTCGACTGTCTTGAGCTCTTGGTCTTGAGCTCAGCTGCCATCACATTCCAGAACATGGTTTCTTCCCACCAAGGACGCAGTTTCTGCTCACTACTTCTCCTGACAGCTTTCTGTCTGCATTCTTGAACTGCAGAATCCCAGCTCCTTGGTGTGGTCCCCTGCTTTTGGGACCTGCTCTGCTGGGAGTGGGCTCTACTGCTCTCAGGGAAGGGTTCATTTCCCAGAACCTCCTGGCTCTGACACTTCATGATTGGGAGAATAGGTTTTTTTCTGGCACTTGTGCATGGCAGGTACTGTGAAAATGGTTCCCTTCAATCCAGGCGCAGACTATTTTTAATCTTTGTTCTTCTGCATGCAGCGGAAATTGCACAGCATTAACGTATATCTCATATTTAATATAGCCCATGATGTGTTTTTTAATGTTTCGTCCTTAATTAAAAGCTTTGGAGAGTTTTGGTTGTTTTTTTTTTTTAATTTATTTTTAACTAGAATACTGAGATAATGAACCTTCTGGGTTGGGATGTTTTTTGATTGTTTGGTTGGGTTTTTTTTTGAAGTTAGGTGTTTCCTTAGGTCTTTGAACATGCATTTCCCTCTTTTCTTTGCTTTTACAATTTTGAAATTAGGTGTTAAATGTTGTCTGAGCATTTGCCTGAGCATGGTGAGGTAGAACCCCATGAAACAGATGCTTAAAAGATTGGTCTGGTTACTTGTAAACAGCATTGTAGTGAATTTTGCATCTGCATGTCAGGATCAATGAATGTCTATAGTTTGCTAATGTAACCATTTCATGCACTTTTAAAATATCTTTGCATTTAATGGCATGCATTACACATTAAGGTAATATTTTGGAGTTGTTTAGTTTCTGCTTTTATATAGTTAAGGATCAGCTTGTGCTTTTAGCATGTAATGTGCTGAAGTGTGGTGGTTTTTTCCGGAAGTGATGACAAATGTGTCCCTGGTGTTAAATTCGTAATTGGAGCTATTCAGCATCAGTGTTGCACAAAAGGCTATCTCTTTGTTCTTCCTTCATGAGCATGGGTAGCAGGGATTCTTGAAATGTCTTATCTTGTCTAGACATCAAGTCTGTAACACTGTGTTAATTAGTCCATTATTATGTGTCCACTTTTCTTACATGTTGCATATTCAAGTTGGAGTGACATGTATTACCTCTGAAAATCTATTCTTTTCTGAAGACAAATTTTACCAAATGACAATTTTACCAAGTACCCTCCTTGATTCTGTCAAAAAAATGAAACCTCTGAGTTTCTCAGTTTGGTTAGTACCACAGATTTCTGGCATCTAAGGAATTAATTAAGTACAGGAATTAATATATTCATGAATGCTTTTTTATTCTTAATGGGATCACTGGCTGACTGTATGCTTTCAGTTCATCAAGGTTTTTAAGTGTTTAGCAGAACAATATTTTTTAATGTTTAAACATTTAGTTTAATTGCTTCTTTAGTTGACATTCTAAATGAATATTGCTTGTATTAATGAGCTGTTGCCCTAATGGGACTGCCTTGTTGCTGGAAGATGCTGAAAATCAGAGATCTTTCTAAAGCTTGTGTTTGAAACTTCATAGCTATGGTGCATAGAAAGAAAGATAAATGGGGGTGTGACTAGGTCCAAGCTGTCCAAATTCTGTTTCCAGATCTGCTGTCTAAGTCCTTTTCTTTTTTAGGTGAATTACTGACATCTCTGACCTAGAGTTACAATTAAGTAAGAAAAACAGGTTTTAGCAGTTATAATGTGTGTGTGGAGTTTGAGAAGCGCTGTTCTGTTGTTCCCCTTCTTTGTCATAGCTCTTGTTCTGGTAATGTCTGTGTAGCAATAGCTGAGTTGTCTTTGTGTGTACTTGTTATGGGCCTCTATTCTCTGGAGATGCTGCTCTGAGAGAAGACTGACCTCTCACAAAGTGATATTTTACATTGAAAGGACGTTGTTAAAATTTTTGGTTTTAATATCAGCAAAACATGATATATATTTATATTATACAGGCATTTCTGTCATAATAAAATAACTACAGTTTGTGTAGTGTATGGGAGTTTGCTGTATGCCTTCCTCACTGCCCCCAACCCCTCCTGTGTCCTTTGCTAGTTTTGTTTTGCTTCAGGCAAAACTATTTTACAGTTCTTTAACAGTATAAAGATGAAAGAGGTTGTAAATATGAAGTAGCTTCTGCATCTTGGCTAGGGATAGGCTCATGGTAAATGCGCTGGAAAAGTTTTGTAAAGCTTGGCTGTGATGGATTAAGTGTCTTAAGTTCTAGCAGTTTTAGTAAAATAAGTTAATTAATAAATTGGAGTAATGGGAATCCCAGGAAGGGATGAAGGAGGATGTCAGAGCTGGCCTTGGAGGTATCTTTTCTTTTGTGAAGCTCACTTCAGCTGAGCCAGGGAAACTGGTTACTGTTTCCTTTGATTAGCTTGTTGATCTGCTTGTGCTGTTGCTCATTTCAGGCAAAATTATCTAGATTAGAAAAAATCCCCTAATTAAAATATAAGCTAAGAAGTATTTGAGTTAAGTGAAGCTGAAGGAACTGGAACAGTAGCTAAAAACACATTAAAGGATTATTTCTGGTTGTGGATGAGGTCAGACATGCTTTGTTTCCGAATGGAGTAGGCCAGAGGAGGAGCGGGCCAGATGAGAGGAAAGATGGGGGAGCTGTAGATGATCACTCCTCCCTAGCTCTGCTGTTGTCCTTCAAACCTCTGTACTTAACACACAGTGACAAGGCCTTAACGATGGACTCATCATCATCAGTCTAATTTGGTTGGTAGTGCAGTACTGCATAGCATGCCTCCTCTGACTTATGTTTATTTTACTTCAATGTAACTTGTAATTAAGTGTGTTAATTTATTTTTTCCTAATCAGAAAAACATGTGTGTCAGGTTTTGTTATTTTGCCTTAAGCATCTCAGAAGAAATGATGATAACTCTTTTACTTAATTATATCATCTGCCTATATGGTTTATTAGTTTCCTTGTATCAGTATCCCTCTCCTTATGTATAAAAGTGATTTATTTCTTTCTACATATTCTTAGACACCTTTTCTTTCATATTAATTCTGACCTGCTAATTTTTCTATCTTTCAGTGTTTATTCTGGACTTCCTTTTTACCATTACATAATGAAATCAGTCACATTGTAATGCTTATTTGATCTCTATATTTCATGCTTGCCTTAGGGGGTTTTTTTGTTTATTTTCTGTTTTTTGGTTGGATTTTTTGTGCTGGGGTCTTTCAATTTTGCAAATATGACCTATTTATTATTAATGTGTGTTTTCATGTTTGTGAAACTCCAACAAGGAGAATATAAAAGATTTTGGTCAGTTTCTTCATTGTATCTTTTATTCTCCTTATGAATACATTTATTTAAAGGAGGATACTTGTAGGACATGAAAGCTTTAGCTACTTTTCTTGTGTTTGGGCCACCATGCTTTAGAAGTTGTAATCTTGCACTTTCCATTTGTTCAGCTGTGTTCTGTTCCCTTTCTATGGACATCAATGGGTTATTTGGTGTGCACTGCTGTGTTCATAATTACAAACTGCTGCATATGCAAAAGCAGTGCAGCTCATTTTGCTCAGCACCTGAAGGTATGGTTTAATAAGGAATTATATTACCACATTGCAGATTTTTGCCAGCAGCTTTTTTCATTGGAAAGCTGATAAAAAGTGAGTGTTATTTAATAGGCAGTGCTCATAGGGAAATACTTTTAAGAGAATTTAATACCAGAAATGTATGCATTTATCCAATAACAGTGGGGTGTTTCTTAGAGGGGATTGAATTAAATGTAGCTCACCTTTAGCTTTCACCACCATTTATTGAAGATCTTGTTTGCCTTATGTTTTTTTCATGTAAACAGTTTTAGGCCTGTGCTGATCACATTATTTTCAAGTTGCCAAATGTTGACTATTCAACCCATTGACAAATGCAGAGTTTTTGATGTAGAGGCACTTCCTTACCTGATCAAGCAGCCTGCAGACTGCAAGATCTCAGAGGATTGTTTGCTTACAGACATCCTTTAAGGGCATTTTTTACAGGTGTTACAATTTGGTGGTAGATCTCTGGAAGACGTAAATGGGAGAGGGGCAGTAATTAGGTACTTGATTAAATTGCTGGACTTTGTTGAAACCAAAAGAAATGGTGGGAAAAAGTTGTTCAAATCTGAAAGACAAGATCAACTTCTTGGTCAGATAAAGTGAAAATCTGAGTAGTTATTCATTAAATAGCATTTTTTCAGTCAAAAGCTGGTAGTGATTGAGTTGAAATTTCTGGTTCTGTTGTGAGAAACCCGAAGAGTGAAAACAGGATGAAAGACTTGGAAACCATAATAGTGAGTGGGCTGGAAAGAAGAAAGATGAGTTTCAAGAGATGATGAGTGTCAACAGGATTGGAAAAGGTGTTAGAAAGAGAAGAAACTCACTAAAAATGTGTGGGCCTTGATATACAATTAGGAATTAATTTTGAGAAATTGCCTACTGAAAGAACTGTCAAAAGTTGAGATGCTTGGAAGGATAAGCAGAATTGACACTGGCAAACCTCCTGGCAGTGATGAAGGATAAAAACCAGAAATGAATCGTCTGAGCCTTGATAAAGGCAATAGTTCCTGTGGGAGTGAGGGTTATTGTTTTTCGTGGGTTGGATCCTTTTGTTTGTTTGTTTGGGTTTGTTTCTTGGGGTTTTTTTTGATGGTGGGCTTTTGTTGTTGGTTTTAATACCTTGGATTTAATTCAGAGGATAGATCCTTCTCTCCAGATTGGTTCCTGGCTTATTCTTGCTTTAACAGAAGGGCATTTGTGCATTTAAGAAGTAGGTTAGCAGTGATGTTTTTTATTTTTGAACTGTTTTAAGGATTAAAGATAAAATTATCTCTTAGTAGGCTCAATGCACTGAGAATTAATTTTTTATTCTACAACCTACTGTCTCTTCAGCATTGTAACTAGGGAAACCTGCTGCTTCCTGGATTGAAGCAGAATAAGAACAGAATCAGTCCTGTATACCTAGTAATTAGATCCAGAAATTTAAACTCCCCCAGAAATAGTCCAAGCTCAAAGAATTACTGTCTAGCATCTCTGCCCCCAAACACTGATTATGTATTAGCTCTATCAGTATTCCTGATACAATCTGAGCACTGATCTTCTGAAAGTCTTAGGATGCAGGAGTCCAAGTGGTGCTTAAAACGAGATAGATATAGGGCACACAGAGCACGGTGTCATGAGGAAAAGTTTCATAAAACCGTATGTGATGATGGGATGGTGGTAACTGAACAAACATGTAAAAACCCATGGAAAGTGGCAAATGAATGGTAGTGGCAGGAGGGTTGGTGACAGGAAGGACTTGATGTTTGACATGGAAGCTGGTTTGCATTTCTCCTGCACTGACAAGTACTTCCAGGCCTCAGGAGGTTGAAGCAGGCAGCAACAGAAGTGTCACACACAAAACCTGTAGGTAAGGAAAATCTGTTGAAGTGTGAATCTACAGTTTGGTGGGGTTTTGTGTGTCTTTTACAGACTGTTCTTTATACAACAGAAGCTTGATTTGTAGATGACAGCTTTCCTGGTGCTTGTAGTTTAATCCTCTGGCCCATTTGTAATTTGATTTATGTACAACACTGACTCATGTATAAATATAGGATCATCTGTGACCAAAGACACTTTACTGACAAGTTGTGTTTGTCACCTGGTTCTTAAATTTACGTGCTGTATCTCAGTGTCTCACCTAGCCTGATGTCCTCTCTCTTTTGACAGTTGTTCCATTGAGTAGGTTAAACTCAGTATGTGTTAAAGATGGGTAAATTATGCCTATTCATTTTCTCTGACCTTTAAAATACAGGGTAATATTATAGTTTTAAAAGGCATCAGAATTGGGAATTTTTCTATAATTAAATTTCCTAAATTATGTGGGGAAAAAATCTATAGTTGCTTAAGTTGCTTATGCATGTGCTGCTTCTTTAAGTTATCATTATGAAAACATTAGATTTTTATCTTGGGGTATAAATGACTAATGCACATCACCATTTATTGCTGACCCACAAAAGATCACTTTCCTGTTTTGTTTGACTCTTACATGCATTGGTGTGGTGACTTGAATCTTCAGTGGTTGTCTGGCCATACACTTGCATGGATATCACAATGGCATGCTTCACAAAATATGGCATAAAAACAAGGGCCAGGATTCCCCACAGGACAGGTTTATGGTGGGCCTGTTTTACCTTTCTACTTTGACTTGGAAAGGCTAATAGAGTCAGGCTCACTTGAAAAAAACACAGAAAGTGAATACTGACAAAATGGGAGTGGGTCATGTGTTGTTCCTGGTCCTTTACTGTCTCACACTTCTTGAGAAGTAGCATTCATACATTAATTTTCTGCACTATTGAACTTCAAGTACCACTCTGAATGACACTAATAACCTGTAATACATGGGTTTGATACTGTTTCTTCAAGGTTTAATTTGTTTGTTAGCAATCTTTCCCCTTCTCTTTACTCCAGATAGCTTAAATACTTGATCCCATTACAGCATGAAATGTTCTACTTACCTGTGCACTGTGTGCTTACTTGACCACAACTACACGCCTTACAAGCAGTCTACCGCCTTTGTATAGTAAATAAAAGTTATGTATTAACTTTTTTGGTCACATGCTACCTGAATTTAATTTCAAAAAATCTACTTAAGCATTTTTAAACATAAAATCATAAATAGATTAGGATATGCTGACACAAGCTTTTCAGTGATCATCTACAGCTGGAAATTTGCCCATTTTATTATGTTTTTTCTTCACCTGGCTTCCTGGAGAAACTATCTTATGCAATCTCAGTATCTGTGCTGTGTATCTTTAGACTCTATTGTCTGATTTCAACTAAATTCAATTTAGGCATAAACCAAGATGATTAGTTGTTACAAGCATTATGAAAATGGGCTGTAACAGAAACTGTATGAGTTCCAGTGGAGGATATATTATGATTACATCCCATTATACATCAAGAAGCCCCTTAAGCAAGTGCTGCAGTCAAAACCAACCTGTAGCACTGCAGACTTCAGCTGCACGTTACAAAGTGTTTGGGGGCAACCATAGTTTGAGGAATTTAATCTCTGTTTTGTACTGTTCCCTGTAGTACAAAACCAGAGATTTTATACTGCTATCACAGTAGTCTTTGTGGGGCTTGACCATGAATCAGATCAAGAAAAAGAAAGAAGAATTTGTGGACACTTAGTTAACTAGTTCTCTTAAGCCAAGTGTGCTTCCTTAAGTGTGCCTGCTGCTACAAGAGAGTAGCCACCCTGTGCTGTGTGCCGAGCCACTACTGTCTCTGAACATTCAGTATCTTGAAAGTACTGCTTTAGACACAGTAATTTAATCATCAGGCAGAAATCTGTAGAAAGCTATAGTCTTTGGTATTCGCACAGTAATTGTTTATTCTTATCATAGGGAAGATAAAACTTGAAGACGTTTTTGTTCCGTTTTTAAAGCTGCCATGACCAGAACTGTCATCTTCCTTTAAGACACATCACCATCTTCTAACATTGACAGGATTGGTTCTATATATTTTTGAGAATTAACTCACTTGGAAGCACTTGTGCATCATTAAACACCATCTGAACAGCCCCTTTCACCTGGCTGTTGGAGCCAGACTTTGATTTATTGTGAAGCAAACTGGCCCCTAAGTTCTTGGGACTATTTCTAGCTGAGGAATGAGGTGACCTCAGAATTGGAGGGTGGAGGATATCTGGAAGAGATGAAAGGATTTATGGTGACAGGAGAGGTAGGGTTAGTAACTGAGTGTGGGAAGCAATGAACAAGGGTGGGACTGGACTCCCAGTTGAAAAAAAGAGAGATTTTTGCCAAGATCAGGAACTGCAGCCAAGAGGGTGGGGGAAGGAATGAGATGGGGAACATGGGTGGAGATGGGAATTAATTCCACAGGAGCTCTAAAGCCCATGGGCAAATGCAGTGGAGTTTCTCCCTGGCTGGAGGGTGGAGACGCTACATCATGCAAGAAAACCTGCTGCTATTTCTGTGCCAGAAACAAATGGGTAGCAGTCAGGTGCTCCCAGCTTGGTGTCTTCCTCTCTGCATGCCCTCCAGGCGTCTGCAGGAAGCTGCAATTGTAAGGCAGGAAATGCAGCGTTCCTGCATCAAGTACCTGGAATTGCTTACTGAAAAGTTTGGTAAACATGCCATTCACTGCTGTTGTTCTGTTTGGTTCAGTTTACTGTATTTGTCATCAGCTAGGATGTAAATGTAATGTAACTTAATGTAAAAGTTAGTTTTTTATTAAATTATTAATCTGCTTACCCAATTGTAGGTCTAGCCATAACTCAAAAATACTCTTACAAATTTTTAAAAATATTTTTTATAGTTTTTGTCAAATTTACTCTTAGGCATCACTGCAGCTCACTGTACAGTTTTCCTTATGGATATGATATGGAAGGCGATTTCTTGCAATTATGTTTTTGCTAAAATCAGAAGCAGAGATAAGCAAGTAATTATCTGGTGTCTCATGACCCAGATAAGTTACTAAAAAACCCTGTACTTCAGGAGTGTTCCTTTTTACTTTAAGCAGCTACCCAGAAAAGCACATATCATTATATTGAGCTGGCTCTGAAGCTTTTTAATGTGTGTAGGTGTTACTCGTGTCACAGTAAGCAGCCAGAGCAGTGATCCCAAAGAGAAGTATCTCATCTACTGTAAAGGTTGTTCTAAGTATTCCTAACAAAACATATGTGCATATTGCTGAGGAGTTATATTGAGATATGCAGAGGTCTGTTGGGGATAGAGTGCTGAGCTTGGTTTTGTCTCTTGTGGATCAACTAAGATTTTAAAAGAGGCAACGACATTTAGCATGTTAGCTGAGTAGGAGTACTCAGTGTCTGGTGTCAGGTGAGGTTTTCTGCATGTAAGGATAGAAACTTCCATTGGTATTAATTTGCAATTAATTTCACTATGTATCACTCAGCAGGTATGTGTAATTAGTAAGCAAGTGGTTTTTACTGTATTCCTTAAAGCTGTATTCCATATTACATTAAAGCTCTGAAAGAATGTGTGCATATGTACATAATAGATACAGTGAGCAATGTTTCCTTTCTTTAGATAATGTTTCCATGCAGTTATAGAACATACCTTTTGTTTATGTTTTCCTGTTTGGTAGAAATGCAGGAAATGTAAATGCATTGCTGTCATGAGGTGATACAAAGATGTTCACATAATTCAATTGACTTTAAATAGCTTTCAATGATTTTTTGATTTTTCAGGGTAGTAGGGTTATATGAGAGCTTGACTAAATACTTGCTAAATAAATCAGATAAAATTGTGGGATGGGTGAAGGTAGTCAGAGATAGCAGTGCTTCGTTTCTTAGGTATTTATTGGCCAACTGCAGGGTCTTCAGAGCAGCAAAAGTGATTTGGCTTTGTCCACAGTGCAGTTTGCTGAGTGTTGATGAACTAAGGTGAACAAAGAAAAGAGGTAAACAGGTGAAGAAGATTAATACTAAGTTAAAATAATATAGAGAGAGTAAATTCATTATGTTAAAACCAAGCAATAGTTCTAAAATCAGGTTTAGGTGCTTTTCAGCCAACAAATGCAAAGTGTTAGTTGTGTTTTTTTCATCAGAAGTGTAAGCCGTTGACTTACCCTAGAGAAGGCAACTTTTTTTCCCCCTTGAACAGTTGCTGTTATTATTTTACAAAGTCCATGGTACTCTTAAATACATAAATAAATTAAATAATTATTTGTGTACACTTATCCTTGAAATAGCAAAATTCCGTACCAGCTGATTTAAAAATAGAAAGCTTGCAATGTTTATACCTTTGTGTGATTTGAGGGAACAACAAGCCCACTGGACTTTCTAATTTAAATGAGAGTATAATTCATTTTCATTGTTGTTTTTTATTTAATTTGGTTTGCTCTGTTCTAAATAATTAAATATTTTTTTCCTTATTTAATTCTGATGCCAGACAGTGTAGTTCAGTCTTTATCAGCATGAGCTGCTCAGGGTTTTTTGATCTTGGCTTTTTAATTTGTTTGTTAGTGTTTAGTTGGGTTTTCTTTAGTTGTTTGTGGGGGGTTTTTGGTGTTATTGGGGGTGGTGTTTGTGTTTTGCAAGTTCTGGAAGGCTATGTGAAGGAAGCAATGCCTTATTTTTTAGGATACGTTTATATGAATAACCTCTGTATTCTGTATCTTTGAGAACATGTGGTAATTTTTTGGGATGTAAGGTTAAAAGGTAAATGGTATGGTACTGTTTTTTTGGCTATTACATTAGTGTTTGACCTTTGGTAACCTGTCTTTATCTTAGGCTGTAAACTGTTTAGTTCTGCTTATCAAAAGAGACTTCACTGCTCTCTTTCCATGCTGTTCTCATCCAAAACACACTGTATCAATCTGGCATCAGTAGACTTTATCAGCAGCAGCTATATTCTGTTTAGAGATTAGGCATAAAAAGTTTATGTTGTAACAGTACATTTTATTCAGTGAATATTTTCATTTGTAGTTCAGTAGTTTCCAATTTCATTATCTAGATTAGATCTTCTTTTGTATTACCTTCTTATTACCTTACTCTTTCCCACAATTTTAGCTGTTTGACTTGAAATTACTTTGTTTGGTGTCACTGTAAAGTGAGTTATTCTAGACTATTCAGAATATACCCTATGTCTGTCTAAAAGTAAGGTTAAAATGGCAAAAGGTATCTTTGCAGATTTTTGACGGATTTGTGAAGGAGATCCCTTCAAATCATAACATGGTGGCTGTAACTTGAAACTTGATTAAATGTTTAATTAAACAAGTCCCCCCTACCCTCAGTTGTCTGTGTGATTTACAAAAGTGAAGCTCTACACATTATAGAGTATTGGCCAGAGGCAGAATTTGCTCTATCTCTGAAGTGTCCATAATTGATAATGCTGCTGGTGATTCTCAACAAATCTGTAACCTGCAGGAAGCTGACAGAGTTTGAGGGCAGCTGCTAGTTTGTTTGAGCTATTTTTTTTCATTGATGTGTTAATTTACATGATGTCTTACTTTTATTACTAGTAAACAAATACTGTTACCATAATCAGCCTCCCTGTTTATAGTTGGAGTAAATAGCATATTTCATGAAGTAAATCCAAGAAGACTGAGTCTTGACTGCTTGTATCCTTGTGTCAGCATTAGTGTGTCTGGCAGGAGCAGGGCAGTGATTGTCCTCCTGAACTGGGCACTGGTGAGGCCAATCCTGTGTCCAGTTCTGGGCCCCTCGCTATGAGAAGGACATTGAGGAGATGGAGCATATCCAGAGAAGGGCAGCACAGCTGGTGAAGGGGCTGAAAGTCAATTCTTATGAGGAGCAGCTGAGAGAGCTGGGGGTGTTTATCCTGGAGAAAAGGAGGCTCAGGGGGATTTATCACTCTATAACTGCCTGAAAGGAGATTGTAGCCAAGTGGGGATCAGTCTCTTCTCACAGATAGCATGTGACAGGACAAGAGGAAATGGACCCAGGTTGCACCAGGGGAGGTTTGGGTTTGATATTAGGAAGAATTCACCAAAACAGTTGTCAGACATTAGAACAGGGTGCCCAGCAGAGTAGTGGAATCACTATCCATGGTGGTATTTGAAAGATGTGTAGATGTGGCACTTATGAACAAGGGTTTAGTGGTACACTTGGCAGTGTTACATTTACAGCTGGACTCAATCTTAAAGGTCATCCTTCATGATTCTGTGATTCTGAGTTTTACCTCCCGAGTATTGGAAATATCTCTGTTACTGTTTGGCTTGGTGGATTTGTTGCATCGTGCTGCTACCAAAATTTGTAGGTGTCAGGCATCACAGAAAGCTGCTCTAAGCTGTCTGAGGAAAAGCTAAAGCTCTCAAAAAGAAACCCCAGCACAGAACAGTATTTGATGATCCCAGTTTCTTCTTTTTTTTTTTTATAAGAACAGATTGAAGCCAGACTCAAAAAGAATCAAAGCTTTTCAGTGTATGCCAGAATCCGAAGACAAGCAAGCACTTCAAAAACTCACGAGTGTATTCGTGTATCTTGCCAATTTTGCTCCCAGTCTGTCCTCTGTCAATTCACCCACCCCATCAGACAACTTCTGGAAAATGTTCAGTGACACTGGATTGAATAGGGCACAAGACATTCCTTGAATGAGTTTGATAGGTAACAGTTCTTGTGCTGAAATGCTGCAGCACTGCGTAACTGTCTCATTAGGAAAAGCTTGAAAAGAGACTGTAGAGAGCCAGTGTTCTTAGAAGATGTTTTTAAGTACAAAATGGGCTTGTTTTTCCCAATGAAAAAGACAAGTGATTTCCATTCAAGCTCTTTTGAGCCAGCTAATTGCTGTGATTCTTCAGTATTACTTATGACTGTAACCCACATTTGTTGAATAATTAATTCCAAGTGCCATGGGATACAGTCAGTGGTACATCCACTCAGTAAGTGCAGAACTTGTACCACATTCCCTTGGAACCACAGTTGGTAATATCTGCCCTAAGACATATGATTTACTAACCATAAAAAACAATCTCTACTCCTTGTGGCTTTCTCTTTAGGGAGAGACATGCTTTCTGTTTTTACCAATTTTTGGATCAGATTTCTGCTTCCACATTGGTGTGAAAATAACTCGAATTGTGGGAACAGATTTAGAAGGAGAGAGTTTCTGTGTTGAATGCTAAAAACACAAGTAATGAACATATTTACAATAAGAAATGAGGCTTCATCATACAGGTTCTCTGACCCGCTCCAGCTATTGTGCCAGCTTCACGTTCTGTTTCTGTATATATTTTGTATTTGACTGAAGTTGCATACTAAGATATGCAAACATTTAAATGCAGATCCTGTCTGCTTTGTCTGTCTGGGTTAGGGGGCAGTTCCTTGAGTGTTTCCAGATGAGCTCAAGGTGGACACACTAGTGTAAAGCTATAGATAAATGCCCTCTGTAGATGTCATCCATAGCTGCTCATCACTTTCTCACCCAGGACAGATGATTCCTCCCTGCAGCCCAGCTGATGTCCTAGCATGTGACCTAATCAGACTGGTTTTGCCTAAGAATTCATTTTAGGAGTAGTCCTGGATATTACTGGCTCACACAAACAAGTGGGGTGGTGGTTTCTGGCATAGGGATGCTGACAGCTGGGAAGGGGGAATAGCCTTTTCAGCTGACACAGCTGCCTGTGGAAAAATGTATCTATCCACAAGCTAAGAAAAGGTTAGAGAAGTATTCAAAAATAATTTTCTTTTTTGTTTATTTTGTTTTAGATTTGAAATGAGTACTTAAATTAAATGATGAGTGACTATTTCAAGGGTAAAGGCAGGACAGTGACTTGGACTTGAAAAAAATTTGATTAATTATTGAGGCACTAATAAAACTGATTTGTGAGGCTAATATAATGTGTGAAGTAATTCAAAACCTTCAGAAGCAGTAAGGTTTAACATAAACTAAGCCATAAAATGTTGGTAATCGAAGTAATTGTTTTTCTTCTTGCAGCTGTTGCTTTTCTTTTCTGAGAAGCTGCCCATTACACACAGTAGTTTACTTGGTTTGTGTAGTATTTTCTTTATGCTGCATATGTGATGAAAAAACCCACCCTTTGGCATGCAATTTCATACTTGCTTTAGCATTTTTTTAACCATTAAAGAAAAAATTCAAGTTGCTCTTTATATAGTGATGGGGAGGAAATCTTCACTTGTAAGGACTGGTTCTTAAACTCATAGATCCACCAGCTTTGAATAGCTTTGAATTTGTATTAGCAATGCTGTGCCAGTTAATTGTGCTACTAATCTGCTCAGAGTTGCTCTTAATTGGTAAGAAGGAGTTGTTGTTGGGTTTTATTGTTGTTTGTTTTTTATTACTGCTTATTTTCATTGTGCAATTGGAGAAAGTACAGGCAATCCACACCTCTGGGTAAAATGCTATCTTGCCCATTAACAAAAATGAGCCCACTTAATGCAGAATGTTGTTGAATCTGAGAATATTTGTAGCTGAGGATATTTGTTGAAATTGAAAGTGGCATGACTGTTCTTGAGGACAAGCTAAGTCATCACAAGTCAGTTTTGGGTAAAATCAAATGCATAATTTTTGATCTTGACTTCAACACAGTCAACCTGTGTGGATTTTGAACTACTGTACATTTCATACAAAATATTTGTCTGGTTTTATGACAAGAAAGATTGGTTTGTCATTTTATTATTGCTGTTAAAATACAGCCCATTCTGCTGAAGCTTAAATGAATATCACTTTCCTTTATGGTCAGTGGACGTAACTGAAAATTATTTAAAGCATTTTTAACAAGACAATTAACATAGAGTCTTTTGCAGATAAACTTCACCCTTCCTGTTTTGGATGGAGCAATAACTTTACTGTGGCTCAGATTTAGGAAGTGGCTTTCCATCAATTCAGTGTTTTATAAATAAAAAGTTGTAGGGTGAGGCCCTTCCTTTGGCATAAAGCTGATTATTTCCTGTTTAATCCTAAACTGGTGTATTTCAACTAATGGAAGTTTCCTAGCATCTGTTGGAGAGTTTTTAGGATTTTGTTTTCATTTATGCTCCTACAAAAATACAGTTTCTGTGTTTGCATATTATTATAGAACAAAGAGAAATTATTAGATATATAAATACTTACCCTTTTACAACTTTTGAATGTGGCTGCACAGTTGTTTGTACCATGACATTCTTAAACATACGGCTGGGTATTCTTAAACATGAGCTGCATTGACACATCTTCAAGAGATCATCAGTCCTTCCAGTGAGATTTAGAAACTGATCAATTGTAATTGCAATGGGTTTTTCTAAATTTCATATTTATCATCTCCTTGCACAAGGCACACACTTTCTATAAGAAGAGGCAGAATTTAAACTTGTACTGCTGTTTTACCTAAGGAACACACAAGTTAATATGTGAAGTAACTCTACCCTCATCCAACACATCTGTTGTAAAGAAGCCTGTGAAATCGAGGCCACACACAAACTGGTCTCCAAGGGCCTGTAGTTGGTGTTAAAATGCTGTTATTATGTGGTCTGATTGGTTTAGTGAAGAATAATCTCCAGTAAAACCATGTAACGTAATAGTCCTTGCTCTCCCACATGGGAGCTACTTCTGCTTGACTAAGCAAGACATTTCTTGAGGAAGTAATAACGCACTTGTTCTTGCCAAAATGTAACATTTAATGAAGTGTATAATCATGTACATTTCTGTTGTGTACCAGTTCTTGTTCATTTAAACATTTGTGTCAAGTCCTCTACCATGGTATTAAAAAAATAGTAAACACATGGATTTCCTAGCAATATATTTAAAATAAATTCTTACTCCTTGTTGAAAACTTGTGTGTAGTACTTTTAAAGCAATGAGTAACTACATGGAATTTGTAAGCTTTCATAAATGAAGACTCTTTTTTCTAAATAGCACCAACTTTTGCTATGATTGTTCTGAATCATAACAGCTTTGCTCTACAGATCTCTCCTTGGGTAACCACAGCTGTAAACAGGCTCTGCACTTGCTGAGGGACTTCACATTTTATTGCTTTTTAATTACATTATTCTTTAGGTCTCCTCAACAGTGTCATACAAAAGCTGGATTCACACAGGTCAGTAATTCTGCTCAGTGTGTGTACAAGACCAGGGTTGTGTCTCAGGACCCACACATCTTCCATTGAAGATTTTCAGCTCAGCTTTGAAAATGTATTTGTAAACTCAGCAGAGTTGGTCACTGTTGACACAGACACCCACCCCCAAGTTTTACAGAGCACTTTTCCTAGTAGAATTCTGCTTTTAAATGAAGAGAAAGCCTTGTGTGGTGGCACTGTTTCAGACTGCATGTCCTCTATCAGATTAGCTCAGTGAAAGGGGTGAGTGATGCTGTGACCTAGAAGTGAAGTGCTGTAAACCAGCTGAACAGAAACACTCTGGCTCCCAGCACCCTCCCCTGCTCACCTGCTGCCCCCATGTATTGCCAATACTGCTCCTTGAGGACAAAGTGGAGCTCAAATCTGAATCCCCGTCTCTTTTAAAGTGAAGGCTCCATCAACATCTCTTCCACACAAGGGACTTGCAGGAGACTTTTCAGTCAGATATTTAGATGCCAAAAATGGTGGGTTATTTCTGAAAGTTGATTAAATCTATTGAAGTGCCTAAAAGGGAACTTGAAAGTTTCATTGGAAAGGGAGGCAGAATTGCATTTAAGTGCAAATAACTTTAATAATTTGCATATCTTCAGTAAGAAGCAAATTGACATGAAATTGTTCATTATTCCATAATAGATTAAATAACTTGTTTCCCCCAGTTTGCATTTCAATGAGTATCTAATTGGTCTATAAACACATTGATTAATGGGTGTAGAAAATATTTCATAGATACGGGGCAAAATTGTTAGTGTGTTTTTAAGAAAGGAATAGAGTACACTTCTTGATATGTTAAACATTGTACGCCACTGTAAACTATATATGTATACTATCATAACCAAGCATTGAATTTGTTCTATGTTAATTTAGTTTTTTGTAACCATAAAAATTAGTTCATTATGGTTGAAAATCAGTTTTAAATGTCTTGATCATGAAAATTGTCTGCAAGTGGTTTAATGAAATTTCTGAGCATTCTTTGCACTGTGGAGCTATAAACTTATATTTTGTACTCATAAACATAACAGTACAATTACATTGCCACTGCAGTGATGAGAATGTCTGTGTACCCTTTTACTAGTGTATTAACTTATTGTAGTTTGGAAGAGTAAATTTTGGGTAAGTTAATGAAATCTAATTTACGTAGTTGAAAAAAAATTCGAAGATAACACATAAATCAATGAAAAAGAAGGGATTTGGGAAGAGATAATAATTACTTTTAAAAGATGCCACTGACAAAGAAAAAGCTGTGATAGGGGCAATTCAATGTTTAGTAGTTTCTCAATTTGCTTAAGCTTACATGCACAATTAAAATGCAAATTTGACTGCATATTCAATCAGGTTAGTTAGGTCTACATTGCAAAAAAGATCAGTATTGTTTTTAGTTAGAAGTAGAAGAAAAATTATACCTAATAGTCTGTTCTCACCCATGCTAGGAAAAGCTGGCACAGGTGTGGCTGGGTTAATAGAAGACTGGTTTGTCAGACTTATTTTAGGTCTGCTTAGGAGGGGAAATAAGAAGCTGGTTTATACCACCAGAGGGCTATGCCAAACCAGCTATCATAGTTTAGGTGAGGGAACAAAAGCTGTTATCTCTGTCTGGTGTAGGGGGCCCCTGGGGCATCATTGAAGTGAGGGAAATTTCCAGCAGTTTGCTCATGGAGTGTCTGGAATGGTCACGGTATGGCTTTCAAACTGGCGCTGTACTTGTGCTCTGCATGTTGATGCTCTGCCTTTCAGTGAGAAATCAAACAGCTACCAGTGAGCAGGTTGCTTCTTTCCTCCTTGCATGGAGTATTTGATAGTTGTGGGAAATATGCCCTTAGTAACTGAGAAGCTTCTGTCTTCTGGAAGATAATATATGAAATGAGTACTTGCATGAATCACAGATGCAAAACTGTGATTGCTGGGCATGTTGGGTCTTCTCAAAGTGAGTTGGGATCTAAGGGTTGCAGGCTATTTAACGTGGTTTCTGAGCCACAGCCTCCTTCCCCTGTGGTAACAGAGCCTTGGGGTCTTTGGCCTTTGGATGAGGAGTTAGAGCAGGCATCTGGAAGATGAGTACTGACTCACAGGCACTGCTGGTGGGCTGGGTGCATATGGTGCAGAGCTGCTCACAGAGTCTAGACTTGCGTCGTGCTGCTCTGAAGGAGTTCTGGTGGAGGCGACAGTGTTACATCAATCTTGAAATGTATGGAATGCTAAAAATACTCAAAAAAACCCCCAGGAAAGGTTGTGAGGAAAAAGAGCAAGATGTTGGAAATTACAGATTAAATCATGGGCATCAATTTTGCTTGCTAAATCATCATATCCACCTAATGGATGTGGTCTTTTTCATGTTTGCTGGTCCTGCTTGTCTCTGTGAGCAGAAATACCCTTTTCTGCACTGGAGTTTGCCCATCTCCTGCATATGGCTGCTCAAGCCTGGCATGTGCAAGTCTCTGGATGAATTCTATGGAAGAGGTTTTCTTGTGTGCATGAATCCAAAAGCACTCAAAACCAGTGCCACAGTGTCATATTAATTCAAAACCGTATTTGGAGAGCAAAGTGTTTTAATACCCGCATATAAAATAAAGCACATCCATTAGAACAGTTCTCCCAGAAATGAGAAGTGGAGATTCATTTGAGTCCTTTCTAAATCAGGAGAAATTTGCATTTGCTACTCATTTCTACTTTCTAGAAGCTGTGGACATGTAAGATGCAGAGGCTGACTTTTGTATCCTGGTGGGACCAGTCTTCCAGAGAGTCATTCCAATTATCAGAGAATTTCTCTCTTGTTTCCCTTTTCCTAAAAGCCTGTTTAGAATAGATACTGTGGTTTTAGCTGTTCTGAGTAACCTTGAGAAGTTAAAAAAAACTTCTTTGCACAGACTGTAGAGCTAAACTAGGGAAACTAGGTGCATGGGTTGAAATAAGGCTTGTCCTCATCCCCTTTGAATACCATTGTTTGGTCTTGCTGTTGAAATAAAGCTGGCCAGGTATGCAAGATTTTGAGATCAAGATTGCTCTTATGATTCTTGTAGCCTGTAGTTATTTGCAGAGGAGGACACCCTAAGTTCTAATTTGCATTGTTGTCATTACTGTTTATATTGTCCAACAGCTCTTTTGCACAAAGTGTATGTGCGGCTCTGGAACAGTTTTGAAGAAAAACATAGTGCTGTGCTAGTCAGAAAATTATATGGACTCTGTCAGTGAGTAGTAGGCATGTTGTCCCTGGCCATGTGTAATTTCACCCATCAGCAAAGCCATTCATCATTCAGTTTAAGCTAAGACCACTTTTAGATTATCATTGAAAGAGGGCTATAGCAGTCAAAGACATGAGCACTCCCCATGTGCCTGCTTCTGCCCCTCTTTCTTGCTGTTCAGAGGTTAACATTCCTCAGCTGAGCTGGAAGAAGAGAGTGTTTGCTATCCATAATTTTTTCCATGTCAGTGTCATACATTGTAATCCAAGACACTGTTGATGGCACTTTGAAGCTCTCTGTGAAAACTTGGCATAGATGTAGATGAGGGAGTTCTCAAACTGCCTGGGGAGCTGTAGGGCTTGATTGCCTCCAACCTGGGCAACTGACATCTCCATTGCTCTAACTAGGTCTGGAAGTAAATGTCTTTTAGCTATATTTAAACAGCTCTAAGTGTAAATTTTGGTTTAGCTTTCTCAAATAAATGAGGTGTGTTCACTAACATGTTGCAGGTGCATCACAACTTTATATTTGCACCAGGTGCTTACACAGAGAATGTCACAGCAAAGGGCTGATCTCAGCCAGAGCCTCTATGCCCTTATCATGTAACATTCTAAAATTCCATGAGAATAATATAAAAGTATGCATATTTTTGATCCTGTGACCTCACAGATGCCAGATGTGCTGATTTTGGAAAACACTTCAAAGAACTTGAATTCAGCTTAAATACTTGCTGTGCATAGGAGAAGCAAGAGTGCATATATCTCTTTATATATAGATATATACAGTGTGTGTATTTAATATTGTATTTACATATTTGGAAGTAGAACAGCTGTTTCTACTTCTTCTTCATCTACTTAGTAAAGTTTTACACGCTCTTTCCATTATGCTGGTGCTGGAGCTTAGGTCAGAGAATGAATGTGTGCTTGGGCCACGGTAAATGAGAGCCCTGTGGCTCTAGCTGTTTTCAGGATTATCTGATTTATATGTCAGACAGAGTAATCATGTCATTGGTATCATTCCCTTTCTTGTTTTTCATTTTGAAAGTGTTATTTCTTCTTTTTTCACACATGGAATCATTTTCAGGTTTTAGTTCCAGATGTTTACAGATGAGCTTTCCATGGTCTGAGCTCAAAATCAATATCAGCTGGAATTTTAAAGATAGAGTTATTTTCATATGTTGTGGGTCACAAGTTCTTCCAGTATTTTTCTCCAACAGAGAGCTCTTTCTGCATGGTTGGAGTCCTTTCTGCAGTTTTCTTTCTTCCTCAAGCATCACATTCTCATCTTATTTGTCAGAAATAGCCTCCTTTTATTCTCTCTAAAGATAGATATTAATGTCATGCCACTGTTCCCTCTTCTTTCAAGAGCTTTCAGTGCTTGACAAAGCACTGAAAGTAATTTTTTTCAAGTAATTGATTGTACTATTACGCTGTAATTAATTAACATATTCTGTGTTGATATTCTTGGAATTGATAATTGACATTTCCTTCTGTAAAGCAAAGTAACATATCTCTGAAAGTTGGTAGTTGTGCCTTGACTTCAGAAAGAAACTATTTTGTGAAGTTTTCACTTGAAGACCATGGCTCACAGTTCTTTCAGTTGTGCTGATGCATCTGGTTTTAGAATTGAATCACTGAATCACATTAATGGGGTAGAGGGGGGGAAGTAATTTTAAAAGGGAACATCTCAGTGATGCAATTTACGTTGCAGCTATACAAATAGATTTATCAGCACAATTGTGATGGAGGCAGATTGTACCAGGATCAGAATTAGCAGCTGGGGCAGAAAGCTTGTTGAGAGAAAATTGCTCAATTATTGTTAGAGGAGCTGAGCTGTTTCCTTTGTTTTCTGTTGTTAAAAGTGCCTTCCTGCTCCACCTTTGCCTTCTTCCCCCAATTTAGGTAAATTCTATTTTTTAAAAGTCTTTTGTCACAAAATATTGAAAATGTTCATTTCTTTGGTGAAGGTGTTTAGTTTCCAGATTGTTGTGACAGCAAAGTGACTTTTTGGATTCAGCAATGACAAGGGCTCTCTTGATTCTCTTCCAAGTCTTCTTTTGTGAAAATTTGGAAGAAAAATGTGCTTAGCTCAAGCCAGTATTTATATGCTAAGAGTCACAGAATTTCATCTGGGCTAGTTCTTTGTGGTGTGTGGGTGAAGTAGCAGGTAACACTATTTGCCTTTAGTTTGCAGACCCACGAAAGGTAGAGCATTTCCTTCAGTTGTAGCGTTGGGTGCCTCCCTGTGCAGCTCTTTCTGAGCTTTTCCTTTGGGAAGAGAGTAAAAAGTAACACAGATTTCCTCCATTTGAAGTTTTTACAAAGTGCCATGTTTTACTTGCTGTGGAACATGAGCTCTGAGAGTCTGGATTTTGTGGTGTTGTTTTACTACCAAAGAACTATAAAGCAGGAAACAAACCCCTCTCTGGAAAAAATGCCATGTGCATTTCCACACTTAAAAATGTTTGGCTCAAGTTTGGTTTGGGCTACACTCTTCTTTTTGACTTGTTGCTCTCCACTGAAGTTTAGTTCCTTCCAAAAGGTTCTCTTTTATTTGCCAACCAGTGTTTGAAAAGTGGGTCTGCTCCTAAATTGTTTTCCTAGACTATGCTATTAAGCATTTAAGAATTATCTTCATTAAAGGTATTGTGATAATCATTGTGTTTCTAAGAATAGTTTAGTTTTGTACAGAATGTTGGGGCTTTTTGCTGTTTTTCTGACATGAAGATGCTTGAGCTGACCTCAGACTGGTCCTTATGAATGGGTTCTTGGGGTGGGTTTTCACTGGGGGAGGGATGGGTGTGCTTTGTATGGTTTTTTATTTCGTTTTTAGTAAAGGGGAATTGCTTACATACAGTTGGATCATTTCTGTCCACAATACAGGTAAGTGTGAAAGAGTTGCACATCTCTGTGAAAAACAAGTTCTAAGACAAGCAGACAATACCAAAAGATAATCATACTTGAAAGATTTTCAACATTTTAGCTTTTTTCCCTCAAAAAAATTTGTATGGAGATAGAGAACTTGCTTATCTTCAGTCAAAAAGCTAATGTATTTTGTAAATGGAAATTGACCTAAGAGGTTTGAAAATGAGTTGCATCTGGCAGTTGGAAGACTTTGAGAAGTTCCTTTTTTGCTGGGTGTTCAGATGAATAAACGTAGCTGGAATTTGGAAAAAAAATTGAGACATCACTGACTTGCTTTGGAAATTGCATAAGAGTATGCAATTTATGCATATGTTTATTATGCATACGTTTATTATATTTTAATTCATGCATATGCTTATGTTTGTTGCTGCAAAACAATTGCAGAGATAATGAAAAGTTAGTTCACCTCAAATGTGGTGCATGACTGGCTTGCAAACTCTCCATTCTTTGTGGGAGATGGATTCAGGTAAACCACTGCCAGGACTTCTTTAATCCTTAGTGATTAAAACCATCCAAACTAATTAAAGTCTTCTTTGTCAAGGAGTTCTATAAGAAACAGATATCCCATAAACAAAATTTGGTGAAATTATTTAAACACAACTTATATTTGAAGTATTAGAAAGGATTACAAAAGAAATTATTGGTGCTTTGCATGAAGATTGAGATTGCTAGACATTTCACAGTTTAATTTTAAATATATTGAAATGAAAAGAAAATCTGGTTTAGCATTTGTACTTTGCTTTACTGTTATTTATTAAATATTGCTGCAAGGAGTACTTCATTTCTCTATTATGGTATTTCACCTTATAAAAGTTATTTTTGGTATCCAGATAGTGCTGAGCTAGTTACATTTTTATTAGCACAGGTCAGAAAAGAGGAAATGGTCAGTAAGTTTTACAGCTGAAATTCAAGTTCAATCCAATATCCTTTGTTACGTTTGGATCTAACTCAATAAGGGTTAATGTAAATAATGTGCTAATGTAAAGATTTTGCATTTAATAATTTTCTAAAATGTGTTGTTTCTAGGTCTACAGACAAGACTGTGAAACCTTTGGCATGGTAGTGAAGATGCTAATTGATAAAGATCCATCTTTAGAGAAGTCCATTCAGTTTGCCCTGAGGCAGAATTTGCATGAGATAGGTGAGCGATGCATTGAAGAACTCAAACATTTCATTGCTCAGTACGATGCTGCCAACCAAGATGTGTCAGAGCCCTTCAAAGAGGGCTCATACTAAGGACAAAAATATGCTTTTAGATCCTCTGCATTGTGTCTGCCATAGTACATAAATCTGCTTTTTGTGGGGAAAGAGGAACTTTTGTTTGAGGTTTGAACACAAGGCCTGTGCTCCTTTCCAGTAGCTCAGGTGGCTGTTCCTTTGTCCACTGTGGTCTCCACAAATGTATTCATCCTACCTGTTCTTGTTGACGTATATTCCTTTGAAAGGATGTTCTTTTCAAAAATGCTGTAAAGCAACGAACTGGTTTTGAAACCTTACACAGTTACCTTAGAAAAAATGATCAGTCTGATGTCTGTACACTTACATTTTGATGCTTACAAGTGTAATTGAAGCATTGTATTTTTTATTAAAATTACATGAAGCTGCTCTCATTCCTCAAGTTATGCACAAATACGTCTTGTTATCATACATGCTATAGGAAGGGAAAACTTGCAAAATTGGTCACAATTATGATTTAAATTATTTAGCCTGGTTTAATTTAAAAAATCAGCTGAATTCTGTAAAATTACACTAGGATTTATCTCTCATCTCTGACTGCCAGAGTAATTAACTACTTGATGTAAAAAGTGCTGTATTTTTGTTCTAATTGCAGGTTCTACAAAATGCCTTTTAAATTTTGGTGTTTTCCATATCATGACTCACTACTAGTAAGCAGCATTATGTAGGATGGATTCCATTTTTTGTTACTGTTTGCTCTGTTTTTAACTACACTGTACAGAATGTAGCTATGGGCAGGCACTGAGCAGGGAAAGGTCACTTTTCCTACTCTGTTGCTCTCCCCACTTACAACTTCTCAAGCCTTTTCATCCATCAGTTTTAACAATAAGGAGGCTGTGTGTAATCTTTATTTCCAGCTTTAAGAAGGAGCAGGATTTGGAGTGTCAAGGATGGACAAGGAAAGTGAGCAGGACCATCTCTTCAGTAAAGCCAGGTGTCTTGGTTTGAAAAGACAGGTGTCTGCTAAGAAGGCAGGAGCCTCTCTTGAAATGGAAAATGTAAACCCCCCTTCTCTGAATTATTATAATTTTGAAATTAAGGGGCTTTCAGGCAAAGATATGGGAATAGGAATAACAGTTCTTTACTAGGAAAATTAAAATAAAAATGCACAGATACAAAACAACACCAACAGCGTCAGAATACAACCTTACACCCTGTTGGTCAGTGTGTTGGTAGCAGTCTGATTAAATGGTGGCTGCAGTCCTCCTGGAGTGACAAGAGTGGTTCTGTTAAAGCCATGGCCCTGTAGAAGGGTGTAGTTTTCCAGTTGTGGTGTAGACGTGCCTGGTCTTCCTCTGGGAATCCAGTGGAAAAAGGCTCCTCTGGTATTCCAGATCTCAGATTTTTATCTAGGTAGGAATGCTTGCCTCCTCCCCCTGGGTGGAGCATCCCATCACGCTGGGATGGTGTAATTTTCAGTCAGGCACTGAGACTCAATGACCCATTAACAGAAGAGATCTCCCTGGGCTGAGGATGGGTCCTGGAAGAGATAAAGAAAACTGCCCCACCTGGTTTCAACAGCTGGCTCATTAACAGGATATCCCCCCCAGAGTTATGAGGGATGGGTCATGGAAGAGATAAAGAACACTGCTCCACGTGGTTTCAACAGATGGTGATAGAATACATACTTCTGGTTACATCTTACATTGCAGCCTTAGAGACCAGGTTGCTTTCAGTTAGGTGGAACACAGAGTTTATCCTTAAGTCCTCAATTTCACTATCACTTCAAACCTAGGTGATTCTGGTTAGTGTCCAGCAGCACTCTTGACCTGATAGAACAACTTGCAGTTTGGGAACAGTGGTTGAGGAAAGCCAAGAGGTTCCCAGTGAAAAATATTTAGGATGCAGTGGAATCCTGACGAATGCATTTATTAAGGTACTGGTTTTTTATGAGCATTTTAGGGAAGTGATAATGTGAGTCATAATCACAAGGAGGCAAGTATAAGCATGATTGTTTTGTATACATTGCATTTAGAGCATGTGAAACTCTGTAAAAGGACTAATAACCAAACTCACTATTTCCAGATTTCATTAGAATGGTGTGCAGAAACACAAAGTAGCAATGATTTGGCATGTACAAGGTACTGTATGTATCACAGCATCTTACACATGCAAATCTTGATATGGTGTATTAAATATGTATTGCATCAGATTCCTGAGATGCCTGGTTAGTTCTCATGTCGGTAAGGGGAGGTTTTGCAGTTGACTTTTCTTGTTTTCTAAGAGTTCACATTGCTGCAAGGACATGACCTGCAACTGGGATTGTGTGGGCTGCACAGTGAGTGAGTGGGAATCAGCTCATGGATCCTACAGGATGCTGATTTGGGGAGGGAGAGAGGAGAAGAGAGGCAAGCTGTTGTGACATGGTAGTGACACCTGATCCACTCCTTCTGGCAACAAACTGGTTTACTGAGATCAGTCAAAGTCTTCTCTGATGCAGAAGCCTAACTGCAGCACTTCACTACTTCACTACAGGACTGAGAGCCTTCAGGATGTTACATCTAAGTTTCTACTTTGGGTTAGAAATGCTAATGGAAAAATAATAAAATTGTGTGTAATATATTTTTTATTAAAAATTGCCATTGCTACTGTACAGTTCGTTAGGTGTTTCCTTTGTTAGAAGCCTGATTAAGTTTATTGTTATAAAAGTATCCAAGTTTTCAAGTGCTTTTCTGTAAAGTAAGGCCTAAGTTTACACTCACAGAATCATAGAGTATCTCAAGTTGGAAGGGGCCTGTAGTGTTGGTTGAGTCCAACTCCCTGCTCCTCACTGAACCACTAGGAGCATTGTCCCAATGCTCCTTGAACTCTGCGAGGCATGGGGCTGTACCACTTTCCTGGGAAGCCTGTTCCAGTGACTAACCATCCTCTCATGTCCAATGTGAACTTCCCCTGATGCAGATTCATTCCATTTCCTTGAGTCCTGTCACTGGGCACCAGAGAGAATTCATTGCCTGCCCCTGTGCTGCCCACCTTGAGGAACCTGTAGAATGCACTGAGGTCACCCCTTCGTCTCATCCAGGGCACTCCTTTCACCACCTTGATCACCCTAATCTGGGCACACAGATAGATTCATATCCTTATATTGTGGCTCCCAAAACTGCCCCCAGCACTCGAAGTGAGGAGCAGAGCAGCACAATCCCCTCCCTTGCCTGGCTGCCAATGCTGTGCCTGATGCCCCCCAGGACATGGGTTGGCCCTCCTGTTTTCTCCTCCTGGGGCATTGCTGATTTGAGTATAATTTGCCATCAACTGGGACCTCCAGGTCTCTTTCTGCAGGGCTGCTATCCAACTTCTCACTCCCTAAGTTTCACAGGTAATTTTTCCATATAATACTTGGCATTGTGTTGAATGTTTGCATTTGAACTTTTGTGATGCATGCTTTCAGTTGATGTAAGTAAAATATAATATCGAAGTCCCTTAACTTAAGGAAGAAACATGGCTTTTATTCTTGCTTGCTTTACAAGTATGTATTTTGGATTAGTTTTATGTCATGTAAAAAAAAAATGTCCCTGATCTAGTAGTCAGCCTCAATGGGGCTCTGGAAAGCTGTAGGAAGAGCAGAGGGGGAAGGAAACATGTTGTGATGGAGGAATTTAATTTGTTGCCTTCAGAGTTCCTGAAAACAGAAATTACTCCTAGCACTTCTTAATGTTGCAAATACCCTTAAAATGAAAAAGAAGGTGGAAATTGAAAGAGTATGGAAATTTAGTGCTGTCTGCTGAGACTGAAGTGGTTACTGCTGTAACCTCACTTGGGAGAGTTGGCAGCTTTGAGTGGCAATATGAGCAGTAAAGGTGAAAATCAGCAACAAAACCACTATTGATACGAAAGGAGGTAATGCCAGGTATCAGAGAAGGACCAAATCCGTGTCACCCTCTTGTCTGCAAGATTTTCAATTTTTATAAGGATAAAGTTTTACCTTAATATTTTTTACTGTCAGGAAGGTTGTACTGGGTGTGGCTGGGATGGAGTTAGATGTTCTTCATAGAGGCTGGTGCAGTGTTGCTTTGCTTCAGGTTTTTCCTGGAATCATGGTGATAACACTGGGATGTTTTAGCTATTGCTGAGCAGAGCTTACCCAGAGTCAAGGCCTTTTCTGCCTCTCAGCCCACAGCACCAGTGAGGAGGGAGGGAGTGCACAAGATGCTGGGAGGGAACACAGCCAGGACAGCTGATCACAGGATAGGGCATCATGCTTGGCATATAAAACTAGGGATGGGGGTGAGGAGTTTGCCAGGGCTGCTGCTGTTCAAGGACAGGCTGGGTATTAGCTAGTGCTGAGCTAGTGGGTTTTTTGGTACCACTTTCTGTTTGGAGTTTGTTTTTATCTATTAAATGCTCTTCAGCTCAGCCCATGAGTTTTCTTACTTTTCTCTTCCCCATCCCACTGGGGGGTAGTGAGTAGGGAGCTATGTCATGCTTAGGTGCCTACTGGGATATATGCTCCACTAGGAATACGGATACTACTTCCAGTAACACTAACCACACTTCGGAGCTTTTGTGACTGTATCTGAGTCTTGTGCTGCTCACTGACACTATAACCCATGCCATTCTCAAGGTGGAGGAATCAATTAGAAATATTTCTCATAACAAGTTGTCAAAGATAGTAAGATATTGTGTATGTCAAGCTGAAAAAAATAGTCATATAGTCATCTTTAAACTTTTTTTTAAAAAAGTAAGTATTAAGAAGCAGTTAATCTAGGAGAACTGTAATATTCCATAATGTACTACAGTTTGGGAGAGTACATCTGCTGCATCTCAGGAGATGGTGTGGCATCAGAAGAATTGCTTGTGGAGACATGTCCCCAACATGTGGCACAGCAGTAGTGGCACAGTATTTTGTTTCTGAGGATCCAAACAGAAAGCCAGCTGAGAGTGGAAGGTCCTAATCATCCTTGGAGCATCCTGGGCTGGGGGTTATGAGCAAGTCAGCATCTCCAGCCCCGTAAGCCCTGCCACTGAGGGGCTGTAGCATACTTGAGCCCAGCAGGCACATGGCTGCTAGGAAAGCTGCCTGAGCAGCTGAGATGGAAGCACCCCACGAGGCACCCAGGCAAGGCTTTGATCAGCTTCCACCTCCACGAGACCTGTGTGTGCTGGGAAAATGACCTATGTGGTGAGTACCACTTCTGGTCACTTTACCCTGAAAAATACAAGCAATTAACTGCTAGTCTGATTACCCTTAGCAATAGCCTAATTTTCTTGGGTGCAAACCAGTGTCCATGTTCATTCCCTCCCTTACTTCTAGCTGCTTTTGTTTCCATACTTCTCTATCTTCAAGGAGGGCAAGCTTAGTAAATGCTAAAGCCATTGGCTTTCTGACCACCTGAAGAAAGGAAATGAATGAAATAATAGATGCTTCTTACCAAAAAAAGCCTGTGAAATGGAACTATCTTCATTAGTGGATATCACTGTTAAGAAATTCTTGTCCTTTATTTAAAACAGTGGAAGAAGTTTATTGTAACTTTAAATAGTTCCTGCTCCCTATCTGGACTTCAAGGCAACTACTGTGATTACCTCCTACTTTATAGTTTTGTCCAGCTTGCCTTCTAGAACCACTCAGTATCTCTCTTCCTTTAAGTAAGGAAACTTCAGAAATTATTTTTGGGGAAGGAGGGGGAACAATAATAAAAAAAATCACGTCCACAGGAGTTTCATACTGGTTGTAATGATATATTCCAAGCTTGTGTGGTTTTTACATTTATATAGTTTACATTTTGCTTGACCCATAAATAATACTTGCAAGATTAAGAGGGCCGTAGAGAGTATTTACATAGCCCCACCATGCATATAGAGCTTTTAATACCTAGTAGACAAAATTAAGCTGTTTTGCACTGAACATTTTTCAACTTAAACCCCCTGACTAAAATACAAGCAATATTTCATTCATAACACTGCTGGTAAACCCCTAACAAATCTAGTTTGATATTGTAACAAACTTCTTCAAATTCAGGGATATAAAAATATTCAGATTTTAAAATTTTAACTGTACAATATGTACATTAGTATTTGCACTGTTAAATTATGAATACATTTAAGCCTATGAAATACTACATTATAAATATCAACTTTTTTTGACTTAGAATTGCAGCTAATACATTTTAAAACCTGGATAATGCATGTGAAAAGACACAATTCTGGAGCCTAATCCTTTAAGCCCATATGAAAATACTTTAGTTACGTAAGTGGATCCATTGACTTAAATGGGGTTACATGCCTGAGCAAAGGACTCCAGCAGTGGTACCTCTCTCACTGCTGAGGGGTGGGGGGCATGGCAGAAAAAACATCATCACTCATTGGCAGCTAAGTCCAATTTCCAGAAGCTGAATTAATATTTTCCTTTAAACAGGCATGAAAAAAACCCCAAACCAAAACCAGCCATCTCACACTTTCTCAAAAAATTGTAGAGGAAAAACCATGAAAGTTAAATGTACAAAACATTCACTGCTGCTTTAGGATACATCAAGGCTTCAAGCATTTCAGTTCCCACATGATTTTTGCTTTCTCAAGGAGCATTTTACGCATAAAAAGAATCTAGTTTTTGTATGGAAACTTGAATAAGGAAGAGTGAGCTTTATCAATGAAGAAAGGGCACAGTATAGAGCCTTCTTTTTCTTGGTAGCAAGAGGAAGAAGTCAGAGAGCACCCCGTGTGTCTGTAGCTACAGCACAGGACTGACATTTTTATTTATTCATCTTTGTCAAATCCTCTCTCTCAGATAATTCAATGTAGGTGAATAATGAGCATAAAATAAAATGTCTACAATACCTCTGTATTAAGAACTGCAGTAACAGTATTTTGACAGCTGAAACACAGTATGTAAACCTAGCAGTATCTGAGCAGATCATTTGGCATGGTGACATTTCTTTCTGAATGTTACTTTTACAATGTAAACTCTGGCACGGTTATCATTTACAGTGGCAAAGCATTATGAACTTCAGCAACTTGCCTAAGTACAATTATTAATATAAAAAAGATGTGGTTCAAACTGTAGCTACAGACTTGACTGGTCCTCCCAATTAAGAAATACTAGTAATTAATTAAGATATAATACAATTTTTTCCTTTGTGTCCCCTCTTCTTCTTTGATTTGGTTGTCCTTTGTCCAAACTGAGAACTGGATAACGCAGTAGTTGGACCAGAAAGATCATCTGTATAGTATGGATATCTCAATGACCGTGGCTGTGGAATTGGCTGTCCTAGAAAATATCCTTCCTCTTCAGAATCAGATGATGAGGATGAAGTTGAACACCAGGAGTCATCTTCCTCCCCATACAATCCAAAGAACTTATCAGCCAGCTGATTCCGCAGTGCATAGTCAGACCTGCTATGGGCATATTGTCCGTACAGCTCTGCGTTTTGGATATAGGCCCGAAGCTCACGTGAGCTTCTATTCTGAATAAATTTTTCATGATCCTGAGGGGAGTAATAACGAAATCTCTCTCTTGGAGAGCATCTTCTTTCTGTGGCCAAATTAAGTGCATTATCTGAACGAGACTTCCTACTTCTTCTGCGGTGGTGAGAGGGCCGACTTCCACGCTCTTCAAAATGGTAAACACGCCTACGAGTCCTTTCACTCATGGGAGGCTGACGTATCTCAAGGTTCTCATAACTTCCATTATCAATAACATCATCTGAGAACTTCACTTGTTGTGGTCTAGACTGGGATTTAGATCGTCTCAGTACAGGCACATGCGCTGGCTTTTCCTCTGGCAGCACTTTTTCCTGACACAACTCTGAGCTCAGGCTCTTCAAGGACTCAGTGCTCCGATGGAGCATTGAAGAATTCAGAGTTCCCATGTTGCTCATCTTCTCACAGTCCTCCACCTCCAGTTCTTGGAAAGTTTGCAAAGAGTAGAGAGATGGCCGTGGCTTGCCTTCTCCATCCATTGAAGCCCCTGTGGTGGGAATGGAGAAAGGAGGAAAAAGAAAATGAGAGGAGAACCAAAGAGACAAGTATTATAACAAAATATGAAACATTTCTTGTCACCAAGTGTTTTTTTGAACTATTACCAAAACCACTCCCTTCATATTAGAATAAGCTTTGTTTTGACTTAAAACATTTACCTATGAACTCTGATGACTAAAGAATTAGCTGTTGTGAGGACAGCAAGAGCAGAAGTTCGATGGGTTGAAAATTTTGAAATACACATACAGGTATGCCTTTCAATAAAAAAGGATTACTTAATTCTGCAGTCTATGCTTGCCATTGTTAAGGCTAAAATATGTCACATTTCTAGCGTTGCCAAATTCACGGTCCAGCTGTTGCAACAGGGAAGCCAAGCTTACTGCCTTGCAAAGAAGGATCCTTACTATCAAGAAATCATCAAAAGCATCCCATGCCCTTGATGGTCCCAGGTGCAACACCTCCCGTGCCTCCTCCTCCTCCCATGCCCCCTGAGCCAAGCTCCCCTCCTCAGTTCCCTCATTGCTGCTTGACAAATGCAGCCAGCCTGTGGCTGGGCCTCAGCTAGACAAGCTGCCCTAATTCGGGTTACAGGAGGAAAGGAAAGGAGATGATGACTGGACAACTTTTCAAACGGGTCTTAACTGCCAGGTTTGGGCTTTTTGTACAGAAATAGAGGAGGAAGGTTAGCACACACTCTACCCCTTTGGGGGATAAAGTCATGTTTGAAAAGGAGGTTCATAAAAGTGCACTATCAGTTTCCCTTTAGTAAGTGGGGAAAAAGAAATCTCACAAACCTAACTGCCTAAGGCTAAGAAGTTTACCATCCTTTCAGATTTCTACATATTTTTACAAGCAAATCAGGAAGTTATCTAAAGTGTTTTGTAGATTATCTTTAATATCATCCTAATATATAATGCAACTTCTTATACATAAGGTATGGAAAAATAGTAATTTGCTTAAAGCAGTAGTTTGTATATAATAAATGTGTAGTTGAAGACTGTTATTCTGTTTAACATTATTGCTTAAAGCAAAAAAAAGATAATTCAAAAGGAAAGGAGAAGAATCTAATAGGATTTTAAGTAGCAAAACCATGTCCTGTAAAAGATTATGGGCTTGATAAAAGCTGCTGCCTACTTTACATGCATCTCTTGATACTAAAGCTTTTTAGAAATCACTAAAATGAAAAATTTTCCTTCAAAATACTCCAACAAATAGTTTTGTTGACCTCTCCATCAAAACCATTAACTGATTTCCCCATTACCTGTTATGTTAGACAAAGCCAGGGAATCCATTGAGTCTCGAACACTTTGTTCTTGCTGTTTCAGGTCAGACAAACATTCCAGTGAACCTCCATACCACGGTGCTTGGTCATGTTTGTATCCTGAGGCCCCGTGTTCCATGTCTAGCTCCTGGATTTTCCTGCTGCTGGCAGGGCCTGGGTGGCTGCCATATGCAGAGTCTCCCAACCCATCTTGTGACTGGGCCCAGTACATGTCTGATTGATACTTCTTACTTGCTAGGCTTGGATTATTTTTTTTCAAGTCCAACTTGCTCTTGACTATGCTATCAGAAATCCAGTGTTCCCCTGATCTAATGTCTACTTCAGTGGGTTGCTGGAAGAGGCTTTTATCACCAAACTTCAGAAGAAGTTGGGTCATGTAGTCTTCGTGTTCAGCCCATTCTTCAGGGTCTTCAGGCATGTCTTGCTCTACTCTTCCTTTCCAGAAGTCTTCATTAACAAAGCCTGCCTCTTCCCTTGAAAGGCTTAAATCATCCAGCTTACGAGACAGAGTATCATCAGCATTGTCTGAAAGGCCAGGAAATTTGTAATTGAGGGCTGGTGACAGGAGCAGAGACTGGCGGCACTGGTCGGCGGACCGGCTGCTCTTTCCCATGCGGACGCTCCTCCGGGAATCTCTGGATCGAGCCGACTGAAACGCAGAATCAGAAGAGTCGGAGGCATGAACGTCCTCTCCCAGGCTGCAGGTTTTTGAACAGTAAATCTGCCCTTGCTTTGGCAGGAAAGGGCAGCCAAGCAAAGAGGTCTTGCACTGAGCACAAGAAAAGCAAGTTTCTGTGGCGTGCCAGTGCTGTCCATCGTAGGTCATCTGAGCGTGGTCAACACCTGGAAAGAGAGAAAAAGCAATGCTCTGGGTTTCTCTAAAAATCTACTTGCAGAATTCATACTTCTGGAATGTGAAATAATTTCATAAATTGGCTTTCCCTTAATTTGTAAGTTTAATGCTTAAAAAGGACACACTTACCAATGTGTTCCCCACAGGTCTCACAGTACTCTGCATAGAGCGATTCAAAACAGTTACAGCAGAAGGGGCGCCCGTCCTTCATGATGTACCTCTGTCCACCCAGGATTGTTTCACACTCGAGGCAACAGAAGTGTTTCATGTGCCAGTGGCGACCTTCAGCTTCTGTGCACTCATCAGCAAAAATTATCTTTTCAGAGATAAAAAGGATACTTTTAGTTAAGTGGCCAAAACCTCACCTTGGGAGTTAGAGCATGTAAAGTATCTTAACTCTGCAGTTCACACACAAAATTTATTTTCATTTTGCTCCCTTTTGAATACAAAGATAGAAGCAACAATCGCCCACAACAAAAACGAAAAGAAAGAAAGACAGTACATTCTACAGCCAAAAAAAAAAGGAACCCCGGAACTCCACCATTAAAGAAGCTTCTATAAGGATAATATATTGTAATATTTGAGAATGTTCAATTCTAAACAGGTGTTTGCTTTCTAAATGCCATCTTATTGCTTGTAATATTTTCAGTTTGACAAGAAATTAAATATCCCTCAGCATTCAAACACATCTATGCAGCAGAGTCCTGACTTCTTAAGTGACTGCATCTGGAGTTAGGAATTTCTGAAGTGATGCAGTTTGTGAACTGAACAACAGCAATGTAGCTTGGCTGTAAAATGTGAATTCTTTACCTCATCGCAGGCTGAACATCGAGGTTTGAGCAGTTCAGCGTGGTGTCTGCCACAGTGAATTTTTCCATCTTGGTAGAAGTAGATAAGGTCAACAAGAAGCTCATTGCATGTGAAGCACACGAAACAGGAGGGATGCCAGCACACACCAGGCCCAGCTCTTGAGGCAAAAACTGCAACTTCACCGCCGTTGACTTTTGTACCACACTAGGAACAAACCCAGAAAGTGAACACACTTGCCATCCAAAACTACTAGCTTCTTGCATATAAACTAAGTCAAAACACAAAACCCAATATGAGATTTTATTCCAAAATTCTGACAAGAGGAAAAAAATATTATCAGTTTTGGTCTAGATGAAGTGCATCTCAATGAACCTTCTGCGAATATAAGTTTATTTTATACAAAATAACATTTTAAAGCTTATGTCTGCTTTTACTTTGACATGAGTCAGCATTAGGGGGTTTTTTGAGCATGAAATATATCAAAGACTCAGTTCATTTCCAGTAGTATCAAAGGTTACATTTTGCTTAAGCAAGCACTACCTTTCTTTCTTCTTCCATGCAGTTTCAAAAGTAATCTTTTGTTGTTGTTGTTGTTTTCAGACACAGACAGAGGTAAGTTTAAATTTTAATACTGAGATACTGCAGTTTGACATTATTCAGCCCTGTAGGTAGCCCATGGCACCAGTAGGTAGCCCATGGCACCAGTATGTTACCTGCTCACAAACAGCATGCATCACTGCTCTGGAGAGCAGTTTGATGGTGCCTCGTCCCAGTGCCTCCTTTTTGCGCTGAGAACTGAACATCTGCAGCTCCTTCTTTTCCTCCTCACTTAGCGACTGGCAGTACCTCACCTTCCAGTGAAAACACAGGAGAGCTTACGTTAGAGACTGAGATTCTAATGGAACAGATGAGTAAGTAAGTACACATATGCAAGGAATTCATCAGGCATGCTGCCAATTATAATTAAACTTCTTCTGCTTGCCTTCTCTACCATCTTAATATTTAGGTAATATGACATAACACAAAATTAATATGGAGAGGTATTTTTTTTCATTACAGGAAAAAACACACCACGGAAAACCGAGGAGTTGTTTAGGCAAGAGAAACATTTTTAGAAGCTAGCCCAAAGTCTGCTGCTAACCTCAAATAACGGAATGAACCTAAATCAGCCATAATATTGTCCTTTAGATTTATGGTTAAGTGCCCACGACTGAGTGTTGCAGTATACACATAACCTTAAGTACTGACGCCCCCGCCCCTTTCCTTACAAAGAGCTTGTTTGTTATTTCCACTTCTACTCCAAATTACACTGCATAACTGAGATGCAAACCTTTTACTATCACAAAGCATCCTTTTTGTGCGCCACAATGCAATTCCAGGAATTTGTAGGTTCCTGGTAATTGGTGGGTGGCTGCAAACACTATAAAACCAACTTGTGTTAAGTTTATTGCAGTGACACCAGCCTCCCTAACAAGCAAAGGCAGTGTCCTTCCAGACAGCTCTTATCTGCACACAAGCCAAGCGGACAGCTGAACAATGGACGCAGTGTACACACCGTGCTGCTTTATAGCTCAGATGCCACTGCAGGCCATGGTTTAGGCTTGTAATAAATGCACAGGCAGGTAATTCTCCACGGAAAAGCTGCCAGGGAGACCCAAGCCCTGACAGTTCCTCCTAAATTCTGTATTTACCTCGTTATCGTGGGGCGGCAGCTGATAGAGAAGTTGTTTAATCCGGTGTTTCTCTCCAGGGCTGTTAACGTAAGGGACCTTCTCCTCTGGCAAGCAGGCAAAATACAGCTGGACCTGACCAGGAGAAATGCAGAGTTCAGACCCAGGGACACACAGGCCCCAAGCACTGCCAGTGTCCTTTGGTTACTGTTTTATCTCAGGTCTCATTTACTAAGGAAGGAGAGGTCATGCTGCATTAAACTGTGACAGGGTTTGTGCTGAAAATACAAGACCCAGATGAACCAGCTCAGCAAACCTGAAGTCTCTGATAAAACTAGCACCCAGCTGCTGAATTGCTTTTCTGGAATGCAATTTGCAGTGACAATTAGGGGGGTATCATAAATTATGCACATTTAATGTTCTCATTATTCCCACCCCCTTCAGGGCTGGTCAACAACTCCATGGAAATTCTAAGTTTCCCTCTGCAATTTACCACACAAGGCACGAAGCTTTCCAGAAAACAGCCACTATATAAACAAATTTAATTTGCTCTCTGCATTTTACACATTGTTGAGACAAAAGCTGTTTTGTAGTCTCCTGCTGATCAGGTTCACCCAAAGCATCAGCTTTCATTGCTTCCATGTGGGCTTTGGTAAGAAGGTGGAAACATCCTTCCCTTGGGAGGAGGCTGGATCCAGCCACATTTCAATCAGATGCAAATTAACCAGGAAATTTTCATGGGATGAATGTTTTTGTATCAGTCTTCACTCCTTTTTTTTTCTTTTTTCAGAAGAATATTATGACAGGAAAGCTGTAATGAACACTATGACAAAGCCCAATGGCAAAAAATATTTTTGTGGAACAGCTACAGATTTATTGTTTTTCCTATGCAGTTTCCAGCTTGTCACGAGGCCTGGGGCTGTAAGAGCTGACTATTGGCAAAAATATTACTTGCCATACAGATTTAAATAATGCTCAGGTCAACAGCTTATTACTGTGCAAGACAGATGAAAAAAAGGCATTAATCAGTCATTTAAGTCAGGAAGCAATCAGAATTATGAGAGACAGATAGTACAAAACATGACTTGCTCTTCATTTAACCAAAATTTAAACAACTGAAGTCCACTATATGCCCACTTGCTACTGACTATATTTCAAGATGCTCCAAGAGAAGATAACATGCAGCAAAAAGTGAAGCTTTAAAAATAGCTTATGCCCTTTTCTCAAGTTTATTGCACTGTTCTCAAAATAAGTAATCCTTCTGGGGGAAAAGTCCTCCCATCTTTGGTGAGTTTGGGCTAGCTGGGATTATGAGGATATTTTAGGGCATTGAATTGTTCTGGCAGAATGTTAGCTCACTGTTTGCCTTAAGGTCTGATTCATCAGGATCCTTATAGATGCTTAAGTAAGTGATAAAAAGAGTTGCCCTAAAAATAGCCTGTTATTTGCAATTCCTGCTGACTTGTTACTTTATTCATTATTAAGAAAATCTCTGCATTGCAAAAAAGAGACATCTTCTGCACTTTTTAAAACTATGGACTGTATAAGCTTGCCAGGATTGCTCTGCCTCCTTTAGCAGATGTTGCAAAGCCACCCTGGCCATTTAACACTGAAGTCTTGAGTTCTGAATATTACTGAGCACACAGCTTCAGCACAGTTGCAATATCATCAATACCATGAATGAATACCATGATCAGTTCATTCTGGTCTCCCACAGCAACTCGGTCATCAATACTTTCACTGATATTCCCATTGCCATGTGATGTTGCACAAAAAGAGGGGACTGAAAAGAGGGGAAAGCACAGCCCAACCAAGCCACAAGTGTCAGCTCCAGAGACCATGCACGAGGAATCCTGGCATGAACAAATGGCAGCCATGCAACTATTTAAACAAGCGTAAAATACATTATTACCTGTCAAAGTGACTGAACACTTTCATTTATATGCGCTGTCGTACCATCCATATTCTACATGTCAAATGCCTAATTATTTAAAGAGTCATACAAGTGCAGTGAAATACTTGGCCAGGGAGCACAATGTCATGAGGTATGCCATGAGCTTTAATTTAACCTAATAACTTCTTTCAGAAAGAAAGCAAACTTCTGTGCTGCTTTTACTTGGCAATACATGCCTCTGCGGCATATACTTTTTGAAAAACCTTGACTGGGAACTCTTTTGGAACATAAAACTCCTCAGGGCTGAGAACTTTAAGCTCCCTACACACAGCCCCACTGGACAGGAAACAAAGAAGAAGTGAAAAGTTCTACATGAATTAAAGTTTTATGCATTATAAGAATTTAATTAGACTTATAGACGCAGCATATCACTCCCTCAGACAGCCCTTACGAGGCTTGTTTTTAAAATGCAGAAACATGGTTGGTACCTGCTCTGGTCTGAGGCCTGGGGGGACCCAGGCATATTCCTCCAAGGCACAGCCAGAGTCATCATCAGAGGTTGAGCTTCGCTGACACCCAAAAATGAGGTTATTGGCTTTGGGCTCCATCTCCAATGGCATAAGTGTGAAGTGTGAAATATTTCAGCTGCAGCTCATCAAGCAGTGATCTGAAGAAAAAGATTAATAGAGCTTTAATAGATTTGAACAATGAACAACTAATTATCAGTGTAAATGATCTTACAACAGTTTAGTATTCCTTGTGTTGCCCAGAACAATAAATTAGCAATGCTTCATTACAACTTCCTACGAGCAATTCAAAAGTGCTCAAAAAAGTTATGAAAATAAAACTACTGAAGAAAAAAAATCCCAGAAACCTAGGCACAAATTACCAATTTTGGGAACCACAATGTATTTCAGCATTAGCACTTGTCACCTTTTACAGTTCTGCTTGTTTCACATCACTGGATATACATATTTAGGTAAATCTAGCAAACACTCATTGAGCAGGTACTAACAACAGGAATGACACAAGCTCTTCCTGAAGTCATTACAACCACTAACCTAGTAAAGCAAAAGACATGACAACCACTTGTCAAAAACTAAAGAAACTATTGGGGAAAGATGGTTGTGCAAGTAGCATCCTGCTGTTCACAAGGCAGGCACAGAGCATCTGCTGGATGAGAACTTTGGTAGAGCTGTATGGGAGCGGAAGGGCGTTGGTCTTGTTAAATATCTGAAATCCAATTATGCCAGATTAGTCTCTGTAAAATACATCATGATTGTTCTGTCAATTTAAAACCCTACAGGGAGATGATTTTGTTGATTCATGAAGCCTGCAAAGCTTAATATCAGTGGGATTGTTTTGAGTCGCAACTGGCAAAGATCCACAGCAGTCTGCAGTAAAAAGCTTAACAAGATATATGTCTTGTATTAATTCTAGCAGAAGTTATTAGGAAATTCAAATGAGGCATTTCAATGAAATACAGATAACCAAAAGCACTGAGGATTTATCCTAACACAGCAAATATCCTGACCTCATTACTCACGTTATGAGTGAGCTGTGCCTTCCCTGTTTTAGGACATTCTTTCACCTGCTCATCTAAACCCACATCCAGTTTTGTCAGTGCTACATCCGAGCTGTAGAAAATTTTGATCTCCTTCACATAAACCTTGCTGGTGGGTCTAATGAGAAGAGCAATCTAAAAATTTCTGGTGGGTCCTATGTTACATTGCCAGTCTCATCACCATTGTTTTAGAGAAAACAAGTGGCTCCCAGATCACAGGTGAAAGATTTAAGACTGCTGACCCAAATATTCTGCTGGTTACTCAACAGGAGTTTCTCCTTCAAGTGTGAGACACTGGTTAGTGCCAGGTTCTGCTAACTCAGCACATAAACCCAAACTCACTCCATAAAAAGTGGGCATGTGCATCCAAAAGCTACAAATTCAGAGAAATTATAACATTCAGTATATAGTCTTATCTAGCTCTATTTTCAATATGTCCATACATTCCCACAGCCCATAAAAAGAGATGGAATTATTTAACTCTTCCACTGGGCTAGTGCTCCAAAAAATTAAGTTGTTTAACTTTGCTTCAAAAACTTTTTTTTAAAAAACATACCCACTATTTTTGGTGCACTGCTAAGATGCCAACACACTTCATAGCTGTACTGTAGTAGGAGATTAACTTAATATTTGAAGGGGCAAGCAAACCTGCCAGCTTTCCCTCTGAGAATGGGCTATTTCTGGAAAGCTGGTGAGCTGTCAGGCACATGTCTGAAATCTTACTCAAGTTGAACAACTAAAGGTTAGCACAACAGCTTCTGAGCTTAACATCACCATATTACAGTCTTTCTCAAGGAAGGTAAGTACAATCAAACTCAATCCTTAAAGCTCTATATGTAAAACAGAAAGACAGGCTTCCTGGTACATACTGCATCCTCTGAATTAGTTGCTCTGAGAAATGAATGATAAGACAAGGAATACAGAACTTTCCCCTTCCCACTTACTGGTGGAAGTAAAGTCATGCATCAGCTATGTTTTTGTTACTGCTTGAATAAAACTGGGGTGTGAGGAAGGAGGGATAGAGGAATAATGTGATGCAGTTAGGAAATCACTCTAGGAAAAAAAGGCAATAGTGTTCACTGTTGCTGATGGATAGGGACGCTCACTTTGACAGCTCGTGTCACACATCATCTATATCCAAGTAATTCTTAAATATAAAGTCACTAGGAATATCATTGAGAAGCTGAATTCCTTCCAAGATGACCTGAGCAGCAGATGAACCATTTTACCATTTCCTTTTAGAAAGGGGCAGATGCCTGGTTTGCAATAATGGGCCACTCACTGACACCTCAGCTGGTATTTCCAGTTCTTAGGGCATTGCAAGAACTTGGATTGGTCAAATGGTTCCTTTTCAAGAACTGACTCCTGCCCAATATCCCAGGAATAAAAGGAGTCAGTAGGTTAAACATCCTTGACAATATTTCATTAGGCAGCAGGACCTCAACCACATCCCACAGGAAGCAGATTTGAAACAATTTAGGCAAAGAGACAGGCTCTGCTCTGGCAGTGCCTGGGCACCTGAGCAGAGTCTACTCCTGCCTTGTCCTCACAATACCAACACTCCAAGCACACCAAGTAACTGAGTAATTGCTTCATACTGATTGTTCAAAACCCTCTCTCCACAAGGTCAAAGATTAACTTCTTCAACTTCTCTTGAAAGACAAGGAAACAACACAAAATCTGAATGCATGATGACTTATTAACTTTTCTGAGTATTTTGAACACTAAGACTACACATTACTCCCACAAAGCAGCACTGGACAAGGTCAGGATCTTAGGCACAGCAAAGGTACAGAAGTGTAGGAGTGTTCCTAATTCCTAAGGAAGACAAGGTGCTGGTAAGAGAGAGACAAGGCTGCTTTTCTGCAGAGACTGCTCTGCCTGGCCTCCTCTGACACGTCCCTTTCAGAAAGCACACACCAGCTCCAGCAAGAGGAAACCACAGACCCACAGGTCCAGTTTCCAGTCACATGGGGCGGTGTGAAAGTTTGTCTGATAGAGAATAAAAGAAAAATACATCTTACATCCAAATGTAAAATGCAACTTTACAATCAGGGTTCTCCTCCCCAGATAAGGTAATTAGAAATGTTCAAAGCAAGGTCCACAAACCTCAAGGAACCTTAAGACAGCTCAAAGGACATAATTCACTTTAAAAAAAAAAAGTTCCCATAGGATGAATGTGAAGCTGGCTATAAATGATTGACAACACACCACATATAAATAGAGCCACATCATAAATACTGGGGGGGTTGCTGAGAAGAAGGTTTCTAACCCAGCCTGTCTTAACAGCAGGCTATCTGAAGAAGTATTTTAGCAATTGCTTGTTTAGGAGTTCTTCTTCCTCTCCTGTTCAAGTGTAATTTGGTTTGCATTTTAAAACGACAGGGCTCTTCCTCCCTGCCCCCCAGCCTCACTCATCCTTCAAAGTGATCTGTTTAAAATGATTACATCCTAAGGAGGATTCAAATGAATATAAACAACAGCTGAAAAAATAAGTGCTTTCCAAGGGATGACTAGAAAGGTGGTCTTTCTACTCCTGCCATGACACCTACAAAACACAGCAAGGATGTGTTGTTTTGCTTTGCTTTCCTAAAGACCATGGAACATTTTGAGGTTTCAGCTCTGTTCAAATACTGCCTCTCAAAAAAGGCTTTATAGCCAACAAGGAGGTTTTTCACTGGCAGGTTGACAACTATGAATAACATAATTGAGTTACACAGCTAAATTTGATTTGAAAAGAAAGGCAATTATTGTGTTTTTTCCACTGATGAATTAAAACAGTCATACAACAAATTCCTTAGAGGCAAAGACAAACTACACTCCTAATTACCAAACTATGGGTACACAAAATACTGGGATATCAAACTTAGAACAAAGCTGTTCCTGAAGCCTATATGAAGGTTATCCCCACGCTAGGATTTCCAGCTCACTGATTATGCTCCCCCTGACCAGATAGAAGAGGTCACGATTTGTAAGCAAAGTTAGACAAACATCTCCTTGCCCACCCCCTGCTGTTTTACTCTGTCCTGCAGGGCAAATTGTTTTTAACAACTTTTTTGTTAGAAGGCTTGTTAACAAGGCTATAGGGGATACAAGATGCATATCACACGCATCCATTCACAATGAAGCCTCAACGACTCGAGATTAGCACGGGCAGCCCATTCACCTGCTTATTTAATCTCTGGTGCAAGATAACTACATTAGAAGAGGAAGGGCACAATACAACAACAATAAACCACCATAAAGTAACTATTAATAATTCAAAGCCCGTTTCCAATGTGTATTATGCACATGATCAGGAAGTCCCATTCCCTAGCTACAGCACAAATAACATACCCACGGTGAGCTCTGTAGCTCTCTGTGTGGGAAATCCGGACCCAGAACTGATAAGGAGAATCTGCATCAGCACCAGCACACAGCTGCTGGGTCCTTCTGAGTAATGAACCACCCAGAGCGGTCGGGAAGGAATAGAGTCAGTCTACTTGTTCATTCAAAAGACCTCCAGATAGACAGACCCTAGAAGAACTGTTCTCCTTTTTTTTAGCCAGTATACAAGGAACAACAAAGGAGTTAGCTGCTTTCCCCCTCTAGCATCCTAGCGCCAAGACCACTTTTCCAAGTGGAAGTGAGACGATCCTTCCCACGGTATTTTCTTTAGACGAGCCATACTGCACAGGCAGGCTACCTGCGTTTAGCAAAAGGAGGAAGCCCCGTGACAAAGCATCGCCCCATGCCAACACGTCTGATTTGGCCGTGTTATCCTTGGCTCTGCACATCGCCGATGGAAACTCAAGCACACACTGCAGTGAGGCAAGACCCAAACCTCCGGCCGAGAAAGAGGTATTCTCACGGATGCTCCCCCCCACCCCGCCTCTCTCCTTAAGAGGGTGTACAGATTTAGAAAGACGGAAATCTTGCCTTTTACAGTCTCCCATTGATTTTTAAAATTCTATTTTAAACAGCAGCCAGACTTTACTCCAATGTACACATATACTCAGGTTTCACCCCATCACCTGTTGGCTGTCGAACAACACCCTTCTTTGTTAGGGCTCACAGCCCTCATTTGAAACAAGTTTCCAGAGAAAACACTTGAAGAAAGCATCCAATAAGTCACAAGACAGGAATTGTAAAAAAATAGAAAAGCAAAAAAATTCTGCGCCCAAGCCCCGCACACGCTGACAGCCCCGCGCCCCATCTCGGAGAGCCGGGACGGAGCCTTCCTCAGCAGGCAGAGATCCCTGAAGGACAGGTTTTCCATCCCGAGCAAGTTTCTGAAGGTGGCTCAGGAGCACCCCCAGTCCCCGGGTCCCCACGCTCGGGAGCCGGATGCGCAAAGGCACCGGCAGCTCCGGCACCCCCGGGGCAGCGGACACAAGTCACCGCAATTACCTCGGAGCGGCTCCCAAGCAGCGGCCAGGCTGCGGCGGAGCCGGCGCAAGAGAGGCGATGCCGGCTGCTGCCCCGACCCCGCGCCGCGGCAGCTCCTCCCGAGCCGCACACCCGGGCGGCTCCGGCGGCTCCTCCGGGCAGCGCCAGGCACGGTCCCGCCGGGGCAGGGGGCGGCGGGGGCTGCTCCTGCCCTGTCCCTGCCGGGCGGCGCCGCCGCTTCCTTTCCCGTCCCGCCCGCTGGGAGCGCAGCGGGACCGATCCCAGCGCCGCCCCGTCCCGTCCCCTCCCGCGGGCGGGGGCAGCCGGGCCGGCCGGAGCGGCCTCCCCGCGCTCCTCCCGAACCGGCACCGGAGCGGCAGCTCCCGCCGAGCCCCGCGCCCCTCACCGCTCCTCCGTCAGGCGGCGGGAGGAATCGCTCCCGCCAGCGCTCTTCCTTCAAAGCGCTGCCCAAGGCGGGGGAAGGAGCGTGGGAAGAGGGAGCGTCTCCTGCCACCGCCCCCGAGGCAGGAAGGGTCGCCGTCCCGGCCGCATACCCACCCAGGGGACCGAGCGCCTGCAGAAGCGATAAATTCTGCGCTCAGGACACGACGGACACACGGTTTGGCTGCAGCGCTTTTGTTCGTGTTTACGCCCGAAATAGATTTCCCACCCCGCCCTGGACGCGCTCCGGCCGCCCCGGGCTGACCCGGCCCGGCCCGGCCACCGCCGCCCCGCGCACCCGGACGGGAAGGACTCGGTTCAGGACGGGAAAACGTTTGTTCTAGGTCTCTGTACATGAATAATAAAAATATAATAAAAATAATAAACCCTATCTGAAGCCGAGGATCGCAGAGAGCAGCCGTCCATCACTGCCTCCCCTGGCACAATTCCAAGTGGGAAAGAGGCGTCCGAGCCCCAGCTTACGCACAGAGAAGCGGCACCGGGGCATTTTCTAAGAGGCTGCCAGTCCCTGCTTTTACCACTTCCCCCAAGCCCGTAGGCATAAAAAGCCCCGAGAGGCGTGTGCTCCGTCTTCAAAGGCAGGCGGACGGCTTCCCCCCGGCACCGCCAATGTAACCGTGAACACCGCGGTCAAATTTCCTCTTCCCTCCCGCTCTTTGTCTCCCTGGGGAAGTCATTATCAAAGGGAATTTATTCGCGCTGCATCTCGGGGTCAGAGCGGCGGCACACACGGCCCCGACGCGAGGGGCAGCCCAGCCCGGCCCAGCCCCGCATCCCGGGCCGAGCTCCCCGCCGAGCTCCCGCAGCCGGGGGCGGCTCATCTGCCCGGGACGGCGAGGGGGCACTTCTCAGACACTTATCGCTTCCCCCAGGAACCGGATTTGCATGGGTTTAAAGTCACTTGTGTAAATTTGAATGGCTTTGCCCGCAGCGCGCTGAGGGAAGCCGGTGCTGACGGGTACAGGAGGTGCTCAGAGCAGCGTCCCTGTCCTCAGCACTGTCACTGTCACTCCTGCCCGCGGGCTGCCCCCGACCCTCGGCTGGGCACTCGCCAGGCCCATGGCGAGCCGGGAGAGCCCCCACAGCCCCTCCCGGGCTGATTCCCCACGGCTCGGAGCAGGGCCCGGGACCGAGGGCGGGCTGTGCGACCCCGAGGGGCTCGGCCCATCCCGGGCTGACGGCGCTCCAGGCAGGCGATTCCCAGCTGTGCCCAGGGACACGACCATTGCACCTGTACCCAGGGTTAATGCACAGGGCCCCGCGCAACTCCAGCCACAGGGAATCAGAGCCGCAGTCTGTGCCTCCTGCGGCAGGAAAAAACCTGCCAAACTCCAGCAAACTAACCAGCTCCCATCCTTCCATACCCCATTTCACTTCCATAAGCAGTTTCAGTGGTTGTACTACCTCCATTCTTAAACAGCTTAGTCGTTTTGAGGTCAAAACTGGCGTATCACTTGGATGAACTAGAGATTTTGTCAGAGCTTTTGTCTGTGCTGGCTTTACGAGATCCAGACTGTTCCTGTTCTGTTTGTTGGACTGAGCAGACCCCATCTGGCGGCCAGCTGAACATCTGCCAGCCCCATTCATCATTAATCAAAAATGGAAATGTCAGGAATAATGTTTATTCTCCCTCACTACATGACTGAATAAATACCAACAATTTGCATATATTGTCTACTCCTTTTCCACAAGCGCCTGGCATTTTCTCAGCAGCTCCCTACACTGAGGGGAGCTCAACACCTCTGCACAGCAAATTGCAAAAATGAGAATCTCCTTTGGGAACTTCGGCAGCACAACCAGCTCAATGGCTGCAGGTAAGTTTGCAAAGTTTCATGACCGAGAGTCTACCAAAGCCACTTACTTTGCTGGAAAATCAAGTTGTCCCCCATTTTGCTAACGCTTTCCTTGACACTGAAGTGTCAGAGGGTGTACAGAGATAGTTGGCTACACGGCTTTTCTTTTTGTCCTGAACTTCTGTGACTTGAGCACAGAAATTACTGTATTGTTCTGGACAATGCACTTATACATTACTAGGCCAAAAACAACCATTGTGATCTTCTAGTCTGAACTAATGTGGTCATAAGATTTTTTCCTACATTTCCTGTCTGCATGAACAAAACATTTTATCTTTATTTAAAAGTACCAGCAATGAAAAACCCACTACAACTTCTGCTAAACCCATCTAAAGCCCTTTTAAATTATTTCAGGTAGTAAATTATTTTACAGTACGTTATTTTTCTTTTTTTTTAAATCTCAGATTGCTGTGTTTCTGCGCTCAAACATTTGAGTCTATGGTATCCTTGAACGTTAGGCTAAAGAAACAGCTATCATAACTCCCCTTAGGCATTTGCAAATTGTGAAAGTCATTCCTGAACTGCCTCCTTTGATTTCAGCTGCTTCCACAAGAACAAATGTGTTGCTATGATTTCTTCTTTATTTTCACACAACAAATATGACAGCATACGTACTCGTTATGTGAAGTGCAAACTATGCCACAGAAGTTGCCTTAAAAAATAATAAAAGCTAAAAAGACAGGCACAAACTGACTCGCCCTTTCCAACACGTTTCACATTCTTGACTGCATCTGGGTAGAGCTGATCCTTCAACAACCAAATGCTTCTAGGGACCTGCAATGGATATGGAACCTTTTGCCCTAAGGTATTAGCACAAATTTAGTCTAGGTTACAACTCTGTTGTACTACTGACCAGGTCAGGGATATTGTCTGGCCTGTAAGAAATTTGCTGAGTTGTCAGTGTGGTTTCCCAGTTTCAAATTAGCCAGATCAGGGAACATCCCCTCAGATGACACTGGTAATTGCTACCTTTGTTGGCAGTCACAGAAGAGAGACCAAGCAGCAGAAAACGAATTAACCTCTTGTGCTTCCGAGGCAGCTTCTCCAGGTAGAACAGTGGCACAACACCCACCTCTCAAGCCTGATTGGTTCTGTGGACAAACAGAGGAGTTCACCATCTACATCACCACCCTCTAATGATCACCACCTCCATTCCCAGACTTTAATTACGGATCATCTCACGCATTCATTTAAAGCAAAAAGTTACAATTCAGCTATGAAAGGTGAAAGCGTGCAGCAAGGTGAATGGAAACCAGAACAAAATAACAAAAAAATCTCAGCAATAATTGTTTCAGAGAAATCAATAAGAAAACTCCCTAAAATAAGCCAGGTTTTGTATTTTCAAATAAAGCAGGAAAGCTTTTCCATATATCTGACAGCACAGGGGTCCATGGAGCAGGAATTAAAACTGCTCCCCAAGCAGTGGTTATGCACAAATCAAAGCAATGTCTGACACAGGCAGGTATGCTCTTCAGGAATTTTAGGGATGGTGACTTGACCATGTATGTCCTGCCTGAAGGCACAGCACAGGGAGCTCGAGGATGCATTTACAGCACCAAGGTCCTTCCCAGTGGCCCTGGCTCTATGCCCCAAGGGAGCAAAGAGACCAGAATAAGGGAAGCAGTTTCATCATGATCTGAGATGATCTACTGGAATCCACTGAAGAATACTGGTCTTATTCCCTAGACTTGGCAATGTTAGCACAAGTTAAAACCATGACTGATTCCTGTGAGGCTGGACTGTTGTGGAGATGGAATTGCCAGCCTTTTTCCCTCTCTCTTCTGGAATAATTGGCTGTTTACACACACTTGCTTAGCTGGTGTATAAAAATGGCTTGACCTCCAAGAGCACTTTACTTTGTTTGCCTTGGTGTACTCAGAAATCCCCATGGACATCCACCTCTAGATACCTAAACATCTTGTCAAAGCCAGCCCTAGGTTTCCTCTCCAGGTTATGAGTATGGAAGTATGTCTTCATAGATGGGAACAGTTTGCACAATTTTATCACTATCTGCGGTCACTGCAGATCTCAAAGGGCCCCCTGGCAAAGGCCACCCCTCTCTGTGCCACTCCACACCTATAGCCATATCTGAAACATCTCCCTGTTCAACTTCTCCCTGTTTCACCCCCCAAACTGGGGAGTTTGGCACCCAGAGCAGATCACTGTGAGCTGCTAGGAGCAGAGGCAAAGCAGGGGCGTCACCAACACATTGAGGCCTCTGAACCGTGCCCCTGACTGGCGTCTTCCTTATTTTCTTTTTTGAGGTTTCAGAGAAAGGGCGTGGACGCAACATCTCATGACTTCTCAAGGCTCCAAAGTCTGACTCTTTGCCAAACTTTAATGTTTAAAAATAACATTTAGATAACATTTAAAATCTGGAGAAAAGCACCTCTGTAGGAGACATACATGTAAAACACAAGAGATGATACGCAGTAAAGAGATACAGGGATTAAAATGAGGCATGCATGTGAAATGCAACAAGTTAAAAATATAGGAATAAGATGACTTCTGCCCAGCAAGGGTTTGTGACTGTATGATGGTGCTTGGTTTCCACTCTTCTCTTTGCTGCATTCCCCGTCATCCTAACAGCCTGCCCTCTCTCTGCCTGCCCCAGTAAGTCAATGCACCAAATGAAAATATTACATCAGGTAACAGATCAGGAGACAATCAGGTAGCACTAAACTAATATTAATAATAGCTCATTTTTATTTTCACCTGCCAGTGGTACATAGATCTGCTGAGGCATCAAGCAATCAGGTACCAAGATGGGAAACAGTGCCTACTGCTTGCTTTGGAGAGCTACACCAGCTATAAATGGCCTGAGGACTGGCTGGCATAAGCTGCTGTGTGCTGGGAATGCTTGACTAAGAGAGGTTTATTTTATTTCCTTTCCTTAATGCTCTCAGAGTTGAAGACCAACACATCTAAAACCACAATCCTACTTTGCTTCAGCAGCAAAGAATTAAAATTTCATTAAAATGCCCTTCCTTGTCAGATCGGGCTAGGACTTGCTCCTGAACCAACAGGTCTGTTGCTGTATCTGGAAACTCTTAACCCCACAGGCTCCTCTGAAGACAGCAATCTTGATTTTATCATAATTGGCTCTACGCAGCCCACAGTCACACAGGGCACAGGTAAACACCCAGGTGCCCACAGCTCCACTGCAACCACAGCTGTGGGGTGCCAGTGGGGCTCCCCTGCCTCACCAGCACCCTGGAGAGTCAGTGCCCCGTTCCCAGGCTGCAGGGGCACAACAAAGGGCATTGCAACAACAACAGTGTGCCTGCAGTGCTCTGCCAGCAGCAGGGGCTGACGCAGGTGGAATCACCACCTGGGCTTTTAATAACACCCAGCACAAACACCATTATGCAATGGGAAGGTGTTGCAGAGCTAATGCACTCTTTGCTTATTGAGGGAATTTCAGTCAAGAATTGTGCCAAAGCCTGTGTGGATGGTGAATGATGTCATCTTCTCTGTGTCAAGCTCTGCTCCCAGGCCTAACCTCCAAAGAAAATCCTCACAATTTATCTAAATTGGTTTGAAAATTTATTTAGATTAAAAAAGGAAATGGCATGAACTCTGTGGATTTTCTACTGCGGTCAACATTCATACATGCAGACAAAGGGACATTTAACCCAGGAGCTGGCACCTATGTAAAGAAGCTAATAATATTGTACTACTACTACTACTACTAATAATAATAATAACAATAACAATAATAACAAATAATTCAAACAAATATTGGAGCTAGTATTTGAAAACAAATTTAAAACCCTTTGTGAGTGCAGTTTTGTGGTGTGAGGGATGCTCCAATTACACTCAGTCTTCCCTGTGGCTGGCAATGCTTTTCAATAGCCTGAACTTAGGAAAAAACCACAAGCGATTGACTTTAGTGAAGGCAAAATTTGGCGTGGAGGATTACCACTGCTCCTGGAGGATTATATCCAGAGAAAACAAAACTGAGTTTAAAGGCAAAGATGAGATATGCAAAGGTTTGTGATACCCTTCTCTTGCTTAAAATCTGCAGGAGGGAAATCCAGCAACTTGTGACATATGTATCCTGTACAGTTCTACACTGCCATTTTCCACAAGCTATATGCACAGCACACCACAAATACAAGGGAGAGGACAACACTCAGATTAACTATTAGTTTATTTTTACCAAACTAGTGTCACAGGTCAACCTCGAGGCAGACACTGATGCAAGAAGAATGCAAAAATGTCAGGTGGGTAATGAGATGCATTACACCTTTACTAACTTTCCTTAGGACAGCAGCTGCAAGAGACACTACCTGATTTATGAGTTGCCAAGACTGAAGACCATGAAATTCTACCAAAAGGCAACACCAAAATATAAGTATTTCAGTATTTTGCATAGAAAGATCAATGGCTAAATAATTGTCTGAGCCAGGGAACACTCAGCATCACTTCTTGCTCAGCAAAAAAAAATTGGGCAGGCTCCTACCTCACCAGAGGTTCACTGCTCTTCTATCCAGCCTGCCATTACTGTTACTGTAGTTTCATTTGTCTGAGGTTTCTTTTCCTCACATTTAAGAAGGCTTGGAATGGGCTAGGCAGCATCCAAATGACACTGACTCCAGAACTGACACACAGTTTTGCAGTGTGTTGCCTTAAAATTGCTGCCTTAAAATAGAAATGATACTTGTATGTCCCCCTTCCTCTTATTCTCTCCAACTCTGAAATTAAAAAAAAAAAAAAAAAAAGGGAAGGAAAAAAAAATAGAATAGAGGAAAAAGTCATCCACCTAACTGAAGTTCCTTCAATGAAGCCACGAAGGTTTCATTCCTACGCCTTTCTTAAATGCACTAGGAAACTCCATATACTGGCATTTTGGTAAAAAAAAATCCAATCTCTTTTTTCCCAATGGAAGCACTGGAATGTAGCCCACTAACCCAAAATGGGCAACAAACCATCCCCCATTTACATGCCCGGACAAATAAAAATCAGTGCTAAGGGGCTTTTTACTCTTAGTACAAACTTCACCCCACTAATAAGAATCTACCTCTGTGTGGCAAAATAAGTTGTGGGGTAAACACAGATGGTTGAAGCTTGCTGTTTCTTTTCCTGGGGAGTGGGGGGCAATGGGATGACTGAGCACATTTTTTGGGAAACCAAAAGAGGCTTTCTGCTTAACAGAGTGAAGAATGCTCATCCGGAGGCTACATTTTTTTTCCCTTCTCCCTTTGCTTCTTTCTTTTTATTTTTTTTTTCCCTCTAAGCATGATTCGTTTTTCTCTGCTAGTTTAGCTTCCAGAACTGGTTTATTACAGGATGAGTTGAGCCCAGTCGTCAGTGTTAGGAATGGAAAGGGAGGAACACCAAGAGGGACGGTCCCACTCCTGGTCAGCTGTCATAACTACACTGACACATGCAAACCACATCAAAAGGCAATCAGGTAGACAGCTTCAAGAGCACTTTTCCCAGGCGCATGCCAAATACCCTTGTGATTATGGATACCCAGGTATAAACTGAGGAGAAAGATTAGGCAAGAAGTGCTAGTTCAATAAAAGCCTCAGTCCTAGCAGAGCCACCATCCACAGGCATTGGAAAGGACAAGGAATTGGCTGGGCAGTGGCACACAAAGAGCTGCAATGGCTTGATATACCCCATTCCTGGGAGTGTTCCAGGCCAGGCTGGATGGGGCTTCCAGCAACCTGGTCTAGTGGAAGGTGTTCCCTTCCATGGGAACAGGGGCGTTGAAACTACATGATCTTTAAGGTTCCTTCCAACCCAAATCATTCTATGATTCTATGATGATACTATGAAAGAGTATTCCCTTCTCCACAGAGCTAGATGCTTAGGATTGGGTAGCTGGAAAAATAAAAGCACTCCTTTCCTTCTCTTCATCTCCACTGCACTGGAATTTAAAGGCCAAGTGTTCAGGCAGTGTCTGTTCAAGATGAAAATTATGTCTGTTTGTTCAGTAGGATAATATTGAAAATCAAATATTAAACAAATATTCAAACAGAAATCCAGTTAATTATGTTTTTTAGCTAGCAGTCATTATCCTTTCCACACCAACTGGCAAGATAATTAATTGTAACTACAACAGGGAAAATCAGCTAAAATCCCCTAAATATCAAGCTTCATCTCATCAACATGACGCTACTATATAAAATTCTGGAGCCTCCAACACATATATATTTCCTTATCTGTGTTTACAGAAATGTTTGTAGACTCTTAAGAACATATAAGGATACTTCAGGAGCAAAATATTTTTGATTATTTTTGGTACTGAAAATCCTTATGTATGAAGCAAACAGTACAGATGAAATTGTTTTAAGACACTCAACTGGTACCCTTGACATGAGTGACCTTTGTGCAACATCCATTGATCCCTAAGCCTTCATAGTACTGTCACAGCTGCTGAAACAGCAACTGCTTGACAATACCTGACACCTGATACTCATCTGGCAGAGCTTTAAGCTACACCCACCTGGGCTTGCCAGCACATCCTGGCTTTTCTCAGCAGCTTGCCCAGGAGGATGAATTCCTTTAGGTGCATAGCCTTGAAAAAATAATGCCTAGCTTACAAAGAGTACCAGAATTCAATGGAAGTGGATAAGTGCTAATGCAATCTATGGCCATAGGCAATGCATGCCTCTAGGATTGACAACTTTTTCTCCATTTTTTAAAATTTTAGAATATATTTCTATTCAGCCACTATAAAGTAAACCAGTTTACCATTGCTACCAGTTCCAATAGCAGAGGCTGAGCTAATCTAGTCAAGTGTCAGGCCACTTGCACAAAGATAGTTCAAGATTAATTTCTGAAATAAGTTCAACCACTTTCAGCAGGAGACACGAGAAAAGCATCCAACTCTTCCACTACATAATATTTTATTATTTTTAAATAGGTTTTGAAAGCATATATTTGAGATAGCAATATGAACTCAATTTTCAACAAACCAGATTTTTGTTAAGTAAAACCTGTGAATATGAGAGCTGCTTGATATGACTTCAGATACGTATGACAGGTGATTTGTCAAGACATGGCATTTTCACACGTCTGAAAAATGGCACTCATCACATATAGAGTCTATTTTAAAAGTCCTGAGAATGTTAATGTATGCTTAATATTATTTTAAGTTTTCAACAATTTAGTCCCTTTGTACTTGCATATTTTCCCAAATTGCTTTCTTGTCTACAGAAATTATTGCTAGGACAAGATCAACTCTCAGACCATCAGTAAGCAGAGGAAAGATGAGAATCAGTGTTTCACAATGGCCATATACACACGACTCCCCAGCTTAACGTAATCTTTGGATTTTTGTGTTACACACACACGCCTCCCTCCTCAGTCAGCAGCTACTTTCTCTTCAGTGGTACTCCTTCATAATGCTTCTCTGATATGCAGAACTAATGAGTCAGTGATAATTTAGTAATAATAATATTGTTTTTGTAAATGCAATTGACAGCTGGTCTGGACTTCACTTCCACCTGATAACAAGAACCCGAGTCTTCTGAAGGTACTCTGAGTCTCCCACTAAGTTTTAAAGCAAGAACACTTTTTCCAACAAAGAGCAGGGTGGGGATTGGGGCAAGAATCACTTTTTAGGTTTGGATGATTTGCTTTCATCAACAGATATCCCACACTCACCTTCAGACTGCTGTGTAAACTCCATGCACAAAAAGAGCAACCAAAATGATGCCATTAGACAGCTGGATTAAGAATGTCCTTCCTCAATCAGTTCTTGGTGTACTGGTCAGATAAATAACCTAAATTTTTTCAAGACTTAGTTACCATGCAAAGGTCTAGAGAGGGGCCTGCTTAGCAGGAATGAAACCCACTCGTGTGGAATTTTATGTAGCTAGTTTGCACAACGTGAGGCTATGGAAAATAAGGAATGCCCACATAAACCCAGACTGGCTCTGCGCTGGGACCATAGAGCTTCCTCCTGCATTTTAGATTAAGGCTGGATTTACTTCTTCCCTGCACATCACACAGGTAAGATTACACTTGGAGAAATCTGCACAGTCAAAACCAGCATGTAGAGCAGGGTGAGAAGCCTACACTCAGCCCTCCTTAGCAAATCCAATGAGATAATGACATTAAAATTTCAGGTAGATCAACTTTGCTTGATACCATTGGACTATGTCACAATGTGACAGATTGATCCTTCTACACATGTATGACCAAGTGGCATCAGCAGTGCCACTGGGACGACGCACCTGTGAGGGGAATAGCAGACTTCCTGAATGAGGAAAATGAACAGTGCTGGGGAAATGGAAGAGGGCAGTTAGTACTCTACAGCTTAGATGCTAAAATAAGACTTTTGTACCTAATTATGCCATTATTACTCAGCTGCCATCACTGCAATGGACAAGCTGCTGCCTCTTGATTTCTCTAATCTACAGAAGACAGTGGAGCCAGTGGAGGAAGGTCAAAAACCTGAAGCAGTGTGCTGATCCTGCCAGCAGTGGATTTACAATAGAGATCCGTTACCACACCGAAAATGACTGAGGTAAGTTTATGAGATGCAATTACCTGTAGCTTTTTCCCATTAAGTCTTGTAACTCTCTCAATGAGAATTTAAGAGCACATATATTTCAAGTCCTGTGTGAAGTTAATAACTTCACAAGAGAGAAACAGTGGAACAAGTCATTCGCATTTTGTATTATCAACAAATAAACGCTGGAGAGCAAGTTTTTGGATCCAGCTATTACCTCTAATTACACATATCTCTATGAACAAATGGAAACTAGTTTGCATTTTTTCCCTGATCATTAGCCTCATTTACACAAGTGTTATGAGGCCAGTTTTTTATCCATTAGCACGAATTAAGTGATACCCTGCTGAGTGCAGGACTGTTCAGACATGCTGACTGTGGAGCAGCTGCTCTCCTCCTTTGGTATTGAATGTTGATTAGCATCACAGCACATGACACACTGCAGGGCATATTGTGTGTCACTCTACAGCATGCAGCATTTAATGAGAACCCAAAGCAAACCCCACGGTTTAGAAAGCCACTCTCTGCTCTGAACACCAAGGCAATAATTAAGCACATGGGCTGTCCTGGGAAGGACTGAATCCCTTGAACAGCAGGCATTTGCTTTGGGACAATGCTGACTACCTGAGGCAGAGCTGTACATCTTCTCAGTTATCCTAAGCAGCAGCAACTGTACCCACTGCCAAATAGTAGTACCCTGTCACATTTTGCAGAAAAATGCTTATGTATTACCCTTGCAATTCTGGTCGATGGAACAGAACAAACTTTCTGTATCATTAGACCCATACAGAACATTTAAAGAAAGGCATAACAGCTAAGAAAACAGAGTGCCCTATATAAACCCAACTCCTCAAATACAGATCAAGGTATTGACTTCCTGTGACTAATACACCGCTGGCATTCCTTGTCAGCTTTCCTCATCTGAAAGATGTGCTGATAGTACCCTTTTCTTGCACAGATTCATGACTTATTTGAATGCTGCTTTGACAATACTGTAAAATAGTGCCTCACTGTATCATCAACATTTTGGTACTTTGACGCAGTTAAATGAAGGCAAAGGAAAACTTTTCACAACAATGGAAAAATTAATGTCACACTGTTCAAACTCTGGTTATGTTACAAGAAAACATGTTTCACTATAAGAGGTAACAATACAAGAATGTTGAAAGCACTGCTGCCTCAACTCACCTACAAAGAAGAATAAATGAAATACTGGTAACAATTAGCTTGGTTTGCTCTGAATGACTGAACCTTGCCCTTTGATTAATAAAGGTTTTATCATGCACATCTTTCATCTAGAAGACCAACACAGCAACAGAATCCACTTTTCCAGCTAAATAACATGTTTTGATCTGCATGGAGATCTCTCAGTTATGGAGCCTGAGGAGAAACCCTCTGGGGGGAGCACACCAAGTTCAGTCCCTGGAGTTTATCTAATTGCCACCACAGGTGTATGTCTGCTTCAAAGAGCAGAGCTAAAACCCTTGTGTGAGAGGTGTTAGATGAAATCAGACATCATTAATCAGAATTATGAAGAAACATAAAATAATCCACTGTGCTGTTCACAATACAGTGAGTTTATAGGAGAACATCACAGCATAAATAACAAGGGGTTAAAAAAATTTACATCTACAGCTCAGTCCATGGAAACAGCTAAGAAGGGATAGGTCACTTCTCTATTTCAAAAGAAAAAAGAGAGAAAAAAAATCACAGGATGACCCCAAATTGCATGCTCTCTTCTTTTTTCCTCCCCCAACTCAAGGGCACAAAGACATTTTTCAGATTTGGCAGAGAGAAGGCACTTCAGAGGCTGCTCTTTATATTAAAAGGGATGTTATCTTGTAAATTGAGAATAGACTTAGGTTATGCTAGAGATCTTTATGAACTAGTTCCTATTTTTGATGGCACCTGCCTCCCTCCCAAACTCAGTAAGACTCGCTGCTAGAATGCTTCAGTAAATAGTTAATGGTGATTCTACCTCTGCAACACTACTGCAAGGCAGCAGTGCCAAACTTTTTTTTCTGGAAAACTACTGATCACAGTTTAGTCTCAGGAAGGGTACCCACCATAGCATTTCTTCAACCCAGCTCCCTGTTTTACACCTTCAATTAAGTTCTCATGTACCACATATGCAGAATAAACTAACTGCACCTGTATCTTGTAGGTGCAGGGGATGTTCTGGGGACTCCTGGCCCACTGCCTGTCCCCTGGAGATCAGCAATCACCAAAAAGGAAGCCCCAGGGGCAGGCTGGGTGAGCAGGTCCCGCTGTGTCCCTGCTGAGAGCCTTCAGCAGCCAGCCCAGGAGGCACAGGAGAACACTCATGTCAGAGCAGGGTCTGGGAGGATCAGTGAGTCACACCCATGAGAGCGGCTGTGAGACCAAAAGCCATGAGCTTTTGGTGCGCTGCAGCCTGTACAGTGTCAAATACCCTCTGGACACCAAATACCAGCACTTAGGGTACCTCGGGCCTCCTTTAAAGGAAAGGACACTTCAACATCTCTGCACTGGCAAATTGAACAGGAACAGGGCCCAAGTGTGAGCCCCAGCCTCCAGCAGTCACTCACACCCTTTCACTGGTGGGACACCTCGCAGGGTGGTTTGAGTAACTAGCACTACTGGGCACAGTGAGTGGGGTACATGGACTGCTCCCACCACTGGGCCAGGAAAGGGCTGGGCTTGGGTTTCTCCATCCTCCCTCCACAGTCCCCCCTCAAAGAGTCTTTGAGCCCATGCTTTCATGTAGCACTCCAACACACACAACAGCCACCTTCAGCTCCCTGATGAGCATTTCAGACTTGCTGAATGTGAAAAAAGACAATCCACCAAAGAGTCTGTGAAAAGGGCACATGGGTGCTGCAGTGCACAATGATGGGAAACAGCAATGGATTTGGACAGTCCAGCATGTGGTCTCAGGTTACTGCCTAATAGGCAGTAACTGCCCAGATAGGTTAAAGTGTTGGCTTTTGAGAAGTCTTCCACTGACTTTAATAAACGTGGTTAAAATGTGGAATAGCAGTGTAACTGCTGCCTTCCCACAATTTTTAGGCTTACATAAGTTCCCCTAGAATAACAGAATCATTTAGATTGGAAAATACCTTTAAAATCATCAAGTCCAACTGTTAACTTAAGACTGCCAAGTCCTCCACTAAACCATGTCCCCCAGTGCTGCATCTACACGTCTTTTAAACACATCTTTAAAAAAATAAATTTTGGAACTATGACTTACTCCAGCCTGAGTGCTGGAAGTAGTTATAAACTTCAATGCAAAACATCTAAGTTATAAAATACTTTCAGAAACTGTTCCATCATTTGGAAACTTTTTGATAGAATCAATTTTTAATAAAAACAGCTTTTAGTTATACACATTTGAGAAGCAAATGCAGAGAGACCATTGTTACTAGACTGAAAACAAAATTAGAGAAATCTGAAACTCCTTTTTTGAGTTTGGATGATTTTTTAATGCATATTACACTTACAAAAGAACCCTAGAGTAAATGCAAAAAAGCAGAGGGACTTTCAATGTCATTCACACAGACATTAATTTCAGAAGATACTGCTGTTTTCAATCAAGTTTAACACTGTTAATTTTTTCTCATTATCAGCCAAACAAAAAAAGTACATGCTGAGGATAAGGAAACAGCTTTGTTTATCTTCAAAATCATGTGCTTACCAGAACTAAAGTATGTATTTGCCATATGTCAGCCCCTGGCCCCCTTCTTTAAACTACAAATTCATTAATATAGCACAGCAGTGCTACATCATTAGCAAGGAATAAAGCACATTTTAAAGAGCAATTAAGTGGTATAAAACTACTTGGAGAGAAAGGTTTTCCACTGCAGCAGTGTCTTAGGGAGACCAAAGGGGAAACCTGACACGAAGGAATGTCAGCCTGAACTTGATTAATTTGTACTCAGAGCAACACGTCCCGTCCCCCACTGCAATGGCAGCAGCTTCCCACACTGCTTCGCTGCGTTCGCCCTTAGAGCTTTCTTCTGATCTGTAGGTCATCCCCGAGATGGATTTGTTCAAATTGACATCTTTAATAGAGTCGTATCTTCTCTGCTATTGTCTCAAAGTTCACAACTCAAACCATGTGTATGGGATGTGCAGGCTCCCAGAAATGGCTGCTTGGCTAAACAGATTGAGCAGGCTGAACGTGCAAGGTCCCAGTTCAGAACGTGCAAAGCCCACTCAAACACTCCCACAGACCACAGCAGCCCTGCCACAACTCACACTGTGCTTTCCTGGAACGGTCAAACTGGAAAGAAATATCAACACTTCAGGACAGGGACACAACATGACTCAAAATTCAGGTAAAGTCTGAATTTTAGTTTCCTTCTCATTGCTTTTTTGTGACTGGGATTTGAGGCAAGAAGTCAAATGGTTCAGTTTTATGGCTTAGAAAGAAAAGACTTGAAAAGCTCAATCCCTGTTTTAAATGAAAGCAGATTCTCATCCACACAAAAAAGGCCAGTGTTTAACAGTGCTTTGCTTTCAAGCATTATTATGTTGTTGAAACAAATGTTTCTATGAGGTTTAATGTAGAGGAATTTATTTAATTTAATTTATTTCTATTGCAAAATTAAAACTTAAGTTTGTTAAATAAACTTCCTGGCTTAAAAAAAAAAAAACAACAAAAAAAACCAAACCAACAAAAAAAACCCAAACCAAACCAAACCAAAACCAAACAAAAAAACCCAAAAAACCAACCAACCAACCAACAAAAAATCCCAAAAAACCAAAACAACAACAACAAAGTGAAAAAACTTTACATTGGTCCTATGAAGATCCTAAGAGTATCCTCAAAACTCCTTTCCCTTGGGAGTTAGGATGCTCAGGAAGTTTGGCTCTTAAATCAACATATGTTTGTTATTTAAGTTATACTGTCATTGTTTCTTTTTTGTTCTGTGGCATGGCTATCCCTTCCAAGCCTGGAAGCAGCATCTTTAGCTTGTGAATATTACATTACCCCCTCACCTACTAGACTAGAGAGAAAACACTTTTGCTACATAGAAAGCCTGACAACCCTAAACAAGCTACAATAAAAAGCAAGACCTCCTGATAAAAATTCCATTACTTGCTTATCTGCAGAGATTCTTCCCAGTTCAAAGGGTCAATTTCCCAGCAGGGCACCAGTGCTTATCAGCTAGTTCTGCTGAGCCTTTCAATTGCAAAGAGAAGTGTTGCCTCCAACTGGCATGACAATGGCACTATTAAAGAGGCACTTCAAAGATACAGATGTTGTAAATGCTTTGATTTTGCCAAGTTCTCTATGCCATCACTATCCAACAGACTTTTTCATGTAGAGGTCAGAGTCCTTTCTAAGCAAATTAAAAACAGGTAATAAAATAAGTCACGTGAAATGCAGCAAATCCACCACACGCCTCCACACCCAAAGCAGGTCCCCTTCTTGTCCTAGGTACAGAGAAGCCCATACCTGGCCAAGAGAGAAACAGGGCTACCACAAGACAAGGTTCAATGAATCTGCTGCAGCAGGTCCAGCTGGATTTGTGTGTATCCCACAAACCTGCAACTTTCCTTCCCACAGGAGTAAACGTGCAGACAGCAGTGTTACTGAGGAGGACTTAGAGGAGTGGACACTTGCAAGAGCAGATCTGTTGATTATCTGATGTCTGACATACCAACCTGGATTCATTTTAAACCGGCTGTATAGGCAGGGCAGCTGGTACTGCCTTGGATGATTAAAGGGACATGGGGTTTGTTTGTTTTTTAGCTTGCTCTAAGGTGAGGACACAGCACAGTCAGCATGGTCACTCTCTAATTATCACAGGATCATGTGACACAGGTCATGCTTGTTAAGGTGCATGTGTGGTCATCCCACATCTGCCAGCTTGCATCAGCACTGGCTGCACATACCTTTATCTAGATCTTGGATGACTTGCTTCAGACCTCTCCCAGTATTTGATCTTCCTTCAGTGTGACCTTCCATCACACATAAACCATATGTTTTAAGTAAAGGTCTGCTGCCCTGAGCACAAGAAGTATGCACATCATTCATCTTTTAAAAATTCCTTTTCACTTAACTCTCTCCCTACTTTCTTTGGAGCAACAGCCCAGAGCGCCAGCCTTGTTTTTCCAGGCCAACCATCTGCCTGGATAGAGCAGCATCCTTAGCAAAGAGTGCTGCAGTCCCTTCAGAATGTCCGCAGTGCCGTTCCTTCAACCTGTTCGCTTGCAACCCTTCTGACACAGGTAAGAAGATGTGCCAGAAAGGATTGTAACAGCAAGAAACTTCATTTTCACATGAATGAGGACATGACAGGAAGCTTTCAACCCAAAACACTTCCTGTCTGATCAACAGGCCACAATTTACACATAGGAGTAAACACAGTGACCCACAGCAAACCAAGGTCATCTTGTCTAAAATATGCCTATTGATAGCACAAACAAAGCCTGACTAAATAAAGTTTTAATTCTCAAAAGCAGTATCAACTCAGATATGGATTAGATTCAATCTTCACTGAAGGAGTTACCCTTTCTCCAGTTACTGTACTTCCCTTCTAATGGTAAAAAGCCCCTTTCACTGGGATGTCCTGTATCAGCTTCTGCAAGCATGATTACAAAGAGCACATGCAAACAAAAGCTATTATGTTATCACATCCCACTAAGATACACTATAGCAGCAGAGAACCCACATCCTCCCCACCTGTCCCAGCAGCAAAGCTGCAGGAGCAGTTTATGCCAACATAAGACACCTTGCAGGACACAACCACAACACAGGGCAACACTGTAGTTTTAGTAAAACTGACCAAGGCAAAATAAAACCCCAACCTCCATGGCTGACAGGCTGAGTTGTGATAACACACAAGTTACAAACAGTTTTGTCTCACAGCTTTACTCCATCTCAATTAAAGTACCAATGTGCCCTCTCCTTCCATGCGTGCTGCAGCAAAGCAGTACAGCTTGTGGTTGTCACTTGCACACTTTAGTTTCCCTTTTCCTTTCTTTTGTCCTCTGCCTCCCACCTCCCTTCTAATGCATTACCTCTCAATTAGTCACAAAAGTACAGCAAAACACTGTACTTCTCTGCCCTCTTACTGGTCTTTTACTTATAAACATTTAGTACTTGCCTTCTCTCCGGTAGGAGCATTCTTTTCAAGAAGAACCTGCTTTTCAGCAAAGAAGACAAAACTGGAGGAATTTAGTAAGAGATGTTTTAAATATTTATGCCAGCAACCTCTATGCTTGTTTCTATCAGAAATACATTCAGAAAAGGTTCTCTCAAAAGTTAAAACCAAGCAGCTGTGCCTGAGTTTCCCAGGTGTGTACCGGCATGCTTACACAACCAGCATGTACACCAGCAGTCCCTTCCCTGGAGCTGCCCACTTTCTTTAGATCTCAAAACTTGAGCATCTGTACAGATAAGTCTTTGAGCCTCTGTAAACACCCTGCTTTAGGTATACATGCTGAAAGAGAAATCATTTCAACATCAAGTAATGAAAAGCACTCTGACAGATGATGCTCTAAACCTGTGGCCAGGGAAGAATTTTATTACTCCAGTGGTTGCCAGGGACCATTCAGCCATTTTACTCTGTTAGTAATTACATGCAGCATATTAATTTCTTCCTTTAGAAGAATTCTGAAGCCAGTATTACTGAAAAATGATCTGCAATCCTCAGGTATCTAACAGCATTTAGTAGGCTTTACTGGAATAAAAAAACTAGAGTTAAGATTTCAAGTTTAGCAATGAGGCATGAATTTCTACTACCGTTATGGTACACATTTATTTAACATAAGTAATTTACAGTGGGTATAATCATCACGCCCTTCTGCACTGGTTTTTGCAAATTTTATATTAGAAAACCATGGGACAGCAGGCTAAAATGCCTGTGTAAGTTTTAACTCAAGGAGAACAGTCAATTTAATGCCACTGTTTAAATGCATACATAAGCAGGGACCTGACTGACAAAAGAGCTCTATCATGAAAAGCTTAGTTAAAATTTCATCAGTTAATATCTAGATGTCTTCCCTTGACAACCCTGCTTTAGCTGCTGTGCAAGCTGTCATTTTGTAACACGATTTGAGGAAAAATAAACACTGAAATAAGGTTTTGCAACATTCAGCTTATCCTGAAATATCTCTTCATTAGACCAAGATAGAGGAATAAGCATTTATTAAAAATACCACATGTCTAACTTTAGAGTGCAACAGACAAGCAACCCAGGACAGCCCTGGGAGCCAATGAAAGCAAGATCAGTATGTAAAGTTTTATCAGAAACTAATGGACTAGCTTTTCTGAAATAGTTACCACTGATCTAGAAGTTCGGATCTCTTCATTAATGCTATTATGCCTTAAGTCACTCCTTCATCACCCTTTGGGGTTTGCTCATGTTGCTCATCACAGTCTAAGCACACCTCCCTAAGAAAAGTCCTGCTGGAGAGTTAATTTCAAGGGGTTGGTAAGAAAAAGGTTTAAAATCTTCTTTTGTATTTTTGGTATCACAGTTGCCCACTTGTTTCCGGTGAGAGTGCTTCAAAGTGGAAGAACAGGCTAGTTCATCCAGAAGTTTGGAGGGTTCAGAACTTAGATATGACTCCAAATGGAGTCAGTGAAGAGAATTCAGCATTGGGCAATATGCCCTTTGCCATATGGCTGCTGGGCTCCCTGCAAATCACAGCTCAAGAGCCAGTGCTTGAAATGGTAAGATAAAGAATTGCAGCCGTCTGGGGCTGGACCCCTGAGCTCACACATCTGCCAAGACGTGCGTGCCGACACCAAGAAACAGATCAGAAACAGAGACTCACGGGCTGGTGGAGACACAGGCTCATAAAGCCACATGATGCAGTGCAGCTGGAAATCCAGCCTGGCCCAGCAACGGTGTAGCTGCATTTACATCGCTCTTGTGCCGCTAAAATTGGAAGTCTCTTGCATTCCCCCACAGCTTCTGCTTCCAAGGAAGTACAGCAAATCTGGGAATGCTGAGAACACACATCTGGGGCTTAGAAATGCTCCAATTGAAAGCTGACAGGATGAATCACCATCTTCCTGCCAGCTGAAGGATGGGAAGAGATTTACCAACCGATCTCCTTCGCCATCCTCATCCCCCATCCTAACAAGGAGCTGTGATACCCAGGAGAAAAGGGGTGATTCAGGTGAACAGCAGAGCTAACACCAACAGTCTGGATCTGGAAACAGATGCTCAACAAGGGAAAAAACATTCCAAAGAGAAATGTTCTAAATGTAAAGCTGTTTAAGGGTGAATTTCAGATAGGACTTCAATACTTGACAGAACGTAGAAAGGATTGTTACTTTCAGTTAAATCTCTGAATATCAGTGAAACTATGACAGCTTAGTTACAAACAGCACTCATCTACCAAACAGCCTAAAAATGACACTGAAGCTTTATTTTAATAACGTCCAATGGGATAAATAAGCAGCACAGTCAGCACTGGCAATGTTGGGAAATGGCCAGGCCAATACCAACACAGCAGATTGAGCTGGGACTCAGAAATTGGGAGGAAAGCTGCTTAGGAGGCCCTTAGCCTTAGGCCAAAACACAAGGCACTGCTGTGTAGAGCAGGGAAGGGAAGGGAAGACAGAAGAGAATTTCTATTAAGCCATATAAATCACTGGAACTGCTCATAGGGAAAGAAAAGTACTGGGATGAGAGAGCTGACCATGCACTGGAGGCTGTTTGTGACCGGATCTTGGTCCACCAGGCTCCAGCAGTGCCAGGAGATCTCAGGGAAGGGGAAAGGGACAGCCGGAACAGACTCAGTAACCATCTGCACTGCCAGAGGCTGCCCTTGCAGCAAGGACACTGCTGGCACAGAGCCACCTTTCCCAAAAAGGCAGAGTTTTCAGAAGAGCAAGCCAGAAAGCCACAGTAAACCATGGTCACAGAGGATGATCTGCTCAGTGCAGAATGCAGTCTGCTTTACTCTCAGCCAGCATCTCCTGCTCATCCTCTGCCCAGGAATAACGGATGCCCAGCACTATGACTGGATTTTGCTTCAGATTTTTTTCTGCTTAAGATCTTAAGGGACCTTCAGGTTTCAACTATTTTTCTGATGGCAAAAATATCCATGGTAGTCTGCTTGGCAAAAAGGAGGACCTGCCCCACCATCCGTGTTACAATCTGAAGTGACACAATACAGGCCTTGGGATTTCTCTCCCCAGGGCCATCTCAGTCTTGACAACTTCACTGCAGAACTGATCCAGACATTCCCTCTCTCTCTCTCTCAGCAGATTGGTTGCTATTCTCAGAACAGGATTCTGAAGGGCAGGGAGGGAAGGATCTTGAGCCAAGACAACAGGGAGACAGAGCACAGAGACTGTGAGCTACAACGAAGACAGGCTGGGCTGCAGGCTCTAGCTCTACTTACAAACAAGCTGTGTACACTACATGTGTGTATATGCATGTATACATACACACAGGCAAGGCTATAAGCAAGCAAGATGATTCCAGAGCACTTAAGGACACAACAGTAGACAGGTTGATACAAGCAAGTAATAGCACAATTTAAAGAGCACACAGCTAAAAGATGCAAAGCAGTTTATTCTAAGAAGTACCTCCATCTATCTTATGGTGGAATAATTCATTTGGTATTCAGTAAAATTTGTTTCCAGAGTAATTAATGCAAACTGACTTCAGAACTTTCTTAATTATTTGTGTGGGTACAAGAGGCATTTGCCCCGAAATAACTTGAAATCCCTAACAAGCTTAACAAGCCTGAAATTGCTGGGGATTTTTTCCTTCATTTCATTCTGTGGCTAGAGCCTGAATAGCTATACTATATTTTGTGTAAAGCCATGGCGGTTTTCCTAAAGTGCTAGCCTAACAGCCAGGGGACACATCTCTTCCATCCACCTGATCTGTTGCACTCCAGGGCCCTGAGCCAGACAAGCACTGCTGAAGAAGAAAGAAATCCACTGGGAACAAGAACCATCCACAGAACGTATATTTCATAAAGCTTCACCAACAGAGAAGAAATAGGTTAACCTTTCTCAGTGCCAGTCCCAAAAGAGGCTCATACTTGTTCAAGGGGCATGAAAATCTGCTTTGTTTCCACTACAACTCTTCCAGTCACTGGGAAAGCCTGAATGCAACCATGTATCTGTGACCACATTTCACTTCACTAGGGCAAACAAATCATGGATATTCTTCTCCCCAGCAAGACAGAGATTTCTGGAGCTCATCTTTGGAGCCTTGTCTGTGCTGCATTTCCAGTGCACAGCATTAAGTACATATGAATTAAATTGTCAAGAAAGACTATCTCCCCTACCTCTCAACAAAACCCCTCAAGAAATTCAGCATCTCAAACCACATCCTTATTAAAAAAAATTAATAAGTACTTAGTCAGAAGGGTGTGTGCAAGCCACTAAACCAAAATTCCTAAACTCTAATCCTTTCCAACAATTAAACTTTCTGCTTCTGCCAAACCACTTGGTCCATCTGTTTCACTTTCCTTCCTGTAGAAAGGAGAACGTGGCTTCCTCCACAAAAGCAGTCTGTGGACTTGATCTTTACAGTGTCCTTTTCCAAGTAAGTTTTTCTTATTTGCAAATCATTTTCACACTAAAGCTTCAGGTCTTGGCTAACAGAAAACTCAGGTGGATTGTACAAGCATTAGCTCTTGACCCATTGCCAAACACATAGGATTATCTGCTTTTTGTTGCTTTTGTTGAAAAAACAGCTGAAAAAATACAGGTTTTGGCTTGCATTTTCTTGACAGTTGAGGGATGGAGAAGAGAGTATCTTCTCACATGAAATGCCTTCTTGAAAAGACTAAAATCTGAAGAACCAAATAAGAATTCAGCCAATCTGCTTCAGGTTTCAACATTCAATTCAAAAGATCAACATTTCTGAGAATCCAGGACTTAGAGAAAGTCTAAGCAGATATTTTCTCTAATGTTTTCTCATTACAAAGAAAAATCTGATGTATTAAATGGAGAATTTCTTTTTGGTCATTAAATAACTAATTTAACGTCTTCTAATACTTCAGGGATGTAAATTCTGAAGAAATTCCATTTGTTGTCCTGTACCTTGCAAACCTTCAAAAATACAAGCCGTGGAGAAGCTGTCCATCAAGATGCAGGTAACTAATGCAATACATGTCCAAGAAACAATTATTTAAAGCATATATACCACTTAACTGAAACAATTTCTGGGCCTCCTACTTTGAGGCACAAAGCAAAGGTGGCTTGAGAGCACCTTCAAGAATGTCTTCCGCAGGCTACCTTTAGAGGAATTGCTCCTGTGGGTGGATATATGTAAATAAGTGTTCCCACTCCTTAGGGTTTCATATGGAAACATTTACTAAGTTACACCAGCATAAATGGCTGTAAAATCTCAGAGCAAACCTTCTCCTTCAACATTAGATACTTCACCTCAGATTTTATTAGTAATTAAAATGTTCCACAGGAAATAATAACTATAGTCTTAATTAGGTAATTAAACCTGTTCTTGAAGACTTATGTAATGCAAAAGAACAATCATGCAGATGGAAAAGTTTAAACCTACTAATTACATGCATGCACAAGTTACAAGCAAAAGCTTCTTTCTTAAATCACTTTAACTTTTGCAAAATTACATGTTCAACAACCAGCTGTTGTGCATCAGAAGAGAAGAGCTTACTAATGCAAACCTTCTATTTCACAGTGCTGCACTAAAAGCCCCAAATTAATTCTCATAGATTTAGAAGACTTAGAAGAAGTAAATCAAAGAATCACAAAAAAGCTCAAGTCTGCTTTCTAGATCCTCTTGATTTTAGATGTGCCAAGAGTTTGGAATAACTTCTCCTTATGCAATTGTAGTAAATATTCCTTCCTCACCTGCTTATTCCACCCTTCTCCAAGACAAAGGGTAATAAAGATATCTCAGCTGCTCATGAGGCAGCTGTCAAACCATCCTCCTTTAGAGCTATAAAAAGTATAAGGATTGAAGAGGGTGGGGGAAAAAATCAAGTACAATCACTTTTCTTGGGAAAGTATTTATACAATTGTAAATCAGCTCTGAAAAATTATGATGTTCATTGTTGAGGAGGAGCTTCACAGATACTCAAGTGTTTAAAAATCAGTGTTTTTCATTCTCTTTTGCAACTTGTTGCTCAAAATATGTACAGCATATGTATTGCATCTCAAAATTAACCTCCCTATGATCAGCCTCTGGCTTCACAAACATCTGAGAAAGGGTAACTGCAGTTATACTTATTTGTATAAAAAAGCATTCAGACCCGTTTACACCAGTGTCTTCAGTAAAGAGCCAGTGGTATTTTAAAGCAAATCAGCCAGCTCTCCAAACCTTTTCAAATAGTCTAGTCTTGCCTTGCAGAACTTGGACCCCAGAAAGCAAAAAACCACTGATCTTCCACACAGCTCCCTTGACTGATTAGCTCTTCTTATGTTGTCACTGCAAAACATTTATACAAGACCATTCAGCCATACAGATTTTATAACCGGTCAGAAATACTTGAGTATTATTATACAAATATTTAAATATCAGGTAAAGAAATCCCAACAACAACACATCAGAAGAAGTCAGCCTTGTGTGCCCAAAAGCTACTCAGTTCCACAAAACCACTGGGGAAAAAGAAAAGCAAATATATGAACAAAGAAACTATGGTGAAATCTCACAGATAAGTCCAGCTGTCTGGAAGTTGGGACAATAATAATGTTGAACTTTTGAGTATTTACTAGCTGGAAAATGCAGTTTCCTCCTTTTTCAGTAATGTTTGCTTATGTAAAGTCATAGCAACATTTGTTACCAGTAGAGAGTACAATTAGACTGAAATCTTCTACCTTAAGAGACCTATGCTTGGTGAATACTCTACAGATTTATCAATGTGTGTCCAAATTCAGCAAGTCATCTGCAATGCAATTGAGAAGACACCACAAGAACAATAAATACCTTTATACTACCCAAGTACTCAGTTTTAATTTGACTTCAGGAAAAAAACAACTGTTAATAACCTACTGCCCATGAGAAAACCACTCTGTTTTCTTTGACCCAAGAACCTACATCGGTAGACAAGATACTCAGTAGTTACTTCACATGACCTAATCATCAAGGATTCGCTTGTGCACATTTAGATGATACAAAAGTATTAATTATGATCCTCACCACCTGCTTTAATAGGCCAAAAATACAACTCACGTTCAGACCACATCTGCTCTTTTAGCTGAGTTCTTTAACTATAAAATCTACATACACACTTCCTTCACATGATATTTCCCTCAGTGCAGCACACAAGACTCTCAACACGTGCTTTCCCCAATTTTTGCAGCAGACAGAGGACAACTGCTCTTGATGGGTGTTCCCAAGTATTTGCCTCGGTGTTGCAATTTAGTAAAATAGATTATTCACACCTCTTGGGTCCCCCAATATTGTACTAGACCACTAAGTACCAAAGACTGTGTCAGTAGCCCTCCCATTTCTTCCTGTGACTGACATGGGCTGAAATATCAGTGGCTCAACAGCATGAGGCCACTCAGAATGTACCATTATTATTTTATTTTATGTTAAGATCAGTGGAAGCAGTTACTAGGTATAACAACACTTGTAAAGAAATAAGAAAACAATGCATCACAGCTGCTTATGCTTCAGCCCAAAGGCTGTGTTTGCAGCAGCCAGACAATGCTGTGACTGCTTGCCAGGCTTTTTTAGCCAGGTTCTGGTTATTGTAAAGCCTTTATCTTGACTTTCTACAAACAGATCTCCAATTACAAGCAAGCATGTCAGTATACATCCATTTTTCTTGCTTTAATTCTGTTCAGAATTACTTCCCATTCAAGTTTTTCCCTGCAGTTATCCTGCAACTCATGAAACAGATGCATAAAATGCCAATTTTTAAACACACTTCTCCCAAGGAATACTAATCATCTCTAGCTTCAGAAATCTTGATGTGCTTTGGGAATGGCTAGACAGAGCCATCTCCTGGCTAGACAGGAAACAGAACTTCTGTAAATACACACCTTAACATGTGTGAACAAGTTATTCATCCACTGCAAGAGAAGACCTGTGTGCAGATTCAAGAGTTGGTTTCAAAGGATAGTCTTCATATCAGCATACCATAGTTCCTCAAATCAGCCAGTTAAAAATTACATAGATGATGGAGAACAACCCATCCTGTTGCTACTAGGTTTTTGGGGAGTATGGATGTAAGCTAACAGCAAGCCCAAAACCTGGCTTGAGAAATACTGACACAGCACCAAAGCTTTATTCATTTGTCCATAACAGAAGTGCCAAAAAACATCCAGGGTTCAGGAGACAAATCACACACAAACTTGGTCAGAACTGTGAGGCATCCTAACCTGCAACCCTGTCTGATTTCCTTAGGCATAACTAAACTCAGTTACCTTAACTTTTCACCATCAATTGATACAAACAAGTAATAGTTATGCTCTTGCTCAGGATTAAGTTAACATGACCTAAACTATAAGGTATTTTAATTACACCTAACTCAACAGGAACTGAGATAAAAAGATAAAAAACCTCCTTTACTTGTGTTTGATAAGTTTAACTCCACTTGAGTTTCTAAGTATCTTGTGATATGGATTTGCTTTTAAAAAAATCATAGAAGATCCTGCCTCAGTAGTGACTCACAACAATCATCAAGTCCAACTCAAAATAAGAGCATTCTGAGACAGGCATTCAGTCATTTGCTTCAGTAGATTTCAAAGCTGCAATTATTACTCCTAAGACAGCATTCAATATTAGAACTCTTTCTAAAACCACTAAACCACTTCTCTGCGCAACATACTACAGCTTATATGTGAGAGTCATTTTCCTCTTTCTACCAACTAAGAAGAAAGATGTGAGCATGGCAAACAAGCCTTCTTCTGTACTTAAGTGTATCTCTACATTCCTTGTTAAATCAACAATCAGGATAGCTAACAGATGTGAGAGGTTACTGATAAATAAGTGGATTTTGTTCAATTTACTGTCCTTGTTAGTTTTCTTCCCTCCTAAAAAGGGTATTTCCATCTCTTCTGAATGGTTGTAAACACTGACCTGCCTGTAAACATAAACAGTACAAATGCTGCACCCACTTCAGGGCAGGTAGGGAAAGATGCCATGAGCACTAACAGCCTAGCAGCATCATGAAATATAGTGGGATAAAGAACTTGCCATGGCAGTGAGAGCAATCTGTCATCAGTATCTTCTGTAGGCTGTAAGCACAAGCAGCTTGCAGCCCTTTGAATCAGACTTTATTTTATACTGCACTAGGTACACCTACACCTCAGAGGAACTGGAACCTTTTAGATCCTAGTTTTAATTACAGTTGAGCAAATATCCTTCTGTTCCCTTCTCAGAGGTGATGAAGCTCAGAAGTCTCTTAAAATATACTCTTCAGCCACCACCAGGCTGATCCACTGTTCACATTATCACTCTCAAAAGATTTTTGTTTTGACCCTTGAAGTGAAAATTCAGCTTTCTCTGCAAAATCCTCATGACTCAAGCTCAACACATAAGCTCTTTCAGAAAAAGAAATGTTCTGAAGAAGTGTCAGAACACAGGGTTTCTGAAGTCCTGGTTTTCCTGTGTACTACCACTTGTACAATAGCAGAAGAGGGCACAGCCATCAGCAACAGGAGTGGGATGTGACCCTGCTCCAGCCTTGGTGCCATTTTAAAGTGGATCACACATACCAGGATTTGGGATCTGGGGCCAGAGCAGTGCATGACCTAGGTGAACAGAGTGAAGCAGAGCACTCTGGTCCTGCACTAAGGCTGCTGTCCCCTCCTACATGGGTGCAGGAGCAACAGCGAGATCATTGGAGGCATTTCACGTAGGCAGTCTGGCAAGTCACAGATGTCACCTCTAAGTAACACAGACATTATTCATAGCCAGTCACTGCTTGCTATCTACAGATAACTGATTGCATTCAGACCAGATTGGAAACAAGGTTGGGTAAAAAAAAAAAAAAAAAAAGAAAAAAGAGCCAGACAATCTGTTCTTTTAGAGCTCCAGCCATTCCTGGACACAGAAAGTGGGAAAGACTTTGACAGCCGGGACCCACACTTTATCACAATAGCTGCTCAAAGTCAAGAATACAGCAGGATAATGCATTATTAGCCAAGTGCTGTAGAAACCTCAGCAACTAGCATTTGAGTTTGCTTTTTACTGCAGCTGGAGGATCTGACAACTTTATTTTCCACTCCTTGCCTGCTGTCTTTCGTCCAATCATTTTTTTGAACATCCAGCCTTTCTGCACATAGCGTGACAGAAGAGATCACTTAGCAGTTCAATGGGCTGTATGAAGATGCATGGCCTGTTCTATGTTTTTTTAATTGCATTAATTGATCTGATGCCCTTTCTTGTTTTCCTTCTAAGATCTACATTTACAAGAATCCACAGGAAGATTTAACCACAGTAAGAACAGCACAAATTGCTGCCAATGCAGAGTTTTAATATCAATTCACCACTTAACTATAGGTATCATCTCAAATGAACTTATTTCTGTACATTGTGTTCTTGTCTTCTTTGCTAAAGCATGATGTGGCCTACTTAGCACACAGCTGCATCCAGGAGCCCCCTTCCCTAGGACTAGAACATAATGAAACAACAATTTTTGGCAAGTATTCATAGCCACAACTTGCACGGAACAAGCTTAATCACGCTTTAGTTCAAAAATGTGTGAAGTTTATAATCACCAATTTTTGAGACTGACAATAATAGACTACAATCAGAAGTTTGCTCTCTGCAACAATATACTAATATTTAAAATATTTAGTTGTGATCACAATTTAAAAACACGTTGAACTTACTGTATGATTGTTTTTGATAACCATTAAATCACAAAGCTGACCAACAAAATATTTTATGCAGATATCTATAAAAATATACATTCATATCAGAGCACCATCTTTTAAATAACAGTTGATTAACTTTAATACTCTATAAGATGTCCCCTCTTCAAGGAACTTTTCTCTGGCAACACCAAGATCCATTTACTAATGTAAAACCCAATGAGGAAGCATCACACAATCTGGCACAGCACTACTCTACAAGCTCTTAAATGTGGGACCTCTGAAGTCCTCATTAAAAGCAGAGAAGTGAACACACAGTAGGAATGCATTAAAAATGTTTGGTGGCTTTGCTTGGGTTTTTTGTTTGTTTTTGTTTGGTTGGTTTTTTGTTAAGCCTTTTCCTTTTTCTGCTTTGTACACCTGATATTTATAAGCAGCTGTTTATAAGCACCAAACCTGAGTTTGCACTCATAGGTGCAATGGAGACCAAACAATCAAACTAAGAACAAAAAATCAGGAGATTTTACGAAAGCATATGGCATAATTACATTGCAGAATAAAGTTAGCATTTAAGATCTGGCAAGTTCCAGAAATTTTTAGGGGCTGACAATTACTGAAAAGCATTCTTTAATCGCTTACCACTGGTCTCCTTATCAGCATGAAGATCACTATGATGTAAGTGTGACACACACAAATCCCATCATTTGAAAAACGTGAACTCAAGTTTTGGAGTCTTTTCCTGGCACTTAAAAACCAAACCAAACATCCCACGCCAAAATATCAACCAAATAACCACAAACCAAAATAAGTTACAATAACCTAGAGAAATACTCAGAAGATTGGATGGTAAACTAAGAACCAAACACAAATAGTTACATACAAATTTTTGTTTGTTTTTAATTTGAATTCATTCCATCTCACAGTCTATCACAAAATAAAAAAAAGAAAGGTACTAGGGACAAATCTTCTCAGATTTTATCTACAGGAAAAATGTTTTTTATAAGTCTGTCATATAGGAGACCTCAGCTTTTTTAATTAATGCCCTCATCCTGGTCCAAATGATACACACGTTTTCCCCCACAGCATGTACTCTTTACCTCCATTTGTATTTAGACCTGTGATTCTATTCCTGGTTTAGACCAAAACCTCCTCAACCCACCCTACACTCCACCACTGCTATTGGGGAGGGGCAATAATTTTTGGCAAAGAGGCCAGGGGTGACCAGCCATGCTGATGCAGAAATGGCAGGCAGAGGGTTCCATTCCTGAATAATCTTTGCACTATCAAGAGCAGTAACATTCCAAACGATTTTAGCACATGCCAACATTTCTCAGGAACTTTTCACTATTAACGAAGCCATAAAAGGGAGCCATGTAAATGGAGCTGAAGGAGAGAAGTAGGTTCAGCTGAAGATGCACAAGAACTACATAACTGGAGAGTCTTAAAACAGAACTGAAACCCATTTATGTTTGGGGTGCTGCATGGACTCTGCCTTCTTCTTCCTTACTGACTACAGGCACTGTGTTAGCACTGGCACTCAGCTGACTGCAGGGTGGAACTGTGCAGAAATTTAAACAAGCAGAAAAATAACTCTGGCAAAAAAAAACAAAGATGAGAAAAGTGAATTTTCCTGTTGATTTGATTTTTTAAACCAGTTCGCTGTGAGGTTAGACAACCAAGAATGCCACTACAAGGGGAGAGGCAGATCACAGCAGCACTCATCTAAACAGTGCTCTAAGCCAGTGGAACCAGGCCCCCTGTGACCGCTTTTCCTTTTGCTGCTCTCAAATAATTATTGCTGTATCCATGTTGAGTGATTTCACTTTCACATTCAGTGGGACACCCTGAACTTTTCTCTTCTCTTGCAGCTGCACAGTGGGCTAGGCAAGGAAGAACACAAGACAGATTTCCATTGGGTAGGAATTAGCTGTTTGTGTTAGCAAAGACAACTGGAGGTTTAGAGTGTAATATATGAACATCTAGGGCTGAAGTACCTGAATACTTTATACAAACAGAATTAAGAATGATGAACAGCTTACAGAAAGAACAATGCAATTTTACTTACATAGAACACTGTACACTGACTGAACAGTAACAGACTGACATGCTAGACAGTAACACAAAAACTGTGAGAATACAATGGTCCCTTTAGAGTGTGAATCTGAGCATCAGTGCAGAGCAGTGGAATTCTTTAGAAGGATATGCTTTTCGTGCACGGCCAACTCACCTACCAGTGCCAGCAGCACCCACTGGCAATAGGCTTGTCATGCTCAGATACCTGGAACAGTTCCCTAAACATCCTCAGATGCCCGGAAAACCAACAGGAATGAAAGGATAGCCACCACAAAAACCTTCAACCCAAATCAAATTTCCACTAAATCACCAAACAGATCTTTGGGCATCCAAAAACTCAGAGTTGTTCTTTTAAGCATAACTATGACTTATCAAACTTTCCTTTTACTACCAAATTACCTGGAAGGAATCCACACTCATAAAAATTTTGTCTGAAAGGATACAAACATGCAACTTCAAGTACCTGCAAGGGAGCATGATGCAAACATACTGAATATGAAAACAAAACAAACTCAAGAGGTTCAAGTTCAGCTGCAAGATTGCTACTCATCCAGAATGACCAGTTTCTCAACCTTATTTCATATCATGCAGATTTAAAAGATGAAAATTTTGATTGCCTTTTATTTATGTATTCCTCTGGAAGTACTCTGGACTGGTACTCACAAGCAGTTGTTTCTGAAGAATTTCCTGAAGGTCTTGTAAACATTTCAAGAACAAATCCCTGACCATTCATGGGCCATGAATGAGTAGGGTCTGCTGTCCCACATAACAAGCAAGATGCTTTTACATGACAAAACCCAAATGCCTATTGCTTATATCACATCTCTAAACAGCAACACAAAGCCTATATTTAATGAATACAGCAACAAAATTAGTATTTTACAAGGTATTTTCAAAAGAAAAGCAACTTAGTGGCTACTTGAATCTTAATCCCATCTAACAGCACTGGAGGATATAGTAACTCAAGTGCCACTAAGTCACCCTGAAGCTACTTCAGCAGCCAGGCACCCAAGAATGAAGGAAGCCAGTCAAACAGGTCAACACACTCTGCAACTGATCATGATGCAGTACTGCAGCTTCAAAGAGTAACTGTACACGCAGGGAAAAACCTGCATTTTTCTGTTATCCCCATTCTTCCAATTGGAACATGTAATTTACTAAAGGCATTCTAATTTATAAAGACACAATCCATAAAAATACTGGTTTATTTACTAAGAGACCCACTGCATGCTGCAGGAATCCAAATGCTGCATTGACAGAGTGTGGTCTGAATTCAGCTGACCCTGCTTTCAATGAAGATTAGGTCAACTGACCTTCAGAGGTCCTTTCCAACCAGAATGACTTTAGAAAATTGTACACTTGTATTTTCTCCTACATGGGTAACCCAGTAACTACAGCAGCTCTCTCACAGGATTTGCATTCATCTGACCTACACAAATAAGTGTGAATGATAAAGTAAATCTGGGTGTTCAACCCTGAGTTTTCCAGTGGTCTGTGGGTGTGAAGACTGATGATTTACAATTGTGATTACACTCTCCCACCTGATGTGGTGGCTACTTCAGTTTGGTGAGAACCAACTTCAAGCACTACAGCACTGTCATTCTCCATTAAAATGAATTTTTAATGCTTTTGAGCATGATGTCCTTGTATTTGCTTTTCTAAGCAAACTAGTAGGTGGTAGAGATGTGCATGCACTGTTCATACAATAACTGTGTCTCCTGATCAGGACAACACCCTACTTAAGTTATCCTTTGAAGTGAAGAACTCCCACTCAGGTCAGAGCTATATTGCCATTTAATTCCTAGCAGTAGTGGGCCACTATAAGCTTCTTACTATTCAAATGAAAGGAGGAACTGTTTGAAAAATAGAGATGGTAATTACTTTCCTTTCTCTGCCTCTCCAGCTTCTTTGCCTCTTGCATTCTTCCTGTGCTCCCCTGAGTACTATTTTTCTTCTGTACTCACCACTCTGATCATCCAGGACTCAGACACCGAGTGGGAGAAGATCAGACCCACGCATGGACCAAGTTAACCAGTAAGAGGAAAGAACATATGCAACACTTTAAATGGAAATGAGACTTGTTATATAAGAAGTTTAATTTTCTAAATGTCCTCCTGACAGACTCTACTGATAAGAACAAGTAACTTGACATTCTTCAACTCTTTAAAATTTAAACTATAGATGAAAAAAATGTGCTTTTGATGGAATAAACATAACCTGTAAATCTGCCAAAGTAATCGATACTTGTCAGAACATCACTCTATTCCAACAATTTAAAGCATTCCATAGTAATGATGCAGTAACATTTCATTGAACAAGTCAAAAATAAGTCAGATGAACAGATACAGCTTAAGCATTAACTCTGAGTATGAACACTTTAGGAAAAACAATGGATTTTTTTCAAGTGACATTTTTTGCTTCATTTGTGTGCAGATGGTTGATTAAACATTGTTTTGGTCTGAAGGGAGCAGCTTCCAAAGACCTGGCAGCAGCAGTACAGAACTGTAAGTGATTATTGTTATACAGGATGAATTTGCCCAAGAGTAGCCTTCATTTAACATCAGCTTAAAAAAGTTAAGAAACCGTGAGCTGGACATGCTACAGAGGATGGTCTTTTTCAGTGTTTTAGATGTTCATTTTGCTTTATTAGCTAGGTTCTCCAGTGATACTACATACCTCTGTGAAGCACTTTGTTCAGGTGTGGCCTTGATGCACCACATGGTGGCTTTACAAGAGAAACTCAGCAACCAGGTCCATCATATGAATTCAGTCCTATTACAATAAAACCAAAACTACAAAAAACCCCGAAACCCCCAGGTAGTGGCACAGAGCTATACTTTCTGCAGTAAGGGATAGGAGATACTTCAGGTTTTCATTAAAGGAGTGGTTTTATGATGCAAAGAGGTGATGTGTGGAGACAGCTACCAGCAGTATGCACTGATGAAATATCAGCCCTTTAGTGAACTTACTTGAGCTTTCAGAAAAATACCAAAACCACCCTGCACTTGTTTTTCAATGCATTTTGCCTTATTTCAAGAAATTTCTTTGATATTTAGTTCAGGCTTCAGTGAAGGGCACATGCTGTCTACCTTTTAGAGGGAGTTTTTTAAGAATGAAAATTTTATTTCCTTCACTAGGCTTTCCTTGAGTTAAAAATCCTGCCAAATCTTAGCTTGCCCTGGTCACAGCACAAACAGTGAACTATGGAATATCAACTTCAGACTGTTCCTGTGATGTCAATGTTTTGTATTCCTGTACTTTACATGCCAGGGTACAGACAGCATGTTATCCACAAGCTGAAAGTGTTACCTAGTCAATAGAAGCTTCCTAAAATTTACACCAGAAGACTTAAACAAAAATCCCACAGGACCACAGCCTGTCATCCCCTGAAGGCATGTGTCATGATGCCAGACATGATTAGATGTGATAAGAAAAGAATTTAGAAAACACTAAGGATCATGTACAGGAAGCAGCTTCAGGGTTATGCCTTATCAACCCCATCTACTTCTAGCTTTGTAATTAATAAGAAATGGTCAGTCAGACAAAACATACAGATAGTTCTTGCAGTAAGACTTACATATTCCAAGTTCCAAATAAAAGTATCTCTACTTATAAATGCAAAGCCTCGTTATTAAGAAACTTTAGTTGCTATAAGGAAAAAAAGCTGTTAAAAAAGAGCTAGTTCCATTTCTCCCTTGTTCTGAAGGTCTTTATTGACAAATAAATACTTGTTGATGGGTAAATTGCTAGCTAGTTGTTATTCACCACCTTGTGATGTAAAATATGGATAACTTTGATCCTTGAAGTCAGTTTCTTGCACAGGTTGCTGAAGACCAAGAGAATTACAAGCATGACACATCGAATCCTGAAGTGCTTCAACTGCAGCTGATGTTCAAAGGACTGGCATCTCAGGGGCCACTACACTGTTTCTATTCTACTTCAGTACACTTTAAAAAGTTCTTTGTAAACACATCATTCAGGCTGTGCATTACCTCATGAAAACTGGAAGCTAATGCAACAACACCCACAAATTTGGGGCTTGGGTCTTTTTCAAAGCAGTAGTGCAGCATGGAGAACTTTTCCATGGCAATTTTCATGCCACATCATCACACATTAAAACTAGCACCAGTGCTAGGCAATGCTTCACTCAAACAAAGCTGTTGTTTAGGACTCCTTCCATTTTGTAGAAACACAGAAGAGTCAACCACTTTACTGTTCAGTTGGGGCTTGTTTTCACTTACTTACCACTGATTTAGAAGTAGTTCCCAGACTTTTCTCATTTGTATGTATTCCATATCAGTATGTCCTGTGATTCAGAAATGTACTTTTAAGAGTCTTTCATTATAGAAGAGAGAGTCTTTCATATATATTTATATGTAGACTTTCAATCTATTTTAACACCTTATAAGAGGTTCAGCACCATAGGTCTATCTCCATGTCACCCCATGGGTAATGCACATTTCATAGTAATTCTTGCTTCCTGGTATTGTGCTTTTGGCCAGTCCAGAGGCAAGCAGCATTGTAATCTGCTCAAACCCAAGAGGAGGCCAGCAATAAAAGGAACCTCTCAGAAGGCCCAAGAACCACTTCATTTTTTGCAATATGAGAGAGGGGAACATCATATTCCCATCAGCAGCTTACCCCTGTAACAAACTGAAAAGCAGCTGTGAACATTAGAGGAGGACTAGAGATATACAATTGAAACCTGACATTTTTTTTGTGCAATTGCAGCTCTTAGGACAGAGAAGACAGCAGCATCACATATAAACAGATGTATTTAGAATCTCTATATAAATTGAATACACCAGTAACTGGGAGGAAAGACCATAGAAGAGAAAGGCAGGACAGGAAGAATCCTTAAGAAGGTTAAAGTGCTGCCACACACAAATATCCTGTTAAACACTGATAAAGTGTTCGTGTGCCATGTGGGAGAATGCTAATTGTTTACAGGTATCAGAGCTGAAGGACTTGGATGATTACCAGGAAACAGTGCTGAGAAAGTCCACTGTACAATTAAGTAATGAATTGCTGAACAAGGCTCTTTCATTTAAGTCAATCCTGCTAGTTCCTAATGCAATTATTTACCACCAAGGGTTTCCTTTTCCAAGTCTGGAATCAAGGAATCAAAAAAAAAAAAGAAAAAAAGCCTACCAAAAACCCAAACCCACCACTCCTGAAAGAATGCTTTCTTTTTCCTATGGGAAGATGGGTACAAAAGGAGACAGGTCTTGTTTGTCGTAGCACTAATCAGTATTTGTAGAAGATTAGGGGGAAAAAAAAAGAAAAAAAAAGCCTTCTGGTCTATTTGAGAACGGCTTCAACACCTGCCATTCAGGTCATTCACTATTAGCACCTCTGTCTCACAGCCCCATCAGAAAGTCTACAAAGCTATGAACACTTCATGTTAACAGGACAACATTTACAAGGATTTAGCTGAAAACTCAAACCACATGCCTAAAATTTTGAGAAACCACCATCTTATTTTTAAAGAATATTTTGGTTAAGTTGGCCAGATGCCCAAGTTCTGCAGTGCCAGCAATTCCTCCCCTTTTCTTTTCTGCAGAAAATTTTCTCAATACTGAATATTTCATCCATTCTTCTGCTGTTAGACTAGCTTAACTGAGGTGGAAGGGCTCACCTCACACACAGCTCAGGGTGCTTGACAGCTTTGATTCACAAATCTGGCTGCAGGCTGCACAGGCTGTCAGCCTTTCTTGTTTGCCAGGTGAGTCACATCCCTTCCTTATTTGAGGGTCACCCTGCATCCATGGAAAGATATGGACACTGTTGTTGGAAGGCCCAGTCTATCTGACATTTCAGTGACCTCCTGATGTCATCCGAAGTCTGAGTGACCTTTTAAGGTTATTGGTAGGATGTGGTGACAGTCACAGCCTGCAAGCCTCTCGGGTCAGCTGTTGATATTTGCTGCCCCGAGATGTGTAGAATGTCTCTGCTTCAGCCCGCACAACTGAAGAATGAGTCTGGACTCTTCGCTTTTTGGTCTTGAGGTTGTTCATCATTGTTTCTGCCCAGTGGAGGTCTGTCCTGCAGGGAAGCCACAGGCACTCTGACTGCCCCTGAGGCGGTATCTTCTTTTCATGCTACAAACTACATATATCATATTTACTCTTAATTCCCAATACCTATCACCTATGTTAGTGCACTTCTACTCTAAACCAATCCCAAAGTGCCAACAGCACAGCAGAAAATGGAGAACAAGAAGAAGAAAGAAGAAGGATTAGACACGCCCTGATTCCTCCATCTTGTCCCCATAACCCCCATACCAAAAATCCTAAAATCTACATTTTCACCCCGTGCATATTTTATTATTACACCATTCAAACTTGTGTGACTTTCACGTCCTCATACAAAGCTAGTAACTTGCTCCAAGGGTCAAAATCAAATCCTCAGGTGCTCTGGGCAGCATGCCAGGGTCTCTGAGCCCCCCAGCAGAGTTCTTGGCAACTCTGGACATCCAAAGGGATGTGCTGAGTTCCCACACAAGCCAAGCAGGATTACTCTGCAGACTTGAATTTAGCACCTGCCCATCCTTCCTTCAAAAGGAGGACCAACAGTTACTGACCCTGGATGGCCTCCTCACAATTAATAAGAAAATACATTTCTCCTTCAGTCTCAGGCAGGCCTATCTCACTCCTGTACCTTTGGGTCAGGCTCACTTCAGTGCAAAAGCTCCCCAGGAATGAGGCTGATAAGGAAGCACTCCTTTGGCTATCCAGCAGAGCCCATTTCTTCCCACTCTTCTGCCTCTGGGCCTGGTTAAACTAGTTTGGGCAGCTTACCAGGGGCCTAGAGAACCACATCAAAGTGCTTGGATTTCTTCTGTTGTCTGGTGTTTGTGGAGTGGCTGTGAGAAGGCTCCTGCCTCCACCTACGTGCTCAGACCACTTGCACACTTATGGAGCTGCACCTCACATTCTCACCCTGCCAGAGCATCTTCTGGGGACAGCAAACCTGGTGAGAAGAGCTCACTCTCCACAGCCCAATGGGCTCCTGCCATTCCCTCCAGCCAGCTGGGGTCACCAGAGGAGCTGTGTCCCTGTTCTCCAGCTCTACCTAGAGTCATGTCCATCTCCTCCCAACAGAAAACATGAAGCAAGATGTCAGGCCAAAAGATGAGCACCTTTTTGGGTTTTCTGCATGGACAGGTTGCTCTCTGTCCTTCAAAACCATTTTCACATCACTCGTACAAAGCAATCTGAGAGAAATTTAATAGCTTTGCTTTTGATGTCACTGTGAGCCAGTCGTTGAAACAGTTTCAGCCTTGAAAACACAGCTAGGCAGAAGTGCTCCCATTGCCACAAGCACAGACACAAAAGCGCCAGCGATCTCCATTACTCGCATCATCTCCCGGGATGGGCGGGGCCGGCGCACGGGTTCACCGGGATCAGCCAGGCCGGGATCGGCCGGGCCGGCGCACGGGATTCACCCGGGATCAGCCGGGCCGGTACACGGTGTTCAGCCGGGATCAGCGCCGGGATCAGCCGGGCCGGTACATGGGATTCACGCGGGATCAGCGCCGGGATGGGCCGGGCCGGTACACGGGGTTCACCCGGGATCGGCCGGGCCGGGCCGGCGCATGGGCGCCATCTGGCGGGCGCGGACGGGGCCCAGCCGTGCGGCCGTGCCGCCCCGCGCTGAGGGAAGGGCTGAGGGAAGGGATTACACCCGAAGGGACCAGCACAGGATTGAGGGGGGATCTCTGCAAACCTCATGAAGTTCTACAAGGCCAAATGCAAGGCCCTGGGTCAGGGCAGCCCCAAGCACAAGAGCAGGCTGGGCAGAGAACAGACTGGGCAGGCCTGAAGAGACGGTCTTGGGTGTGTTGAGAAGCTCCACATGACCTGGCAATGGGCACTTGCAGCCCAGAAAGCCAAACATGTCCCAGGCTGCATAAAAACAGCATGGGCAGCAGGCTGAGGGAGGAGATTCTGCCCCTCTGCTCCACTCTGGTGAGACCCACCTGGAATGCTGCGTCCAGCTCTGGGGTCCCCAGCACCAGAAGGATATGGATGTGCTGGGGAGAGGCCAGAGGAAGAGCAGGAAGATGGGAAGACTAAAAGACAGGCTGAGAGCGGTGGGCTTGTTCAGCCTGGAACAGAGAAGCCTTGAGGGAAACCTTATAGCAGCTATCCAGTGCTTACAAGAAATCTAGAAGGGACTTTCTACAAGGGCATGCAGTGACAGGACAAGGGGTATTGGATTTGTAATGAATGAGGGTAGGTTTGGATTACGTATTACGAAGAAATCCATTATTGTGAAGTTAGTGAGACACCAGAACAAGTTCTCCAGGAAAGCTGTGGATGCTCATCCCCAGAAGTGTTCCAGGCCTGGTTGGAAGGGCCTTTGAGCAAGCAGTCTAGTGGACATGTCCCTGCCCCATGGCAGGGGGCTGGAACTTGATGATTTTTAAGCTCCCTCCCAACCTAAACCATTCTATGACAATTCAGCAACTTTTTGTTGAGCTCTGCATTAGGCCACCATCACAAGTCACACTAACTCCATGGCTGCAACTCCACTGCGCTTCCCCCAGGCAAGGAAATAAACAGCAGATGGCCTTTTTTCCACCAGAACTGCCAGGCCCACACTGGAGACTAATAGCAGCCAGAGCCCTAAAAACCAACAGCTGAGCCTTCCAAACCCCACCAGTTAACCAGTACATCTTCTGCCATCTTTGAGTCTGTACTTGGTGTTTGCCTGACCAGCCTTGACTGCTACCCTCCCAGCACCCTACTTTTCCCTGGAGTTACCAGCTGCAAGAGAGGCAAGGCAGGCCCTGTCACACCAGTCTGGTTTTCTTTGCAGAGCCAGAAGTGAATTTAGAACCTAAGCCCCATAGTTTAGTGTTAGAGTGAAAATGCCCAGGACTGTACGTTAATTCCATGTACGTTTCATCTATACATTTTCACTGTGACTTTTCTCAAGCATTTTTCCTGCACAGCACTGACTTGATAACCATGTACACCTCAGGTTGGTATGCTCTGCCCTCCATGCTGGTAAAGCACCTTTTAGTGTTGAGCAGTCACACAAACATTTCAGCTTTGGAGATGTGGATCTTACATAGTTGTACCTGGTGTACATCCAGGGTGGTACAGGTGCAGCACGGGCACACACGATCAGCTGTTTTCCAAAATGTTTCTTAAGGACAAAATCCATAGCTGTACATAGCTACCAAGCTGTGCGCATACTGGGGGCAAATTTAGACATAAGTGTTGCAGCGTGTCCTCCTGATATCTACTTTGTTTCATAAGGTATCACACAACAGGCTAATTTGAAAGTGAGAGCTGGAGCTGTTCCACGGGAAAGAAAACTGAGGCTACCAGAATGCTGCTAAGACATCAATGTTACAAAACTGTCTTTAAATAGTACTTTTGGAAGGATGTCAAGAAATATATATTTTCTATGCAGCCTTCCACAGCATACCGATTTTCAGTCATTTTTTATTTTCCATAAACAGGACACAGATTAAAAGTTAGAGCCTGCTGGCATTATTTAAAATATTGCTTCACTTCCCCACCACACACACTTTTGTCCTTAACACATGAATATTCTTAAAGAGCTTTAAACACTTTCTTATTGCGTATACAATGACATGGACCTCTAACTGAACAGAAGGATTAATCTACCCAGACTTCTGATCCCATACATTTTTGCTTTCTGCCACAAAAGACATGGGTGCCAAGCATCCATCTGAGGCCTCTTGTCAGAAAGCTTCTCTGTGAAAAAAGACAGCTTTTAAAGATGGCTGGAATAGGTAGTGAACTATACAGTAGTCACAGCTTTTAGCATACTTACATACAAATCAAGACTGCAAGCAAATGGCTCTGGAATTATTTACAAGAAGGACTGATTTCTAACATTTACCTTGGGCTTATTGCTGCTTCCAGAACAGATTTGTGTCTTGCAGAAGCATTGCACCATCAGGTGTGTATTTGGTGGTGACAATTCTCCAAAAGTACCTATAAACAGATTCAAGCTCTGGATCCCCAAAACCGTCTCCATTTCCTGAGGTCACATCTTACATCGCCAGATTCACAACAGGCAGAAAGTCTTAAGTTTCTTCAGAGCCTTTAAGTCATCAACTTGATAACATGTTATTATCTTTGATTTGTTGAAGTAATGACAGAGTCAGAAGCATGCTCTTCTATTCCCATATCTTTTCCAATAGAAGCCACTTCATCCATAAACCTGATAAGGTGCTTTGTAAGATTTCAGTCTTTCTGCAAGCTTGCTGTATATACCAGCCTGTGTTAAAGACTAATTTTGCTACAGTCTCATATTCTAACCACATAACCTTTTGTTTCCCTTGTACCCAGAAATTAATTTTGTACACCAAACCTTATGCTTTGAAAATACTCCCAAAAGTAATTTCTGTTCCAGACATGAACAGAATGCATGAACAGACATGCATTGCAGTCTCCACAACTGTAACTTTCAGAAGAGCTTTAAAATGCCCCCAAAATGGTAAGACAGAATGACTCTTAAAACCATAAGAAAAAACATGAGTAAAGCCAGCCATCAGGAAGACCACCAGCACACCTCTGCACTTGGAGACTGTCAGTTCCCTACTTCACAAGGATGGCTCTATCTAACAAAGCTGAGAAGTATCCAGCTTCCAGCTAGGAAAAGCACATTGAATTGACACGAAACCCTATCAAACACTCTTCTCTGCCCCCACCATCCTCACATCAGATGTAGACAAACACCACTGCTCATGACCACAGCAGCAGTTAACAGCACTTCTCTGCCTCCACCATGCCACCTCCCTGTCTGACAGCTACACTTCCAAAAAGCCAGAGTTAAAGCTACCATGAACTCACTATGATAAACCATTTTCCCTGTGGTAAGTCATGCAAAATCTATCAGGGACAAGGAATAATTCACTACTGAAATGAATAACTGTTGTCAAGGGGTCAGAAGCCAGTTCCACACCACTTCTGTGCCTGCAAAGCCACACTGGATGTGTGAGTCTGCATCACTCCAACCAGTGCAGCACAGCAAACTTCAGTGACATCTGCTGTCCCTGATACGTAAGGCCATCACATAACTAGCTAGGCAACCTCTTGACTTTCTGGGGGGCTGGCGGACAAAAATGGAAGGGGAAAGCTCAATGACTAAACAGGTAAACACCACAGGGTTTTTACCCTTATCATAATAAAATTAGAGATAAAATTTAAGATATATACTAAGTGAACTCCAGATTTAAAGAGACTCTCTTGTGGACACCCATTATTTGCTACTCAAGCAGAAAACAAAAATTCAAATACACCAATAAATTTACTCCAAGTCTGAATACATTACAAGAGCCAACTATTTCATGGGCATTTTTTAAACTATAGAAAGAAGCAGTCAAAGCAATGTTTCAGTTAGGTAGAGAAGGTTGCATTAATTTCAAAATCTAAATAAAGTTGGAGTCTGTTGCACTGGTTAATGAATGAGGTGACTGTTCTCAAAGATATCCACACATGTACAGATCACAGCTACCGTGAACAGTTTTTACAGCACTGCTGTATAATCTCATTCAGTTATTTGACTACTGATGGTAATTAAGAACCATAATCCATTGCCAAAAAATAAACAAATGTGAACAACCACCAAAACTTGGGCAATAGAAAAAATCATGTGTGGATATTCCAGGCTTCTTCCAAAGTACTTCAGTGTTCAGAGAAAATTTAAAGTTATAATAAGTTCTTGAGCGTGTACAAAATATAAGAATGGAGCTGAACACTTCACAAGCACAGAAAAAACAACAGTAACTGAGAAAGTATTGTTTATATAGAATTAGTATTTTGAACCTGGATAATGAGGAACAAGATTCACAGATTAGAACTACTGAAGCAAAAGAAAACCACAAAGTTTAAGTTGTAGAGATAGAGCTAATGCAGCCTTCTTTCCTTTGGGACCTGCACAGGAATACAGCCATACCCCAGACTTTCTGCAGGATCTGACTCTAGTAAGGTAAGTACTTTACCATGCACATTACTTATTATGTACCAAAATTGACGTAGTAGTACCAAGGTATTAAATTAAAGACATGTGCATCCTGATTGGGGTACTAGCTATGATGTATTATATATGAAAATGAAACATTATGTACAAAAAGCAACAAGCATAGTAACTGATATCTACAAACTAAAGTCACAGTGGCACATTGAACAACTTTAGGTTAACCAGACTCACTTAAAAATAGAAACCAGAGGCTGGGCTCTTCTCTCACCCCATTTTACATGTCTTTACGTCCATTGATTTCAAGTGGAGTTCTTCACAATTTATGCCATTGTGAGAGTAGAATCAAGCCTTGTGTGCTTGAAAGGAAACAGCAGACATGTTTCCCACCAGAGTGTAGAGGGAGATTTTAAAAAAACATAAGTATATGAACTGTGAAACCAATAGAGTACACAAGCAAAGGCAGGCAAAGAGGCTCTAGTTGGGGGTGGGGAAGAAGAGAACTTGCAGCTTACCCAGGAGTTTTGTTGACTGCTTGTTTATTTTTTAAGACTTGGGACTGATATTAGTAAGTCAGAACCCCAGTCAGTAAATAGGCTTCTAAAAAACAAAAAAAAAATTTAGCGAGAACTATTGCATTTTTTTCAGACAGACATGGTTGATTTGCATTTCCCTACAGTTATTCTATAAAATGAGGAGCACACCATTTTGTCTGTGGAAGACACAATTTTCCATTCCTAGAAAGTGGAGATCTGACCTATTTGCATCACCAAAACCAGGGCCCAATGATCATTTATACCCAAGCCAATGATCTTCCAAAACTCTTCAGGATCTTCTGCACAACTAATATTACAGTGGTTAGAAAGAGTAACACTTCAGACTGGAATTCAAGTCACACAAAGTCCTACATATGACATAGGTGACAAAATCACTTCACAGTTTGGAGGTATAGAAGAATAGAAACTACAGCTTTATAGTAGATGTTCTTTTAGGCTTTTCTTTTTTTTCCTTGGTAGCAGCACGTGGTTAGGAAGCTTCTCTTTCACCACCCCACTGTGCACAAACATAATCCTTGTACTGATTGGGCTGATTTGGGGAAGCTCACTTAAAACCAAGAAGCAAGAAAACCCCCAAATATTTTCAAACTATCTCTGTATCTTCACTTGAGGTATGCCTGCACAACAATGTGAGAGTGCAAGGGAAACAGCTTGAGTATTTTACAGAGGGAATACAGACTTAATTAACTGTTTTATATATCACAGAAATGCAAGATTGAAGTAATTCATATTTATTCAGAGTCCAACACTGACAGAATATTACTGTAACTGTTTGTAAATGCTTTTCCCCCACTTTCACTCATATGCACAAGCCCTGTTACAGCTCACAGCAGATTTTAAGTCACCCCCCAGCACTCCAGCAGGAAATGTGCCAACAGTTTCCTTTTAAAAACAAGTCTAGATTATCTGCTCAAAATTGCATTAAATATCAGCTGATTTAGTACACAACAAAGCAGGATGAAGGTAAATGCAGAGAATTGCATAAAGGAGGATGACTTCTACCTGCAGAAAAAAATGTTGCATAATTGAAGGTGTACCTGCTGATCTTCATGAGACATGTTCTTTCAAAGCATAAACCTCCTTCCAGAGGCCCTTACAAGGTGGAAAGGGACCCAAGAACAAATACATGTGCTTGAATACCCAACTTTGTTTTGCACCTAGCATTTAGATGTTGAACACTGACTTATGCATCAAAGTTTGGAAAAAACTCAAAAACAAGCCTTAAATGAACACAAGCCTGCTATCACCCCAGTCCCTGAATAAATCCATTAAGTATACCTGAAAGAGCCATCATATTGTCAGTACCTCTTGACAGCATTAGCTCCAGGCTAATAAGGCATCCACTAATAGGTAAGAAATGTTTATGCACAGCCACAGCACAATATGAGACAGACAGGGAGACATTAAAAAAGCAATATTCCAAAATTACAGCCTAAAAGGTGGCAGACTGAGAACTAGACAACAGAGCTCTGAGTGTTGGGGGACATTTTGCAAAGGAATCCGAAAAGTAATAAATCTGCAGCAATGAAACAGGTGCCTGTTTGTCACTGTGGTCACTTCAGTTCAATCAAATAAATGGATTGTTCAATTTCAGTATTTTAACAGCTACTCTAAAAACATGCAAGCTGTTCTTGCAGGAAATCAACAGTTTTGTGCAACCGGGAAATCATATATTGAGAACAAAATAGGGTATTAACCTAGACCACTGAACTTCAGCTTCACACCATCTGAAACCCCCAGAGTACTGTCCAAGCAGATGGGCTGTGTGAAAGGTTGGGTGCAAAGCTTGACATTTACTGGATTCACAAACAGCTAAAGAAACCATGGAGCTCAGTAATCTACTCTGCAGCATCCTTTGCTGAGAGTGCTTCTACAGCTTGATGGCAGCTCATGGTTGAGCACAACAGCAACACATAGGCCTGCCTCTTACCCTGCAGACATGCTTACTCTGGTACACTGCTTCCTTCCCCAGGGCCTCCCAAGGACAGGCCAAGACCCTGTAAAAAGGGACTCTGGGATCTCTCCGTGGAGAGCTGCTGTAACACAGCTGTTTTTTTGTTTTTTTTTTTTTTTAGGGAGTCACATTTCTCCTAAATAGTACTGGTAGTACTGGTACCTCCCAGCAGATATCTGCTGAAATCCAAACCTACACCAAGCTGCTAAGAGAACAGAACAAAGCTGCCTCCTGAGTAACAACATCCTCATGAGGCTGGAAGTTTTTTGGTACCTCATAACAGATGAGAGCCTGGTCTGCTTTCTACATGTTTGGCAGTACTCTAAGACATTCGCTGGCTATTGGCCTGCCAAGCTGTTTAGGCTCGTAAGTTTCTCTGCACTTGCTTTACACTATTAATTTTATTAAATATAAACATATCCTTTGTATATATTTTTCTCATATTCCATATGCACAGAATGAGCTCATTTCAGTCCGAAGATGAATGAAAACTCAATATTTACCACACAGATCCCCTATGCTTTGCAAACAAGACTGGAAAAATGCCCTCTCACAATGAAGTTATCCATACCATCCTTCTGATGAGCAAAGCATGAGAAAACAGTTCAAAGCTCTTGGAAAACCATATGTATACTTTTACAAAAGACATCTGCAATTCACCAGTGAGGTTCCAGACCTAGCATAATTTATTTAGCAGTTTGTATATAAGAGATGCAAATATGCAAGGTTCAGACATTTCTTTAGCGCCTCCATAAAATTCATTTAAAAGTATATAAATATTCATACTTTGAACAGTCATCTCAGCATGCGAAGCTTTAATTTTTATATGAAAATACCAATTCCTGCAAAGAGTCTGAAATGAAGTAAAAATGTATTAATCCTAAAGTATGCACACAAACACAGGCAATTTCTTTACATAAACACTTCGAACTTCTGGGTGATTAACGCTTGATTACAAAAAGAGATCCTTAAAAACTATCTTCACCAATCATGCACTAATTTTTAACATACTTGAAAACAAGTCAGGTTTTACTGCTGTTAGACAAGTTGATCCACACCTGAAAGCACAAGGTGGCTTTCAATTTCTGCCGTGGTTACTGTGTGTCTCTGTTGCTACCGAAATGGGCCGTGGGTGAGGGCAGTGTCCGCCAAGCCCAAGTGCTCAACGGGTTGAGCAGGAGTGCCGGGGTGCCCCGGCAGAGCCTGCTGCTGAGCCAGCACCACCCCTGTCACAGGAGTGTCCTTGGCTAATGGTGACAGCAGGGAGAGCACAACGGGTAAAGCTGAGCAATTACAGCGCCCGTGGCAGAGGGGGCTTACACGGCTCCAGCAGGGATCACAGGGACACAGGAGGGATCTGTGCTTTCAGGAACTTTAAGGCACTTGTCTAGATATGTTTAAAGATTCAGAGACAAGTCTTTTATATCAGTCTTTTTAAGACTAGTGAGAGAAGATGCAGCTTTCCTACAGAACAAGATGGTGCAGTCTTACCACCCAGAACGATCCAAGGCCTAGATTATTATATTCATAACTGCATGCGTGCTCTTATTTTCTTTTTTAAACATTCAAACACATTCAGAAATGAAGATGTTTGGACAATGAAGACTCTCAAAGAAAATTTAAGGTACTAACATCACCCTGCTTAAAAAAAAAACCCTGTAAGTTTTATTATAAACATCATGATACTGACATGCAGATTTTTAATCATGCCAGTTGTAATTATACAAATCAGTGTTCCAATCCACAGAGAAGTCAGTTTTCATATACACCACATTAACACAGACATTAGACAGGATTTGGCACGCTGCCGACAGAGAAGCTAGTTCTGGAATCATGCAATATTAAGTCTGGGGTTACTTGATGCAAGATTCGAAGGCAACAAACTCAAAAAGGTGGTTACAAAAAAATCACAGGAAACAAAATTATTTTGTTTATTATTATTAAAGGTAAGCAATTATATTTCAGTATTTGGACTGCAGCTGAAAATGCTTTTTTAGCATGCAACCACTCCATAAAAGCTGATATTGAGTGTAACTGGAAGGATTAAAAAAAAAATTCTTACTAAAGTCAAAGATGGTAATTGCAAACTGCAGAATCTGTCCCTAGATAAAAGTGGGGCAACTGAATGAAACTTATTATACCTGTTACAGATACAAACCTACAAGCACACTCCACAATCCTCTTGCACCTTAAGGAGAGGACAGAGGGGAAGAAAGAGAAAATGAAGGAGAGAAGTACACAAGACAGAACAGCAAGAGATATCAGGTGCTATAAATCAATGTTTTGCATACAGACTTTAGACAGGAGTACACAGCTTTGGTACAGAACAACTGAAAAAAGTTCCAGCATTTGTTGATATGTAATCCACTGGAAGTGAAAGGTCTACCTGAGAGACTGTCTACCCCAGGTTTACTACCTAGCAAAACATTGGGCTTGATAGGTTCATAATGATCTTGAAAAGCAACTCACCAACCTTATGGCTATATTTAAGAACTTTTAAGAAGACCTCCAGGCAGGGTTCCAAGAAAAGGTAAACTAGCAAGAAGCTGTCATTTACAGACCCTTTAAAAAATACTAAAAATGTTTGTGTTGGCTCTTACCTCTTGTATATGAGCACTTCACTCATTTTGTACATTTAAAAAAAAAGCCTCCTTGCACAAAAACATGCTTGAGGAATATTATCAGTTTGTTCTGAGAAGTGAAATGCTTGCTCTTTTAGTTCTGCTAAAAATATATAATGTATTTTGTGAATATTATAAAAAAGTAAAATACAAAGAGGAAGAGTTGTAGAAGACCACCTGTGAAATTTTCTTCAGTAGCTGGAAATATCCTTTGTCAATGAACCAGAAGCCAAAGAGCTGTTTCTGAAAAAAAAGCGTGTAATTTTGGCAAACTGATCCTGATAGTCTATCTGGGAATTTCTGCCAGAAATGCCACGACTTCAGTGCACTATTACTTGAAAAACATGTTTCTTCCCATCATTCTTCAGCCATAAGGTGGGAGGAGGAAAAGATGAGCAATAGCTGTGCTGTGTCCTTCCAAGCTGGTTCTTCCCATTATACAACTCCTAATCCAAACAGTTTAAGCACACAAGTAAAAGCTACTCATTTCTGTAAACATTTCCAGGAGCAGGACCTAAGCTTGCATGGCTTACACCAAGCATATACTAATGGCTAGAGCTAACCTCAAGTTTACTTCTGTTTAAACAGCATAAGCAAAAACCAGTGCTGGCCAAACTGAAGCTTAAGCCTTAATAAAAGGGGGTCAACTGAATATTGATATAAGCCACTTGGTGACTAGGGAACCATCTCAATCCAGCATTCTTAGTGCAATATTGTATCATGCAACAGTTTCCCCAGAAATATGTGACCTTTCTCAACATTTAAAAAATAAAAAGTAATGTTTCAGACCATGCTTTTATATCCCAGCAGCGGGGATCTCTTTACTCTAGGGTAACTAGTCACAGAAAACAGAAACACAACCCAGCTTGTTTGTTTGTTTTAAATGAAATTCGTCACTGCACATCCAATTAATTCTGGAATGCATAAGACATGGCACCCAAGCAAACAGAAGCTTTCAATTTAAGAGCAACTTTCAGTCTGCCCTCTTAGAAGCTGTGTATAGCAGTAATTGACAACGTATTTTTTACGCAAGATTCACACGACAAAGGGGAAGGACTTTTAGGCTACCATAAAAAGGCTTCCAGCATTAGAAAGGGTCAAACCAATCTGCAAAAGCATAATGTGAAGCAAAGCAAATGACTCTGTAAAATGTAGACATTCATTAGCATAGAAAAGTTTCACAGGAAAACAATGACAAAGTAAAAGACATCCTATTTTCATATGCTAATTAATTAAATATGATTTAATGCATTTAATCTCTTATTATAACCATAGGGGGAGACAGACCAAACTCTTGAAGTTCCAAAAAGCCAGGTCATTAGTGTGCCAAGTCATTCTTCAGATCTTCTCCTTATATACAAATTTACATTCCCAACTCATAACATATGTAAGTAAAACTTGACTCCCCCTCCCACTCCCTCCATTTCTCCTTCTTTGGAAGGCACTTGCTTTCTCTTGCTCCTGTATTTTAAAGTCTTATTAAATGCTAGAAATAACTCATTTGCTAAGGGAAAAAAAAAGCAACCCCAAAAGCACAGAAGCCACTTTGCCAAAGGCCTGAGTTAAACACCCCAGACCCTCTAAGATATAGAATAAGCTAGCTGAAAATGAGATTAATAACATTCTTGCACATATGCACAAAAATCCACACAGTCTTTAAGTTCAGATGACATTTCTAGCCATTTCTTGCCTTTCCAAACAAGAAAGGGATTCTTATGTTTACATAAGTTTCTCCTTGGTTAATAAATCTTAAATTGAAACAGATTTTTTTTAAACAATTACCTTTTTCAGAGTTATCATACTACAGGATATTAGGAAAAACCAGACTCTCCTGTTGCTTTTACCCACATCTGACTCCAATCTTAATAGTTTAGCTATTAACCCTGTACGGTCCTCACACACACACCTTGCCCAGTTGATGTTAAAATTTTTATATGACTGATCTGGGCTTACTCATTACAAACCCTATTGTTGTACAGAAAGAGAGCAGCTCCACGGACCTTGATTAACAGGACACAATTAACTGTGCTGTTGGCAGAACTGCACCAGCCCAGCTCATCCGGGGCTCTGCAGGCAGAAATGAAAGGATCTGTCACTGCATCAGGGTAACGGCTCTCTCCATCTCCTTGCCTTTACACTCCCTGTCCAAGCTCATTCTGATCTACTCACGTCTTGGGATGAAAACCTGGCCACTGAGATATACCTGTCTTGCAAAGAAATAGTACAAATTGCTTTAATTCCCCCAAGGAATAGCAAGAACTACAGCTAAAGGGGAAAAAAAAATCCCATCCTACTCGAAAAATCACAGTACTTTAGAGTTTACCGTGCAAAACATGTACTTTAAAGATCTCAGTTACCAGCTAAACAATGATGGCAAGGAGTTTCGCAACAATAACGCTAGTAATTTATTTATGCCTTTTTAAAGGCTTTCTTTAGCGTGTTGGGAATATGCATTGTTAACCATTAAATTTCGCTGTATAAACATTTCTCAGCGAGCCCGTAAAATCCCCCCCGCTGCGTTTCCTCGCTCTCCAGCTGACAGCATTTAGAAACACCGGCACTGGTGGGTGCTTTATTTGGCCTCCCCGGGCCACCCCCGCTGGGGAACACTGAGAGATTCCTGTCAAAGGCCAGACCCAGCCGCCGCGGGCTCGCAGCACAGCGAAGGCGACTGGACGGAGCCCAGCCCAGCCGACTGATAAATGGTAGCTGCTGGAGTTTGAAATCCCGCGGTGGGCGCAAATATTCTGGGAGAAGTGACCCGCGGACCCGGATCCATCGCCCTTCCCGAGCTCTCTTCGTTAAGAAAGGAAAGCACAAACACATACTTGAGCGAGGTCCGTGGCTGCAGGGGTGGGTGTGGGGAGCACCCCCCAGTTAAAGCGGACAGCGCGGCAGACGCCACCGCGATGGCAGAGAGAGGTTCCCAGCTCTCGGGGCAGGAGGGCGCCCGGAGGCGGACGCTTCGCTCGGGATAAGGGCGAGGGCGGAGGCTGCCTGGAAGGGGCCAGTTGCCACGCACTGACAGGCAACAGCTGAGCTCCAACATCTGCACCCTCACCCGGACCGGCGACCGCAGCGCGCCGCTCGCTCTGCCGAGCGCACCGAGCCGGCACGGCGGTGGCGCCGCGACACCTTCCCCCGGCAGCGGGACACCCTGCGCCCCCCACGGCTTCCCCCGCTCTCCCGAGCCCGCAGCCCCGTACGACAACTCCGCGCAGGACGGCGCGGCGCCAGCGGCGCTGACGAGCGCCGGCTACGGGCTCGGGCGGCTCCTCACCGGCGCGCCCTGGCGATGCGAGCCCCGGGCAGGGCGCAAGACCCCCGCTGCACCGCGGGAAGCGCTCCGCCACCAGCGGCACGGTGCCAGCTGCGGACGGCGCTCCGCCAAACCCGCCGGGCGCTCCGCCGCAGGCTGTCCGTCAGTCGTCACCCCGGGGAGCCTCCACTTACCCTCCCCGCAGCGCAGCCGGACCACGCGACGTATTCCCGGGAGGCGGTGTGGTCCGTCACACAGACGAGGGGGGAGGCGGATACCCGGCTCTGTCCCACGCAGTCAGCGCCAGCGGGAGACGCGCATCTCCGGCAGCGCCGCGGACGGACCGCCCGGAGCCTCCTCGGCCGCCCCGCCGCGACTGCCCAAGCCCCGGCGCTCCCCGCCCTAATGGGGCTCGGCCGCTCCGCGCCCGGGACGGCGCCGGCCGCGCTCCGCCGAGCCCATTGGCTGCCGCCCGCCGCGCCCGCCAATCGCCGTGCGGCCGAGGCGGCGGGCGGTGCGCGGGGCCCGGCGGGGCGGGGCCCGGCGGGGCTCGGGGCGGGGCCGGCGGCGGGAGCGGCTCCGGGCGCGGCTCCGGGCGCGGGGAGCGTGCGGGGAGCGCGCGGGGAGCGCGGCGTGAGGCGGTCGGGAAGGACCGGGAGCAGCAGGGCACCGGCGCGGTCTGCGCTCCCGTTCCGGCGGTCCGACGGAGCCCTGAAGCTGCCGGCGTTCAGCCAGGGAGCGGGACGGGGAAAGTTAATTAGAAACTCCTCCGCTGATCTGTGCAGAGCGGTGCACAGATGGAGCCCGATCCCGATGGGTTCGCGGTGTTGGCGGGGGCTGCGCACAGCCGTGGCGGACACCGGGCGCTGCTGCAGAGCAGGCGGTGCGGTGCGGGCCCCTGGCCGGGCCGGCGGTGCGGGTCCGCAGCCCGAGGGGGCTGGCGGGGGTGGGTGGGTGGGCGCCCCCGTCTCAGCACTAAGGAGACGGCAAAGCGAAGGAGGCCGGCAGTAAAGGGACACTGAAGTAGTGCCCATATAAATCCCTTTCCTTTTGACGTTGCGGGCACTTTTGGTATCTGTTAAACTGCTGGAGTCTGCAGCCCTTGATCGTGTTGCTCGCAACTAACAACAGCCTTTAAACAACGTGGATTGAGCTCCTGGGTCTCTCGTGGTCTCAGTGTTTAAACCCTCTATGGAAACATCAAAGGATGAGTCACATGGCATTTAACTCGATGTTATATTTCTTCCATAGGTGCAAATTGGAAGGTGAGAATAATTTTGCCAGAGTGGCTTCTAGGCAGTCACAAACTCTCCCCGCTTGGTGAAAAAGGTGTATTTGGAGCCTCAAAAGTTGTTTTGTATAAAGCTGGGTCTCTGGCAGTGTCTCTCTTGTTTCTCAAAACAAGGAATTACATGAGGAAATGAAAATGAGAATTTTCCCTTGGTGTTTTGAAGCACATTTGGTTTTCCTCTCTTAGCAGAATAAGTTTACCTATATTCCAATCTGGTCGAAATCATCTTTCTCCCTCTGAAAAAATAAAAACAGTTCACAGCAAACAACTTCAGACTGCAACCATAGGCTACAACTTTGCTACAGTTAAAAGTGTTAAAACTACTTATCACCTTACAAGTTTCAACTACAATTCAAGTTCTGGTGCTCTTTTATTTGTTCAATTTTCTAAATGTTACTTTTTCAATTCCTTTTAAATATTAACCAAGTCTGAAAATAAACGTTTCCAAATTGCATAATTAAAGTTTTCAGAAAAAAAGAATAGACGCTTGTACAGAGAGGGGAAACCTCAGGAGAGTCAGCCTCTCTCACTCTTTCCATCAGAATGAATTTGTATTTCTCCTCCAATTTAAGAAAAAACACAGAGGATTAAGCAGGAGTGTGAAAAAAAACTTAAATATATTGTAGAATATAGAATATAATAATAGCACTCTATAATAATATTGTAAAATCAATTGTAAAGGGAATGGGGTGACAAAGATGGCAAAGGAGCCATCTGCTGCCTTAGAGCTGTTTGTCCCTTGTCTTGTGTTCTTCCCTGCCACCTATTCAAACATTTCTCTATCACTTATCACAAAGATCTAAATGCATTTAGGCTCTGCTGGCAGCACTGCATGATTTCTGTCATTTACTTCTTCCCACTTCATGTTCCAAAGACATAGGAAATTAGATTGCTTGGCTTTTAAATAACCTTGTCAAAGGTGTTTGAAGTCATATATTAGCAGATCTGAATCTGGAATGAAAGAATTTATGGCCAATGCACTCTTTTAAGTTGTATATCTGTTTATCTGATCCTCACTTACAAGTGCCTCTAATTAAGCTATAAACTCCTAGTTTCTACTTAACCATATGGGAAGCCTGGGAAGTTTGCTACAGTAATGCAATTTACCCATTCTACAGCCATGTCTGCAATGCAAATCCAGCATGGCTGTTTAAAAAGTGTTATAACCTGCTCTGTTTTTCACAGCATGGACAGAAATAGAGCATGGCCAAGTTACCAACTGTAATCCTGAAGCAGGACAGACTTTTCTCTTTGGACCTACAGGACTTTGTGTCCAAGAGAAAGCACACCTACTGCAAACAGCAAGAAAGCTAAAAAATTGCAACCTGCAAATGCAATTAGTGAGGAAGGGACAATAATATTTCCATCAACCTTTTTTCTTTTTTTTGGGAGCTATTTGGCTGTTTTGTGCTTTTGTTGCATTTTCTCCTCAGGTACTGTTCACAGGTTTTAATTGCATGCACTTTTCATTCACTTGAAGTGTGGATAAATTGAGGATGGGGTCTAGTCTGCCACTGAAGTAGGTTGCAAGAGGGTATAAGGAAAGCTTACACATAAAAAAGGCCCAGAATTACAATATCTATATATTTGTATATCTTAAACTTCTGTTAAATATTTCAAAAATATCTATGCAAGAAAAAAAAATAAATTGCTGATGAGCAAGTTTAAAAGGGGCTTGAGTCCCACCTTTGCTACAGTAACATAGTAAAAACCCTAAATTCCATAAGACTGTTGCCCATTTTATGAAAAATGTTTTGTAAAATATGTTCTATATTTAGAATTTTTCTGTAGAAAGTATTGCTGACAGTTATCATTAATTTAATGTGAGGAATGCAGTATTTGGCCCACTTTGCAGGAGGTTAAAATTTAAAAATGTGAAGTATGAGACGTTTTTCTGTGATTTTGAGGTAGGAGGAAAGCCTCTGTACAGATTCATACAGGTACCCTGGAAGGAAATGCCTAGAGCAATCCATCAGAATTTCTTTTCCAATCCTACCTCTTCCAGTGAATACTTTAAATATTTATTATTATCTTTAAAGTATCCCATGTTTACAAATGGAAACCGTACATACAAAACTGCAGCTGCAACTGCAGGTAAGCAAACAAGAGTAGCTCCTTGTGTACCCAACATGTAATCTGGCACTGATGGAGCTTTGAGGCTGGCCTGGAAGAGGTGGCTGGACCAGACAGCCCTCAGAGATGCCTTCCAACCCTGACCCTGTGATCCAGAGATGCTGGATTCAGCCAACACAGGTCTGACTATGATGTCTGATTACTTCAGCCAATTCACTATGGGGAACAGACAAAGGCCATGCCTGAAGATGGAGAGTTTTGAGTCAAACATGGCAGTCTTTACGCTGAGTTTCAGCTACCCTACAGATGTCTGTGATGGGTTTACTGTGTATTAAGCCAAAATTTTTGTTAAACTGGGGACAAGATTTGAATTTTGTGCAAAGTCCAGTTGTATTGTTTGTTTTGGTTTGGCTTTTTTTCTAAGGTATGAAGCATAGTCCAGCTTCATTTGGGGATGTTGGGAGAGAAAGAGTGCTTTAATTTCTGCTGCTTGCTCTCTATAACACTGTACATTGGATTTTTGCTTTCTCTTTCTATTTGTCTTACTATCCCCTTCAGGAAGGGATGTCATGATGGGTACAATGGCCATTCCTTTCCTACATGTGCCTCTAAGCAGCAGTAGGAATGCCTCAGTTTCCCTGTTTGCATGCAGAGAATAAAACTGTCTCACACCACACGGGTCATATGAGGCTTAGTTAATCTTTATGCAGAGTTTTTCAGACATAAAGCTGTATGGAAGCACTTCAATTATTAATATAACAAAAGCAGCTTGTTAAAACTCTGTGTTAGGTATTTTGGTGGTTTTGGGACACTTTCACTGGAATCAAGTAATGTGGACTGGCCAAAGCAATTAGGCATACACTTTCAAATGCTGATTCTTGTAAACCCAACTCTTTATTTGGCTTGTACCCAGCAATATGTTCTTTATCACTTGTATAGAACTGAGTTTTAAAAACCCCCAGTCTTAATAATGACTTTTCAAATGACTTTAAGAGGATTGTTTTCCCCTAAACTTGGCAGCTGTACCACTTTTGTCTTCTGTATCTGCATCAAACTAATATTCTACACCAAACCTCCCCTTAGTGCTGTATGGTTTTGCAGGGTAGTTGGAAATGTGGTCACTGGTGAGTCACAGCAGGGATAGACTGAGGAGTACCATGCGTCCCATCACAGTGTCCAGGTTTGATTTCTTTTCCATTGCAAACCTGGGTGAAGCACACAAGGAGGGAGGGATTTGCATCCTGCCACATGGTCGGGATAAAGTTGGAGTGCATGCTTGCATTTTGGAGAGGGAATGACTTCTCAAGCTTTCCAGTTCAAGTATTGTTCCAGTTTACTGTATCTCCTTTTTTGATTTATTTTTGCAATAGTCCTTCACTTTTGTATAAGATCCCTCCTGCTGATTTTTGTCTGTTTTGTTTGTCTTGGCCTTCTCCTATGGCTCCATAACTTTTTCAGCTGCATAGTCCTGCCTAATCTCTGTTTAAAAGTCAGCTGAATCCTTGCATGGCCAGATAAAAAAAACTTTTCTTATGGATTTTTTTCGCAGGCACCTTCCCTGGTTATTTAACTCTTTATGTCCTTCCTGGGCTAAACTGTTATTCCTTTCTGAAGGCTTCATGCCTTGCCTTTGATCACAGACTATTCCATTAGTTCTTCTAGCCTAGTTATTTCCTGTGGACTAGAAAAAAATGGGCAATTTGACTGAGATAAAAAAAGCAGCATTTAGTTTACAATGCATATAAGTAATGCCAGTCCTGTTTCCAAGATCTGCTGCAGTGCCTTGCTCCCTTCTGCCAGAGCTGGAGTCAGTCCTGTGAGCTGCAGTGACACTTGGAGCAGCTCTTGGAAAACATCCCAGCATTTCTGTAACTATTCCAGCCATGGATCATTGTACTCTGCCTTCTGAGTGGTCTCAGATGAATCTGGTTGCACTCAAAAAACAATGGCAGAATTCCCTGCATTTCTCTAGTTCCAAAAGAGCACTCAGAAGCCCAGTGGTTCTTTGCATATCTATTTCCCAGACCCACCCATCTCCTACCTGCATGAGGCTACAGTGGATTTTCACAGTGTTTTCCCCAAGAGTGTGTGGCTGTTTCATTGCATGGAGGTGCTTCTGTCTGAACAGGAGACACCAACAACCTCCTGTTGTCCCCCCTTTGAGAGATAAAATATCTTTGAGGGCACATATCTGATCTCCTATGCAGAAGGCACTTGATGATTAACCCTTTCTTAAGATTGATGCAGTTTTGTTAAGTGCTACACAGAAAAAAACCAAAACTGTTTCACAGAAGGCAATAAATATTATTTTAGATAAATAATGATAATTATTTTAAGTATCTTTTGTTCTTAGTAAATTCAATTTGCTTAAAAATGGCACTTTGGGAAGCCAGGGTGTTAGAAGTTAGGCATAATATGCCACACTATTTGTCCTTTTCCTTCTCTATAATGGCAAGAGTGTAAATCACAACCCTAACTTGATTAACTTTTGTTTCACTGTGTTCCGGTTTTAACATTATTTAAACATATTTTGTTACTTAACTATGCAGAGATCTTAATCTTTTACTTAAATGTAAATTGCAAAGTGCAATCGCTAAACAAATTGATTGAATACCATTGATTTTTCATCAAATAATTGTGGCAAATCTTGTAATCAATTATTCATCATTCTTAGAGAAGAATAGATGACATGAAGAATAAGCTGTAATTAAGATAAAACACTACTGGATTCTGTACTGATAATTTCTTTTGAAATTACAATTCTTGCAATTAAATCAAATTGAAATTAAAATGTGAGTAGCCTGATTGAGGCACTGAGTAATGATTGTACAAAAGTGTAATCTGAAAGAGCCTATTCATGTATGGGGACAGAGATGACATTTGATGCCTAAAATATTTTCTGTTTTCCCATGCATTACTTCTGTCTAATGCAAGCATCATGTTGTTATTATAGATTTTAATTTCCTCCACTATTATGTGACCAATGCAACAGTTACAAAACATAAAGCACATTCTTTAAAGCAAATTAAACATTTAATTCCTGTGCTAAATTTATCTTTAGCCTAATTTGTGTTTTTGATTTTAAGTGCCAAAAATGAACGTGGATTTGCATTAGTGTAAGGATTTGGTTTTACAAGTTATATGGATTTTTAAATTTACTAATTGATTTGTTATTTCCATGAAAAAAGGACCTGACTTGCTGGACATTTAAATCAATGGGAAGTACCTTTTTGTCTTCAGTCGTGTAACATACCTAGAAAAAGATTCTCCAAGAAACAATAAACCTCAGCATTAACCATAACCACTGTTAATGAAATAACTTGTCAGTCAGCTGGACTCAGGTGAAGTCTGACCTTGACAGCAGTCCCCAGCAGATGTCAAAACTTTCTCCAAGTATTCAGGGGTTTTTGACCATCGTGCTAAAAGTGAAAGGAATTAATTGTCTTCCACCCAGAAAAGTAAACTGGAAGGTCACTAATGTACCAGATTATGTTTCTTTTGCAAATTAAAAGAGAAATACTTCAGAAGGATTGATAAAGTTGGGGGATATTTTAACACCAGAGATGAACTGTTCCTTGGAAGTAATCATTATTCAGGCTATGGAACTGAATGCAGCTATTAGTTGCAAATAATAACCTCACATGACATTGTTTTGATGGTGGTAGGATGAGTGCAGTAATACACAGAGCACAAATATTTAGGTAGATGATTTGAAATTCATGTACTGGGAATGCACTTTCTGTTATGATTAGGACTATGATTTAGATATGAGCTGTCTCACAGTTTTTAAGGTTTTTTTGCCTCAATGACATGCATTATAACAAGCATTTCAGAGCCATAAATGCAGAGTTTGCAGGAGGGACAAATGTATTCCATTGCCTAGATGGCCATTGGTTTGGAAAATGAAAAGGATAAGCAGAATTCAATCAAATTTAAATAGCATTTTAGCTAGACCTGTGCAGTGAGGCAGAAATGGTAATGTCATCAGAACTATTTCTTTTCTCTCTCTTCTATCCTCTCTTTTAGACAAAATGTGTTTCATTGTGTGTTTAAGTATCAACAAATCAATTCTTTTCAAAATTTGTTGAAAGTTACTTTGAAAAATAACTGTGTGTGAAAAAAAGACTTCAAACAAAATAAAAAATCCTCAGATTTATATTATTGAAACCAGGTAACAAATCTGCTTTCCATGTTTTAAATGCATATCTTGCTGTCAGAATTTGATGTTCTTTATTCAAGTTATTTGTATTCCCATGTATCAGGCAAAATTACATTATTTTTATTTACTCACTGGCTGAAGACACTATGCTGCTACTGTGTATATTGACAAATTTAGGATTCTGCTTCCTTTAGCAATTTGAAATTATTTTGAAATGCATTTTTGGAAAACATTTGAGTTCTAAAACTTGGTATCATGGGAGTTCACAGAAACATAAGAGCCATGAGTAAATTAAAGGATGCACTTTGGAAATGGGTAAGAGCCAGAAATCCAACAGAAGGGGAAGAAAATAATGAGTGGGCAGCATTTCTGAAAACCAGAAATGTTTACAGAATTTGAGTGCTTGGTTTTTTTTGCCACAGTTTTTGATAATTAAGCACTGATCTGTGTTTCAGTTTTCTTCTCTTCCATGGAGTGTCACAACACAATTTGCTATCGCCATGACAGCTCCCTTTAACACCAAGTCTCTCTCTAGATACAGTCAGATCTAGAGAGGGGAGTTGCCAAATTTTTGTACTTTTTAATTCTCCATCACCTGAGGCTCATTGTATATTAGTTGCCTTTCTGAGATGTCAACAATTAAGTAAGCTGAGGTACTGGATATAAAAAGGGATCCTTGTTCATTTGGAGGTGTAATTTTCTCAGGCTCTGCCTATCTATCTGTCAAGGTTGACATGAAAATATGTCAAGCCACCTGATCTATCAGTTAAATATGCCTTATATTTCTTTGCTTGCCTCTTACATAGTTAAATGTGCTATAATGGGAACTCCAGAAAGTCAAAACAAAGGAGTCAGCAAAGCAGGATTTACAAACTCACACTGAATTACTTGGCCAGTTTTATGCTAATTGGTTAGAAAATTTCTTAGGACTGACTGTACTCTTCAGATTATAGAATCATGGCATGATTTGGGTTGGAAGGAACTTCAAAGGTATCCAGTTCCACTCCCCCTACCATGGGCAGGGGCATGTCCCACTAGACCAGGTTGCTCAATGCCCCATCTGACCTGGTCTTGAGCACTCACAGGGATGGGCAACCTGTGCCTCACCACCCTCACTGTAAAAAAGTTCTTGCATATACTAACCTAAATTTCCCCTCTTTCAGTTTGAACCCAAAAGATTGTTTTGAGTTTCTCTGTGATACAGCATGATTTTACTCTGTACATTGTTTATTTGCATCAAAGGAAAGTGTTTGAGCCAATGTGCTTAAAATTGGGTACAAGAAATACAGAATAAAAACCTTCTGTAAAATCTTTCAGTACATTTCCTTCTTACTTAGAAAATAGTATTTTCATGTGCCTATTAGCTCAGATCCCTTTCATTCTTCTCACTGTCCTAATCTGGGAAATTTGCTCACTCACAAAGATACCTTATAAAGTCCCTATTCTTTGATTCAGTGTCTAAGCTTGAAATGTAATCAGTGGGAAAGGTGTCAGGATTAGTCAGTACTAGCCAAAGCTATGTCAAACCATGGCAAAATCTCACTGACTGCTAGCTCATGATTTATCAGATGTAGCTAATACACGCACAAAATGAAAACAGATTTTAAGAGGGGGAGAGAAGAAAATTACTTTCATTTTCTTTTCTGATGAATATACTTTTGAAGTTAAGACTTGGTCAAAGACACTGCAGACAAGGCCATGACAGTGAGGAGAGCACTCTCTTTTGAAAATTTGTACCTGTAATGGTACTTCCTAAAAGGTGGTCCTGGCTTGGGAAATCAAGAGGGTGCATGCCAATTGTAAGAAGTTCAGGCTCAGATTCATATAACGGTGGAGAGTGTGATTCCCATCTTTCATACATCAGCCTGGTCACCAGAACAGCAACCTGAGACTTCACTACCTTGTTTCTCTTCCATTCACTGATTAAGGGCTAAAGTGAAAGTCTCCTGCCTTGCAGAAGAATTACTTGAAAACTATACTGGAGAAACAGGACACAGGGTTCTTGGGTGGTGATACAACTTTGACAGCATCAGAGAAGGGCTTTTCCCCCCTTTTTCCCTTGTTAGGGGCCAGGGTGCTTGTTTAACAGGTTCCTCTGCAGGAAGACAGCATTCAAAAATGAGGGGTGCAACACTGTGTCCACGAGGTTTTATCAATCACAGAGGTTTTTTATCAAGTGACTCCTATAAGCAAAATTTATGACCTCTTTAGAGTCTGATTTGTTATTCACAGAAATGTATTGCAAGAGAAACATACTCCTTTTTTGTTTTGCTTTGTTTTGTTTCCCAAACAAAAGTGAAATACAAGGCACAGGATACTGTGAGGGAGAATGTGTACAAAATATGTATGAAGTGATGGGTATGTTTGGTGCACTAGTTGGAGCTGGAAATCCTGGAACAACTAGTTTCTCTCCCCTTGATTCACAAAAATGTCAAGGGGACAAACTCCACCCTTAGATACTCACCCATGACTTCTGCTGAGGTCAGTGAAAACTGTTTTACTCTGAAAGCAGAATTTTGCCTGGAAAACAGAATGTAATGGAAGCTATACTACTCTCTTCACTGCTAGAAATTTGCTGACATTGCTTTCTTTATCTGCCTCTCCTCCCAATTCAAATGGAAAAAGTTGATTTTTTGCCTTTGAGAGGCTGAGTTACTCTCAGTGTGCAAAATGATACTTCTTCAATGCAGCAGGCTTGCAGAAGCTTAGTGGAGGGTGAGAGAGTGTGCCAGTAAATACACTAAAGAAGGGAAATATCAAACAGTGAAGCTATCTTGACACAATCATCAAAATCAGTCCATTGTGGATATTGTTGGAGGCATTGCAATTCACTCAATTCCTTTGACTGATTCCCTGTTATATATCAACATGGCAGAGAGATTTGCTCTCCATGACTCTCCCCTGAAGCTCTGAGATGCATGCAAGTCTTCATGTCCTGCAGGCAAGATCCAAGTCACAGAGGGGTCCTTTAAGAGGAATTCCAAAGATGAAAATATGTAAATAACTTAAGTGCAATTCCTTTGACAAGTATAGTGGTAATGAAAGATGTAAGGTGCTAATCCACTCCCCAAGACCACGTGATTGAAGAAAATACATAAAGAATAGCCTCCAACATAGAAACAGTAACCAGAGCCTACTGAGTTTCTGAACAGCATCCTATCTTTTCCTGTTGCTACTCAATTCAGCAGTAGCAAACTTTTTAACCATTACTCATATTTCATAGGAAACCTTCTTCACTGTTTTCTTTCCCTGCCATTTCCAGGCAGCTGTCTCTAGATTGCTAGGCTTCCTAATTCTGCTGTGTTTCAATCTGATTTCATATTTTCCATATTCTTTCCTCTAAATCTTATCTTACATCTCTCCCCTGCTTACATGTTTATCATGACTTCCCAGATACTAAAGTATGAGGATTTGGGATGCTACAACACTCTTCCTCAGATAATTCCTCTTCAGTCTTACTTGGTAGGCTGAACCTATTTTTAAAAATACTCTTGTGTGGAAGTATTCACTGTGCTTCATCACATTGACTAGGTAGAATTTATACCCATAAACAGCTAACCATTCTTCTTTCTTACCTATGCAGCACTGGAGTTTCAGAAAGCAAATAGATCACCATAAAATAGATGTAGAGTAGGAGGGTACATTGGGAAATGTGAAAAGTCTAACCCCAAGTTTACTTCAAACCCAAAGCCACATTCATTTCAAACCTGAATTCCCATGATATACTTGATCTTTCATATGAACCCTGGGGTTTGTCCTAACTCTAACCCCCATGACATTCTGTACAGTTTCCATTCAACAAGTTTAATGCATGCTCCATGCCTATATGGAGGGTGAAAAACCATTGTTTTGCATTAGGATATCCTCATTTTCTCACTAGTACTGTGATAACTCCAATAGCTGGTTATAACTGAATGGTAAAATGACAATTATGTCGTTACACCACAGTATAATGACAATTTGTACTAAGAACTGCAAAAATCTGCCTCAGAAACTGAGGCCAAACCTGAAGCCTGCCACTCATGTGAGTGATTGATTAGCCAATTTTCCTGCTGGAGTGTCGAATTGTGAGTGTAACTGATAGCTACATGTTTAAGTACAGCTTGGTCACTAAAAGTAATAAGAAATGTGATAAACTGGATATTTTATGAAATGGAGTCCCAGGAAATTTCTAGTTGAAGAAATAAAGAAGTCACTGGAAAGCAGCTTTAGGAACAACATCTGATCTCTCCTGCAAGTGTGGTTGAATGTAACCAGCCTGACTGGGGCTCTCAAGGGACAGGAGCAAAGAAAGAGCCCCGTCCCATTTTAGGACTCGGTGTTAAGAGCATGTGCAGCAAACACTGAGGTCCCAGGAGGGTGAGTGACAGGCTGCAGTCCTTGCATACTTTGCAGTCCTCACTCTGCTGCCTCTGCCATGGCCCAGCAGCCACAGGGGAGACAGCAGGGCTGCTGGGGACAGCCAACAGAACTCCTTCCCACTTGTGCATGAGCAGGCAACATTTTCTGTAGGAATGTGGAAGAAGGAGAACCCCAAATTAACCCCACAGGAGAGAAGAAAAAGAAGGTGTTAGGGAAAGACCCAGCAGCTCAGAAGGACTGTGGGCCTTGCTCTCCACTCCCTACTCATCTGTCTCAGAAGAAGGCATCTCCCTCTTCAGGCCAAAAAGGATGGGGAGGGTTTTGTCCCTCCCTAGACTGACCCCATGAGATGTGGAGCCTCCAGAGCTGCAAAAGGAGCAGGGGTGATGCTAGGTCAAGAAACAGATGTGAGTCTAGGGGCTGAACTGATCTATAACTGGAGGGTGTGTGCCTGCTTTTGTTCTCAGGGTTTAGCTGCTTGGAAAGTTAAGTTGTAGGTGTGGAATGAATGTCCCTGAATTTGTGTGGCAGTGGGGGAGACAATGCCCAAACAAAGCCATGGTGAGCTGACTACAGCTGTGACTCCCTAGTGGGAGTCTTGCGAAGAACTTCCAAAAGTACTTCTCAATTTTCTAAATATTTTGGATCTGGCAGTGCTGTAAACACTACATGGATATCTGGAAAGGAAAGATATAATCTAAAAATAAGACCTGAACTTTCTAATGAAAAATGAAAGAGTCAGGAAAAAGCATCCACATATTTGAGAGATCATCATACATTGGCCTAGGGTAGGACTCATGACTTTTAAGTGCTTGAGGTTGACAGGAGTTGGCAAATACTGATTCAAAGCTCCAGGGTGTAATGTGACAGGCAAACACTCCTTTGAGATCTCTAATATATGTCCTGGGGAAAGAAGCACATGCTAGAGTTTTTGGAGAGCAAGTGAGAACATCCACTAATTGTTCTTTTCTTCAGGTTCCTGTAGTAATAGGGTTTTTTTCCCCAGCTGGTTTCTATAGACAGGCTAGGCATTTAAAAATCTCTATACAATCACAATGCAGTTGTAGTTCTGGGAGTTGTCACTGAGCACACTTCCCCTCCCCGGTGTTTGAGTTAGACTGGAAACATTATTTTCTTGAACTGCAAAACCCCCCACCTTTAAATCCTTGCATATAAGATTTATCATACACCGCCTTCAAAATCACAAAATTTGGGAGAGGAAGCTTAGTTGGAAGGCATTCAGCTGAGAAATGTCTGCAATAAATTTTATTCTCATTTTTTCTCAGTCTTTCCCTCTCTTCCAACACAGCTTCGATAAGAAAGGATAGCGGATATAATTACCCATTTTCTCTCCTCCCCTACATTTATACTTGTAAGAGCAGTACATTTTGGAAAGCCTGAAGTGTGGGAAAATAATAAAACATTACATCTGTTTAGCCAGAAAAAGACAATATTAAAAATCTCTGAATGCTCAGATGTATTCTCAGCCTGATCTAAAACAGAACAGAGGGGGAAAAAAATCACCAGAGTTGCATAAATTCTAGGTACAGCTTTGACAGGAAATGTAGTACAGGAGCCAGATCATGTGCTTTGCATCACAGAGTCAGCAATTTCTGGCCATGGTATGGACATATCTGTTCCTAAAGAGAAAGAGGTGTGCCTGGGATACTCTTCATAGAATCACAGAATGGTTTGGGTTGGAAAGGACCTTAAAGATCATTTAGTTCCAACCCCCCTGCCATGGGCAGAAACACCATCCACTAGGCCAGGTTGCTAAAACCCCCATCCAACCTGGCCTTGAATACTGTTCTGGGGACCTGATCTCCTGCCAGCCATTCTGATCTCTTGAGGCTTAAATAAACCTGGAAGAACATTTTCACAATTAAAAGCTATGCTGTTAAAAACCCAGGAGCACTCGCCTCCTGGTTTCTGAGCAGCCTGAGCTGTTGCTAGCTGATGTAAGGCTGAGCCTGCTGGTGTGTGGTCCGTGAGCACAGCCAAGGCTCTGGCCTGGCGTGCCTGGCTGCTCGGAGTCACACCGGTGCGCGGAGCACACCCGACCTGCCAGCAGAGCTGCAGGAAAGCTGGATCCCCTGCTCTGTGCCAGAGATTCCAGCAGGAGGAGGTTAGAGCAACAAGGAGAAACGGCTTCCTCTGAGTGCGTGTCCCCACCCAAAATACCAGCAGAGCCAGTGGAGGGCCCTGAGAGAGCTGCCCGAGCTCTGGCTGCTGGAACGCGGACACAGCCGCCTTTGTCGGTGCGCCCTGGTGCTGCTGCTACAAGAGCATCCTCTGTTAAAAGGAGTCATTTCCTCTCTGTCTTGGCTCCTGGGGCTCTTAAGAGTTAATGTCCTGGAATAAGATCAGTTCAAAAAAGAACTTGATTGATGAAGGGCTTGCACCTTTATGACCCAAAACCAAACCAGGATTTGGTCTTTGGTCAAATGCTGCATTTGTTACGGGAGATATTTTGTTCTCAGGTTTGACCTAACTTTACTCTCCTCAGCTAACACAGCAGTTCTAAAGCACAGCGGTGTATCAGCAAGTTCTCAATTCCCAGCACTCTGGAAAGAAGAGCTGGTATTGCAGTAAAATACCAGCATGAAATGTTCATTTTTGAAATACGTGGTCCAAGTCTTTTGTGTCCAATATCAGAGGAAGATATATCATACTAGTAAATGCAAAGTATAAACCCTAGCAGACTGATATTAGCTAGAAAGTAGGCAAACCCCACCCCCCGAAACCAAAACCAAAACCCCACAAAAAGCAAGAAACAAGGCAACACAGAATGTCCATTGAGTTCAATGGAAAATCCTCACAATAAATCAATTTCCACATTTCTTCCTTACTGCTGTTAAGAATAAGTGGTTTAAAAGACCAAACTCCCCAAAATCCAGTTGAGAAAAAGCCTGTTAAACTAGGGTGGGGAGAACTGAAATCAATCTCCTCAATTAATCCTCTGTTTGGACTCCTTTTAGAGCTTTAGCATGTTATTTTTCTTTAAAGAGGGATTTAGTACTGGGACAATTGTTCTCACTTTTCAACAAAATGTAAAGTTATTTCTTTACTTTTTCCATAGCCTTTCCTGATTAATGAGAAAAGATATTTTTATTTTGAATAAAGGTCTATAACTTCCTGATGATTTTCATGCTTGAACTTGATTGCTGGTAAACTAATGTAAATCAGGAGCAACTTGGTTGAGATGGGTGAAGATTAGCACAGGAGCAGAGCTGTACTCATAATAGTCGTGCAAGAGATCTCTCTCTTAAATTCCTGTAAAAGTATGCAAGCCAACAGCATGAATCAAGTCTAATTGAGAGCAGAATTTAGCCTGAAAGGTTGCATGTAAGATGACACGCATTGCTGTAGCAGCAGATTGTTGTCACACAGAGAGAAGTTTTTACTTTCTTCCTGCACCACCGAGAAGATCCTTGAGTTGTGAAAAAAATCCCTTTTATTCAGAAGTAAGCATTGAAACCAGTGATGGAGCGGTTTGATAAATTCACAGTACTACTGAGGAAGTAAATTTTGGTTTATACTACTGTTGTTTTTTGAACCTTTTCTTCAACACTAAACTCTTTCTTCAAGAAAAATAACATGAAGGACAAAACTGCCGCAAAGAAAATACATTAACTTTTGCAATGGTTCCATGTGTTTTCTTGCTATTTAAATGTAATGTTTATCTAATAAACAGTATTTCAGTGTTAAACAGTAACCCTCTGTCCCATATTGAATGTCAGAGCGTCCTTCAGGAGTTGCTATGATGCCTTTGAAAGCAGTTTTTCTCTAATGAAAAGACACACTATGTCACTGGAACAGGGTCCCAAGGAAGGCTGCCCACCACTTTCTGCCTCTGGATAATCTGGCCTCAAACACAACCCCGAGTCAATCTTCCTCTCTTGCTCACCTTCTCCCTCGTCCAGAGCAAACGAAGCAATATCTTGGAAGGAACATTTATCAAGACAATGCCACAGTCCAAAGTCAAGCCATTAATTACTGCATGAATAAGTTTTAAAAAAAGAAATGTTTTCCTACTGCTTTTCCTGTGGGGATGAAATTAGAAATTATTTTTCCAGGCTTTCAGGTCTGGACTACTGAAGGATAGTGGAATATTAATTTATTTACTTCGTGAGGGCTGCTTGCTTGCTTAAAACTCTGTGTGTTTAAGCTTATTTTTGAATTAATGCTGTACATGGTACCAACCATCACACCTGTAGAGAACAACTCTGAAATAAAATTAAATTACTATTTTGCAACTGGAAATTTAAAAACAAGCTTCTCTCCTAATTCTTAAACAGAGGAAATTAAATTCATACTTTCCAGTACACTTAATCCTGAGCCATTTGACATATTTGAACATTAGCCATTTGCACTTGTGTATAAAATGAGTGTGGCTTTCAGAAATACACTGTTCCTGTAGACTGTTGATCCAAATTGACTGTCAAAAGCTATCTGAAGAATTTCAGCAGCTGATCTGCTTTATCATGGCCACCAGCTGCTAAAAGCTGTAGATGGTGATGAGAGCTTAGGTGAGAGAGAAGAATAGAGAGAGAAGTGAAAAGAGAGGAGGGCAGAGGAGCTCTGTGAGCTCAAGTCTCTGGCGCTTGTTTCTTACTCATAAAGAGAAGTTGTAGTTCAGTGGTACCAAATAAGCTGGGCCCTTACGGTTGAGTCATTCAGAGAGAACAGGGAAATGATAAGTTACAATGTTTATTCCAAGCAGATGAAATAAATGGTTATACAGTTCATGCCTTGTGTTAAACTGTTCATCATCCAGAAACAATAAGGATGAAGCTGATTAAACTGTGGTCACTCAATCTGGGATTTGTCTCATAGGATTTTAGCCTTGTTTAAGTTGGCCAACAAACTTCCCATGTAACTATTGAAGAAAAAGAAATAGAGTAAGATTTACCTGGCCTTCCTTAGCTGAGTTGCCTGTTTCTTTCTGTTAACAGTAAAGGGAACATGGATAACTTACTCTGATGCATTAGGTGAGCCCTGTTCTGTTCTCTTTGATTTACTTGGTTTAGGCAAGAAGAGAATAAAGGAGTTAACTTCCCTAGATTCCTTAGCAGATTTAGATTTGAAGTACCCAAGTCCCTCTAGTTTGCAAAACTTGTATAAAATGTCACACTCCCTGCTCATAATGTGATTTTTATTACTAGGAAAAAAAAGTTAAGGCAACAAAATAATTTTTAAAAAGCAGCTGTTCCTTTCTTGCACTGCCTCACTGTTTCCCCAAGTTGCATTTTTTTTGGTCTTGAACAGGGCAAAAAAGAACATGAAAGTGAATTAAGACAATGAACAAGCCCTTTGCTGAGCACACTGGAGATATGGCTGAATGTTAACATCTATTTTCTATCACCACTGTTTCTCTTACTCCTTCATGCTCACTCCAAGCAAGGGGAATGCCACTGGCTTATTATCACAGTACTGAAATAAGTCTCCTAATTTATGTGATTGCAGCACTGCTCTTTTGCATCATAAAATTCCTACAGAAGTGTAGCCAAAATGGATAAACATTTTCTGGAGCAGTGGTGGTGTTCTCGTATCTATTGTATGAAATCAAATAGTCTTGGAGATAAAGGTGGCCTGAGTTTTATTTTTATTTTTATGTGGCACAGAGGAGGCAACAGAGCATGGGAATGGGAATTCCTGGGACCTGAATTCCAGTTGGATGCTGAGTCTGTGGCCTTGGGCTAGTCTGGCATTTCAGTACTTCAGCGACTGACACCCTATAAATACACAAATAATAGATAGGAACAACTTAGGTCTGGATTCCATCCTGGCCTCAGAAGGCATGAGCCCAGGAGCTGCAGACAGTGTCTCCTGACAATCTGTCTTAGGGTCCATGAGCCGCAGTACGGGGTGCTGCAGTCACTTTCCATCTTGTTTCTGAAATACCTATAAAGCAAGGCTTAGATGTGGTACATCATCCTTCTGTGCACCTTTTCTAATCTACAAAATGGGGCTGTCAGGAGTGTTTTTCTTTTACCTGTGCTTATTTACAAGACTGTCAAGATTTAAATCAATGACAGAATAATGATAAGTCACCATCTTTTTGAAAGCTGACTGAACTCAGAAGTGTCAGTGTGCCAGTGACAAACAAAGCAGCCCATGCCAGATTGTGAAGCTCTCCCATTGGTGAGCAGATACTCACGCTGGAGTCAGCAGAGGTTCACACAACTTTTGGCTATTGTTAAGTAAGGAGACCAGAGTCTGGTCCTGCATTGCTGCTGATGTTAGATCAATGTTAACAATGAAATATGGCTAATCAGAACCAAAGAACTGTAATTAAAAAAAAAAAAAAGAACTATTAATGACAGCTAAAATTCTGAAAGACGTGAAACAAGTGATACAGGAAAAAAAAGGGATAACTTTACGTACCTAACAAACAACTGCAAGAGGTATAATTATATAGGAGGTTTTATAATATAAAAACTCTGATGTTCTGTTGGAATTAATTGATGTAAAGCATCAGTGTGGATTTTCCCCTCCCTCTCTTGCTGATGTTTGTAATTCAGATGAATGAAAGGAGCCTGATTGCTAATTAGGAAAAGTTCAATAGGTTCCATTTTCTGAGAGAGTTGTGCTTCCAGAAATTCTTTGCAGCCAGTTACTCATATCCCAGCTCTGACAAAATTCCCAGAGAAACTCAGCATTAACATGCTCAGGGTTAGGTCTTGTCTTTGTTACCTGTCTCTGCCTTTGGTGTCACTTAAGGCTGCCTGTAGCCCCAGATGAATGAATTATTTTTAAATAAGAAGTTCTTTTCTTTGAAGCTGCAGTGAGAAAGGGAATATATAGTGAATTACAATACACTACACATAGCATAAAATCCCAGCACATACTAAAAGAACTGTCTGTAAACTGCAAAGCTCAGCCTGAGACCTAAAGCTCAGCCAGTCTGGGTAGTGTCAGAGCTGAGAGGACTGATTTGGTGTTGCGCTGCTGTTGAGCATTGTGCAGGAGGCTCAGCCTGGGGAAAAGTCAGGAACAGCTCATCTCAGCTCCTCCTTCCATGAGCAAATTGCTGGTACACAAGGGAGGCTCATGGGGTGACACATCTGGGTTTTCTTGTGCAGGTTTCCAGAGCAGCACAGGAGAGGGGCATGCAGCTGCCCCAGCACAGGGCTGCACACTCTGGCTGGGTCTCTCCCTGTTCCACGGGAGCCAAGGACTTCTCATCATCCACACTGCAGACATATTGATTAATCCCCACACTCCCTGCTCCACTGGGAAAAAACAAGCAAGACATTATACCATTTTTTCTTTCTGGACTCCTCTCCAGCATATGTCTGTGTCTGTTTTGTGAATGTATTAAAGAGCAAGCCTGGCTGCTCTTTGCAGATCCATGCCCACAGTGATTATTGCTAACACAAATTTGCCCCTAACGTTGGAGTCGCATTAGAAGTTACTGTGACTTTATCTCACATAACAACATAAAGCAATCATATTGTGGACTTAGGTCCACTCCAGGTTGCTCTTAAGGACCACTTCTAGTCAAGCAGATCTCTGGAGTTTACACATGTAAGTAGTTTTCTTCTGTAAGACGCAGACACTGGAAGACAAGAAGCTCTGATCCCTGGGAAGCAAATTCAGGACATTTGTTTGCTGAAAGGAGAACTGCTGGTTTACCATGTTTGGTTTTCAGTGTCCTGCTGAGACAATAAATGTTCAGTACTCCTGGCATCATTATGTGCTGCTGTGGCTTGAAGTTACTGTATCAGTAGCCATGCAAGGCATCTGAAAAGGATAACACAAAAGAGATTTGCTTCCAGCAGGGAGAAGGATAAAAAGTAGAGAAAATTAAAATCTGCTATCCTGCTCTCAAGTTTTCCAGAAACTGTTGAGGCAAAATACAGTGGCAAAATATACAGGGGCTGCTAGCTCTGGATCTGAGCAGGGACCTTTGTGCTGTTCAGTCGTGTGCACGGTGGTCCTGCTTCATCTGCTCCAAGCAGGGGTGCCTTGCTGGTGTTCCTGCATCCCTGACTGGCTGACACTGCAGCTGCCTCTTCAGGCATCAGGGGAAGCTTCTGACTCTTTTCACAGGTCAGAGATTGTTATTAAATGAATTTTGCCCTGCATGGTTGAGGAAATGTATGGATATTAATCACCTAAATATTGTGCAGTATATGCTGAAGTAGAGGTTGTAGTCTGTAAAATATGCTAATTTAAGCCTTTCACATCCCATCAGCAATGTGTTTTCTTTGCAGGTCTCACTTAATATAGTTCAGGGGCAAAAAGTACTGTTTATACAAATGGGCTTTATAGGAAAAAAAGGAAAAAAAGGAAGTTCTGTTACTGTCCAAGCATACACACATGAATAATCCATATTGTCCATGACACATCTTTAGCTGTGAATGCTGCTAGCTAAAGACCATTATTTGGATTTATACACTTCATGGATGTGAATGTATAAATTCCTATATATCCACTAGGAAATATATATTCCTAGTGTATGTGGGAATGATAGGTGCTACTGTAAGCAAACCTTGTGTTGTACTTGGTGCACTGCCTTGCTATTCACCTGCAGTCTGCTGAGACCCTTGTGTAATATCGCAGAAATAGGGTTGGGTATAGATTCCCACTGTGTGGATGAGGCCCTCTTCTGACTCCCAAGGCTTCTAGAAGGAACAACACATCAGATAACCTGTACATCACTTGTCAAGAATTGGAGTAATGCTTCCCTCTGTGTTAAATATACAGGGACTGCTAAACTCAGAATAAAGAGAGAAATGCAGTTATAGCTGACATGAATAATGTTAGAAAATTATTCTTGAGACTTTCCCTCACTAAAAATTATAAAAAACCCTCAGACCCTTGAGACAAACACTTTGATGTAGCTTGAAAAATAACAGAAAAGCTGCTCTGAGTGCTGGGCAACCCACCAAAAGTTCATAAGTTAATAAGACTCAAGAAAGCATTACTGTAAGCAGCATTTCAGTCTGGGGCCTTAAATTAAGCATATATTTTCCATAATGACAGAAATGCATGCCTGGGATTTAAAGAAAATGTGAAGAAGGTTGTGGGAATAGGGCACAGTAGAAAAAATCCCCCTATTATGCCTTATGTTTCTCTGCATACTAACAACACCACAAACATCTGCAACAACATACAAGATGCTGAATTTGTCTTTCAGCAGATGTGCAAGGTGTTTAGTCTGGGGTTGTGATTTATGGTTATTCTGATGCATAATATGGACCATGGCCTGAGGGCATTGAGTAGTGAATGGTCCTTGGCACGCTGAGGGCAAACAATACAGCTCAAGCCATGTATTTTTCCCCTCAAAAGTAGGGTGTTTTCCCCTCTGATCCCAATTAATAGCAATTCTTCCTTGAGAACTTGCTCCTTCTCATGGAAGAATGGAGTTCATAGACTTCATCTTCTTCATTGTTGTTTATTTTAGACTTTTGGATTACTCCATTATTGTACTACTGAATCAATCACACTGTTTAGTGTGGACAGTCTCACAACATCCTATGCAATGAGGGAAACTATTTTATGAATAGGGAATCAGATGCAGGGCAGGAATTTGTAGTTAGTTGTTAGAAAAGAGTATCTAGAGCATCCTATTTTTAAATTGGATCTCTTTTCCTTGCATTGGTTCATCCTACTTAGTTATGGGGAAGATATCAATCTATTAGCTCTATGGAAATCTTGCCAGAATTTCTAAAGATCTGTAGAGCATACTTCAATATGTTCCTGATGATTTAATCTCTGCCTCAGCCAGACAAGTTAGTCAACCAATTTACAAGAGAACTGCATTTGAGATTAAATATTTTTTATGAATTGCCACTAAATCTATGTTTTTCAGAATAATAATTTGTGAGCTTTCTTCTCAAAGAGTCAGTAGGTAATCATATCAAAGTGTGGAGGTTAAATGATTGCTACTGGCACAACAAGAGACCTCTGTCTGAGCAGTGTAGGCACAAGTTAATGTTTATGCTGAAAGTAAGTTTAGGTTCACCATCAAAGTATCATAACATACTCTAGAAATCCATTTGCCTTTTCAAAATCAAGACTTGAGAAAATTTGTCTGTCTGAGAAAATGCTTGTGAATTCATATGTTACTGTGTGTTGTTTAAAAGTTTGTGTCTTAAGCCTGAAAAATGAATGATCCACATGTGCGTAAATAAATCCTAGATCTACATAGTTTTGGGATAGAACCTTGTTATGATCTTGCAAGTTGCTTTATTAGTTTTAAATTAATTTATTTTCTCAGCTACTTAATCAAAAGCTATTTCTAGCCTTGAAACAGGATAGGGGCTGGTGGAGGTTCACATTTATTTGACAGCTTTTGTGGCTTTCTAGATGATAAATTAGTCTGACTTCTGCAGTGCTCTGGTGACTGTAGTGATCCAAATATAGTTTCCTTAATTCACAGGACCTTGTTTTTCTTAATGCTCTTCTTTTTTTGAGTCTTTGAAGACATCTGTCTGTAATCTTTCCTACAGGTGTTCAGCTGCAGTCCCATCTGTAGAAAGACCACAGAAGGATTTGCCTTGAGCAGGCCTACATCCTACCCAGCCACAGTGTGCTAGAGAGCATCTTTAAGAAGTCCACTGACTGATAGCTCCACCTGATATTTGAATTGCTGTAAACAAGCTTTCAAAGGCATCAGCAATGCTTTAAGATTCCAGCACTCAGGATGTTATTCTGGCTTTTTATACCACCAGGGACATCTCTAACATGAAAATGAAAAAGTATTCAGGTTATGCAGCTGCTCAAAAGGAGTGGTGTAAAAAACAAGGGTGTGATACACATTTGCTTTTGTTTGATATTGGCCAATGTTTTGTCTTGCATCCCAGCCTTCTGACACGTGCAGCTATTCACGTGTGCATAGCACCATGGCTATGGCAGAGCTGCCTCCTTCATTAAATTAATCCTGATGTTTATATCTGACAAAGCTGGAAACCCATTCCAAATTATATTGCATCATGTGTATTTGAAACTGTTTTTCTTCACTTTGTTCCAACATTATTTTCATAGTTCAATACCTGAGCTGCAGAAGCAAGTAGAAGCTTGGTCCCCACATGTGTCTCAGTGTCTGCTGTCTGCAGCCCCAACAGGTGAGTAAAGCAAAGAGGGTTTTGTAGGAAATCTGTAATGGAAGTTTATTATTATTTTCTTTATATATATATATATATATATATGTGACATAATCTTGGTTATTAAACAGATACATTTTTAAAATATTTCTAAAACTAAGAATCCTAAGTTTAAATGCTCCAGAGATGAAACATGTCTGTTACTTTAACTACTGTGAACTATTTTAGGTAAAGTTTTTGTTATCAAGCATTTTCCAGTGTTTGATTCCAGTAAAGGAATTTTTTGTAAAGAAACCAACATTTTAAAGCTCATCTGAAAATATATGAGTGTGCTCACTAAAAAAAAAATAAATCTCCTTGAAAGTATTGCTATGTGAAATCTGTTGCTTAGATATATTTATTTATGTTGATTCAAGATTTGCTAGGAATGGAAATGAAATATTTTAAAAATGGTAACTAAATCAAAACCAACTTTTTGTCAGAAGTATGAATTTCTTCTGATCGCAAAACAATAATAATGCAATTAAAGTCTGCTCTTCAATGGCTTTACCCCTTGGGGCCAATAAAACATTTGGCCTGTGGTCTATTATTGTGTCAAGGACAAACAGTTGAAAATGGTTGTCTCAGTCTGCTTGAGCCTGTTTCAGAATAAGAGTGTGAAATCTATGGCTCAGCTACTGGTTCTTTGAACAAAAGAGTAGAGAAAATATGCTTAAACTGAAGTGCTCAGCAGTTGTTATGGTGACACATTAAACTAGTCAATTCTGGCTTGGATCCAAAAAGAGTTAAAGATGTAGGGATGGTGAGCTCCCATTTTGGAGCACTTCAAATCAAGCTTTCTGTGATCTGTAGTGGAGAAATAACCTTACAATGAGGATGGGAATTTTCACAGTAAAACACAATACAAAATCTACACTGAAGTCACTCATAGGGTAGGAAATGCCAAATTTAAGATGCTTGTGCAAACTTTGTTCCCTTCCTTTTCTGTGCTCTTTGCATGTTTTCCTTTACATGATCACGCTCACCTCATGTAGCAGTTCTGCAAAAATTGAAGCGCTCCAAGGAAAGACTTCCAGTACAGCAAAAAAAAAAAAGTGCATTAGGGGACCAAATAGTGCCTGAACAGCATAGACAGAGCAATCTCCCCTGCACCCTTTTGAGGAAGTTTCTCTATAGCAGAGCTGCTGAGTGCGTAGAGGCATCAGGAGCATCTCTGCGACCATAAGATGTGTATGTATTTTTGCTAGTAATTTTTCAGTGTAAAGTGCATGAAACATGAGGTAATGTTGCAGACTGGTGTTATTATGAGAATGCTGATACTGGGAGTATCAGTTGTAAGCCTGTGTGTGAGCATGTACCACATGGCTTGCTGGGAACCAAGCTTGTCACAGTGAGTAGTAGTTCCTGGAGTAAACTATCTCTGAAACTGCAACCATCTTTTGCCTTGGGGAGCATAATTTTTTCACTTGAAAAGTAAACCAACATATGAGCACCATGGATAATCATGACTGTAAGTGATTTGAGGAATCCTCTGCAATCCTGTGAGACAAATTCTTATTTCTCATTTCTGGTGGTCAGTCTGAATGACTGTCCTGGTGAGATGGATGCATCTCCTTCGACTGGAAAAATCTGTTATCTTAGAAAATGGATTTCTATGCAACTGCAGCCACCTCTAAAAGTGTGATTGTTAAGAACAATGGTAAATAACTGAGGAATAGTCACAGCAAAAACTGTGACTGGAGAGCAGCAGGAATCCTGTAAGTTGCTCCAAGTGCTATGCCATAAACATTTGGGACCACATTAGTGTCTGATCCCATAGTATTCCTTCAATAAGCATCATCCCTATGAAATTGCCATAGAAATAAGATGGTAATGTTTCAGGAGGTGGTGGTGGTGGAGTGTCTTCTGCCATTACTTGTGCTGTAACCCCTGTGTGGATGAGCAGGGGATTTAAACACATTTTTAGGATGTCCTCATGGTAAAAGCATTTCCATGCAGCAAGTACATGAGTTAAAAAGTGCTAAAAAATGAAGTGCAATGCAAAGGGAATCCTGCAGCTCCTGAGTACAGCACAGTCTACATGGGGAGGAAATGTATTAGGACTTCAGATCCTCAGGGAGTCACTTCTGGTAATGCAAACCACGCATGGTTTTGGTTTTGTAATTCTGGCAGTTATAATTTAGATCCTAGAATATACTGGACATAATTTCTGTCTAAAATAGAATATTTTGGGGCAAAAAAGTGTGGTTACATGGTATGTCTAAAAGCTGAACTGCTGTCAAAGAAAGAGAGAGATTGAAAAAGCAGACACCCCTGCAGCCTCATACTTGACTTTGATGAATCACAGAATCACAGAATGAGCTGAGTTGGAAGGGACTCACAAGGGTCATCGAGTCCAACTCTGGCCCTTCAGAGCACCACTCCCAAAATCACACCATGTGCCTCAGAGTGTTGTCCCAATGCTTCTTGGACTCTGTGAAGTTTGGTGCTGTGGCTGCTTCCCTGGGGATCCAGGGCACTGCTGACTCAAATTCAACTTTTCCTTTACCAGGACCCCAGGTCCCTTTCCATGGCACTGTTTCTCAGCCTCTCATGCCCCAGTCTGTCTGTACATCCACAGCTGCCCTACCCCAGGTGCAGAATCTGGCACTTTCCCTTGTTGAACTTCATATATTTGGTGATTGCCCAGCCCCTTCATTTGTTGGAGCCTCTCTTAATCCTTTGTTCCCAACCTGTGAGCCAGTTGCTCACCCATTCCATGATGTGTTTATTCAGCTACACATTTTGTCAGAAGGATCTTGTGAGACACACTATCAAAAACTTTGCTGAAATCCAAAAGGATTACATCAGCTGGTTTCCCTTGATCAGTTAGGTGAGTTACCTTGTCATAAAAGGAAATCAGGCTTGATAAGCAGGACTTTCCCCTCATGAAGCCATGATGGTTCAACACTGATAACACTCCAGCCCAAACATATGTGATTTCTTCAGTTAGCTTCATCAAATCCTCTCTTTTGAGTCCTATTAAAACACTTGAGAATGTGTGCCCCTGGCAGAGCAGGAATCAGTGCTCTGCTCTGATCATACAGGGCAGGAGAGAAACCGAAGGAACAAAGAGCTTGGTTGTTGCTGTCTGCTGCAGCTCTGAGACCAAAGGGAAGGGACAGGACATGCAAAGGGTCGCAGTAAAGCAAAGGACTCAGCCTAAGATCCAGCGTCTGGCAGAAAGCCCCAGTTTCAGATTTGTGAGAAACTGTCTGGGGGAGAGAAATATCTTTACACTAGATGTGAAACAGGAGGGCTGGAGGGAGGTTTGGAGAGGAGCCCAAGAATGAGCACAGCCTGCTGCAGTCAACGGCTCCGGCCAGGGCCTCCCTTTTTCCACATGAAGCTATTTCTATTGTCACTAAGTCTTAAAAAGCCATTGTGTATCTGGATGTGCACATGTGTGTATGCATGCGTTTGCAAAAGTGACATGTTTAGCTTCATATGTGACAGCATGCCTTTGGCAGATTTAATGTAAAAATTAACTTGTTCTGTGCTTTTCTTTTTTTTTTTTAAGGAAGGATAAAACAAAACCAGATTGAGCTTTTACACTTAAAGCCCTAAGAAAATCATAAAAGAGAATTATGGGGTGAGAATTACTCTTTAAAGGAAAGCTTTACACTGGAGTAAACTTGGAACATTTATACATAAAATATTACATACAATATTTATGCGTATAAAATCTGCTGAACTGGCCATTTTCTGACTATTATATAAACTCCATGTATTTGAGAAAGCAGACTTCCTTTCACAAAAAACAATTTGTTCTAGCTTCTATTATAAAGTAATAATCCCTGAGTATCAACACTTGATGCTATTGTCATAAGCTCTCTCCTCTGTGTGCTGTTTGGTTATTTGTAGATTGAACATAAAGTGCATTGGTCTAGCAAGTATGATGTAAACGAGGAGAAGGAAAAAGATGAGGCTGGGAAAAGAGCACATACTCCATACAAAGGACACAATTTTGGGGTGCAGAACTCTTCAAAACCACTCTATGTCCAAGTTTAGCTTGGTGAGGGAGTCTGGGTGTGGGCAGATACACAGACAGTAAGCTCCAAAACTTTGTCTTCTTGACATAAGGCAGAGCCCAGTGTTTAGAGTCAGCCTTTGAGATACCTCAAAAGAAAGTGGTTGAGGGTCCCCAGGGAAGACAGCAAGCAGCAGCACAGAGCTGGTGGCCAGAGAGCACTGGGACACTTCCCACAGGAGAGGCCCTGGGACCGGCACCTGTGCCCACCCTGCCCTGCCCTCTCCCTCAGCCGCGGGGTGACGCCCCCAGGGATGGCCCAGAGGAGTGATGGGTGACAGCCACACACCTCAGCATGACCTGTGGAGCAGAGGGACCTCCTTGGAGACAGGGGAGGACAGGGCACAGACTCCTTGGAGACTTCCCAAACTAACTGCGCTTTTCCAGCACCGAACACAAAATAAGGGAATGGACCTAAACAGATAAATGTCCTCTACTGTCCCTACAAGGAAGAAATGACAGAGGATGAAAGAAAATGCAACAGTTATTCATGTTTTCACCCAATAACGTTTAGATGTGCTCAGATAACAAAATGACAAGGTCATACAAAAGTCAGTGCAATGCAGAATAGTCTGCAAATGCATTTATCTGGGAGCAGTAGGCATTTCTTGTCCTATCTATAGAAATATTTGCTGGTTTTGCAGGTTGTCTAGTGTTGATCTACTCCACAGCAATCCATGTGAGTTCTCTTCCTGCAAATTCCCCTCTTCAAAGTTATGACTTGTTCTTGCAGAAATTATTACAAAATTATCTAAAAAGCAGGTGAAGAACAGAGACTGTTCACTGAATTTTAATCTGTAGAACTGTTAAGTCTTCTTGGTTGAAGCTGGAACAGAAACTAAGCATTTTAGTGCCCTCAGAGAAATCCAGCATATATGATCTTCTCTAATTGCCTGCCAGGGAAAAGCTGTGATTTTGAAGCAATCATTGATCTGATCCCATAGTAGCTTTTGCTAAGTCGAAACACTCTGTTTTCTGCTCATTTGTTAAGTGTTGCATTGTTTCAAAATGTCCTTGCCACAACAAGCATCAACACTGAATTAACAGAATCAAGGTCTATACCCTGGAATTACAGGTTTAAAATAGATGGAACATTTAATTGAATTGCAGATGTTATGTCTAGAAGAGCAAAATACTCCGAAAGTAATTGAGTACTTTGCCATCTACACTAAGCAGAGATTTTAAAAACAGAATACTATGGACAATGCAATTATGCAGAATGCAAGCACCTGTGTTGAATGTTTCCAGTGGTATTGAACAATACACATTTTTCTTAGATTTTAGAACTTAGTGGTATCAGTGAAAATAAAATATCTAATTATATCACTGAAATCATCAGAAGAACGCAGAAGAAGCTCATTCTTCTTCCTGAGTGACATCTATAATAAATCACTAGTGGTATATTAAAAAAATAGATTATAGACACAGGAATAAGTGCTTTTCCGATTCCAAAGGAATAAAAAGGGAAGATATTGAATTATGATCTATATAATTTCAATTGTGTGCTTATCCAGTCAAAATAGGAAAACATCAAAATAGTCTGTGTGATGTTGTTCAGTTTCTTGAACTTCAGAGATTTAAACATTTGTTGTATAGAAGAAGAAAGAGAAGGTTTTTTTTAGTATTTGAAGTATAGAAACTATAGAACATATTTTTTAGTTTTTTAACACAAGCAGTTACTCTGAGCACTGAGAAGTGATGGTTGTGTGGAGTTAGAAATATATTATCAAATTTTAACTTCTCAGGTAGGAAGAAATATAGAGTTGTAGATGCTATATTAAACCATTCATCTTATCATTCATTTACCTTTCAGCTTGCAGCACAGAAGTCTGAATAACTAAGAAGATTTTAATTAAATCAAAGGACAAAGCATGACAATTTAATGACCTGATATAAAATCTCATATGTTTCCATTGGCCCCAGGAATTTTCTTGAAAGGAAAACAGCGCGAGTTAGATTTTCCGGTCTATGTGGGCTTGGGAGACTGTTCCCAAGAGACAAAACTAAGAATCAGGCTTTGTTCCCTATTGCCTTAATTCTGGATTAAATAGATACTGCAATTATATTAATTAGGCAAACATCCCAAATTGATTTTTAAAGTTATCTTCTTTGATCAACTGTGTCTTGCTTAGGCAGTCACATTTTCCTTGAAAATGAATGTGGCAAGTCTTGGTCCTCTCTGGTTTCGAAAACAAAGCAACTGATTATTTATCCCCTCTTTCCTGTTCACAGTGAAGCCATGTCTGTGATTCAATTCTAGCTTGGGCTGATAGCACACCAATCTTCTTGACACACTGAGAGGGAAAGGTATTTGGATCCCTGCTACGGCTTGGCAGGAGCTATTGATGTGATGCCTGCACTTTGTCAGACGGCGCGGGAAATTCCACAGCCCATACTCAAAGCTCTACTTCAGGCAGGGATTTCCAATCCCTGATAAGTGGGAAGTTCGTGAGATGAGAAGTCAGCCACCCTACATGCTCTGCATCTGGTGGCTGTGTCAAGGCTTTCATGGCATACTCTGGGGTCAGAGCTCCACTTAAATCCAGACACCCCTACGACAGCAGGAGTGGTGAACTGGTGAACAATTCAACTACCTTCCTCCTATTGAAAAGGAGGCTGAGGTCCCTTACTAAATGTGATGTAGCTGAAGTTAATGTACTCAAATGCTTGTATATATGGTTATATATTGAAATGAGTAATATGAAGACAATTCAGAAATCATTGCCTAAAATTTATTTATTTTCTCTTCTCTTCAAAAAGTTAAAAAATGCAGAAAACACAGGTAGTTGGGAAACTCTTCAAGAAATATTTTATTTACTTAGGAAAAAGGAATTACAAGTGAGGACCTTGCGAAGTTTTACTATATTCAAAATAGAGCTGGAAATGCTGCAATTATTGATTATCCTCTAAGTGGATTGATGATCCTCTAAACTTCTGCTTAAACTAATTATCTGAGGTTTCATCTGAGGAGAATGTAGGTTATGTTGTAGGAAAAAATTTTCAATTATCAGCATGTCCTAATAGTAAAGGAATAACTATCTGGATAAGTTTTAGACTCTCCTCTAATAAAAAACTTCAGAAACATGTTTCACAAATTTTTCTCAGATGTCTTCTCTGTGTATTCATTCTAAAGCACAGGAGAAAGTTGCATTCAGACCTTGTTTTCCTATGGCTTCAGGATTCTAAGGGAAAAGGCCAATATTATCCAGTAGTCTATATTGGATGGACATAAACATAGTTTCTACTATTTGAATCTGTTTACATTTTATGAGTTTATCTCAGACATAAGGCAAGGATTCAGATCCAATGATGTTGATTTGAAGAATACTGCTTTATTCTGTTATTTTCTTGGCTTATTTAGACTCCACCATGCATTACTCTATTATTTTATTGGCTTATTCAGACTCTCACAATGAATCATTTTCTTAGCTTAAATAAGTCAATCCCATCTGGAGCTGGTCAGAATATTTTCAGTGAAGTGAAATATGTCACTTCATCAAAGCCAAAATGTTGTATCAACATATCAGTTTTGACAAACATTTCTTGAGAAAGTTTTTGCCTAGGGTTCCCTTGTCACTTACAGCCAGAGGAGAAAGAACTTGAGCTGAAAAGATCAGGTTTTATGTCCAGAAACATACATTTCATAACAAGTTCCATTGGCAAATGTGTTTGAGGGATTTGTTTTCATTCCTCTGAATAGTGAAAACAAATTCTGAGCCCTTGAAATTTAGAGCAAAAATGGAATCTGTGTCCTCTGAACAGCTTTAATTACATCTGAGCATACAAAATGCTGATTCAGTAGCTCATATTTAGAGGATTTAGGTACACCAAAAGGCAGAAAATCAGGAAACCATAAGAAATGTGGCTGTATATTGATAGCTGGCTTCTTTTTTCTTGGAATAGCATTTATTGGCCAAGCAGCATGTAAACATCACTGAATCTTACTCTTGCCACAAAGATCTCCACAAAGTGTGCATGATAACACACTCCATCTTTCCCTTCAAAGTTTAGTAAAAGGCATAGCAAATCCTTCCTAAATTATGTAGGATACGGATTGGATCCTAAGTGTTTAGAGGAACACTCGAAGTATGTTTGCTTTAGCTCATTAAAATTTGTGGAAACTTCAGCTGTTCTGTCATGGTTAAAATGTTTTGATTGCTCCAAAATTGCTTCTACCAGCTGGAACAGGACGCTCCAGGGCACTGATGAAGCTCCATAGCTGCTCGATTGCACGCTGGAAGAAATGGACACTGTACATGACTGCAGGAATGGGGCAGGTACAGCTGTGACATAAACTGCTCTTGTCTTCCCTGACTAATATTTTACAGACATATGTAATCCCTTCTTAGCCATTAGAAAATGATCTTGCAGTATATATATATAATTTAATCAGTTATTATGAAACAGGGCAACACCTGTAGCTGGAACACATATGGTGTTATTTTCAAAATGAAGACAAAATATTATAACAGAAAGAGATGCTGGTGTTCTTCCATAAGCTTGTAAAAAAGAGGGGGTTAAAAAAAGACTTTCTGAACTGAACTTTGAGAAAGATAATTTTCTTCAAATGTGAAGGATCCACACGTTAGTGGGGAAGACTGAAGTCTGTTTTCCATCTCTCACAGAAACGTTCACAGCAGTGTTCATGGTTGCATGTGCACAGCAGTGTGTGTTGTACATTTACATGCACATCCCTCCACCTGTACAGACTGGCGCTACCAGGGGTAGGAGCTGCTCCAGGAAAGGCAGTGCTGAGGCTGAGACCCTCCTTGGTGAGGAGGAGCCTTACCAGAATAACACAACCACTGCACCTGCCCTGTCTTCTTCTCCAGGGGTGGGTTACACCAGAAACTGCTGAGAGGCAGCAGAACCAACATGTGAGAAGAGGCTGTTAAGGAAAAAAATATTCAACAGAGATTGATTTCAGGAAAGGGAGTACTAATGCTGCACAAAGCCAGATGTGTGACCACATATACACATGTGAGATTGTTCCTCTTATTCTTAAGAGTGGAGTAATCCTGTGTATCAGTACAGCCCATACTGCAATACAGGCAGTAATTTTTCTGTAGGAAATTGGTTTAATCAGTTTACAGAAATATTAAAATGTAAACTGTGGTTTTTCAGTAACCATTTTTTCATGAAACATATTACTGAATGAATTCTCTGCAAAGAAGGAAAAAAAATTCCACAACTCTGATTTCTATCCCCTTGCAGTTCACCTTTAACTCAGAAGGTCCATTTTTCTTAAGCTGTTTTTACAGCAGAATCTCAGATTTTAAGGAGTCTGGAAGACCCCATTTTATCTGTAGAGCTAATGGCACTATACTGTGATAAGACTTGAAAGTGAGAGCTGAAAACCAGAAAAGAGATGAGATTAAGGATTTTATTTTGGTTGGTACGTGGATTAGTTTCAATGGATTTATGGCTCTTGTTTGCAATTACGGAGCCAACTGCACTGCCGCCTGTGACGGTGATTTAGTGGTACCCATTGCCAAACCACATCACTGAGAGCTCTGGTAAGGCTGCAGAAGCCTTAACAGAGAGTGTGCACACTGTTGGCAGCCTCAGCCTAAAAGCCAGAGATAAACAGAATAGAAACCAATGTACAGCTTTACCTTCTGGCTCTGTAGAAACCAGCAGCCCTATACTGTGTTTTTGGCCTATCTTCTTAATATGTAGAAATAAGACCACAGCTGTTATTTTGTCTGAGACTTATAGATCTACTGCTGAGTGGGAGGATAATTCTTGTTTCTTACATATGCCACTGCATTTCTTCTGATTGCTTCTTTTTAAACTAAATTGCTAAAAATACATTTATTTTCTGATTCAAAGCAACAGTGAACAATGTTCATGAAACACTCCCAAAGAGGAAAAGAGATAAAATCTTGATGCAGCTGGCAGAATCTACAAGATAAAGTGCTTTTTAAAAGGAATAATTAAGGAAAATATCCTATTTGATAGAATAATTAAATAAAACCCTTTAATACAACTGATAGTCAATGACTCAGTGAAAAAGGAAACCTGAAATTTAAATATTAAGGATAACATCTATCTTTGCCTAGATCTGGGCATTATTGGTGCTCTCCATAAATCATCCTCTTTTTAATTTAATATGAGCATCTGTAAGGTCCAGAGATAAATTAATTGCTGCCAGATTTAAATAATACGCTTGGTTTCAGGCATTTCCTGGGGATTAATGACAGGTCAGGGGAAGCCAAGGGCCTAAAGTTCAGCCAGAAACCATTAACCTCAGGTTATCATTAACCTCAGGAAACACCCTGTGTCTCAGCCGTGTCTGTTGCTGCAGAATGGAAATGAAAAGAGCAGTGCCATGTATTTCTTGTAGGGGTTAACACCATTGCAGTTGGTACACACAGAGAATTTCAACTGCCCATGTTCTGCCTGGCCAAATGACATGAAACAAATGTGTGCAACCACTTGGCTTATCGTGGCTCCTCCAAAAGGAAGCATTTCACGCTCTAAATGATACGTTGCACGGATGACACTTTTAGGGGGAGCCAAAACATAAAAACTTGTAAGTCCATAGTCCAAGGTGTGTGTTAGCATGGGGCTGGTTGACACTTTGAGGTCAACATTGGGCTTGCAAGTGCACCTTGGTTGGGTGTGAGGAGCACATCTTCTGGTCTCTTCATTGCTGTCCTCAGCTGTTGTACAGCAGAATTTAGGTACAGGGAAGCGAGCCTCACGTTTCTTATTTTAAGTAGTACAAAATTGTGTCTGGAGGAAAATTTCAGAGTTCCCAATTCAGCTTATTAAGAGCCAAGTTTTGACCTACTTTCAGACTGCAGAGACCTCAAGAGACATAGTATCTGGATACAGAAAGTAAGAACAATATTTCTAAGAAAGTCATTTTACATTTTTCAGCCTGAAGGTTTCCAAGTGTTTTATGAGCATTTATTAATTAACACCCACAACATTCCTGTGAGATATGTGTTAGCCTAACTCTGTGCTAGTAATGACATCAGAGATGACACCAGAGGAAATCTGGGGAGGGAGGAAAAAGATGGCACCACACAGGGACTCTGAAAGGGCTCTGAGAGTTCCCACTTCTCCCTCCTTTCTGCTGTGAGCATGGGGCATACTATGGGCTCTGTATACACAGACAAGGGAATTGGGAGCTGGTGCTAATGCTGTGAGTAAAGGCTTGTAAAAGTATCATAGTAACACTAGGAGTTACTGCTCTTATTAAAAAGAAGGGAACAAGTTAATCTGAGCTAATTTCAAGGTGCAGCTGGTGTCTGCTGGAGAGAAAAAAGAAATTTCTGGTGAGCCTATGATGGTTTTCAGGTGTTGGTCCGATGAGTATTTAGGCTATGGACTGGTTCAGCTGGACTGTAGCAGTTACTTGCATGTGCAGTGGGCTTTGGATGCATCTTTCTAAGAACTAAATTCACTTACTTAATGTTAACCATGTGCAAGTGGGTGTCTAGCTTGAGCTAGACACTTAGGCTTCCTCTACAGTTAATATGATGCCTTTTATAGTTTTAAAATAAGTGTCTAAATACTTCCTGACTCTAGAAGTGCCCAGCTTTTCACACCAATTTTAGTGTGGGACTCTGAAATGCCATTATTTTTAGGAGCACAGCATAGTTGGGGTGAATATGAGAACAGGAGAAAGCCTGGCTATTCTCAGTAAGGGGACAGAAAAATGTCCTGCTGGCAAACAACTGTGTGAGTACTGTTGGTTTGGGGACTGGACAAATAATCTATATTATTAGCACAAATATATGTGCTCCCAAGCACATATACACCAGGTTGCCTTAGGCGGCAAAAAGGCCACAAGCTCATGTTGTCTTCATGGAAGGAGATGATGAATGAGTGCAGAGACATACATTGGGAACAACATTTGTAGCACATATTAATCTTACTGCAACTTGGTATGCTGACAGGTCTGCTCTTTGTTTTCTGGTCTGTTCATCTGGGTTTATTTCAATGTTCATTTTTTTATGATAGTTTTACATGCACAAATCTGTAGTATTGTACATAGCTAGACAGTTTTGTATCTGCTTTTCATTATTATGCAACTTCTCTTAATGTTACTAAAGTATTTTTTAATATATAAATCTTTATCTAGTTTATGTTTTTGCAGCCTACATGTAGCTTTTTATTTTTGCTTTTTTTCTCCTTATCTTCTTATTACCATATTTCATATGCTTCTGTTGCCAGGCTTTTTTAATTCTGCTAGTGGCAAAACCCACTCCTCTAAACCTGTGACAGTGTTGCAGGTAACCACATCACACTTTTCAGTGGATTTCCAGTGTTTAAGAGAAATGATACAGCTGTCTCTGAAAGCACATCAGGTCAAAATTGTGGCCAAACAGCAGCAGCATGACAGGAAAAAAGTGTTCCCTGGAAGCTGGTTACAGAGGAATTTTCTAAACTCCAAATAGAGAGCACACAACATGTTTCCAAATGCTGGCAGAAAAAAAATTATTAGACTTAACTAAATATCTCTCCTGCTTTTAGTCCACAGTTGGCTGCAAAGAAACAGCATTAGGCCAACTGCACAGTGCAACCTAATTTCACACAAAATACAATGGAGGGCTATGGAGTGTTCGAGTCTGAATTTCTTGTGGGCTGTTAGCATAAGATATCTCAGGTTTACTAAAGCTTGTATGCCCTATAGTTTTGATTTTAGTAAATCTTGCTCCACCTGAGCTTTACTGAGTGGAAGGAGAAGAAATTCACACTGCTTTCTGCTTGTGTAGAAGGAAAGAATGTGAGAACTCCTAATTATATCAAATACCATCTCCTCCACCTGGCCCTTAGTGCTATAGCAACTGCTTACTTGTGCAGTCCATCCTGTTTTGCACACTGCTCATGTAAATCTTACAGATACTGGTGTTACTAATCCCTGTATTTCCCAGAGTGGATAATGCAGTGCTGGTCTCTGAAGGTGAGAGGCTTCTTCTCAGCTTTTGGAATCCAGACAAAAGCTCTACTGTGTAAGCAAGGTGGGGAGACTAAGCAAGAAGGCACAAGAGCAGGGACAGTTAACATTTTAATGGTCTTTGGCCACGTTTTTCCCCCAAGCCTCGCACTTGGAGCTGGAGTAATAACCGTGCAGTGACTCCATCCCTCAGATGAAGCCACCAGCCCAGTCTGGTCCTGTATTGCTCCCTCTTAATTCTTCTCCACACAGAAAAATGCTCTGATATGTTTGACCTCTCAAAAACCCATGCTCATGTGGATTGGGTCAAATAATTGCCTTTGGGCTGGAGGAGGGTCATGCCTGTGTGCATGGTGTGTCATGGAAAGAGTTGGAGGTCCTTCATTCCCAGAGCCACGGGAAAATAAATCCTTTCTTGAGGAAATGGAGAGCAGAGCTACATCTGAGGTAATATTTATATAGAAAATATAAACCCTTTATTGAAGAGAGACACTTCCAAATCCAGCATCTGATTTTTAAATCAAAAAGTGGTTAAACTTTGTGTTTGCTTTCTTTTTTTTTGAGAGGATGATTTGGGAATAATTCTATAATTCTTTCTTATTTTAATTCCTTATGCCTAAAATGTACAATTTATGTCTACTTTGTATACATGCATATATCTTATATACATGCAATATTCATTCCCTCTAAAATAACACTCCCAGTCATTCTCAATTCCTACGACAGTAATGGCATACAGACATACAGCTAAATTAACATATTAGTGAATTTTGAAGATACTGATTCTCAAAAAGGGAAGATACATTGTCACTCATTTCTACCCAGGTCAAATAAGTTATATAAAACACCAAATATAGATTACAAAATGAACCAGATATAAGCAGTCTATTATTCCAGGTTCATGCATTCTTATTTCAATTGTCTAGAACTAAAAGCAAAAGAATATACTATATCATTAAAAATAAATGGAGGTTATAATTGCTTAAAAGATTATAGCATAAAATTTGCATGACTGATGTGCTGCAAAATACAAGAGGGATTTGCTATACAGAATTTAATGTTGCTTGCTTGAAGGTGCAGCTTGCATTTAGGCATATCAAGAAACAAGATCATTTAATGGTTTATTCATTCTATTTAACAGAATATATCCATGGCCCATCATCCACACATTCACCTGCTGTCAGCTGCTGTTGAGCTCTGTAATGAACAGCTGTGGAAAGGGCAAAAAACGTACAACAACCTCTGGCTATTTGCATTTAAGATATTTAGTTCTGTGTGAGAAGAATGACATGTAATCAACCAGACACATGAGTAAAAATAGAAGACTCCAATTTTGCCTACTATTTTTCTCTTCCCTTAGACATGGTTGCAAAATTAATGAATAATTTGCATTTTGACTTTCAGAGCAACGTGCAATTTTTATAGGGCAAAAGGTTAGGTTCTGTCTGTCCTGTTTCCGAGGGGTAATTGGAGAAGGAAAGCTCTTCACAGTATGCACCATGGGAGCAGGGCCTGATCTGTACTGTCAGTACATAAAGTCTCATTAACAGGTTGGTAGCAGCGAGCGATGCCCACGCGGCAGGGGCAGCACCTTGATAAAGAAGCAGATTGAAATAGCAGTGTAGCAACCACTGGAGCTGTACTGTGCTGGTAATGGTTTCTCTTGAACGAGGTGGGACACCGATTAAAATCTGCAGGAGGCATTGTGCAGTGACTATCAGCGCATCCCTGCTTGAAATGGGATTGCAGCTCTCTTACCTCTCTGGTGCGTTCAGATTGTCTAAGCCATCCTCGAAAATGATGGACTCAGCATCTCCCTTCACCCTCCTGCAGGGTTTGAGTGACTTCTCAGAGGCTGAAAGTGCTCCAGGCTCCCCTGGATGCTACTGGGACCCAGAAGCCAAGCCAGCCCCCCTAGAAAGCAGGAAAACAGGAGACAGCGAGGGGCAGGATCCCATCTGCAGTCCTGCTGTAGGAAGCTGAACAATAAGTAGGTCTGTTCTCAGATAATGTTCTCATAGAAGTTGCCAGACATCCATCAATTGGAAAAATATGAGGGCTCATTTGATACCAGTAGCTTTGTTTTCTGCTTTATCCACTAGTCGGAAAATTGTATTTTAAAGCTTATTTACTGGAAACCACAGGAACATTTAGTTCTTCAGTCATAGTCAGTAAAATCTGGCCAAAGGAAATACATCCAAACTTTTCCAAATAATAAACAAAGGTTCTTTACTTGTGTGCTTTTAAAGTTTCTTCTCAGCTTGAGAGTAGTGTATAATAGATGGAAATAATGAAAAAGACACTAAGAAAGTGGCATTCCATGAGCTAATTTGCAGGAGACCATATGACTTTTATAGTTGGAAAAATAAAAAGATTACACTGGAAGCTCGTAAACATTAAGCGTAGGTGCTCAAATACATTTGAACCAGTCAAAATGGCAACTAAATATTTCCAAGAATCTTCAATGAAGATATCAGCTATTCCAGAGCATTTATGGCTTTGCTAAGTAGGAAAAGAACGAGTCTGAGTTGAGAGTTAAAAGCACCATAAAAAGGTGGAATAGTCATCTTTCTGCAGTCACTTACACCAAAATGGTTTCATTTATAAAAATAAAAATTTTACACAGATCTGGAGTATAGAGAAGTTATTTTGAAAAAAAATTGAAATAATTCTCTCATTAGTTGTTAAACCAGGTTACTCTGAGCATTCCCATAAAGAGACTGCAAGCATAAGCAGAACTGCATGGATTGGAAAGGTGATCTTCAGAGTGAGTTGTCACACTTTTCCCAGCCTGTGATCTGTAAAGAGAGAAGTCAGAAAGCTTTTTTACATAAAATCACAAGAGCAGTGTCTCTTTTCCTCTGCAGTGTGATGCTGAGTGGAACTGAGTCATAGTGAGTGTCAGTCAGTACCAGTGAGGATGAGGAAAAAGTGCCAAGAGGGAAGGGCACTGAAAGACATCCCACACAAAACATGAGTTCCTTCCTTTGGAGGCTCCATGCACAACATGAGAGTCCTGCAGTTGGTCCCTGCATTCCCTGCCCATGCACTGACCATTGCACCCTGCTCATTTCTGAAGCATGGTGACAACCTGAAGCATTTCTTCTGTCAGTGACTTCCTGAGCCAGGTACAGCAGCCACCAGGTCACTGGCACTTGTGTCCTCTGCCTCATTGCCCCACGCCCAAAGCATATGGTCCCAAAATGGAGTTTCAGCATCTGGACATCCTGCTCCTGTCACATGAGCTGACAGACCAGCCATATCCTTCACCATGTGAGAGAATAAGGTGCTGCCTGGTGTGTTAGAAAAAAGAGCTATACAAGGTTGTGTAACATGGGAGGATAATCAGAAGGAAGAACATAGGAATAGTTGCTTGATACTTTGGCAAATTACAGAGCCTCAGAATATCTCAGTGTGTCAGGGTAAGAGAAAAAAAGCACAGGCTAGACATGAACTATCTTATGTGCAGGAAATGACCACAATTAAATCAAACAGTCTTTTTTAGTGTAAGTAAGGTAACATGAGAGGGTATGGGTATAGAAGTGACTCACTCGGTAGCCCCATTAGATCAAACAATTTAAACTTCAGATATTCCATAAGATTAGCTTCAGACTATTTCTGGCTACAAAGATGGAAAAGCTAGAGAAATGGCTTGAACTGTGAACATGTTAGCTTCTACAAACAGTTTGATATCCAAGTTAATAAAAATGTCTGCTAGCTTTGCTCCCAAACACAACAGCAACTCAGAACAGAGCTGGGATTTAGGGGGTTTTGCACCACTCTGCTGCCCCCAGCAGAGCCCCCATGATCCAGGCCCACATTCACAGCCCTGGGCTCAGAGATGGAAGGAGGCACAAACTGAATAGCTCAGCAACATGAACATTTGCAACTAAACCAGAAACAAACCTGGCCTATCTCAGGCTGAGAAACCCACAAAATCAAAGAAAGAAACTCACATGGAAACTAGAACCATATTCCAGCCCCAATGGTTCCTTTGGATGATTTTCTTTTTATGAGCACAAAGGTCAGGAAATCAGGCCGGATTCCAGCTGCTGCTCAAAATGCCCATGCTCCTGTTTCTTCAGCTCAGACAGTGAATGCTGCTTAAATATCCCTCTTTGAGAGTGCAACTGGTTTCTTGTCTGGGTTAGAAATTGTGCATGAGCAGGGTGCCTCACCTCCATCAGAGCCATTTTTCTGTCCATGCCCCTGTGCTAGGGCCTAGGAGCCATCAATGCCCATGGAGAAACTCCCGTGCACACACAGTGCTCCCCTGCACGCCCTGTCACACCCGCCTTTGTTTAAACATTTGTAGACTGAGAGGTCCTGTCGAGCCCTGTTCTGTGGGAGAACATATTTGTGAGACAAAGCAATGCTGTGGTCTACCAGGAGGTCTGTGACTCTCTCGGTGAATTATTCACTACTTTGCTGTGGCTTACATGCCAGGTCACCCATGTTCACGGCGGAGAATGAAGCATTATTCATTATCAACCTTTGGTTTTTTCTCTTCTAGGAGGTTTCTCCCCCACCCCTGTTGCCCTTTCAGGTTTTAACAAGACATTGCATTCTTTCAGACTTCCCCTGGGCAGCAGTTTTTTGCACTTGCAGAGGTACGGCAATAATAGAGGGAAAGCCAGAGCAGTTGTAAATTGTAGCAGTTAATGTCAAATTGATGGGGCAGTGATCAAATGAAGTTCATAACCACAGAATGCAACCTGGGGGTGGAATGCTGTTTCAAAGATTGCTAATGACAGGGTTATAAAATCATAAAATAGAAAGTTTTTTCCACTGTGAAAGTTTGAAAGAATTTATTGGGCTGACCGTAGGTGTTAGCAGTGTTAGGGTCAGGCTTTTATATGACATTTAGCACAATTGCTAATCAATGAGGGGACTGACCAGTCCATTTTGAACTGAGGGAACAACACCTGCACTGTGTTGCTATTCTTGGACACACGAGTGCATCTTTAATGATCTTTAGGTCTTCCAGTATGGTACTGTTTAATTAGAAACTGCTGATACAAAGGGAGAGCTGGCTAAAAAGAGCAGCTTTGGGGTTTTCAAATCTGCCTTCTAAGCATCAGCATTCAAGAAACCAAAGCAGTAGGGAATGCCACAACGTTAGCAGAAGGGAAAACATTTATAGCTCATCAAAGCTGGACAGCACACAGCTGTATCCCAGCTACACTCTCCAACCACAGTGCTAGAAAAGTCTCAGAGAGGAAAAAAGAGGCAAGAGCAGGAAAATATCATAAGATAAATGGGCATGGAAAATATTGAAGATGTCCCAATGCAATTTACTTATGGAAGTGAAAAATGAACAATGCAAAAGAGACATGTACTTTTATAGATGGATCCCTCTGTATTTTCAAATTTTTTTATTTACTTATTAATTTTTCTGATTTCTGCTTCAGTTGTTGAGACTAATCTGCCATGTGATTTATTATGCTTTCCTTACCCATCTGTGCATAGCTCAGTCAAGAAAGAGCAAAGCCAGAAAAAAGCCTAGCTTGAAACTGGCTTGTTTTCTCCTCATGGCAGAATATGGAAAAGGGAAGAAGCCCACTTGTAAAAACTGCTTTTGGTTAGAGAGGCACTAACATTCTCAGGTTCACACAGAACTTCCAACCTTGGCTTCCCTGCAAGAGTTGCCAGCCTTGGTCACTAAGATGTGTTACCTGAGTCCCTGTAAGTCCACACCTCACAGAAATGGGGCTGCTCTCTCTGCACAGTCACTGTGTTTGGCAAAGATGCAGGCTCAAAGCAATTTCTGGCATCATTCATTACATTCAGCTGTCCAATTTCTGATGTGATGGAGGACCTTGCCAAACAGTAATTTTTTTTTCCACTTCCACTTTTTCTGCTACTTCCCTATTTCCCATTCAGGGGCCCTTCACAGCTGAGTTTCTGAAGCTGGACGACACCAGCAACTAGAACTTCTAGTAACTAGAAGATAGTAAGGTGCTGCTTCACCCTGAAGCTCCCTAATTGCTTTCTTTCCTTATCCCAAAGGCGTAAAAAACCTTCATCTTTTGTAGTTTGTGGCCCTTTGAATTGGACAACAATCATCTCATAAATTGCACCCTTCAGAAATGTAGCTTCCAGTGTTAAGATTCAGGTCTTTAAAGGTATTTAAATCTTGAAATATTTCCAAGTTGTTAAAGCATTTTAGGCAAGTTCAGATGCTGCAGACATACCCTTGTGGGCTTTGTGTGGACACGGCCTAAGCAGTACTCCTGATGGCTTGTCAGCTCCAGAAGGTTCCTGTACAAATTCCATCAGACATTTGTTTTTTTAAACTAGGTCTTAACATAAGGGAAGAAAAAACCACAACCCCACTTTTCTCTGTTAGTATGTGGTATTGGACATCTGGCTTCTGTGTCGAAAACATAATACAGATGTTCTGCTGTGTAGGTCTACTTTGGTTGCTAGCAGTCATTTACAATGCTTATTAAGAAACAGACCATTGTGAGTCAGCAAATAATCCAGAGCCCGGTGAAAGCAGCTGGATGGGAGTGAGCTATGTACCATCACTTGAAACACTACAATAAATGCTAAATTAGTTATTGGTCATTTGGCCAATTTTGTACTGTGGATGCACTGTGGAAATGGACTTGGGGGAACCACTGTCTTAAGAGACACAGAGATATGTAACCTGGTTGTTATTTTTGGGAACAGTAGGCAGCAGATTCCTTTAGTGCAGAATCTGGAGAATATTCTCTTTCCAGTAAGTAATTCATGCCTTGGCAAAAATGCTCGAGATCTACAGCACCAATGACAATAACAAGCAGCCTGTTGCACCTTTACATAACAACTGCTACTGTTCTCACAATAGTGACCCCTAAAATAGATTAAAATGTTGAATTAAGAAGTAGCTTTCTGCTTGTAATTATTATTCCATTATTAATATTGCATTGAGATGAGTGAGTGCAGGTCACATAACAAAGCTGTTGCTTTCACAGCATTTGCAACATCAGAGAGGTTATATTGGCTACCTGGCATTTTCTTTTAATGTTAATTATGCTAATGATTTTAATATGCTCAAAATGAAGGCTTAGATTTCTGGAGCTACAATAAGGTGCTGATTTAGAAAGGAGAACAATTATGTTGAAGCATATGAAATAATAGTGTGGCAGTATGAGCAACCCTGATAGAAATCCTAAGAAGCAAAGCAATTTCAAATGGAAGATGCAGCCCCTGGCTTACTGCAAAGTGAGATACTGGATAAAGAATGTCCAAATTTTTGTATGTTTATTTTTCAAGAAAAATCTTCAATTTAGTGTCAGCAGCAGACCTATTGTTTCTTAAATGCCGTGTTTTGTGAGTGATCTGGTAAGAATTTTATCAAATCATCCATCTCATGCTCTGTTAGCACAGAGACCTGGATCCTTGCAATCTATGAGTGAAAACCATTTCCTAGAGAACACCCTACTTATTGCTGGTTGCCTGGTGACAGGACCAAAGGCAATGGGCACAAACTGAAACATGGGAGGTTTCCTCTGGACATCAGAAATCACTTTTTCACTGTGAACGTGACTGAGCACTGGCACAGGTTGTCCAGGGATGTTGTGGAGTCTCCATCCTCAGACATATTCAAAAGCTGTCTGGATATGATCCTGAGCAACCTCCTTTAGGTGTCCCTGCCTGTGCATGGGGGATTGGACCAGATGACCCACCAAGATCCCTTTCAGCCCCAACCATTCCACGATAATGGGATTCTGTCCTTTCCTCTAGGTTGGTTTTCAAGACTCCTTATTGCCACAAGGTCCATGCCAAGGTGCTGGCCGATGGGAGGTGCTTACTGATGTTTCTCATCTTAAAAGAGTGTGTTGTGTGTGTGCCCAAGTTGCAGTAAGGCAAACTGTCCTGTCATGTGATCTTCCTTTTTCCCTGACCTCTGTCCCTTCCAAGACCTCTTTGCTTGCAGCAGCTTGTCACTTTTTATTTTGATATCCTAAAATATTCTGGAAAGGACCCGTTTCTCAGATCATGTTTGTATAGCAGGTAGAAATGGATGCCTCTACTCTGAGCAGCTACTCATAGAAGAGACAGTGCTGTTACTAAATGCCACCCTGCTGGGCATAGTCCTGAAACCAAACATCTTTGCTAATGAAATCCAAATCTTCAACTTTTTCACTTTTCCTCTTTTGCAAAAAAACCCCCCAAAAAACAACAACAACAAAAAAAAACAAACAAAAAACCAAACCAAGACAAACAAACAAACACACCACAAAAACCCATGTAACCTAGTCTTTTTGTAAAGGCATGTGACTCAGCCATGCTAAATTAGGGGTCAGGTTTGTGCCTCCTAGCCATGTTACATCAGGAATCACAGGGACAAACACTGTTTTTTCAGGGCTTAGAGGCTGTAGGAGCACTCACGGAGTATAGCATGAGTAATGAAAATAAAGCCATGTTAAAAAGCTCCCTCATGTTATTACTTGGCAGTTCATTAAGATATACCTTGTTTACCTGCTGCAGCCTGCACACCAGATTTAGCTCTCTGCAGGAATCTGAAGGCAGTTAGTATGCAGAAGCTGTGAATTGCAATGAAAAACAAAACACTTCTGTTTCATGATTTTGTGAAAAGCAAAGTAATTAAACAGTGACTGAGAGCCTGCTCGTCCCTTCCAGATTTTTCCCCAGGCAGATAAAAGTGTGGCACAGAAAAGCAGGAAAACAGATCTGATGATCTTTACTTATTGACAGGCTGGGAAACACGGAACATTTCCTCTTCCTGTCTTTGGGCTTTCTGTGAAAGCTTATAATCTCCTTTGGCTTGTTAACCACTGCTGAGGCAGGCCAGAACTTATTTGCATTCTTGTGTTGCTCAGTGACCCTCCAGTGATGTCAGGTAAGAACACTGATTTTTAATTAAAATCTCAATTTTCTAGTACATTTCACAGTTAATACATGGTGAGAAGTTCCGACCAACTACATTGTTTTGCTAAGCCATGTGGGTTCAGCTGTCTTCTTAATCACCTCTAAAGCAAAAAGACACAACTTCATTCCTGAAATGAATGAAGGACAATGAATATGTGAATGGTTGATCTACCATATGCCCCAGAAGTTCCTCATTTGAAGGAAGCATTGAGTGTGAGAACAGGAAAACATCCTGTGTTTAAAGATTTAAAAGCCCATGATCGCCCTGTGAAATGGTACACAGCAAGTTGCTGTGCAGCATACAATAAATTGCTGGTTAATGTGTTCCCATGTTATTTGTTTTACTCATTCTGGTTTTTTAGGCCTTTATGAGCCCATCACAATAGGCACACATGAGACCCATTAGTGACTTTATCATTGGTCTCTGATCTAGGCAAGCATTATTCACCTTGTTATACCAAAGGTCATGAGGTGTCAGTGCCAAGATCTCCAGCTGGTATAACCGGTCCACTGGAGCAGAGAAACCTCCAGAGATACAAGAATTTACATTTGCACATCCAGGGAGTAAACAACTCACCTGAGGATGCGCAGAAATTCTGTGGCCCAGCTGGGAACTGAATTCTCGTCTGAATCTCCGGCTCAGGATCGCCTTCCTCACCTGCCAGTGCAGTGCCTGCAAATGCCGTTAAATATTTATTTTGCCCATTCACAAGCCATCACACTCTCAGTAAGGATGGTTGGCTGCACACAGCCGGCCCTTCAGGAGCAGGCACAATGACTGAGGATGTTTCCTGCTCAACAACCATTCTTCCATCCTTTTTGACTGTTGTAGTTGACTGCTCCCCCAGACAGGGCTTTTCAACATTTTCACTGAGTCAAAAAAAAAAAAAAAAAAAAGCGGTTCTGAACTGCTTGCAACATTTAATTCACCTTGAATCATTTGGTTCCACTTTGAGACTTCGTAAAAATAACCCAGGGGCCAGATTCACAAGAGGAATGAGGTAATTCAGAGAAGCTGGTATTAAAGCTGTTCCTTCCTCCCGTGCCCTAGATCCCAGTCCAGGCTGGACATTCACATCATATGTGGGAGACCTTGGGTCCAATTCCCTTTTTGTCTGGTCAACAGCAGGAATTTTAACCTCAGGCTGACCCACTCAGAAAATACCACAAGTGCTAAGCTGCAGTGAGTGCTGAGGCAGGGGTCTCATGGCTTTTCTCTTATGCCTGGACCACTTAAAAAAGAAAACTTAAATACTTACTGGATAAAAAAATAGTATACATCTCTCTAAGTTGATGATTAGGTCATTTGACAAGGGAAACTTCAGATTTTTGGTTGCTGCTTCAGTGTATGTTTATTCATGAATATGAGTGGAAGCATTTCAACAAGAGAGAATAAATGACCCACATTACCCACCACCCACCTCCCAGCGCCAGGGAGCTCTCCTGGGAAGCAGTGCACTCAGTTTCTGGCCTGGTGCATGTCCTACCTACTGGGAAATGAAGTTTGGGGTGAGAGTGGGGAAAGGGACCACTGGCTCATCTCTGAAATTTATGCTCTAGGAATTCAAATCAGAATACACAGATAAATTTTTGGGACAGACTAACTCTTCAGCAACAAAAGTCATCATCCACCTCCACCTACACCACTGCTTGTAAAGTAGAAGGCTGACAGAAATGTCCACCAGAATGTAACACTCTGTGCTATCTCTTGCCCAGGGTCTAGCCAGGGAAAAAACCTAAGAAAACATCCCCCAGACTTGCAAGGTATGGGTGACCAGGAGGGTAATTGTCAAATGTTGAAGGCTGTATTTTCCATTTCACCCCCCTCACCTGGCCTTCTCTGCCAGGGGACTCAGAAAAATGAGGTTTCTAGATCATAATCTGCAGAGAATTCCTTATAAACCCCTTGGATAGGTTTCAGTTTTTAACATTTTACTGAACCAACTGTTATTCTTCTGAACAAAGAAGCAAAAAAAAAAAATCAAAGCTTTCAACTAGGTCATGCTAGTATTATCATGAGTGAGTGTGAGCGGTATCATTTCACACATACTGCATCTCTCAATTAAGGAAAATGCCAGACTTCTGTTAGCAAGACAGCTGGTGGTACTCAGTGACTAAATATAGTACTGTCATCACCTAGGAGCGCAGCCAGGACATTTTAATGGTTGGGACAACTGATATTTCAGTTTAGCCAAAACAATTTTTAATCACACACTATTATTTTAAATAGCCAGTGGACAAAATCAGTGAATGAATGCATTTGTAATATATTTTAACAATTTTATTTATTAGGTCAATTTTTAACCAATATTCAGCTGATCTTAAAAGAAATTCCACATATTGTGTATATTTGAGATAGAAAAAAAATTAGCTAAGTAAATACAGCTGGCATTCAGCTGATTCTTTGATTCTCTATACGTTAGATAGACTAAACTCCCTTAGACAGTCTTTTTATTTTGTGTACAGTCCCTTGATCAGTGGGGCTTGGATCCTCTAGAGAGTGATTATTAGGGATGATTCCATTGCAAAGGGGAGACAAAGACCAAATAAAATATCTGTAGCTCATCTTAAATGAAGCCTGATCCAGTTCACCCCATATTTGATGAAAACAATTTAATCTTCAATTACAGCTGGAATAATTCCTAAATTATGTCAGTTCTGAGAGAATTTACTTTCCTGAAAAATGTCTTCTGGGCTGAGGGGGAAAGTCTTCTGGGTTCTCACCTCTCTATCAACATCCCAGGATTTTGCATTTTTGTGTTAGCATTCTTTGTGTGTACTGTGGAACAAGCCAAAAGAGGACACACAGTTAGGGATTGCTAAGGGTGAATGGAAACAGCTCTCTGCACATCATGCTATTGTACCTTTAAGGTCCATGAGCCTGAGCCTGCCAGGTTTACAAACACGGGCTGTGCTCATGTGTAGCTGAGGCACAGAAATGAAGTGTCTGTTTCTTTCCTGTTTCCAAAAAATACTGAGCTTAGATCTGGTTTAGCTGTGACTGAGTAGATATTTCAAAATGTTTATTAACAGTTTTATTGCTTTATTTCTGCTGCCAGCTCTAAACAATAGGGGCCAGGAACACCAGCTTTGTTTGTACTTATATTAACATGTGGCTGCCTGTGGACATAAACTCAGAGGTATCCACTGCAGCCAGTGGATTAGGGACTTGTTAGTCCTGCTACATGTTGAATGTGAGCTGGAAAATGACAATGCTAGAGAGCTATCTCAAAATGAAGATAGAGGCAGGTTTTCCCGTGTGAAAACCTCACTGATTACATCTGTACTACCAGTAGTGTTGCCTGGAACAGATTTTTCAGCACCTATCCTCTTTTAGTACCCTCCTTAGCCAGAGCAATGAAGAGCATTTTAATACTGAGTTAATTTTTGTTTTTGTGTGATAATGTCCTGGTTTCAGCTGAGATAGAATTTATTTTCTCCTTAATAGCTGGTACAATGCTTTGTTTTGGATTCAGTATAAGAAAAATGCTGATACCACAGTGATGTTTAGGTTGTTGTTGAGTAGTGCTCACCCTGAATCAAGGATTTTCCAGTTTCCCATGCTCTGCTAGGGAGGAACTGCACCAGAAGCTGGGAAGGAGCATGGCCAGGACAGCTGATCTTATCTGGCCAAAGGGGTATGCCCTGCCACAGAATGGCATTTCCAGTTTATGAACTGGGGAGAGCTGGCTGGAAGGGGCCAGTTGCTGCTTGGTGATATGGCAGGCCTCAGTCAATGGGTGGTGAGTACTTGGATTGTACATCACTTGTTTTTTCTTGTGGTTTAGCTCTCTCCTCTTTTATTACAATTATTATTACTATTTCCATTAATGGTATTACATTATTTTACTTTGTTTCAATTATTAAACTGCTCCTATTTAAACACTTGTGTTTTGTTTTTACTCTTATGATTTTCCTCCCTATTCCACCAGGGGTGCAGGAGAGCTGAACAAGTGGCTGCCTTGAACTAAGTTGCCATCTGGAGTCAAACCATGACAGATAAAAGACAATGGGATTGAAGCTAGAGAGAGAGAGAAAAAAAAGCTTGAATGCACTTATTTTTATGTGCAAGCTCTTTATCCATGCAGTCAAGCTACTATGTGCAGCAGCAGTGCAAATTTCTGTCTTGGTCTCCTGGCCAAGTTTTCCTCCATTTTCCCTGCAGCCTTGACCCTCACAGGGCTGCTTTGCATTGGACCCACACCTGGATGAAGACTCCCTGTGGCAGGACCACCAACAGGCAATGCCAGAGCTGATGATGTCTTGTTTCAGTCACTCCTCCCTTCAGATGTGAATAGGAGCTGGTGCACATCTAGCCACAGAGCTCAGCAAACAGAGGTGTGTGGGTGCTTTGTGCTGTCACTGCCTCTCACCACGGTGCTTGCATCCGGCCAAGAGGGCTCAGCTGGACGGGGAATAAACTCCTGTTTTCCTGAAGGTGACAAGAACTTCTGCTGGTAGCAATCAGCACAGCTCCCCTTCCTTGGGCCCTGGGGGAAACTGCAGCTGTGTCAAGTGTTGTAAGGAATACAGTTCTCCTCATTGCTCTCTACCAAGAGGTCTTCTCTGACAAGGCTGTGCAGTGATGGGGCATGAGGGAAGAGCTTCAAGCTGAAAAACGAAGGTTTAGGTTAGATGCTAGGAAAAAATTATTTATTCAGAGTGTAGTGAGACACAGGAATGGGCTGCCCAGAGAAGTTGTGGATGCCCTAACCCTAGAAATGTTCAAGGCTAGGCTGGATGTGGCTTTGAGCAAGCCAAACTAGTGAAAGTGTCCCTGTGGGGCATTAGGATGATCTTTAAGGTCTGTTCAAATCCAAACCATTCTGTTATTCTGTGATTCTAGGATCACTGGAAAATAAATAATAATCTGTAGGAAACTGTGTTTTCTGCCATCCCAGTGCTGTTGTGCTGGTATGAGGGGAGTGCTGGAGTGCTGAACATGCAGCTCCTGACACCTGTGAAGCTCACCAAAGAGAGAGCCTTCTTCTTTCTTCTCTTGCCATTACAGCTGAAGAAGGTCCAGAAGATTTAATATCTGGCAAGCAAGTTTTGATTTTGGATTATTCTCTTGCTTGAATAGAAGACATCTATAGATAGGCAGACATCTATAACAAGGACAATTAATATATCCTTCTATAGAAAAGCATTTTTACCCCACTCATTCATTCTTTGTTCATGGACAATGGTTTTTTTATTTATGATTGCTTTAACAGCTCCATGTTTGCAGCCAAACCAGTACTGTCTGTGAATGATGTAATAACTGTGATCATAACCAATAAATCTGTCCTTTGAGAGGTGTTGCTAGCCTTATTACTTTGTTTTTAACCTTACTTTACTTTTAACCTGATAACTTTACAGCTTTAGTCAGCAAATTATGATAGCCTTTCTCTTTTAATAGAAATGTTTTCATTTCTGCTATGCTAAATTTGTTGTTTTAAAAAACTTTTTTTGAACACCACAGGAAGGCATAATTGGGAAGTATTAATTTGTGCTTGAAAAGTATATTTAAATTCTTCTTCTTTGAAATGAACACATACTGTGACCTAGTTTTTATAAACAAAGAAAGAAATAAATGCCAGATCTGAAAAGTAGATTTAGCTAGATAATATTCTACTTTTTAATTATTTTTCAAATGTAAGAGGTGATTTCACCTATTTACATATTGCTAGAGGCTAAGGGAAGAAAAAAGCATTCATCCTGAGTTGAGTTCAGAGAGTCTGCGTTGCCAAAAATGAAGCCAAACATATTAATATACAGGCTCTCTCAAAGTCTCAGAAGCATCAGGAATCCATTTGAAAGAAGAGGAGCTGGTCTGGTTTGTCAGTCTGGCAAGTACCAGTGGAAAAATCCATCATCTACCAACAAATACATGCTTGCACAGTCAGTCCTAGAGCCGTGAAGGGTCTGCAAAGCAGCTCCACTCCCAGGAGCTGAACCCCTGTTGGTGCCTGAGGCCGTGTTGGCTCTGCGAGGGAGAAAGGCAGACACAGGAATGCAGAGGTGAAATATCCTGCAAAGATGATTTTTCTACAAAATATTAAATTTGCTTAGTATAAAATTTTACAAGCATATCCTGGACCACCCAAAAGTTGTAGTGATTAATCCAGAGGTCTACCCTGTCCTTTATGTGATTACTTTTAAATGTTCATTCATTGCGATATACTTCACACTGTTAAACACAGCCACATGGAGCGTGTTTGTAAAGTACACGTGTTGTCTAAAATGTACATGAAATTTAAAGGTTCTCTTGTTACCATACAGCTCCAGATATAAATTCCTTTTTTTCATGAATTCAACAGTTGGATGAAGAAACCTCTCCAAAACTAAAAAGAAAGAATGATTAATTAAAGAACCTGAGACTTAAATGCAGACTTGTTCTTACTTTACCAGACTGTAAAACTCTTACCTTAGTGGGTACACAGACAGGCATATGTTCACAACTGATTTTTTGGCAGATAATTGAATAAGTCTTGTAGCAATGGCCTCTTTGGACTACCAGAGAAAGCACTCCATGAAATGGACATACTTTATTTCACAGGGAGGGGGAAAAGCTTTGGTGAATTTTCCAAGAAAAATTCCAAGGCTTACGTGAATACGTTCACCTAGCAGCTCCACTGACGTGAATCGATCTATAAACCCACATGTGTAAGACAGCTATGAGTAGTAAAAGTAACAACTCCGAGCTATTAAGACGTCTAAGTATGTCTTTACATAAAAGCCTTAAAGGGCTGCACAGGGAGTCATTACAGTGTATTATGTCAGGACCTTACTTACTCAACACGTAGAAGTTGACACTGACACTGTCAGCTGTGATGTAAAATGCTTGGAGGCTTGTTTCACAGGACAAGCGTTTCCAAAGAGTTCAGCACCCACCAGTTCCCATGTAGGCAGCTAAATGAGGTGATGAAACTTTAAATGCTCTCAGCTTTCGTGGGAGCTGAAGTCTTTTGAAAAATACAGCTTTCCCTGGGGTAACTGTACCATTTGAGCTCCTGGAGGGGTGATGAGAGGGACCAAGTCAAGTACTGTTCCCCTGTGAAGGTGGCTGCTGACAAAGTCTTCTGAACCCCCATGGAATGTCTAAAGCACACTGAAGGAACATCTCTGCTTCATCTGTAACATCTATGCCATAGCTCAGTGTTAAGGAGATTAATAAATGAAAGAAACCCAAACAAAGGATTGTCTCTGGAAATGTCCTCTCTCAGATCATAAGACAACACTATATTAACTGTGTGAACATGGTATCTGATACAGCAGACTATTATTCTGAATTTTCCTATTCAAACATCATATTCCAGTGCACATGAAAGCCAGCATAATTCCCAGAATGCCTTTATACCCTAGTAATTTTATTTTAAAAAGATGCAAACAAAACAATGTGTTAGATTGCATTCTGAAACTGTTCAGATGTTTTATGCTATTCCTTCAGCAATAAAAGGAACATGAAAGTCGTGAGGCCAGACTGAGTCTAGCTGTTTTCTAGCTCTGTCAGGCTGGGGTGGAGACGAGGCACCTGGAGCCCTTCAGAGAGCTGTCCCACACTGATGCTGGCTGGGCCCTTGCTCTGGACCCCTGAGGGGCACAGAGATCCCTGTTGGTGAAGGAGATTGGCTTTGTTCATGTTGTTAGAGGGGAACACAGAAGGAAAAGCCATCAAGGGCTGTCAGACATGAAGACAGCAGAAATTACATCACAAGGTGGGGCAGGAATGGGAAGCATGGCTGTAAGGCTTTGCCCTCTTCTCCAGATCCTCCTCAGGCATCAGCTGATGGCCACTGCCTTACTGCTGGAGGCAGGACAGCAGGTTGGACTGGCCAGCTGCCTCTCCATGAGTGAACTGTCTGGTGTCTCACACCGTGACCCAGATGGGTGGGTGGAGAGGGTCCCTAAATGTCACCTAACTCCCTGGAGAGGCCAGTCTGCCAGGCCTGCCTGAAGCCACTGCTCACTGCTTGCCTTTTTGGTGGCATGGTGCCTCCATGTGCAGTGGCCTTTCCAAAGACAAGGGTGTGACTTTGCACTTCCATCTCCAGCTGACCCTCCCAGAGTCCAGTAGAGTCTCCCAGTCAGCTGTTTCTGAGTTAATTAAGCTTGTATTTTCTCCTGGTCAAGTACTTCAGCTATTCACTTGTTTTCTCATCAGAAGCCATGGTGATGAGAGTTCTTCCCTGACTGTGCACAGGTCTATTACCTATTGTCTAGAGTAAACTCTGAATTTTAAGTCCCAAGTGCACACACACACACAAAAAAAAATTAAAATAAAATTATATGTAGTCTTGACCTGATTGCATGAGCTACAGAGGAAACATCACTGTCTTGCTGCCTGCATCCAGGTAGTTCTGTGCACAGCATGGGAATGTTAAATTGCTCTTTGGATGTGATGATCTGTTCTTAGTAACAAGTCTCAGTGACATCTTTAATTTTGTGTCCTTTTAGCATCTCTATTTTGCGCTTTGCAACCTCTTGCAAAGTGGTCTTTGCAAAGTAGTCTTTTTCTGCAGTTACAGAGGCATTTTTAGTAGAATGATACTTTGTCTGATTGATTTGAGTAATACATGTGTGATCTGATGCCTCTTTCTCCTGTCTACTAGGAGATAAAGATGAGATCGTTTTTCAGTGTGGTATATTAGGATAACAACCCATTCCAAAATTATTCTATATTCCATGCAAAAAGCTGTGGAAAGGTTTAACCTTCTGCAATTTAACTGTAAGTTACACAGAGAGAAATGGATTTTCTGTAGGCAAAATAAGGAGAAACACAGGAATGATGACTAGGAAAAAAAATAATTAAAAAGACCAAGTACTTTATTCCTTCTCAGGCTCTTTCATCTTAACTGACATTCTAAAAAATGGCCAATCTTAAGACTATGATTTATTACCTTTAAAGTTTTAAGACTTGCCTTTTTTTTAAAGCTTTGTCAGTTTTAAAACTTCCATGAGATTCTGTTTTGAGTCCTTTGAGAATTAATAAGCAAAAGGTTTCAGTTGCAGACAGAGACACATTTTTCACGCTTCCCTCCCTCCCAGTGACTTGTTTTCCATGTTCAGCCTCTGCAGAATGAAAGGAGAAAAAAACTGCAGCCAGCAATGTCAGTTCATGTTATTGTTCTGCATAGAGAAATGCCTTAGCCAACATTTAAATGAGGCTTTGTAGAGTGTAATAAAAAACCCAATTGAATCTCTTCTGACTTCCCTACTTTACTTGGTTATTTTCCCAAGTTCAGACAAAAGGCTGAGATTCATCTGACTTGTGCTGCAGTACATGAAACTTAAATTTCCCACTAAGCTATTTGCCTAAGTTGGCCCCACAGTCCCATCTCCCCATAGATGGAGATAAATAATCCAGATAGTGTTTTATCCCTTTCTGGGACTGCTGAGCTGACTTGCACTGTGGAAGAGCCATCTCTGTTTGCAGGCAAAAGACCACCCAGCTGACCAGCCTAACTGGTGTCTACATTTTGGATGGCTAAAGTTTGGTGTGATTCATTCTCCTGTAAGTTCATCTTTCCATTTAGGAAAGCTCAGGGTGCAGAGTACCTAAAAAGACTGCAATGTTGGTCACAAAAGCATCCCCTCCCTTTCAAATTTCCAAAGACACGACCATTTTGGTATTTCCTATCCCTGACATGATTTATATATTTTTTTACACATATATATATACAGGTGTCATCAAATAGAAAAAAATGGAGGAAAAAATTTTGACTAAAAAATCATGAAAGAATTGAGCTGGTCACTGGTCTGTGATTCACTAAGTCTGTCTCTATAAAATGAGTTGAAATGAATTTCCTGGTATGAATAAATCCCCAAAGTCTCATGAATTTTAGAATGAATGTTTCTGAATGTGTTAAAATTCATACGGGAAATGAATTAATCATTCTTCCTTATTTTCTTGTTGACAAAGTCTTCCTTCTCCTCCAATCAAAGCAAGGGCTACACACTGGGTTACTGGCTGTGCTCAGTGAATGCTGAGTAGCACCCATCAGCTGAGATTTTGTCACTGAAAATATTTGCCAGAACCTTCAGTATGCAGAATGCATTAGAATGAAATCAGAATTTATTAGCAAGCGATTCAGTGACTGCAGAACTGTCTGGATTTGTGAGTGGTTTAGCAGTCTGTACACACATTCATGCTTTGTATTGGGCACACCTGTCATTTAATTAAAAAAGGAAATATGAATTAACTACATCGATTTGAGCAAGCCATGTGGATTTTGGTGAGGTAGTAGCAGACATGACAGCCCTCTGCACATTGTTTGAGCATGTAACTTACCTGAGGAATGTGGACAAATTCATGTAACTTACCTGAGGAATGTGGACATTATTGTCACTACTTCTAATATAACCAGATTCTGAAGTCTTTATAAATGCACACTCTGTATTAAAGCTCGAGAAAATTTCATGTATGTTTTTGTTGGTATAGGACAGGGTAAAGTACAAAAGAAGAGACTCATATGTGTACTTTTGTGTTCATGCATATTAATGAATATATATGCAGTGCAGTACAGTACAATATATGTATTATATATATTACAGTACAGTACAATATGTGTACTATTTCATGATAATACATTTTCCCTGACTGCACAGCATTTTTCTTCTCTTCTTGAGAGTGCACTGGATGACACACATTTTCTTCAAGAGAAATCTGGTGTTCATGTAGTCTGAATGTATTTTGAGATTGTCCAACCTACATTGTAGTCTGAAATCAAAAGTCTTTCACAAATAAACTAGATAGGAAGGAGTGAAAGAAATGTCTTCAGTCTCTTCCTCTCTTTTATAATATTTTCTCACCATTTGGAAATTGTGAAGTATTGTGACTACACAGATTTTACATGATACTTTCAATTATTTTTCTACAGTTACTGCAATGGTATTATTGATATTGACATTATTGATAAATTTGTATAAACCAAATCTTGATCTGATAATGCAGGACTCTCCTATTTGGTGATCTAATCCTGCTGATTACCCCTTCTTTATGCATGAATGCCAGCGTGTGCAAGTGCCTTCTGTATGTGCTGCAGCATTTATAGGCCAGGGCTGACCTTTGGGTAGTCTGGGAAGGCACCTGGTATCTGACAACACCATCAGGACTCAGAGCACAATTGAACTGCTGTGAGATTAGCATTAGTTCTGCACTTAGACTGTAATTACATGGCTGGTTTGGGATGGAAATTACTGGTTACACTGCAGGGCTCTGCAGCCACTTGGGACCACATTCACAGGGTTAACACACACAGAGTTTAGTTTCCTTATACTTCCTTTCTGTGTGTATCCAACCCCCCAAAGTCATTTTTTTGAGGTGGATTATTTGAAGGACATTACATGTCCACAGCATGTGCATGTTCCATATGATCAAATGATGAACATCCTGTGAGCAGTTTCTTGGAGGGCCAAAATCCCTGTTGGCACAGCTGCATGGAGTCATTAGTGTTACACCAGCAGGAGAGCTGACCCCAGCCCTTGTTTAGTGATTTGAGTGGCCATCTCACCATGACGACATTCTATCATTTCCAGGAACATGAATTTGGAACAGACAGTTATTTCAGTGGCACGATGTTGACAATTGTTTGGTTTTTAAGGAGTTACCACATAATGTTAAACTAGTATCTTGCCTTAATGTGAAATCTTGATGCAGTGTATCTTATGATCTCTTAATCTGGGAAAAAATGTAAACCAAAAGATAATAAACATAAACAGTGATTGAACCACAAACATTCCTCAGGGTAAATGATAATATAATTAAACTTTAACTTCACAATGCAGATTCTTTTAGTGCATAATTGAAATTGTGTAAGATGCTTTGGCAATACGTTTGACATTAACTGAAAGCAAGTAATTTTAGGAACCAGAATCTGATCTTCCTTTTATTGACATCATTTGCTCAGCTTCTGCAGCTGTGTCTATACTACAGCTTCTTTGTGGTGTGCTTCACAGACCCACTCCTGGACAGTCCCTCCCTGTGTCCTGGCAGCAGGCTGGAAGGACATGGGCCTGCATGCCATGCCTCTCCAAAGCTGAGATCCTTTAAATGAAACCCAGGCATACAGGGAACACAAGGATCTGCAGGGTGATGGGCTGCAGAGAACAGGGACATGGAGCACCAGGCCTGCCAGCAGACCTTCCCACGGCTGGCATCCCCTCCTGGGAGTGTCACTGGCCATACCAAATTCAACCAGAGGCCCATGTAAGCTACTTGTCTGCTGAGAGTGTATGCTTGCGAAGAGTATGAAAGCATGTAGTGTTGCTCTCTCAGATATCTTCCTATGTGTCTGCAGTCTGCTTTCAAATTTATGAGACTGGATGATTGAAGCTTCCTTCATCTTTCTCCCTGCACAGGGCTTTCTAGACATCTTAGTCAAAGGAAATGTTTTACAGCTCACACTTCATATGGTCCTGTTGCAGCTGTGAGGCACTGCCATCACAGCAGCTGTGGTCCCACACCATTCTCAGGGCAGCAGAGATCAGGCAGGAGCCTCCTCCCAGGGACTCTGCTGCACACCTGAGACACAGCTAGGATGGCATCTCGGATTTGTCTTCCTTGCCCTAGGCCCATATGATGGCCTGAGCCCCTATGAAGTACATGGGCAGTGTTAGAACCAGCAAAGGCACTCCTGGCAGACCTGTACCTGCTGTGACTGGGCTGCAGGTAGGCCTGTGCTTGGCTCTGTGGAATACACATTGATGGTAAGTGAAGAAAGACAGAGAGAACAGGAGACAGGCCCTCACTGGAGAGCTCTAGGGACTGACTGCCCCAGCCACATCAACTAAGAACCACCAGCAGCCATAGCCAGCACTAAGTAAGCAACATCGGTTCCGTAGTACTGCATGACTGCATAAACAAAAATAATAAAATTTAGAAATACACATAAATATATAAATGAAAAAAAAAAAGTCTCACAGCTCTTTGCTGTGCTCTGAAATAAGGCTCTTTGGAAAAACTGGGAATTTGGGAGTTATTGAGGGTTACAAGGTCGCCGAGCAGTGTTTCCCAGAGCAGTTGACAATAGCCTCTGGAGAGCTGGATGGTCACATGTTAATGGCTCCTCTTCATTCTTTCCAACCACGAAATTACAGCCACAAGAATCAAGAGCTACATTCAGTACATTCTTAGCATAGTGGCTCTCACACTCTTTCCACAGTAAGGAGAGGCAGTTTCTACAAACACTGTGACTGAGAGTAGCATCCAGAAGATCTGTGCCCATGAGACAACCTGGGTTTAAAGTTATGGACCAACCTGAGAAAAAGTCTGGAAATTTGCTTAATGCTGGTAGAAGTTCACATGACTGGCACTTGGGCAATAGGGGTTTCCCAGAAACAGGAGCTGGTGCATTTGTGAAGATGGCTCCTTCTGTATCAAACAGACCATGATTTGTTTCTGTGATAAGAATCGAATGTACAAATATTTTTATTGAGATTCTTCTACTTTCTATGCAAATCTGATATTAAGTACTGCTGGACTTCTTATAGAATGGGCACAGGAATAAAGAACTCTTATTCTGCAGTTCAAAATCCAGGATTTGTCCACAAATGGCTTAAAACTTTTGATAGCTGATACTCAATGTCACCAGTCAGCATACACAGCAAACAGCTGTGCCATCAAGCTGAACTTGTTTCACTCCCTTGCCATTGTCACTCATTTGAGAAATACCTTATTTTTGGAAATTATCTTATGTTTAAAAAGAACAATTGACAATCAGCCAGGGTACAAGAAAATTCCAACGTTTTTCTGTTAATGCTTTTCAAACTTGAAGTAAATTCCTGGTGAAAGTCTCTTTCAAATTTATATGATTCAGTTTAAAAACCCCTCAGATTATATGTCTTTATGGCCCAGATTTAAATCAAATTACCAATGCCATTGATCACAAGGGTAGAGTTTTGAGTTCTAATTAAACCCAAAGTAAAAAAATTGCAAAAAATTCTCAAGTAATTCATACACTCCTGATTTTCAGCCACAGATAGGTAATGGTCACTGATTCTAGTGACTCTCATACTACATGACATGGTCCAATATTCAAACAGGTTAAAATTATGTTGGTACAATTTAGAGAGAGGAGTAGTGGACCCTCAGAAAAAAAAAATTATTTTGGAAAATACCCATTTATCAAATGCCTTTCTCAGTGTGAGTCAATACTTTTAGGAATACTCTGTGAGAATCCTGAGTTGCTGTCAGTGCTCTCAGAGCCTGGAAATGGCCATTCCAGGGGCTGAGCCCAGGGTCCCACACACTGCAGAGCATTGCCTTCTCTCCCTTCTGGGGAGAAGCTGAATTCCTTCCTTCTGCTGCACTGCTTACCTGTTTTCTGGCTAACAAAGGCCCAGTTCCTGCTGAGAAAATGGGCCTTGAGGAAACTTTAGAGACATCTCTTCTTGAAGAGAAGTTGCAGCAGCACTGGGGCACCTCAGAACTGTGGTCAGCTGAGAAGCTGCTGCTCGTGCCTCTGGGCAGCCCTTGGTGCTGCAAAATGCCTTCTCCTGGATTTAACTCAGGAAGGAGACAGCAGGGAATGTGTCTGCTGTGCATGACAGACTGGCTGCACCAGGCAAGGCAATCAGGACACCTCATGAGAAGGTAGCAAGAAGTTTAAAGGTGAGAAGAGGCTGTGCTTTTTCACATGACAGGGAATGAATTTGTGGACACAGCTGCACTGTGGTTTTTGCACTCAGGTGCTAAAAGGACAGAAACAGGACTAGAAGGATTTTTCAGTGGGGAAATTTGAAGAGAAACTTAAAACACCAATTTTTCAGAGAAAAAGAAAACATCTTTTTGCAATAGAAAATGTTCTTGCACTTTTCTCCCTCATTTGTTTGGTATTTTTCCCCTTCAGAGACTGGATCCCAGATTAGCAGGGTTGCTAGTCAGAGCAGGTGCAAGGGTGGCATGTCTTATTTTCCCATGGCAATGCTTCCTAAAATTCAGAGTAAGTTTATGATGTTTAACTAAACCAAATATGTGGTAAAAAAAGGTAAAAATGGTGCATCAATCTGATTGAATACTTTACTGCTACTATGAGACTGAAACAATGCATACATTGCTTCAGCCACAGCTTGAGCTGTGAACAGTTTATCTTTCCATTTATAGGAAAGGTCAAGACAAGTTTGAGTCACCTTTTCAAGAGACAGCTTTTCTTCTTCTTCCCAGCCACAACATTTGTCTGGATGCCCAAGTGTAGGGGCTGCTGAAAGGAAGCTCCCTTGTCAGTCCATCACGTCTGGGCTGTGCTGTGCCCCAGAGCCCACATTTGCAGCCCAGGCACGCTGCAAAGTATTTCCCTAGGCTTTGGTATGGGGGAACAAGGAGCATGTAGAGAGATGGGACACTTGTAACCCAGATTTGGGGGACAGACTGGTTTCCTTGGGCATTGATAATGGATGGAAGTGGGCTGCACGTGATGCTTTTTTTCTTTTGGGATCTCATCAAGAACTATCCAGAGGGTGGGATAAAATTATCTGTTAAACAGTCTCAAAATCCTCCTAAGAAAATAAAGCCATATTTCTGTCTTGCACTGTCAGTGCCAGAATACTGCAAAGCAGCTGTCATGTCACACTCCTGCTGGACATTTGTGGGCTTTGTAAGCACAAATGCCCTGTTTGGACCAGTGTATCTCTCTATGCTGCTGCTTAAGAAAAGAAGAATAAAAATGGGAGATATCCCAGCCCAATCAGATCCTTGCAATGAGGGAAACTCTGACAGCAACTGTTCAAATGAAAAGAACTAAACAGTTCAGCTGATCTCTTCCATTTGTATGAGGTTTAGGAACCAGTTGCTATGGCAGTAAACTATGTCAAATTGTGCCCTCTTTAAATCTGCAGAATTCTTTTGTATTTCAGCGATACAGAGTGCATTTGTAGTTAGTGCCAGGCATGTATTTGGTTTATTTTGTTTTGTAGCTGAGCGGTGTCCCATTTAAACTTTGTTTTAGATTAGCTGAAGATTTCACCAGGTATTCAATTTCTAAGTTATTTCTGCCTTTAAAATGGCCAAATTTTAAAATATTAGTTTTTAACATGTAAAGCATTTTAGCCTGTTCCATTTTGACTTATTCAAAATATCCATGGAATAAGATCTGACTTTATAAAAGCTTCCAAAATCTGAACTTTTTCAGTAGCCATTTTAACTGCTAAAAGAGCTGAAGAAATTAATTCAGCCATCTGCATTTTAAAGCAGAGTTTATTTCTTCAGGCTTTGCTACAGTGCTGGTTCCACAAAGTTCATTCCAAGTGGTTGTAAAGATATTCTTATCTTTGGGAATTTGCAGGAATCAGTCCAACATGTATGTTTTTAATGGTTTTTTAAAAAAAATATCAATATCTTATAGTCATTCACCCTTTGCTACCTCCCACTTTACAGAATAGTTATTAGGCTCTCACTGAGAACTGGTCTCTTAGAAACAACACAAAGAAAATGAGGAAGGAGGGACAGAAACAGAATGCTTGAAGATAACAGTGCTGAGGATGCTGAAAAAGAAATCAGCAAGATAGGAAACAAGGGGATTTGGAGGTCAGTGGAGCGGGAGTGAGCAGGAAATGGAGGGAGGAACTGAGTGTCAGAAGCAGCTGATAGATTCATTGCCCTGCATTTTCTTAGGATAATACTTCCTCAATTGGAATCAACAGCTGAGGCTGCATTGCCTTGCATCTTAAATCTCCTGTCTGTGTACCTGAGAAATCCTGCCCAGCGACTCTCACATACATTCCTGCTGCACATCTTAAACTGTGCAAAATCCTCATTATTCTGTAATGTGGATGTAAAAAACATCCAGGGACTAGAGGAGAAATACTTGCTTCATTAGTCACATCTAGAAAATACAAGTATTTGCTGAAATAAGGCCTGTTTTATTGCATAAGACTTTTATAAGAGTGACCACCTGAAGTTTAATTGTCCTTCTTGCATAGATAATTATTTCATAAAGATTATGAATCTTTCTGAAAGAAGGGAAATGGTGAAGGCGTATCCATTGCTTAATTCACTGCAAATATGCAAGGCTTTTCACATTTTAGAGAAATAAGGTTTTTTTAAAAAACATACTGTATTTTATTAGAAAACTAACAAGGAGCTAAGGGTTGAATAAATACAGCAAATGAACATTTTAGAATATATTAAGTGAATAATTTGCTAAAACTGGTTATCTGCTAGTGGGCAGAAAATGAAAAGCAAGTTTTCAATTTTACAACATAAACGCAATTTATGCACCTTTCGTGCACACAGGCAGGATAAAAAGCCCAGGTATATATATTTATTTGGCACTATATTTGCTAAATTAATTTTTCAGATACTGCTTAGACTGGATCTCATTAAATAGTCTTTCTTGCTGTTCGCTGTGGGATACACAAACTGTAACACTTTCTCTCAGCTGGTCAAAAGGAGAGTTTATAGGTTTAATCAGTATTTGCTAACCATGTGCAAATATCAGCTGTATGTGCTGAACTAAAACAAGCAAAAACCTTAGAGCAACTGATTCCACATTTGCAAATATAATCTTAATATTGATTTCCCTCAATACCCTTCACAAAGTTGTATTGAAGACCATGCCCAGCTTGGGATGGACACATGGGGACACGGTGATGGAACTTTCTTCTGCCTTGAGCTCTAATGGAAGCCTTTTGCTTTATTAATGATCTTTAAGCAGCTTTTGTAGGCCATTCACACATCCCTCTGACTGACAGAATAGGGTTTGAGGAGCCCCTTGTCCCTCTGCAGTTGTCCCTGGTCCCTGCTGCCCCAGCGTGCACTGTTTTCCCCAGCAGGGACCATGTCCTCAGGCTGTCTGTCTCAGGTGCTGATACTAAGCTACCTATGAATGTGTAAAAGGTGACTCAAATGTGTAATCCTGTGAGAATGTTCCAAGGTTAAGTATTTTTCACAAATGCTTGTTGATTGGCATTTCTTTTATTACCTTTTAAAGTTTATTACTAATAGAAACCAAGAGTAACTATTCCATTGCCTCTGCTAGCAGGCTGCTGGGAGTGTAACTGCTCAAGGTGTCTGCTTACACTTCTAATGTATTGTCCCAAACTCAGCTTCCTTTCATCCTCTGCAGTTACTGTGCATTTCAAAACTTACTGGAAATGATGATGAATACTAAAGAGATCCTTGTCTGGCTCTTTTAAAATCCATACATGGGAATGGTCTGATTTTGTTATTATTAAATCTTCATTTGGAATCTGCTGCTTAGCATCGTCTTTAGAAATGGTTATAATGGTATGCAAAATATGTTATCATATATATAAATCTGTCTTTCTCCCAACCAGAAGGCCACAAATGTTTCACTACTCTTACCCTCTGTACTAAAACCATTGTTAGGAACTCTTGCTTTAGTTATCTTAAATATTTTTTGTCATTAATCTTTTTTTTCCTATAGATATTATCATGTCCTGTTTCCTGCCTTATTCACTTCTTACTGTACAATGATATTTGATGCTGTTGACTTTCATGCTTTTCCATTTGTTTTAATAATTTTTATTTTCCATTTTTTTTGTCTAATCTTTTTTAAAAATACAGAACATTTTCTCTCTCAACTGAAGATTGCTGGCACCCAAGAGCGTTCTTAAATTCTCCATTAGCATATGTATTTTTATCTCCAAAAGAAAATGTGGGCTTGGTGGCAGTAGTACTGTTTTAAGATGCATAGCCATGTGATCAGACTAGATAATCAGAAAGGCACACTTTGGCCTCGCAAGCAGTAGGAAAATTCAGGAGTACTGCCCTTGGGTCATGAATATAGAGTTGCATATTTGTTTCCTGAGCCTGCATGGATAACATTCCTCCACAGCTGTTCTGGTAAAGGGGGCTGAGCCTTGTCCAGAAACTTCATGCCTGCCCTGCTTTGAAGTGTAGCTTGTCAGTAAAGGATTTCTGCTAAGTGTTTCAGACATAAAACCTCTTCTGTAGGCCTGTGCAAAATGCTTGGGTGCCCTTTGTTTTATTTATTTTCCTTTTGCAAATAAGTGTTTATAACGCTTACCCTGAAAACAGCATTTTTTTACTTTTCAAGAAGGAATGCTGTTGATCTTTGGAGGCTGGATGACTACAACAAAATTTTTCTCAGCTATGCCCCAGTAATACACAGCTGAAGGGAAAGTCATGATGTCAAAGAAAAATGGCAATTGCCAAATTCAGACCAAATGAAGGACTCATCTTTTGATGAGTGTCCTGAAAGGTTATTTCATTTGTCTTCATACCACAGAATGCTGGGAATAATAATATTATAGACCTGTTCAAAAAAAAAGATGTGATAGATTCATGGAATCCAAGTCTAGTGAGGGATATTAGACAGAATTAAACCATCACTCATTCACAGAGAGGCTAAACACGGAATATCCCAGAGAAAGCACCACTTTCTGCTTATCCTGCCTGTGTGGGGTCTCCTGGGCATCCACTGCCGGACCCTTCTGGAGACTCAGGCTGGAGTAGGTTGACTTTTGGTCTGATCCACATGGCTGCCCTCTGCAATTAATCCTGTTTGAGTCAACAGAAATAGTAGAACAATTTGGACTGGCAGCGAGGCTTGACCAGCATGGGGTTTGGTTGAAGTATTTATAATTCTGATAAACCAAGACCGAAATTAAAGAATAAAGGAAACAATAACTCTTTCCTTGCTTCTTCTTATTGTGGTTTCATTCCTTTTTTTCTTGATGTGGATTCCAGAAAATTAATTGAGCATTAAGACCCAAAGAGCAGTACTTTTGGGGCTGATTATTGCATGCCTCAGCTGCTGTAATAAAGTATGAGTTAATGACTTTAACCACCTGAAAAGTGCAACAATTTCCCTGTAAATACAGTGCCTGGAGTTACTTATTGTCTGATCACTTAGTCTGTAGCTCAGAATAAGGGAAGAATTGAAAAAGCAGAAACTTGTTGCTGTTGCATTTAAGGAGTGTTAAATAAAAATAAGTTTAAAAATAAATCCACATTCTTGTACTTCCTGGACATTATTGCCCTGTGTGTGACATACCTGGCAGTGAGTCAGCACATTGCATTCACGTCTGAAGTTTGGAAGCTGTTTCATAACTAAAGAGAAACCTGTGATCAGTCTGTAAAATCAGTCAGAGCTGAACATGGCAACACCACACATTGTAATCCTGGTGTTAGGCCGGGCTTGACTGGTACAGAGAATGTTATTGAGTTGACTTTTGAGCATGCTGTGGGTGTGCTTTTTGTAGGTCAGTCAGTGCAATCAGTAACTTTTCCTCTCAGCTCTATTTGCAGGAAATGACCAAAAATCCTGTTTGCTTTAAATGCTTTTCAATATAAGACAGAAAAAGGGGAATGCTGAAATTCAGTGCCCCTCATGTTCCTGGAGCCCTGCATTCCTTGCATTAGAGGCCTATGTGGTTTGTCTTATACAGACAGCTGCATTTTTACAATGTTGAGTGACTATCCAGTGAAAGTTTCAAGGTTGTACCTTGAGAGAATCCCAGCAATGTGAGCAACTGAAAGGTTTGCTTTTGGGTTTTAGCCTCTTCAAGACAAAGACCATCCTTGCACCTTCACAATACTTGGGGCAATGGTGTCTGCTCCTCACTGTGAACTGTGCCTGCTGTAACACTGTCTGTACTAAACAGTATATATAAAAACAGTAACAACAAAAGGTGGAAGCTCATGGAGACAAAGGATGGTGACATGCAGTAATTTATGTTGTTTTCCCAGCTTTGTCACACACTTGATATGTGACCTCGAAGAAGTTATTTAATCTCTTTCTGGTTTAATGTTCCTCCAGAGACACAGGATAACAGTGCTTGGCAAGGGTGTCAGGAGGCTTAATTCAGAAGTGATTGTGAAGCCTTCCAGTCTCCACAGAGGGTCCATATTCTCAACATGGCAGAGATTATTGTTCTGGTGGCAAAGAATATGCAAAGAATGCGAACAGGTCATGAAAACAAGAAGTTTTGAAAAATGTGTTGTGTTGAAAAATGTCAGACTGACCCTTTCTTCCACCTCCTTATAGCTTGGATACAGATAAGGCAAAATGAGGGAATTCCTGTCTGAAGCAACACCACAACAGGAAATATTCTCTTTAAGTAAGCAAAACTTTGAAGCTGAATGGAAGAAAGACCCAGCCCTGAGGAGACTGGCTATTGCAATTGCTCAGACCCAAAATATCCTCTGCTTTCCATTAAGTGGTCTCTCTGCCATCATCATGGCTCTCAGCCCTTTGCAAGGGCAGAAATGAGAGCAGTCATCAGCCTGACCCAGGCACTGCCAGCCATGCCAGGTCCTTCCCCTACTGATGGCTGCAATGCAATTCTTTGGGCAGCAGGGAGGCAGGGAGTCGGCCGGTGAGCTCCTCAAAGGCAGGGCAGCTGCCAGGCCCCGTTGTGTCCCTCCCAAGGCACGCCTGCACCGGGAGCTGCCTGGGGATGCGATTTACAGCGTGAGGCTGAGTCCCACGGTTCTGTGAGGGGTGCAGCAGTGGTGAGAAGCACCACCTTGTCCAGGAAGGGATGGCCAGAACCAGGGTCCTGACAGTGAGGGATTAAAGCAATAACAGACTTGGATGTGATACAATCCAAACCTCCTTCTTCCTGGACAAATCTGCAGCTCAGAGGGTCTTATTTTAAAGCACCTCTGGGAGATACCGCCCTTCCTTTCTCTGGCTTTATCCTTGCTGCAAAGCCCGGCTGTGCTGTGCCATGAGGACCCGCTTGCACTTTCTGGCATGCAGAGTTACGCCTTTCCCAATGAAATTCTAAGTCATGTCACTGCTGTAAATTTTCTTTTATTGCTTTTAAAAAAAAATTATTTCAGAAGCCTTATCCTCCTAGTCAGAGGCTTTTGCTCAAAGATACTGCTCTGCAATCCCTCAGGGAATCACAGCTCCTCCTCTGAAGAGCACAGACTGTAAAGTCCATGTTTCATTTATGGACAGCCCCTTCTGAGCACATCTGCCAGAAATGCACAAATGAACATGCACCCAGATGAGTAAAAAACTGTCACGAGATTAAGGAAAGACTGTGCATCATTCAGATGACTCACTGACTTCATTAGATTAGTATTAACAAGGAGATGTTGAACCCCAGGTTTCAATTAGCTCATAACTAAATGCAAACTCTAACACTTGGAGCATTTTGCCATTTTGAAACCTTGTCAAATTTTAGGTTTTCGGATCAGTGTCTGGAGTATATCCATTCAGAGATCCAGGGCAGTGCCAGCATACTTAGTGTGTTGAACGAGTTAGGAAAGGTACAAAAGAAACTGAAGTGGCAACAGTTAGCCATTTGTGTTCAGTATAGAACTCTGCATTTTGTTTAGCTTTTTAATAGTGTCCCTTTTCAAAAACACTGCTGAATGGGGATGGCTTGGTGAATCTGACAGAAGGGTTTCAGCATTTTATAACATTTGGCATGGCTTTCAGAGAAGTGAAATGCGTGCCACAGAGGGTGTTTTCAGCTGTGGCACCACTGGATGCACTGGCCTTTCATTTCACTGACATGCATGCTATGTGGTGTTGAAATGCTACAAATTTCACTGAGGTTTTTTTGGCACCTACTCCACTGGTGACAGTAAATGTGGCATATGAAGGAATCCAGCTCAGAAGTTATTTGTGCATTGCTTTACATCAGTACAAGCTTGAAAACTGCAAGAAGAGAAAAAGTCACTATTTTAAAATCTACTCCTTATTGGTACACTTTTCAGTCATGGCAAACAAGGATGAAATTTCAGTTTCATGATTTTAGGCAACAAGTGTATTTGATCACTGCAGTTGCAGGAATAAATACCAGGCTAAGAAAGTGGTGAGACAAGAGAATCAAGAGAAATGTTCTGATTTATTATCTGCTGGAATAACATTGCATCTATTTGAGGTAAAAATGGTCTAAATGAATAAAACAAATATAGCCTGGGACTTTCTTACGAACAAGATGACTATTTCAAAAAAACTGTGCTCTATCCTAGATCAGCTCCATTATATTTTTTTTTTGGTTTACATTTTTTTACATTAGTTTTAAATGAAGATGCCTTTAAGGCTTCTGTTTATCATTAGTAAAATGTATAAAAGAAATCAGAAGTTCAAGAGAGAGTGAAAGCTCTGTGTGTATTGAAAGGTGCCTGACTGGATCACAGAGCTAGAAGTTTTCCTGCAAAAGACAACCTGACCTGAAAATGAGCAAAATGGAAAAGTTTCGGCTTTATTGAATATTCTCACAGAAAACCACTTTAACACCAAAAACTTTCTGCTTCTGAAATGCAGAAACCTTACTATCTGGAAAATAGAGTGTTAAAGCGAGAGATGAGTAAAAGCTCTTGGAAGTGTTTTGGTTTTTTTAATGAAAGAAAAAAGAAGTCCTTACTCAGACTTACTTATGTAAACCAGAATTTCAAATTTATTGTGTGAACTTTGAAATGAGTGCCCATTCCTTTGTTCCTCCACTGTTGTGGACAGTTTTCTCTGTTCAGCAAATAGTCTTCCAATCTCTTTGGTAAAGAATGAAGCTTCTTTGTTTTGGGACAAGATATTTCCAGTCTATTTCAAGGTCTGAAATGTCTTCAAACCCCTGACTGGTTTGTTGAATCTAAATACATTGTCCTGGATCTTCTTTTGGCAGGTTTAATCATTACTTGGCTGAGTCCCAGGGCTAAGTATGTGGGGTTGTAGAATTCATTTGATATCTTGAACCTGGGGAGTTTCATTACCTGACTGTCACTGTGGCAGAAAACACTGCACAAGTTCTAAAATTTAATTTCATGCTCCATTCGTTTTTGTGTCACTGCTTGTTCTGTGACACCCAGACCTGCAAGTCTGTCTGCCCTTCCTTCCACATAAACATGTAGAAAGACAGCAGTGTTTGGATAGAAATTTTAATCCCAACTTTCCATTATCTGCTGAAAAACTCAGCATTAATTGCAGCCTTGCCCATCTCAATTATCAGGAAAGCAGTAGGCAGCAGAGGATGTTAGAGCACTCTCCCAGGGAGTCCAAGATGTCCAAAAGAATAAGGCTTTCCCACCTTTAACCACAGCACTGCACAGCAGAGGTCAGCAAATGTAGCCAAGGTTATACCAATCAATACACATTTTATTATTATTTAATTATTGAACATTCCTGTCTGAAGCTGAACAATCAGATTACAGACTCCTGTCAAAAGCTAGATGGATAAGTTTCCCTCTGGATGGATGGATTGTGCCTAAAACAAGGGGTAATTCAGACAAAGGGACATACATCATTTTTAATTGACGAAGGCAGGCCCCTCAACACGATTATTCAAGGCCTAGTGCCAACTAATGAATTTGCACTGCAACACCATTGTAGCACTTTGGCTTGAAGTTAGTGCTTCTAAACTACCTTTTAATTGTTTCAGTTCATATAATTTGGATTTATGAATAAACATGCATTTTCCTTGGGGCTTTTCTAACCTTTTCTTGCTGTGGTGAGCAAAGTAAAACTTCAATTTTTGTTTTGACTGAAGTGTTTTGACTGAAGCACTGCTGATTTTCTAAATTCTAATAAGAATTTCTCAGGGTAACATCACTGTCACTACATGGACTCTGTTTGCTGAAATCTGTGATTAAAAGTGCAAATGGAAAATACAATTCAGTGTGCTGTTTTTCCTGAAGTCCCTGCTGCTTCTACAAGTCCCTAATTTAAATACCATTAGCTTTATTTGAAAACACTTCAGTCCAAAAATATAGTGTAGAACAACAGAAAATAATCTTTGCCAGCTAAATGTCTTTATGACAATTTTTAATTAACTTTAATTAACTAACATGAATTCAACAGAATTTCTAATTATCCAATGGTTAATTTTATATTATTTTTGCTACTATTCTATTATTTTTTATTTTTCTTGCCCTCTTTGAAAATTCTGTACCTGAAAAATAACCTATAAATCCAAAATGGTAAGGCTAATTTTAAAGATGTATGCTGTCATGGACTGTGTGTGCAAATACCCTTGCTGTGCCCTAGATTGCATGTCAACAAGAGAAAGTACACAGTAATCAGCTAAGCTTTCATGTTTCAACTTGAGTGTTTTAGGGATTTTTTTTCCCACATTTTACAGTTTTTGCTATTAAAAGTAAACAAAGAATGCTTCATTTTGAAAATCTTTTTGTGTAGGCAAAAGCTGCTGAGGGTTTGGATCATGCTACTTACAAGAACATCCAAATCATACACTGGTGTTTCACAAACATCAACAGAACCATCTGCAATCTTCAGTCCAGGTGAAGAACTCAAAGGCTGAGGGAGCCTCCTTATAAATAGCCAGTGAGAATCCGCACGTCAATGAAGTGAGTTTTTAAGTCAGCACTTAATGTTATGAATAGAGTGTGGGAAAAAATAAAGTGTAAATTCTTGTATACATACCACCAATCACACTTAAATTATGTTTGGCATGCCTGTAGTTTGAGAGCTGAAACTTGGCTAGTGTATCTGAAAAGCACAAAAAAATATGGGGGAGTTCATCAATTATTTTTTCATATGACAGATGTTGGAGATAACCTGATGAATTACTCATATTCCCTTAATGAAATGATATGGATTTGGAATGCAAATATTTGGCAATAAGGAGAGCCATATGAATCAAAAGCCCACGTATTATTTCAGATATTTTTGAGTAAGGCTGTGGATTGGAAACCAGTGGTTTCTGCTGGTAAGACACGGTAACAAAGAAAGTTACTGGCACAGGAAAAGGTGGTCTTTACATAGATTTGAAGATAATTTTGAAGGTCATGAAAGCAGATGTTCAGTCCTGACAGGGTAGGATATCCTAAAAGTAAAATGACTGGTTTCAATTACAAATGCAGACTGTGATTCAGTTAAAATTAGACCACAAGAAATTGCAGCTGTTTGAAGTAGGATAGCCAACTGCATTCTAGCCCATCTGCCAAACTCCACTGGGTTTTTTTTCAGGGATAAAACAACATATACGTGAGATAAGAGAAGTTATTCAAGATAAGGAATTACACAGTTCCTTTCCTGATCAGTCATGGCCCACACCACTTCACTGTGGCTGTCATGGTGTGTAATATATCCCTCTTTCCATCACCTCCCAGAGACATAGATGTGGGGCCTCTCTTGCCAGGAGAAATGTGGACTTCTATTGGGGACTAGTAATACAAGGTGTTTATTGTTGTCCTGAATATTGTGTTATCTAATATAAGTAAACAAGAGCATCATTTGGATGCTTGCCAATCCCAAACGTTTGGTGTGTTTTTTGGTTTATCTTTTCTTTGGGGTCTGTTTGGGGCTTTTTTTAATTGCTTGTTTTCATTTTTGTTTGGTTTGTTGGTTTTTGTTAGATTGTTGTTTTTTTAAAATTTTTTTAGGCGTGTGGTCCTCAAATGTTTGTCCTACAAAGACTTCTTAGTCTTAATTTGAGGCATTTCAGGAATTACACTGGAAATATGTGTGCTGTGCGTCAAAGGAAAGCTGGTTTTGTGTTTAACTTTGCAAGGAGAGTGTTTGCACAGGAGACATTAGTGTGATTTACCAAGGGTGTTCAATCCCTGAACTCCCAGAGAATGCATTGCCCAGCTGTTCAGGAATTGCATTGGATCAGCCCTTGCCTTTTCTTCCTTAAGCAGACATGGCTTATGGGCATAGGCTGCAGAAAGAGTCGCTTCTTTTGCTATGTGTGTTGGGTTTTCCATCTCAGAGTGAGGGAAAAGGCAGTTCTTCCACTGCTTGGGATGGATCCACCCCAACCAGCTTCAGAGATTTTCATAAGCATTACTAAGGAAGCTCAGAGAGTACTCAGGATTCCTAATGACTATGTTGAGAAAAAACACAAAACCCCTAAACATACCCACAATACAAAGTGCTCTAAAAGTGTTTGGGAAGAAGAAGATTTGTGTTACAGCTGGATAGCAGAGAATAGTGCTGAAAGAGAAATAGAAAACAGGAGTGACATCAGCATGGGAAGGGCTCAAATTAAAAAGTAGAGTAAAGACCGTGAGAAACATATGTATCTGGGAATAATTTAAGACTGAGAAAGTGGAGGAGTCAGCAATATATGAAAAACTGTGTTTTCCATAAATTAATATGTCTTACTGATACTTATTCCAAAGATTATGCATTAAAATACACTTTTATGTGTACAAAAGCGTGCAGTGGAGTGTACAAAAGAATGCAAGACAGTGTTGCTGTCTTGCATTTGGAGAAGCTGCTGTTCTGCATCTGTGTTCCTCAGTTAGACTTGTGCAAGAATGCTGGGTGACCCTTCAGGTTTCCTGGCATTCCTGTAACCATACCAGTGGCAGGGGTGGCATAGCCAGCAGCTGTGCATGGCCCACTGGGTAAGCACATCTGCAGGAGTGTGCAGGCAGCATCTTCCCACCCTCCCCAACAGGGGCAGACTGCTAGCACTCACAGCTCATCGTGCAAGAATGCCTGACCCCCAAAATGCTGGAGAACAAACCCTGAGAACCTTCACAAACACAGAGCTGAGTACCAGGTTCTGTAATGGTGCTGGGCTTGGTCGACCTGACCGCACAAGCAGACTACTGAACTCAACACTGCCAGGTAGGGCAGGATGAGCTGTAGCTGTCACCTGGAAAAAATGGCTGAAAGTGACAACTAGTTTGATTTCTAGATAAAATCCAAATGTGCTTTTATTGATTATTCCCAAATACAAATAAACATTTCCAAATACCTTTTAAGGATAATTTAATATGGACGATCAAGGGCACACCCAGTTTTTGAGAAAAGTGATGATTTTTCAAACACAGCTTTGCTTGAGAGAGGTAGTGCCTTTCAGTGCATTTGAATACAATATTCAAACAGGCAGTTATCAGCAGGGAGAAGCCAGCCCCAAAGCTGGTGCAGTCAGAAGGTTCTGCACTCAGGATGCTGCTGCCTCCAGCCTTGACACAAGTGCGTTTGTGATTAACAGGCGATACCATTTACTGTAAACAGTCATGTGGTTGTCTGGGGTGGCTGCTGTCTGCCAAACTGTCTACAAGAGCTAACGTGTTCTTTGTAAGTTTTGTCTCCAGGTTCTGCAAGACATTTTGTGAAACTCATAAAAATCTCTGGGCCATACCTGGAGTATCATAAAGGTAGCCACTGCTGGATGGGGAATGACAACTGGCTGTGGGAGCAGGTTTGAGCACTCTATGTGCCTGCAAGATTTCAGAGGGAAAACAGGCAGGCTTTTAAAACTTCTGGTAATTCCTGCTGTGTCAGGTCCCTCTATTTTTCCTTTATTATATTTTCAGTAGCTTTAATAAGACCAGTTATTATGATTAACACCTTGAAGGTGGATATTAGAGGAAATAAAAAGGGAAAGACACCACTTACAGGACTCTCCCTTGTTTCAGTGCTCTGTCTCAAATGCAATCTGTGATCTTTTAAAAAATTACCTGGTGTTCCATTACCTAGTCCTTCTTTGCAAGCTTTTTTTTCACTTCTACAAACCCAGATCCCACCCAAATTCTGCCAGACTCATGCCAGGGTGTAACAATACCTGAAATACTAAAAGAGATTGATGTTAAACTTCCATTGATTACTGTAAGGTAACATGTTAAGAATTATTGATACTAATACATAAAAAAGAGAATTAAGAACAGAAGAAAATCATGAGAACAGGCAGGAGGAAGGGAAGGTGCATTTGTGATTCTATGCATCCATGTGCCCAGAGTGGAAAGGTAGATAAATCTATAAATTTCCAAGCAACCAAACTGGTATTGGTGCTTGTTTTCTCTGCTATTTTGAACTAATATGTCATAAACCAACAGTAGAGTAGTTTTTTGTGCAATATCTGCATAGATACTAATGACACCCAGGAAATATAGATTTTTCTAGTTAAAGAAAATGACATTTTTTTGTAAGTTTAATCATAAATCTGCAGATGCACAAGATCCAGTTTATCAAAGGTGGCTTTGTGCTTACGGCCCACAGAGCTCCTTGTAGTTTCCTTGCCCAAGGCTCCTGCTGAACTATGAAAGCACAGTTCCCAAAACCAAACATTTCTGTGTTGCAAAGGTGTGTTCTTGGTATGTGCATGGGAATTTAGAAATAGCCACAGATATCTGCAGAAATTTGAGAGAGTGAAATCTCTGTGCAGAATCTCATAATTGTTTACTCTAGGTTGTCTATTGCCTGGCACAATGTGCATGGCAGCACTAGCAGGGAATAATTGGTATTAAAAGACCTCTCTCTTCTGTTGTACATTTTAGCTATGTTTTCACCCCAGAGTTATGTTTTCAGGGTGAGCAAGGTACATCTCACCAGATGATGACTCAGATGAGCCAATCTTCCCACTCCTGACCACGCACAGTCCAACTCTCAGCACCATATTGCTTTTTTCACCATATTAAAGACAAATGTCAACTTCAACCATCTATTCAACCACAATTTAAACTGTCTGGAAGTGGGATGTATGGTTGCCCCAGAGCTCCCCAGGACTATTTCTATTTCTATTTCTATTTCTATTTCTATTTCTATTTCTATTTCTAGCCTACTAATGGAAGGACAGAGATCCTCCATTGCCTGAAGCCTGCTGGAGTTGGTGATGGTGGGGATAGATGTCCCCTGTGTTCTCCCAGTGTTCACCCCAGGTAACCCAGAGTTCAGAAAAGAGAACTGGGGACTGGCTCTATGAGGAGCAAAGCTAAGGTTCTGTGGAAATGTTGGTTGGCACCAAGTGAGTTTTCATAGAATTGTTCAATGGGTTGGGAGAGACCTTTAGATATCATCTAGTCCAACCCTTCTGCAGTGAACAGGGACATCTAGAACAAGATCAGGTTGCTCAGAGCTCCATCAAACCTCACCTCCAATGTTTCTGGGGATGGGACAACCACTGCCTCTCTGAGCAATGTGAGCCAGTGTTTCATCACACTAACCATAAAAAATTTGTTCCTTATGTCTAGTCTGAATCTACTATCTTATATTTTAAAATCATTACCCAATGTCCTATGGCAACTGGCCCTACTAAAACATGTACCCCATCTTTTTTACAGACTTTTTTTCAGTACTGAAAGACTCCTCTAAGGTTTCCCCAAGGTCTTCTCCAGGCTGAATAATCTCAACTCTCTCAACCTGTCTTCATAGGAGAGGTGTTCCATCCCTCTGATCATCTTTGTGTCCCTCCTCTGCTCTCCCCATGAGGAAGAGCCCTTGGTTTTCCTCCTCATGATCTCTCTGTCCCCTTGGCTGTAGGCCAGGAGGAGAGGTGGCCTCCCAGCAGGACAGGCCGCCACCATTCAGCAGCTGTGTGAGGGCAGTGGTGCATGTGGCAAGAGGGGACAGGCCCTGCTGGCCCTGGCCGAGGTGGGACACTGTGAGTGCCTGGGCCCAGCTGCCAGCCAGCCTCCCTGCTTTCCCAAAGCAGGCCCAGCACCATCCAAGGTCACCCCGGCACTTGCACACAGGCTGTCACTGGCGGGTGCAGGGGATATTTTTAGCGTGGTGGAGGCAGTCTCCTAGCTACAGCTTGGAGAGCTCAGCTGGGCAGGGGCTGGCAGTCCTCAGCCTGCACAAAAGCAAACTCTTCTCATGAATCCTGCTGTTCAGGCCAAATCCTGCTCCAGGCTTGCTGCTGGTTTGATGGGAACATTGCCCAGGTATTCCTCTGGGTTCCTGGAGTGCAACTAGTGACCGGGGTTGTTTACATCCTCTGCTGAGCTAGAAACGGTCTTTTGTTCAAGTACAGAGATGTAGGCTCCTGGCTGTCAGGATAAAAGACCAAATATTGTTTATGTTGCGTGTAGTAATCTATCTCACATCTGCCAGACTCTGGCTTTATGTAAAGATGTGAAAGAACATTCATTAATTCGTCTTTAAGGGCAAGACTATTAAAAAGTTATTTTAATTTTAGGCATGAATTCAGAATTTCCACTCTTTTTGAAGTTGCTTGTCTTCCTTAAATTGCTATCTGTCTGAGAACTGTTTATGGATAATAAAATGTCTTTAAAGATTCTCTTTTGTTTTGGAAAAACCTTGGAGATAATTTGTCTGGCATCTCCTGGATGTTTCGCAGACACTGCATGGCTGTTTTTGGGCTGTTACTAGGATGACTGGAACTCAGGCAGGTTACCTAAGTTTCCAACTTTCTTTGTACGATTAAAGCAGACAATGAAACTGCTGCAAGTGCAGGGCATCCATGTAACTCAGTAAAAGCTGAGCAACAGAGAAGACTCAGCTTTGAGACTGATAATTTCTTCTTTGTCAGCAAAATATCTGTGTCTTGAATTAATTGGGTAAATTTCTTTTTTTCCCTTCTATATTTTCTTCCTTTTGCCCTTTCAAAATAACTGCATTTGTTCTCTGAGCGCTGAGGGACTTTTTCCTAGTATTTACTCTGATACATGCTGCACAGGAACAATGAAACCTCTTGTTCAACTTTTATGAATGCTCTCCAGGGACCTGGACTTCTTTTGCTGCTAACATTATTTTATTTGCAACTTGCAATTTCATATTAGGCATGCACAGATCTCATCAACGTTTGTTAAATAGTGGAATAAATTCTGAATTTTCCCTACTGCAAAAGCATGGAATAGATTGACCACAATCTTGGAGAGGGAGTGAGGTACATGTGCCTGTACCATGCCAAGGTTTTGTATGGAATGGGTACCAGTATTGTAGTCCAAGGAATTTTTGAAAAACTATTTTCCTCTGTGGTACCATGAGAACTTTCCTCTTCAGTTACAAGTACCTCTGTATCTCTAAAAGCCAGAACACTCTTTAGGATACACTTGTGATAGAAGAGAACCAAATATTAGTAAAGAAGAATGAACAGAATCCCTGTACAACAAAAACTCAACATTGCTATGTACCTTAGGAGGAGTTATTCGTAAGCTGAGGAACAAATGCATTTTGAGGATTCTAGTTCATATAGCCCGGAAAGAAACAGAAGTCTTTTCATGTCTTTTATAGGTTTAGGGGTTACTATTAACAAACCCCCCCCCCCCAAAAACAAACAAACAAACAAAAAAAAAAAAAAAAAACCCACACCAAAAAAAGGGGAAAAAGGAAGAAAAAAAAAAGAAGAAAAAGAAAAGAAAACTAATTCCAGAAAGCTTGCATATATTATTACAGAAAGGCTCTAGTATAGGATAAGTATGGTTATGCCCTCTTCTCTTTTTTTTGGTTTTGTTAGAAATTGACTGGCATAACTCTTACCCTCATAAAAAGCTGTTGTTTCTTATGTGGAGAAGCAATTCCCAAATTTTTCTGGGAACTGCTCTAAAGAACACAGTAAGGTCACAATGCTCCAGCCTTTCTAATACCATATCTAATGCTATAATCTCATATTCTCTCTTTTCTTGAGTAAGCTTACCCCTACTTCCATGGAGTCAGCTGAAGTAGGCAGTAATTTCTCTCATGACAGAGGAGAATTTGAAATCAGTTTGAGACATACAGAAGTTTTCTTGACACATATAGAAGTTTTCTGTGACATTCAAATGTCTCTACCTTGCCCTAGGCAGCAATGGAGGTGCTGTAGCTGCCACAACCTGATTTTCAGCCAGGCCTGGTCTTCCTGAACAGCTGTATGTGCACCAGAGCAAAGCAGCACATCGCTGGGCTGTCCTGTCCAGCTGTGAGCTGCTGCCAGCACCAGCAGTGACAAGTGGCCAGAACACATTTGGGAACACCTAAAGCGAGCAATGAACCATGGGCTGTCATCTATCATAATGTGTCACTGGATAATGCAGCATTGCTGTTGGAGTGCTTGTGGGCTGGTAAACCTTTGCTGGAATGGATGGGCTGTAAGAAGACCATAAGGGCTGAGAGACTCTTCTTCCCTTGCTGAAGTTTTCACATTAAGGCTTCCCAGGGGGGCAGACTGCTTTTGCCAGCACACAAGTCATTACTGAATGGAAGGAGGAGCATGAGGTTTTATGGCCAGTGTTATTAAGCAAGTATAACTAGAAGATCTAACAGCCCTTTTTGGATTACGAATCCATGAAAACATATGTGGTGTCATAAGATCCTCCCTGCTAACAGCACAGCCTTTTCTCTTTGGTTCCAAAGGCAGCAATCAGTTGCTACTTGCTGGCTGTAATGCATTGTTTACTTGTCTCTAGAGGTATGAAATTGGTGTCTTATTGTGCTTTGTTAATTTTCTTTCCTTTTCATACTGTCACATATCTTTTTTTCCTGAATTCTTACTTTTATGGCTTCACTAAGTGCTGCCTCTTCTGGGAAATAACCCTGTGTTGGAGCTTTAGCTGTTCAAGGTGTTGAGAGCTCTGGACCATCTCCAAGAAAGCTCCTAGGGAATGGTCAGCTTTAGGTGTATGAGCAGTCTGGGTTGAGAAGCACCATGGTTTTAAATGGAGCCCTTGGAGCATAGTAGCCACTTTGCCAGAAATCAATTGATTTAAACATATAAAATGTCACTGTTTTGACCATTACATATTGAAGGTTCCCTTAGAGCATCCCTGAAACATTAGGGCAGCCATTGAACACTTGTTGTTAACACCCTATTGAATACCTATGACTCTGAAGGGATCCAGAGAAAACAGAAAATGGGAGAGGGAAAAAAAGTCTTGTTAAATAATTCTGTATTCAGATTTTTTTTCAGGAAAAAAAAAGAAGAAAACCTCAGACCTCGGGTGTTTATCTCCTTTTAGAGATCTATAGAAATCAATATTCAAGCTAAAAGATAAAGAGATATAACAAAAAGAAGAAGAGAATAAAGAGTGTTTGAAAAGAAACAGAAGAGCCTGGCCTGATGTATTTGAGCAAGGGCTGATGTTAGGAATTTCCATGTAGAATAAGCAAAATAAAATGTCATCTCATGGTTTAAATACTGCCAGATGATTCAATATACTTTTCACAGCATTCTTTCACCATGTGATATTCTCTTATGTTTGTTGAAGTCAGGAAATGAGAAACTGCTTGAAAGGGAAAGGTTAGGCCTCATGTCACTGTATAATATATGCCCACAAGCCTATTATATTAACAGAGCTGCTTAAGATAGTTCAGAATAGAAGATGGAGTTAATTTCTATCACAGTATATTCTCACTGTGATCTGCTGACAGAAATCAGTGTATCGTGCACTTGTTAAATTTAGGTTCACAAGAAATAGGACCAATGAGGAAATTATATCTTTCTTGGGGAAGATGACATTTGAAAAAAGTTTTTAGCTTGAAGGAGGATGAAAAATCAAACTCTTACACATGTTCATTCCAGCAATCTATTAAAGAAGACATGTTGATTTGAGTAAATTAAATGTCGATATTTGTAGACTTTTCATTTAGATTCAGACTCCCATTTACAGTTTCTGTTATAGGTACTTTGAAGTTCCGAAAGATGAATTTTTGTCCTAATAATGTTGAAACTGAAAATTTTTATAGTCTTTTAAATAAACACTTTGGAGCAATTTGAGAAAAAAATACTTTTTGCAACACATGTTTTTCTTTTCAAAGCACGAATGTTTCCTAAAGGAAAAATACTTTATCTGAAAACTCTCAGCCACCCATAGCAATGAATTAAGTAATACATGTTTTAATTACCTTGCTGTTTACATTCTCTGTAGTTTCCCAGACTTGAAGGAAACTATTAAAGCAAGGGTAGATGGGATTGTCTGTTCTACTCACACTCATGAAACTCAAATATTGTGGTCTGGTGAGATGTCAGCCTAGTTCAGATGTTCTCCTGCCTGCCATGTTAGAGATTTTGTTCATGACCAGAGGCACATAAAGGCATTAACAAATTAATGTCACACAAAGCCTGCACCATATGTGGAAGGGGCTCAAAGGAGAAGAAAGGATTTTTCACTTGTTGCATTTTTTCAATTCATATGGTTGTCTGTCACTCTAGATAGGAAAATACAATGAAATTTTGCCCTTTCTTATCCTGGTTGGTGTAAGAAAATGGTGTCTTTTTCATAACTCTTGTGATGCTTTCAGTTATTTCTGGGTTTAGCAACAATTCTGTTTCCCACATCTAAATTAGAAAGGGTTGATACATCCTGCCTCTTTCTTACTCCTTTAGCTTTTAGAGGTAATTCAAGAATCAAATGTTTTACATGCATTTTACTGGAAGAGCTTTAAATGCACATGAATGGTCTCTACCATTAGTGCACATGAGTTGGAAAATAGCAATGAATTATGACTTAAAGGCTTAATAGGATTTAAACATCAGCTGAGTCTGGCATAATACATGCAATCACTTGGAGGCAATTCATTTTTTAACAAATCCTGCCAATATGTTCATTCAGCCGCCTCGCTGCTGCGTTGGTGTTGTTGTAGCTGCCAAGGCAGAGGCTGCTTGTGCTGCTCTTCCTGTGCTTGGCAGCCCTTGGGCCTGTGCACCCACTCAGGCAGTCACCCTGCCCTCTGCCATTATCCTGCCTGGGGTCTCCCCTGGTCCTTCCGAAAACCTCCCTGTGCCACCCCCAAACCCTACAGGGGAGCCACACTTGATTCAACCCCTGGGACTCCATGGCTCTCAGTGTGCTACAGGATGGTCTGCTGAAACCTGCTGATTGCTGCTAAACAGCCCTCAGTGTGTGCTTTACCAAGCAAAGCACCCCTCCTCTCCATGAAAATAGTCCATAAGCTTTGGTACATGGCAAGGAAGGAAATCAGGGCTAGAAATGGGAATTTACCAGTCTGAAGTAAGCCATATTTATTTTTTGTTTTGCCTCTTCTCTATTACATTATTTACATCCATGCAAGTATTCTATTCTGGATATGTAACTGCATTTATCAGATTTCTTCTGTGATTTGGCAAGGATATGTGCTTACACTTTCTGTACAGATATGAAAAATTCATTCTGTATGCTAAAAGGATAAGATAGCTTGGCTGCTTTCAGTGTGAAGGCCAATCCATAACTCAAGAAGACTAAAAAGATGTGTTTCTAAGAGCATTTTAGTTCCACATATGCCATTTCACTCCTCAGAGGGAGCTGGAAATGTGCAGTTGCAGTCCTGGATCTCTTGTTATTCAGAATAATTCCTGCTGGTTAAGACAGGACTCATGGCTTTCTTGCTCATCTCCGACTCTCCTACAGGACCAGAACTTCTTCAGGCATTATGCAGCCTTCACACATTTAAATCTTTCAAAGGAGTGAAAGGAGAGAAGGAACTGTTACAGACTGTGGTCACCTTTGTATCCTTCATTCCAAATAGTGGAGAAGATAGCAAAGTCCACATTTTTTCTTTGCCAAAGATTGTAAATAATTCACTAAAAATCTTGTAAATAATCATAACTCATTGCATTTTCCAGACATGACAGAAGAAGGAATGAACTTTCAAAGGCATGACATATGAGATTATTTCCATGATCTTTTGGCCATAAAGGAAGAATGCATATATGAATTTGTTGAATCCAGTCTGTCCTCTGTTGGCTACCCACTGATTTATGCAGGCATATAAATTACTTAGCATCAGAAGTCTGTATGTTGTATGGCCTCAAGTCAGCAAGACAAACAAGTACATCCCTAATTTTAAGCAGATGAGTTGTTTTAAGGGAAAGGGCTTTTGGGAAAATTTAGAATTAAATTTTTTCTACAAAGAACTGAAACACATACATTGCTTCCAGATGAGCCTCCTTACAGAATCCAAACATCCTGACATCTGAATATGCTGATGTACCATACTCTATCCCAACCAGATGAAATGCAGTTGATTTTTCAACACAAATACAGAACACTTAACCATGGCAGAGCCATTGTCTGTGTGTGGAAGAAGCTGGACTTTCTTACAGGCTTCTGGAGTTTCCATTCTGGAGAGCAGCAAAGCACCTATGGGACAGAATTCATTCAGTTTTTCAAAGCAGTTGACTTCTTCAGACGGTGATTCAAAAAGAAAACAATCCTTTTGAGTATTTCTGTCAAAGTCTTGTATAAAAATTTTGTTTCTTCTGTCAAAGGAAATAATTCATATGGTAGCAAGCCACAAACATGCCTTATAAATGGCATTGTTAAAATATATAGACAACATCCTACTTTTCTCAAATCAAGCGTGACAAGGACAACAGCTGTTGCCTTTCTAGCTTGGGTAGAAAGTGTTTGACCAACTACAAGCAGGATGTTGTCTCCTTGTATGAAAATCATGCAGGTTTTACTGATTGATGCCAAAGAATCAAGGCAATGCAGTAGTCCAAAAATTTAAATGCTGATAGTCTTCCTTTTGTTGCATAACTTGGTCCAATGCCATGGAAAATGCATCAAATTAATTAAAAAATGAGACAAAGGATTTTGTCCTTGTATGTGCTATTGAAGCTTTATGAAACCACCTTTCTTGATCTGTTGGTTGTTTGTTTATTTTATGACACTGTGGAAAAGTCTGTATGGTGACTAATTAACTTAGAAAATCTTGGGAGCCCAGCATCTCCAAAGAAATGCAAATACCTTTGAGCTTCCTTGTGGTTTAATGGATTCTAAGGAAATTGTTGGAATTGGTCCACTGACTGAACAGTATTGGCTCAAACCCACGATTTTGAGTAGCATTAAAACATTATTTGCAAAAAAAAAAGAGAGTTCTTTTAATAAATGTGGTTAAAAACTTATGACAAGAAAGTGGTAAATTAAATCTCCTGCCTCAGTAAATGGTAGAATCCGATAGAATAAACTGCAGGAGAGGAGCAGGAAAGGATAGAGGCAGAGTTCCTCTTGAGCAAGGAAATATTAAGCATTTTGTAGATTAGCCTAAGGTGGGAGCTGAAACTTGTTCCTCCATGCTCAGGTTGACTTCAGCTCAGGAAAAGGAGTGACAGAGCTGCATTCACATGTTTTCTAGCTGGGGAGGAAAGATATTTACTAAAGACCCTTAACTTTTTATTTTGGGAACTGAAAGAACATCAAAATAGACCAAATGTTTAGTGCAGACAGTATCAGTGTTTGGTGAAATGAATGCAAACCTTTCAGAATTTGCTGGGGAAATTAGCAGGAAATTAGAAAAACCTCCTCCAGTTCTATTTTTGCCTTTCATGTCATTACATTGTACTATCCAGATTTAGTACAAAGAAATCGTGGCTTAAGTATTGAATAAGGTAGTTCTTGAGATATCAGGGAAAAAAAGCTTTTTCAAGAGCAATGAATCTCAAAGAACATTTCATACAGGTGCAGGTGTTCAGAGTAACTTTTCGCTTCACATAATTAGATCTATAAAGATCTCAGACACTTTGTGTTTAAAATAACTTTTTATCATCCAGCACTGAAAGCCAAAGCTCTGGTTTAATGCAAGACTGATCCAATGTTCCTTAAAATCATGAGGGTTCTATTTATCATTGTTAGAAATCTCTGTCTGGTACATTTTTGGCTGCATTTGCATTAGCGCTTCTGAAGTTGTCCCATGGTTCTATCAACAGTGCAACTGAAAATCAGAGAAAGCTGAGAATTTACATGAACTAACCAAAAAAGTTTAGTTGCCTAAGGTACTCTCCTCACCTCAGCCACAAAGGAGCCCCGGTGAACTGGTCTGACATGCAGCATCTGTGACTCAAAACTGGCTGCAATTGAAATAAATACAGTTCGTCTAGAAGATGAGTCAGAGGAAAATGGCAGCTGTGAGGACTTTTCTCAAGGATGAGACTTGCATCTGCTCTGTGTGACACTTTTCTCCTGACTGCTATTTTGAATGGCCATCTGGTGTGAGTTTGTTCCAGCCACGTACACGCTCCGAGCAGTTTCTCCATCTACTTCCAGGGCTCAGAGGCCCAGGCTCCACAGGCCAATGCAGATACGATCTGGGAAGCAAGCCTAACCATATTGCAGCTGAACATCACTGCATTTCCAAAGAAGCCAAGAGAACTGGCTGAAGAAGCAGTTTCCAAGACACCAGCTGCTGTTTCAAACCAGTCATGCAAAGCTTGTTTTCTTTTTAATAGCTTGTTTTCGTGACAAGGAGATAGGTGGGCACAGAGAGAGGGATGGACAAAGTTGCAGCTCTGATCTATGTGAAATGCACATACTGTATTTTACTGTTCAAAACCAACATGCTTCTTGTTCATGGCAAACATGAAAGCCACTTTGTGATGTTTGTGTCCCCTCCTCTCCTGGTGTCATTGCAGGAAAGAGGTGCCAAAAGTTTTAATTCTTGTAATGTGACTTTCTAACCATATGGCAATATATTTTTAAGTTCAGAGCAGGAGATTCCCTGTTTCAAAACTACCCTTATACCGTGATTAGTCTAGTCTCTGCTCTCCTTTTTTACTTCACCACTTCTTTCATCACTCTCTCCTCTGCCTCCAGCCCATAACCCCTGATTGCTATATTTTCTTTAAAGAGTAACTTAGACAACTACAACACAATATATTTTATATCCCAGTTCTTGAGGATCTTCGTGAACATGTTATAGGCTTGTAAATATATCCAGCTTTTTTTTTTTAAATCCATCCTCATCAAACTAGGGAGTAGCTGCTACTGATGTATAATCTGTTCTTCATCTTCTTCCTTAGTACTGCACCCAAATTCTTTGGCAGCTTGCAGAAACTTAGTGCTTGTTTTGGAATGTCTTTGATCATTGAGTTGGGGCCAGGACATGACATTCACAGCTGAGCTTCACCTTCTGCATTTGCCTTTTCTGCATCCACAGTGATGATTTCCATCAGCCTTTAAGTTTGGTTTGGTTGTGTTGCCCTGAAGCTGTTGATCAGAGAGCCTCAGATCTCACATATCTGGCAGCACCCATAGATGTCAATCACCACTGATGGGGACAAGAGGAGGAATAGTCCATTTTCTACTAAATGAAAGTACCTCTTAATATTGCACAATAGATTGCAATCCATGATTTCAGAGCCTATATGTACAACATTTTCTCAGAGCAATAGCTTCAGCTGTGCACTCCTGCTTGGTTGCTTTTTGTGGGATCAGAAATGCAGCAGCTTAAGCTAGAGGCTGAATGGAGAATAAGCAGTTAAATACCTGGTTTGCCATTACTGATTCGTCTGCCAGCTGCATTGAACAGGTTTAATTCTGTATTACTCAGAAGAATTACATATGCATAAAATGAATATCTGTGGTTCAGAAACCAATTCCCTGGTCTTTCAAAAATCTTCTTAATGAGATACACATTTCTCATATTATTCTAAATTTTTTTAACCACCTCATGGAAATGAGATTAAAGCTGACATTTCAAATTTTATTAATATCTAAGAAAAAAACTCTTTTAGTTTTCATAATCAAGAAGTGTTTAATACCAATCTAGGTGAAATAGTTAATTATGCACAAGCTATTTTTAAAATGTGTTATGCTTCAGCTTTCCTTAAATAGTTTTTTCACTGTAAAATTAATGCATAAATTCTGCATGTCTTTATGGTAATAATTTTATTTTCCCACTCAACTATGGGAAAATACATTTTTCTGCTGTGGCATCCACTTTTCCCTCCTCTTTTGTAGCATTTTCAAATAAATATAGCAGAGCAATCAGTGGATCTTTAGAAAACACACAAAGGACTAAAACAAACACATCAATGAATTCTGGGCCTGTTGGTCTATTTCCTGCTCCGCATGATATATTCAGCACTCATCAAGCTTTCAAAAGTTAATTGGAAGTCTTAAGTGTTTCCCTAATTTCACATTTCATTCTCCTGATGCAATGAGAAACTAACAGCACTGGGAAACAAAAACTATACTTGTCTTAGCACTGGGTCTTACACAAGTGCACAGATCTAAGTAGGTGAACCCTCAATCTCAATCTATTTAAAATAGGCTTTCTTTTAATGTAATTGTAAACTAAAAGTTAAACATGTACGTACACGTACAGTACGTGATGCAGCAGTCCTGTGAGTGGAATTGAATTATCGGCTCCCTTTTAGCTATTGGTGGCATTCAGAGCAGGAGGTGATGGTATTGGATCCTTAAGTCATCAAAGGTAACAGATATAAGGCTCTATAAGGGCTGGGCACTGAAGGAGCTGTGTCAGATCCCATGGTCTTGAGCCTTGGAGGTGCCATGCTCCTGCATTCCTATAGAACCCCATTGTCCAGTTCCTGACCTCTCCCTTGTTCCCTCCACCACTTCCCCATTCCTTCCAGCACTCCTTGCAAGCTCTTCTGACATGAGGCAGCTTCTTCCTTCTCCTTCAGAGAGCTGGAGGCCCTCAGGAAAGGAGTTTCCCCGTACGTGGGTTCAGTCCATGGGTGACACATCCTTGGGTGCCAGAGGGACAGATTCTTGTGCCTTTTCACCCCATGATGGAGCACACTGAACAGACAGAAATTGTTGGGGAAAGGCAGGTGTCAGCCTCTAACATGTGATCTCTTGTCAGAGGTAAACTGACAACTTTCACAATTTTATACTTGAAACCAAGTTTGGGCAAATTACACAAGGAATGACTAAGGAAGAGTTTTAATGGCAGGATCCCAGACACACAGCCCAACATATTTCACAGCCCTGCCTCAAAACAGTAAGACATTGGAACCTCTCTGATAAATAACGTTATTTTTAACTTGGGTAAAATAACATTCTGACCTTAATGCCATTTTGAAAAATGGACAAACTCTGTCAATCTAAAATTCACCCTGTGGCAGATGTTTGTAGGCTCTGTTCTAGCAATACTCTTGGGCACATGGTGGGACTCTTGGGGATGGTGCTGTGTAAAACCAGGAGACAGACTCAATGTTTTTTATGGGTCCCTTCCAACTCAGCTTACTTTGCAATTCTGTGAATTAAAGCTGACCAAATTATTAAAGCATTTTAAAATGTTAAGAATTGGACATTTTTAATTATAGCAAATTTTACCTGAATTCCTTGTAGCCACATCTTCTGGTCTTGGTTTTAAAATAACAACCATCCTGTAAAAAATTCTTGATATAACGAAGGAAAAAAGGAGCTCATACAATAAACACAATAGTATTTACTCAGGAAGTGGAAAAGTTGCTTCTCTTACAGTGTTTTCACCTCTTCTCCCAGCTGGTCTTCCTCTGGCAGGTTAACTCAAAGTACCGACCTGTCACCCAGAACATTACCTAAAGTACCATTCAGCTATTGGGTTACCACTGATTGTTGTGCTACTTCTTGATATTGTGTGGGTTGACCTGCAAACAACACCCACTATATATGTAAACAGGAGTTGCTTGAGGAAGCTTCAAAAATTTTAAACAATAACTTTTTGGGTTGCTGAGAGTTTAAAACTGCATAATCCTGTAGAAGATTCGCCTCTTTATTCTTGGAAGACACTACACAAAAGACAGTATTAAAATTAGATGTCATCTGAACATTACAAATTACATTAGTCTTAAATATTTTCCATGGAACAATGATGACCTTAGTTGTCAGCTTGCAAGACATCAGCATGGTTGAAAGGTAAAAGCAGGAACAATCTGTAAGCAGCACATGCATTTTTCAAGAATGGTACCCAGTATGAGTCCCTCCCAGGCAGATGGGTGAGAGGTTTATTTCTTCATCAGAGAGCACCACCAGAAAGGGCAATGCCAAAGCCAGTTCGGCTTTAATATAAAATCTTTCCATGAATGCTTGAATGAGACTGAGTTAGTACAAAACTATTTGTGAGTTATCTATCTGTAGTTTCTAGTTACTAAATGTGTTTAGCCACATTTTGGGTTTTTCTTTCGTATTTTACTTAACAGAGTTCAAGAACAGCAGAGTGGCTTTTCACCCTATGAATTCCTGCACTGATATTATTTTCACACTTTGTCATTTTGAAAAAGTAGTGCACAGCAGCTACCACTTGCTTTAAATTTTATCAGCTGTCAGAGAGTTTTTGACAACACAAACAGAGACACTATGTGACACATACTGGAAATTTATAGATTACTGTTCAAAGGTGTCTGGATTTTGAAGGATTTTTGGGAGGAAAATGTGCATTCCCCCATCCTTCTCTTGCCTCTGTTTCCTCCCCACTGTGCTGATAATTCAATTTCTGCTGCTGCTGGTTAGAACTGATCCCTGCACCTGAAGTGAGTAGTAGGACAGAGGTGTTGCTAATGATAGTCATTGCCTGAGAAATGCAAAAGTGCTTTGGAGAGAATCACTGAGAGCAAGCATATGACCCAACCTGCCAGCCAAAAACCAGTATCTATGGAGGGCAGTACTCAAGTCTGCATGGTCTGGGTAATCCCAGATAACTCTACTGGTGAATTCCTTACAGACAAGTATTCTTCCCAAGTCCTGTAATTTTATCTCTAAGACAATGAATTGACACTGAAATGAACAACACTATGTTATTAAAATATCAAACTGTGCTGTTCAAGTCCAATGTTACAGGCATCTGAGTGAAATTCCATATCCTTAGTGGCAGTGTGTTAAAAAGTGCAATTTTACCTACAGAAGAACAACACATCTATCCAATGGATGACAGATAAGCTTTTTGCGTGAATGTACATTGCAGATGATAAGACTGAAATGGCTCAAAATCTTGAAGTCCAAGAGATGTATCTGCCATTACAAGGACTGCACAAAGGCAAAGGGATTTGCCCTAGTCAACAGGTGTTTTGGTGACCCTGAAATCTACAGAAAGAGACACCAATTTAGGAACACCTATCATGTCACAGTTTTACTGGAGCAGCAGCTTTGCATGTCAATAGCTTCAAAGAGCACTTGGTAATGTGTAATGTGGGTTACATAAAAGTTGTACGGACTGAAATCACAAAACTTTCCTAAATTGTGATAAGTTTTGCAGTGCATTTTGTTCACTGCACAAAATATATATTTGTCATGTCAGAGTCAGAATTACTAATTCTCAACAATATGCTGACCCTCATACTTAGCAACACGATAATAAATCTTATCTTAAAGACACACTCCTTTTGACATGGAGAAGGAACATGACTCTTCATGAAACTATCCCATGTGAGTATTAGTAGGGAAGGAAAACAAGAAAGCAGACATACCAGCTCTTCCTAATGAAAACTGAGGACCTAGAAATGGCACTAAGACATTACTCCATCAGGAGTTCAATAATCCAGGTGTCAAAAAAAATTCTCTTTGTGAAAAGAACCATTAAATACTTTTATAAATGAGGAGCAGTGTTTTCTAAATGTGTATGCATTTTTTTCTGACTTGCAGCATTTGGAGGAAGAGGACAATATATTTTTGTTTTACCTGATCACATGTAGGAACTGTAACTTCAAAAATGAGATTGAGAGCTGATTAACTATAGTGTGATATACAGCACAAGCAATCAATTTGGTTTGAGAACAGAATGTTCTTTGCATTTTGAAAATAGGTATTTTCCATGTGGTTGTTTCTGTAATACAAAAACTACAATCACTGATTTTAGAATATCAAGAAACAGCAATAATGATGCATATTTGTTCCATTTTGCCAGTTTATCTGAATCTCCTCCAGTATAATTGCTGATTGTATTGTCGTGCTACACTATCAGAGTATCCTCCATGCCTTGTGGCAAAAGGTTTAACATGTTACATCTTATTCTTCAGTTTTATATGTAAACAAATGTAGCACTTTGATTTGGCACAAAAATTCCTCTTCAATAGTTTCTTTTTTTATGTCTTATTGACTAGTGGGGATTACATTTTCCATAAACTTCTGTTGTGTTTGAAGATAAAAATTACAGTGTTTGCCTTATATACTGTATTTGTTACAGTACACTGTGAGGTCAATGCTTTGTGAGAAATAATGATGTTCCTAGATAATTGTCAATGTATAATTTTATTACTGAATATTAACTTCTTTGCTCACATATAATATATGTGGTTAGAAAAATGTAAACTTTGTGCCAAGAACAGATATGTGAACTGTGTTAAAAATGAAGCCAAGAGCTTAATAACTAGCATGAAAGTTCAAACTGACTTTTAAGTAGTTTTTTACCCATATAATAAAAAATAAATTCTGCAGCTGTTTAGATGAGAATGTCAACAAGTATCCACAAATCTCAGTCTTTTTTATAAAAAATATAAAATTGCCCTAAAGTATTTAAACAAATGTATAGCATGCAACAACTGCTAAAGTGAGCAACTCAAAATGAAGGAGCAGTGAAAAGCAAGAAGTCTAACACAGTGCACAGATTATTGAACATGAGCGATATGCAAGGGCAAAACATTTTTCTTCTGACCACAAAGAAGGCATAATAATACAATACATACTTAACAAGAACGAGTGAACCAGATCAAAGTGCCTTTTGTTAACTATTCTGGCAGATTCAGTATTTGGCAGCCATTGTGTCAGTGTTAAAAGTAATCTGTAAGCACAAGGAGGGATCACATTCATTTGGAAAGACCTCCCAACCTGAGAGCTGTTCAGTCTCCACCTTGCACTAACAGGACGCTGCTCTGGTGGGCCTGGCATAGTTCCAGTTTGCTACATGAACCTCAGTCAGTTCAAACTGGGGCTGCCTATAAAGTTAATACAGTTATTTACACTGAATGAGCAAGTATAAGCAGTGCCAAAAAGTAAAGCACTATCTTCTAAACATACCCTCAGAGAGTGGTGGAGAGACATGGTGGGAAGGAAAGCAGTGGGACAGCTCAGGAGACCTCCACCCAATCCACTCCAGAGGGGAGGCCAAAGCAGATTTCCCTGCACATGGCATCTCTCCCTCAGCTTCTGCAGAAAGCATGGCTGAGATCAGAGTTTACCTTTCCCAAATATAACAGGCATGCCAGCAGAAGTGTGTCTGCTCCCAGTTTTGTAAAATCAGGACAAAGACGCCTGAGAGCTTTGTGGTGTCCTTGCCTGCTTTCTGCTGCTGTGACTGTGCCCCCTCCCCACTGGCAGCAGGATGGGAGGTTTGGTTTTATAGAGCTGAGTGATGGATTTAAAAATGTATAAATGCATTTCCTGTCCAGCTATCTACACAATTCTTGTACTGTGCCTGTCTTGGCCCTCTTTTCAGGTCTTTCCACCAGACTCCTCACGCTTCAGTGCCTCAGGGTCTGCAGTGTTGCCCTCTTATTGTGTGAATCAAATCTAGACATGCACTTTCACTTGATGGGTCACAGGGCTCAGACCTTTTCTTGATGGGCCAAATGACTCTGTCTTGAAATTTACATTCAAGATACAATAACCTATGGTGGGCCAGAAGCTCTGAGATGGCTCCACCAATAACACCTCGTGGTGGTCTCACACCTTGGCCCCAGCTTTCTCTTAATGCTGTCCTGCACACTAGTTCTGGCTTTCCACCATCCAGGCCTATTTGGCTTCCTGCTGCTTAGGTAGAGAAACCCCTTGGCTGAGCTGGAATAAAATCATCTCATCCAGCATGAGAAAGCCAGAGCTTCCCTTAGCAGGGCAACCAGCCACTGTCCTTGCACAGCATTGGTCCCAGGCTCAGCTTGGGCTTTCCACAGAGCAGATATCCCTCATTTGTATTTGCTCCTATGTTATCCTCATCTTTCATAAACACCCCAGGTGGTACAGACATAGCTCTTACCACCATGAGCCCAAAACCTTCTCCTCCTACATAACGTGTCCTTCTCTTTTGGATGTCAATTAATATAAAAGTTTTTTTTTTTCCCTCCTGAATCAGAGAGATCCCTACTCTCTGAACAGGAAGGTGGAGTCACGCTAGAAGAGAGGGCTTAAAAGTCAGGAAGAGAAGCTCCTGTCCCTCCACAGATGAAGGGAACAGAGACTGCTTTCATTTCCCTGTGCTCAGAGTAACAACACCTGTGGGTGAATCCAGACTGTCCGTGACATGACTGCCTGCCAGAGCCAAGAGGATGGTGAATATGATCCAGTATAAACAGGGGAGCGGGAAAGGAGGCTGACAGCTCTCCAAGAGGTGCTGCAAACTGCCAGTGTGCAGAAGCAGGCGGAGGAGGGGTGAGGCAGCCCATGTGGCATGCAGCCGAGCACTGCCGGGCTCCTGAAGCCAGCCTGCGCTGTGGCCATGCCAGAGGGACGAGAGCTGGGCACTGTGAGAATTGGTACAGGCTGCTGTGAGCAGCCAGTGGCTATTTGCAGCCTCTTTGGACTGTGCACTACATAGACATATCCATTTTCCATGTGCCAGCAAGGTGCCCCCCAGCCAGCCTGCCAGTGATCCCAGGGCAGGAAACAAGGAGCACTTTAAAGCCAAGCACAGACCTGCCGAGCCTAGAGACCGCACACCAACCCTGGCTACCTCATCCCTGTAACTGAAACCTCTGTAAATAGCTGTGCATGCTTGTTCCCAAAATGAATTTTCAGCCTTTTTTCTTTTTTCCCCTTTGCAGGTTTCCTTCACTCACCAGGTTACACTTCCACCAATACTTCTGAGAAAAAAACTACAATAACTCCTTTAAGCTTAGGGTGCCTGGAGCTGCTGAGGAAAGGAGTCCTCAAGCTACAGTGGGGGAACAAAGGAAATACTGGTCTTTGGGAAGGGCTGTTGAGGACTGCAGATCTTGGCTGACAGCAGAGACAGTTGCAGAAAGTGAGACTGGAACCGAGATGATACATTTGACATATTGCATCAAATTGTTTGAAAGTATCAATTTCCTTAGGCAGCAAGCCTCAGACAGAGATTTTGAGTCATAGAGTCATAGACTATCCGGACTTGGAAGGGATTCACAAGGATCAATGAAGCCCAGCTCCTGGTCCTGCACAGGACAGCCCCAAGAGACCAAGAGAAATTTTGAAATGCTTTTTGAGCTCTTGTCAGGCTTGGTGCTGTGGCCACTTCCCTGGGGTCCTGTTCCAGTGCCCAACCATCCTCTGGCTGAGGTACCTTTTCCTAATACCCAGCCTAAACCTCTCTTGACACAACTTCAGCCCATTCCCTCGGTTTCTGTCACTGGTCACTACAGGGAAGAGAACAGTGTCTGCTCCTCTACTTCCCCTTGAGAAGAAGCTGTAGAGTGCAATGAGGTCTTCCCTTGGGCTCCTCTTCTCAAGGCTAAACAGACCAAGTTACCTCAACTGCTCCTTGTATGGCTTTCCTTCAAGGCCTTTCACCATCTTTGTAGCACTTTTTTGAGCTCTAACAGCTTGATACCCTTCCTATATTGCAGCACCCAAAACTGCCCCCAGCAGTTTTGAGGTGAGGCCACCCCACTACAGAGCAGAGCAGGACAATCCCCTCCCTTGCCTGGCTGGTGATGCTGTGCCTGATGCACCCCAGGACACGGTTGGCCCTCCTGGCTGCCAGGGCACTGCTGACTCAAATTCAACTTTCCCTCAACCAGAACCCCCAGGTCCCTGTTGGCAGTTCTGCATTCCAGATCTCATTCCCCAGTCTGTACATTCAGGGTTGCCATGTCCCAGGTGCAGAATCCAGCACTTTCCCTTGTTGAATTTCATATGCTTGGTAGGAAGGCTACCCTCGAAGGAGTCCATAATTCCTTTCAATTTAGTATAATTGGCAAATTTACTTGGTCCTCTGTCTAAGTTGTTTACAAAGATGCTGAAGAAAACTGGTCCTAAAATGCAGCCCTGCAGAACCCTGCAGAACAGTGAGACAGTATCAAAAACTTGACTGAAATCCAAAAAGATTACATCTCTTGGTCAACTAGATGGGTAACCTTGCTGTAAAATGAAACTAAGTTTGTCACAGGACTTTCCCCTCAAGAACCTGACTTTGACCAGAGGAGAAAACTTTGCCAGCTGCTCACCCAAGTGTGCTCCTTCCAAGTCTCACAGGGAAGTGAGAGAGCCACACAGAGAACGGTGGCTGCAGCCTCTTTAGCAAGGCTCCATTTCCTGTTCCTCCATCTGCTCCCCCTTGCTGTTGGAAATGCTGTGCAGGACATGCACCAAGTGAGAAGGTCCTGGTGGGGCAGTCAGACTGTACTGTGTCAGTCCAGGGTGTCCCTGGGAACGGATGAGTGCCTGCTCATCTGGTCACCAGCAAAAGCTCAGGTGATGATGGAGGAGGTCCTGTGTTGCAGACAACTTTTCATTAAAAATCTTAAGATTTTTTCCTCCTGAGAAGCTGAGAGGCTTCAGGAACAAAATGTAAACAATGGTTATCTGCTGCTGTGGAATGCAACAGGTGCACCTGTGATTGGTCTCATCTGCTTGTTTGTAATTAAAGGCCAATAACAGCAGCTGGCTCAGACAGAGAGTCTGAGGCGGCTGCCTTTGTTATCATTCTTTCCTTTCTATTCTTAGCTTAGCTAGCCTTCTGAGATGAAACTTTTCCTTCTATTCCTTTTAGTATAGTTTTAATGTAATGTATATCATAAAATAATAAATCAAGCCTTCTGAACATGGAGTCAACATTCTCGTCTCTTCCATCACCTGAAAACCCCTGTGAACACTGTCACAGTCCTGTCCATGGCTGAGATATCTATTGAGGGTTCCTTACTTGCAGAAGGCCAGGGGTAAAAATAGCCCTAAATAGCAAAAGAAGAACAATGAATTTGTGATGTCTACAAAATTTGCCTGCTGGACTATAGCCATGACTTTTATCAGGCAAGAATTCTGGAAAGTTGAAGCAGATCAGCCAGAAATGTCAGCAGTAAAGCATTCATGAGGAACCACAGAGGCCTTCAGCACAAGAGAAATAGGAAAAATTCCCCCTGTTGACAAAGAGTAGGCTAAACTGAGATACTGATCCATAGATAACTCTAAAAGAAATTGCAAGGAAGAGTACTCTGACCCCTTCTCTGTGTGTCACAAATGAAAATAAAATAGGGCAAGGATCTTACAAGTGTCAAATCTCAACTCTTTCTCCATGTAATGACACTCTCATGTCAGCCTTGGCAACCAAAAAATATACAGTGGGAATACTGCCTTTCATTTCCTGCTGTTAGACTTCATGGCTGTCACTGCCAAATCTGGAGCATAGTCCTCTGCACCTGTTTCATTCCTTTTATAGTTGCAGCACTGAGAAGGAGTCAGTCCCTTTGAGGGGGATAACTCACAGTTATCACCAGAAAAAAAATTGTGAAAATGAGTCCTTGTTGCTAGCCATCATCATACAAACCTTCTGAAATTAACCCTGTGTACGTGTAGTCTCAAATGGTCAGCCAAGAAATTCCCAGCGGGCTTAGTTAAGTTACATAGGGAGAGAATGAATAATTTACTTTTAAAATGTCAGAGTCCCTGGTGATTAACAGATGTGATCTGCTGCACTGCTTTGCTACCACAGGAGTTTGGGACAGTTGGTGCCTAAATTCAGTGACTATTCAGAGGCATGAATATGTGAAATGTCATGGAGATGCTTCAGTGTTTTCAACAATGTGCTGAACTTGGTGATGGCATCCCATTTTTCTATTCCACAGAGAAGATAGCACATGATATGCACCTATGACTAAGGAGAAAATCATTAAATTTGTCCTCTTAACACATGGAAGAACAAAGGACTTGACTCTTAGTGTGGGACCACTACAGAGATTACAGAATGGAGCACCTGCTTAGGCTACAGCCAGTTAGAGTCTTTACCACAGAGGACAAAGATACCGGGTCTTCAAATATAAGAACTGTGTCCTTTGGGATTGCTTTTCTGGTGTGTGAACACCCAATTCAGAAGAGACCAGGTCCTCATAAACCAGTCTCCCATTGGGATTACATAGAATCTGAATCAGGCTGCCAGTATGGTGTACTGCCCATCTGGTGAGTTGTGGCTACAGAGACCTCTCTGGACCTTGCTGAGACCTGAGAGCCCAGCTTATAATCAGGGTTTGTCAAAGAGCTTGACACTGGAGTTTCATTCAGACAAATTAATTTAACACTTAAATAGGGATGTTGCCTTTAATAAAACATCAGAATATAATTTCACTTCAAGGTAATGCTGGATAAGATCAGACATAAGCCAAGCTCTGACTATACCCCAAGTATACATGCTATACATCTGAGCCAAAGCATTATTGAGCTGAAAAGCAAAAGCCTTGAAAGACTTTAAGCGGCGTGCAAGACTTTTTCGTGTGTGCTTCAACCTTTTGATGTACATAGAAGAGATAAAATACTACATGGGAATTTGATAACCCTGACAGTGTATTTCTGGCCTGACTAGAAGGAGTGAAGTGCTTCAATTTTGAAGGACCCATTTCTCTAGGATTTTGCAGCTGATTTCAACTAGCCCCACAGACTCTCACAAATATGATGAAGATCAGGAAACACTTCATGCTTCCTCTTATTTGTCAAATTGACTGCTGGAACCTCTGCTCAAGTTTGCATGGTTTCCTACTGAAAACTGATCTTTTGGCATATTTAGGCTTCATCTGTCTCTGCTCTAGAACCCCAGTGTACACTCATCTTAGCTGAAGTATGCTGAGTTTCTCTCATCTTTTTCAGCTAGAGAAATAGTTACTGGTTGTTTCAGCAAAATGTCCTGTTGCTGAAAATTGCCATTGGAAGTTTCTTCTCAATATCTCAACTGAACAAATAGCCTACATGGTAGTTGCTGTGTCTTATTCAATCCCTAGATGTGTTTCACTGGTCTTCCAAAAAATGTCTTCTTGAATTAGACTGAAAATGTTTTTTTCTGCTTAGCATCAGTTTTCTCATTTTCATTGTTTATTGTAGACTGGAATGGTGAGTCATAGGCATCTGCTGCTGGAAGGTGACTTCCCAGAGTGAGCTGGGGCAATAGAAGCTGATGGCTTGCTGGGTGATACAGATGGTCCTGCTGCCAAGGATGAGGTGAACACTGCTGGCTGAATGAAAGGCATCTTGAAAGAAGTATGGAGAAAATAGTTTTGTTTGAAGAAGTTTGAAATATTATATGGGTAAAAGGCTTTAAAATCCTCTTTGTAACTCACATTTACAAGCATCTCATGCAGTCAACAGTGGTGTGACAGGAGAGTTGAGCAAAGTAGACAGAAACAGTGTTCAGGAGAGAATTATAAATAACAAAATAGTCAGACTTGTAAATTCAAGCAAATACTATTTTATTTATCCACATCAGAACCTGGAATTTTCCTGGAGAGGAAAGAATAAATCTGACAAATCCCATTAGGGTCAAGAAACGTAATTTTAAATGAAAATAAATTTTGGAAGAGATTAACTGCTGATAATCAATACCAATTACAGTGCAAATGGAAGAGAAAGAATTCACATAACTTACATTCACCTCATTCACACTCCTGCCTTAAAAGAGAATTTACTTGCAGACTTCTACTGTCCTAGCATTCTTCATACAAGGGTTATGGTGCCCAGTTTATTTACACAGAACAGCTTTAAAGGCATTGTTAACTGTTGTCAAGGAGAGCTTGTGATGCTCAGTATCTCTACATATCAATAAAACTGAATTTGGAAGGTGCTTATGATTGTCAAGCCTGCAGTAAGGCTCCAGTTCAGGCAAATCCATGCAGCCAACCTCTGTGATTTTAAATCTGACTCGCATGATTGTTTTTGTTGCTGTTCAAGAAACAGTTTGTGGTAATTTTTTCCAAACAGCAGACTGCCTCAGATTTGTTTTTATCTTTTGTTGGAGAAAATTCTTGGTGTGGTTGGAAAGAAAAATCTCAAAAATGTGACCCTGCATGTTTCAGAAACCAGACTACACATAAGAAGACTTCAAATGATTGTTTTTCTAATCTAATTATTTCAAGGTCAGTATCATGATATGGTAATCATGAAACAATTTAGGAAGTCTAGAATTGACACTAAGGAAAAAAATATGCCACATTTACATAAAAAATTGTTATCCAAACCAGGATAATAAATTTTAGTAGTAAAATATAAGTACTTTCATCTTTTAAGAATATGTAACTTAAATGTGCCTCTATTTGCAATAAAGAAATAAACACTGAAACCACAGAAAATCCCATTGCTAGCATGGGTTTTTTGTTTTATTTTGTTAGTTGGTCTTTGTTTTGGTTTTGTTTTCTTGTTTGTTGGTTTTTGTGGGTTTTTTGGTGGGTTTTTTTTGGTTGGTTTTTTCTTTTTTGTTTTTGGGGTGTTTGTGGTTTTTTTTTTAAAGAAAGGAAATGGAGTAACCAAGAAAATAATACATTATGTGAACATTTGTTAATGATGTCTTTTATTTTCAGACTTCCTTACTTGTTAACAGTTTCAAACTCACTGTGGTAAAGTGTCCAGATCAATCAACAAGGTAGATGATTTTAAATGAAATTTAAAAATTAGACTAAAAAAGAATGTAAATTGATTTTAGCAACTGTGGCTGTAAAGACACCATGTAGAGGAAGGAGAATTTTCTTGCTTTGCATGTGAATTAATTGAATCCTAGGGAAGGAAATGGAAGGACAGAAATCTGCATCTGGAAGAGGCAGGAAAACAATTTTGGCATTGAAATAGGTTTGAATTCTAGAAATGTATCCTTACAAATGAGAATAGCATAAATGGTGGGAAGCAGAAAAATGAGGAGTCCTGTAATTTTAAATACGTTACTCCAAGCTGGGCTCAAATATCTGGGAATTATCTTTCTAAAATGTACATTTTTGATAAATAAAGTGAAAATTTATTTAAAAATGTCTTTAAAAAGAAACATGTTCTTTCATTTGATGTTGAAGGAGTTGGAATTCTGGAAGGACTCTTGGGTTTTTGCTTAGACATGGAATTAGCACATGAGATGTCACAGATGACATCAGAAATGCTGGTAAATGGAACATTCCCAGCAGTGCTCTCCCACACGTGAGCCAGCTGGCCAGGAGCAGCTGTGTCTGTTCTGTGTCTCCCCAGCCACCAAAATGGGAGCACCATGCACAAGCTTCCTCCCAGGAACCAGCTTTAGTCAATTTTGTTGCCAGGACTGTGTCTTGGAAATGCATGACAGAATGAGACAGCCAAAAGTGTGACGGGGAGGGGTATTAGCATTGCGATAGTTGGGCTCCAGCTCACAGGCACAGTTCAATTTCCTTGCACAGACACATGGAGGTGGCCCAAAACCTCATTCAGAAGCCCAGTCCAAGCACTCAATGGCTTTAGGCAACTGAAAGAAAGGCAGCTGCTGGGGCAGCATGTCTTCAGAGCCCACATTCAGTTAAATTCACGTCTTCAGAGCCCATATTCAGTTAAATTAGGCAAACGTGCACTGCACACACTGCCCCATTCCAGTGCTTCCCACATCCCAGGAGCCAGAGAACCCCTGAGAACAGGCTGGCTGTATCTCTCATCACTCCCTTAACAGGAGCTGTCCCAGCAGGTACCAGCTCGCAGCCCAGCAGGCTGCCTGGCACAACCCACGCTGCCCCAGCCCCGCCAGGCACGGCGTCTCATTAGGCAGGGGCAATGCGCTCGGGGTGCAAGTCCCCCTTTGGCATTCCTGTAACTTTCTGTATTGCCTTCTGGAAAAGAGAGATTGCCCATTTCTCTCTTAGACTTTTCACTTGTTGAATGTTGAAGCAAAAAAAGAGGGCTGCATGAGGCTGTTCTATAGTTAAGTAATTGCCTAGATATGTACCCAATTTATTTCCAACATACAAAAATGCAGACTGAAGGATGCTATGCTCAGCAGAAAGTTATTTTCCTTGAATGACTACTGGCTACTTTGGAGGCAAGGGGTCAGACACTTGATTAGATGACTTACAACCTAAAGTCCTGTAGTATAAACTATGTCATGCCCCAGGCTTCTCAAAACAAGGCACTCTATTTTAACTCATAATGGGTAGCTGGATTCAGTAAATGGCCTAATCACAGCAACATAAATATTTATGGGAAAATTTTTCTAATTAAGGTATGAGCTTGTTTAGATGTTATCAGTTAGAAAGGGCTTTCCCAACAAGAACATGGCTGTTAGGAGACATTAGGAAATGGTTAAACTCCAAGGGATTACAAGGTCATTGGAGTGGCAACATGCAGAGTCTATTATGGTTGAAATTTAGCTTGTATTCATGTCTTACATGTCTCCTACATATGGAATTAAAAGACCATCCTCCATGCAGAAAAAAACCCCTGTAATTTTGTTCATTCTTTAAAAAATGAAGTTACATTACCGATGTATGATTTATGATAATTTTAGAAATTAAATGCTCTCAAAAGAAATTAATTTTTTTAATTCTTGCTTTATGCTTAGCTTATGTATTAAAACCTGTATTTACCTCAGTAGTGATGTTTCTAAATAAAGATCCAATATTGTCATAATTTGTTCCCAGTACCTTGGTCACACAGTGACTTTAAATTTAGGAAGGTTACATTTAACATAGTTTTCATTTAATACTGTTGTTCTTTGCTGATGTCGTGAGTGCTGATGGATAACAAATGGTTATAATTTTTTATCAAAGCATAGATAACAAATTCAGGATAAATAATATTTTTGGTAACCATGTTTTTCAGGTCTCATATTACAAGCACCAAATAACAATATATTGATCCCATTCAGAGCCTTGTTATGGCCGCATAATTCTTAAGTAATTTCAATGCCTTTAGGAAAATTGCTCTAGGTTTACTCTAGTATAATTGTCAGAGGAATTCATCCCTTAAAGTAAAACTTGTAAGCTGTCTTAGAGGGAAATAGCTGTATAAAACTGGTTATGTGAAGTACAGGCAGAACTATTCCCTGTGGGAAACAGTACATAATTTCTGTGGGGCTTCATTATTCTGCTACAAAGTGTGTGTGTGTCTGCCATATGGTATTTTACTCTTAAGGTATAACTCAAAGGAAAGCTCAGAAAAAAGAAAAGAGAATTTTCTACAAACCTTCTGCCTTTGAGAAAAATTTACATAGTTAAAAACATTTCAATGAGAAAGTACGAGGTATAGAAATCTAAATGGCATCAATGGAGCTATTGATTGTATCTGGCTACATTTTTGAAGTCAATATCTGTAAAAAGTTTCAAGACCAGGCACAAGGAGACAAACATCGCTGCTTTCCTGACATACTGAAATCTATATTGTTTGTTAGTTGATATCAACTACAACCAAACTGGACAGGGAACTACAATTTCACGTGAAGACAGCTTGGTTCATTTAGAATGCCTTCCTAGCCCAAACCCAGATACAACAGCTGTGACCTTGCTAAACACATCTACCCAGTAAAGACCACAGGAGCTACTGCTGAAAATCACAAAATGGCATGTTCAGAGAGTGATGGTATGTTGAGAGAGCAAATGTTGAATAAATCAGGTCTGGGTGCTTTCCTTCTCTTTTAACTAACATGTTAGAGATGAACATTCCCCTGCTTTTATACAAAAGTGCCATGACTTAAAGAACTGTGGCTGTCAGTTCAAATGGCACAGACCATTGCAAATTCTCCACAACAAAGAGGAATATTTGGAGGGAAGCAACATGGTGTGCAATGGTGCTGCTTTTCTGTTTGATATAGATGAGTCTATGTGGCAGAAAACTGAAATATAAGGAAATGAAAAGTAGCTGGTTTGAGGGCCTGGGAGTTTGGGGAGCTTGCTGGATGCTGTTCAAGCCCCAGTGGCCTCAGTCACAGGAACCTGTGTGCTGCTCGTGCCCATGCTGTGGCTCCAGAGCCATTAGCTGGAGGGCCATGTGCTGACTGATCTCCCAGAAGTACAAATTTGAGCTGGCTCAAGAACAGGCACATGATCACATTTCTGTCAAATTAGCCAGAACACACCATACAGAACTGTCATGGAGTTTATGTTGGCTTTACACCAGCTGGGGGAGGATGAATGACTTTCAGTACAGCCTAAGTTAGTGGTGTGGAGCAACAGTACCTGGTGTAAGCTGAGATCTGCTTGATGCAGATAATCCATTTGCATTTCTGGATGGATTTGAGTAGGTGGTATTATATCTGAATAATGAGTTTTGTCTTACAGTTACAGTGTTTCCTGTGCAGTAGTAGGAGTTTCAAAGGAATTTCTCTGCTGAGCTGCAGTTACAGTTTTTACCTGCTCTTCTACAGAGAAGAAATTATTTAGTGATGATTTTCTTTCCTATTTCTGAAGGATAGTGTTTCAATGGTGGAGTGGGACCCAATAATGTGCACTGAAAAACAGTATTGAGATGCCAAAAGTGAATTGAGCCTGATCTTCCTGTTTTCCTGACACTTTCAGTGGCCCTTGATCATAAATGACTGTATCACTGGGCAGCTATTGCTCGCACTGCTAGAAGCTACCTATAGATAGTCTAACTGAATGTCTCTTGGGCTCTTATGCATATTTCTCCTTTCACAGAAAACAAAGATATTTGAATTTTCAAAAAATGTAGCCAGGAAGGAATCAGTGTGTAAATTCCTGATGCCTTATTGTCCAAGTGCAGTATGAGAAAAGACAAGAAGATAAATCATACTTGAGGGAAACCTATCACAGCACAGGAATAAAATGTGACATAATGTGTGCACTTCATCACATGGCTGCAAGGCCCATTTGGACAGAGCCATGTAACTTCAGCTCTCACCCCCTGAGTGGATGTGCAGTCAAGGAGCGTTCACATCATCTTTCCTCATGTCCAATTTCCATCCTGGCCAAGAGATCCTCAATAGAACTCATGCAAGAATCACTGTGCTTCAGGCATTTCTAAATAAAACCAAACTCCGACTAGAGACCCTCTCATTTTGCAAGCCCACTTCATTTTCTAGACATATGGTTCCCCTAAAAGTTTTAGCATCATGCAGCGTTCCTGTAAGGGTGACTGGACACATGGATGGTGGGAGAAGGAGGAGGAGGCTGGGCAGGGAGCCAGTGCAACAGGAGTGAGATGTCTTTTCCCACACTATGCCTGCCATACAAAGAGACGTTGTCCAACAATAAACAATTTTTCATGGGAAGATTGTCATTGGTAGCAGGTACCCTTGAAGCCTCAGATAGCTCCCATCCTCTGGATCCTATGGAAGCCATCAGTCATTTTTAGATTGCTTTTAAATTTTATTATAGTAATTTTAATGGGAATTAGCAACCATAATCCACTGCAATAATTTATTGCATGTCTAAAAGCACCCAGAGTAGTGGCCTTCCTTCATCACTGTGTTGTACTGCCACTTCAGGAAGAGAAGGTTCTTCTATCTACAGCCTTGACACTAGACAGGTTCCTGGAAGTCACGCTTGTATAGATGGGTGAAAGGTGGATGAAACCTGATGTCATGTTTATACTGACATCTTGAGACAAACTGATTCCTACTTAAGACTCTTCAGAAGAATATGAAATGCTAGACCTAGCTTTTCAGAAGAAATGCACAATTTTAAGTGTTTCGAGTTTTGTCCAACTTTTACTCATTTTGAGACAATTGCAAAGAGCCTGGCTTTCCAATCTGTATCGCTTCCAAGTAACTATAGGAACCCTACAGACAGAGTTGCCCGGACTTCTTAGCCACATTCAAATATCTTGAACCCAATAAACAGCGGTTTTGTCTGAGATTTAACTTCAAAAGCACAAAAATTATTACAAAGGCAGTGGAAACAGCTAGATGGATGCTTATCTCAAATCCTTCCAGGAATAAAGTGTCCTCATAGCGTTGCTTTCCCTATCTATTTAAATTTTCAGAAATGGATAGCTTGTTTTTCAGTGGTGATGCAAGCAGCAGATTAGATTGGGCCCTAAGTAAGAAAGCTGGAAAGCAGATTTCTTGGCTAAAATACATGTAGGATGAAACCTGGAGGAAAAAATCAGTAATTGTGTACAAGACACATTTTCCCATGTTACAAGCAGAACATGAGTGAAGACATGAAAAGCAGACTGATTAAAGAACAAAAGAGATGTCAAAGTATTTGATTAAATGCAGCACTTCTATTAGGAGAGCAGTGACCTTTTCAAAATTGACTTGTGTACACAAGTAGAGCCCCTTGAAAACAGAGTATTTGGGTGTGACAAAATGGTTCACCTTCACAGACACTACCAGGAACCAAGCCTTCTCCTGCACAGTCAAGTGTATATACAGAAGGAAAGGTGGCAGCTCCACAGCATGGTCCCATCACAGTGCAACTGGAGGATGGAATTCTCCAACACTGGGGTATTAGGGTGCCTAGTGCAGAACGCCCAGGCACCTGCAATTTTGGTAAAAGAGGTTTATGTGAATGATGCAGCTGACCTACAGTTATCAAATTGGCCAGTTAGGGCAGTAGCTGTTTAAAGGAAGAGCTGCAGCCCTGTTGCAGAGCTCGCCTGTGCTCCTGCATGTTCTAAGCATTACCCAAGAGGTTAAATTTCCATATTTAAAAGCAGTTAATTTTGTCAAATTACTTCTCAAAATGTGACATTTTATCTCTCCTGTTTAAACTGCAGCCAGTTAATTTTAAATTTTAGCAATATGCTTTTTCCTAGGGGCCTTCTCAGAAACTTTATGGGTGCTTAATCCAAGCCTAAATAGAGAGGGTGACAGAACCTACTTCTCTTAATTGCAACAGCATGAACTGCTTGCTGAAATTAGTTACAGTATATTTGGAGGTAAAAGAATTCACACTCTAACCTTTCCCCTCACAATGCAATGTGTATTATACTGATAAAAGCAGTGGAGAGATTTGCACCGCACTGCAATTTCCCAGTGCCTTGCTAAAGTCCTGAAGATAAGCAGGCACCTGAGGGGTCCCTCTCCTATGCTGTGAAGGTAAAAGCCCTTCACCAGTTTGCACCCACAGAGACAGCATCTTCACTCTCAGCAGTTTTTCCATTACTTTGTAAAAGTGGTGGGAGTTATCAGTGAGTATGAAGAAACTGGCTGCTCTAGAAATTATTTACTTTTACACAGCAGCTGCACCAGGTTGTCATTTATACCCTTCTAACCTATGGAGAATAAAGTAAAGGCAGAGGTGGTCTAATTCAATGTTTTTTAAAGTGTTTTGAGATACTAATTTTGAAGGAGCTGCTATGCAAATGGAAAAAACCAATATCATTTGTGTGATATTACAGACACATGCAAAACAGGATTTTGTTTTGATGGTAACAGCAATGATGACACGATCCTCTGCCTCGTGTGCTAATTGATCCATCAACAGACTGCACCACACCTCTGCTTTTTCTCCATATGGCGTATTAGTAATTAGGCCATTTGAGTTTATTTTCTGGAGGTGGCTGAGCACTTTTAAGTCAATTAAACTATTTTCAATATTCAAAGACTTCTTACGGATTCACTTTTTATTTTTGCTCTTTAAAGAAGAATATCAACTATATGGAAAATAATTTTCAGGATGATAATGCAATTGTTTATGCTTGGATTAACCTGTCAGTTGGTACAAAGCAAAACAGCACAAGAGGATCAAAGAAAGGGTCTAAGTCCATGCAGATGCTTTTGTTAGAGAAACTCTCAATCTTCTTAACATGTCCGTCAATTCTGAAACTGAAATGAAAAACCTTAGCTTCTTTTTTTCTTTGCTATTTCTTTTCCTGTATCTTGAAACTGGCTGTTCAAGGAATGAAATATTTCTGAGCTCTAGGAAGAAAAGAGAAAGAAAAAAAAAAAGGAAGATGAGATAAAAGTACTAAACATGGTTCTACAATTAATATGTAAATCAGGCTGATAATGCCTGGCTAAGCCAACAGCTGCTGTGCCTGGACCAAGCTCTGCCATAAGCAGCGTGCTGCTGCCGTGCCACTGCCATGCTGGCCTTCAGCATCAAAGCTGCAACACTAAAGCCTCAGCAGGGCTGAGGACACACGGCTGTGCTTGTGCCTCTTCTGTCTGTGATGGCTTTGCCTTTGGGTAAACGTCTCTTTGAGGTCCTGGCTGTGGTCCTGGAGTGAGCCCTGCTGCAGAAGCTGCTGCTTGACACTGATAAGCCTCCAGGAGCCCAGCTGCTGGTGACTTGCAGCCACATCCAGCCTCACTGCAGGTGCAGACTAATTAGACCTATTAAAGCAACTACATTTGCCCCTCCAGCAGTTAATATCTCAATTCAAACCTTCATTACTGGGGGTTAATAAATTGGGCAAATAAACACTCTTGGGACTTCAATTTGATATAACCGGGGGACTGTTTTTCCATCCCAGTTGAAATAAATACTGTGAATGTAAAATCCTAGGGAAAAAAAAAAAGCCTCAAGTCATCCAAATCCATTCATGGGCAGTCACATCCCTCATGAGCACTGTGGCAAGGAGATTCATGAAAATCATTTGAGTAGTCAGACTCTTGTGAGCAGTACTTATTTTTCTGTCACTTGAAAGACCATGTTGTTAGCCCCAGAGAAAGCACATTTAAATGAGAAAGCTCATTTCCCTTATGGGTTACAGGCAATTAGCACCACAACATTTGGATCACATTTCTGACATTTAGAATAATGTACAGAAGTTGGAAAAACTTGATTTCTTTGTACAACTCATTTGGGTTAGGAAAGTGTTTAAAAATGGAAAACTGTTCACTCTGCTGTGCTAACCATGGCAGGCAGGGTGTGGCAGGTCCCTGCTCCCTGCCATCCCTGCCAGTTGTTTGCAGCAAGGACTAGTTTTCTCAGGAAGATGCTCTAACATCTGGTACGCATCTCTCAGGACTGGGGACCCATGGGGCTTTCACAGCAACAAGTTTTGAGCCCTTCACAAGGAGTAAATCACTGTTAAAACTGTGCATTCACTGGCTATTTTCCTTCCATTGGCTGCATTGTGAGAATAAACTCCAAAACAACAGAAATCAAAGATGCATTTTTATTATTTTTGTTTTCTGGCACACTTATCACCACCAGTTTAGGCAGGGAACATGTTGTGGAAACTGTCTGCTCCCTGGATCCCACTTCCCTTTTGTTCACTCCCACCGAGCTGGCACGACCCTCTAGCCAGGGGCTCCAGGGGCTGCAGGGGAACGCCAGGCTGCCGGCACTCCCCACACTCCCTCTCAGAGCCTCTGGAGACATTCCTGCCCTTTTCAACCCTGCCTTGTTTCTGTCAGTCCAGTTAAGCTGAGGGCAGTGCTCTGCTGAATTCGCTTTCTGCACTGGTCTTCAGGAATGTTTAGGGCTTGCAATGTGCATCACCTTTTCAAAAAAAATGGGGCGTGTGGCAGGCTATGCACATAATTACCCTCCAAAATAGGTTGGAAAATAGCAGCTAATAAATATCATGAATGCTGCAGAAGGATTTCATTAAGACTGCACTTTTGGAAACAAACTCCGAGCTTTGTTTGATGTCTCTTCTTGTAAGTGATATTTTGAAGAAATCCCTTAGCAGTTTTGTGGCTTATTGGCCCCACACACATGAAGAATATTTGTGACATAGAGCAGCAAAGTATGTCTCCAGCTGAGGTGTCAAGAGCATCCAGATCTGGAGAGACAGATCACAGGGTTCTGCTGATTTATTCACCCTGTTTTATCTTGACAGCCACAGACAAAAATGGATCACAAAGGACACCAAAATCACTATAGATGCAGAATGATAAGGAACCCTTTTCCTTCCTTTACCTCTCCATAGCTTTCTGTCAACACCTAGCAGGTGATATTTCTAAGCTGGGAAACAGTCCTTCCTTCCATTTCTTCCCAACTCCAGAGAGCAAATGAGCAACCCTTCACCCCTCACCTTACAACCAGGTCTCGGGTTCAATGTGGCAAATGGTCTGCTCCCTTCCACAGGATGTTATCATAGCCTGTAGTTAGCTCTTCATTTTAAACTGCCACATGCTCTGAAAATCCATAACAAATAGATAATAGAAATACTTTCATGGCTCTGTGGTTAATATCTAAAACAGTATATTGCTTTTTTGGTGATCAGACCTTACTACTATGCGTTGCTTCCCTGTGGTGCAGAGCCCCTGTGAGAAGAAGCCCTGCAGTGAAGGTGTGAGCCTTGGCAGCAGCCAGCACTGACACCTGCACCCTCACACTTCCAACAATGCCAAGGATGGGACAAAACCAGCCTGCTGTTGCCAGGCATGTCTGGAGCAGGAGCTTGCTGGTATTACATGGCTGGGTGGGTAGAATCCTGAGGTACCTAGCCTAGCTATGCCCATGGATGCCTTCTACCATGGATAGGGTGGTTTTCCACCAGTTGCCAGTAGATTCTCCAGAGATGTGGTTGGTTTCCCAGGCATCCACAGAAAGAGAGGATGTCAACAGTTTTGCAAAGCCTGTATAAAGCACTGATGCACATTTAAAAGGAAGTTAGTCTGTCTCTTGAAGATCCGCAGAGAGGGGCTGGAAATTGTGTGTGCTGACCAAATCTAACATTCTTTGGATGGAGGGCCCATTCCCCTTGAAACCAGTGTGAACTCAGTTGGTGATTTCAATGGAAGAAAATCCCTTACCCTATAGTTCTCTAGGTGGTATTTTTCATTCTTCAGGGTTAGTAAAGTGCTACAAACCCTTGAGCATCAAGGCGTTCTGCCTGGCAGCTATGCATTGGAATAGTACCATGACAAGACTGGATTCCTTCCTCCCTTTTGTGTTTTTGTTTTTCCCCAGTCTGCTTTCTTAGTGCAGGTTATAAACAGTTTCAGCGCAAGCTCTGACTATGACTGCTAACAAGTCTGGTACAGAGAGAGGGGTGGCTTTTAAATCCAACTGCATTCAACTATAATGCAGCTAAATACAAAATCTGGAGGCCAAAAGAGCCACCAGCATAATTACTTTGTCAAGTACTAGAAAAAAATAGGACAGATAGTCAAATAGTACAAAGAGTCTTTAAAAAAAGATGAGGGAAATGAATGCTTTATACATACTTGTGCTCATACCAACTAAATAATCCAACACAAAAATATAAAACCACATAGATAAGTGCTTTCCAAAGAAAATCTCCTGTGGTTAATGGAGGTGAGAACATATTGCACTGCCTGGTACACATATGATAAACCATTACATTTTGCTGGAAGAGGTAGGTGATATTTTTCCTCTCATGGTTTCATTTTAATTCAGACCCATTAAAGTACAAACTCTTTTCTAAAATCTAACCCTCCAGGCACAACAAAATGATATTATGGTTTGTTCTCACTTTACATTACTTTCTCCTCCATCTATCTTTTAAGGTGTAAAGGTATTTCTCAAACTCATAAGCTTTCACATTGTTCTCTCCAATATCAATAACAAAATTTTCAGCATTCCATTGAATTTCCAGCCGTACAAAGGAGATTTCAGACATGATAAGAAGAAGATTGAGGGGGATGGTAATGCAAAGTTAAAACCAGATTTTGATCCAGAAGCTTCATAATTTTACTTGTTTTTTGGGAAAATAACACAGTGGTGTCTTATCTCAATGTTTCTAGCTGAATCTTTAACTACCTAGTGCAATTTAAAACCTTTCCATTGAAGAATTCAGCCACTGAAATGGTGTGGGGGAATGTTCTTACTGGGCAGCAAAGAGAGTATGATGGATCCATCAAACATATCTTTATTCCAGGTGTTGGTTCATTTTTCTTAGTTACTTACCTACCTTCTCAGAACTTCTTTCTTCTCAAAATGGCAATTCCAGAAAAAGGAGCAGCCATTCAAGGCCCAGCTAGATTGGTTAAGGTGATAAAGATGCACTGCTTGATTCTGCATTCTAGGAGTAGAATAGTTCTGACTTACAGGAAATTCTTAAGTAAAAGCAACAAGAAATTAGTATTCTAATATTTTTATCTTTTTACAAAAGTAATAACCATACGCTTTACCTTTCACAATTTTCTTTTACTGAGTAAATTAAAATATATTTTGGCATTATTTTGTGATTTTTTCATGGTGTGCCACTTTTTTTTTTTTAAGCAGAACAACATTGAGGGCCATTGATTCACAAAATTCTTTTCCTGTCTGGAAAAAACTCTAGGAACTTCAGTTAAAATTAAATCTAAAATTACCGTAAGTGAAAATGGAATTTTTTTCCCAAATTTCTCACCATCTATGGATTGACAACAGTTTGTGAACAGCCAGTGTACTGAGTTAACCTTCCTCACTGATGGATGAAAATCAAGGAAATATAACCCCCTTAAGAGCAATTAAAATATTTGTCTTTAAAAAGATGTATTTGTAAAGAACTCCATGTTACAAACAGGAGCTCGAAACAAACTTATGCTGAATAATTCCAAATAATGAGAGGGGAAACTAGAACCAGAGTTTCTGCTTAAGTGTTACAAACATTTTGGCATTGTTGAATCTATTCTGAAAACAACTCTAAAACATTCTTTATGCTGAATGGAAACTGATGGGATTCATGTGCTGTATATTCTTGACAAAGTTCCTCTTTCCAGGAACACCAAAAATAGTTTCTAGGTGGTGGTTTTTAAATCAAAAGATGAGTATTGGATTCTGTGTAGGAAATCTATAGAAAAATGTCCTTAATTAAAAATATGCATATTAAAGGTTGTAGATACATGTTTCAGCACCAAAGAGGGTTTTATAAACTCCCTGATTCAATACACTTGTATTTTGGTTGAGGGATTGCATATCAATAATAACTTCATGCAGAAATATGCTTTGGAGCAGGTCAGTACAGGAAGTTTTTGCTGTTATATTCAATAGTTGCTTCTATCCTGGCAGGGTTTTATTTAGATTCTTTGGGAAGGTGAGAGCCCACAGCACCTCAGCTGAATACCTCTGTGTTTGCTCTTGGTCATCAATATTACATGATTTTCTTTACAGCTCTCCTGTCTGTTGAGGGTGTTGGACATGCATGCTATTCCTCATTTTTATCTCACTCAGACTCAATGGCCAGCTGCCCAGCCAACAACTCCATTTCTCTGGATACAGTGATCCTAACACTGGGTTCTGGGACACTTGTGAGCACTCAAAGATGTGGGCATGTTTCCCAGGGCAGGTTTGGTGACTGGGATAGCTGTGCAGCAGCACATGGAGGACAACAGTCCTGGGAAGGTCCTATCTTCCAAGGACTGTCCAGCAAACCAGGAATCCTTGGCCTGCAGCAAATGGAGGCAGAGGATGTCCCAGTCCAAAGGGAGCTACACAGCTCTCATTGCTTTGCCTTTCATGCCAGGTGTGACTACAGCTGAAGACAGAAATGTAATGCAGCTGGGAGGAGTTAGATGTCCCTTACTACCAGATAATTAAAGCAATTATTTCTTTTTCCTGATCTCCCAGAGGCACATCCTATACATTTGTTTCATAACTTCCTATCAATCATGCAGGAGTACTCCTGAACAAATGAGACCAGCATGTGGGCATCCTCCTCTCTGCTGTACACCAGGGCACACAGCTCCTGCAGCAGCCCTGGGTCTGTAGGCCACCCTTTGTTCTTCCTTTCCTCATTGCACCAACACTACCCACCCCCCAAAACCAGCATGATGTGGTCAGAATTTACAGAGACAACAGGACAGAGAGTTGCTGGGAACTGGATTATTTTTATCCCATGATCAGGGGTAGGTGGGCCAGAGCTGGCCTGGATTTTTTCTGAGGGAGAGGAATAATTTTGAGATGCTAAAGATCATTGACAGTCCATTAAGCAAAGGTAACTCTTGCCAGGTCCAGTGATTTTCTTTAAAAGTTCACCACAGCTCAAAGCCAATTCCCAGACATGTTCTGGCAGTAAGACACAAAATTTTCTTCAGTCTTATTTTGAATCTACCAAAGTTAACGCCAGCTCTAAAAGCTGCTCCTGGAGCTGAAGCAAAGTCTTGGCTTTCACATTTTTCACGTCCGCAACTGCTTGAGACTAGTGTGACATTCTGCCTTCGGCAACTGAGAAGAACTTCAGCAGAGGGGAGACTGACTGGACAGGCACCCTCAGCAGCCACTTCCCTGGAGCAGGCACCACAGCAGGCTGGGAGGCAGAGAGCTGTGCTTCAGGAGAAATGCAGGGACACCAAAGGGCTGGCTCATGTCTTTCACTGTGCCAACAGTTGGGAGTCCCAAAAAAGCCAAACTTCATCACCCACAAGCTTGATTATTTATAATCAAGAATTAATTAACATCAGAACTAGCTGATGGTTAATGTCAAACAGTTCTTATTCCATTGATTGTGGGGAGAATGTAATCAAAGAAAGGATGTAAGGGTCTGACTCTCAAGAAATATATTCCCTTTTTAGAATGACCCAAATGGTGTACACTGTATTTGGATTTCACTTCTCGTGCCTGAATACAAGGCAAGACTAGATAAGTTAATTAAAAATGAAGCTTCAGTGTATTTCTTGCAGAGACTCCCTGTTATATGAAGAAAAAAACCATAAAATGCATTTTAATACAAATATTCACCAGCTAAACATGCAAGCCCCAAAGAAGGCTTAACTGCTAGAATTCAAGAGCATTTCAATCCCTATGAACTCATCAAATGAATCATAGCCCTAGGACAGATTTCGTTGCATGCATATGTTTAGAATGTAAAAAAATTAACCCTTGGGCTGCTATTGCTTTGGCAGGCAAAGGCATGCTATGTGTGAAGTGGGAGTGTGAACATTTTCTACTTGTTTCTTATGGTAGTCAGAGTGTTAAAATGAAAACCACAAATTAAGAGGAGAATTACTGTGCTATTTCATTTTGTAAAGAGTGTGTTACTTGACACAGAAAGTTCAGATTACAGTGCATAGGATGTAGAATGTGAGAGATGAGATCTGTACAATCAGGATTAGATGAAAGCTTGATGGGTTTCCCAACCCGCAATTAACTATCCTTATTAAAGACTCTCTTTTCCAAACCCTCAGGTGAACCATTGTTGTTTCCTTTCCGCTTGGTTCTGTATTTTTCTACCAATGCACCAGCCTGCTCTGCTGTGCCCTCCTGTTGGGGCTGGTGGCCATCAGCTCAGGGCAGTACAGTTACCCCTTCTGCCTCCTCTACCTAAACGCCTTGTCACTGCTAGGCCATAGTTCACAGGTCTACAGACCCTAATCTGATCCCAGATGATGCACAGGGCATCATTCCTAAGGGAAAACAATTTTTAAAACCACATCAAATACTACTATGGAGCAATTATTTTATCTTTGTCAAAACTGTCCTTGATAGAAAGAGAGCACACTGGGCAGCAGTCAGCATATCAGAGAGGAAGAACCAAGATACACATTACACACACAACCCCAGACAGGCTTCTTACATTGTCTTAAGCATTTTACTCTGTGGTCTGGAATTCTGTCCTTATTTTCCATTAATCACTTCTTTATGTTTCCAGAGTCTGTAGCCACACACGAACACCTTCCGGCTCCTGGATGCTCTGTCTACACTGTCATGGGAGCACAGTCAGGGTTTTGTGCTCATCTCTTAGTCCCTCTGGTTGAGGACCCAAAGATAGTGGAGGCCAGATCATGAGCCCTACAAGCTTGGCATACCAAAACAAAGTCAGATGTGGATATGAAGAGACCCAGGGGCTCACAGAACCTGTGCAACCACAGCCGTGCACTATGAGAGCAGGTTCTGGAATACATGGTGGCTCATGGGAGCCCTCTCACTCACATGAGCTGCCAAACAACCATTATGGGGAGGGAGAAGACAGTGCCAAGAGGTCCCCAATACATGGGGGCCTTAGTCAACCTCTGCAAGGATCATGGCATTGCCACTAATGGATTCTCCAGCAGCAGTATCACAAAGGAGCCACAGACTTCACAGAAGGCCATCTTCATCAGAACTGACTAGTGCTACTGCTTTAGGCCTAAGATGCTGAGATTAGTCTGTCTCCAGAGGAGAGGGAAGAGCTTGCTTTGACCTGCAGCTCCCACGGAATGGATGTTGAAGGGAAGCCTGAGGACCTCCATGGTGTGCGCAGCTCAGCAAGAGCACTCTTGCCCTGAGATTTGTTTTGGCATCTGAGTTGACCAGTGAAAATCTGTTCTGTTACTAATCCTGAAAAAATATCTACCTGCATGTTTTGCAGCAGCCCTGGCGGTGTACCCCATTAAAAATACCTCCATAATGCCTTAGGTTTCCTTGGTGGGGACAAGGGAAGCAGGCATGCAGGCGCCTTGCGGCTTTTAGCCTAGCTACAGGTTCCCACCAGCTCCTCACCTGCTGGTCACTCCCCCTGACAAAAGGGAGAGGATCAGCCTTCCTCCCTCAGTCTGGAAGCCCAGTCCCCCTGCCCTGTTAAGAGTGCTCTGTCTGTGCACAGGCACAGCAGTCACACTTTTCCAAGGCAGGTAGGTTGGGTTCTGCCAGAGCCAAAAGCCTGGAAGCTCCAAGGCATTGTGCCCTGGAGACCAGCTCTGGGGGGTGTACCTGCAGACAGGCTTCTGACCAGCAAGGAAGCCTGGTCTCACTCTGGTTTGAAAGGGGGCTGGCTGGTGGTGGTGGGACCAGAACCTCAGCCTGTAGGTGCGCACACAGCGCTGCAGCTCCTGGAGCTCTGGCAGTGCAGTGGAGTCAGGCAGTGCTGCTGTGCCCTCCAACCAGAGCACCACTGTTCTCTGTCACTGCTGTGGTGGGATCCACAAGGGTCACCATCTGCTACTGCTACGGAAAATGACTTTGGAAATCTTTAGCTACTGCTTCACTGCTACTTCTGTCTCTATTTTAGATTATTATACATCTGCTCGCTTCAGTGCCTTCATTGTAAAAACTATGGTAATTTGGGATATGGGCAACTCTAGCCAGCCTCTCTTTCTGAGGAGAAATATATACTTATTGTTGGATGTTATCTGGAGATATTTGTGCATTCACAGCTAGATTGTATGCAGATATGTGTATGGATACATATGTGTCTATATATGTGTGGGCTTTATTCTCACACATAAACAGAAAGTATGTGTTATGGCATGGATTTATTTGGCGTAAAATCCAGGTTTATATATCATATATATAATATGAGTACAACCAAGTTTATCTGATATCTCCTGAGTGCTGAGGCTTGTACAGAGCTAGCCCTATCCACTGAGCGCATCATTTAGCTTACCTCAGAAAGAGAGCTGCAGCACATTAACAAAACTCTGATTTGTGAAGCTGTCAGGTTTCTTGAATTTTGGAACTGTTGCTCACAGACAGCTGCAGCCATGTCTCATAGAGCAGGAAGCACTGTTGTCTGAGAATAGCTCTGTTTTCAATTTGGTACCTCCTTCTGAGTTTACAACTCTGAGAAAAAAATGTCCATTATACTGGGAACAACAAGATTTTCACAATGGTTTTTGCCTTGTTCCGTCTTTAATTCATAGGTGCCAGATTATAGATGTAGAAAGGGTTTTCTGTTTGAGACTATTGCTTTGAAGAAATGAATTATGTTGAATTCTTCTCTTCAGAGTTTCAGCTTTTTTCCCCTGACTTAATGGTCTCTGAATGTTGTAATGATGTTAAGATCTTTTTTATTCTCAGACATTAGCTCTTTGAAACATACTGTAAAGTAAGAAGTAAGCAAAATAAAAGCTCCTCTATTTTCCACCAACCTCCAATTTTCTTACCTTCAGACCTTTCACTCAAATCCTTCCAGTTTTCACTGTTTGGTCTTTCCTTCTCAGACATAGCTTCAGGGAGGAAAGGAAGGAAGGAAGGAAGGAAGGAAGGAAGGAAGGAAGGAAGGAAGGAAGGAAGGAAGGAAGGAAGGAATTGTTAAAGTTCTGCTTAAACACATGTAGTTGGCTTAGCTGGTGATCTAAATCAGAGATACATGAAATGCTGGAAGCATAAAAGTTCTCTTATATATTATGTATTTTTATAAGTGGTATGAGGCAAAATTGAGCTCACATCAATCTTTGTTTCACTTAGAAGAGTTAAATATTTTCTATATCACCTTTCTTGGTGACCTCTGCCAGATGGGGTCTAACAGAGCCAAAGCTCTTTTCAAGGACTGCTGTTTGTGCCACAGTCCATAGGCAGGAGCTCATCTAACTCAGATTTGTATGTCTAAAAATTAGATTTCTAAATCAAAATTAATGACTCTTCACTCCTCTTTTAATCAGTGAAGAGAATAAAAAACCCTTGCAGAAAAATGCAAGTGACTTAAATGCACATTTTGGAGTGAGATTAGTGACAGATTTTATTCTTGTGGTCATTTCTGCCTAGCAAGGGCTGACAGATCACAGTGTTCCTCCACTGATGTGCAGCAGGGGCTGGTGTAGGTCCTCTTTGCCTTCCTTTCCTAACTCTGCCTTAAAACTAGATTAGTACTTAAATGTCCACAAAGCCTTTCTGTGTACAATGGAAGTTTGGTTTCATGAATTTGATCCATCATTACTATAACAGTGTCAAACCTTAAATGACCTTTTAAGAAACTTTTCAAATAATTTGTTTATTCTTTATTTCATACTGGTTTTGTTAAACACCATCACTATAAGGGAAAACATGGTATTTTATGCAAATTATTGATGTGCAACTGTCCAGAGAATAGAAGACCTTTTCTTAAATGCCGACTGTTCTTTCTCACTGTATTTAAGATATAGCATTAGTATAATAATATTTTATTTTGTTTTGTTTTGTTGATATGTGTTGTTATCTTAATGGTATTTAAATGTGTTTGTGAAATATCCCAAGTGGATATGAGTAGGCAGAGGTCCATTGGCTTCAGTGTTGCTTTGGCAGGGCAGCATCTGTCCATTTGTTTTCCCTGACTTAGCAAGAAACTGTAAAATTTTAGAAAGAAAATAGAACTGGGGTATAAGGATAGGTCAAAATTAAATGTTAGCAGTCCGCTGCAAAGGCAAATGGGACTGTTTTGTTGTTTAACCACATTCCTCATTACAAAACATATCTCTGTAGACTTTGTGCTAGTAATTAAAAACGTCTGTTTTAGCATTTGCCGTGTATTAGGCAAAGTTTTAAGTCATCCACTCTCCAGCAGAAATGAATGTCCCCCAGAACATAAAAAAAAAAATCTTTGGATTCTGAGAGAGGAAAAGTGGAGAAGATTTAATTAGACAGGCTTTTGCGTGGCCTTGCGAATAAAATAAAAAACTCCAACCCTTACAGAGGAAGATATTGCTTTATAATTTGATATGATTGATGTTGCTCATATGCATTCATGTTAGACAGCTATGTAGAAACTAGCAAGCACTGAATGCCAGGAACAGATCATGACACAGATTTGTCTTAACAGAGCATGGATATGCTTCTGAGACAAATGTGTTAGCAATTTACAGCTCCAAGCCAGTTGGAGTTTGACTCCTGAGGTCTTTCCTGAGGATGGAATCCCATCTCTGGGAGATGTTTGCTTTATCTCAAGTTGCCTCTTGTCTTCTTATTTATATGTTTTAATTATTTTTTTTCTTTGATTTTTAACCACCTCTGTTTCACACCAACAGCCACTGACATTTCCATTTTTCAAAGTCAGTTTTAAAAGCATGGTTGGGCCTGTCACTTCTCAGGGTAAGGAGAGTGATGTGCTTTTAGCAATCAACAATTATCCTCAAGCTGGAAACGAGGCAGCTTTTCCCAAGTCATGGCCAATAGACCATAAAGGGGAAAGGATGCAGTGCAGAAAATGATGGGTGGTGATCCTGTAAGACTGTATGCTTCAAATCTTTTTTGTATAGCTTGAAACAAAGCATGGTGAGGATAGAGGTGCCTAATGACTGGGGACAAAACTTAGGACTGACAAAGTTCAGAGGAAATGAAAAGACAATTTGTAATGAACTAGACTACTATTTGCTGTGCATTATCAATGTCTTTCTCAAGAGGAACTCAGCTCATTCTGTGGTACTTCTTAGGTAAACCAACATTATTTTAAACAGTGTTTGTGCAACAAAGCACTGTTTACAGGAGCTTATGTCTACGTTGACTTGTATAAAATGAACACAGCTGCAAAATAATTTGGAAGAAGCACAGTCTACATGCACATTCAACTATGCAATTAAGGCTTTGACACCTTACATATGCATCTTTGATCTTTTATCTTGATTTTTGGGCCTGTTACCACCAGACTCTTTCTTGAGAGTACTTCAAAGTTAGATGAAACTATGTTCCTCATGTTACCTTGCTTCCAATATAATGACTACTTGCTGTTGAACCAGGGACAATTATTCAACTCTTTGCTCAAACAGGAAGTGCATTTCTGCCTAACTGTGCACTTTAAACATATTAATATTCCTTACACGTTTGATCCTGTTTGGGGATAAATAAAAAGTTCAAACTACACTGCACATGTCCTCTGGGAAAAGTCAAAGCAAGTTCAGCTTATACATAAAAAATGTAATTTTAAGATTGTGTATTAACATACTTTGACTTAGCTGAAATGGAAATTATAACATCTCCATTATTGTAGGTCTGGGTCATGAGAGGATTTTTTCTAATATTTAATAATAATTAATACCTGAGTTTTACATATCTCTATACATAATATATTTCTTCAGATCATCTGTTACTGAATAAATTTCATCAGATTATTCAATACTTCACTGAAATACTGTTTCTCCAGAGTATATTCCTATTAGCCTTCTTACAGCCTAATTTGCACTGCCCAGATCAGATTAACACCAGTGAAAGGGTGCACCTTAGTTTGAAAATATCTATAAGCAGGAACATTGTGCCTCAGATATTCTCCTAAAAGCAATATTGTGTCTGAGAATTCCTCTCCCCTTCAAAAGCTATTTGAGTCAAATAATATTTCAAAGCCCATTTTTAAACCCTTTGGATCATTTTCAGCTGTGGATGGAACATGCTGCTCAGGCACTCAATGTAGTTCCAGCAGCTGGCTCGTGGCCAGCAGCAGACAATGACATTGCATCTTTCCTTTTCATCAGGTGTGAAACTGCAAGTGGTAACTCAGAGAACAAGGACAGGATTAAACTCTGGTCTTTTGGAGATTGCAAGATGTCTTCTATGACAGTAAAGCACAGTCCTGAGACAGAAGCTCTGGAGGACACAAGTTTTAGTGGAAATTTTTACCAAGACAGCTATCAATAGCTGAAGAAGCTTCTCTTGCCTCCCTACTTCTTTATTTCTTGTTCCCTGCTTGAGATGCCAAGGACTATTAATCCTTCCAATATACTTTGAATTAGACTCAAGTTTAGCATCTGCCTGTGCAGCTTGGTGAGGTGCAGGTAGTCCCATGGATGCTGTCTGTGGCTGCAAGCCAGACTCAAATCCTTTAGCAGTTGCACTGATCCATAGTGAAGTTGCTACATTGATGCTTGTGTCACATTGTCATGGTGAAGAAATCCTGGAATTTCCCTTGTTAGAACTAAATCCACAAAAATATCTCTATTTTCTTCCTGAAATAACAAGAGGGTTATAAAAACCAGCATAATGCAAGAGTTTTGTAGTAGATAATGAGCGTTTTGATAGCAGCGGCAGGGAGAATGAAAGAGCCTAATTATAGTGCGTGCAGGAAGTGCATATTCTAAAGTGCTGTAGAAAGATGTGTGGGCAGGGAGCTATTTCAGCAGAGCCTTTGCATTGTGATGTTTTCCCAGTCAGAGGGCTCATGTTAGCTACTGAATACATGTAATAAAACACAGGAAATAATCAATCCAGTAATTCTGGACATTTAAAACCAGAAAATCAAACCTTGGATACACGTGATCCCAGACTACAGCCCAGCTTCTGAACTGATTTGATGTATCCAGGACAAACATGGTTTGAATACAGTCAGGCCTAGCTGTTATATTTGCTTGGGATTCGTAGGTAAGGTCAAAAAAATGTCAGCGTGGGGCTTTTCAGATGAATTTACTGTTATGTAGCTCATCTACATAGTGCTCAACTATTTCGAAGAAATCTGGCACCCCTTCTTCAAAGAAAAGTCAGCAAACATTTCAGGAGTGACCCAGAGCCATTTTGTGGATGCAGAGAATTTATGGGGAAGGATAGGCACAAGCACTGATGAAACACAAGAATTATGTCAACAAATAGCATGTTCTGGACTTTTGGAAAAATTGGATATGCAAATAAAATTGTGTCCAGGCAGACCTCCCTAATGTAAACAGCATTTGCTCGGGAGAGTTTTACAGGTGTCACTACCCTTGGCAACTCTTCAGGGATCTGGAGCAGGGGATCTGACTTCCACAGTCAAAGTGCTCTTGGCTGCTCCTTGGTAAGAACCCTGTAAAGCCAATGCCACTCACCTGGCTCACAAAGATCAGCAATGGAGGAAAACATAAGCACAGACATTAAAAAAGTCTGTGAATGGCTTCCCACTCACCACCTTCTGTGTGAGCACATCAGGAAAAGGGATGTGAGAGAGATTTGTCACACCAGCAGGTGACACATTAAACCTCTGAGGCTGGAGCATCAGGTCAGATAGAGATCTGACCTTTTGTTTAAATATGCACATGGGAAAAATACAAAACATTGGTGCTGTGAAACTGTTTTACAACTCTTACGTTTCTGGCTTTACTGTTATAAAATTTCACAATGTAACTTAATTCCTGAGGAGGTCATAATGCAGAACTAAGAGTCCCTTAAACTGAATTAGGCAAGAACTAAGGCAAGACAGCCATTGAAACAGAATCTTGCTACTTAATGTATTTGGTATTAAAAAAACCCCAAACCACCAACCCCCCCCCCCCCCAAACCGACAACAACAACAACAACCCCCCCCAAAAAAACCACCCACAAACACCCCCTCAAACATGGCCTCACTTTGATTTATATTTTACTACTTTATGTATGTATAACTTCTTTGTTTATGTATTCAGGTTTTTTTCCCCAAGAAGAGTCAGCATCAAAGTCATGCCTAGAGGACATGTATAAAATTTAAAACCAGGGCAGACAAGAATAAACAAAATCCATGTGTATCTGTGTCAGTCACTTGCAGCATGCTCAGGAGATGCTGTCTGTAACTATTCTCTCAGAAGTGGAGTGGGATTTATCCAAAAAGTGCCTAAAGAATATTATCCTTTACAGAGCATTTAGCAAATGGATATGCTCCAGTCCTTCCCAGCATGAGTCTGGCTGTTCTTGGGAACCTCAGCCCTAGCCTCTGAGGCATTCCTCTGAAAGTGCTCCTGGGAGAGAAGTAACAAGAGCTACTTTGACTCCATTTCTGGCTGAAGCCAGTGTGCTGATCCATTTTGGCACTTCTGGCAGCAGAGCAGCCTTTGGAAGTCCTCACTGCACTGAGGCGAGCTCAAGGCCTGGCACCTCTCCAAGCTGGGTTATTCAAAATCAGTGCTGCTCCTTTTCTCCAGGTAGTGCTTTCACATGACACAGGAAGAGGGAAGACAATTTCATGCCTGTGTTTTTGGATCAAAATATCTCCTTAAGGTAGATCTGCCCAAAACTGTTCTTTACCAAAATTCCTGGAGTGCAATAGCCCAAAAGGAATAAGGGGTTTTGTGCAGATTGAAGTCTCTGGATCAGGCCCCTTCAATTTATTTTGGATGGCTGTATGAAAAGTTTACTCACAAAAAGTCTTTTGTATCTGTACATAATGGCTTTCAACCTACATTTATATTGCTTCTTAGTCTAGAAACATTCAACTGTATTCAGGGGTAATTATTCTTAAGTAAGTAATAAATAATCTGCAACTCATTGACCAAGAAATGAGTTCTGTTTTGTAGGGAAATTCTTAAAGAGCTCCTGCAGTTACAAAGAAGAGGTTGTATTGCATGAAAAGAGGGGTAGCATATAGGTATGGCCTGTAAATTTGCCACTTAAAAAAATGTACAGTCACTCTACAAACTCAGTTCAGAAAGTTACTGTTCTGCCATTGTCAGGCTTAATTCTGCATTTCACTAGGTCAGCTTTATGACACTGTAAATGCACTGAATTAATAGGGGTACAATGGTGGTACCTCAGCATGACATCAGAGTAAAGGAGTCACAGGGATTTAAGATCAGTTTTACCAGACAGTGCAAAGGTTCATCCATAACAGTGTCCCATTGGTGATAATTTCTTACAGATGCTTAGAGAAGAGGTAATCAAGCTAAGGAGTCCATGGTGGCATTTTGTCCTAGTTTATTGCCATCTTTCAGCAGTCAACTAGTTAGCACTTTCCCAGGAAGACATGGTAGTTTTTTATTAACATTTCTTGATATTTTTTACTTCTATGAAAGTATTTAATCACTTTTTCCACCTGTATACCTTCAAGTACTCAAAATCTAGACTAGGAAGTTTTACACCATCCCCTTTGAAGCTTGACTGTCAATGACAGAATGATCATTTCTGTCTTATGGAAATAACATTAGGATATAACAAATAGGAAAGTGATAAATTATTTGAAATCTCAACCTTATATTTGAGACATAATACCAAATTATTTCTTAAAACAAATTTCTTGAAGTGGAGGTGTCTTGTCTTTTTTTTTATCAATGAAGGGAAAGATATTTTCTAATGCTTCTGAACTTAAATGGGATGTGACAAAGTATATCTGGGCATTCTGATAACACATATAATATTAGGAGGTGGAGCAGTAGGTTCTTGGATCTGTTCTGGCAGGCCCTAAAGACTTGGCAATTCCTACATTTGATTGCCAACAAAAAATGCAGTTCTGGGACTTCACATATTTTCTTAATGTTCCCAGACACACTTCCATACACTTATTCCCAGAAGTCTTAGTCTATTCTCATGAAAAAAGGAGGGATGAGTGGGTGGGAGGCCGGAGATATCCCCCTCTAAGATGCTAAATCAGGTGTACCTAAGGAATCTAGACGGTGCCTTGGAATCCTCCAATCCCACTGCCACTATCTGCACAGACATGTCTCAGAGGCTGACAGCTCAGAGGCCACACCAAAGGACAGCAGATGTTATACAGCTGTTTGGCTTCATATGTATACTGTCCCACAAAGCTGGTTCTCACTCCTCTGCAGCAAAAGCAGCATCTGGATCCCCAGCCTAAGGTTACCTTGAGCAGAATCATAAACTGAATTTTGGATGACTCTCTATGGAACATCACAAGTTTTATAGACACTTAGGACCTTTCAGCTTCATGACTTTCATGTGAAAATCTCATCTAGAGGGTATCTTTTCTCCCCAGATGGCTATCTGTTGATTACTTGATATCAGCTAGTGGATATCCAAATAAGGGTGGACAGGACACTCACAAAAGACTGCACATCAATGTATTGAAAGTACACCATTGTGATGGGAAGAACAGAAAAAGGCACCATCAAAAGAGTCTGAGGAAAGCAGACAATGAGAATATAGTACAGATTTTTCAGAGCAGATAGGCTCATAAATCATTCAGTTCAATCAGATGTCTACAAGGAGAAACACTTGGGTAGCTGACTTCGATATGAATGCCTACAAAGCTGCTTTGTGCTCTTACTAATAGCAGTGCGTATCGAGTACTACTTCTGCTACACAAGTACATGCTTTCTTGCTCTGGAAAGGTGAATAAAACTGCCAAATATTTTTTTCTTCTGACCCAAGTTTGGACAAGGGAACTCATTTTAGGATTTGGAAGACTGATGTATTTTTATGCACTTTTTTCCTTGTCCCAATGTAAAGCGAAGACAAACTTCCTCAGAACAAGAAAGCACTGCATATGGACGCAATATAAAGAGAAAAAAAATCTTGCATCCCACGCAAAGAACAGAAGCAGCTCTGTATTAGTGTTAATTCCAGTGCTAGGATAACTTTGGTTCATCAGAGAAATTAACAACAGGCCAGTGATTGAAGGGGAATGTACTCCACCTTCACCTACAAAACCCAAGAGACAAGTAAAACTTGGCTGCACATCAAGCAAGCTGTTGTGGGATGCAGAAAGGAGCAATGTTCTTTAAGCTTGCCTTAGATATGCAGCTAAACAGACTTCAGGTTTAATATGTCAGTTTACATCTCTATTGAAATAATATTAAAACAAGCAAATTAAAAAAAAAATGCCTGGAGAAAAATACTGTGACAAAATGTTGGCGATGGGGGAATGAGAAGTGAAGAATCTGTGCAGAACTCTTCCAGCAGAACACCATTACAAAAGCAAATTCATTCTTCTATGGCCAAGAGAGGTCAGTGGAATAGGTAGAAAGAAGTATATCTAGGTTTCCTGAAAGTTATCCCATATGGTCAGGAATAGATGACCACAAGACCTCTGTCTGATGATGCCTGATCATAGAGGAAAAGAGTGACAGCAGTCAAAACTGGCACAGGGTTGTTATACATGTTGTTACCAATACTATTACTAGTGAATTCTTATAGAAAACAAAAAACTTAATTTTTCCCTCAATTGTGAGAAACCAGATGACAAAATATTCTATGTCAGAAGATGAGCCAGTGGGGAATCAGACTGGTGTGGCTGAACAGAGAGTTTTGGCTGGAACTCGGGGACGAAAAAAAGAGTTAATAACCTCTGAAAAAAAGGGCAGGATGATCAGGGATCTGCAAGGATTCTGTGAAGTCATGCAGGGGGAAAACTAGAAGGGACAAAGTTTGGCTAGAACTTAACTGAGCTCCTGTAATCCAAGAGGGAATGGTTAGGTATCTGCTAAGCAACTTAGACCCTCACAAGTCCATGGGGCTGAGTTGGATTCACCCAAGAGTACTGAGGGAGCTGACAGAAGAGCTCACCAGGCCACTTTCAATCACTCACCAGCAGTTCTGGTCAATGGGAGACGTCCCATGTTGCTGCAAGCTGGCAAACGCGATGCCTATTAATAAGAAGGGTCAGAAGGAGGATCCAGGACTGTCAGCCCCAGTGCCAGGGAAGACTGTGGAGCAGATCATCTTGAGTGCCATCATGGGTCACACACAGGACAACCAGGGGTGCAGGCCTAACCAGTAGGGGTTTGGGGAAAGCATGTTCTGCTTAACCCACCCTGAGATCCCCATTTGTCCATGTGACCAGTGACAAGTATAACTTAACTTATTAATATTTTTATTTCCTATTTCTGTAATCTTCACAGAAGCCCAGATTCACAGAAATCCCACATTATTTTACTGTCTGGTTTTCATCCTTCAAAGATGCTTGGATAAGTAGGAAGGCGAGCTTATGTGGGATGGTAGGCCATGTGAATTTGGGGCACATACTTTTTTTAGTCCAAAGACTCAGTGAAAAATTTGGAATTTTTTGCCTAATATAATGTTAAAATATGAAAACGATGCTTTGCCTACCTTTACTTGATTGGTTAGAAATTGAACTGATAAGAAAACGTACAATAATTATTACTGACATAATATGCACAATATTATCAGCAGAGTACAGTGTCCTGGTTATGCCAGTTGAAAACTTGTCACAGAAACACCAAAACCAGCCACCACACCACATCTTGTCTGCTCAAATTTCTGCCCTTGACACAACATGTGTTTGGGTGAGGTATCAGTAGAGATTTGGTGTATTTAATAACCTGTGAGCTCCGGTTGCACTTGTGTTTGATGAGTGAACCTGACAGCAAAGACTGGGTCATTCTGAGCCTGAGACTGGTCAGGGGCACTGGCAGAGCTGGACAGGGGGAAGTCTTCACGCATGACACTGTGATCTGAACCCACAGCTGTGGTTTCTGCAGCAGAGCATGAGTGGCAGCACCCCCGAAGAGTCAGATTCTCCAGAGAAATGCTCCCCGCATGCCAGAGGAGGTCATACAGTCCATGCAATTTTCTTTCAGTGTGAATAGAACAAAACAGATTATTTAGGCTTTGACTTACTCTAGGCCTGCTTTGGAGAGTCAGACAAGTGAGGATACTGTCTCTCCTGTCTGGGCCACTAGAATAGTTGGGACTTTAATGAGACAAGTCAGCCCTTCTCAGATCTCTGCTTCCTGTACTCACCCAAAGTTTTGGTTTCTGTGAAGAGAACTAGCATCCTTTGGCATAGGTTGTATAGCCAATTAAATAATTGGCTTCTCATAACAATACAGTGCATTGGGGCCTTGTTTATTTCTCCAAAGTATTTCCTTTTCTTATTTCTCCAAAATGAATTTTTTGGCACTTGAAGAGAATTCTGTAATGCATGGGATGGGTATATGGAGATGTGTGAGATGTAAGGCTGTTGTGGTTGCAGACAGGGGTGGAGCAGACATGATCAGGCTGTTATTCTATACCACTCACATTATCACAGGGGCATGTGGTTTCAGGACGAAAACCCCACCTGTATTTGGCCATTTTACCTCCCTTTGGGAAGGTATCAACATCCACCCCTGAGGACTCAATCCCTCTGCCACCCTGCCTGTCCCCCCTCCCATTTGCCTCTGGAGCATGGTTACAGGCCATCGTGCTGAATGGGAGAGTGGCAAAAATGCAAATCGACCATAGTGCTGAACTGGTGGTGCCAGTGCGGGGCTGCCAGCAGAGAATGGAACAGTGGTGGGAGCCACCCCAACCCAGGGAAGCAGCCAAGCTGAACCCAGCTGAGCAGAGCCAAAAGGAGCAGAGCAGTAGGAAAGCCCCGTGGGGAGACTCCACAGGACTAGTTTGTTAGAAGTGCACCAGAGGCACCAGCAGAGCAGCTGAGAGACCCCTGCTTGGACAACCCAGCTTCTGGAGAGCTGGTTTGTCATGGTTCTATGTTGTTTTCAGGCTGGGGGGCAGGAAAGATTATCTGCAGGAGCTCCCCTGCCTTCCTGCCTTTGTTTCCCAAAGACCATGTGGACAACACATGGGAATGGTCACCATATTGCCTTTGTCTGGGAGCACATGGACATGACCTACAGGGAGTGACTGCTCTCCTGGCTTTGTGCCCAGTGCTGAGCATCCTTTTGTGGTTAAAACACCTTCTCTTTTTGTATACTTATGCTATTAATGCTGCTGTTATTGTGTGTGCCTTACTCCATTGCTTCGTGTTTTTAGTAAATTGCTATCTCAACCCATGATCTCTGCTTTTTGTCCCACCCTTACCAGAAGGAGTGAAGAAAGGTGTTTTTTTGGAGTTTAATTTCCTGTTGGTGATAAAACCAGCTCAAAGGCATAAGATAGGTGTGTAAATGTCAGTAGGTACACTTGAGAATCAAATGTAATGGAGAACAAGAAAACTTCCTTTTTTACTTCTGTGCCTTTGTTTAAAAATTTTACTGACTTTTTTTTTAGAATTTTAGTATTTTTATTTTAAGCATACATTGCATGAGGTCTTATCTCACGTAAGTGAACATACTTCCACAGCATATTTTGCTTATTATGTTTTACTGTGTTTTAGATTGCTTTTTTTCTGGATTGTGCTTAGAGACCAAAGCTGCCCATCAGTTGCTTTTTTTGTCATGTGGTTCCAAAAAAGTGCTGGGGGAAAACTTTTATTCCTGGTCACTCTCTAAAGGAGGAGCATGTCTGTTAAAGTCCTCACCTCCTTTCATCAGGAAGACACTGTGTTGTTTTGCATTGCACTAACAAGCCTGCCTCCCACTGCTAACACTGATTTGTCTGGAAGAAAAGACAGGGCACTCCCTGTGATAACCTGGTGTTAGACCCTCTGTTCAACAGCTGGGCTAAATGGAGCTATACTTGATTATGTATTATAACCCATCAATCTTGCACAGGGTTTCCAAACCCTCCACAGCCTCCTCAGCAGGCATAATGGCAATCACCGTGTTTAAAGGTCACGGCTAGGAGCTTAATTTAAAGCTCTTATAATAATGCAATTTAATTCTGGAAAATGCCACAGTATTGCTCTCTAAGGACTCCTGTCAGACAGAAGACACTTACTACTTGTGCACAGCTTTGATTTATTTATTTTATTTATTTCATTTAATATCCTCTATGTTATCTTTTTAATTTACTAATGTTTCCAGTTACTAGTTGATAGGCAGACCTTTCCTTGTGGCAGTAAATTCCAAATTATAAACATCAGTTTCATTTTAATTTCTATTGTGAAAAAAAATTGGTGTTTTTTAAGCTGTGTAGCTGAAACATTAAAGCAGTTTTGTCTTGTTTTTAAAAAGACTATCCTATCAAAGGAAGCATGAACTCGTATTGGGTTTGCATGGACAGGTTTTTGTAGAGAGGAGGCTTCTGTGAGAAGCTTCTAGTAGTTCCTGAAGAACTGAAGCCCATGGGGAAGGACTCACATTGAAGAAGTTCATGGAGGATTTTCTCCCATGGGAGGGACCCAGGCTGGAGCAGGGAGAGAGGGTGAGGAGTTCTTGCCTAGGGAGGAAGGGGCAACAGAGACAGCATGTGATGAACTGACCACAGATCCCATTCCCCATCTCCCTGAGCCACTAGGGAGGAAAAGGGAGAGAATTTGGGAGTGAAGCTGAGCCTGGAAAGAAGGGAGGGGTGAGGGGAAGGTGTTTTAAGGTTTATTAACTTATATATAAAAAGATTATTATTAAGTATTTATTTCTCATTACCCTACTCTGATTAGATTGCTAATAAATTAAACTAATTTTCCCAAGTCAAGCCTGTTTTGACTGCGATGGTAACTGGGCAGTAATCTCTCCCTGTCATTATTTTGACCGATGAGCCTTTTGTTCTATTTTGTCTTCCCTGTCCATCTGAGGGAAATGATAGAGTGACTTTTAGTGGGCACTTGCCTTCCAGCCATGGTCAACCCACCACAAATGCATAATGAATAGATTTGCAACATATGGTTTATTTTGATGGCAGTAGCCACAGCTAAATAAAGCTGTTGAAGTAGTTTAGTCATGTAAGCACCACATTTGATACACCTAGACTCTCTGGAACCACTGGCTTCAATCTCAGCATGGTTGACTCAGCCTTTCAGCTCCTGTAGGCAGACATCAAGTTTCATGCATCTATCATGCACAGAGGTGAGACTTTGTGAAACAAAGCCCTAGGTTCTATGTAAAAATTTGCATTACTTGTTTTGTTCAAAGTGGCACTGATAATTACTTTTCTCCTTCTGGGTTTCTCTGTGTTGGTGGCTGCTGGGCTCTGCTCTGCTGCTGGGCTCTGCTCTGCTGCCGGCTGGCAGGAGGTACCAGCCAGCTTCAATTGTCCTGAGATACCGGCAAGACTGGAAACTCTGGCAAACAGAAACCAAATCTGGTCCTTGAGCCAAACTTACCCTTCATAAGACCAGTTTGTTAACTGGGGCACAGTGCTGTGAGCTGGTAAGGGACTCCCAGAATCAGGGGAGTGTGGGGCCAATGCCACAGAGCTGTCTCAGTTCCTTCACATAACCTTGCACGCCTCTTGCCCATTCAGGAAGGTGTTCTTCTCCCACAGCAGTCTCAGAGCTGAGCTGGCTATATGCATGGGAACAGAGCTGAAAGTGCTACTGGAAAACACAGAATGGAGCAAAGGCCTTCTGGTTAATCAGAGCTACTGCTGACTGTGAGATATCTCTGGCCCGTGTTACTATTTATCTTAAAATACAACAGCTGTCTGCAACTGATCCAAAGCTCACTGTACAACACTCAGGGACACATTTCCTTGAGTGTTTGGGGGGAACTGGAGGGGTTTGGTGCATGCCAGTGGCATATGGCATTTTATCATGTGGAAGGCTTGAATTTTTCGACAAAGAGCTTACCTTCCCTACCTCTCTAATGCACGGCATGGAAAAGGGAGAAAAAATACCAATGAATACTTTCACAGCTAACTAATCACAGTGAGGAGCATAGAGTATAAATTTAACAAATTTCTGAAAAGATTGTTGTGTCTCATGCCATTATATCTATTTTCATTGCATTAATGTACTCTGGAGCAAGAGCCAGGTGCCTTTTCATGGGCCTTCAGAAACCTGCCCACTGCATCAGAGCAAAGAGGCAAGCTCCTGCACAGCATGGAGGGGAGCAAAATAAGCAGCTTTGGTGCAGAACTGCTGGCCACCCCCACAGCTTCAGCAGGCTGTGTTATTTGAAAGTAGATCATTGCATAAAATTCAGCATAACTGAGTTGCTCTGGAGGGCTGTGGTGCACCTGATTCAGCGCCCTACCCTGGGTCTTCATTGTCCTATTGAGGTCTATAGTGTTGTCCTATTTGCTTAAAACCAGTGTAGCTGGGCAAAGGGTTGGCTCTCATCCTATGCTCATCAAAGAATAAGTACTCTTAAAGATATCCCTATTGTACTGTGATAGAATGGACGTTTCAACCATTCCTTTTCTTCATACAGCATTTAGAGCTTGACCCATAATCCAGAGAAACCTCTGTGCCATCCCATTGGCTCCATGGGCTTTGGATAACACCCTAAAGTGTAGAGAAGTGCATGAATAATGACAGCAAACTGAGCACATCAAAAACTATCTTTCAAGTAAATATATATTCCCATTTAAATCCCTGAACTCAAATTATAGGGTTTTTAAAGACCAATTTTCTTAAAAGCCAGGAACAAAGTATTTATATTAGCTACATAGAAATGAAAAGGGGAGCTAACAGAAGAAAGCTGCACTATTCATCTGCTATTTAAAATAAAAATTACTGTTATTTTAAAAACTAATATCTGAATTAAATGCTTCATCTGATTTAAATCAAAGTAAAAATACTACATCTTTCAGCAATAAAAAGTAATCTTTAAATAAAAGATGTAATAATCATAGCACAAAAATTAAGAAGGAAATAGAGATCTCTAGCTGTACACTGCTGAGAAGGAGTGGTACAGAGAATAGGAAATCATTTGGTTCTCTCTGATTATAGCTCTTTGTATGAAAATACTCAAGGCTGAAATTAGTGTGATCCACAAGAGCAGGTGTTTTGAATTTCGATCTAGGATATAATTAGAGCCTGTAAAAAACACTATGTGATGCAGTAATTGAAAGAACTAATGATGGGATGCTTTATTTTTAAAAATATTTAAAAATAGATCTAGAAACCATAAAACCCCCATATTCCACAAATCTGTTTTGACTACATATAAAGCTGTAATCCATTATGACTTTGATTTGAAATACTTAAACAGTTCACTTGTACCTTTAAAAGTGATATGTAATTATCAAGTTCTTTATCCTGGATTTCATGTTGTTTATATAAACATTGTTAAAATCTGTAATACTTGCACGATCACTCTGTGGGAATATATGTCAAGGCCAAATATTGGTTTAAAATCCACCTGGATTGGTGAACTATATATAGACTGAGCTCAAAGTTTTGCCTTTGCTGTTGCTTATTGTTTGCAAACAATATTTCTTTGGACTTCGGGTATCCAATCTCTAATTCAAGTGTTTATAGTGAGATGATGCCAAATTCAGAAGCCCTCCCTGTTCATAAAGAAGACCAATACAGAGTCTTTCTGCTTTGACTGTCACTGCTTTTGTAGTCAAAGTTGATAACCAAAGGAACTGATGCTGGTTAAAAGTCATTTGATGGCTCCCATCTTCTTAGCTGTTATGTCTGATTTTGTGTTGAAATGACAATCTAATCAAGCAAGACAGGAACTAATCAATTAGATTGTGATCATGGTGAGGTGAGTATTTAACTTTTTAGCATGCAAACTGACACAGGCTTAAAGAATTAGCACGGAACTGATCATGCTAGGCCTCCAAATTTCTGCAAGCTGCTGCAGTGCAATTTAGTCAGTTGAAATAAAGTACCAGGAAGGACCAGTTGCTAAAAAGTGCCAGGTGATGTAACTGGGATGCACTGCTCTCTCTTCACCCTGGAAGCCCAATAAAGTTCATGTGGAGCATGGCTCCCTGTGGGCCCAGCATCAATTGGGTCTGCATACCACAACACTCTTGGATTGATGCTATTTTCACTTATGGATTATGCATAAATAAGATTGAGGCCCCTGTTCAAGGAATTAATATCTGATAATATATCTCTATGATTAACATATTATTAATATTGTGAATATTAACAAACCAAAATACCTCAGAAAATCTGTCTTTTCTGTAGTCATATTTGTTAAATTCAGATATTAGCGACAGAGTTTGCAATGCGTTGTAATTGAATGCAATGCATTGAATAGTTATCTCCCAGCCAGTCTGAATGCCAGAGAAATGTGTGTTTTATTAGTGCAGTGAAATGTTTCATTTCACCTGCAGTTTAGGCGAGACCCTGCCTTCAGGTCTTCAGGACTGAGATAATGCCAATATTCCTCAGATCCATTGCCAGTATGTCTCATGGTGGAGTGGGGTCGGAGGGCCCATGGGCCTGGAGATTAATACAATGTCAATCCTGCCACTGGTGTCTGCCAGCAACCTTACAATGAAACCAGACAGCTCAATCTCTGCGAGACTTTTCCTCCACAGAAGCACGCTGGAAGGGAAAAACCTTTCATTCCAAAAGCGTTTTGAACTCATCCAAAGCGCAGATGTTGTTTATTTGTTGTGTTACAGGGAAAATATTTCTTTTTTCAACTCTTTCTAAGCTTATTATTGAGGAAAAAAAAAAAAAGCCTGGGCAAGGTTTAAGTTTGCTAGGTGCCAAATTCTTCGAACTTTGTAATTTAAATCATCAACCCATGTAAGTATTAGAAAGCTGGATGCTTTGTATCCTTTTTATCTCCTGTTCTATCTGTCAGGCACAGAGATTTCTGTGTGCTGGAGAAAGAAAATACTTCTTCCCAGCCTGACATTTCAGAGAGAGAGAAAGGCAAAGAGGGATGTTTATATTAGGCTCCCATTCTCTTGTTCTCACAGCATTTTAATTTTTGAGCTTCAAGAAAAACTCATAATAGGAATGCTTTCTAATTTTAGTCTTGAAGGCTTGTTTCTGCTATCACTGGTAGTAGTTACCCAAGAGAATTGTCTTAAATGATATCTCGGTTACTTCAGTAGACTTGTTAATCTGATTAATTGCTAAGTGAAGTAGATTTCACTTAGATACATACGTGTTTCTACACTCCAGAGCGTTACCTTCCGCTTCCATAGTACCCAGTTTACACTAGTCACTGACTCTGACCCAAAGTCAAGGCTGCTGCTGTAATTGTAAGGGCCCAGACCTCCATTTTCATACTTGGAAGTTTAACAGGAAAAAAAAAAAAAAGCTGTTTCAATGTTGATATAAAATTGTATCTAGTCGATTGGAATGGCCTGTTGAAACTTAATTTTCAAAAGATAAATGCTATTGGGCACAAAATAAAAAATGAAAGCCTGCTACAGTTTTCAATTCCATGGAGACATACTACCTGCTGCATAGAAGCCATTCTTCCGAGAAACAGCTCTGAACAGACAGGGCTTAACAAATGAGTTTTCAGTCCTGTATTTAAGACTCATGGTTCCATGAAGAGCTCTGTCTCTTTACATTACCCCAGCCCTGGTCTCAGCAGTAAATTTCTGATTTCCTCAGAGTCTTTTCTAATGCTTGCAAAATAATAGCTGAGAGATTCAAAAGCAATCCTTAATCCTTGTTTATGAATTGTGCTGGTGTTATTTGCTCCATTTTATAGATGCAGTGTTTACGTGCAATATTTTCAAAAGTTCCAAATAATTTTGGGTGCTGAGCAGAAATTCTCTGATTTTTTAGAGCCCGTCTGTTCAAGGCAGAGCTACGAGTGACTGCAGTGGCAGCTGAAGTCTGAGAATAGTTCTGGTTAGAAGGCACCATCTGATCCACCCCCCTACTTAAAGCAGGGCCAATTTTGAAGTTATACCCAACTCTGAAATCAGATCAGGTCTTTCAGGGTCATATCTAGTCAAATTTGGGATATTCCAGATGGAGATTTCCATATGAATACTTAATACTTCTGCAAATCAGGACCTTGAAACACAAACCCAAAGCACCCAGAAAAAGTGATTCTACAAGTTGCTGTCGTAGAGGAACATGGATAACACTGAAGGAGCAATCTTCCTTGTCTTTCTGAGAGCTAAAAATCACATCTTGTGCTTCTGGTAGGTGTTGTGTGGGGAAGTACACTTTTGGCTCATTTCTTGAGGCATCATTCTTAATATTGCATCAGCTCAGTTTCTCATGATCAGAAGACTGCACATATCTGCATCTAGTCCTGGGCCCTGAAGGAAATGAGTCTCTGTCAACACTTAAAGGTTTTTAGCAAGTCCTTTGTGTCTTTGAAAACTTGTAGACTGTACAGCCTTGTACTTACCCCTTGTAATGGGGAATATGAGCTGTCTGTGGGTGGCCAAGGACAACTGAACTGCTACCATCATCCTGGACACTATTGTGAGCCTTCCTTCCTGCAGGAGCAATGCTTCCCACATTTTGAGAGAGATGCTGTTGTAGAGTATTTTAAGAATTACCATGGCCTTTAAAAATCTCATGACCTTGTACACATAGGTTCCCTGCATTTCTTCACGTGCTTCTAGGTTCTGACTGGCCTGGAGGAAGAGATGAGAGAGCTGGGGAGAAGGTAAAGGGAACAGAGACTGTGATGAGCTAACTCACAAGTGTCTGTGTTTTTTCAAAGACTGCTTAACTGAAATGTATGAATGAACATGCAATATTTTAGGTATTTTGCCCCTTTTTATTTCTCTGTGGTGAATACTTAGAAAAGAAAATGTGCCAGCCATGTCTGGGGAGCTGAATGATATCTGTGAGGCATGGTCTTAGACTGGTTTCTCAGGGATTGTTTGCCATGAGAGCAGACCTGACTGCGCTTCACTGCAGACTGCTTGGGCATGAGGCTGCAAGGTGTGCTCCAGTGAGGGGGCTTGGAGGGCACGGCCTCTCATAGTGGCACTCCTCCAGCCACGAGACAGTGCTGTGGCTTCTCTCCTTTGGTGCCCCAAGCTGGGTGACGCAGGCTTTTCCAAGGCACACAGGAGGCCAGGTGCGGTGCCTGAGGTCCAAGCAGGAGAGTGCTCATCAGCATTACTGCGTTCAGGCAGGGAAATCTGGCAGGTCTGATGCATCAGTGGAAAGCTGACAGGGCCACCTGCACACCCTCCCATGGCAAAAGATTCCAGCTCTGGGGACCTCCTAGAGCAGTTTGCAAAAAGGAGGGTGTAGGAGCCCTGGCTGTGCTGACCTGTACTGTGGTGGCTCCTTGAGTGCCAGGCACTTACAGAGCCTGGTGTGAGATGGTGCCAGCCAGGGCAGAACTGCATTGGCAACTGGAGGCACCTCACAGCAGCCTGTGGGTGCTTCTGGACTACCATGGGGATGAATTTCCACTGTTAAATGCAGTGGGATTCTCTGGTACACAAGGAATGGAAAATACATTAATTGTCCTAGGGATAATTTAATTGAAGCGCAGCAAAGAATGAAAAGTCAGATGCTGTTGATTCATAGAAGTTCCAAAAGTGATAAATATAAAGTAACTGCTCGGCAAAAAATTGGGTTTCATCTTATTTTTAAGATATCATTAAAAAAAAAAAAATCCCAAATCTTGAGCTCTCTGTTTGGAGAAAAGCAGACCTAATACAGAAGGGTGTGCTACAGGCAGCGGTCCAAGAGCACACAAGAGATTTGTAAAAGTAATGCTTCAGGAAGCTTGGTCCAAAAGCATGTTCCAGCAAATGATTGCACTGAAATTAATCACAAAGGAAAGCTACAGGAGCCAGCTAGCACTTTAACATAAACTGGCATTACTTTTTTGGAATGACTGGAGCTGTGCTGATTTATACCAGCTGATGATCTGGTCCACAAACATGCTCTTATTCCAACTTTAATTATTTCCCAGAGTGTAAGGGTGTCTATGTCTATCTCTGTTCATTTAAGATTTCCAGATGCTAGTCTGGAAGTGTGCTTACAGCACGCATTAAATTGGTCAGTCTGGATGGAGTACAGGCTTCCTGACATCCTCATTGGATACTTTTATTTCAACATACAAAATGAGCTGGTTGATTGTGAGAATCTCTCTCTTTTTTTTTTTTTTCCCTATTTTTTCTTTTTTTTTCTTTTTTTTTCTTTTTTTTGGGAGGGGTATTGAAATTTTCAGCAAGCATAAATGAAAAGGACCTGTTCCCACAATCCAGAAGGGCAGACTATGTTAATGGTAGTTATATGTGTATGTCAAATGTATTTGTACATGAAGGTAGCTCCTTATATTTAGATTTGCAGTCCTAGGGAAAAAACCAGCTCCCTCTTTATGAGCTACCAAAACCTTTGATTTCAAACAATTTAAAGTGGCATTTCTCAAGCCCTGTCTTTATGAATACGCCCTCTGAGTCTTTTTCACTGCACCTGTACAAACAGCAACAAAGAGAAAACATGTGAGTGTGAAAAGGGCTTTGAGCTTCTCCCACCTACTTAATGAAACTTCCTTGCTTCTTTTGCAAGCAAATGAAAGACAATAAATTACATGAGATGCTTTTTCAATGGCAGCAGGAGTGATAGGAGTGTCCTTATTTGACGCTGTAGGGGATAAGGCTTATAAATGGTGCCATAAAAAGTCCTTCTGGGTTGTGAAAGCTCGCAGAGAATGAGGCAGCTCTTTAAACCAAAGTGTGCTGTGCTTGTCATGTGTCTGATCCGGTTTGTCATGACAAAGAGTGTGTCACTTAACTTAAAAAACTTAAATTTTTGCAGCTCAACTAGCTTCCTCAGAGCAACACAGATTTATACCAACTTAGATTCTGGATAGAAATCTCTGCATTTCCAGTCCAGTTGGAAGTGCTACCAGAAATTTGGGTTCTGACTTTAATATTTGAGATAGCTGACAGTCTTTTAAACAAGTAAATTTTAAACCAGATACAGATCATTCAATTAGATGCAGTTTGGATTACATCTTTGGACACTGGAAAAGAACTGGTTGTACCAGATCTAGACATCTTGACCTGACTATTTTAAACCAGGTAAAACCAGGTAGTTCTAGCTGAAAATGAAATTACCATTTTCGGTTTCAAACATGCAGTTCACTGAACTGGGAAACCCATGAACTTGAGTGGTATAGTGAGCTGGAATTTCTGAACAACAAAGGTGCAGCTTTTCTCTGGGGCTTCAACTGAAATCAAGGGAAGGGATCTAGACTTAGTTGGATAATTATCCATCTCAGAAATAACCTATTCAGAACAAGCAGACATCCTACGTAGAATGGAAAAAGAGAGTAATGTTCAGCTAACAGGATTAAGTCTTAGAGGTCAGGAGGTGTATGGATTAAATAAGAATTGCCAAAAGACGAACTTGGTCGAATTTTTCAAACACAGCTTATCCAAATACAGATTTTTTTAGCCACACAAACAAAAAGATGATTTATAAGCACTGCTCAGCGAAGATGGTGAAGTTGAGGATAATACAGACATGGCCCCAAGATGAATATTTTGGCTCAGATTTCAACAGGGATGATGATGTTAAACAAGGCTGTGTTGCTAATGGGAATATGTGAATGGAAATGGAATTAACCACATCTGAGGTGGACGCCAAAATCTGAAGAGATTAATGTGACTGAGTCAGCTTGCAGCAGAGACACATCCTGGAAAAAAGAACTGGTTGAAGAAACTGCAAGTCTGCTAAGAAAGATTTTGAATTTGTTTATTGGAGATGAAAGCTCTTCCTTGAAAAAGCAAGCGTTGGATCTAATTTAACCAAAAAAAGAAGTCTTGTCAATCACAGGTCTGGCTTCAAGAATATGTGACATTTCAAAATATATGTTGGATATAAGCAAATAAGAACACGAAAATGGAAATGAAATTACAAAAGTAGATCATGTCTGAATAACCTGAAAAATTATTTTCATTTTTAAGAGAATGAGATACAACTCAGTTACCAGGAAAACGTTTGACTCAGTGCTGCATAGGAAATTGCTCATTAAGCTGGAGAAAATTTGGATTAGCAGAAGAATTGTGAGGTGGAAAAAAATGAAAGATCATGCTGAAAGGAAAAATACCAAACTGAAAGGAAGTTACCAGTGGAGTTCTTCCAAGATGTGTCTAGGGACTGATCCTATTTAACATTTTTAACAACTTTGGCAGAAAAAGTAGTACTGTGCTCATGAAATTTTCTGATAATGCAATATGTAGTGTGAATGTGGAGGAGTGTAGTGTACAGGAAGAATTGGATAAGTTTCAGAACTGAAATAATAGAAATAGGATGAATTTAAATAACCCAAAAGGTGAGGTCAGGCACTTTAGGACTCACAGTTTTTCCCCAAGCAGGAAGCTATGAAAAAAGACTTAGGAATGGACCATTTGATTACCAGATGACACAATATGTGATGTGCCCATGGAGAACAAAAATGTGATCAGATGTATCATGTGGGGAGCCCGCAGCAAAGACCAGTGTGGGTGCCATTTTGTGACACAGATTACTTCAAATGGAAGCAGGAAGGTTTCTAACCTGAAGAGTTCTGTGTTTCTGGAACATCCATCTGTAAACCTGAATAAGCACTTAAGACAGAATCTTATTAGTTTGGGGAAGCTGGTACAGCAAGGTGGTTGGAGGAGATAGAGGCAGCAGCCCAGGAGAGCTCTTCTGGGTCTGATTTCCTTTACAGCTCATGCACAGCTCAGACACTCAACTTGGTGGAGTCTCCCACAGACTAGCATGAGCGTGAATCCTACTTTGGGTGAAAAGTAAGCCCAGACTTTTAAGAAATATCAGTAGCTGTTAATTGCTTGACTAGCTCAACCTCCAAATATGTTCTTGTCTCTGCAGAAGCAAATGATCCCCATGAATACTGTATCTCCTGTAACAAATCCAGTTAGGCAGTGACTCTTCACTTTCAGATAGCTTCAGCAGTGCATCTGGCAGCAGTTAGCAAGTGTTATTAAATCACATTTTTCCCTTTTTATAGGTAATTTTGCCAAGATATACCCCAAAACATGCTGGATATGTTTTATAGAATCTTAATCAGTTAGTATTATCAAAAGATGAGACATATTTTCAGAAGCTGGGCTTTCCAACTTCTTACCATCATTTTTCCTCTATGTAGGGACCTCTGCAGCTCTGGCCCTTAGATGGGCGAGGGCCAATGGGAAAGGTCTGTGCCCTGTCATGTTCTTCATAAGCTTGGGAGAGTCTTGTTTACTAGAACTGCAATTTCTGCTGAACTGTAATTTCTGCTATACTGATTTCTCTGCAGTTCATAACCAAGACAAAAGAGCCCTCTATTTGAGAAATACTCTATTTAGCTGTGAAGAAATGCTCAGATGAAGGTTTCAGCTGTGCTACACTTGGTGTAGGGAGGACTGCTCCATGAACCTATTAACTTATTATTTAGACACTGGATGGGCACCATTCCAGTAGATGACTGGATCTTCACATTTTTTATTTGCTAAAGATTTCTTTGACCTTGGTGAAAACCGAAAGAGAGGAAATAGCATTTGAGGAGGCAGAACTTAAAATGAAAAACACATGAAACAAGAACTCCCTGAGGAACGGAGGAATGGAGCACTGGCCGAACTTGGGGGTGTTTGCTTCTCAGCAGCCTTGCCAGGACATATGTGGAGCAACAGTTGAACTTTAAATTCTCCGTGTGCAAAGGAAACGAAAAAATGCCAAACAAACTAACAAGTTTAACAATGGAGGTTGCATCCCTGAAATGCAACCCTTTTGTTCTTTTAATAACAATTAAAAAAATGTGGTTTTGGTGAATTTGCCAAGGATGTTGCTGGCTTCACATATGCCTTTCATTTAAAAATACCAAATTAACTCACAATTGATTTCTATGGTCACCTTTTTTATAAGAATGAGACCCTGCTTAGTGAAAGGCATGTATTTATGACTATTTAAGTTTTAGAAGATTTGTTACAGTGGCTCACACCTGTCACAGCCAGTGATTTATACGTGTACTGACTTGCCATGTTTGCCTATGGCTAGCTTGAAATTACAGATCTGGTACACATAGACTACACAGTTACAATACTAAAAATATCCACAGAAAAAAATTGAATTTTCTACATACCACAGTCCAAAGGACTTTACAGATCAGGAGCTTCAGCTCACATTGTGTTTTTGTACAGGCATGTACTTGAAATCCATCTTCTCTGGAATATAACACTTATTTAATAAGAGGGGAAAAAAAATTTGGAATAGTGAATATGGTTCTGATTTGCTGCTAACAGAGACTCATCCTTCTGAGTCTTAAACCCACTTCAAATCAGGAAAGAAAAGTGACAGAAAACCTTTTTGAAATCTCTGGCAGAGCACCGAGAACATGGCTCATGAGATTGCGGCATTATAACGGTGACAGGGTACAGCCAGTCTGCTGCCTGCTGCTGATTCATGCCCCACAAAAGACTGTCTGCAGAAGACAGTCTGGGAACTGCTGATCCCAATCACAAATAGTGTCTGTGTATGGTCTTAAACAATACCTTTACCCCTTCTGTGAAAAATTTTAACCTTAATTATGAATTACCTAAATAATTCTGTGAATTATTAATTAATTACAGTAATTTTCTGTAAATAACTTTAAATTTGACTTTCTCCAGTCTGAATAGTTAAGTTTTGCCTCCAGTGTTCTTAGCAGACTCTAGAGGTGTTCACCCTTTGCTGTTTTCTATCCTGTGGGGAGGCTGACCTGTGGATCTCATATTGGTGGCAGCATGTCAGGCAGGGCTAGGACTGAAGTGGAAATGGGATGTGCAGCCCAACACTGCTGACAACATCCAGGCTAACATCAGGCCCTACTAGCTGAAGGGCTGTAGCACCATTAATGCCCATGGTAAATCCTTAAATGATGCAGCAAAAACCAATTCCAACTTATTTCTTTGGATTAGAGGAGAGAATGCAGAAAATCCATTCCCTTTTCCTGCCCCAGACTCCCTGTTCCCTTCGGACTCTGAATTCTGCAGACACCCTGGAGCAGATTGCCCCATTCAGTGGGCATTTTTAGCCTGCCTGGAGACCCACCACCACCAAGCAAAGTCAGAAACACATTGCTAGCACTATGTCCCTGGACTGATACTTCTGGAGGGGATAATACTACACACAGGTCACACTGAAGAAGGGTAAAAAATAAAACATTGCATACAAGTAAATAAACAAAACAGAATAGAAAAAAACCCAGTGTTTTCCCCTAGAAAACCCAGTAATTTCCTGTAGCATTTTTTTTTTCTTATGGAGATCAAATAAACAGTTTTTAACCAAGCTTTATGGGACTAAACAGACCTACAGAGCATCATCCCTGGTTGACCCAGTGTGCAGTTCTGGCTTGTATAACTTCCATGATCTGTCCTGCTTTTTCCTTTTCCCTCTCCATTGTCTTCACCCCTGCTTCATGAACCCATAGAGCTCTCGAGACCTTATTTTCCTTGCTTTTCCTGCAGTAGCAAACTTTTGTTTTCTTACTCTTCTATGACCTTTCTAGATACAGGGTCACAAGAGAGGAATGCTCAAAGTCCATGGCAGTTTATTTAGTTCACTCTTAATGGGAAAAATGTATGTGTTAATCATTTTTCTGAGTTCATACAATTACCTGTACATCATTTGCAGTTTTCTTTTTGATATGGCATGTGTATAACATTTAGTTTTTCAGGCAGTTACATCATGTTATTTGATGTATATATATATATAGCATCTGCAATGTAATTCATAAACCAAGCTGTAGTATTTCATATAGCCCGATATTCACCGAATTTCCAAATACAAAGTCTTGTCTTTTAAAGCACTGTTTACTTTTGTCTGCATAAGACTTAAGAAAAACCTCCTATGATTCTAGATATTAGATATTATTACAAAACTTAAATATGAGTAAACATAAAACAACAGTCTCTAAGTCTATATCCTCTATATCCACAGTAAAGTCTCAGCTAAATAAAGGAAAAGCAAAACATATTTCACTGTAACTAAAAGCTTCAAATTAAGGAATATTGGATATCTTATTTGACTGAATGAGGGTGGAAGCCAGAGACAACTTTAATTTGGATTTTTTCTTTTGTGTGTCTTCGAAATGTTCTTATTATTGAATGTCATATGTCTTACTGTGTTTCTAAATTCATGCACATTTCCTGCTAAGAACATATGGAAAAGAGTAGATGGTTCAGAGTGAAATCTGGATGACATAATAAACCGTGAGAGAGAAACTCAAAGGATTAATACAGATCCAAAGACTGAAACTATGTCTACTGTTAAGCACATACCACCATTTTTTTATAGCACAGACATTTATGAGGCAAAATAGGAAAATGCAGAAATCAGACCATTACAAATGCTAGGATTTTGTATATGGGTATTCTGAATGGAGTGGCAATTTAGAAATGACAATTTTTTAACATATCCTCATTTTAGTCTATGGTAAGAGTGGACAAGCCTGTGAAAATTTCAAGTGTGATTTTTTCTTTTTTTCTAGGGTCTGGTTTCCTCTCTGCAAGTGGAAAACTACCAGTGCTGTCCCTCACTAAGGCAGGAGAAAAATGCAATGTGCACAGATTTGCTGCTGATGGCAGTTTGAGGGACACTAATGAACACTGCAGCTATTAGCATGGGATACCAATAGATTGATAAGAGGTAGTGTTGCTTCTCTTTACATTCATGCCTAGAAGTACATTTCTGGACAGATCCTCAACTAGGACAAAATTTTGTATTTAAATATCTGATTTCCACAGAGGTGTAGAGCCTAAAGGAAGGGGCCACAGCTCATGTCTCCAAACATCTGTGCAGAGCTGGGCTCTGCCAAGGCCTGACACAGGCTCACCATTCAGCCTTCCTTGGCTAGCCACACTTGGCTAGGGATGCCATCCTGTCCCCTGGCACTACAGCCAGGCTGGGAGCATTCAACCTACCAGGTATGGCTGCACTCACATCTACTCTTAACTGGACCACCCCACATCTGCTTTCTGTGATGACACAGGAAAACCACAGAGGACTCGTCTCAATGAAATAAGGATGTTCCCAAACTATTCTGCAAGATCCTTACCAGTCACCTTTGGTGCCTTAGATTGTGTATGGAGAAGAGGAGATTTTGAGACCAGTTTTAGGCTCCTCTCTTCACATGCAGTGACTCACCATCAAGAGTTGCCTGCTTCTCTCAGTGACTGTCAAAGAAGCATAGGGCTAGGAACTTTGTCCTAATCCAAACCATCCATCTAACTTTCAAATTCCTTAACTAGAAGACATGAACCTCACTGCAAGAGTTCTGCAAGGTTTCCTAAAACTGCAATGTGTATTGAACTGAATTAAAATCTGTTCCAAACCCAGCTTTTGAATAATATACGTTTAAATTTCCTCACTGAGATGATTCTCAGAGTAGTGGAGGCAGCTTGTGGCTATGTGTCCCGGAAGAGGACAATAACAACCACTGAGCAAGCACTGGCTGTTTTTTCCTGAAAGGCAGCTCAAAGAGTGCAAGCCCTGGTAGGCAATGCAATAAGGATTTTCTAAGATAAGCTCCTTCCTCAGCTGAAGACAGAACAGGGCTTGGAGAGGACATGATTCGAGTTCTTTCCAAGCTGAGCTGAGGAAGCTGCCTGGGAGGTTGCTGTGGGAAAGGTCCAAGGAGACTAGGAAGGCATGGAACAGGTAAATATCTGTCTGGATCTGGTCTGTCAGGAGTTTGAGGATTAAGAGATTAAAATTTGGATGAACCAAGTAAGCAGGAGAAGAAAAAGGCTTGAGTTACACAAAACAATCTGAGTCTTTGTGTGCCAGTACTAGGACAGTATGGCAGCATCTGATTGCTTCCTAAGCCCAGCTAAGGAGGAGCTCAGGGCTAGATGAGCAAAATGCCTGGTTTGGAGGGGGAAGAGAGGGGCTGATATGTTCCTGGTGCTCCTGCCCACAGCAAGAGGTTGAAACTAGATGAGTTTTAGGATCCCTTCCGACCCAAACCGTTCTGATTCTATTTGAAAGAAGGCTTTATCTCTTTGTCAGGAAGGCTGTAACACCTCATGTAAGCATTGCATGCTTATGTAATCTCCTGCACAAGGAGAGCACAGCAAGGCTGAGGAGAAGAGCTGAGGCCACATGTTGAAAATGAGTTTATGTTCTGTACAAGCAAACTCAAATCTGCTCTCTAACAATAAGTGTTACTTTCCTCCACATTATATGCTTTGCTACATCTCATCATCCCACTATGGAAAAAAAGACTGATGTCTGTTTCACTCTGCTGGTGATAAAGTAAATGGGGTTCAATAGTGTCTCACTGTAAGAAAGCAGCTCAACCTCTGCTGAAAACCTGGGAGACTGAGACTTTTAAAGTACTTAACTATTCACTTTTTAAAATGAGAACCAACCAGATATCTTCTGTAATAAGTGCCTTTCTTTCTGTGCACATTCCAGGCTAAGGATAATAAGGCTCCTTACAAGGGACGGCACTAACAGGAAGAACTTGAATCTGTTACAAATAACATAGTGGAAAATTTCCCCAGGCAGCTGATCTAATTTTGATTTTCAAAAAAAAAATCTGTGTTCAGTATGAAACTGCTTGTAATTGCAGTCCTAGTAATCTTTTTCACAAGTTATTGAAATGAGTTTTCAGTCACATCATGGTAAAGTTAGAAATAAAGACATTGGAAAGAAGGGAAAAAGATCATTCTTATCTGGCTCCATTCTTAAGGCTGTCTCAGATTTTAACATAGCAGCAATAAAAATATTCTATTATTTCCTGCTAGTCTCCAAAAGGAAGCTGTCCTGCAGAATCTGTTTCCTGGCCAACAGAAAACACTGGTGTAGTAACACATTTAAATTTGCATAAGTGAGGATTGATTGGGATTAATCTTTACATTTCACTAATCTTGCCCAAACCCTTGTATTAATGGAGTTGAAGTATAGAAAATAAATATATAAAGTTTGTATGTCCTAATTTCCAGCCTATTTTCCTGAATACAAATAGCCATTATTTTAACTTCTGTTTTTTGCACCAGTATTATATCAGCATGGACTAAGTCCCCACTGCACCAAAATGTCAGTTTTCTTAAGTGGTCATTCTCCCTGAGGAGGGTCTTAATGATTGTGTTATTGAAATTGTTTATCTGTGCTGATTACAGAAGAGAAACAAAAAATACCCATAAAATCAGAAGTTAATCTTAGCCAGGAAATAAGTAATATTGAGTCACTAAACCTGGCAAAGGTGGCTGTTTAACAGAAGCTGTTCTGAGCCAATTCCTGTATATATTCCACTGAAGCATAGCCATGGCATTTATTTTAGGTACAAGTGCCAAATTAAACATTTAATTGACTTTTCTTTTACACTAAGTTGTCTTAAGTCTGGCCATGTGCTGCTTTAGGTACTGCTACAGATGCTACAAGAGCAAGGATAACCCTCAGTGCTGTTTTCTGTGGGAAAAGAGTGCCATTTCAAAACTATTCTTTCTGCTGCAATAAAAAATAATAACACAAAAAAATGTCCTCATGGAGAACTTAGAGAATTTTTGTTTCTTTTCTACATCCAAGGGTGGGAAGTCATACAGTATTTGGCTAATTGTCATTGTGATAAAAATATATTTGGGAACATAATTTTCTATCAGGCAATAGATTTTTTATTTTCTGCTTTTGATGTTTTACATGTGTAAAGTAATTCTGAGAATCACTCCTACTAAACCTTTCAGTCCTCTCTCATCCTACTAATGCATCACAGAGAAGTTATTCTCAGCTTTCACTGAAGCCATTGTATTTCTAATCCACTTCAGTCTGGGAAAATAACACCCTGCTTTAATTAAGAGAGCAACAAATGTAAACTAACTTCAGAGAACTAAACTCTTTCTCCCCCTGAAAATTCATATGCTGAGTGATTTGGAACAGAAATCCCTTACCCCTGTCCTGGATGATATGTTAGCACTGACTTGCTGTGAGAGGACGAGAGTCTGATGTTATGGGTGCAAATCCATCAAGGTTTGCTGTGATTTGCATCCACAGCCCCAAGAGGAGAGTCTTGTTCCTGGTTGCCTCAATGCTTCTCAGCTGCTATCAAAGGAGAATAAATTTTGCTAATCTGACATGTCAGTAGCACAAAAAAGGAGATTCTTAAAAAATTTTGTCAACAGGACTCATTCTGTTTCTGCAATTTCTATTTGTTTTCTCTACAGATCTCACAGCTTTACATACAAAAAAAAAAAAAACCCACTGGTCCTGGAATATCTTTGGGGGATAGGAAAGGGTATACACATTTATTAATTCTCTGAATCCCTGTTTGAGATGGAGTAGCTGCATATTTTGTGAGTTAAGAAGCTGAAAAATTAGGACACCTAGGAAGGAAATCTTAAGCAGGCTTCAGAGAGGCACAACACAAAGAGAGTGTAGCTGGGCCTCTAAAAATGCACTTCCTAATCTTAAAAACCAAAGATGCAGAAGTGGTCATGAAAGCTGTTTCATGTTACTCCTGCAAGATGTTTCCAGGGATTGTGATTACCTTTAGCTCCATGAGTTTTACAGAAGCTTTACAGGCAGTGAGGGCTGCAAACTGTAGCTGGCACAGACCACGACAGTCACTGGTTAGGGATCAGAGTGCAACAAGGGGCACTCTGTGGATGTGGAAGTGGGTGTTTCTTGGCATATTTACAGATACCACTCTCAGGTGTGGCCCCTCTCATCAGAGATGGATGCTGTCTGAGGAGGCAATTCAGGAAGGAAGCCTGAGAGCATGTGGGTGTGATCCTCCCCCAGGGAAAAATGGGAATTGTTTATTTCAGCAGCAGGAAAAGAGTTGGCTCTAGGCATTTATTTCCAACAAATAGATTATTCACTAAACACACGATTTTTTTTTGGCCTGAAAATATGCTTGAATCAAAACCACATCTGTAGAGCTGTTTAAGCTGGGGCTTTCAGTGGGTTTTTTACTGTCCTCAGAGATAGGTATTGAAATGAAATTTCCTTTTGGGAAAGGAAACAGAATCTTGCGATTTCAATGGGGATAAACTGGGCAAGCTTTGGTCCATATCCCTGCACTTGATGGCATGCCATGCCTTTTGATGGCTTTCACTTTGGTGAAGATTTTGCCTTTTATTTTTTTTTAAGTATCCCTGCCATGTCCCTGATATGTTCCCCTCCAAATTGTGTCTTCCTCCTCTTCCACCTTGACTTTTTCCCCTGCTTTTGCAACAGCTGTGAGCTTAGTTTTGGCCTGTTTTGTTCCTTTGCACTGCACCTGATATAATCCCAGTCCATTTTCTCGTAGTCTCTAAATTTCCCTTTTTTTTTTTTTCCTTGAATTGCATTTCATTTGATGGTATCTCCTTTCCAGAGTAAGTCCTTCTTTTCTGTTTGCAGGATTTTAATGGGGCTGAATTCTGGCAAGCTTAGGTCAATGTCCCTGCACTTGGGGGCATATGGCCTGCCTTTTGAGGGCTTTCTCTTTGGTGAAGATTTTTTCTTTTTTTTTTCTTTTGGTTTTTTTTTTTTAAAGTATCCATGCCATCTCCCTCATATCTTCCCCTGCAAGTTGTGTCTTCCTCCTTGACTTTTTCCCCTGCTTTTGCAACATGCGTGAGCTTAGTTTTGGCATGTTTTGGTCCTTTGCACTGCAGCTCATTTCCACCCAGACCATTTTCTTGTAGTCACTAAATCTCCCAATTTTATGGTTTTTTTGGGATTTTTTCAATTGCATTTCATTTGATGGTATCTCCTTTTCAGAGTGTGTGTAAGCCTTTCTTTTCTTTTGGACAGGATTTGCTTTCCCCTTCCTGAAAGGAAGTGAGAGATATGTATAAATTTATTTCTTCAGGTCTAGGTGTTTGTTTGTGGATGGTGATGGCCTCCACAGTCACCGAATGATCTGAACATTCATCTAATCTGTGCAAATTCAGGTTCAGCTCTCTCCTCTGCTTGAGGAGATTTCAACATATCAATCCCTATAGATTCCCCAGCCCTGTAATGGACTCCACCGCCATGTGCTAGGACAAAGATTTCTAGAGTGCATACCACCCACAGTGCACAGGTGGCTTCAGATGGACAGGAGTAGAATCTTGTCCAAAAATACATCCCCAGAGAAAGTATTTTCAGGATATGTACACTAAAAAATCCCTGGGAGCACCAAGGAGGGGGCAAATTTCTGCTCCTGCTGTGGGCTGGTCGAGAGAGGATGGCCCCAGAGGCTGTGGCTGCTGGGTGCACACCAGAAGGGGGAAGCCAATGTAGAGCAGGCCTTGTGCTGGTGGCTGTTTAGGCTGTACAAAATGAAACTGTGACACTGGGACCAGCATGAGTGTTCCACTCTGGTTTGGGAGCCAGGCACCCTCTGGGACAGCAGGTCTGGTCCCCTGTATGGGGGGAGAACATGGAGAGATGGGAGATGAGGAGAAAGAAGATTTCTGGGGGCCTGAAATTCATTTGCTTCAGTGGCCAAACTGAAAAAAATATTACCCCCCTAATCACTGTATGAATTTATTTCCACTGAATGAGCCTTACCCAGACTCTATCATTTTTGTGCCCAGTTGTGCTGAGGCAGCAATCAAGTGACTGAGCTTGTGTAACAGTATTTTTCTGTAAGCTTTTAAGATCTGTGTCCCTTGGTTTTTGGCAGCTGGATTTTCTTGGCTGGATGTTAAGGTATTGTTAAGTGCTGCCTTACTGTTTCTTGCTTGTTTTTGCTGACATAACTGGTCCTGGTGTCACCAGAGGGATGCAAGCATAAGTTCCCTTGTTTTAAAAGAGGCAAAAAGTTTCAAGTGTAGTCTTTCGACCTTCAAAGCAAACTACAAAGACAGTCTGTTTCCTAAGGCTTTTTGGGAAGAATTGAGGGAATGAATGGGACAGGATACATTTTACTGCTTTTTAAGCTGGCTAAGTTAATTTTATTTTTTTTTGAGTGAGCTCTGCTATGTTGGACTTGTATTTTAAATAACTGGTAATGCGCCAAAAGCTATGGATAGCCATTGTCCTTTGTATTTTAATTGTACTAAATAAAATGAGAACAATGGGAGTGAAAAAAACCCCTAGAGGTGGGTCATAAATAAGCATTATTTAGTTTCTAACAGACATGTTTTATTTTCCCGGTTATAATGGGAGACATAAAAAAGGCATTTAAACATGTCCTGAACAACTGAGAAACAAATAACCCTGGGTCCATTACTCTCTGAAACAAAGAATTTTTTATATTTTTCTTGAACAACTAATAAAAAATGATTTTTACAATTTAAATTATGTTTATTTTGTTAATAGAATAAACAAAATAACTAATGAGAAATTAACAGAACCTCCAATGGAAACTATTTATACTTGGCATCAGGTTAGTTGAACACAGAGTTATGCTTTAAGCCAGAGAAAAGCAAGAAAGATAATATTATATTTGACAATATCCAGAAACCAGAGAAATAGCTCAGTAAGTTGTCAAAGGAGAACTTGGTTTTGAAATTTTACACTGAGCCGGAGATTTGGCTCAATGTAATGATTTTGGCAAAATAACACCACCATTAATTTCCTTTATGCTTTGCATCTAAAGCCAAATAGGTGGTTGGGGTGGGTTTTAAGTGTTTTCTGGAGGAGAAAATACTGTCAATTCCACCTGTCAATACTGCCGTGTTGCTGACAAATTTCGTCTGCTCCCCTCTGCCTAATTGCTCTCTTCCAGCAGCCTAAGCAGCCTAGATGCAGTGCAGGATGCTCCATCTCCCTTGTGTGTACTGCTGCCCACAGCCAACTTGTCCTGACCTCTGTAAAATCCCTGTCAAGTCTGACAACAGCCTGTGGTACTGGCATCTTATCCTGTGTTTGTTGTACTTCTTTTTGTCAGTAGTTTTTTTATTCCCAAATCATCAACTTCATTGAACACCATCCAAGCTGGTATGATTTCATGGAGGTTGATTTTCCTGCATTGGCATGTTTAGTGGTTGCTTGATCATCTATAGAGGAGGGTGTCTAAAAATCTATGTCTAGTACCTCTGAGAGAACACTTTGCACTTCCCTAGCTTTTCCTATAGCAAACTCTCACATTATTTGTGGGCTCAAAATATTTGTGAATAAAATACAAGGACAAACAACCTATTGTGTGGCAGGAAGTATGAAGTCTGCAGAAATGCCCTCAAGTTTTCTGTTGGTTCTTTTCATCAGGAGCACCTGTATATGGCTAAACAGCATATAAATCTTGTACTATTTGCATTTTACCCCCAAAGTCTTCTAATGAGTCTGTGCTTTATTTTTATAAACATTTTATAAGCCGCCTGGAGGTTTATATCTTCTGGCAGACATAATTTTTGGTTGAAATCATCTCACATTTCATTAAAAAGAAAAAAAAATCCCTACTGATATCCCAAGAATGAATTTTCATCTTTGTTACATGGCTCATCAAACAAATTGTTCCAATTCTTCAGCTTTAATACTAGACAGATGTTGTGTTAGACAGATATTATCACACTTTTTGGAATTCTACATGATAGAAGATATATTTTTGCAGGCTGCGCTGCACATCAGACAAAAACCTTATCCAAAAAGATATAAAATAATATTTGTGAAATCTCAGTATTTCAAAACCAGAGATGCTATTGCATGCTTTTGGCCAAAGTCAAATGAGAAGGCAAGCAGCACACTGGAAAAGTTGGGATACAAGTCCCTCATTATGAGCTCAGGGTTGCAAATTGATTAGCCCTCTGGCCCCAGTCCAGAAAAGCAGTTAGACTGAGAAAGTCTGTAGGAGTTGGGTGTTTCATTCCTTCAAGCTTATTTTAAAAATCTTAGCCTTAAGCATTTGCTTCCATAGGTGTGTTCACATGTCTAAATTAAGCAGGTTGCTGGCAGGGAACCTGAAGACTCTTTACCCTGTAGCTGCAAGTCCCACTCACCAGACTCCTCTCGGTGTGGGGAGAGCCAGGGATGCTGGGCACTGCTGATACTTTCCTTGGAAGGAGAGAATCTCTTCAGGTTCAGTGAAGTGGCAGAGCCTGATGGCAAACACTGAGCACTCCCTGGCATTGTGAGAGAAGCAGAGAAGCTAGAAAACCAGGCTGGTAAAATGAGGGAAGAAGCTCTGCCCAGAGCCAGGACTCCCCCTTGGAGCTGCACATTGACCCCTGCTGTCCTGATGTGATTTTAAGGAAAGTACTTTAGCTTCTGAAGCAGTCTCCAAGACAACAATGTAATTTCTTGATCTCTAACCCTATTTTTTGGTCTTCAATCATCCTTATTTGTGCTGGTTTTAATTTCTGTTTTCTCACATGGATGAACTCATGAAACCTGATGTCTTTCAAACTACAGTCTTTTGCCCCCACATGCCCTGTGGTGACCAGTCCTCAAGGAAATGGGACATTTGCAGCAAACATTGGTTTGTTTGAAGGGTATAGATAAATCCAGCATCAGTTAAGGTTCTGTCTGGTCATAAGGTATAGTTCTGCCCTTGGAAGTAGATCTGTCTGTGGTGGGAGATGCACCCTGAGGGCACAGGGCAAGTGCTTCTTTTTTGGGGCACTGCAGCCTGTGGAGTACTGTGGGTCCTTTTAAAAGTTTCCTACCTTTCAGCTGGAAATATATTCCTAGAGGCTATGTCTAGAATAGGTATCCTGGGTCTCATGGGCTTATGTTCTGCCCCACTGAAGTGAATATATTTCTCTTCTCCCCAGGACTAATTAACTCAGATGTTATTCTGAGCTAGCAGAGATGTGTAGCTTCCAACACTTGACTCAGATCTTTCACAGGTAGCTCAAGTATTTCTACATGGTGTTTGAGTTATGCCAGCAAGCCATATTCTGCAATCCTTTTAAAAGAAATTCAAAGCAAGGAAACTACAGAATGTAAATAGTATAAAGTGGTGCATGTAGCTGTTGAATTTTGTCTGGATAATTTGATCCATAGCCAGTTCAACTTTAATAAACTAGCATCTATTTTTGAATTAGTCTCTTCATGGCTTACAAAATCTGTTCTAAGCTGCAAGATCCATCTTTAAGAAACTGAAAATTAAATAAGAAGTACCCACAGGAAACTTGCACGTTTTTTCTAACATCTTAATTAAATCCCTCAGGTTGGGAAAAATTAATTGAAGATTTTTACCATTTTCCCCACTAACTTTTCCTACTCCAGGGATTCAAATAAATGGAGTTTACAAATTCATCGACTGTTCTGCTTTAAAACTTCGTGAAACTTTGCTTTTTAGTAGGAAGTTAATTAGGAATAGTTATTATTATACCTTTAATGTGGGTAAGACTCCTGAGGCACTGTAAACATTAATTAAGCCCCACAGTACCCTCTGAAGTAGATAGTACTTACCCACTGTTGAGAGAAAATAAAGTCTCCCCCCCCCCCCATTTAAACTCTACCCCAATATCAACAAGCCAACTATAAATGTGCTAAATAGGGAGGGAAAAGCACACTGCAAAATATTTCCTATGCTTACATTTTCCTGAAGAAAATTTCTGAAGGCTGCAGAGTTAGAATATTAGGAACAGTACTATTTGCAACCTTCCATTATTTAGGTCCTTACCACTCAAAAATTTGTTACCTGTTACATGAAATTTTGAGTGTTTATATAAAATACAGCCATGCTTACAAAAAAAAAAGGAGTTTGGATGTTTTCCATTTTTCCTGATAAAAAATTATTTTGGATAGTCCAAACCTTTTTGGTTAAGTTGAATGTTTCTGGGAATTAAATGTTTTTGGACAATTCAGTCCTGAAGTGGTACAGCAGTACCACATGTACATCTCTTCTATTTATATACTTTAGTGGAAACAAGGATGTAAAAGCTTAATACCCTTGCATCACATGAATAATGTACTGGAATACTGGTACAGCTCTCACAACATGAAATGACAGACAAATCACAGTGGCTCAGACTCCCACACGGTTCTGGCCTATGAAAGCCACCAATTCCAGCTGCAGCTTGCAGGGATGCTGTTTGGGAGCTTTAGGGAACAGCAAACAGTGCAGTTGGTGTCTTCAGGTGCTGCAAACTACTGCATCATCAGCTGCAGTGCAGTGCTCCCAGGGTGAGGAAAACAGATCCAGAAATTAGTAATCCTTTTGAACTCCCAAAAGTTACTTTCCTTAAATTCAACTGATTTTTTGGTGTCTCTCTTGCCACAGTAGCTCACAAATCATCTGTTAAAATGTGTGGTACACTTATGTGCTTCAGGTAAGTGCCTTTGCTCCTTGCAGAACTGACAGATACCTTTTGTGTTCTGCAGGGAGTTCTGGAGCTTCAACACCAAACTGGCCAGGCACAGCAGGCCTGATCCAAACTCCATGAGCTTAAAAGGAAGGACTCCTTTTGCCTTTAGTGGATTGTCAGCCCATCTTCTGTTTTGCACATACTTTTGCATCTCAGCTTGCAGCTGAACTGGCAAATAAAACAAGACTTGTGTCCCCATAGGAAAACTCCCTGACCCCAAAACCTCCCCTCCCAAAGGGGATGTCCACACACATGCTGCCAGCTGTGCAGACCCTTGACAACTGTACTGATGTTCCAGGAACAGCTTGGGCTACAAGCAGCTGGGACCTGTTCTTCTGGGAATCACTGCACAGCTGTGCCTGGGCCTGTGCCTGAGTCTGCTCAGTTTAATGAGATGTGCTTTGCATGGGGAGTGAACATGGACACAGTGAGCACAGCATCTCTCAGGTACTGAAACCGAGGTGTGAGCGAGGAAGAGGAGACCACAGCAAGTCCTGGACTATTGGTTGGGTTGGGTACCTGGCCCCAGGAACAGTCCTTGCTGTAAAGTGTGAAACTTATTTCATATTTTATCTGACAGACTGGTGTTTTAAGAAACTTACACATACACTGCAAATAGTTTTACCAGAACCACATCAGCCAATGGAGGCATTAGAAATTCAGATTAGATCTTTTATATTTTTTAAAAGTGATTAGAATCAAGCTGCAAACTTTGGACCCAAACATCCTACCCCTGGCTGTATTCCACCAGTTATTTCACAGATCTGCTTCATACTACACTGCAGTAATAAGAAAGATAAACAGCTTGGGAAGGTTAGTAAAAGTGGGAAGGTTAATAAAAGTAATTAAGTGTAGCCAAGTGATTAGTGGGAAATGGCTTGTATGGGATGATTTAAGTGAATTTTAGCATATCAATAAAAATGATATGCCTGCCTTCAATTATTTGTTTCATTATATCAAATTTTTACAGATTACAAATTTTACTCAGATATCACAGATTTGGCCAAGACTCTCTGAAGACTGTGGGAATACAGTAACTATAAATTGATCAGATCAAAGGTCCAGAACCCTGTATCCAAGCCTGTGAGCTAGGAGAAGCTTAAGAGAAAGCATAGAAAACAGGACAGGCATATAATGACAATACCCTGGCCAGTATTGCAACTTCAGTGATTTGTGGTGCAGGTCCTTCCTGAGCCAGCAGTAGTGGCTTCTGTTTCTTCTGTTTCATAGCCCAGAATGGATTTTTCATCTATGAATTCATGCTATTTCTTTATGAACTTTTGTAAGCTGCTGTGATCTGCAATGGCCCATAGCTGTAAGTGGATGGGGACCATCTCTTTTTGTTCAATTTGAATTTACCACATCCTTACTTTTTGAAACCCTGTAGATCTTGCAATGAAAAAGACAGTGATTTTTCTTCCACTTTTAGCTCCCTGCATTTTACTACAGTTCTTCCAAAAGAGGGAAAGACAACACAGTTGATGTCCTGCTCGGATTGCCAGGCTCTGTGGCAGGGCTTTGAGCAAGTTGCTGCCTCTTTGGAGAGGGCAGATGAGAACTGGCCCTGTCTGTCCCACTGGTCCTCTCCCTGACCCAGCAGCAGGTGAGTCAGGGCAAGGATGCCCATCCTTGAGCACTGTGTTGCAGCTGCAGCTTGTGGGAGCTGCCTCCTTGGCAAGGCATTGCCGCTGGCACCAGTGCCTCGGGTCAGAATTTGCTGTCAAATTTCTGGAGGGGGAAAATTTCATGATCATCATTGGACAAAACCTGGCATAACTGCCAAGCCTTGGTGGAGGCTTTCATGAAATGCACTTTTAACAAAATCTCTGAGGGTGGTGGGGTTCCATCAGTGAGGGACCAGTGCTGCTTGGCACAGTGTCCTTGCCGCAATCTCTGATGTAGCTGCAGGAGGCTTTATGCTCTGCTAGGAAAAGGTAACTACTATACTTTTTTCACCCACATCAGCATTCTTCTCTTTCTGTGTCTGTACTGCTTAGCCACAGAAAATGACAAAAAGAACCCCAGAACAATAAACTAAAACAGTGTGAAAGCAACACCACTAACAGTCTTTCATCTACGCTGACTGAAAGTTAATCCATTTTTGCAAGAATCTGATGCTTCAGCTTACTGGGAGAGACAGACACATAATAGAATCTCATAAACAATATCACTTCCCAATTACAGGGCTTTGTCATCTTTTGTCTAACTCTGACCTACATCAGCCTTTTGGTGAAGTGAAAATTCCTAGCACAAACTACAGGAATTTACCTCAAAGCTGTTGTAGAAAAGTGGATTTGACACAGATGAAAAAAGTCTAAGCTGGTTTTGTGGTCTCAGGGAGCTGTGCTCATTAATTATTTGAAAGTGATGCTATCCACAGGCTGAAAACTCAAACACCTGTGTAAGAGTGTAGTTTTTTCTCTAAATAATGTATATTTATGTAGAATTGTTGGCTCTTTCTTTTTTCTTTCATTATAAATCTCACATTTCTTTTATATTTCTATGAGACTGAGAAGTTGTAGGTTATCCCAAATTTCAGATCCCTGCAAATCATTTTGAACCTTGAAGCCTACCAATTCTATATACACAAAGTGAAACCTGGTGAAATTTCAGATGGTCTGCACTTGAACACATACATGATGCAAAAGGCAATGAGTCACTGAAGGTGCTCTGTAGGCAAAAGGAAAACACCTTGCTCAGTGTGGGGGCAGATGGGGCGGGACCCAGTCAAAGTCCTTATTCTAACTATTCCTGCACCTCCAGAAGATGCACTGTGAAAAGACATGGACTTTGCTGTCTGAAAACAGAGCAAATAAATCCCTGTCATTTTTTGAAGTTTTTCTGAAGCAAGGGGACCAGTTAGCTCATCTTGGAAGACAAAGAAGGGAGAAGAGTGGCAAGAAGCTTTCCCTTTTCTTGTCTCCAGTTCAGCACTATCTGAAGAATGTGACCAGAGCAGTCATTGGAACAGGTCTTCTGATATATAGAGATACATGCCAGAGATACATTGCCTTCCTGAAAAGGCAGAAACTGAACAGATTAGCAGAAGAAAATATCTGTGGTTCCCAACTCATCAACACTGGAGGTTTCTGTCATAAAATACTAGTTTCATTTTTACTATTTTTGCCTAAGAAGAAATACAGGAAGCCTTATTGAGAGGAATTTGTGTCAAAGATGAACACACAGATATTTAAAATCTAAGTTAACTACTCTGGTTAGTTTGAAAGTGGTTCAAAAACTTGTGACATTTTCAATTCACCTGCCCTAAGTTTTAATTAGCAGTGAGACCATGTCCCAAAGACCAGTGGTGGGGATGGTGCTGCCTGTGGCCTTGCAGCAGCCATGCAGACCTCTGGATATGACAGTGAAGCAAGGGAAGAGAATCCACTGATGAGCTGGTATGACCTTTTCCATTACACATGATACTTGCCAGAAAAATGCACTTGGAAATTTCTGTGCTGTGCTTAGCGCTCCTCTTTGAAGATCTGTCATTTAGAAAAATGGATGGTCTGTGTCTGCAGGAATTTATTCATCCTTGCACACATTATTCTAGTAGTTAATAACTCTGGCAGCCAAAGTTCAGATCTTATTTCTAGACTGAATTTTGTCAACATTCAGCTTCTAGGCATTGGATCTTATTATAGCTTTCCTTCCTGCTGGGCGATACCACCACCCATCAAATTCTCCTGGATATATTACTAAAATCAAGCCTACTCCAATATTTAGCTCATTCCTAATTTCTGTCTTCAAACTCAACTGTGAAGACTGCAGGACTCTGGCAACATCAGCATGCCGCTCTCTCGCCTGCTTCGTGCAAGGCTTGCCTCCTATACTCAGAAGCACAATCTTGAAGGATGGGTTTTGCTTTACTTTTATAAGGACTTGATTTTTTCTAGAACTTTCCATGTTGACGCTGCTGTTACTTCATTACTGCTGTTTTATCACACAAAGTTTTATCACTAATGGTTCAAGGCACTCTGACTTCAGGTTAGTGAATATATCATAAAACAGGAGCTGCATAAGTTCCAGAAGTCTCCAGCATGTATTTTATATTAGCTGAGACAAAACTAATTGGCTTTTCTGCACATTTGCACTCTTACATTCTCATCAGCAGTGCACTTTGTGGAAAGCAGTTTGTAAAGCTGCAAGTATCAAGCTATCTTTAATGACACACTGGATGGAGGATGGTATAATAACTCTTATGCCATTTGTCTCAGGGTCCAAAGAATGGCAGTAAAGAAATCAGGTACCCAAAGTGGATGCCAGGAAATAGCTGGGGAAAACATGATTTAAAAAGTGACAGGAGACACCTCAGAGCAGAAACACTGAGAAGAGAGGGAACAACGATAGTGGGCAGTTATAAAACTTATTCAGATACCACTCCTTAAGGCAAATACTCTCTGGGAACCAGACATCTGTCTGGAATATCTGGCCAATATCCAGCTCTATATGTACAGTAGATATGACTATTGATTCCCAGTCATATATTATACACCATACTTTGAGAAGTGGAACAGAACTCATTTAATTCTGTGGGTGGGAGAAATTCTAATATTGTGCCATGAAAGCCTATAAAGCTTTTTTAATAACACTTTTAATAGAGACATAGAATAAAAGAAATACAAATGGCAGGCTTAGAAATACAGAATGGGATCGGTATTACAAAACTGGATCACCCAGTTTTTCTTTTCTTTCTTTAGAATGCTAACACAGCACATCCTACCCGGGGACAGGCACAGCTGCTGGCCTTACCTCCTTCAGATCTCACCTGTATCAGCTTTTTAGCCCCTCCCTCACCTTTTCACCTTATCACTGATCTACTTTCCTCAGATGAGACCTACAGTAACAGTGCAACACAATGCTCCAGCCATGCAGGAAAAATTAATGGAAAGTAAAGGGTTGTTGGTTTTGTTTGGTTTTTTGTGTGTTTTTTTGTGTGTTTTTTTTTTGTTTTTTGGGGTTTTTTTCTTGTTTTTTGCACACCAAGTATTTGTTGAAGGCTTGTTGTCTTTCTAGGAATACATGGCCTTTTTCCCCTTTAAAAAAGGCCATGTATTTTTTTATGTTTTCTTTTTTTTCTTTCTGCTTAAATATTAATGATGGAAAACCAGCCTATCCTTATCAGAAAAAATAAAGGCCCAAAACTTGATTTTAAAGATCAGTTTGTATGACCATGTCATGAATTTGCGGGTTTTTAATGTTTCAAATTAAGTAACTGATGATGCATATTTTGATCTTGCGCTTTTAAAAGGAGTTAAAGCATCTGCCTTGAAAGGGACTTTGGCAAGTACAATTAATTTTTCAAATATTAAAAATGAGTGTATCTAGCACTTCTCCAACATTAATAAAATTTCTCAACAACTTTTGTTACCAATCATCTTGAGCATTCTTTGGAAAGACTTGGCCTTCCTTTCTAACCCCCCCTCCCCTTCTAGATATATATCTGTAAGCGTTAAATGAAGATATAGGACACAATTCTGGGGACGTAGGAGGGGAGATTAATATTCTGATGATTTAGTGAAGGACATCAATGGGTTTGTTAGCTCTTATTTCAGTAGCTCTTATTCACAGTATACAGAACTCATTCACAGAGTTAAACAGAATTCAAGGTATTAGGGGCCACCCAGAATTTTAATTTTACAGATTTGCTATTTTCTCTTTGTGTGCTTCAGTTCTCATACAAAGTTTCTCATCTTGTTGAATTTGTTTCTGTCCCTACAAACCTGAATGATGCAGTTAATAATGCAAAGCTCAACATTAGCATGGATGTAATTGCCATTTCCAATTATTTAAAGTTACCATGGCATCTTAGCATAGATAATACCATGGTAATTCTAACCAGGCAAAGGTAAAACCATATACCTTAACTGCGGCCAGTATAAATGGCATTTTTGCAACACTTTTTATTTGTGTTTACAGGCATGAACAGATCAATATTTACAGTGCTTTTCTGAGACCGGTAACAGAGTCTCACAATGGCTCAGTCCAGCATTAAATACTTGGGGATTTCAGAGACTTGGAAGAGAGAGATCATAAAATTAAAGATATTGATAAATGATGGTTGATCAAGACATAATTAAGGAGCTTTGCAGCCTGCCAAGCTAAAGATCATCAGCCTGGTTCAAAATTTCTGCAACTGGCATGAGAAAAATGATATTCATTGAAATAATATTTCTGCATGTTTTATTTGCCTCTGAGCTCTTTAGCTATTAGGATACACTTGGGTCTTGTTTATTACTCCCCTTTGCTATGAAGAAGGTTTTAAACTTGCCTGGCAAGTAGAAGCAGAAAGTCACACCCTTGCACACTCACACTCGTGCACACTACTCACACTCCTGCACACTATTCACACTCACTCACACCCTTGCACACTACTCACACTCACATACACTTTGGCACACTACTCACACCCTCGCACACCCTTGCACACTACTCTCACACCCTTGCACACTACTCACACTCATTCACACTCTTGCACACTCACACCCTTGCACACTCGCTCACATTAATGCACACTACTCACACTCACTCACACACTTGCACACTTGCACTCACGCACACTCTTGCACACTCACTCACACTCTTGCACACTACTCACACCCTTGCACACTACTCTCACACCCATGCACACTCTTGCACACTACTCACACTCATGCACACTCTTGCATATTCTTGCACACTCCTCACACTCTTTCACACTCACTCTCACTCACACTGACTCACACTCTTGCACGCTACTCACACCCTTGCACACTCACACTCTTGCACACTTCCCACACTCAAACACACCCTCGCACACTCAATCACACTCACTCACACCCTTGCATATTACTCACACTTGTGCTCACCCTTTCACACTACTCACACTCACTTGCACACTCACACTCTTGCACACTGACTCACATCCTTACACACTCGCTCACACCCTTGCTACAAGAAAACCAGCTAATATTGCAGGTCTCACATGAAAGCATGTTAAACCCCTCTAGCAGTGGTGAGCAGAGCAAGGAGGCTCCTTTTGCACATCAGCTCCGTTTCACCGTGTGACAAAGCTGCAGACGTGCACATCAGCCAAAAACTTTCTACTCCTGTCCTGTGCCTGCCCCTTCCTGGAGGTGGAGTGTTGAAAATAGTTCTTCTTGCTCAACAAAAACCCCACTCTTCCCTTGCTTTGCACATCTCCTCAGCTTTTATGCTCTCATACCCATTTGGGTAAGAACATCACCGTTGCAGTGTACATATTTCTACAGAAGAAATTACTTGAGAAAGACAGAGACCAGGCAATGTGCCTCCAGTTGTTTTCCCCACAGACCATGCCTAAGCAGACATTATCCTTGCTGATTCAGACATCTGAAGCAACTGAAAATGCAGAGGTTAAATGAAGGGAAAAAACTGACGTAGGCAACAGCTGTGATACAAATACGAATGCAGGGAAAGCCATATATTAAGGAAGGGTGGAAACTCATTCAGATGAGACTAATTTATAGAGTGGCTGAAGTGAAATATTCAGCAATATTAAAAAGAAAGTTCCTGTAGTAAAAGAGATGAGAAAATAATTTAACTGGATACTGTTGAAGTTCTTTCTTTATGGTGGGAATAACAAATAGCATCACTAATTTTTCTTAGCTGCATACCAAGAGAAGTCAGAATGTCTCTTCAATGATTTTAACATTTCTGGGAAAACAGCATAGTGAGGAAAAATAATCAAGCTTTTCTTTCTGAATATGGACTTTAAAGATGCCTCCTTCAAAGAGGAATTTATTGATGCTGTGGTGCTATAGTGTGACACCACTGCCACGAGAAAGTTCTCTGCTCGGATGCTCAGCACAGCTGTAAACTACAGTCTTTGCTTTCCCTTGCTGCACAGGGCTCCTTGGTGTCACCAGGGCTGGCCTCCTATGGAGAAGTATAAGCAGAATACAGGGGCAAGAGAGCCTGCATTTTAGTTGCAAAAGTCACAGCACATGTAGGGATGTTTAATGCTCCAAGAAAAGTTCTGGGATACTTCCTTTTTTACATAGGACTACCAGTGTGTAGCACCCACCTTAGCTAGTTCTGACATCACATTCTTCAGATCTTCCCAGCTCTTACTGCTGGCCAGGGGGTGTGTGTGTGTGTGAAAGACCCATGGTTCAAAACGGTACCTCTTGGGTGTGAGCTCCTGTGGGCTTTTCCTCAGGCATGGTGGCTGCCTGATGGTCACCCCCGGGCAGCACTGGGGCTGGGTAGTGCCCTGGGGCAACCTGTGCTCTGGTATTGGGAGCATTTGCCAAGAGAGCGGGCATGTGTGGCTCCCCTGCCCGAGCAGAGCCCAGGGCGCATCGCCCAGCTCCACTTCCCCGCCTGCTGCAGGGACGGTGCTGCAGCGTCTGACTGGGCACGCTCTTCAGGGTCCTTTGAACAATGTCATGGAGACTGGCTTTTGGAAGGCAGAGACATCTGGAAATTGCTGCTAGTTCCTCATATCATTAGGGGAAGATAAGAACTTGGAAAGACTGGCTTTCCCTTGAAGAGTTCACGAAATCACAAAATCAATTAGGCTGCAAAAGACCGCTGAGATCACTGAGTCCAACCTTCGGGCAAACATCACCATGTCAACTAGACCAGGCCACTAAGTCCAGTCCTTCCTTAAAAGCCTCCAAGGCTGGTGACTCCACCACCTCCCTGGGCAGTCCATTCCAATCTCTAATCACCCTTTCTGTAAAGAAATCCCTCCTAATGTCCAACTTAAACCTCCTATGGTGCAGCTTGGTGCTACTGAGCTCACAAGATTCTCTGAAGACAGGAGACATGGAAGAACCTGAGCATGGTGGGATATGTTTCCTTAAGTGCTTTCCTTGCACAAAGCAAATTTAGATGCAATGAATCAGCCCTTTTCTTCACTCTGATAACCCAGAAAAAACATCCTAAAACATTGGTGAGGTAGACTGGATTCTACCCTCTGCTTTACTCTGTAAACACTTGCTGGCTGAGACCTGTTATCATTGCTGCTGATTGCATGAGAAAGAAACCAAAGGCTGTAAGGGTTCACATGATGGAGTCATTAGAGTGGGAGTGAACAGGAGTTACACAAACCTGTGTTCTTCCTGAGAAAATTACATGCACGGGATAAGTGTTGCAATTTACTGTAGGCCTGCCACCTTAGCTTAGTGTGTATCTCCACAGCATCTGTCAAGATGTTACAATTTTATTGATCCACATTATTTTTTCTCCATTAGCTTGAAGATGAAAGAGAAAAGATTTGGATTATGTGATGATTAATCACAAGTTAGATATTTACAGTTTGAATGCATAGAAAAGATTAAAGAAATTCTGTCTTACATCCCAGCACAGTATATCAGTTTGAATAGGGCTTTTTCCCATGTCACTATTTCTACCTGATCCCAGTTAAAAGTTGAGACCTTAATTTTTACTTTTTTTCCCAAGCTGACATTGCTGTGCATTTGGCAATAACATACCTTAGTATATCCTTCCTTAGATAGAAGATAGCAAGTACCTAGAATGTTTTCTGGACCTGGGGAGAACAATTGTGTAGCTAACTGAAAGAAACTGGAGAAGACAGTCAAGTTGTTTACATTCCCCTTCGCTGAAACGCTCTCAGTACTGCAATGTTTTTAATTTCAAGGGGGAGCCTAGATGTTGCATGACGTTTGATGATCTCTGCTTTGATTTGGGTGGGTTTGTCCTTGGGAAGTGTAATTACATCTCTGATATGGATCTGTTCAAACGAGGTAATTCATGGCCTACTTAAGATCCTGCAGAGCTGCCAAATAAAGAGGTGTCTAAAATTACCCTTTCCTTTTTCTGATGGAGACATAATAATGCACAGGTTATTTTGTATACAGACCATTGTCTTCTTCCTTCTGAAGAACCGGATGATGATGTATTGTAAGAAAATCTTCACAGTTACAGTGGTTTAGAAAGCTGTAAAGCTTTCTTCCCCAATAGGGAAAACACTGAAGAAATTAAGGCTCATGATAGTTTTGTTTTGGATACAAATAAATGTTAAAAGTACTTTAAAATCACTTTAAAAATAATCTTTAATCTCCTTTGCTGATAGGAACTTTTCATTCTCATTTGATTATTGGCCAAATAGGGATTTCTTACTAACACAGCAACAATTTTTTTTCTCATCATTTGGCCACCTAATATCTACAGGATTACTCATGGTGTAAAGCTTTATTCAGCAAATAGGCATCTCAGTCCTGCCTGTGGTGTTCATCTGGTTTCACACCTTGAGGTCTTTCCTTTATCTAATAATCTTTTTCTTCTCTCTCTTTTTTCTCTCTCCCTTTACTATGGGAACACAGCCAAATAGCTGGGGACATTTCAGCAGGTGGATAGCCTGAAACTTGGGTGATTAGCGTGGCATGCGTCAGATTTTGTCTTTGATACCTTTGTTATCCAAAACTAGCAAATGCTCTCATATTCCTGGGGCGGGGGCGGGGGGGCGGGGGGGGGGGGCGGGGGGGAGGAGTGTGGAAAACATTTCAATTTGCTCTTAAATGGATAAATTAAAATTAAAATATTCGGGGGGGGAAAAAAGGCCTATTTTTATCTAGTTGTTGTGACAGGTGGGTGTGTAACTGTAAAACAAATGAGTGCTCCATGTGCTGGATTTACACAGCTGAGTGACACTGTGCAGTGTCTGCTCTGAAGTCAGAGCTCAAACTGAGATTCCATCCACAGGGACCCCATGGCATCTGCCAGAGAGAAGTCCCTGCTGTTGTGTTGCTGTCATCAGCTTCTGCCTACCCTTGATCTGCAGCATGGCTTAACATCAGGTCAGTCAGAGAAACACCCTGATAGATAACATTTTATTTTGGCAAAAAATCCTGTAAGAATAGCTTCAGGCAGATATTTTAGATCTCATGGGCCAAAGGATCAGAGTACCTCCCTCCTCCACTTCCTTCCTGCAGCGTGAGCTTCTTGACTCACTCTCCAGCTCTTCCAGTAACATCTCTGGGTCGTGGCAACAACCCAGGGAAAACTATCAGTATCAGCTCTTAGGGGCTGTGAGAGACTGGAAGGATTGCTGGCTTGAAGCATTTTGGGTGCGTGTGTGGGGTGAGGAGCAGGTCAGGTTTGCCCTGGTGAGGCGATGCCCTGCCCTGCACACCCCCGACCCCCTGCCCTCTGTGCCAGCCCTGCAGTGCCCACCAGCCCCTGGCACACCGAGGCAATGCTGCACACCCTCCCTGGAGCCCCAGCCCAGCTCCTGAGGGGACAAATGACCACAGGTCACACCTGGGGGAAGGGCCCGGGAAGGACAAAGGGTACTTAAAGTGAGACACAAGGCAAGCTTATGTCTTGGCCCTGCTTCCTCTTGGAATTTCTATCAGGTGAATATCTCTGGAAACAAGAGTAAAAAGTTTTGTTTGCTCTTTTCTTCTTTTTTCTCTTCCTCATTTTTCTTCTAATTCCTTCTTGGAATTTTTGAGTAAATTAGAATATAATGGGCTTAGAGTTTGCTAAGTTGAATGACACTTTGGGAAGTGTTTTTTGTTGATTGAATGCTGCTCTAAGTCTTTTGTTCTCTGACTTTTTTATTCATGTATATGCTTTTAATGTATGTGTTTATAAAGTCAGCAGAGGGAGAAGGAGGGATGCTGGAAGAGGACAGATGACGCTGACAAAATCAAGTCTTGATGTGAAATAATCCCCATAAAAGAAGACTAGGGACACTTAGTTGAATATGGCTAAGATGAATATGGCATCTTAGTTTAACTTGGGAAGCAGGAATACCAGCTTCTTTTCCCCACGTAACAATGTACAGGAACTGTTGAAAGCGAAGGGAGACGACCCATCCTCTGATCAGCATCGAACTCCGATTTATTGATCTATCAGGCACTTTTTATAACAGTGTTAATTAAGCTCATACATATTGCAAAACCCGAGCTCATCATAGGCTACAGCTAAAACATTAATCCCTCCTTTTGTTTTCAATACCTGTGGTTTGTTATTGAAACCAAGATTTGTGTTCTCACCCTGATATGAATGGTTCTCAAAATCTCCATGTCTGTTCCCAAAACAGCCAAGGACAGAATGTTTACCTGTTATGAGAAGGCTGCCTGAGAACTTAGCTGTTTACAGAAACAGGCTGTGAGAATTTGCTCCTCACAGCTGCCTTTTACTTTTCCATCAGCTGTATGTGATTATGGCATGTCTGAACAAAACTCTATAAGCCATTTCTGAGCAAAATTCTCCAACAAGGAACCTCTCCAGTCTGTTTGGGAAGAAAATGGTACACTTAGGGTACCACCTGCACTGGGAGCAGTGCCCCCCTGGGAGCTTTGATTCTCCTGGGGTGGGATGTAGAGAACCTTCAGGGGTGCTGTATGGGGAACACCCCCGCCAGAGGGGCACTGCGTGTGTGCACTGAGGACCTCAAACCAGGCATTTCTGCCCTCCTCGTAGCCCCTCCATCACCATGGCAGCCGCATCCTCTCAGTGTAGGTAAATATTGACTTGGTCTCAGAAAAGTGATAGTTTCACATGTTTTTCCAACACTGCATTAATAAGCGACTTGCAATCCAGTTAGAAAAACTGTCAGTAGTGCCAGCCAAATAATTTATATGGCAACAGCATGTAACAGATTCTAAGATAACAAAATTCTTTACCCAATATCAATAGTGTAATTTATATACAGATCTTTCTAGAAGCATGTGAGGTGTATCTGACCATACAGGTTGTTTTATGATTTTCTGATGCTATTGGATTATAAAAAAAGAAATTAAGGAAATGTAATTCTTTCCATTCAGTTGATATTTTTCCTGTTTTCTCATTAAAAAAGTACTTCCTACTCTAACATGAAGATGTGACATAATACCAGTTCCTGGATGAAATACATAATTATGCAATTATCTGAAAAGACAATGCATCGTGCTTGTAATTATTTTTTATTCTTACCTGTAAATATGATATTAATTTATTATCTTGTCTGCAATACTTGGAGAAATTATCTGTTTTAAATGTATCTCCTAGGATATCAATTCTCTAGCTGTTTGAGGACAGTGTCTTGAAACCTTTCTCAAGCTAAATTTCAACTGAGTTCAAAAGTATCTGTTGGAAATTTGTCTTGTGATGTTTGGTTGCATGTTTGTCAGAGGATATACGCAAACCATCAAACAGATTGGAGAGGCTCCTTGTCTTCCTAAGTCTTAGCTAATGAGGAGAGACTTAGCTTCTACAGAATGTGAAAACCTAACTTAGCAATTCTGAGTAGCCCCCAACCTGATCCTCCCTCCCAGTTGGTAAAAGGAGAAGCCTAGGAGACAACTAAATGAAGAGCTTAAAATTCAGTACAGCTAATAGTCTGGCAATGTGCTCACCCCTTGTAAAACACCTTGCACAGCCAAAGGCCAAATTCTGCAGCTTTCAGCAACATGAAAGCTGTAGAATTTCAGGTTGTGCTTCAGTGGCTGTGACTGGCAACTCAGAGTGGACTTCAGAGCTAGTAACAGCTCCTGGCTGTGCAGAGAATAAAAAACCTGCCAAACAGTATCCCTATTGCATGGCCCAAGATGTGCATGCTGCACGTAACATGGTAATGAGCCTACCAAGCTCCTCTAATAAAACGGTGTTTGATTGAATTAGAACTGCTTTCAAATATATCCCTTTGTCCCCTGAAGTCAGTTTTGAGAGTGTTCAGAGTTCATGATCATAGTGTGCTGTTCTCTGGCCTCCCAGTGTGTGTCTCTGTGCTGGTCTGTTGTGAGAGACTCTGAGAGGTGAATATGAAATATTACATCCCAGTAAGGTTGACTGAAGAAGTGATCAAGGTCATGGAAATCACTCCAGGAGGTCTGAGTGGAACATCATAGTAAGAAATGCATGTTGTTTTTCCCAGGAAATGCAACAGAAAAATCTAGGTTAGATGATAGAATTGGGTACCAACTCCTAGTGGTTCCTCAGACTCGGAGAGCCTTGTCAAGATGTGATACAAGCAAGACCAAATGTATTCACCTTCCAGCTAGGATGCTCTGTGGATGAATGCAACACTGGTTTAGGAGGGGTTGCTGCATGGGTGTGTGAATGTGCACCCTGGTGGTTAATATTGATGGTAGGTAGCTGGAAATGCTCCTCAGGCCCATGGTAAATCCCCACTCAACACTCACACATCTTCAGGTAGAGTTAAAAATTACTCACACCAGGTCTGATGCTGTGTGGAGGGATATGGTTTTGGCTTGGACTCACCTGAACTCTGTGAGTTCCTAGCAAATAAATGTATGCAGACTTCATGAAGGTCTCCATTATTGGTGTGTGGCTTTGATGTTTTCTGAAGCCAAGAGACTCCAGCTTGGAATGGTTAGTTGGCATCTTAGTTGCCAGAAAATCTCAAAGTGGTATGCTGACTGGATCAGAAATCACCCACTAAAAGGGCATTGGTGTCAAAAGAGGAACAGCTAGCTTTCATAGAAAGCAGCAAACTAATTGATGATACCCTGGTGGTAGAAAAGAAGATTTCTTAAATTATATTAGAAGTCTTGTTTACAGGAAAAGAGAGGATAGAGAAAGGCAGCAGACAACTCAGAAGAAAAGCCTTCAAGCCCCCAAAGAAAAAAGTTGCCTTTTCCCCTTTTTGCTCAGAACTGGGAGCACCATCTGACAACATCAAATCTGCCTGGGAACTCTAGCCAAGAAAATGGGAGACAGCCAAGAAACTCTAAAATGCACTCTTTTAATAAAATACAAGAAGTTTAAGTCAGGAGAACTTAGATTTTACTCTTGGAAAATTTATAAGCAGCCAAGGCTCAGCCACAATATTCACTGTACATTGTTCCTCAGCTTCAACCTGGAATTATGCAGTGAGCTGAGGCTATGGCAGAAAGAAGTAAAATGTGTGATTTCTAAGTGTGTTCAGCTAAGTAGCTGAACTTTAAGTAGCATGTGCTACTTAAAACTCACTGGGCACATCATGAGGTCCAGCTCAGTGGTGTCCACAGGAATTTCTCAGGGGACCATAGGCAGGGAAGGTCTGGGGTCTGGCTGGGGATATAAGCCCAAAAAGGTCTGCTAAACAATAATCAACTGAACAAACTTCTGCTGGTAGACATGAGTGTGACTCCATCCACTGTCATTGTTTCACCACCCTGTGGCTGCCAATGCACACTATGCAGAGGAGTATCTGGATTCTTCAGGGAGATAAAATTAAGATAAACCTAAATGGCAGTAGGAGCCTTTGCTATCATGGCAGTGTTTGTGAGGTTGCATTTGGTAATTATGAGTGTGTTGCTTATCTAAGCTGGTGAAACATTACCACACTGGTGAATACAAATCAGAGTGGCAAGACAGTGTGGGTTTTTTGTGACATTGATAGAGCACAGACATAAAAATTTCTCCTGACAAACTGCACCTGTACTAAGAGGAATTCTTAGCAAGTGTTTTCTAACCTGCTTCATGGCTGAAAGGTGTCTTCCAGGATGATGGGCTTGTTAAATGCTCTGGGGACTTTTGCCTTTCAGAAGTATGAACGGTGTCCTATCACACATTTGTTCCTTGCCTGGAAATCCTGAAACTGTAGTTGTTTTTTAAAAGTTTTCCTGAGATTTATTACATTTAAAATTTCTATATATTTTCCCATGAGGGTGCTCCTTCCCCAAGGGTTTCTGTGCTGACCCATGTCTGGGCACTCCACCTTCAGCAGCAGGAGCAAGGTGGAAGAAGGAGGGGCTTCACTGGCACCCTATTCAGCTTCCTCTGGCTTCTGCAACTTCTTGTGAGGGTCTCTTCCCCTTTGCCAACATTCTTCTTTCAATAGCTGGGCTGTCTAATGGAGACTGTCTTTCTCTGTGGGGAATTTCTTGCTGTTACTGAAAACCAGTCATGAAAATGTGTTACAGACACCACTGGCAGGAAGCAAGGTTCACTTTCACTCATGCTTTGTTTTAGCTGTTCCATTTTCCATGAAAATAATCTTAGGGAATTGGATTATCCATGCAATTGAATTAAAAGGACCGGGATCCGACTTTCAGTTCATCGTTTAGTCTTGAAGATATTTTATTGTCTGCTGGGAAAATATTCTCTTTGAGAGAGTACTTTCAGACTCTCTTACTGAAAGAGCATCCATAGTTAATCTTCTTATATTTCATGGCATAAGATGCTTTCTCCACATCTTTTGTCCTATACTACTACTACTAAAAACTCACTTTTGTACAAAGTCAGGTCCCGTTACCTTAAGTCACATGGAGTTATGGAACTGTCATGAAATTTTTTAAAGGTAGCCTATAATACCTAAATTATCTAAATTACCTAAACGAAACCCCTACATGTGTCAGGATCTGAAGAGCTAGCTAAGAAGTGGTGAGGAAATAAAAGACTTAAATTTACTTTAGATTATAGATAGGAGCATATTTATAAGATTGCATAAAAATGGCTTTGGTAACAGAAGAAATTCAGGAAAGTTGATTCTTTTGGTTTTTGATCCTGTAGCACGCAATTCCCTGTGATCAGGATCAGTCACTTAACGAGACAGAGCATTCCAGGACAAAGCTAGAGTAAATGAAAAATGCCTTGGGCAGACTACGTCCATGTTTGGGTTTAATAGTGAGAGGTTTGGGTGGCCAATATGACTTGCTAGTTCTGGGACACCTACTTGCACTTTGCTCTAGAATTTTATAAATCCATCCTCAAGAGTTTATCATTCTGTTTTAACAGTTCTTTACTACCATGAATCCCTTGATGCTGAAAATTTTTCTGCAACTTTCTTGCCCAGTGTAACATAAAATTGTTCTTGGACTTTGAGATAAACACTGGCGATCTGAAGATGTTCAGAGTTCAAATTCCAATTTATTTTCCTACAGACTAAAAATCCAGCTCTGAGATCATCACAAAATCAGCATATAGGTTGGAATGCACGTGTCTGTGTGTGAGTGTATCAATACCTCCTGATAAAAAGAGGAACTATTAAAACAAAATACAGAGAGGAAATAGTCTTATATAAGAAGCCCAGTAAATTCTGTCAGGAAATTACAGATAGTACACCATACAGATAGCCAAAATAATTTTAAGAAGCCCAAACATCCCATATTTTACCAGACTCAATCTAAAAAGGTAATTTACAAATTCATACAAAAATGAATCCAGAAAATACATTGGAAAAAAAAATCAGAAAGCAAATCTCAGCCCACCTTCTGTTCTTGAAATTTCTTATAGAGTAAAGGATCCATAAGTTATAGAAAACCATTGTTATTTGGTGGCCAAATTCCTAAAATCAAGGCCATAATAAATAAAAAATTAAATGAAGAAAAATAAAACAATAAGATTATGAACAATATAATTTCCAAGCTGAGTTTATTTCATAAGAGTGAAAACAGATCCATATTATTAAGTGGACTTCAAAATTTCTTGTCTGAAATTACTGACTTCTCATTATATTAGTAGTTTTCTAAATGCTTTAAGGAGGAGTTAGGTGGAAACAGAATAATATTAAATTAGAAAAGAAAAATAATAGTACTTTAAAAATTGAACACTCCGGAGTTTCTTTTTTATTTGAAAAATATCATGCAGCACTATGATATATGTTGTGGGGAGGAAAATCAGAGTTAAAACTTGTCAGGTGTGAATAGTAAAGAGACTTGAAAGGAAAAGATCTGTCTTGTTAAACAGCAGTCCGTGGTTTCATCACTTCCTTCGTTACGTGATCACTGTCACCTGGTGCTTTGGAACAGCCCTTACTCATTAGTCAACAAATAATTATTAGCTACACAGTATTTTAAAGGTATCCTGTAACTTTCACCATATTCAAAGGCGGGTCAGTTTCAAACCATCAAAGCTGCAAACACCACCATCAGCTTTAAAAGATGATCTGTTCTGTTAATGCACTCACCGGGGTCCAGATAATTCTTGTGTGCTGGCAGATGAACATTCAAATGCTATAGATTTATTAGAATATTTTTAGCATAACCTACCATCATCATAAGGGGGCTTTTTAAGGTAGTTGTTCATGCTTTCTCAATTTTCAGGTTCAAAGTTGCCACATGAATGAGGTGAGGTTGAAAATACGGCACATAAGTAGTGGAACAAAATTTTGGGCAGTATCTTGCTTGATTTGGCAGCTCACTGGCCTCACATAGATTCAGCATCAGATTTCTGGAAATATTTCATCTTCTTGAATGTCACATTTTAGGCATGCACCGGTGTAGTCTGCAATGCATGTTTTTGCATTATCTATAACTTATTAACTCCTGCAAACAGCAACCCTTTGAACAGAAACCATTAGCAATTCCCTATATAAATTTTACAGCAAGAAACATCCTGATTTTGTGCAGAAGTTTGGGAGTGCAAGCTGAATCGTTGAATCATGGAATATTTTAGGTTGGAAGTGAGCTTAAAGATCATCTAGTTCAAAACCCCTGCCATGAGGTTGCTCACTAGACCAGGTTGCTCAGAGCCCCATACAACCTGGCCTTGAACACTTCCAGGGATGTGGCTGGCCTGGGGCTTTTTCCCAATTCTGTTTCTCCTATGTTTGTACCCTAATCTCAGCTCTGCAAGAGGCCCCTAAAGAATAAGGAGGGAAGTGAATAAAACCCCCTCACCTCATAAAAATAGAGAGTTGCAACTAAAAAGTTTAAACTGCACTTAGGTTATGTGACTGTGGCCTTTGGTTTATACACCCAGGATGCACTGTCCCTGGGGACTGACTGACCCAAAAGATCATCATTCCCAATTTCTTTCCAGAATTTTTTTGTGTTTCAATAGCAAGCTTCTCTCTGACTCCATATTTTCCCCTGTCAAAGGACAGCACCATGGTAGAAAGGCAGATATTTTATCTCCTGCTTCTTGCCATTACCTGCTGAGTTTTACAAATGCTCTTTATTTCAAATAACGTGCTCCACATTCCTGTGTGAGCAATAAGGGCCTTGGGATGAGAAGGATACTTTCAGTTCTTGTTTGTGGTTGTGTTAAAATTATAGGATCTCATCTCAGAAATTTCTATTGTTTCCTATATCTGAGGTTATTTGTCAAACAGAAATTTGAAACGGAACTTCTCTAAATCTTCCCAGGATCTACATGAAGTCAATAGTGAATGTCATGCATGTTTAGAAGAATGTGGAAATAAGTGGAAGATGAAAAAGGCAATTGTTTCCTTCAGACCTATGCCCTGGACCACATGTTTTGTTTGTCAAGTGAGCTTCATTGAAAAAGAATCCAAGTAAGAGATAATCAGGAGTCTGTTTCGGGAACAACTTTACAACATTAATGACTGTCTACTTTTTTTTTTTCCATCAGTAGTAAATATTTACATGCATTTTCTCAAAATATCAACACATTACTATTTTGAGAGGTTAGTTTTTTTATTTTTTTAATTATCGCAATATGGAGTCTATTCCAACTGACTCAAGACACTAAAACCCCAGGTACTGAAGATAAAGTTTAAGATCTGCTTAAGAATGACCCAGTGAAGCTAGGAACATGCTTGACTACCTTATTGAACTGGAGCTTAGCAAATAGAGCTATGAATGGTGACATTATAAAACTATTTCAGATCATTAACTCTATGGACTAAAGTATAAAGAAGCACCCTAAAACAAGATCTATGTTTCTTGCTTATGTGCTGGTGATTTAATTTCCTTAACCAGTCATCATGTTCTGTCAGGATAAATATATTCAACAAATAGTTAGGTTTTTAAATGCATCAGCACAGCAATGCATTCAGGGAAAAATGCCATCCCTTTTGTAGGAAGCAATTTTCATATTGTAAGATCTAAGATGAAAGCATCACATAACTCATTTAGGTAATGCTGCAGACAGACTCAGGTTAACTACAAAAGGCAGCTTGGCGTGTCACCCACAGTCTCCAGAATTTCTTCTGCTGCCTGTCTGCAGCTTGAGAGGCTTTGTAAACTATGGGTAAAAAAGGAGATAGAAAGTGTAACAGAACATTTGGTAATGCTTGAAAAGCACTTTAATAATGCTGGAAAAAAAACCCAAAAAAAACCAAGGAAAAACAAGAGTGATTTTGACCAAAGTTGTCACTGGACAATTATGTTATGCAGTTTGCTGGTTGTATGTCAATTAAGCTATCCCTACTTCCTCCACTTCAAATAATCTCTTCTGACACAATAGAAATAGCGCAATTTATTTTGCAGACCCCATATAAAACACAAATCCAAGTGATTACTGTTTGAATCTCATATGAGATAATGTTACATGCTAAATTTGCCAGAAACACCAGAAATATGATGCCAGCTTTAGCACAGTTTAGCTATATTCCCATTCAATAGAGCATATGCTAACCATTCATCAAACTTTCTATGGAGGTTCATGGTAGGTACTTAAAAATATACAATTCTTTACCTATGCATATTTACTGCTACAATTTTAGCAAGAAATGAAATAAAATGAAAAAAATTTCCTAAACAATACCTTTTCTTCTGCAAGCTATGTGTCTGCTGGTGTTGTTACAGAGAGTTGAGAGCAGAGTAGCGTGGGTTGAGCTCCAACTGCATATTCATTTGGGCTCATTAGGGCACAGAGCAGTGAGTCATGGCTGGGGCTGATAAAGGCAGGTGCTGTACCTTCCCTTCTGCCCTGAGATTAGTTTACATTTTAATTATGTTTTGACAGCATAGTCGGCCTTTCATTAGTGTTTCAGGGCTGTAACATCTCCCGAAGGAGGAACCAGAGTACAGCTTCCATCACATGTGGGTTTCCTTTGATACTCCCCTGACTGCGCTGTGAAGGAACTGAATTCTGCATTCAGGCCGTAAAGGAGCAGCCCAGCTGAGCTCCACGGGGCACTGCTTCTGACAGCCAACTGGTGCTTTCTCCATCCCATTAAGGCATAAAGAGATGAAAAATGCAATCTAAGCACCTGTGCAGGTTATTCATATGCAGACTGTGCTGTGCATAGGTGCTGGAATAGTCACTTGCCTCAGCAGCTGAGCTCTCATCAGGTGCCAGAACAGGTAGAAACTTGCTTATATATCACCAGGAAAACAAGAAGCATAGCAAAACTGGTGAGATGGGGAGAACTATTTGCTGTTACAGACAAGTTACAGTACTGCTTCCTCTAGGTCTACAGATAAAGGGGATGATGCTCAGAAAGTTTTACCTCTCTGGACTTCTGCTACTGCAATATTTTTGATGGGGGCTGCTTTAGCACTGTGATCACAAAGCCCAGCTCCATTCAATCAGCCTTGCAAAGAGTTTAAAATCCTAGAGTTGTTTTCAGAGGGAGGAATGGTGGACCATAAATATAAATCCCAGCTTTAAAAATCCCAAACAACTTAATTAATAGAACAGTCTAAAAAACCTTTTGTTTTTCACATGTTCAATGTAAATATCTATACTCTTATACCTGTATGGCATTCTCCTGCTGAATAATGCTATTTTCCATCTTCCAATAAGCTTGCTAAATACATGATAGACAATTTTTTTAAGGCTCAGGGATTTAGATGGCAATACAACATGAGGTACAAAATTATTTTCCTTCACTTCATACTGAAATTTAAATTACATTGATTTGATTAGATTGGATTTAGAGCCAAATACTGTGAGTTAAAAATTCATTTTGGAAAAATCACACTCAATGCATCACCCGTTGCATTTTGCTCTTCTAAAATCATCTGCCATCTGTTGAATGTGTTATTAATAACTTTGGATTTGGGGTGTGATTTTTAACAATCAGTTGCAATGAATAAAATCGCAGCAGAAATTCCCTGACGCAATCTGAACTGGGAGCGAGACAATGGAAATTTGCAGCTAACATTTGTCAAGTTGGAAACAGGCCTTCTATTGTTTGGCTGTCTGCACAAAGTTTGTGCTAGGCATTATGCAAAGCCTGGTTATTACCAACTGGACTATCTGCAAAGCAGATTCTTTTTCAAGTATGCCATAAAATTTAAATAAAAAATATAACTGAATTGGAAATAAATTGTGTTTGCATGAAAGCTTTGTAACAATTCAAATTATAGTAGCTTTCAAAGTGTGGTATTTGCCAATTAAAACAAATTCTGTATTTTCAAAAAGAAAACCAAATAATTTTCATTGTGAAAATGAACTGATATATTAAATGACAGAAAATACACAAAAAACTCTACTCTCCTGAAGCCCTGTAAAATAGCTAGTGCAGAGGAGCTACAATGGTGTAATATGAAAATTGCTGCAGGTCAGTGCACAGATTGAACCATAGACCCTTAGCTTCTCCCATCTTGCTTGGTGTTTCTTGTAGCACATTAGAAGTCTCATTGAGAGAGAGCAGCATGTTGGACAAGAAAAAAATGAAATTAGTGATGGTATATATGTCAGCGAAAAATACTTTGAATACCTCTAAGGAAAAAAGAAAAATAGAAGCTGCATGCTTTTCTACCTTTGTCAAAAAAAAAAAAAAAGGTTGAGCAGTAGACGTAAAAATGGAGAAAGATGAATTGCTGCAGAGGAAGCACACAATGCTGAACTGGGAATGTATCTGCAGCAAAAATCAGTATAATAACAGAAACAAAACCCCACGCAATTAACATGTGCCTTTACTTGGGTTTGACACCTGCCACAATATCATACTCAAAATGAACATGAGAAATCAAAGGCAGTTGTTGTCTAATGAGAAAAGATGTGCAAAGGAATGACCAGCTAGGTACCAACCATTATTTTTATCTGCTTTTATCTGTTATTTTTGTAAGAGTTATGAACAAATGACACATGAAATCTTCAGTCATTTTTTATTGTCTTTTATACCCACAGTCCTCGCACAGAAAACATTGCTAACCCTACTGACAAAATGGGAAGAGATTCTGCTTCAAAATAACCTGTTGACATATGGAAAACGGTGGAAACAAATGCTGCTGAGAAGCAGAAGGAACATCTGAAATGAATCATTTGAAAGCTGAGCATATGTAGGTGGATCTGGCCAAATTAGACTTTGCTAAAAGGAAAAAAAAAACCCCTTTGGAGGAAAAAAAAGGAAAAAGCAGAATGAGATAATTGTTAGGAAAGATAGTACTGTAATACTTACAGAGAATGGAAATACTTCAGCTTACAAAGCAAAAGGCAGGATTTCTGCAGCGGGAGTAAAATCTTCATCAGGAAAAAAAAATAAATCTAGGAATTATTTCTCTTGATGTTTGCAATTCTATTAGATAGTTTTTAAAGCATATCCTGGTTATCCTGAGGCAATCTGTTTACAAGATATTTGTCCAAAATGTAAATTCAAAGCATACTGTGTTGTATGCAGGAATCATTTAGTCAATTGCTCTATTAAACTGACCAGGCGATTGCTCACACAACACCGGAGCAGTTCCTGGCCCCATGCCATGAGTGACCACCAGGACAGCTGGGCTGAAACCCCCCTGAAACCCCTGAAAGCACCACAGCAGTACTGCCTTTAACTGCATATAGAAAGATTTCCTTCTGCAGGAGCCTCTAGAAAAAGCTGTAAGACAACTGACCTAATTTTGGTTTCTAAAAATTCTTATTGGGTTGTTCTGAGAAAAAAAATATTGTATGAGCATATATAGCCAAGGATGCATTGATATGTAGATACCTTTGGTCAAGCAAAATTTACTGACAGGTGTCAGCTAATATGAAATTTAATAGAAGGCAAGACACAGGATTTTTAAATTATGTTCAGTTGAACTTAACCATGTGATTTTTTTAAATGAAGTTTTATGTAGAAACTAGGCCAACTTCACATGCACTATGCACAATAATTTACCAAGCTGAAGCAGCAATGATGCAAATTACACAACTACAGAACCTCCTAAGAATCCAGTTTGAATCACTGCATCTGGTTTCCAAAACACTCTATTCTGAAAAGCAATAAGGTTTTCCTTATGCTGCTATTTGTTATAAATTCTCTGTAATTTGTTTAGTAAATTCTTTTCATACTGGCCCTAAACATTTATGACACCAAACAACATCCCTAAATTAGTAGAGGTAAGTCTCCTTTTCCAGACATGAAGCATCTGCTGCAGTCTGAAGAGATCTCCTGATATCTTCTGGCATCCTGAAATGTAAAAGTTTTATCTAATGTGCTCTTGAACCCTGCTATCTGCCAACTAGAAACGGCATCCTTTGAGGGTTTTTTATCATTCTAGAATAAGGTCTCTAGATATTACCTAGCTAGAATCATATCCTTATCCATGTTTTGCAAATCTGGGTAACAGATTTCAGGGAGGTGTCTGATGCCAATTTTTTATTACAATGTGAATTATAACCATTTAAACCATCTGCAGCAGTTGTAAATTCTAAATATCTCTTTCTTTGAGATTTTTCTTCCACCTGGATCATCTTACAAGTTTAAAGTGCACCAGTTCTGCTGAGCTCTTGTGTTAAATGAAGAATGTTATTCTGTACATGCCTTAACTCTCACTTTGAAATATCTAGGACTTGTCACTCTGACTAATTTTTTGTACAGTGTGTAGTTCTGCAACATGTGGTAGTTGAAAGACTTCCCATTTGGACTAGGTTTTGCAGGTGCAATGTAGTCTTTGATCCAATAAAAAACCACCATTCCTCTTGGAGGTCAGCAGGGAGACTTTCAGAGGCCTCCATCTCATAGCAGCCATGGCCTTCTACAAAGCTGCAATCAGACCTTGCTCAGCATTGTTTGAAAATACTGATTCAGCATTTTTCAAAGTGGGTTTGGCTACAGCAGGAATATATATTTACTCCTCACCAAAATCAGTACAAATCCATCTTTTTTTTTTTTTTTTTCCCCACAGAGGATCACTCAGACAATCATAGCTCATGGTCTTGAATAGCTATTATGGCCATTAACTTGCTTCTAGACATCTGCATCACAGCTTTGGTAGATCACAGGGAGCAGAGAGTACCCAAGTTTGCTGGAGTGAGCATTCTTTCAGATGCATATTGTACCAAGGCTTACATATTTATTTCCAATTGAAAAATCCATTATGTCTGTTAAACTCCATGAAAAGTCACTAGCACTGCACAGCCGTGGAGGAGAATTTTTGAAATGCATAAAGTATTTTAGGAAAAAAGGGAATAGTAGACAGCAGTCAGACCGAATTCAGCTCTGTGGTACAATTCTTTGTTCAAGAACAGGCATGAAAAATGATTAAAATTTATAAATATCTAAGTTGATGATTCATCCTATACCACCAAATCATAGTTTCCAAAACGGCAAACTGACTATTAGGAAAGAAAAGTGTTCTTCCTTAATTCTTGAACAGGCAACACTGCACTGTCCCATATGGAGCACTAGGGATGCAACAGGGTGTTGGATTGTCTTGACAAGTACTTTTAAACTTAACAGTGTGTCCAAAAACTCTAGGCTTTCCTAAAAATGGGGGAGGAATATGTCATATCTATCTCAGGAAATCCTAGCTTGCAAACCAGCTTTGCTTGCAAAATTTTTGTGGTATGATACCCAATGTGCACACGTTGGAATAGTTTTAACCACGGCTGCTCCAAAACACATAAGTGTGGTGAATTCTAAATGACTGACTTGTAGTTGTGTCTGTTACATTATTTATGATGAAGATTGTTTTCTAGCAATATTTACTGGGGTTTTTTTACAGGTGTGCATCCCAATTCTAGTTGCCAGAGTAAATATTTATGTTTCAGAAATAATTTTCTGTTGCCTTTCTCTAGACGTCACCATAGACATTGAGTTTTCCTCATTCAGTATTGTTATTTATTTTACACATTCCTTTTTTTCTTTTGCTATCTCATTATGGCAGTATCTCTAAGTACAGTACATGGCAGCACCACGTTAGTATCATTGCTACTGTAAAAAAATAGGGTCACAATTCCAAAGCCAAAGTGGTTTTGATATTAGAAGGATAAAGACAAAAAGTAGGAAATTATGTTTAAGTAGTAAAGGTAAGCTTTACATATTTGCATCTGTGCATTGCCAGAGATGCCTCCTTGTGGTTTCAAGGAAACAGATGAAGGACATTACAGAAGTAAAAACTGTGAAAGGACAGAGAAAGGAATTAGGTGCTGGAAAATGGGAAGAAGAGTGGACAGAGTGAATGAGGCTGCACAGCTGAAAGCTGGGAAGGAGCATCCAACAGCAAGGTCAGTGGCACAAATATTGAAAAACTGCAGAATTTTTCCATGCCCAAAGGTACTCAGCCATAGAGCAGTAGTGCAGTGCTACTTATGCAATTCAAATGGAAGGATCTTTCAGGTAACGTGAACTGACAAAATGTGTGAGGAATGACTGGTAAGGAGAAATATGTCTGTTTATTTTCCATATCAATGGCATCCTTTAGCTCTCTCAGTGGAAGCACAACCATGCAGCTGATGCTTTGTGTCCTGGATTCTCATGGTTTGTCTGTATCTCAGAAAGACATTCACCTCAACTGCTTGCATTTCTTGTAGTTCTACTTTTAAAACATTGTGCTGTTAATGTTCCATCCAGGAAATATTTTTATAAATCTTTCACATACTTTCAGCAAATGCTTGTGTACATTGGCTAGCTTCCTGGAATAGTTTTAAATATAATTCTTCTGAAGGGCATCTCCTTACAACTTAAAACATGCCTTATAGCAATAAAACTTCAATCTCCAGTCTTACCTTCCTAAAGCATCACATGTTGATCTCACTTCATTGATGGGTAAATCCCAAAAGGGCAATTCCAGAAGGCCCAGCTTGCTATAGAATTATTTAAGAGATAGTCAAAGTAGCATTGGTTGCTAAGATCCGCCACCTTATTTTCCAATTAAAATATGTGTTTATAATTTGTTCTTCCTGGTTAGACACAGCTATTGCATGACAAGAACCTGGAAACCTTCCAGCTTTCACTCATCATTGGAAGATGGGTTATAATGTATTGGAAAACATTTAAGTAATGCAAAATAGGCCCCTGTAAAGTCTATCATCATTATCAGAGTTAGTATTTCATGTGAAGTGTTTAACCTCATCCCATTGTTCATCAAAATCATGCACAAGAAAATGGTGCCCTGTCCTATGATCCGTTCCCTCTGCAATGAGCGCATGGGAATGCCAGGGTGCAGGTTAGCTCAGCAAACATCCCTCCTGGAGACTGCCAGCCTCCCCTTGACATCCCTGCCTTTGCTCAGCAAATGCTTTGTTCCTTCACAGCTCTTTGGACACAGTTATTTAGCTCACATCAAGTTGGTTGCCAGTGAGTGGGCACTTTGTTTGCCTTCTGCAAGATGCCTGCCAGGAGAGCCTGAGGAGCAGCCCTGCCAGAGGTCCTGCAGTATCAGCCACTGGAGCCCTCTGGGGCTCAAACAGGGAGCAAGAGAAATCTCCTGCAGGCAATTGATAGGTTGTCCACGAGGAATCCTGCAGATGGAAGGCAGCTGGATCATGGTCCATATTGTTTATACACTGATTATAACTGAATCATGGTCCATGCTGATTACAACTGCTTTCACAGCTGCCTGTAAACAGGACTTGAGGTACAACCTAAAGGGCCCTAATGGGTTGGATTGCAGATGCATACAAGTAGACAATCAGAATAAGATTACACCTCATTGCAGCCAGGACTTTGGATCACTCTCAAAATGATCACACTTACTACTGTGTACTAGCTCATGCTCCTATTTCCTCCTTTATTGAGGAGCATCTGGGAAAGTGGCCAGGAACAAGCTGGTTTCTCCAAAAGAGACATTCAAGGAGCTCTCACCTTCTGCTGGCTTCCTCCAGGGCTCCTGAGACACAGGCAGGAAGAGGGCTGAAAGTTGCATACCTTGCTGTAGTCCTCTCCCACATAACACCTTTCCTGAAAGCTCCTCAGCCTCTCTCAGAGTCTGCCCAAAGGTGCATTCATCACACTCCTGGGTCGGGTGCAGTGACCCAAAGCAAGATCTGTAGGAGTCCTAATACTAAACCATTCAGCAGAGGCCTTTTAAAATCCAAATTACAGGAAAATAAATACAGGGCTGAGACTCAGAAATTTCAAGCCCAGGAAGAGAGCATGGAGCTGTTGAGGTTTCAGCCTTCTCTCCAAGTCTTTCCATGGTAGCCTGGCTCATGAGGAAGCTGTGTTTGAGCAGACCCCCACGCTGCTCTTGCTCTATTTCTGTGGTGCCAGAGAGTGTGGGTGCACATGCACAGCCCAGCCACAATCAGGATGAACCTCCCAGGCATCAGCTCTCCTGCAGGACATCACCATTCCAAGAAACTCAGGCAAAAGTTAACTTTGCAATGAAGCCTGCAGCCACTGACCAACCCTCCTCCTTAGATGCTACATTTGTATTTTGTAGACACAAAATTCAGGATGAAACTTTAAGCATCTTTTGAATATGGTCAGGCCTTAAGAAGTATCATAATTGTAGGTGCTTGATACAGAGCTAAAACACCTCAATCAAGAATAATTTTTTTCCTATGTTGAGATTGTGCCATCTGCCAAGTCCTGGGAAGACATGGCTTACACAGGAGTCACTGGTGCACTTGAGCCCACTGGTGGTTTTGGAAACAATGGTCCAAGTGTTTTACTGGAAGTAGAACAGGGTGGAGACCACAGCTGTGGCTGTACCACTCCTAATTTATTCACACCAGCTTCTTTGGACAGAGACAAATGAATAAAGTTCATAGAATCATAGAAATGGTGGGAAGGGACGTTAAATATTTTCTATCTCCAACTCCTTTGCCATGGGCAAGGACACCTTCCACATCTAGGTTGCTCAAAGTCATGTCCAAACTGACCTTAAACACTTCCAGGGGTGGGCAGACACAGCTTCTCTGGGCAGAGTCTTCCAGCGTCTCACCACTCTCACAGAAAAGAATTTCTTCTAATATCTAATCAAAATCTACCCTCTTCCCATGTAAAGCCTTTATGCCCTGTCCTGTCATTACACATCCTTGAGAAAGTCCCTGCCCAGCTCTCTTGTAACCCCCTTCAGGTACTGGGAGGCTGCAGTCAGAGCAAGCCTGCTGAGATTCACTCGATGCCAGTGTCGGTGTCACTGACAAAGATGTGACACAGGACCAGCGCCAGCACTGTCCCCTGAGCAACACCACTGGTCTCCACTTGGGTATTGAGTCTTTGATCACAACACCTTGAGTGTGACCATCCAGCCAATTCCTTATGTGCTGTGAAGTCCATCCATCAAATCCATGCCTCTTCAATTTAGAGACAAGTGTGGGACAGTGTCAAATGCTTTGCACAAGTCCAGGTAGCTTATGTCAATCACTCTTCAAGAAGTTGTGTGGCTGTCAGGAATTGCCTCCTTATTTTTCATGTGCCTTAGCACAATTTCCAGGAGGATCTGCTTCATGATCCTGCCAAGCACAGAGATAAGATTGGCCTGTAGTTCTCAGGTTTTCATTTTTTCCCTTTTTAAAAATGGGTGCTATGTTTCCCCTTTTCCAGTCAGTGGGAACCTCATGGGACTGCCATGACTTCTCAAATATGATGGACAGCTTAGCAACTCCATCTGCTGGTTCCCTAAGGGCCTGTACATAGATCTCATCAGGTGCCTTGGGTGGACTCAAATCTGATCTTCTCCTGATGTCCTTCACTCTCCCAGTCCCTGCCTTTGCCCTCTGTGATGTGGATGATGTGCTTGGAGCAGTAGCCAGTGAAGTCTGAGCTCACGGAGTACCTCAGCCTTCTCCATACCCCAGGTAACAGGTTTCCTTCTGGAGAGAGCCCACATTTCCCTTAGTCTTCCTTTCATCATCAACACAGAATATAGAAACTTTTCATGTAACTCTTGATGTCCCTGGCCAGATTTAATTCTACCAGGGTTTGAGCCTTCCTAACCTGATACTTGTAGGCTTAGACAATTTCTCTGTATTCCTTCCATATTATCTGTCCCTGCTTCCACCCTAAGTTTCCTTTTTGTGTTTGAATTTGCCCAGGAGCTCCTTTTTCATGCATGGAGGTCTACTGGCATTTTTTATTTACTTTGTCTTTGTTGGGATGCATTACTTCTGAGCTTGGAGGTGATCCTTGAATATCATCCATTTCTCTTGGGTCCCTCTTCCCTCCAGGGCTTTATCCCATGCTACCCTACCAAGCAGATCCCTGAAGAGGCCAAAATCTGCTCTCCTGAAGTCCAGGCAAGTGAGCTTGCTGTGCATCTCCTCTCTGCCCTACGGATCTTGCATTCCACAATTTCAGTGTCACAGCAGCCCAGGCTGCCTTTGAGCACCATGTTCAATCACTGCATGGCCCAGAACAGCCCCGCTCCTCGTTGGTGTTTCTATCACTTGGACAAGGAGGTTGTCGCTAACATATTCCAGGAAAGCTCGTGCTAGAAATCCAGGGTTACTTCCAGCAATGTCTAGCAGGGCAGCCTGGGAAGGACACACATGTGGATCTCACTAGTGGGGGGAGGTGAGTTCCCTGCAAGCCTAACCAAAGAAAGAGAAATCACACAATGTGATACCTATTACACTTGTGTGCTGTGAAACAAGCAAGCACATATGCTTTGTACTCAGCTCAGAGAATGATGTGTGTGAGCCGAAACCACTGTGCTGCAGCTCACCAGGATTCTGTTCAACACAAGATGATAACAAGTTCTTAGGTATTTCCTGCCTAACAATTACGTGAATCAAAAGCAGAGCAGCGCATGCCAGACATCAGCCAAATGTGGCCAGATCCCAGCCAGGGAAATACACCCTAGCAACAGATCATAAACCAAACACAAGAACAGCAGCACTGGTGACCAGAGAAAGAAAAAAGCTTTTGTAAGTAAAGAGACACTGTGTAGTCAGGTGACAGACAGCCTTCAGGATGGCAAGTGACTCCTCTGCAGCTATCAAACCAGCTGACTGAAAACCAAGAGCAAGAAAACACTCTTTTCTCTTTTTTCAGGAACAAGTACTGTCTTGAGATACCTCAAGGTCCAGATGACTACAGATGGGAGAAAACAGCTGCACCAAGAAAAAAAAAACCAACTTCCTCTCAGCCCCAAATCAACTGGTCCAGGACATGCCATAATAGCATCCTGGTTCTACCATCACGATTTATTATTTGGTATTTTCACTACATCAAAGAAGTGATTTAAGAGATAACATTTGCTGGAGTGATTGCTGCCAGAGAATGCATTGAGTGCTCTCCCTTAGACTGACTGAAGCTGCAGCAGAGCCTGAAGGAGTGTTTAGAAAGATATGAGTTGTCTCCCCTATGATTGTTCAGAGAAAATGTTTGGGATCTGAAGTGCCATTAACTTGTCACAGCTTAAATTCTCCAAAATAGTAGAGGGGAGATGTCAGGAAGAGATGGAGGAACAATCACTGTCCTGACTCTGTCACCTAGGAAGATGGGAGGACTCCTTTCTGGGTCTGTGAAAAGCTTAATCTGAAAAAGTTTGGACATTTTATTTCAAGAGACTAAAAAGCAAATATTTTGATATTTCATTTTGAAATAACATATTTCCTTTTGATAGAAACTTGTATCTTGCAGAAAAGAAAAACATGCAGAGCATATCAGTAGGAAACCAAAGCATTATTAAAAAATGTTTCACTTCAGTTCTGGGAGAAAAAATTACTACACATCTTCTCATTGACATGCCTGAAGTAATACTGGGGGTTTTTGGGGGTTTTGGGTTTTTTTTTTTTTTTTTTTGAGAGGAAAAGAAAAAGTCCTGAATATTTTTAAAGTTAAGCTCAATTGGAAAAGTTATTTCAACTATCTCCTAATTTAGCTACATGTCCATTTTTGGCCAGGTTTTAATGGAGACCTGAACAGTTGAGTGTAGTTATATGTGACCCAAAGCATGCACATTTGAAAGAGAAGTTCCATTTTCCCCCTTTCTTTTTTTCATTTCACCTGACCTTGTCTCAGAAATAAACCCCCAAGCAGACCTTATAGCCGCTCTAGTGCATGACCCAGTTTGGCAGTTTGGGTAGCAAATCTCATCACTCCCCTCCATCCTGCCCATATTTCCCCCACCCCAGGTGGCGCTGGTGCTGAGCTGGGCAGCCCTGTGCAGGGGACCTGTAAGCAAACACGTGCAGGCCTGGGTGGGCTCAGCCCCCAGATTTATTTCCAGGAACAAGCAGAGCAGCAGGTCACAGTGTGAGGGGAGTAGAAGCAGCAGGACACAAGGGACAGCAAGACCATGGTGCCACCTTAAAATGCCAGGGCTGCACCTTCCAACCTGTGTCAGGACTCCAGGACAGGACTGTGTTTGGTAAATTAGCTTGACAGACCATCACTGTCTTTCCTTCCCTCTCAACAGCAAAGTTTGCAATATTAAAAAGGATAATATAGAGGAAAGTAAGGAAAACTTAAAAACAACTAGAGCAATAAAACCCCAGCTGATATTCTTTGCTCAGGCAGAAGGATCCCCAACTACCAGTTTTTCCTGCTCTGCATTCACATGTCCAGCTCCTTCTTTTGTGCTCTCTGGTCAGAAACAAAGCCAGTAGGGAAGATCCCAGTGAGATGGAACAAGGACACCACTGAAGTTACCAAAATGAGGCTTTGGAGACATAACTTGCTTTTGGTTCTCTCCTAAGCTCATGAGTGGCTGCAGGCAATTTCCCAGGTCTCATTTCATTAAAGTCATTCCCCAGGAGCTGGACTTAATTACTTCAGTGGGATTCATGTATGTTCTTAAAGTATTTTCCCAAATCAGAACCTTAATTGCTCTGTGCCTTTGCTGCCCATCTGCAAGATAGGTTTAATGTTTGCTTTCTCCCGCCGCCGCCTGTTGAGATCCACGCTCCCCCAGTCCAAGCCTGTCTCACAGCCCCTGTCTGTTCAGCACTTTGCCTGATAAGGCTGAGGCTGCACTCAAGCTATTTCTGGGCCTTGTCACAGTTCACATGTGTAGAAGCCATGCTCCAAAACCTGGTGGCCTTTTTTTGTGGCTTTTGTGTCTCTAACAGTGACAAAATTAGTTGCTTGTTGATTTGGAAGCAAGGCTGCAAGTGGTTTTTTTTCACTTTAACACCATCACAAATAGAATAATTACATGGCACTTTGAGACAATTTGCTAAAGATGATCACACATTTCAAGAGGGTAAAATTACTTTATCCAAAGCAATTACAAAATAGCTAATTAGTGAAACTGACTGTGAGCTCTTACAAATGTGCTTTGTGGAGATGCTGATTTTAGTGCCAGACAACAAGCCTCCAGTTTATGAGTTGTTTTCAGGTAATGAAGAAACTCGTGCAATGCAATAAACATGTTTTTTTCATCTGAGATTTTCTTAGCCAAGATGTGCATAGATTCCCAAATTAATAAGTCAGTGTTCTTGCCGCTCGCCTTCCCTACAGCCTCATTGCACCATTGCAACCTTGTCAGGTGAGCAGCAAGATAATGACTGGAGCAGCTGGGCAGCAGCTTTGTGAGAGGAAGGACAGCCAGGACAGGATCACACTTGGCACAAAACAGACCAGGGGCACCTCCCAGGTGAATGTGCTCGCTGCTGTTCTCTCCCTGTGCTCTCCCCTGTGTATTCAGGACCAGTAGCCACAGAAAACAGCTTTGGAAGAGCTTTCTAACTCTGATATAAGGATTAATCACCAATTAATTCCTTCTGTCATGTCCCTGCATGCTGACAAAAGACCTGTGGGTAAAAAGGGGTTATCTTGGCCCTGCTGGTTTGCTATGCGAGACGGTGGATCCGTGAAAACAGAAGACACTTAATTTCAGTGAATCACATTTAGATTCTACTAGCTGATAAAAAATGAACATGGGAAAAAATTATTTCCAAAAATACTACTTTAAAATTCTTTGGGGAGAACAATCACGTGTAAAGAAAAATGCAGTTTCTGGGTTGTTGGAATTTTATTTTCAGACAAAAGGTAGCCATTATGTATGAAGTAATTGTTGCAGGTGGCGAAATTAGTCTTAAACATGATTGATGGACAGGAGTGACATAGTTTTACAGAATTAATAAAATAAAAATTGGAGAGAAAATGAGTCCCTGGGTTTTTCTTTTTTTAATTTTTTTTATATTTTGAGAGCTGTTAAAGCAATTGCCGGCAGAACATTACACCTCAGTGTAGATTTAGGGACATTTTGCGATAAATAATGTTTATAAAAAGTCCAGACTATGAATATAGCATACAATTTCAAACAGTCTGTACACTGTCACTCTAAAACTGAGATCTCTCTTATTTGTGTATTTTACCCATATGATCTGATGTAAGTGAGAATAGGAGGAAAACACTAAAGACTCCATCAAAATCAGAGATAACACAGATAAGCAATTCATTCTGTGTGGGTATAAAATTTCTTTCATTTCATTTTAAAACCACATCCACATTTAGGGCCCTCTTCATCTGTGTCATAAAAGTCAGAATTTATGTTTATTGAGCTACAAAAGCATAGATATTTTGTACATTAAACTTCACAACGTGGAAAAATGGACAATTCTATTCTTTCTGCCCATATAATTAGGGAATAAACTGTGGAATATACAGATGTGTTTTATAGTTATAACTTCTCTTTTACAAATTTGCTAGGCTTTTTTGATTGATCTTTCTCTTACAAATGAATGAAACTGCAGCAAATCTGTTTCAAAACCAAATACCTTCCTTTGGCTGTCTCTTATTCCCTGCAGGTCTCTGATAGCACTGTATTAATGCTGTAACTGAAGCATAAGACCATTCTGCAAATCTGATCTACAGGTATACAGCAAACTCATATTCTTAATAACTGGTGACTCCAAATGTGACCTCCACATTTCTGAATACCCAAATTATAAGCAGACAGTAGATCTAAGGTGAATTTGGTCTAGGAAAACAGAATGAGATTAACTAAAAAATCATGGATTATTGGGCATTACATGTTTGCTCTTACCAAGGACATCTTCCTTTGCTGGCACATCCATTGCTCCAAGCAGTATTGTAGTAATGTTGCCTCCATTAAAACATTTGGCTACCTTGGATAGGTTCTGAACTAACTTACAGTTCATACATCTATCTTAGGCCAGAATGGAATGATTTTTGCCACTTGTCCACTGTTTTCATAAAGAAGACCTCATTCCTTACGTTTAAATGCATCAAGCAGCCATTTTTTAAAAATATGTTTGGCTAATCAATTTATTTAAAACTTCTCAATCATGATACCTAAATAATTACAGATTTACTCCCACATATTTACTACACTCTTCTAGTTTAAACTCTTTTGCAAGGAGCTGACCTTCCCACCTGTCACAGTCAGAGCTGCATCACATAGCATAGCTCGCCCCTATTGACAACCATAGCATGATTTCCAAGCAAGACAAGTTGACTCGTAGACATCAATAGCAAACTATGGTCTGGAGGATTTTCCTCCTTGTTTCCTTAATGTCTTGACAGTTTTTTTAACAAGCTGTTGATATGAAGCAATAAATCTACCTCAAGTGCTGACAGGGACAATCCAGACAATTGTTTCTCTCTGACTGAGGTAGAACAGGTTTTCTTGGTTTGTTTATTTGTTGAACATTATCTAACACTTATTCTCTTCTGTATGTGGGAAATTTACTATGTGTTGCCCTCTGGCAGATGTTTGAGACAGTGTCATCCTACACTAAAACTGTATATTTAGGCATCCAGCAGGGTCTAGACTTGGTTATCATCGTTAATCTATGTGTCAGCCTGTGGTTTATGTGCTTGCTCCAGCATAATAGATACTCTCTCACCCAGATGGGAGACCCACTTAACCCTAGAACATCACTAAATTACACAGATGCTATACCTCCTAGGTCTTTCCTGTCAGACCTGGAAAAGATATGGCATGTCCAGGTTTCACTAGGCCAGCATTCCTGCCACCCTCTCCATAGCTAAGGCTCTTTCCACCCCCTTTTCAGGTGGCCTTGTTTTGAGAAAGACAGCTGGAGGAAGCACGTCTTTGTGCCTTAGCCCTGACCAGCAAATATATACTTTGCATGTTCCCCCCTCATCCCCCTCAACACCTCTGTAAATGCTGAAACAGATAAAACCATTCAGATTGAATGTTTTTGTTCAATAAATATGTCATTGCAATGGTATAGTATCATGCAAGTATCATTACAAAAGTGTAACAATTACACTCAAAAATTACTCTAAGATTCTACTATCAAAGATAAGTAGAGTTGTTCTTTACAATTTTTAAAAGTGTACATCCAGTCTTGTGCTCCTGTGTTCATTACATTCTCTGATTGGTCATAGTTAAACTTGCTGCATCATGCCCTTATCTGAGTTCATTGCCAAACCTGACCACCTTTGTGTCCTGCTGCTCCATTCTCTTTCTGTTTCCCACCACTTGCCAGAATGCACTACCATGGGATGCAAACTGGGATGATAATGGGATGAAAATATGTAAGAAAGAGTCTCCAAATTGCAGATGCTTCTGACAAAATAATTAAACTACAATGACAGCTGAACACTGAGAACAGACACAAAAATAAAGATGGTACTCTTTGACTTCCGCAGGAAATAAGAAACATTTTCTGCTTTCATTTCAGAGCATTAGAAAACATTCTTAAATATTTTGAACAAAAAAGCTGTTATTTCTTGGAGGGTGATATTTTCTCCCTATTCTAGGAGACTGGCTGTGCTGGAGAAAATCTCATGGAAGGAGAGACTGCCTGATGGTGAGATGCCATCCAGACGGTAACACCTCACTGCCAGTTATGTAGACACTTTGAAATCTAAAAATGGGTTTTCCCCAAGTGCCCTGTTGGCTGCTAACCTCTTCTCTGGTGCCATCAAAGTGTGCAAGTGTTTGAGATTTACCAGCAAAGCCCACAGAGACTGAATCCCCTGCTGCTGTGCACAAATAAATTGCCTGAAGGTGCCACAGCATCGATGGGTGGCCACCTCAGCCTGGTGCCTCTTTGAGGCATCCTGTGCTCATCCTCCCTGCCCTGGGAAACTCTGCACACACCAGACTGGACTCGCAGAATGTTGGACTGCTCCCCACCACTGCTACATAATAGAATAGAACCATAAAATCCCAGTGTAGTTTGGGTTGGAAAGGACGTTTAAAAATTATGTAGTCCAACCGCCTGCAATGAAAAGGGACATTGTGAAACAGATCTGGCTGCTCAGGGCCCTGTCCAACCTTAGCTTGAATGTTTGCAGGGATGGGGCATCCAGCACTTCTCTGGGCAATTAATTCCTTAATTCCCTACATTTGAAGGCTTAGGGCATTCAAAGTAGACTTGGGAGACACAAAGACTTATTACTTTGTAATACAGGGATTAGTACTAAATAGAACATTCATTAATATGCGGGTCTTTCACATCTCAGATAAGAGCTGTCCTCCTAGCTACAGATTCTTATGGGCATTGACCCAAGATAGTAATAATGAATGCATAATTAATCCATACAAAATGAAAGAGGGACTACAACCTGCATAGCTACAGACCAGAAGTTAGGAGAAGGTAAATGGGAAAGACTAAAGGAAAAGGGGATTTGAACTTGAGTTCTGCTAAAGAAAGGACAAAAATCTAAATTTCTTTAACAGGAGATGATATTGATAGAGAAGATTTTTCTGTCTGTGTTTTATAAGAAAGGCTTTGCAAGAGGTCTAACCCCCTAGGACAGGCTGCACATCTGAAAAGCAGAAGTCTGTACTCAGAGATGTGACGCTGCAGAGCCACCCTGTCCTCCACAGCATTTCAAGTCTCTAGGAAAGATGCCTACTCCCAGGTCAGCTCACTAAGGTTTGTGTGTTCTGTCTTTGACGCTAAATCCTCCTGTACTGTGTAATAGCCTGTGGGTCTAACTTAGTCTGTAAATTACAGTACAAGCAGAACATTTAACAGGAAGGTGCTGCCATAATTCAAATAATAAGGCTGAAATTTTCTTGAGGAACTATCCCAAAACATAATTTTATTCTTTTTCTTTTTAGTAAGAATGCCTGGTTTTCTAATACCAAAGATTCATAGCTGCAAAGACTAATTTATTTTTGAACTGGTGATGTTGACATAGTTCAATTTTCTAAATTGGCTTAAGGTGAAACCTGTAGCATGAACTCTCCCTTTACTCTAACCATTCAAAATACCATAGAACAGGCCCTACAAAACTGCACAGTCAGCAGCCAGGTTTAACCCCCACGCAGAGGAGTAGCAAAGCATAGTAGCAGTACTAAAGGATTTGTTATCAAAGACAGGTCATCTGTTCCTCAGCCGGCCTTTTTTCTCTGTTTCCTTCTACTGCAATATTGTCTCTCTCTTCAAAATATGATAAAGAAATAGAGCATCTAGTCTCTATAAGTTCATATCCTTTCTAGTTTAAAACAAGAACAACACTATTTTACTTTCCTTTTAGCTCAGCATAGCAGCCTCAGGCTCCAATACTTTGTCATGCTGTTCTGTAGCAGTCTAAATACTAGAAACCACAATTATTTTAGAAATTATTTTAGAACTTGATCTTTATTTTAATAAGAGTATGGTTTTGTTCCTATTTTTCACATAAATCAACTGTTATGATTTCCAAGTTTAATGTTATTTGGTATATTTATTTTTTCAAGTACCACAGTGAAAGCAGATCAGATATCAGAAACTGCATTTTGTTTCATCACCTTACAAATGCCAACTGTGCATATGGATGTTCCATAAGCTGTTATCACCAAAGCAATCATCTGTAATGGGTTGCCTTGTAAACACAAGTTGTGTGTATTTTTCTTTCTGAAGTCAGGTGAAGTTCTTTCATCTCAATTCAGATGTGATTTACTGTAAATAACTCTGATGTTGCTAAGAGACAAATTTCAAAACAAGTCCCAACTACAAAAGGATTAATATTAAAAAACTTAAATAGGTGTTCATAGTATGTAGAACACACTGTAACACCCTTTGATAAGGCCAAGTAACTTTTTATTTGTGGGAAGCTGACTTGCCAACACTGGCAGGTCAGAGGGCAGTGGGTCTGACATGTTCCATACTGTACCTGTCACACACTCCAGGGATCCCTGCACTCCAGGAGCTGTTTCTCCATATGCCTCAGAGTGTGGGCTGCTCAAATCCAGAACACTGCTGCACTTGAGAGGTCTAGGGGAGGATCTTTCCTTACGGGTAAAAATTGCTTTGTTTTCAAAAGACAATATTAATCTTACTAATAATGTGGAAGATAGTTTGCTGCAACAAAGTAGTTTAACAGAAAATATGGGAATCAGACACTGAAAATACATTGTAAGAGTCTGTCTGGTGCAAGGAGAAAAATGACACAAAAACTTCCAGATGGGGGCATTATATGTTGATTTTTGGTAAATAATCTAAAAACAATCCTCCCTCATTTTAGCCCTTCTTCCTTTTCCCGTGTGTATGCAGCTTTGCCTGACCTGGGTAGGGAATAAGGAACCACCTTTTGCCTGCCTTAGGGTAGCAATGTAGATGCTATTCAGGAAGAAATGAACAAGCTTTAACTCCTGAATAAGATGCGTAGTGGCACACTGATGGGAAAGACAAGAAAAAGATGAGTAAGCTCTCTAGGTGTCTGTGTGAGAGCCTTCAAGGGACAGGTGCTTTATCTAACACCATTCTAATATGTATCCATTCTTTTTTCTTGTAGCCATTGAAGTATAATTGAGAAAGAAAGGCACCTTAGCACTTATTGCTGTGTGCTAACTGCATGGATGCACTTTCACAAGACACTCCTTTTGATTTATCCAAAGGCAGTGGTTAGCTCCCATGAGAATGAAAAATTAACTTTTCACCAAGGATTCGAGAGGGGATTGAGGAAGCAGAATGCTGAGAACCAAGGGAGGTTTCCTGAAATCAGGCTGTGGGCACTCAACAATCCTGATATGCCTCCATTCTTTTTGGAAGTTGTTGTTCATGTTTGACCTAAATTGCAGAGGCAATTCACTTCACCCTGTTACTTTCTTTACAGATATAGAATTTGAACTTCTAAAAAGCAAACAGATATTTCAAATTTAGCATTTGTTAATACAAGTGTTGGGGCCAGGCAGATAATATGAATGCTGGCTGAGGGAGGGTGCAGCTGCAGCCAGGAGATCTGGGAAGACTTGGTTCCCCTGTTGTGAGAACAAGCACATGGAAAAGGATGTACAGAAGATGAAGGTTCAAAGTGATGAGAAGGAAAAAACTTACAAGAAAGATAAAAAGAGGAGGAATGGGAGGGTCAGACCATGTTGCCACAATTTTAATTACACTGTCTATGGTAGCAGTAAAATTAATTGGCAGTGCCTGCAATTAATGATGTTTGGATTGTCTTATGCCTAGAGACAGCAAAGCAGAGGAAGCAAAAGTGTATGCAATTTTCAAGTGCTCAAATATCACTACAAAAAGTACCTGGAAATACATGAGAGGCCAGAAACATTCTCCACTTTTTACTATAGCAACAAACTTCATTTATAGTGTTCAAGTCAGCTGTGGAAAATGAGAATTAAATTAAATCAAGTTAACAACATTGGACAGACCTTCCTGAGCTTTAACAAACTTTGGTGAGCAGGTACTTGCAGCCACAGTGACAGAGTGCTAACTACACTAAAATCTGGTGTATACTTTGGCAAGTGCTCCTCTACCATATGAAATATTCAGGCTGTTTTTGAATGAACAAGATTTCATGACAATCAGAATGAAACTAATTACATCTGTTTGATGGTAGGACCTACTTTAAGATAATTTGCAACAAGCTCCCTAGGGAAGTTCTCCCCTTTGAAGTGCTTCTTACTCCAGGGTTGCCTTTTGAAGTAGCTCCCCCTTCGGAGTGCTTTTGAAGTGCTACTTTTTCCTTTTTTAGGTCTTTGAGTTCTGCTTTGTTGCACCTTTCACATTGGAGGTTAACAGCTGAAGATCACTGGGTAGAGACTTTGATTTTGACCAGTTTCTCTCTCACACCATGCAGGAAGACCTGCCTTCATCTCCCCAGAAGCAGCCAAACAGGGAGGATAGGAAAGCTATTCATTCACCTCCTCACTGGCACCAGCTTCACATGTAAACTGGCCACCATCCAAACCAAGGTGCAGAAATGTCTCCAGCTATCTAAAATGCCTGTTTTGCATGATTGCAGAAAAAACCCATTTTTTTCTCTTTCCTTTCTCCCATCATCTTAGCTATCTGATTTTCTCCTCTTATTCCCTGTGGTATAGGTCTCCACCTGCCATGTGGAAAGCCCTTAGCTCTGAGTGAGTTTGTAAAGCCACCAGCTATGAAATGTTTTGGAGACAACATTTTACTCTGGCAGTGAGACATTCTTATCACTAGAAAGATATCAGCTCCCACACCTTCATCCTGACTTGAGGGCTTGGAAATGCTCTGAACAGAGAGAGGGAAGCAAAAGTTTGAGGCTGCAGAAGGTTTTTAGGTCAGATAAGGCTGATTTAAGCCTGAAATAAGGCTGTGTTTGAGATGCCTTTGCAGAAACACACGAGATCTATCAGTGACCTGAGAGGAGCCTCCCTATCCCTTCAAAGCACCCTATCACACTTCACTACATGCTATATACCATTCTGTGGTCACAGATTGAAACAGGGAAAATACAGGTTAGGTATTAGGGGAAATTCTTTACTCTGAGAGTGGTCAGACACTGGAACAGATTGACCTGTGAGGGAGGGAGTGAATGCCCCGACCCTGGCAGTGCCCAAAGCCAGGCTGGACAAGGCCTTGGGCAACCTGGTCTAGTGGGAGGTCTCTTTGTCTGTGACAGCAGTGTTTCAGACTAGATGGTCTTTAAGGGCCATTCCAACCCCTTAATGTCCTGTGATTCAGTGATTCTATGCTGTGGCAGGAGCTCACAACATTTATGTTATTCTGCATGGGATATCCCATCAATTGTTATCCCAGCCTTTATGCCCCAGTGGTTTTGGTTTCCACAGTTTGGAAATCTCTTTTGTCTCCAGATGAGATGTCCTGGTGTGCAGTTTAGAAGCCCTCATCCACTTTCATCTCCCAGAGTAGCAACCAGCTGTGCAAACTGCTGTTTCCCTCTGTGACTAGACACAACCACCCCTGGCTGCCCTGAAGCTGGCCTGGGTCTGGAAGCACTTGGCTCTGCTGCTACCCCAAGGCCAGAGGAAACAGGAGACTTTTGACATGGCCAGAGATATTTCCAAGGCAGGAATTGAAGGCAGTTCCTCATGGTTGTGGAACTCAGGAAAGCAAGGGTAGATAAGAAAGGCATAGATGCTGTGAGGGGATAGATCTTGGGTAGCTGCCCCCTAAGGCATCACTTCCCTTCTTCTTCCCTCCAACCCCCTACTGCACCCTCCTGAGCCATTTCTCCCTTCTCTGCAGGGGCCCCAGTGTGTGGTACTGACCACCCCAGCCTCCTACCCACACTGCTGTGAGGAAAAGGTCTCTTGTGATGCCAGTAGAGAGGGCAAGGTCAGCCATGGAGTTGGACCAACACTGCTGACATCAGGTACTTTGCAACCTGGCCAGAAAAACCAGTGTGGAATAGCAGTGCACTTCTTAAAGACAAACTGTTCTTTGAACAAGACAGCAAACTGACCACCTGTCAAAACAGCAAATGTTTTAGGGCTTCACTAATAACACTTTCCCCAAGTAATGTCGAGGATATGAAACTGGGCTCAGCAGTCTGGGCTGTAGGTGTAAGAACACGAAAAGCTGGCTGACATTAATTTAAGAACACAGTGCTGTCTAAACCAGATTTTAACAACTTACAAAATGTTTTCATTTTAACAGGGTCATAATTGAAACAGAAACAAATGTGCCCCACGAGCAAAGCAATCCAAAAAATGTGAGAATTGGAAATTTTTTTAGCTCTGCAGAGAAACCAGGTTAAATTAAATCCACATAGCTGAAAATACTGAAACAAATGGTAAAGAGAAAGATTAAATATTATATGAAATGACATTAAATCAGTGGAAATTCCTCTGCAGCACTGTCATTCTTGTTATCATACTAGTAAAATACTAGTAATGAAAATGCCAGGGCCTTTGAAACACAGAAGGATGCTGACAACACCACACTCAGAACTGAGAATCTTCTAATTCATCTAGTCAGAGATCATAATTAGCATCAGTATAAAATTGTAGATAAGTTGTTATCTTTCTACCACCATAATGACTATTTATTAGGTATTTCTGTGGTTATGTCATAGAAAGTTTAATCACTAAAACTTCTATATTTAAACTGAAGCCTTAGTTTCATGTTGTTTTTCCTGGTACTAGTGTCAGTGTGAGGAGATTTCCTTCCTGTCACTGCTACAGTCCCTGCCTTTATGCACTCTCACTAGGTTGAATGAAATGTTTGCCGGTCCACAAGAAAGTCAGTGAAGTAAACTGATGCTTTTGAGTTGGGGGGAGTCTGAAAAACATATCCCTCTGGCAGTGTCTCTCATCTCCAGGCTAAGAATCCATAGCCTCAGAGATTATTCAACACTCTCCATCAGCATTTGTCAGGCAGGGATACATGTGCGTAAAATGAATGAATTATCTATTGTCAGGGAAATTATAACACTTTCTGGGCCACCCAGGTTGAGGTAGAGTTTCAAAAGCATTTTTGCATATCAAAAGCTAACATTGAATCAAGCAGCTTTTCACTAGCAAGAAGATCATAAATTGATAGCCTAATTAAACCAATTATCGAGTCTAAGCTACAGGAAATTCCAGTGTGGCATTTACACTCTGTTGAATTTCCAGGGAAAGCATGAGTTCACTGAGCTTTGGCACAGTCCAGGGGGATGACATTGGAGGGATGAGACTGCTCAGGAGCAGGGCTGTAGGTGCCCCTGGGCTGGTGCCCAGCTGGCTGAGCAGAGGAAGGCAGGCTGTGCCACCCTGCATCCTGTGCCCACCACCATCCATCCCTCCCTGCTCCCTTCCGCTGCCCTGGCATCCGCAGGACATCCTGCCGAGCCAAATGACCCAGCTACAACTCCAGACTATCCTTTACTGCCTTTCCGCCTTCTGAGATTCCTTTTCTGCTGTTTTAGTGAGCTAAATCAGCCTGTGAAAAGCTTAAGGAAGGTCTAGAGCTCATGCAAGAGATGCACAGATGAGTGGCCAGGGGCAGACATGGAGAGGGGGTATGTGAGGTGAGAGCTGCTCCTTGATTCTTTGTACCTGCTTTCCAAATCTAGAACGCTTTTAAGAACTATTTCTAGCATAGCACAATGACACTTGCTTTATTTTTTCACCTCGGCAGGATAACCAGTGAAATTCTGCAATGTCATCCTGCACCAGGAGCTACGTGCAAAGAGGAATCCTCTTAGGAGTGTAAGCCTTATGTACTCAGGAATTTTCCTGCCACCGAGCTGACAGGATCTCCTCAGAGGTCTCTAACACTGACAGCCAAATTGTGGGGAGCAGACCATCACTGAGATTGCTTAGACAAACTCAGTGGCATGAAATCAAATGATGGGGATGAATAGCAACACTGAGCATAAGGATCTACCTACTCACTTGTGACACTACCTGCTCAGCTGACACATTGCTCAAAATGCTGCTGTTGGCCCCGTGCATGCTGTCCTTGGTGCTCCTAACACACGTGATGCTGCAGCAGTAACAGCAGGAGGAGGAAGGACTGCAAATCTTTCTGAGTCACTCTAAGGGCCTCACCTTAGTTTCAGCCCGTCTGGGGTTAAGCACCAATTTCCTTGGCTTCCTCAGTCACTGAGCCATGGGCTCTTGCATTAACTGCTGAAGGGGCCTTGGGAGGCAGACCAGGCTAGAGATCTGCCAGGGGTGCCAAGGAGAAGGGATATTTCCTGCTGATTCTCACATGTATTCCCGTCCTGCACCTTCAGGAGGTCTGCACTGCAACACAAAACAGAACAAAATTTGCTTTCTTCCTTTCACAGTCACTGAAAGCTGAAACAAATTGAGGTCATCCCTTGGACTAAGCCCTAGTTAAAGGCAGAGAGTTTCAAAGCCAAACAAAAAGATCCTGGATCTTTTCCTGATGATGAAATTATTTGAATGTATGAATTTGAATTATTTCACAAAATGGTTGAAAATGTATTTGTTATTTGTCTCAAGGTATTTTGTGAATCAGAGAGCTGCTGACACAGGCCCTGGGACACATCACTCACCCTGGCCATAAAAAGCTGCAGAACAAACAGCAGCACTCATAAAGCATATCCACTGGGCTCTGGCCAAGCAGTCAGTGACTGTGATAAGGGAGGTGGCTGAGTGGGAAAATTAGTTTGATTAACTTTATCAGCAGGAAGGTGAGGAGTGGAAAATCCCTAAGCAGGAGAACAAAGGGGCAGAGGTGATAGAGCAGCAGCTTGAAGAGAAGGTGGCTTTGGGCAAAAAAGAGGAACAAAGCCTCCATGGAGAGGGCTTTCCTCCCCTGCACCACCAACCAAAGAAACAGGGAACTAGCTGGAGGAGATTTTCTCTGAGCTTCAGGGAAATGATCATGTGGAGGCTGGGGAGAAGGGTAGCTAGAGGGAGATGAGGGTACTGGCCTTAGTTGGTTTTCAAACACATCATCTCTGGATTTTTCCAGACATGCTCACTTTCACTCTCTGCATAGAAACTTTTTCAGGAGAAAATGTGAACTTTCTGGTCTATTAAACAAGTCTGGCCATGTAAAAAGAAGGACAAAGATACAGAATGCTTATGAAAATGCCAGGTGTCTGGCAAGTCCCAGAAACACGGCCATCACAAAGGGCAGATTGACGACACAGCACATAAAACATGGCACTGGGGTCTCCCACGTCACAGACATCTTTTGTGAAAAACCCTTTCTTTAGGATTTTTCCTTCTGGGAAGCTGAGGCCCCAGAAAAAGAATGTAAACAATTGTAATCTGCTGCTGTGAAATGCAACAGGTGCACCTGTGATTGGCCCATGTTCCATGTTTACAATTAAGGGCCAATCAGAGACCGAGCTCTCTCTGGGACAGAATCAGAGAGAGCTCCTTTGTTTATTCATTCCTTTTCTATTCTTAACTTAGCAAGCTTCTGAACTTTTCTCTCTATTCCTATTAGCATAGTCATAATGTAACATATATAGCATAAAATAATAAATCCAGCCTTCTGATCATGGAGTCAAGATTCTCGTCTCTCTCTTCACCCTGCAGCCCTTGCAAGCCCAGCAACACTTCCAGACAGACTGAACTTCACAAGTAGGCTCCGTATGGTTGCTCTGCGCATGAGCTCACCACCAGCACAACTCATGCTCCAGAGCAGGCAGGTAACATGTATTGTCCTGGCAGATGCTTATAGGCCATTTGAAAGGATGCTCCAGAAAGGTGCAGAATTCCAGGTGTTGAGATCTCTTTCTCCTGTGCAGTCTATGGTCAAGTTGAATTGTGCCAGAGTCCTTCAGAGAGCCTGGGTGCCATCCCTTATTTCAAATTCCTTCAAATATCAAATTTCTTTACACATCAAATCAGAAGTTAAAATACAAATTAAAACTCTAATGCTATTTCTTTGATAATTAATGTTTTTTCTGTCAAGAGTGTTATGATGGAATTTGGGAATGACTAGAGTATTATGGTCCATTTTCATGAAGACTAAGAGCACAAAGACTGTGCCCAGGAAGTATAAGAGAGAGGCTAAGAAAAACAAAAATAAATAGTGCCTCAGTGCACCTGCAAGCATGGGAGCACATAGCTTGAACATTCCCTCAGCAGACAGCAGGCTGACAGATAATTAGGAGGGGAAATTGTGTTACAGCTTAGCTAATTGCTTTTCATCAAGAAACATTAAATATCTCTTCCAACATGTGAGGAGAGCGAAGCACAGGACAGGGAACAAACTCCTCCAAGGTGACCCACTAAGTGAGATAAGAATAGATTCCTCATTCCAAATTCTCACACAGACTGACCTGCAAAAATCCATGCCTTGTGCAGTCACCTTAGCAAGGCTAAGGACACATGACCATCACTGGGGGGAGCTAAAGGTTCAAGGGCACTCGAAAGACAGTGCTGTGACTATTGAGGCACCAGGCTCATGGGCTTTTTCAGACATTGCTGTGGAAAAGGAGATCTCAGGATAATAATGATTAAAACACGAATGGACTGTAGTGCACCAGCAAAAGAAATAAATAGCAGCATATGGAACAAATACACTGGAGAGCATGAGCTTCTCTTATGATGACTCAACCTGCTCCAGGGAAAAGTGTGGCACTGTCCAAGGCAAGCTGCTGCTCTGGCAGATGTGCTCTGTCTCAAAAACACTTTTCCCAGGCAGATTGCCCTTCTGAGGAGGATACTGGTATGTTAGGGGTCAGTGATGCTGCTAGTTTTCAGCCAGTTGTCAGGAAAACATTCCTGTCTTTCAGCTTGTACAAATGACCACAGCATTGCAGCCACTTGATTTCAGTACTTTTGAAAAGACATTTCACCCTGAGTAGTTCTCAACTGGCCATGCACATCCATTCCAGCTTGCATGGTGTTCTCCAAAGAGAGGTTTTTCCTGCATAGTTCTGGTTATACAGGATAATAAATTCTGTGCTCTGCCACTGCTGAGGGTGAATCCTGGCTTTGGGGACAGAAAGTTGCAGATAATTGGCACAAAGTGGATAGAAAAAGCAGTAAAAGCAAGAACACATTCAGGACTAGGATGAAAACTAGCAAGACACAGCAAGCAGCAAGCCAGAGAAATATAGATGGACATGGTGCAGTTTACATCTCTGTGACTCCTGAATTGTATGAAGACATCTAAAGTACACATAGTTACTCTCTGGTTTTGACAAAAGGAGCATTAGAGGAATGTAAAGGCATCAGAGGATTGTAAAGGGTCTTAAAGAGAACAAGGAGAGCAGAATGACAGAGACAAATCAGAATAGTAGAAGACTGGGTGAAGCTGGGGCCTCCATCAGCTCACAGGAGAAGGAGATGGGGTTTGCAGACTCATACTGCTCATCAGATGTGGTGTGCACTGATCTGCAGCTCCAATCTCTTTGTGTAAATGGATTGCTCAGAGAGGATGTGAGCACTCTGTGCAGACAGGGAGCGAGATCATTTATTCCTGCAATGTCACTGCATGACACCACAAGGATAGTGTTCCTGCCTCTTGGCAATACCATTCTGCTATCAAACATCATAAATCTTTTTGATGAAGGGCAAGATATTAAGTGTGTGGAGCTTAGCTAGAAATGCATTAAAAGTATATGGGCGGTGTTCCCTCTTCCTGAGTTCTTTCCTGGGATGCCTGTATAACCTTTCCTGGTGTCAATTTTCCTGCAACCTTATGGTATCTTAGCAGCAAAATAAAATATTGTGGAGTGACTTCATTCATTGCCTTTTACCTCTGGGAGTCTACAGTGAATTTCTCTCAAGTCTCAAGATGGTGAATGGATGGATGGAGAACAGGTGTACTAAACCCACCCTGTTCTCCTTTATGTGCTTTATCCTAGAGCTGAAAGTGTTCAGCCTGGAGCTGTATGTCAACATCTCAAACCACGAAAATCTGACAGTCTGGGAATCACACACGCTCCCAGAATAATTGGTTAGCCATGGTGATTATGCATGTGCTGTGGCTGACGAAGGGACTTACAGGGACAGACTTTGGGAAGCACAGATGATTTTCTAGGAACCTCTCAAATGTACAGGACTTTTGTTTTGGGTAGCAGAGCTGGTGCTGAAGTAGGAAATAATTTTAATGATAGCATTGTCTTCTGAGACTGTTCAAATGGTGAGTCCAGAGCCTTGGCCAATGCTCCACTTGAATGACTGGTTTTGTCCAGGTGAGTGCACAGTTAGGAATAAAGTCTTACCAAGAAGGATGGAAAAAAATATTTTAAAGTAGTTCTTTCAACCTTTTTCAATAATCTTCATTCTTGTGCAAAACCAAATGCATTAGCATAAATCACTGGCACTTTCCGTATTGACCCTTTCAGCTTTGCACTGGGCTGAAATAGATACAACTGAAAGGAGTTTTCAGAGGAAATTTCTGCCCCATGGCTACTATTGGTGTCCAGGCTGCACATGGGAAGTTCTCCTGGACAGGCTGGCATTTTGCTGATGCTTGGCTCCTGCTTGCTTAGCAGGCACCATGAAAGTGGGGGCAGAGTTGGAGTTCAGAGATTGAGGAGTTTGTTTGACTTCAAATCAGCAGCTAATATGGGGCTTAACCAAGAGTGTGGGTATACCTTTAGCATCCTTTAGTGTTCTACAAATGTGTCATTAACAGGGATTTGTGTAAGAGAGTTGGGCTCTTGCAAATGGAAATGGAAATAAGTAACTGTAAGTAAATTTTGGCCAAATGCAAAGTAACAAAACAGAGCTCAGAAAACCCTGCTTAGAGATCATCTGTTTGTTTTCTTCCCTAAAAATTAAAGGAGATGCAATGAGACCTTTAGAGAATTCTTTCCTAAATGCAGCCTTAAAATAACTTTATGTGAGTTAAAAGAGGTCTGTACCTTCACAGTGGGCCAGCTCTTGCCTGACTGACAGTGAACAAGCTGTGTGGCTCTGCAGGGGTGGGAAAACAAGGATTACTCTAAGTCTTCAAGATCAGCTCAATCTTCAGCATGGATCAGAAAAATGTGTTCTGATCCTGCTCAGTTGATCATCAGGGCATAGAAGTCACACACGTTTTTCATCCTGAAATTGAACTGACTGTGGGGATGCATTCTATTTGAGGATGGGGAGAAAGCCATCACCCTTGTGGTATTAGAGACCTCTAAATAAATTTATGTATCTAGATAAATAATTTAGATTCTAGATAAAATAATTTAGAGATTTACCTAGAGTAAAACCATCTGCTCATGTCTGATAAGGTCACACACATTTGCCTCATCAATTTAGACAGTATATTTTTTGAAGAAGCAAAAAAATTTCATTTAGAAACAGCTGTATTTAATGTAAGACTTAATTACTTACTTAAAATTTTTAAATGGGAGCACTTGTATTGAGTAATATTTTGAACGTTAATTTTCAAGTAAACTGAACTGACATGACAGCATTGCAGTTGTGCAAAAAGGAAGATGGTTAAAAATAGCTGTAGCACTATATCTGTAAATAAAAGCCATGTGCTTAGCACCTCCACGTCCAGCATGACTGTGCCAGTTCAACCACATCATTTCAATGCCAGATGGTCTGTGCAAGCACATGCTTGTGCTGAATGAGGACTAGAGCCCCAGAGGTAAGGGAATCCCAGAGATGAGGGTGGGAATTGCACTGCAGGAAGCTGGGAGGAGCGCTTTGTGCAGGGAAGGTGCCACTGGGAGAGCAGAGATCAGCGACTGGCAGAGAGTAAAGGCGGTCACACAGAGGTGGGGAAGGCAGTGCTCACCTACCTCAGGCAAGGTCTGACTGGGAAAAGGATGACTGGAACTCAGGTCCTGGGGTTTTACTGTCTGTTCCCATGGTAGCTCCTCCATGCGCCTCAGGCCTTACACACCTTTGGTATGTAAAACTCCCTGTGGAGGTGGCTCAGTGTCTCACAAGACAAGACTAGGCTTTGTCCAGCATCAATAACCACCACACCATCCTCCCTCACTACTAACAGTTATTTCTTGCTTCACAGCACTCCTAAGTAATTAAATTTTTTTTCAGATATCCACATGCTACCATCAAGAATGTTCATATACATGTAGAAACATATGCAGATGGAATTGTGTTCATTACAGTGTTTGGATAGTATGCTCTTTTGATGGGAAAACTACTTGACTTCAGTTTTATTTTCATGTTTCCTTCTCTTATTGCTCACTGTTCAGGACATGCCAAAGCCACCGCACTGTTTAAAATACTAAAGAGTTGCGTGTCATATCTAATGATCTAGTTAATGATCTAACAAATAGACAATTAAAAAACCTTACTGTAACATTTGTGTTAAGGAGATGGAAATTGCAATCATCATAATTTTCATTTTCTGTTTTGTCTGAACTGAAAGTATTCCACCTCCTCCCTCCTCCTTTTTAAACACCAAAGGAAAAAAACCACATCTCCTTGTGTTTCTCAAAAGTCCCAATACAGAGAGTAAGGGAAGTTAGCTTCTGGTCAAAATCAGCTTAAAAGATTTATGTCACCAAATATGTAAAGAGGGATCTTGGGGCAAGAAAATGATGAGTTGTAGGAAAGTGTTGGTTGTAAGAAAGTGTTAACACATTTATTATAGCTCTAGGGAAAGGTGTATTTTACATTCTTATCAGACCAGCTGTTAAACTACAAAGGCACTAAATTTTGCAACTGGGTTTGAACACCCAGACAGAGTCACATGATTGACGCAATGTTGAGTTGATCAGATATATTTTTTAACTATCAAATGCCTTGTTACATTAGACACAAGACTGAGGAGTGTGGTCATTATGGCCTACACACAACAGTGGTATTTCGGCTTGTATTAATTTTGTTGTCAAAGATACAGCTGTTGTAGGAAATATTTTGAATTTTTAGTACCATCTGGTGTGCTGAAAGAAGAAGAAATGCTTTAAACTTGGCATAAATCCATTTTCTAAGTGGGTAGTATTGGTGCTTTGAGAAAGGGGCTGTCAGAGCAGGAGATGAGAGGAGTTGTTTATTGGGGCTGTTTTCCTTGCTCTATTGAACTACAAACCCTACCCCACCTCAATTAAAACAAACATGTTTATGACTCTTACAGGGTCCTCAGAATGACTTGTCATTGCTAACTACAGTTGCATGAAGCCTTTTTTTTCAGGGTTCAGGATTTAGCTATCTTGGAAAATGATAGACATTGGAATTGCAGAAGGCAGCAAATGGAGAAAGCTGAGACTTTACACTGAGGCAGTTTTAGCAGCCTCCCCATAAGATGAATTTCATGGGCTCTCTGTAGTGCCTGTACCTCTATTTGCCTCTACATACTGTCAAGGCAAGTAAAATTTTACTGCTTTAACTCCTTTTGCTGTGCAGATAACTGATAGCCAGATTTACCTTTGCCATATAATTAGATCAGAGAGACATAAATGAGCATCTGCAGGAATGTTGGATGTGCGTCTCTGTGCAATGTCTCCTACCCAGAGGAATCTCCCGTGAGGATAACTTGGCTTAGAGGAGGAGCAGCAGCCCTGATGCAAGAGCACATTTCCACATGGGAGCCCTGAACTCTGCATTCACAGACTCTCCAGGGAAACTATGAACATTAAGACAATATTATAACCACAGAAACTGAAGACAACAAAAGTTAAGCAATTTGTTCCAGGGCAAAAAATTGACATGAAAAGTCCCATGTGCAAATATTTTCATATAGTCTTCACAATCCTTTTGAGCAAAACACAGACCTCAGTTTCCAGGTGATTAACTCTCAGTGGACATCAAATTGAGTGAACATTATAAGTGTCAGTTCAGTGAGGGAGATTTGGCAGCTGCATGCTGGCAGGGTTGCATAAATCCATAAGTTTTGGGGGAAGTTGCTATAAACTCATGGAGATCAGTTTGATCTTGCAGCTCCACCGTGGGCAGCATGTCTGCCTGTGCTCAGGGACACTCAGAAGCCACATCACCCAGAGCAAGGGGAGTTACTGAGATCTGACTGTTTCTTTGTAAAAAAAACACAACAACCAAACCCTCAATGAACAGTTTTTGAGAGTCGTGCAAAAATTGTCAGTCTTTCTCCTTTTCACTCTTTCTTTCTTTCTTTCTTTTTCTTTCTTTCTTTCTTTCTTTCTTTCTTTCTTTCTTTCTTTCTTTCTTTCTTTCTTTCTTTCTCTTTTCATAAACTACTGGTTTTGTATAATATCATCTTGTTGCACCATTAATCTTGCCAAAATATTAATTATTATTTTTCTGAAATACTACTGGACCCTGTTAGCATCATCTCTTGGTATTCCACAAGGGATCCTTTGTGCAGACAACTGGTTTCCTGAGACCAGACTTAACATCCTGCCTCTCTGTGGGATACTTTCTCCTTCACCAATACTGGGCTGTAATTTAACTTTATTGAGTCTACAGTCCAGAGGAGCTTCAACACTTAAGCATATATTTTATTTTCATGCCTATTCCCCTCCTTTACAAAGCCATACTTTGGAAACATCTTTCTCACACAAAAATTGCTGTAGTGGGGGAAGAGATGTTTTAAATACCACTTCTAATAAACATTTCAACTGGATGGTCTTTCTATCAGTGTTCAGTAATTTAAAGACTACCCAAATGAGAGCTCTATCACCACACCACAGAGTGGAAGTCAAGCCCCAGAAAACAGGGCTGAGGCTCATCATAATTATCTCTCCTTGGAAAAATACTTGGTCTTGCTCTGGCATTTTGTAGCAGCAGGAGACCATCTTATGATGCTATGCCCTTCCACCAGCATTATCACTTAATTCCCTTCTTTTTGAAGGTTTTTATGGGGATTGGGTGCAGCTGTTTTTCATCAGTCCCTTCTTATTAGAATTTCTAAGAATCCTGATTAATTTAAAGCCTGTTTCAACTGCTGGTTAAGGAGATTGAACATTTTGGCCTGCTTTCACAATAGCATTTAAAACATTGTGTGCAGTATCACGAATTTCCTTTTGTTGTTTTTGTGCAAATATATTCATAAACACATTGCTAATGGAGAAATTTGTCTTATTCTCAGGGGCTTAATTTTTTATTTCTTCTTTCCCATCTTTTGATTTCTTTAAATGTGTCTAATTTGCAGGATAGGACAAAACCATGAGGAAATAAATTTAAGCTCTGAGAGGACTGTTGCATACCTAATGTTGAAGACTGAGTAAAGCTAAAAAGCAGATCCATTGCCATAACTTGTAGGACCTTCCATGGTTCTTCTCCAGCTGGTTGACTGTGAGTTTTCAGGGATTTAACCTGAAGAAATTCTTAGGGGAAAAGGTTTCTACTTCACCAAATAGTCATTTAGCTGTCCTGTAAAGGACTTAAACACCTTTTTGTGTTGCTTCCCCGCTGAAGATATTTTGCTCTCTCTTCTTGAAAATTGCTGTGGTTCTATTTGTTGCTGCCTAAGGAATTGTAGTCTCAGGGCTTCCATCTCCCAGGACTTGAACTTGAGCAGGCTGACTGTGTTCTGAAAACCTCCTTCTGTCACTCCTGAACCAAAAGGAGATGGGCATGGCACCATGAGAGAGGTTGCCAGAGGGTGACAGCCATGAGAGCACAGAGAGCCGTGAGAGCACAGAGGGCTGTGAGAGCACAGAGAGCCATTGGAGCACAGAGAGCTGTGAGAGCACAAAGAGCTGTGAGAGCACAGAGAGCCGTGAAAGCACAGAGAGCCATTGGAGCACAGAGAGCCATAGGAGCACAGAGAGCCACGAGAGCACAGAGAGCCATAGGAGCACAGAGAGCCACGAGAGCACAGAGAGCTGTGAGAGCACAGAGAGCCATGAGAGCACACAGAGCCACGAGAGCACAGAGAGCCATTGGAGCACAGAGAGCCACGAGAGCACAGAGAGCCATGAGAGCACAGAGAGCCATTGGAGCACAGAGAGCTGTGAGAGCACAGAGAGCGATTGGAGCACAGAGAGCCACGAGAGCACAGAGAGCCACGAGAGCACACAGAGCCATAGGAGCACAGAGAGCCATTGGAGCACAGAGAGCCATTGGAGCACAGAGAGCCATTGGAGCACAGAGAGTGATTGGAGCACAGAGAGCCATTGGAGCACAGAGAGCTGTGAGAGCACGGCTGCATTGAGTCATGGGCTCCCAGGGAAGGCTGGACAAGGAAGATGCTGTGCTGCACCTGCCCTTCTGGGAGCTTTTCAAGCATACACTGCTAAACTCTGGCAGAACTAGAGGGTCTTGGCACCAAGAACATCCCTCCAGTTCTGCAGGGTTGGAATACCAGAGGATGGTGCCTTGAAGACCAGCAAGGTGGTGGATGAGTGAAAATGTCAAAGAAAAATTTCAGCAAGTGCTGAAGACATCTTAGCAAGCTAATTGCCTGGAAGCAGGGACATAAATCCTAAAAGATGCCTGTCTGTAGGTTACAAGTATTTCTAAAATATCTTTGTTTTAAATGGCAACTAACTGTCCTTAAAATACCCTAACAAATAAAATACATTGTTATTTTGTTGATTTCCAGCAGGCAATTATAGGAATAAGGAAAGTAATTTCCCTATGGAATCTAAAGACTTCTGGTTTGGTCCTGTTTTAGTTTCTTAACCTCACCCCTTAGATATGTTTCAGCAGATGCAAATTCTCTTCTCCAGAAATCCTCCTGATTGCTTAGCATGACATGACCTTGTTCTCCCATAAAGTCTTTTGAAGCATTCTCCCCAGACCTTAAGAAGATGGTTTTTAAGCTAGTAGGCTCCTGGATTGACTGAATTCTCCCTGAATCAAGGAACAAGTTCAATGTTGGAATGCCTGGAAAACTCATTCACAAATGCATTTCAAACGTTGGGATTTTTGGTAATAAATGATATTTCTGCTATTATTTACTGTGGTTTCAAGACAATGGGAGTTTAAGCAATAATGATTATATTAGTACCCAACTGTTAGATAAAATGGAGAAATAGCCCAGTTATTAATTAGGTGACATGATAGAGCCTGTATGCCTCAACCCAGTTGTCTTCTACTGTAAAAATGCTGTATACTGCATGACACTTTACCAGTTTATTGGGGGAAAAGGATGAATTAAGGATGGAACACTTTTCTTCTTAGATTACTGCAAAGACTATACACAAGATTCTTGTTTTAAATATTGTTTATGGTTTTCCTAAGTGATTCATGTTTTAGTAACATAGTTTTTATGCAAGGTATCTAATCAGTCTCACACAGCAAATGTGTTATATGGAGAATACAAATAGTCTCTAAAACAAGAATAGGACCATAGGACTTGAGGTTCTGTATCCTTTTAGGCCACATTTGGGGTTTCTAAATCTCAGTAATATAATTTCTGTCTAACTTTTCTCCCCTAACAGGAGTCTACCTCATTTTTGGTGTGAATACACCAAATGTCTTGGTGTTGCTACAATGATTTCCTTTTCTCATTGGATTGCTCTCCCGTTTTCACACTCCTGTGGAAGTTCCCCTAATAGTCACAGAAATGTGTAATACTCAATTTAACAATACATTTCCAAACCCATCCTGTTAAAATAGGTCAGAAATTTACTAAATCAAGCCTGACATTTTTCCTTTTTCAAAAGGGAAAATGTGACCCTCGAGGATGTTAACACATTTGTAGCTAGGAGGTTCTAGAGAAAAATCTGGAGTAGGACTTTATTTGCAACATTAAAGAAATTCAATGAAAAACCCATTCTCATATGGCCAGTAGTTTAAAAAAATAGAACTATAATGCCATCACATCTATGCCTTAAAATATTTCCTTATCTAACCCAATTTCACCTTCAGGTAGTGATTTGATTCAGGTGTCTAAAGTGACCAGTGAAACTCACCTGCTTGGAAAAATCCCAGTCTTGGTTTTAATGGGCAGTCCACAATGATGTAGCAGGGAATGGGTGGATTTTGGAAATCACAATTCAGGTTTCCCTGTGAAGCAGATACACAGGTAAAAAATTCAGAAACTAGTGTCCATTAACACATACCTGCCCCAGACAATTACCTGATTTTGATTTCCCTTATTTAGTTGTAACACCAGAAGTTCTTCATTTTTACAGCAAAGTGCAATGGTGCAATGATGACATTAATGGGAGAAGCCTACAAGAGGCAAAAGAGACACAAGCATGGCTCAATTTACTGGCTCAAAATGAAGCTGAGGAGACCCTAATGGTGAGTGAAGGGCAGAGAAGGGAAGTTCACAGAGCAAGGCAAAGCTTTTGATTGACTGATATTTCCCTTAACTGAGCAAATGAATGTAGTCTTTAATAAAACAGTTATGTTTCTGATAATACCAGTCTCTGGTAATTTACTTAAGCTGTGTTAATTGGAAGCTAATTCATAGTTGCTTGATTCCACTGTTTGCAGCAGGGATATGGTTCAGCTCCAGTGGGCTGCTGATGCAGTGGTATGGGCAGCAGAAGGGGCTGGTGGGGGCACAGCAAACACTGTGAGGTTTGTACCTGCTGTGGTAACACACTTTCTGCTCCTTATAGCCTTTGGCAGCCAGGGCTGTTAGACGATATTTATAATGCACAGTAAACTTTATTTGTCTATCTAGGTAGCTTTGGATTTTCTGCTGCTAAAATCAAAGAGGGACAACAGATGCAGGGCTAAGTTACTAACTGGATGTTTATTCTCCCTCCATCTTGTTTTACTTTGCTATCAAAACATATTTTGTTTCTGCTAATCTAGAAAATTAAGGTGCAGTAATCTAAGGCCATTTACCCTGAATGAAACCATTCACATGCAGCTTGAATATGCTATAACTTACATAAATTGACTTCACACCTTTAGCTGATTGATTTATTTGACTTTCCCAAGTGACCCTGTGTAGGCAATCCAAAATGTTTAATTAGTAAAATGAGGACTGCCCTACAAGCCACATCTCTTTCAGCTTCTCTCAGTCCCTATCATGCAGTTTTTCATTACTGTGCAAATGTAAATTTTTGCAAGGGGCCTGAAGCCAGCTTTAGCTCACTTCTTGGACAGCACTTTGGACCCAGCCTTCTTCTCACTGCCATAGGATCTTCACTTCCAGCCCTGCTCCTGCAGCACTCCGTCCTCCCACCCAAGCAGATTTACGGGGTCAGGGCTTCTGGTGTGGTGAGCCAGGGTGTCCTCCTACCTTACCCACCCCCCCTCATTTTTCTTCTTTCCCTTTCTGACAAATTTTTCTGCTTCTTTATGGTGTTATGTTAATTTGGTATTTTTCCTGGAACCTTTTCCAGCAAGGACTCTCTCAAATACATTTCCTACCGACACTGCACAAAGCAAAGCCCTGATGTAGGAAATCTGTGAGTGCCCCCTCTCGTCTGCTTTCCTGTAAAACAGCTCTGGCATCTTTTCCATGGAGGGAGAGGAGAATACAATAATTTGACTTAATCAGTCCATTTGCATTTTTTTACAGACTGAAATGGAATGAAATAGAGAAGTTCACAGCATGATAAATGTAGATGCCTGCACATACTTGCAGAAATGAAGGTTGGGCTGTCCCTTCCCCTGGCTGTGAAGGAGATTCAAAAGGCACATGTAGTATTAGTTTTTCTGCCTACTCCACATTCCTCAGTTTTTTCTCTGCAGACAGAGAAATGCTTTTGGTATTGCTTTGATCAGAAAGATCATAGATGATAAAATATTCCCTTTTTTCTCAGCCCTGCTTGAACCTTGGGATTCACTTTTCCTTGAAACAGTTTCTTCAAAATGGTTACACTGCAATATGAAAAAGTCTGATTTCCCAGCTAGTCAGACCCATAAATATTAACATTCTTACAGCCCCTCTAGAATAATATAGGGAAAAAAATATCTCTATCCATTTGAAATGTCCTAGGTGATGAGAATGGAAGTGGCAAATGGAGGCCACACAAAGAACTAGCTGGAGCAAGGATGCCCTGTGGTTACCATAGCCAGGCTGTCATCTTCAGAGCCAAGTCTGCAGAGCAGGGCTGTGTCAGGGCACTGAGCTGCAGGATGGCTCTGGACAGAGAAGGCTGTGGGGTAGGATCCACTGGGAGGTGGATTCGTGCAATCTGCACGCTCAAGAATGGCCCTGGGCTGAAATCATCAGCTCCTTGCTGTTAGATGAATATGGAGAATTTGTAGGGCTTGAATACAAAAATCCTAAACTGTGGGTTTAAATATTTCCCCCCAAAAGCCCTGAAATATTTTTGTATCATTAAGTCAAAGTCTGCAATGCAGCCTGATTTTTGTTCTCTCTTTGCCTTGTTTTCATTCTCCTGCACAACTTTTGGTTTGCTGGCTGGAAAGCGACCCCTGGAGACAAAGTTAATCTTATTTCAGGAACTGTGCCCACAAAACAAGGAGATGACTGTTGTGTTCTGGATACTATTAAATTTAAAAAAAACTGCATTGCAGCACTGAAGTCTGTGTGAAGGCAGCACTGAGGAGCAGGGCCACACTGACGGTGAGAGGGAATAGAGGCTCTGACTTACACAGGTAACCTGCAAGCCCAATGCTCTCTTTTCCCACTAGCACATCTAGATGTCAGGACTTTGTCTTTACCGTGCAATCAATATGGTGCTGTGGCTGGCCTAATTAGCTCCAGTTCTTTAATTAGGCCAGCCAGGATGCTATGCTAATGTGACCAGGCTGCGTTGGGACTTCAGCAAGTGTCTCTGCACATCTTTGCCCTGCACAGGCCTGTCAGCTTGATGGGATTTGAGAGGCCACCCTGCACTGCGAGGGATGTGGACAGGGCACTCGTGGTGTTTGTTGGTGCTCAGCCCTTGTTGAAGCCCCAGACTTGGTCTGACTGAGCAGCTTGTGTGCTTTGTTCGTGCTGGAGTTCTCTCCTGGGGAAGTGAATGATCCTGCAGCAATTGGCAGGACCAAAATATATTTCAGGGCTTTGCCTTAGTAATCTCCAAATAATTGACTCCTCAGTCACAGCCTCTGTCTCCTGGGTGGATTCCATTGAGGAGAGACTTCATGTCTCACTCTTATTATAATTGAGTTAAAAATCAGTCATCTGTGAAAGGAGAGTCCACCAGAAATGGTTTGATGAGTTCCAGCAACCTGAGAAAGGACACTGCCCCCAGGCCCACAGGATGGGCTGACACCAGCCTCCTCCTCCTCCTCCTTGCCCACTGAGGTGATTTCACTTCTCTCTGATCTAGTCCAGTTTTTTTTTCCAAGCCCTTCAATGCTAACATATTATTTTTATTTTCTTTACAGCTTTGTGATATTTACACTTTCCTAGGATACTCTTCCCAGATGAGACTGCACTGCATTGCCTTGGATCTCTGCCAAAAAGAATTCCAGATGTTTCAAAGGAAATGTGCAGAAACCATGCAGCTGAAACAGAATAAATTATGCTTAAAATGAAGGAAATGTCCTAATAAGTGAGAAATGCACCAATTTCTCTGAGAGCTTTTTTCCCTGCCTCTACCACCTGTGTTTATTTTTGTTTTTTTACTTTACTGTGTGGTACAGCAGATGGTTGTTTCACATGAAAAAGTCTGCATTAAGGCCAAGGTTTGAGAGGATTTTTAGAATTTCTGAAATTTTCTAACTTCAGAGTACTTTACTAAAATTTGCAGATGTGTTTCTTTGTCTGTACAGCCAGAAAACATGGTTCTGGAGCAGCCCTTGGAATTGCAAGCCCTCCCTGACAAACTACAGATGTAACACTTGATCCAGTCATCAAGCAGAGCCCCAAGTGCTGGCAGAAGCATCCTCACCTTGAATCAGAGGAGTGAAATGAGCTCCTGAACTCACCTGGATGACACACCTCATTTTCTGTCTGCAACAGGCTGTGAGAGACTGAAATATCAAGGGTTGTGATGACTCAAATGATCAACCTCTGCCAAAGCAGGGATTTGCTGACAGGTGACAGCCCAAGACAGAGGGTGTGAGCACCCACCACCAGAGGCTGCACCTGGGGTTAGAGCCAGGTAAGGACAGAGGCAGCTCCTGCCTGGTGGGATTGTGCCTTCACCATGCCAGTGTCCTCCCGTGCGCCGCTGGCTCAGGTGTGCAAACTCCTCTCTGGGGAAGGGCCAGGCCCCCTCTGATGGGGCACAACTGGCTCAGCTACACTGATGGGAGAGGCAGCTGTCATGTCATGTCTCAAAGCCCCCCAGAGTGCCTCCAGACTCATTTCTGGGGCCTTCCACCAGAGGACTGCACGTGACACACAGTGTGGCATCAGGTGGTGTAAAACTCCCTACCCTGCCCTGGGGGCTACCTGGAAATTCCACAAACACAAACTTATATAAACCCATTGAAGTCCTGTGTTTCACAGGCTTCCCCCACTCCTGATGGACGAACATGAGACCATCACTTCTACCAACAGACTTTGAAACTGCAGCAATCTCACTGCTGGGTCCACAGGTGGTGGTGTCTTTGTACTCTTATTTTCTTCTTCTCTTCTTTTCCTTATACATTTTCTAAAGTGTTATTTTTTATGTTTTTATATTGCTGTATTTCTACAGATAATAAGCAAAATGGCTAAACACCTCCTTTCCATTTCAACCAGATCATTAGGAAAAAAACCTGCTGATCACTTAGTGTCATTTCTCTCTAGTCCACCCCAAGGGACATATTATTTACAAGAACATCAGCTACCCCTGCTTCAGGGAGGGTTATAGCACATGCTGTGTTCAGAGAGGAGCATCTTGGTCTTGCTGTAGCTGTATCCCAGGAGAAACTGCAAACCTGAGTGATGTCTCATCTCCTTGCTTCCCAATGATCTTCTTTACTTAGCAATGCCCATCCTGCACATAGATGTACTCCAACAATCTAAAATACTTCTTTCCAGCTAATTTTAGACTTTTCCTTTTCTAACTCTTCTTGAAAAGCCTGGCCCAAAGTCTCAGAAAACCTGGTTCAACAGAAGATGCCAGATTTTTACACCTTCCTTGCCAACCCACAGCTACTAATCAAATATCTGATGGGATCATCAAGTCATTCTGGAGAAAAGGCATTTCTACCCATTTCAGTCAGGAAAATACTTACATTAAAGTTTATATGAGGAGGAGGAAGGTGGTTTTCCACACATTTTTACTTTTTGCTGGATTTTCCTCTTCTGTGTTTGATTTCTTTAATTTATCATATTTTCATACTATCAAAGCTCAGGTTCCCTGAAAAACCATGAGAGGCACAGTAATAACATTCATGAGATGAGGTCATCTGTCCTGTTATGGAAGAAAGCTGTAATTCCACTGGAATTTCATTGTAATTTAGCAAGCATTTGTGTCTCCTTATTTGAAAGTTTTTCTGGATAATGAATTGCAATCCCTCAGGCATTCCATAATAGTTCTTATTTATGTAATACTATACCTTCTGTGCATTTCTAATACCAAAAAAGTGCATGACAAGCTAAATGATCAAAACTGAATGTAATTTCCTCGGTGTAATTTAGCCCAAATTTGAATTCCTTTCTAGCTATGTATTTTAATTATGCAAACTAGAGACTCAAAGTAATTTTGTCATGTTAACAGAAAGGACAACTGATTTTCCCAATGTGAAAAAATGCAAATCTCCTCAGCCTTTGCTTGGTTCCCAGACTTACTATATTTTGATGCATCTTAGAACTCTGTTTACCATGTGCATAGAGCCACCTCTCAGGATCTCACTGTCCTGGGCTGTAGATGTGTGATTTGGTTTTTGTAGTTCATGAGTAAGCTATAGGATGCACATTGGTTTTTTGGTAACATGTGATCCCTGATTGTCTGGTCTGCATTTGGGAAGAAGCTGAGCTTTTTCTCACAGAAGTATTTGAAACCACTGGGTGGGAATGAATCCCGAGCCTGTTCTCAATGCTCCCCATGCACTCTGTAACACTGAGCAGTGTGCCCAGCCAGGGCTCCTACCCTGCTGGGATCTGCACATGCTATCCTGTGTCACTTCACACACTGCAGCTATTGTCCCCCCAGATTCCCCTCAGCAGCCACAATCATGCCTTCCCTGGCTCTGCTATCACAGCCACATGGATTGTTTTCCTTCAGACTCCAATAATAAGTCAATTAGGGCAGGATTAGCCTCTGGGAAGTGAAACCAGTTAGTCTCTCTCTCCCAGAACAAGGACCTTAAATGATCTTCTTGGACATTTTGATTCCCTTCCTTTTGCTTTTTTTTTCTTTTCTGCAATCCATCGAATCCCTTCTCTTCTAATTAGCCTGTTAGTAGCCATCTATCAAGCATTTCTCTCATTAACTTACAGACAAAAGAGTCCTCTGTAGCTATGTTGTCAGGCTACAGCCAAATTTGGTGCCTGGTAGAGCTGGAAAACAAACAAAAACCCATCCCACCTCCAAAAATACTCTGCTTGACCCTGTGCTAAGTTTTCACACAGGAACAAGCTCATTTTCCTCCCTGACACTCCCATTTCACTCCTCTAGCCGTTGGGAAGAATCATGGTGATCTCTTATAAACACCAGCAGGCCACTGTTTAGAAATGGGGACAAATTTCTGGTCATGATTTTAATTTCCTGGATTAAGACAGGCAGAAAAAAATGTGGTTAGCCATTAGAAACGAGTTTTGGCCTTTTTCTGCGTTAAAAGGTAAGCAAATTCAAAATATCAGCCAGTTTGTTGTGGCTAGAATTTAAAGGATCAGCACCTACTCCTGGACATCACATCCAAGCCTTGCTCCAATCCCCCTCCTGTTTGCCAGGCTGATTTATGGGGGCAGTGGTTCCAATGGATTGGCATTTGCTCTGGAAGACCCTTAGGGTTATGAATTTGTCCACTGCAGTTTCCCAGAGCCTCTGCTCCCCCAGGAACACTGGCTGAGACTGGGAGTGGCAGCTACAGGAGAGGCATGGAAAGTGCCAGGGAAGCAATCCAGCTGTGAGCACAGCTGTGTGAGGTCTCCCCGCATCCCCTGCTACTGCCCCAAGCCATGCAGGGCATGGGTGTTTGGAATTTTTGCACTAATTCCATGGTGTTTGGAATTTTTGCACTAAGTTTCATACAACGTGCATGATGCAGTTTTTGCTGCAGGGCCTCAACCATTAGTAAGGGAGAAGAGGAGGCAGAGCATGAGACCAAAATCTGCTGGGAAATGAGTTTCTAAGGAGTTACTAAGAAAAAAACCTGCAAAGACCCTGGAGCCTGGCTCTGGACCTCTTTTAGATGTTTCCTGTAGAGCCATAGAAATTATGCATCTTGTTTCCAAACCAACCACTGTAACTGTAATCTGGCTGTAACATGGGCCTTGATTTATCAAAGAGCATATCAGAAAAATATAACTGAATGACAGCGAGGATTTTTTTCAAGCAAACCTTTTGAGAAAAAACAGTTGTTTTCAAATCTGGAAATGCAGCTTCTGCTTTCAGCTTTTTTACCTGCTGGGTGCAAGGGACCTGCAGATGTAGCTGGATGCTCTGGGTGCTTTGCTTGGGACTGTGTTGTGAATTGCACACTCATGAATCCTCATCTTCTGCACTGCAAAATGCATCCTACATTTTAAACTTAATAAAGCAAATATCTGTTGACAGGGAATGAGAAGCTAATGCCAGGTAGAGCCAGCAAGAGAGACAAATGTAGGGATGTGCACACAGAAAACACCCAGGCAGCTGCCAAGCACGCCGGGATCGATTCTGCTGGCAGCTTTGCACGGAGCCTCCAGCAGCACCAGCGCCTGCCAAGAGCTCCCAGCCATCCAGGCTGGGCTGCCCTGCAACAGGCTCTCCTCAGCATCCTCCTCTGGCACTGCAGCTGGGATTAACAGCCCAGCCAGGCTAGGCCAGGGGCCTCTTGATGTATTTGGTATTTTAGAACAAAGCCATCATTCTCCAGGGCACTTGAATGCGCCGTAATGAACCGAAATAAGGCAGAAAGTAAAGGCTGGGAGATACAGGCACACTGCTGGAAAGCAGTCATTAAAAATAATGAGCAGCCTTTCACTTCCTTCTTTTTATTAACTTTCTGCAGAGGACAACCTGGCACTTTATTTTTAACACAGTCTCCACTTTACTAATATCTGTCAGACAGATGGCTAATTTTTTTTTCCACAACGTGCTCCAAAATATTAAGAAAAGAGGGGAAGGGAAGGGAAGGGAAGGGAAGGGAAGGGAAGGGAATGGAAGGGAAGGGAAGGGAAGGGAAGGGAAGGGAAGGGAAAAGGAGACCTGAGCTTCCCCCTCCCAATTTCTTCTTCTCTATATACCTCAGATGGCTTCTTTTGCAATAACCTCTCTGAATTCAGCAACTCCTGCTACACTTTGTGGCAATCACATGAAAAGCAATGCAAAAAGATGCCACACCCAGCAGCATTTGAAGCATGTGTCTATTAACCACCAGTAACAATTAGTGAAAATTTGAATGAATGAAGTTTTGCAATCTCTTCCTTGGGACAGAGGCATGTCTGTAGCCACAGACAGAGCCCTGGCTTCCTGACTGGGTCCTGGTGAGTGAGTCCTGCTCTGCAGAGCAGAGCTGAAGCAGGCAATGGCATCCACCAACATTGCATGGCTTGGGTTGAAGTGGTTGCTCAGCCACAACTCCACAGCCCTTAGAAAGGTCAGAGCATCAGAAACCAAGCTGTTAATTGCTCTAGCAGCTCTGTCTTCTCCTATAACCACAGAAACCTTCAGCCCTAGCTTGGAGCCATGGATTCAGGTCCTGACCCCATTCCCTGGACCAGCATACTTGGGCTCCTCTGCCCCTGCCAGCTGCCCACCCAGGCTCGTAGCCCTGGGCAGACCCTGAGGCACCAAGTGCACTGAAGGTGAAGCTTAGCAGCAAGCAATGCTAGAACATTCCATTGCTGTAATCTGACATGTGGCTCAAATCATTGCTCTAGATCTAAAGAGCTGATGAGTAGGATTTAGACTTCTAATTTGCACTTGCAATTTGTCTTTGTTGCAGCTTTAAACTGGGGTGGTAATTTATTACTGCAATTCTACCATCCTGCCCAAGGCCTCCTGGAATCCTAAAAAACAAAGCCTCTCCCCAGGCCCCCTTGGGTAAGATTTGTCCCTGCTGTCCCTTTAGATGGGTTCTTAATTTCTGCACTCACACACAGAATTCTGTGCTTGGATCACAAAAAAATCTGCCGTGAGGCCAGAAATTAATATTTCAGAAATGTGTAAGATAAACTGAATGAAACATCAAAATGAATAAGCAACATATTTGCATCAGGCTTGAGAAGGGGGTGGGTGGGAAGGCAGAGGGATCTTGCTGAAGATAGACAGCAATATCACACAGCCCTGAATCACCTGCTGGCTACAGCCTGAAATGCTGTGAAAGCCTCAGAGGGAGAGCAAAAGGAGCCATGAGGAGCATTTGAGGGCTCTCCTGGTCTGCTCAAACAGGATCAACCCCATGCAGAGCCTCCCATTGAATTTCGCTTCCGAGGACGGCACCCTGCAGCCACAGGGGCCCAAATCATCCTTTACAAACACCTCCACAAGCTGCTGCATGGTGATTTGGGGCCTATGGTACAAAGGTCTTTGTACAGGCATTTTCCTACATGACTGTAGCAAAGCTCCAATAGTTCATGTCAGCCACGTTAGCCAGGGTTTACAGGGCTGTCATGATAACCTAGTGCTGATCCCCGATAAGAGAACAAATATTTAAGTCTGGGTTGGTTGCAAATATTTGCTCTGAGTGGTGCTTCCCAGCTGTAGTTGATAAAATGAGTGCTGCCATTGCTGTCCAGGAAGGTCTGGTGACATTTTCTCGATACCTTCCTGAGGGATATCTCTGTGAGCTTGCAATCCATACTCTGGCTACTTTTACAGCCCCTTCCAGCAGCAGCAGCAGAGTGGACATGCCCATACACTGGCAGCAGGTCTGCATTTAGATCAGGTGTTGAATTTCCTAAGTCAAATATTTTTAGAATTTCCTATTTGTGTCAGTGTTTATACGTACAGCTACGTGTAAAGATATACCTGTCCTGGTTGGGGCTGAATCAAATTTTTTAAAAATCTTTAACTTTTTGTGAGCAGTATGAAACAGCACAGCCTTTGTTTTAGTCAGTTCACTACAGAGGCCAGAGGAAATTCAGTTAAGAGAAAAATATTCCTTGTGCTTATGTATCATCATGTATTAATCGTCCTCCTCCTGTTCCACAAATTGCTCAGGGCTGTACTGGTATACAAGGTACACATCAGCTGAGGATTTGTTTTTGAAATCCCTTTTGGGTTTGCACTCCAGCGGGGCCTGTGCCAGAGACTATCTCTGACAGCTCAGAAAAGATATGAACTGTAATTGATTGTGCCCCTGAGAGCTTTTCTTCCTGTTTGTCTGTGTGTGTGCATGAGAGAGAGAGGGAGAGGGAGAGAGAGACTGTCTTTTATCCTCTGCCAAAAGTGGCTTTAATCCAGCACTGAGCTTTTCTTCTTCACTCATGTTCTGAAATGCTCAGCATTATGTGTTTTCAGGGTGGGATCAGAAAAAGGCAGCTTTCAGAGAACATCTTGCTCCAGAAATTTCAGAAAAACCCTTTTTTTTTAGTTGAGAGGCAAGGGAAGCAGCAGCAGTGATGACAGAGCTCCTTTTTGAAGACATGGAGAGAATGGCATTGCCACACCATGCTAGCCTCTGCCATGCTGAAGGACTCTGCCAGCAGAGCACTGCCAGACCCTGCCAGGGCAGCTAGAGGGGACACAGCTTGTCCCTTCTCTGCTTCTTACATCCCCTTCCCCTGCCCAAGGTCCTGTCCTGCTGCCTGGGATGCTGTGGCGTGGAGGACTGGGTTTCACATCCAGTCTGCAGCCAGTGAGGACAAGGTTGCTCCTTTCCCCAAGCTCTGACACAAGGTGGAAGGACATGAACCACTTTCTCTGCTGCTGCATCATCAGCCCACTTAATGCCTGTAAATCAGAATCATAGATTCATAGGACATCCCAGGCTGGAAGGAACCTGAAATGATCATTTGATTCAACATTTAGTGGGAAAGGGAGATTATAGATGTAAGTAGCACCCTGATAAATCATATACTGAGGTTCTCTAATGACAGTTCTCTACCACATCCTGGAGAGGTCATTCCAATAAATGATTGCTCTCACTGAAATAATTCTTTCTGCATACCCAGATGAAACATCTCAGTGCCACTTGTACCTGGTGTCCCTTGTCTCCCTATGTGGCTCCTTGTGAAGAGAGAGACTCCATCCTCTTTGTAGCTGCCTTTTAAATGCTGGAAGGTTATGGAGCTGCTCCTTCTGGAAGACATTCCAAAGAACTTAAAAGATGGGAAATGTTTGGGAACAGCCAGAGTGGAGTGAGTGATGAACAGCCTGGTTGGTAATGCTCTGTACTGAGGTGATTGGGAATCAGGCAGGGGGAGAGCAGGACCTGCAGTTTTCTTAGATTAAAGCAAGGCTTTCTACAGCATCCTTGGAGCCAAACTGGTGAGGCATGGGCAAGGCCCTTCAAGTGCAGGATATGTGGAAATTGATTCATTGGATGCTGACCAGCAGGGTTTGTTTGGTCCAGAGAAGAGATGTCTTTGGAGGGACCTTATTCCTGTCTGCAAAAATTTAATGGAGTCATAGAGAAGAAGAACCCATATTCTATTTGGAAGTGTGTAAGGCAGCGGACATAAATTGCAATACAGCAAATTCCAATTAGATAGCAAGACAGAAATTTTTTCCTCAGTTGAGGATAGTCAAACACTGGTAGAGGGTTCCCAGAGACTGTGAAATCTCCATTGTTGAAGATATTCAAAACTTAAATATCCAATTGGATCCTGAGCAACCTGATCTACTTGGCCTTCTAGCTGGAAAGCCAGCTAGGAACAAAAAGGACTCTGCATTTTGTGTGGTATTTTTCATTCACATCTTAATTATTTCCCCCCTTCATTCTTGTATAGGGCCAAGAAGTAGCCCCTGTGGGGCCTGATTTTAAAAAAGAGTCATCTGTGGGTGTTTTCTCTTCTACAGTTACATTTCCCTTTCTTCTGCTAATGAAAAATCCCACAATGATTGTATTAAATGTTCTTAAAGAAGTCTAAAAACTTTACAATCTTAAACATTTATAATCTTAAACCTTTATAATCTTAAAACCTTTATTAACCTACCTTATTTTGCTAAACCTTCTGTGTTAAAATAGCTTGAAAGATGATTCTGTGTGAGCCTGATGAACTGTTTTCCATAAAGCCAGATCAAGTGGCATGGTTGATAGCACTGAGTTGCAAAGAGAACTTTTCATCAGTAACTGATGTTTTGCCCAGGATTGATGGCAAGCCCAGAAGCCTGCTTTCAGATCACTGTATTTACGCCTTTAAAATAATGGCACACATTAAGGTCTTTCTTACAGGCCTCTGGAAATGTAAGCCAAAACTTTCCCAGCTAGATGCCAAAGCCTGCACATTTAAATAATGTTTGCAAAGACCATGAGAATGGCAGATGCTTAAAAATAGGGCATGTTTATTTATGTGTTGAACATGGGTTTAGGCATCTAGCTTCTTATATGAAAATTACACAAGTGCGAATAGCCCACTTCCAGACAAGCCTGGTTATGCTTGTGATCATCTTTGCTCCTATGCAAAAACATGCTAAAAGTGGGTGTGGACAGCAGGAACTCATGCAGCATGGTTGTGCCAGCAGGGGAGGGCAAGATTTCCTCCACCATCAGGTTTCAAATGCATCAAATAACAGCAGAGGTGTGGAACATACAACGGGGGGGTCGATGCACCTGCGGGGGAATTTGCCACGGAGCACATATGAGATGGAGATTATTGACATTTGAAGAAAGAGATACGGAGATGCAGGGAGAGGGAGGGAGAAAAACCCTTAAAATTAGATTTAAAATGGGAAAATGATAAGTCCTGCCAAGTCCTACTATGGTACTGCTGCTGAGGACAGGGCTGTCCCCAGGTTTAAACCACTGCACTCGCTGCCACTTACACTGCCATCAAAGTGTGCTTTTCCAACTGGCTGCATTCCATCTCCCAGTCCAGGAGTTACATACTGCTAAAAAAAAAAATCTGACTGAAACTCATAGGTACTGTTAAAAATCATATCACAATCAGCCTGTGTTGGTTGTGGCCAAAATCCATAGGAAAGAAATTCACAGCAAAAGTCTTTGCAGTGCAGAGGGTGGGAGGTGAGAGTTTGGAGGCGATCTAAGTACACGCCTCAGCAGGGATGATTTTCCTGCACGGGCTCACATGGGTGCATCATGTCTGATAGTCAAACAAGCTTGTTTGGAACAAGCTGAGCCTCTCTGCACACCCTGTTTTATCACAAAAGCTTTGATTCCTGCATGCATAAATAATTTTAAAGTAGTACTTCTGGCCAGAAATGGAATATATTTAGAGACCAAGTTCATACTTAAATCACTGAGAATTAGATGACTGAATACCTTTGAAAATCTGGTCATGTGGCTTGCAAGTCACTGAAATGCCTCTGTAAGTCTCAGCCAAAGGATTATTCTGGTCTTGTCACCTACTGATAGAAACTCACAGGTACAGCTGGGAATGCACTTTCCTCACAATCTTTTTCAGGTACCTGAAGGGCTGGAGTCGTTCAGTCTGTTAAACTCAGCTCCCACCTTGACCAAAATAAAGAGCTGGTATTTACATTGTACCTTGAGAATGTAATTTTTATTGTTTCTAAAACAGTAGGACCCTGAGAAACAACTGTTTCTAGTACTGGACAATACTGTCACTCTTCAAAGACCAGCAGTTTATAATGTGGAATACTTTCTCCATCTCTAGTACCCAGTCTGAGGGCACAACTACCAAGAGGCAAATTCTGCAGTTCAGGTCCCATTCAGGTTCCTCTGCTTGTTTGCCCAAAGAAGCAACTATCCCAAACTGACCATAGTTAAATATAAAGTCTAATAAAATATTTTGGGACTAAGTGTAAGGGAGAGTGTTACCACCCTCCCTAGCACCTGACTTCTTGTAGCACTTCACTTCTTCCCCACAGTATTTGTTCCTGGTCTTGTCTCTGGAGAGCACTGCTCTTCAGTGGCTACCTTTCTTATGCCTAATGTACCGTGCCACTTTTTCATGCTTAATTCAGAAATGAAGGAATTTATTGATCAAAACAAATTTATTGACCTCACACACACAAAAAAAAAAATCATTGGAGGGGGTGGGAGGGCGGGCAGGGGGAGGGAAAGGAAGCAGTCTGGCAAAGGGACGGATCAGAAGAAAATCAGAAGAAATAAAAGTTTTCCCTCTCCAGCATCCAGGGAACTTGTAATTCCTAATGTGGAAGGACTGAAACTTGCTATGTAGTCCTGAAAGTAATTTAAAAAACAATCAACAAAGCACTTAAAAACAATGAAATCTGCCAAATGAGAAACCCATTAAAAATGCCGAAAATATATTATATAAATGGGCTTTAATGCATCTGCATGGTAAGAAAATATTTGGAGTCGCTAAGACTGTACAGAGCACAAATCAAAATGATGTGTTATTAGAATTGTTTTGTCACCATCTTGTGGGACATTAGGGTAACATCTGGCTGGCTCCTGATTTCAGTTTGTGGGTTCAATGAGTGCTGAAGAAAATGGTGAGAAAGTGACTGCTCTAATATTACACTGGTGTTTTATAAGCACACCATGCTGCAAAACTTCAGATCACTTCAAGTGCACTTTAGGGCTCCTGCAGCTTTATTGTGCTGCTGAGCAAACTTTCCAATTTGCAGGTCAAATAATTCTCTCAAAGGGAGTATGCAGATCCTTATAAAAGTTAGCATAATAAAGGGGGGAGAGAAATCAGATTGCTAATGTAAACAGCTATGTCTTCTCAGAGAATGTCTCTGTTTCAGCCATCTGATTTCAAATGGTTTCCTTAAGCCCTAATTTATTACTTCAAATTCAGAAACTGTGCCTAGTCTGAAGATGCTTGAGAAATATGCTCTCTCTCTCCATTGGTCCAAGCAGTTGCTGTCTGATGCAGACTTTTCTGGGTAAATGTGAACCAGATGTTTCCCAATCCTAATTTGTGAACTTCTGCCCCAGGTTTCTATGCTGAGGCAGTGCAAGAGAGCTGCTCAGCAGTAAAGGGCTATCTGGGTAAGTGTGCTGTTCCAGACACCCTTCAGTGTTGCAGCACTTTTCTTCTTGTGCTTGGCCACCAAAACACAAATCTCTCTCTTTTTAGGGCCACTGAACAGCATCCAGCATAGCAAAATACATTTGTAGTGGGCAAACACACCATACTGCGTGTTTCTAGGAGAGGTGCCAAGCCTGTGTGGGCTCATTATGGCAATCTCTCTGTGCCAGCTCTGCCCATGGAAACCACCTCACAGGCTGCTGCTGCTGTGATAGCCAAGGACATCATATCTGAGAGGTCTGTGGTAGAGAAATCTGGAGTCAGATCATATTTCCCAACTATTAATAAAACTTCCCTCGAAATAAAAGTAGAAGATCTGGCATCACTTTGTGTTATTCAAAACCATGAAATCCCCTTCTCCCACAGTCTGCCAGAGTCTTCTGCAACTTCTTAAAAATTTGAGATGTTTTCATCAAGTGAGCATCGTCTCCCTTCAAAATGCACCAAGGAAATTTAGTGTTCCAATTTAGCATTGCTGTTTATGAGAAGAGGGAAGGCTGATATTGACCCAGTACAGCACCATGCATTGGAAATATATTAGCAAGAGTTTATTCACTGCATTTACCCCACCTTTGCAGCAAATGTTTCTAGGAATGATGCTCTGGGGCCAAGGTGAAGCATTTAAGCTGTATGTGAGAGGAACAAGGAGAATCTCTTTGCTGTCAGCCTCAGCCTCAGGTCCCTTCAGGGCCACCAAATGAAACAGAGCTGGGACATTAGGTGACCTCTATCTTTCTGGCTCTGGCATTAAATTATTGACACATTTCTTGGTGTTATTTTGGTCTCTAATGTTCTGTGGACTGTGTGTGGGTGCATTTTGGAGCAGCATGTGCCAGAGGCCCCCTGCAGCAAGCAGGGACCCTGGAGTAGGTATAGATTTATACCTATAGACATATGGAGATGAACTATGTGTGCTGTGTTGTGCTACTGCTTAGTAGGGCAGATGAGGCCATCCATGTAGGCAAGAGTTGAGTTGATGCCTCACAAGACCTGTTCAATATTTCTTGTCTGCACTGAGTCACATTTTCTTGTTAAGAAGCACCTTTGGTCCTAAATGCAGCTATGCAGAGAGCTGGAATGGGAAATCATCAGATCATTTCCTAGATTTTAACAGCATATTACCTTATGTCTTTCATTGCTCAGTGTTTTACAGCCCCCCTGTCCCAAAGCCTCTGGGTATATAAAATAGACCACTGATGTCAGATGGAGCATCTTGTTATTAAAGTAAAATTACTTGTAAAATTTGTCACACATAATAAATATTACAAGCAGTCTAGGATCCTAAACCACCCAACTTGAGATTTGAAGAAGGCATCTTTCATGTTTGATGTGCCTTTCTCTTCCCAATGAGCTGGCAGGCTGCTGGCTCCTGGCCTTCAGCAGGTCTGTCCTGCCTCCCACCTCACGGCCAAGCCCTCATGATGACAAAGAATCAGCGCATTATCACTGGAGAAAGGACAGGGTCACTGAGCTGAGTGAGGATCGCTTCCCAGATGAACAAGCAGGGATTTTATATATGCAAGGGAAATTCTTGGAAATATTCTGTAGTTCAGCAAATGGGATCATGCTTTTTTTTAGGCAGAAGATCTAGATTTGAGACTGTCATCTGCTAGTTGAAACTATATAGGGATGACAACCTGTCTTCTGCATGCCAAGAGGTCTTTTATTGTCCTCATATTTATTATTCTGGTATCTTTAGCACATACTTGGCATAGCACTGATCACATCATTTAGCTTTGGCTCGTATGGTAAAGGCAGCGTGAAGTAGCAGCACAGTATGCAGTTAGATCTTTAAAGCAAAATGTGCCCTCAGATTCGCATGAAATTTCTGCTTTCAAAGCAAGTGATTCTTGTGTAGCTATGGGGAATTTAACTGGCAACATTTCAAATAAGACAGAAGTTTCAAATAGCAACTCCTGATGAAAAAATACCACAGGAGTAACTGTGTTACAACATTTATCCTGTATTTCTCTCGGCAATAGCACATTTTGAAAAATAACAATTCTGAAAAATAACCACATGCTTTGTCCTGAACAAAATGCTAGAGGAAGGTATATGGCTGGGAAAAAACATCCAAAAAAACCCCAGAGCCTGAGGTCTCAAGCATGGGGAACTGGATCCTCATGGAGGATCTGTGCACCAGGGCAGACTTACATGGGTATTACCGGGGCTCAGTGAAGGGCTGAAGTGTGGCTGCTGTGGTGACTTGTGGAATCAGAACCAGAAGTCTTTTCTTGCACTGAAGAATGGTCATACCAATTCACATGCATTTTTTGTAATGTACCATGTTACTAAGAAACCTGAACAATTTTGCCAGGCTGGTACTCATGCTGAGCTGGCTTAGGCCTTTTGATATAGAAGATGCCACTGGCTTGATCAAGAATGTAAATGTGGGTATGGGTAAAAATATGTAAATACTAAAATAGCTGGTTGCTTGAATGTGTCTTTCTAGGGCAATATCATTAAAATAAGAGACCTCACTTTTTTCAGGGAGTAAAGCAGAAAGAAAAAATTTTTAAGAACTGATGTCTCCAGAAGAGTTATATTTTGGTTAGAAAAGTAAAGCACACTCGAGAGGTATGAAATAATGTTTGCAGCATACAGAACAAAACAGAGAGAAAAAGTCACTGAGCAGTGCAAAATTGCCTGTAGATACAATTTTTTAATTAAAATTTTATGGTTCTGACAGCTTATATATAATTTAATATGGCAGCAAAAAAACAACGCTGGTAACAATGGTGAGGAGATTGCTTGCATAGGGGCTAGGAAGCTTTTCAGGCAGCCAGAAGCACATTTCCTTATCAAAGTCCCCTCTCTCCCTCTGCTTAAGCAGGGTGTAAGTGACTGCTGGAAACAGTGCTCCACTCTCCACTTGCTCTGCTGCTTGGGAAATCCTCTGAACATTGAATTTCATATGAGGCAATGCTGTCGACAGCTGGTCAGACAAACACATTGCAGGAGGCTAAGCTTCCAGCCCAAAGAGTTTCTCCCATTTTCATGCCTGCCTATCTGCATTCTCCAGAGACCTGTCTCAAAATAATCTCTCAGTAAATATTTGGCAGCATGATACCAAAAATTCACTTGTCCACAAAAGAAAAGCAGCAATGACTCTAATCCTGCCACGGAAGAGAGGATTCTAGAAGCACAATAATGCCATTCTTCGCTGTGCACTTTCTGGTCCTGCCTTTATATCAGCTTACAGGTTGTGTGGTTTCCCTTTGAGGTAACAACTATGAATTTAGTTCTTTTCCCTTGTCTCTCAGCAGTTAGAAGTGGGAATTCAGCTAAGGAACTGGAGACACACTTTTCTGGCAAAGGTAGTAATAAACCCAAGACAGAAAACAATAATTGAAGGGCAAAAGAATTCTTCGTTAAATACCCTGTAAACCCTGATGAAAGGGGCTACTGGTGGCAGCCTTCTTAGGCCTGTCTGATTTGCAGAGCTTCCAGGAATACAAACACTACCAGGGTTGCTCTTTTCTTTACTGAGGTGTATAATAAATGCTTTTGCAACAAGCTTTTCTGCAAGATGTTTTAAATACAAAACACTAAAAAGAAACTTTCTGCTCTGTGGATTTACAAGCACAAATTTCAATTTGTGTTCTGTGCAACCACATTATTAATTATTCCATCTTCCAAAAGTAAATTCAAAAGCTCATGGACAATGATGAACTGACCATGAATGTCATTACCATGGTCAGTAAATGACTGCCAGAGACAGCTGAAGTGCAAAACAGGATTTCATCCTACAAGGTGTAAATATATGCTGCCGCTATGAATCACTCCAGTCTTCTGCAAATAGAAAATTCATGAGCTCTCCTTGAATGCTTCTTGCTTCTGTAAACCAGACTGCAAAATAAGCCCATACAGTTATTTCAAAAAAAGCCTTTCAGTATTCATAAATGAGGAGTTTTTCTTTCCAAAACAAAATAGTAATGATGAGCAAGACAGAAAAAGCTTGGTTTATTTCAGTTCTTTAGAGAGAGTCATTTGTTACAATTTACAGCTCAGATTCTCCATGTTGCATGCTTTGTTTAATTATGCAAATAAAATTTGAAAAACATATGTGGACAAGAAAGTTTTGTTGCAGGAACAGAGATAAAACACACACACAGATTAAAGAGGGAAACATTTGTTTATTGAAAAGGAAAAGGTTCTGGATGGCAGCACAGAGTCAGACATGAGACAGATGAATGCATGCACAGCTGTTCGTGTTTAAAGGCAGAATATAGACATAAATACAGTTAGATCTTTGCTCTGCTCTGGTGCTACAGTGTTTTTATACAATCAACTCAAAGGAATATCTATCATAACTGAACACAAGGAGAAATTTATCAGAAACAGAGCACAGATTGCTTCTTTAAAGCTAGGATAAACAAAGCCCAGAAAATCCTCTCAACCTACAGTATTGCAAAATAAACTTAACTGTGCAAAAGCAAACCACCTTCTGTGGATGGCAATATTAAATGTCAGATCCAACTCCAAGTCAGATATCTTGTATTTCTATTTGAACAAAATGCAGGTAGTTTACCCCCACTATCACGGTTCTGCTCTGTCTCAAGGAAAGCCAGTACTGTGAAATAGGAATGCCCTTTACAAGCAGTATTTTTTTCTATGATCTATAAAGCTTATTTTCAAACCAGAAAGAGAGAGGGCCTCCCTCCATGTTTTAATGATTAGATTATGATTAGTGAGACCATCCTGAAAAATCATAAATGTTCAGGAAATGATGGTCAAATACCATAGGAGAACAAAACAGGCCACACAAGAGAGACCATAAGAAGGTCTATAGATACAAATACTCCTCCAGAGTTGCCACTTTCTAGCCTTTAAAGGACATTTTTCATATTGGTTCTGCCATGGTGACCTCCACTCATACTTTTCTGCATCAAGGAAGATACCATGTAACTGTTCAAGGCATTTAAGTGCAGCCTTTAGTACTTCATGCTTCAATTTCTACAAAAGTAGAAATATGGAAGTCTATCATATAATGAAAATTAATTATTGAAGAATGCTTTGACAGGCTTCTTTGGTGTGCAGTAGGAAATTGTTCAATTTATAAATAAGGCCAACATGGATTTACTGTCAACACAGATTAACTGCCAACATGGATTACTTTGAAATCTCAGTTGTGATGTTTATATATGATGCTTATTTTAATGTTCCTTATTTAAATATTCAGTTATCTTACTTCAAAGTTATTTATGTAAATAGTTTTCCTTTATATTTTTTAAGTTAAAGTGAAAATACTACAGCATATTTCTGACCCACTTATAATTCAAGTTCAATTTTGATAGCCGCAGAACATCAACTTTCACATATCTATTTGTTTCTTTATGGAAACTGTGAAAACAACCCCACATACTCCTTCCTAATCTTATTTAAAGCTTTGCAAGTTGAAGAAAGTGCTTGCAAGATAGTAGTGTTTTATTAATATTCTGAATTTTCCAAGAATCTCATGTTTTACTGCAATAAAAATGCAAAGACACAAAGCCCCTTCCCTGCTACATGGAACTGTCTTTTCAAACAGCCGACAAAACACAGAAGTTACACTGTACATATTTCAGGTTACAGAAGTGGAAGAAAACCCCAAACATTTCCTTCATCTTGTCAAGTGTGTCTTGGATATTACAGCCTTTAAGTTAGATAAGAAAACCCACGACTGTCCACCAGAAGCCTGCATGTGCTGAAATCACTCAGTCACAGCTCTGCCCACGAATGTCAGATTGACTGTACAACACCCATGTTCCAGATCAAACACCTGGGCACATCCTGCTTCTCTGCAGAGGGAGAGTGGCACAACAGACCAGGAAGAATTTTGCTAGAACAGACAACTCTTGGTGTACCCAGAGCCAAAGTTTCCATCTCCTCTGCCTCCTCCCACATATAACCTTTGGGGAAATACAAGAAGAAGACATCTAGAAGATGAATTCATCAAGAGAAGTCACAGGTACTGTCACACATCAAGTGACATTTTGTTAGAGAAATGTGAGAAAAAAGGTTTTTCATACCTAGTCCCTTTTTGGCACTTAATATTCAGATAAGCATTAAATATGTGTGTGTACACAGACAGGTAAGTTAAGCGCACACACACAGCCAAGTGCAGTTCTGTCACCTAATGTGTAATGCTGCCATTGATGGGATTGAAAAGATCCTAGAAGCCATCTAACAAAGCATTGTTACAATCCTCTTTAGCTATTACAATTTATTTTTTTTTTCTCTATGGAATAGTGATAGGGCAGTTAAGCATTTCATTCCTCAGCATGACCCCAAGCAGGAGAGCCGTGTGACTGTGACAGCCAAGGGCAGCTCAGCACATGCAGAGCCCACAGCTCTGCCATGGAGCACCCTGCCCTTCTGGAAAGCACCTTGGCTGCCCAGTGGGATGGAAATTCAGAGCAATTTCAATTAAAGCATATGGAAACATCTTACTGCAAGTACAACCCATCATCCTCTTTTTTGTTTGCATGGCCTCCTAACATGTCATCAAATCATCATCAAATCTCCAGTTTCTTCAGAGCTGATCATTAGGCTTACGTCTTTCTTAAATTGCACTCAGGACAAAAAGTTAGAAACTTGAAACTGGGATGACTGATTGAGCCCTTTTTCCTCAAAAAAAGAAAAAAAATCTTACACAGGGAAGTCACAAAATGTCAAAACATAAGGATTACTTTTTCCCTGCAGTAGGCTGAAACTCTAAATCAAGGGTATAATAAAGAAAAGATGCAAAAATCTACAATACAATATAGTGCTGTTCTATGCAAAAGTTGGACCATATGATATCCTAGAAGTATAGAAAATACATTTTTACTCAAAAATACATTTTACTATCCAAGAAAAACATGATATATTGAATACTGCATTAAAAGTCACTTTGTTTGGCAGTGGATTCACAGAGTGACTTTGTGGCAGCAGAGCTGAACGCTTTGTAGCCTTTAGATGAGCTGAAAAGAAAAAAGCCCTCTTGGGGACAGAGGCAAACTGCAGTTGCCCTTCTGCCAAAGCAGCAGGCAAGGGACCATGCTATAAAAGCTGGAGATAGCACAAAGAGATGAAAACTATTTCAGATTTCTACATTATTTCAGTTAAAACTTACAAGGCAACCCCCCCACAAAAATATAGCTAATCATGGGAGGATAACTGGAAAGAGCAGACAGACATGGAGTTCTTCCCTCTCAAGCAGGAGTTGCTTCAATATAAATTATTCCTGTAACTATAACCTCCAGTTATTCCAGTACATGTCAATAGATACCACTGTAGAGGAGCATTAAGAATGCAATTGTTCTGCAAATTATCTTATTTCAGCCTAAAGAAGCTGAAATGTTTTTGCAACATTTGGTACTTAGAGTACAATACCAAAAAGAACCCAAACAAAAGTACCCTGGTACCATTCACACAAGCATATTTATTATATAAATATTTCATAAATTACAAGATTTTAATTGCAAATGTAAACACTTCTTGGAAAATAATGTTTTATAGTCTTATTAATGTTTACAACTATTATAAGGCACATAGTGCAAAAATACATTTCTGATGCAGAGATCACAAATAATTACCTACATGTGTTATCTTAAAAGAAGCTGGATACACTTCTGTGGTACAGTATTGTTTTTAATTAATAAATATTGCTAATTCATGGCTAACTTTTGTGGATAAAAATGTAATATAGCTGCCACTTGATCTACCAATTATACTGGCTTGCAAAATAAATATTTGGTTTACAAAATATGTATGGTCAGAAAAAACATGTATAGTTATTTGGTACATTATAATTATCTGGTACAATAATATACATTATTATGCTGGTAGAAAATTTTATTCTGAATACCTGAGAGTTGGCCCTAAAACACATTATCTGTATATGCATATATTTCTACAGTTCTGGATTGTAAGAAAATACAAACCAACAAATCAAAGAGCTAGATCATCTTTTAAACCTTGTAACTCTTCTTTAAACAGCAGATGTTAGAACTGTATTTACAGACATTGAAAAACCAAACTGAGTCAAAGATGGACACCAAAACCACAGCGGGTGTTGCCTCCATTCAGATTTTTCACTAAGGTTATTGAAAATGATGCTGAATCAGGCTTTGAAGGATGCACACTACTGCACTTTACTAATGTGCCACTGGCCAGGGTAAAGAAGTAAGGTGGGTATGGAAAGTGTTTAAGCAAATACATATTTGTGCAATTATACACAAGATCCCACGGTAAACAGAATGCACTGCTTTCACAGTATACTTGGATGAGAGGCAGCGATTTAAAATCAGGTTTTGAAGCAATTTGTTTCCATATTTTCTTTTCCTGTAACCACAGTAAACCTAAGACCTGATGTTTAACATGTGCTATAGAGACTACAGAGGTTAAACCACACTTCTCAGTATTCTGCTAGGATTTGAGCACCACAAAGAATATAATGAAAGGGATGAGGAAAAATGCTTTCACTGACAGAGAAACACACAGATCTATAAAACTATCTCAAGCATTTTGGCTATGTACTTTCCAGCTGTAAGTTATTGACAGATAAACCCTACAAGTTTGCATAAAATTGGAAGTATTGAAATTACCCATCTCTTTATATAGCAGTAAAACTTTCGATTCTATATTTTAGCACAATCTGTCATAAAAGATCAGTAGAGGATAAATTTTTCTGAATACTGCATAAAGAATTATACTGGTAAGTTACAGGCAAAGAATTACAATTATGGTAAAATTTAGAGTGTTACCCATGGAAGTAATCCCAGTGCAATTTACTTGTTAGTACATACTGTACTTTGAATAAATGCTTCTCCTGTAAAACCTGAAGGTCTCTGATTGTGATTTATGCACTTGCTAGCCCATAAACAGATAATAAAACCTTGAGTTAATCCTGAAGAAAACAGGAATTCTTATTAGTGAACGTTACAGTAATGATCACTACAGACATGAAACAATTACAATATACACATATAGAGCACCTACAATTTGAGCCTAAATGGCAAATGTCTCTGCTTTGATGCTCCTAGTACATCAGAGTTCTCACTGTACTTGAAGTTGGAGACCAATAATTGTGTTAGGAACACATTTTCCACAAAATCCTCCACATCTTCCATATATTTTAGTACCATCCTAGGAATTAGACAAAGAGAAGAGTCAATCAAGAAAAGTGATTGAAATCACAGTTGCATAAAAGGCTTCTCGAGGTTTGCACACAACAGACCTTTTGACAAATCATACCTGGAAACACTAAATCAAGAGACAGCAGCATTAGCAAAACAGGAACAGAGATCCTTTATCCTTTACTACCACTCTACACCTTGTTCCCAGCTCTCCACCATTCCCAGGCTTACCATCCAATGTTGTCTTAAACCAGGCACACTTACTGTTCTTGTTTAACTGGTCTTTTGGTTTTCCATGCTAATAAAGATCAGAGTAAGAAAAAAAAAGGATAATCTGTAGTAGGATGATCTTGAACAAAATATGGAGGCTTAGGTATTGTGTTTGGGTATTTTTTTAGAAGCATCTTAAAGCCTCTAATAAACCCAATTAATACAATAACCTCTTAAAATCAGTTAAGTGAAGGGTAGGCAGGGGGTGCTGATCTGATTTAGATGCTGGACAGTGTGATTAAACATTGTTGAAGAAAACTTAAATGGGTCAGAGACCTTGAATGCTACTTCTGATTCACAAAAATCACTGCAGCTTTCACTACAGCCAACACTTGCACCTCTTGTCCAAGCTGTAAGAGCAGGTGAAGGACAACAGCATTGACTCACGTGGGATTTGTGTATGTCAGCAGTGGCATAGTTGCCCTGAGCAATCCATCTCACTGTACTGGATAATCTCAGACCTGTACCAGCCAAGTTAATGCTGAACTGGCCCTAGGGAAAAAAAAAAGGTAAAAAAATTACAGACCTGATAAACAGGGTTCAAAACACTAAAAAACTTTATATTGGCATATTTGCACATATTGCTTGGGATATGTCTAAACATGAAGTACTCAAAGGTGTGTACAAAATATGGGCTGGATATGCTGCCTTAGCCCCTTTCTATGGACATTCACAACACAAAACCAAGTTGTTCTGCAATAAGCACCAGCTGTGCATCAGCTGATCTGTAGCATCTGAGTATGAAGACAAAACTAACATCTGACAACTGAAATTATTTTTGCCCTTCTACAAATGAAATTTTAATTTACAAAAAGTACAGACTTTCAAAAGCAAGAATGAAGCTGGTTTTCTTGAATGACTATTTTTTTTTAAGTTCCTGAATTTTTTGGAAATAACTTGATCAAAACACACTGCTGCCTGTAAAGACGAATCACTTGGACATCTAATTTTCAAATGTTTGCACACTGTAAGATGATGTAAGCATCATCATCTTATCATGTTCCATTGCTTTTTCAGTATAATAGATAACACAACTGAACAAGTACATAAGTGAATGTTAAAATAAATATTTTTAAGTGGAATGTTTTGCAATATAAACCATTCACAACAGATATAGAAGCTATTGATTCTAAAACATTTTCCTACACAAATATAGACTCTCAAAACTAGCTTCAGTCAGTTCCTATGAGAATAGGAAATATATTAAAAATAACAAATTGCACTACCTTGGTAAACAAACTGGGATACAGAAAATTATTAAATTGCATTCACAGAGAAGTGCAATTTGTTACAAAGAAGTACTGCCCCCACAAAGAGCCTAATGATTAGTTCAGGCAGCACTACAATCAGAAAACTGCACACCTCTGCATTATTCACTGAAAGCCTGGATTTCTGTATTCAGACCTAGTAATTTTTTATTGCAAATGGTAGCTTCTGTGTTTTATTGCTTAATAATGTCATACATATATAAATATATATAGCTTTTATTATAATGATTCATTTAAATTCTGTTGCAAAAATTCAGTTATATTGCTCAGCGTGGCAGATTTATTTTGAGAGCACTTCTATGTAAAGATGCTGTGCTTATAGCACTCATGTAACTCGAGATGAGCTAATAAAAACTCATATGGATAGGGTAGGATGTTCTTCAACTGTCCTCAAAGTGAAAGACTTCCATTTAATGAAGGAGGAAATTCATACAAATGGTATGGACTGATTTCCATAATTAACAGTCCCAGAGTAACTTTCACAGTGACATCATTTTGCAAAAATAAATGAGAAACGCTATTACAATTACAGCTCAATAGCTGTCTGATGTATCATGCAGCATGTGCAAGATTTAAGGACTAAAACCACAGGAATGGAAACCTTTTGACTGCATCAAAAGTGGCAGCTTCAGTCAGAACTTTTAGATGGAAATAAATGTGTCAGTGCCAAGCCATGTAAGCAGAATGACCTCCCAACAGAGGCTACACACAGCAGCAAACAGATTTGTATCATGGTGCACCCAAAGCACTTGCAGGTTGAAGGCATCCAACACTGTAATGAACTTCAACTGTTTTCTTATCAGGAATTTAAGTCTGCCATGAATTGCAGTAAATTGCACATGAATTTTCTCTAGCTGCCCTTGGCTGTGCCCACCCACAGCTGGTCCTAAGTTTAGGCAACCAGAAGAGATGGACAACAGTGCAACTTCCAAGCAAGCATGAGGCACTTGGTCTTAATTCCTTTATAACCAGTGAAAAGAAATTCACTTCCAGAGGACAGCTGACCTCATCCTAAATTGTCTAATAGTGTAAGGTAAGCTGAAGTGTTTTCTAAGGAATCCTGTTTCTGCCAGGGGGGCTGCGAAGGTTGACTAGTTGGGCTGTGTCTGCATCATCAAGAAGGGCAAAGCAGTATAAGCAGACCTGTAAAGCAAAAATTGGCCCAGAGAGCCCAAGTCTGTAGACAGTGCACCAATAAGGGATTTATTTTGGACTAACTCTCCCCTAGTCCCAATCCTCAATAGCATTAGAGTATATTAAGATCCCTCCTCTGAAGCTCATTGCTGCCTTTAGCTTAATCCAAAAGGGATCCTGTTCATGTTTTTCCAAACTACTCTGTGATGTGAAACAGCAAACAGAAAACTCGACAATATAGAGATTAATCTAAAAAACACCATCCAATAAAACTAGAACACTAATGTAGACACAACAATGCATGCGGAAATTTTAAAGTAAACTGCTAAAAAAATTTATTTCCTCTGGTAGTCTTCAAAGACATGAAGCGTCAGGAGAGAAACAAAGAAAAGATTAGGAAAATTATGCAGGATTATAGAAAAGTCACTAGAGGAGAACAAAGACTGAGAAAGCATTAGGGGAAACAAAGGATACATCAAATCCAGAGAGAGGCAGAGCAGTACATGAAACACACAGAAAGCTGGAGACACATACATGGAGTCTACAGGGAAAGGGTGTAATAAACAATTTGAGGGAAAAACTGTGAGAGGGGGGATGGTGGAACAGGAGAGAAGAGAGTAAGAAGAAAAATACTTATTAATGTTGTACACTGACCTCACAGAATAGGAGATTGGTTTTGAACCTTACAGATCTAAACAAGTCACACATATTTTTTCCCTCCTCTTATGTAAAACATTTCAAGGGAGCAAGAAACCATAAATACCTGTGGACATCTGGCGGCACTGTAGCAATCTCCAGCTGTAGCAAATGGTACTGCTCTCCCCAGTATAGTCTGAGCAAAAAGAAAATCTGTAGCTAGAAAACAGAAAGTTACTCAACACTAACTGCTGCATTTGAAGTTCAGGGGGAAACAGGGAAAAGTGTGAACATGGGTGTTTTATCTTTTGCATTGTGAGGGGTTTTTTTCTTTGTTGTTCCCTTGGAAAGGAAGGTTGTGTGTTTTGATTTGAGAAACAATGATTTGAATTTTGGTTATTGCACTCCTAGTCCAACCTACAAGGCCAGATTTCTCTCTGAGATGTGAGTGGGTTAGGAGGAAGATGGATGTGCACCTGGACATTGCACCAAGGGAGCTGGGCCAACTTGCCAGCATCAGGCAGGGGCTTAAAGCACTGCAAGACTCCTTGTCCATTTATTTAGTGTCTGCCAAGGTCTGAGAAGGGACTAAGCAGAGCACAGAATCAAAGACTTCCACAGGAAAACAAAATGCTGAATCAAAGACTTCCACAGGAAAACAAAATGCTGTGGATTAAAATAAAATGAAATAATGGGAACAAAACCTTAGAAAATGAAGGCAGTTCACATACAAAATATGAACCTGTGAGATTCATGCCACTTGACCACTTGGGACAAATTTACAAGGTAACTAGTGGTGTTCTTTATTTTTTTATTTTTGACATTGAATTCTTAAATTAAATAAGAATTTTGTTTGCCCCAAGATGGCACAGCTGGATCTGTAAGTGGATCAAAATATATTTTGGCAATTATGACCACATACAATTTCAATAAAATGCTCAAATTGGCCGAAACTAACAAAATGCTTACTTTTAATTTGCATAGATGCCACATCAAATCTTATTTTGCTAAAAATCGTGAAGCCAGCTGCAAGGTAATCATTTCGACAGGCACAGTCTTGCCTTCTGCTTCCATTGAAGGGACATTCATATGGGTTCTGCAACCTAAAGAACAGCAAATATTTAGTTTTCATTTTGAGATTTTTTTCTTAGTATCATAGTGAAAAATAAGTGTACTGCACTATGCCACATAAAAATACTAAACAACCTTTACTGAACAACAAGCTCAGCTTTTAATCTTGGCTTAACTGAAATGCTAATGTGGACCAAAGTCATTTCTACCAAAGTCAAGACAGAAAATAATTATAATCATTTACTACAACTAACGTAATTTCAGGCTGGAAGTATCCATATTTCTGTAGTGTGCTCACATGCCTGGATATTTAAAACAGAAAATCAACAAAAAAAAAATCCTACTCTAATTTCTCACAAAAAGTAAGTATTATTTTATTATCTTACTTTGGAAGGAATAAATGCACTTCATAACATTACAAAACCACTTCTGTACCTGTATCCATATACTTCAGAAAAGTTTTCTGCTTCACCTTTTACCAATGTCAAATATTCTCTGGGGTTCTCTAAATTCATGCCTGAGCAATAAATCTGGGAGAGAAAATGCAACCCTTTAGCAAAATTTTTATTAGAAAAAAGTTGTTTCATAAAATATGTACTAATAAAAACTCATAAATATTAACAGTACCTTTATCATTCTTCCCTTAATGTTAAGTAGGTATTCACCATCCCTTCTCATCCCTTTTTTAATCTGCATATCTTTGCAGGTGGTAAGAATTTCACCTTCAAAATGAATGATTAAATCATATTAATATTTCAGGAACAGAGCTTACTTTTAGGACTTAATTTTCCATAATTGCATTCCAAATATATTTATAGCTTTAATATAAGTAACCTGGGAAAACATTAACTGCATAAAATCACAGCTATCACTTACATTCTTTCTCATGGCAGATCTTTCTGGCAGCTGGTTTAAAATGGGGCAGGCACAAGTCACTAGATAAGCCATTTTCAGTCATACACTCAACTGTCCTCTGCTTTATCCCCACTCCACAAGATGCTGAGCACTAGACATAGATAACCATTAAGACTCAGTTTAGAAAGAAGCAAATAATTAGCATCATTACGTCAGCAAGTTATTCTTGGCATTTATTCATGCTAGAGGCAGCTATAAAAATGAGCTGGCAGGTCTGTACTCACTTTGGTCCACTTCCCCACTGTCCAGGTAGCTGCTTGTGAGCATCCTTTGAGGTTGCATCTGTAAATGTAGGGGGATGGCTGTACCGGGCACGCTGGGTACGCTACAGCCCGAAGGCCGCGCATGCGCCGCCTTTGCACAGAGTGGACTCCAACACAGTAGGGGATCCTCTGCTGCTGACCAAACCCACAGCTCTCTGAGCACTGAAACAAAATCCCCAAGCACAGACATCATTGCTGTGAAAGGTTCTGGGACGTTTCTGCAGAATTGCATTACGGGTATGTCAGCTCTGAGCCTTGCTCTGGCAAAGCCTCTCACTGGAGGTGTGCCACCTTGGGCTGGAACAGCAGTGCACAGAAGTGAAGGTCTGCAATTGTTACATGTGCAAGGAGCCACAAAGCACCATGGTGCACTTTTCTCAGAGGCTCCAGAGCCATTCCCTCTCAGCTGTGACCCATGCACAGACAGTCATTCCCTCTCAGCTGTGACCCATGCACAGACATGCACACACAGGCAGTGCAGATGTGCAAGGGAAACAAAGCACTGATCAAGCACTTCACAGAAATCAAGGAAAGCTTTTTGGTTACTTCAGCAAGGTCAGTTTGCAAGAGAGTTTCCTAGGAACCAGCAAAGGAATCCTGCTGTAGGGGCAGCTCTCTAGTTTGTGATCATAGGTCCTGGGTGGTTAAGGGAGGACTCATAACAGCCTCCACAATAAGTCATGGTTGACTTGGAAGGTCAATGTGGAGAAAGTTTAGACATGTTCAAATGCAAATAAACTTCTCTACACACGTAACCTACATTTCACAGCAATACAACATTCTTAAATGTAAAGATATATAAGAGATGTGTGAGCAGTACAATGTATTAGTGTACCTGTGACAGTTCTCCTGTGAGCACAACATATTTAGAGGGAGATACTCCACAGGTTTTGGATGATGGAGGCTTTGTGGCAGGATCGCAGAAACTGTCATCGACTTGGAGCTGGTTTTCATTCACACATTTTACTTTCCTGTAGATCTCCTTTCTTCTAGATGATGCTGAACACTAAAAGTGAGAAAATTAATCACAGTTCAACTAGACATGTACAGAATGAAGTTACCTACTGATTGGCACACATCACTAAAACCCAGACAGCAATACCTTTTGACATCTGCTATCAATGTCAGACTAAATTATTCACTGAATCAGAGTATTTTAGTTTGTTTTCAAAGTACTTCTAATCAGCTGGGAAAAAAACCAAAAAACTGCATAGAGTAACAATGACACAGTAACTGTTGGGTGAGACAGAGGAGAAAGTGAAAAGATCAAGCCAAGATAACAGGTTGAGTGTAAAAACCCTTCCATATGAGAAGGAAAGAGACAGAAAAGGATTTCAGTGAAATATGAAAGGAGTAAGTTGGTCCTGAAAACAAAACAAGTTGATCTTGAAAACAGAACAAGAGGGAGAGGGAGATGAACAGGGAGAGGGAGAGCCTTGAAAATGTAGCATGCCAGATTATTAATATGACACAAATGCAAAAAATGTTTTTTTTAATGTCGGAGAAAGTCTCTTCTGCACACCATTCCAGGTATTATACATAATTTTGGGGTTTTTTTCTGTTCTGCAGCTTTATGTGTTTGCGTGTTTGCAAAAATAACAAAAGTTATTAAATTTTTTGCATGTAGAAAATAGTAATTACACCTTTAGAAATGACAGCTCTTTCCTGAAAGTATCTGTAAATTTTTTTAAATATGAAAAAGCATATTTAGTAAGAGAATGCTGAGGTTTTTTTCCTTATCTTGCTTCCTCTTTGGTAGGAGTATAATGAGATTTATTTTGCTTCTTATCTTTTCTCTAACAAGAAAAGATGCTTCATGTTTTTAAGATGTTTTAAATCTTCCATACAGAACTTCTTATAAACACTGTTGTCCAAAGATTTTACCTCCATGGTATTTACTTCCACATGACATTTCTTCTGCATTTCTGTTCTTAAAAAGCTGCTTTTTAAGAAGATATTTCATAATAAGGATCTATTATACATCTTATGCACTTTATTGAAAAGTATGCAGAGATAGTCCTATCAATAAATACCTGCTCAGAACTCTACCAGAGCTTTTGTCTACAACTAGACAAGCAAATCCTGTAGAGACTATAAAAAGGGAGTATAAATAAAGTCTTTAACATTTTTTGGCACTTTTGAAGTTTTGCAAGCCTGACCTTCAAAATTTCCAGCATGGTCATTTGTTATTCTGCTACATAACAGCTACTAGAAATACATCCAAATGTGGGGGGGAAAAATAATTAAAAAGAACAGAAACCAAACTTATAATGCCATATTAGAGAACCCAATGAAGTCACAGAGGTTAGAAGCCTTACTTACATTTCCCCATCGCTGTGCCAGCCAGTGGTGCTGCGGGCAGGGGGGCCGCTGGCAGCGCCTCGTGCTGGCGGGGCGCCGGTCGCGGCTGCACAGGGCGTCACTCACCCGCGCCAGGCCTGACACCTGGCAGGAGATGTCCCTTTGCTGAACCCCTACTCCACAGGATGCAGAGCACTAAAAGTGACCAAAATCAGCTGTGTCACTGTGAAACGACACTGTCCCCAGAGGGAGTACTGCTGTCATTAGAAGTTCTTAGGATATTATTTCAAATAAGCTTCACAGCCTTTGTGATATGAGTACAATACCTGAAGAAATTTATGGTGAAAATGCAAAACTATAATTAAACATTTTAAAAATACAGAAAATAATTGCATCTGAGGTACCTAACTGAGCTCTCTGCCTACCTTAATTCACGGTAGGGACGATCACTATAGACATGCAAAGCAGAAGTTTACATTTTTGCAAGATCAATGATTGAAGCTCTAAGTTTACATCTTATCTTTATTAGAGACTGACAGTCTCGTCTGTTTTAAAATACAAATACTACAATAAAAGACAAAAAATCTCAGTGTTTCAGGTTAGAAAATCTTGCAAAAAGTGTAATATTCTGAGGACACTATTTTTTGCAGGTAGTACTAACAATTTTGAACCCTGAAGAGCTTAAATACCAAATGCCTCTTTACCATCTTCTTGGCCAAAGGAATTTCACCATCCCATTAATGCCTGCTGAGATAAATCTAATTCCCTTTTACCCCAGATAATTACGTCCCAAAGCCCACCTAAACGCCCAAGCTCAATCATAAAGTTCGTATTGTTCTATCAAGCCTGGCCAAAATGTGGAGAGCGGTACTGTGTCCATGGTGGGGAATCTTGTGTTGAAAGAGTGAGTGAAATAAAAAATATTGCAATGTGCTCAGTTACACACAATTTTACAACAAGGTGACAGATATTTCATAAGACCAAACCAGGGAAAAGGCCAGTATTGTGCCCAAAAGCCCTTTTTCTTGTCCTTTTCCCACAAACTTGGCTCCATATCACTATGCAGACTAAGATAGCAAATAGTGATATTACTGAATTCATTGCAGAAGGTAAGAAGTAAGCTTTAAAATTCATTGTTAATATACCAGGTAAGATGAGGAAAGTCCTAAGTAGCTATTCAGTACAAAATTGAGATTAGCTAATAATTTCAGTTTTCACATACATTTATTTTTCATTACTCTTAAAAGAAAGAAAAAGAAAATACAATTAAGTACTTGCTAATTTGTAAATTTCATTGCAATGTGTGCACTCACAATTTTTCCCAGTGAAGCAATGTGTCATGAATATGATATTGTCTTGTATTTTCATGGAGACCATAATTATGGAAGCTTTTACATACCTCTTTCCATCTGCTGGCCTTCCAAGAAGGACATCTTCCAGCTCTACATATTTTGTGTGTTCGTGGTTTTCTCAAATGTTTGCAGTTGTCCTCTTCTATTTTTGTTTGGAAGCTGTTAATGCAATGCACATCACGAAACTTCAAACCTTTTCCACAGGAAACAGAACACTGAAAAGAGAAGTGTTATTTCACTACTTTGTTAAAAATCTCAGAGCAATAAGAAAACCAGAAGAAGCTGTGGCCTCACCCAAAATGGACTCAGCCATTATAGGAGTTTCTGTATTATGACACAACATCTGCTGTACGTGTCTGAAACTTCTCTGTGAGCTCTCTCATACTGAACATTACAGATCAGGTGCCAAATATCTCTCACATCTTCATTAATGTCATCATTGAGAAATACCCGTGCTCAGCCAACCATATCCATGCAGGAGACATCTTGATATTATGATCTCACAAGAACATGCTCTAGCAGCTGTTTCCAGATGTGTACTGCTATTTTCACATAGGCACGATGCTTATCACAAGCACCAAAGATAGGAAAATGCAATATCATGGCTATGTGTGTTTCTAGCTAGTAGGCTACAAAGTCATGTTTGCTTGGCAACTCCCCTCCATGAGCTTTGGGTATCTTATGGAATGTGGCAAACAGGCAAGAGAAGAGGTGTGAAGTGGATACCAACAGTTTTAGAGTGGTGTTTAGAGGTGTAGACTTGCCCCACCGCCCCCTCTCCCCAGTATCCCATTTTCTCCAGAAAGCAAGCTTGCTTGCTTCCTTCCTTCCTTCCTTCCTCCAATGTCAAACTGTCAGGGCTGCAGGTTTGTTCTGTGAAACCCTCCCTGGCAGGCCACCCTAGCCAAGACTGGAGCGTGCCTGATGGATGAGGCTCTGCTGCAGAGATGATCATTCCTCTGCTAAACTGCTGGACTGCTGGCAGATTTCAGCGAGGTTGGATTTTAATTCATCACATCAGGGACATCCTATGCACCTACAGAGTAGGGCTGCAGGGCTTAGAGAGCTTTCAGTCAAACAAGGAAGTCAATCACCTGAACTTCTTCCACATTAGGTGGCTACTCAGCTGATTTCTCTTGAACCATGAACAACGCGAGTATAACTACTTTAGTGTTTCCTTTTAAATATTGTCATTAATCCTATTTTACATCATACTATATAAAAGTTTAGATCAATGGAGATGATTTTTTTCTGTCTGGAAACAGAACATGCTTAATTTGATCTAGGATTTCATCCATGATTTATCTTAGGCTTGAAAAAGCACTTCCTATGGGAAGATAATTGATTCAGGTAGAAAAATAATAGTCCAATAAAAATTGAATTTTTTAGTGGATATGAAAAAAATTTAAATATAGATTTCCTCAAAAGAAATGAAGATATTTCTCTTCCCTTTATGTCATATCATCATCATCTACACCATTATCATTACAGGCTAAATTAACAAAGCATTTTTGAATACATAAGTCTTCTATTTTTAGGAAAATAAGTTCAGGTCGTTCAGCTTTCAGTTGGATGAAAGTTTTTAAAATAGAGAACAAGCAGCTGTAATAAATTAATCGGCTAGGTAATAAACATTTTTGTTTACCAGTTTCTTAAACAGACTCTCAGCTTACTCAGTTGTCCTCAATATCACAAGGATTTCTATGTCTTTGAACATTTATATGTATAATCTTAAAGGTTTAATTGAAACTGCCACTGTGCTTAAAATTAAAACTTTGCAGAATGAAGCAATACATTTGTCACACAATAAAATGGGTGGCATATTTCTCTTATGCAACTATATTTACAAAAAAGATAAGGGCACTGATTTGGCCACAGTTTGCCTTTTACACATCTACTCTAAAATCTTCATGAAAAGAATGCTTGTTTCTAAATTAAATTATTTTGCTCTCAGCAAAACCCTTCAATATATCTTTTTTAAATAAAGTTCTTGTAGTTTTACAATTTATGTTTTATTAGTTTGGAAAATACTTTAAGATAGTAAAATAACAAAAAATACCTGAAATTTTAATATATGACTAATGTAGGTCAGAAAACTTAAAATGTTTAAATCATATCATTATAAAACCCTTTCAGAAGACTTAGCTCTGAATTCAGAGGATTTATTTATCAAAGCAGGCATGATAACTTGCACAAAAAAATAGAATTCTATTAGTATCTGATAACTGACTCTACCTTTCCTTAAAGCTTTTTTCAAGAAGTCCAGACATAAAATATCCACATAAAGGACCCCTAAATTGTTAATGTTCTTCCCTTTAATTCTTTAGTAAGAAGTGAAGTGCAGCTCACAGTTACTTAACCTCCTCCTATGATGTGTCAGAAAAATCCTACACGTCCTTCCTTCCCCAGTGGCCTCCTCTGCAGAATAAATCAGGCTTCAGAGAGCTCCCAGGAGAGCCCCTCTTGTGGGACAGCATTCCAGGCTGAGAGCTGCAGCCATATAAACTCTCCTAAGGAGTCTCCACTTCAGGAGGTGAGGCTACCACTACACAGAATAATCTCACAGCAGGCCACAGTCTCACTTTAATTTGTTGCCCTCAACATTAAGTACTAGGACAACACTTTTCAGCATATACATATATTTGATTATATTGTGCAGATATATTCAACAGAAGCTTTATTTATTGTACAGGGCTCATAGACTATGCATTATGGATAGCAGCAATGGACTACACATTATGCATTATCTTATCCTGCATCCCAGCCTTAGAAAGATCTTCCCATATCTCTACTCACTAGATACAGCATTACACATTTACTTCTACACAGGTGAGAACTTGATCTGAATTTCTGTGGTTGGCCTGTTTTTTTTTCTCTTTGTTGGTTCAAATTCAACTGAGTTATATCTCTGTTATATTTAAATGTCCTTATCTGGATCTTTATAATGTCCTTATTTGATCTTTATAATTTGTGCTATTACTACTAAAGAAAAAACTAAAGAAAGATTTTTGTGTTAATTTATTAGAAGGTATAATTACCAGTTCCAGAGAAATGCCTGCTTCTCTTTTATAAGGATGTTCTACTTACCTTTGTAATTAGAATACATGAATTAAAAGGGGGAGTTCAGAAAGGAAAATACCAGCTTAGATGTTAAAAATAACAGAGGCTTTATGTACGGTTATTACAAATACTTCACTTAAATACTGTTTAGCTTTGATGACTAAAAGCAGCTGAAACCTAGGTATCTTAATGTAAAAATACAGAAATTCAGATGAAAGATACCTAAAATCTGAAGCAGAAATTACTTTCAACTATTTTAAGAATGTTCATCTTTTTAAAAACTAAAAAATATAGGAAATATAAGTTATCATTTCAGTAATGTAACTTGTATAAGTAAACTGATCTATTTTTTTCTTTGCTGTAAAAGACAATAACTTACAAAATACTGCTAACTCATATAATGTAAATATCTACATTTAAATAACTTTTTCCAGGGAGATTTTCATTCCACATCAACTGAATGTTATGCTTAAAACTTAAAAAGACTTGTTCAACATGTTGGGACTATATCAAAAAGCATTAAATGCATTAAATACTTAAAAGGGTACAGAGACAATATTTCTGCAAATAGATTTGCTATCTCCTTTTTTCCCGTATACATCAAGATCTGATTCTCTGTCACATGTATCCAAACCTTCTGTTGAATATATCTTGCACTGATAAAAAGGACTGTCACTCTGCAAGAAGTGATTCACTTGCATCCTCTTATGGGTTTCAACTTAAGAGCTTTTCAGCTGGGGATTTTTTTGGGGGATTTTTGTCTGTGTGTTTTTGTTGTTGTTTTGTGTTTTGGCTGGGTGCTTTTTTACTTAATTCATGAAAGAACTGATGTTTAATTCATTATATTAATGTGGTTTTCATTATATTAATGTGGCTCTGATGGAATTAAACTCCTAATGCTTGTAAAAGCTAGAAAACTCCACAGATATTAAGCATCTGTAAACTTCTGCTTAAATATAATTGCCAAAACTTAAAAACAAATAAAGCACTAAACTAAGATGTGCCTCCAAGCAGCTTTGCTACAGCCAAGTGCTTGGGGTGCTGCATCTCCTGGAATTTCATGGAGCTGCTCCTGCCCACTTCAGAGTGGTTCCACAGTGCCAGATTCCTACATCTGATGCAGTGACCATCTCCCACTTATCACAGTGTGAGGAACAGAAATCTAAATATCTCTAAAGACCAAATCCTTTACAATTTCACTGGGACATAAATGAAATTTAGGCAACTGATTTAAGGACTGTTATTCTTAAAGCCTTGCAAACATATCAGTTACAGAAGCACCTAGATTGCCCTGACCCACAGCCAAGGACCTTAAAAAAGTTATCTTAAAAAGCGGTAAGAGTCTAATTCTACATGCATGCACAGTCTTTTTAACAGATTGGTCAGCTCAGTGCTTTACAAACCCATAAGGACAATTAACATCCTGAAAACAGATTTCCTTCTATTTCTAATAACAAGTTAAAGAAAGAAGTTGATCTAAGTGTACACTGAGTGCACAGCAGATGAGTGAAGCACATGGCCAAATACAGTGATAGATGACATTTAGTGCAACTGAAGAAAAAGAAATGCTCCTATTTTATTTTTTTTAACACATGAAAAAGCTAATACACTTGCCATGGATTGTAGAGGATCCAGGATCATCAGTGGAAAGTTTCAGAAGGTATTTTATTCCGTGTGTACAGTATTCTCCTGAAATTTGGTATATTCTGGCTTTATTCCTTAGATAATATATAAAAAAGAGTTCTCAAAAGGATCACTTCCTCCCAAAGTGCTTTGGCATCATATGCAGGCAGGCTAGAGAAGACTCCTCCAGTCCAATACACTACTACAAAACACTACATTACCTACTTGGTCAGGGAGACTCCTGACCAAGTAGGTAAGTTTTGCCTCTCCTCCATTACAGAGAACAAATAGCAAAGACAGAACACCAAATCACTCAAACGCTGAATAAAAACATTTCATCAATATCAAATGGGGAATGTTTGCATTTCTGTATGGATAGAGCACAGATCTGTTCAGTTCCTAGAATGAAAATATAGATTGCATAGAAGATCGGAGTGGGATTTGAAGTGCCTAAAGGCATCTAAATGCAGCTTACAGGGAGATGTCTTGCACTGAGCTCTAACCCCACCAGTCAGTATCTTCTTTAGAGAGCTGCATACTGAACACTGAGCTAAGACACCTGCCTGCCTGGCCTCCCTTCAGCTCTGTAATGTTAGTAAGAACTGTCAAATTCTCACTGGTGCAGGAGCAAAGCCCTGTTTCTGTGCTCAGGAAGCCACTCCTGTCCTCTCAGTGCATGGAGCCCACAGCGCATTTCCTACAAGGCTGAACCTTCCCCTCCATGAGCCTGCGCTCCTTCCCGAAGCTCTTCACGTGTTATTGCACACTCTCCGTAGAATAAACTCCTCTCACTGCTTGGTGCCCACCCTGATGTGGTGGTGATCCTCCCAAGGCTTCACTCTCCTGACCAGGGAGAGTACAACTGCAGCAATTCTGGCTGCTTGACCATCCTCCTCTCTAACTTGAACATGGTCCTTGACTACTTGAGCATGGTCCTCATGGCTCAGTTTGTCTATAATGTGGTTTCATTGGTATAACATTCCACACAACGGGAGGTTTAGGGTGAGAGAACACAATTTTCCATGTATTTTCTGCAGATTAACCACACAGGAAGAAAAAAATCCATAAGAACATAAATCTCAGAAGAAATATGAACATTTCCTCCAAAAAATGCAAATTGAAAAAACCCCATCCTGTAACCATTTCACACAGAAATTCTAGCACTTGTCTCAACATTGGATAAAGTAATATTTCCCATATGCCACGTTCTTTTAAAAAACATAAATCTGCAGTAAAAGCTGGATTTCATTACAATTGTTCAGTCATTCCATAACACTGCTAACTAGGATTCATCTGTTTATGTTTTCTTCATAGCAATAAAGTTCTGTAGGGATCAGCCTGACAAAACTCATGCTTTCTGTGGCACAGATGGACTCTCAGACATGCATGCCATCATCAATTCCTACCAAATTAGGGCTCTTTCTGCAGCAGACATGCAACTTCACTAAAAGCTTTTTTATTCTTTTGCTATTATTATTTCATTGAAAAGTTGAAGACCTTGTATTATTTTGTGGATTCTGTACCAAATTTCCATAACCTTTTCTTTAGAGGAGAAAAGTGCTTTGTGTAGTTTAGCTGGTAGCCTAGTGAGCTTCTGGATACTGAAAAACAGACCAGTAAATAGAAAGCATGTAATAACTTCTTTTTGTATTTGTTTTAGACATACAGAGATTAAAAATATAAATGTGTGATTAGAAGATGATAGAGGTAATTTTCTTCATAGTAGCTAGTACAAGTTTTTGGATTTGTGTTGAAAACACATGGATACTTTAGTTATTGCTGAAGAGTGTCACACAGCATCAAGGATAGCAAGGAGGCTGGAGGTGCAAAAGTTTTGAGGGGACACAGTCCAGACCAAGTAATGTCATGGTCAGCAATAAAAGCTTTGGGGAAGAGGGAGGAAGCAGAGGCATGTGGGAGATGGCATTTTTTTTCCCAAAAAATGATCACTCATGATGTAGCCCTGCTTTTCTGGGGATGGTTGAACACCTGCCTGTCCATTGGAAGTGATGAATGAATCCCTTGGTCTGCTTTCCCTGTTGGTGCAGCTTTTGCATAACCCATAAAAATAACTTTTCTTAACCCATGAGTTTTTCTACTTTTAACCTCCCAATTCTTGCTCCCATCCCACCAAGGGAGAGGGAGGGAGTGGTTGTGTGGTTTTCAATACCTACAGGGACTAAGACACAACAGCAGCACTGAAAAAGGATAAAACATATTATAAATATTAAAAGATATTTTCTTCTTTTTTCTGCCTTTTTTTCAGTCAGGAACTTTTGTGACTGGACAGGAAGTTCAGTTTAAAATGGGATTAAACATGGTAGTTGCTTGAGTTGTCTGGCAAACTGCATTTTAATGATCTCTAATTGGCCCAAAAGCCTGTTTGGACTCTTTTAATATTCTAGAAGTAGAGAGAGATCACAACTGCACAATTAATAAAGCAATATTTTGAGCATTGCCTAGTCAAGAATTGCTTTCAACTTTTCATTTGCTGCATTAGAACTAGATCTTCTTTGTCTGCCTCCTCTGCTTGCTTCACCTTCCCAGGGGTTTTTGCAATCCTTGAGCACAATATGCATTTTTCAGATAAAAGCACTCCAAGAGTTGTTTATTGCTTTAAGTATGTTGACAACTGTTAAGAAGCAACACAGATTCTGTAATTAAATCCTGCTGAATTCTTTGATTTAGAGTCAGTAATTCTTTGCTAAAACAAGTACAAATATTTATGCCATTAGCTCATGCACCCAAAAAGGACCAAGGATCAAACATTCCATCACTCCCGAGAAAGAGTGGATTGAACTCCAAGAAATGTGTGTATTATTTACTGTTACATCTAAGTTACACCTATGTCAGCTACAGAACTTACACTGAAGAATTTTTAAGTTCTCTCTTTGAGTATGGCTTGATTTCAAAAATTCAGTGTTATATCACATTTCTCTGATGTTCAGAAGATATGTTGATTAAGTCCTCCTTCCATCTGCAATCTGTAAGTCTGCTTTGTCACTTTTCTGACTGTGCTTTTGCAGCTATAGAAATTGAAGAGGAGAAGACCAGGCTAAGAAGGACCTACAGACATCATCCAATCCACAATGCTGCTCAGTTTGAATCAGCTATACACGGACCATTCCTGACAGCAGTTTGTCAGTCTTGTCTTCAATGATAGGGATGCTACACCCTCACTTGCATGAAGTTCATCTTTTGTTCTTTCCCAGGCTTTAGGCAGAGGAAGGTCAAAAATGTGGATATTCTTCTGTTATGCTCTACAGTGAGACTTCACAGTACAAGCTGCCAGCTCTATGCCACAAAAAAGGCACACTTTTTACCTCTTGCAAGTACCATCACCTAAAAACTACAGATTTAGATTATCTGTCCTAGACCGAACCCTCAATGTACTGGTTAGAGCTGCCTGATAGTCCTTTCTGAATCCTTGTTAAACCTGGATTATGGTTCTACAATCACCATACCTCACCTTAATTATTAAGAAAAATTTTTACAGACTCTGAAATTCATTTTTAACCCCAGATCCTTATACATCCAATATAAGCAATATATTGCTGTGAGCTGCAGGGTATTTTTACAAGGAAACATAGGGAAGCTTAAGAGACCTTATTCTAACACATGAAGAAAGCCTTCCTCTGTGACCTGAGTTATTTATAACTAGATTCTTCAGATTGCAATCATGTCTTTCTAGTTAATGTTGTCCTAAACTTCATCCAGAAAGTATCACTGGACATTATTTTTGCATCAGAACTGCAGTACTTACAATAACATCTCTTCTGTATTCAGGTAGCTTTCAAGTAAGAGTACTGCTCTGCGTTAAACATAAACTTATATTTATAAGTTATATTTATAAACTTATTTATAGTGTTACTTCAAAAGCATATATTTAAAGACCACCTTTCAGGACACCTCCCCAGCGATTTCACCTCAATTACTTGTAATTAATAAAAAAAATCACAAGTCTGGTGTAGTATACATGACTTTTGTAATGGCTTTCCTACTGTTGAAAGTCAGTTCTCATTATTTTTTATAAGGGAAATTTAAAAGTTTACTTTTCAGAAGCCATTCTCTTCAGCACAGGAGCTCAGGAAGGACAAGCCCTGTGCCAAGGAACTGCCATTACCTACTGTCCTGAGTGGAATGGACCAGAGGACAATCCGCTCCAAGTATCATCATCTAATATTGGAATTTTTTAATTCAGAAACAAAAGAAGGCAGTGATCCTTTTCTCTAGTCAGCCCAAGAGCGACTTCTACATTTTTTCCCCCTTTCAGTCTACCTACATATTCTGGCTGTGTAACAAGTGGAGATGCAGGCGCACACCAAGTTTCTACCATCCACATTGTTTTCTGAGGCTTCCAGGTTACTGGGGATGTTAACACCAGAGTGCACTACAGTACAACCTCACAGCCCTTTCCAAGTGGCAGCTGAGCACAGAGACTGCCATGGTTTTCTGAGGTCATCTAACCTGGCCACTGTCCCCAGCCATACCTTTTCTGTCAGGACTGAGCACTGTATGCTCCTTAAAAAGCTGCTTCTATTGGACTACTTTTCAGATAATTGACTTTCAACTTTCATCTTAGGGGTAACAAAAACTCCTGAATAACCATTTTCCAAGCATGCCGAAGTATATCTATTTAACAGATGGACATAAATGAGAAGTTACATACATCTACATATGAACACGGAAAAAGCAGGAATGATGGGGGAATAAGAGGATTAAAGGCAGATTTTAGGATTGATGTGGATAACAGCAAGGAAAAACTGCTATGAGAGGATATATCTGGCATCTACTAGGAATGTGCTATTCCTCTTAAACATTAAGACATCCTGATTAAAACAAAGTCAGAACCATCAGCACATACACTGAAAGTAAAGGATTTCACGTCTGAAGAAGCCACACTCTGCTGATGATGCTGAGAAACTTTAGATGATATTTTTTTAAGTTGACACCACATGGTCTGAATTCTTTTGTCCAGTGCAGCTGGCTGTATCCTTACTGCCAGAAAATGGCAATCTGCCTGGATGTCAGATGAACAACCATACTCTTTGCAGCTGTTGGAAAAAATCAAAACCAGAACCCTTGAGATTCCACTTAATGATTATTTACAGAATGTCTTTTATTCATTCCAGTTATATTTGTAAGTCTTAATTTGGCCTACCTTTCCGACATCTCAAATACTATGCATTTCTCCAAGTTCAGAACAAATAAAACAGATGACCAGGTCCTTCTTTGAAAGCCCTATCATGTTTTTCCCCCTCAGGATGAACACCACTATTCTGCCCATCACTGCCTAAAGCCTGAAATCCTTCTTGATGCCAACTACAGAGCATTTGAAAACCAGACCATGCTCGTGGGCAGACCAACTCCCCATGAGTTACTGTGCTCAGCTCCCCACCTACTGAGATACTCAGACAGGCTCCACTGTGCCTTGTATTCCTACACTGTCTACATGTGTTCATAAATGAGACTGAGCTTCTCCAGTCAGCAACCTTCTCTTTGTTTTACCTACATGACTCATAAAACACTATCAGACTTTCAAGCAAGCTTTTAGCTATTACAATAACACAAGAACAATGGATTATGGAGATGTTAATGTGGGTGGAAATTTAAAAATAATAATCCTATTTTCATGAGTTCTCATTCAACAGTGGTGACACATCACATTTGCTATCTCATTTACCTCTTCCTATATATCTTCCATTTTGTCTCTCATTTACAGTAAAAATTGAATTATCTAGTTTTTCTTCCTGTCTTACATGCTCTTGATTTGAGTCTTTGTCTGGTTACCACCTGAGAATCAGGAAACCAAGAGGTATTTCTGCCTCTTTTCAGCAGCCATTTGGCAGGCTCAGTTACCTTATGTGCAGTCCTAAATTTGTCACTGAAGGTTCTGCTTGTATCTGTGCTAGAAACTTTACCATCAGCCCTCATTCAAGCAATACTGAAACTGTCATTCATGACAGTATATATTAAAACAATGAAAAGTATGATCAGCTTATTAATTGCTGGGAGTGAGAGAAAAAATAAACTACTGTGTTCAGCCAGCATTCCTGCAGCAGCTTATCTGGTATGTGTACCTTTTATCATCTTTCAGCTGAATGACATACAACAGACTGAGACAGATCATAATTAAAAATACAGAAACATTAGTAAATTAAAAAACAAAACCAACACCCCTAACAAATAATTTTGCCTTACCTTTCCTTCTGAAATCAGTGGCAGTCAGGAACAGAGCTAGACTCTCAGTAGGTCTTTTTGAAAATATAATCTACAAGTGTAAATTTGTGTCCAATTTACAAAATTGCAGTCCTGCCCTTTGCCTTTGATACCTTCTGCAAGAGCTTCAAATAGGCACTTTCACCATTACAGCATCACAGACATCAAATTGCTGACTTGGCCAGACTTCAGCAAGACTCATCTTTCTGCACCCCACAGCCATGAAGAACTAGTAACACTTCTAAGCAATTACATGAAAGCTGCAGCACTGGAGGCAGGGAGTAAAATGCAAGCATCAAGGTTGGCAGAAATGGAGACAGGAGACCTTAAGGAAATCCACCATGAGAAAAAGAAAGGCAGGGGTTTCTCTCTGTTTCAAATAAATGGATAAATTTCCGGACACATTTTTCAAGTAGACAGTAACAGATGTATCTGTGTCCATCCAGCAGCTGTGTTCAAAAACCTCCAGGAGAACCAAACAGCAACCCAAAATTAGTCCATTTATTGCTTCCAAAAAGTGGACACAGTTTAACAGACTCTATCACAGGTAGTTTAGCCTCCAGCCTCCTGTGAAGCTGGGGAAAACAAATAAATGCACAGGACTGACATAACCTGCGCTCTCACTGAAAAGTAATGGACCCCTTGAGAGGGACATTTTGTTCGCAGGTATTCACAATAGAAGTTGGAGCACATTTTTAATACGATGGAGGACGATATTATGGAAGCCACATTTCCACAAAGGAGTTGCACAGTTAAAAAGCCTTTTCGTGTAATATTTTAACTATTTAAAACTTCATTTTATTATCTTAAGGGATAGGGCCTTTTCAATTAACCAGTTACAAAATTAAGTAGACATAAGACAGTTTTACCACAGTAGGTGAATTAGGTTTAGCTGAGTTTGCAAAAATCTAAAAATGAGCAAAAGAAATGCTGGTTCCTAGCAAGTGCAAGCTCTGATTTATCATTTTTCATCATGTTAGCAACAGCAAAAGAGTAGCTCAGAAATTAAAGTAATGGCAAATACATAAGCTCTATGTGCCTTTCCATTCTATAAAAAACATCATATTGTATAAATTTTTTCATCTGATTAAAATCTAAGATTTTGTATTCAAACTTTAAAAAACTTGAAATAAAAAGCAATATGTGCTGGCACAATATAGTATTGTCAGAAATTTTTTAAACTTTTCAAAAGCATAGAAAATACAACTCTTTCTATGACACTTAAATAAATATAACCAAATGAATTAACACCCTCTCCAATTTATATTAAATATGATTTTAGCATGAAATTATGAGTCTATTTTGGATGAGAAATGCAACATTTTACCTACCTTCACATGTTGAAATCCAGTTTCCTTTCAACCTAAACCACTTTTCTGTATATTTTTAATTCACTAACAGTATTTCCAACATAACATTTCCTGTACATAAATATGAGCAGGCATGGAAGCTTCTGAAGGACTGATTCAGCAGGAAATCTAAGTGTTTAATCCTGCTGTCACTGAAGGGAAAGGGCCACAAATGCTAGAACACACACTGATCAACAGAGCAGCCTGTCATAGGGGAGTCACCAGTCTGCCACAGTTACTGGTTTTCAAAGAAAGGACTAAGAAATCATGCAGTACAGAACATTGTTCATTTCCTAACTCATTCCAGGTAATAAAAATATTTAGGTATGGACCCTCACAAATGTTTGAAAATGCTAGTACTTTTAACATTTATCTAGTATCTTAAATCTGAGTTCCAAAACAACTTTGAACCAACATTTATGAGTTCTGGCTGGGGTTTTCAAAGCTGCCACACACACAGGCAGCTCAGAATGATTTTCACAAGGATTTGACCAACTAGAACCCTTCAGCTTTTCTGAAAGGTCTAATAAATACACCAGTAGCTTCATGTTCCTTTCATTCTCATCAAATGGCTTATGTATTTAGGCATGGTATTATGCATTACCTGCTTCTTTTCCCCTTTCATTATATTCTGGTTATTGGGGTTTTGTGTGTGGGTTTTTTTTGTTTGGTTTTTTTTTTTCTGGTGTGTGTGTGATTTCATTATTATTATTATTATTTACTGGTTTTATTTGGACTATGTCCCACTCTTGTCCTCTTTCTAAGTGGAAGGTCTGAAAGTTCTGCAAACCTCTTCCTGACAAAAGTATTTTAAGAATTTAAAACCCATGTTACGTCTTTGATATTAAGAGTTGAGCTTTATATTGGGATCCTCATTCTTCTCTGTGTTTTGTCACTCACTAAGTGGGAGAGGACTGGGCCACAAAATTACAGCTCCAGCAAAAGATTCAGGAGCTAGGATCTTTCAGCTTTACCATCAAAGACCATCTATCTATTTCAGTCCAGTAGGTCAAGGGCATAAACACTGCTTGTATCAGTAACAATCTTTTTTTTGTGTTCAAATATAAGATCTTTCCCCATGACAACATCACTGAAGTATAGTATGAAGTTAATATCAACACACAGGTTAAAGAAAACCCTCACTTTCAGCAAAAGTGGTTAGTATCTGGCCCACCCTTTATTTTTTAAGGGCTTTAAACATTAACATTCCTTAATAAAGAGCACAATAAATATAAACACAAAGCCACACAACATGCATGAAAAAGAAGGGTTAAAATGCAACTGTATTTCACAGACACAAGTCACAGTCATTAAATTAAATTATTACACATTCATTATAACTTATTTATTATTTCAAGCTATACAGGCAACATAGCACCAAACAGGAGATTTTCCTCTCAATGAACATTACACAAATATTTTGGTTTTGAATTTTGGAAACATGTATTTTCTTTCATTTTTATCAGAATGACCTGAAATAAAATTCACTACCCCAAGACTCTTTTATGACATTATTTGGGCAGTGACATCTGCAATCAGTTATCTCTGATAAGGCCTCCCTCCCATTTCCAAAGTTTCAAAAAATGAATAGCAGATGCTAACATCAAGATTTCAGGCAGTGGGATATTAATTTAATGTGCTGTATGGGCAATGAGGTATTTTGAAGTTCAACATTAGGCAGCAGCAGAAGTAGAGGTAAAAAACTGAAGGTGGTTCTGAAAACCAAGTTCACTGATTCTGAATTCCCTTTTAATATAAAAGATTATTTTAAAAGATATAAATACTTTTTACACATTAGAAAAAGTGAATGAAGGCACTTATCATACACAGCAAGAATTTTTGCATTAAAATGAAAACAAATAAATATTTTACATATGAAAATCTGGCCTGCTTCTGCTCCTGAAGAAGTCAATGGGATGCCTGGCAGTGACAACACTGGAAGGGAACTGGGACTATTTGTAAAAAATAGATTCATATACTTAAAAATTAATAGCAGATTTCTTCCACTACTGCAAAGACAGAATTACATCTAAATTATTCTGGAGCAAGTAAGTAGAAAACTGAAGCACTAGAAAGACAGCTGGTTTAAAGAATATTACATCATGTGTCTGAAGGGCAGTAAGAAATGACAGTAACACCTTTCTGAGACTTCAGGGTAACTTTGAAAATAATCCATTCTTTTCATGCCAATATTCTCTGAAATCACAAGTAATACTTATGAATTACATACAAATCCTAAGAGGAAAAGAAAAAAACCTTTTTTCTAATAAACATTTCAGACACAAAAAAAAAAAAATTATCTTTTGTAAGGAGCTATCTATTCTTTCTAAAGAAACAAGAAAGGACAAGAGCCAATTATATTTCAAGTTGAGACACATCTGGTTAAAATTTTCATGATAAAATTAGGTAACTACCAACACTCATACAAGAACTGATTGCCCAAATGAAATACAAGGCTTCCAAGGCAACATCAACTGCTGCCACCAACTGCCTAAGCAGAAACCTTGCTGTTTGATACCTGTATCTTCAAGAGTTTTTGCAGGCACTGAAAAAGTACAGAGGGCCAAAAATAAGATCAAAATCCTAGTTGTCTAAAAATGTGAGCAAACTTTCCTCACTATGGAAAGCCTGAAAGTATTCTTTTCCCATATATGAACAGTTTATTTACTCCTCAAGTGTAATTTTGGCCCAAGCTTCCTAAAATCTTTAGAAAATATATAAAAATTAAAGAAATAAACCTTTAGAATTTGAGATTTACTTTCCTCACATGCATTTGGAGAACTGCAGGAATCAGGAACAGAGGAGCACACAGCCTTTAAGCTTTGTGAGGGTCAGCTCCAGTAGCCACTGACAGACACTATAAAGTGTAACAGCCAACAGCTGCTAAACTCCAGAAAGCATGAACCAAAATTCTGGCTTCAAATCATAAACTGAACCATCTTTGCAAGGGCCTTTTGTGCATTTACAATACATGTTTTATGTTAATTATGTTGTGTAAAATTAATCAATTGCTGTAATAATAAAACAAATGTATTTAGAAAGGATACTGCTAAAAGTCCTCTGTTCTTAAATATATAGCAATAGCTAGTGGACAAGTTAGAATCACAGAATCATGGAGGTTGGAAAAGATTTCCAAGATCATCTAGTCTTGTGTGACAGTTTCTGCTTAGGTTTTATCACTGGAATCCCACTAGCAGACACAAAAGCTTGATGCATTGCTCACCTGGCACAGAAAGATTACTCCAGACTTTTATGAAAAATATAAATAGTTACTTTTCTGGTTCTTGCAATCTTACAGAGACAGGGGTAAGTGTAGATGTGACAGGCTTGAGGACTTCAGCAGCCAGAGAGCATCTAGCCATTAACAGTTCCCTATATTAAAGCATATTTTATGCCAGAAACGTGTAAGATAGGCAGGGCCATGATCTATTGCCAAACAAAAAAATCCCTAGTCAACTGTGGCTAAAAAAAGATGTTTTTACTAGGCTACAACAGTATTCCTGTGACTAAAGTTTTACTGCTCCTTCCTAATAGTCATTCTTAATGAATAAATTTTGCTCTGCTTCAACAGCAACAAAAACCAACTAAATCTCTGTGTTGGCAGCATTTAAGCTAGTTAAATTATTTAAATGACAGCATATATAATATGTGAGCCTGCTTTTATTTCCTGAATCTGCTATGCTTGTTTCTGCAGCATGAGATGAAATTAAATCTTTTATGGCTTAACCACAGAGCTTGCAATTATATATAAAAGAGGCCTCTCTGTCTGATAAATAGAATCCATTCTAAACTTAGTTTTTGAAGGATTAAAAAGGCTTTTTATGTCACTTGAGAAATAAACTAACATGAAAATCTTTATAAAACGGAACCATACACAACATTTACAATTCAAGATCTTACAGGTAATCTATTAATGTAGGGCAAACTGGATTACTCAGGGAAGAAACAGGTTGTGAATAATTCTTGATCTAAAAGGAAAACAAAGATTGAGCTGAAAATCAGTTGTATGCTGAACCCTGCTTGTCTTCTCAGCACTTGATGAATATTAATTAGCGAGTCACCACTAATTATTTGGAAAATGGCTAGATAAGATACTCTGGTGTTTGCTAAACACAAACCCTAAACTCTGCTTTGTGTAGTGGAAGAATGAGATAACTGCGGTAAACAATTAAATCAAACTTACATTTTACAGTCTCTTTGCAATAGATTATAGCTTATATAGCATTAGCAATTGTTATAGTTGAAATCAGACATTTTTAAAAAATGCTGCCATATTAATTCAAAGAGACAAATTACATAATTTTATTAATAAAAAATTCAAATAAGTGTTGTCCCAGACCATCTCTCAGCGATGTCAATGACAGGTTTTTTGCTGATTTTGATGGAACCAGAACTGGATCCAACCTCCTTTGATTGCTTTTATTCCCCTTAGAATTTAGCACAATAATCAATATTGTTGTCAAATTCACAGCTTGGGAATTGTAACATGCTCTATACTGCAGAGCTTGCAATGATTACTTCAGTATGTTAATAATCTGCTAGTGGCAATTTTAAAGATTAATGGTGATTACAGTAGGCATTTTTACACATTAATAGACAGTGACATGTAGACAATAACATATTATACTTACATATATAATTATACATAGATAACTTTAATTAGTCCCTGTTTTAAAACCACTAATATAAACTTTTATACACAAATGTACAAGTAATATGGAGCAAAATGTTTGATGACAGAATATAATATACATGGATGTGAGTTATTTTATACTTAAATATACTATAGGAAAAAGTTATGCACTAAAAAGTTTAGGGTGTTTTTGCAAATATAAATACATAGATAGTACTACAGCATAATTTACAGCATAAACTTATAAATTTAAACACATATCAAATTGTAACCCTAACCTAATGGAGCACCTATTAGGTACTGTTATGAGTTATGATGATTTCTGGTAATTTTCAAAATACTCCCTATGATGTTTTACAGACCATGATATTGTTCCCACTGAAGGAAATGGCTGCTTCTTATTCAATTCTATGACTGTAGGAACAATTTCTTTATAAAAGTACATTGACTATATTCCACCTGCATTATTATTTCATTGTCATCAACTTTAAAAAATGACATTAAATCTTTTAAAAGACATGGGGAAATAGAGCGACAGAAAGAACAAGAAAGCAAAAAATATTACTGAATGCTATCGTACCGATTTCCACGGTCCCCGATGCCAAGAAACATCACCAGGGCAAGAATGCACATTACATTGTGCCATGTTAGGTGGCTTGTCTAGAATTTCACAGTTTTGATCACCCAACATTTGGCCAGTGGGAAGCTGACAAATCACCAGTCTTGTCTTTATTCCATCTCCACAAGTCTGAGTACACTGAAACACAGAATTTTATATGCAATAATTGTTATTAACAGAGTCATCACATACCATCAAACCAAAATATATAACAATCATCAGTACATCATATTATTTACTGTGTCTATTTCCATATTCCCTGGACACTCTATTCAAGAATAAGGACTTAAAGTCTAATTTCATGTGATTCCCTCACCAAAACCTTTACCGAATGAAACTTTTATGGCTTATCAAGATTCTCTGCAGAAAGTCTCAGTAACAGACACTCCATTAAGGAGAAGTAATTATGAGAATAAATGTGCATGTATCTCTTTCTTTAATACAAGGAAAATACCGAAATTTTTCTTTAAAGTAGTTTTCCCTGCCAAACAGTGCCAGAAAACTCAGATACTGGGCACACTTTTACACAGTCCAGTTTATACAGACTAAGTGTAAAATACGTATAGGATGTGTTTTCTGGGTTTCTGTTAGCCTGCAATTCTTCATTACCAGTTCTCATTCCTAATGAGCTCTGAAAGTCAAGCTATAATAGTTCAAACCTTTTTATGGTATTCTCAATGATTCTAAATTAGGAAAAAACTGTATAATCTGCATGAACTGTATCCTGAGTCTATGGCTGTGGACAGAAAAAATATGATATTAATATGATATTTAGACTGACCTTGAGAACTGAATGGCTAAATCTGGCTAAAACAAGGAGAAAAGAAGGAAAACAAAAAAGTCACTCAACCAATTTTTCTTCTTTTTTCTATTGCAGAAAGTGATTTGCAAAAGTAAGAAAAGTGGGCAAGAATCACAAGAGATTAGATTAGAATAAATGCAAAAATAATCAGCTTTAACTCTTTCTGTAGCATTTGAGCAGGAGTGTGTGGTTAAGATATAACATCACACAGCATGGAGACTAACATGTCCAATAACACCAAATGTGTCATCAAAATGTTCCAACCCAGGAACATGATCCTATCTTGATACTCCTAATTTGTAACTACAACCCAGTAACCACTACTACTTGCAGTTACTATTGTTAGTACCTATGAAATTACATGGAATAAAGTTTCTCTACAGCTTCTTATGCTCATTTTTTTTTCTTAGACTAGCAATTGCACTGTGGTTTTTCTGCATACAATCCAGCTTTTTGTAACAGAATATAATTTTCTGCATCTCAAGATACATGTTGTACAACTGTAAGATTTGTTGATGTTGTATATCCTAAGCCTCACGCAATACTTACTTCTTCTGGATGTATATTTACATAACTCGTATTTCCACTACAGTTCTGGATTTGATCAAAGAATAAAGTTTACATAAACAAGTCGAAACTCATTCTTTTTAAATTTTAAACTCTATTAAATAAGTAAAAACAAGGGGTTCAGTTCCACTCACAATCACATAATTATGTTTCTACTTCTAAGCTTATGTAGTAAATAATGTTTCCCTTTGTAAATGAAATGCTCTTACTTCTCCCCAGTTCCCAAAGTTCCATTGTGGGCAGGGTCCAGAATCACAGTGTCTCGACTCTGAAGGTTTTGTTGCCTCATCACAGTTACTGGCACTTCTTCCTTCCTCATCTTGACATACTACAACTCGGCGGTGAAATCCACCTGCACAAGTACTAGAGCACTACCAAAACAGGTAAAAATACATTTTGCCATTGCATGATCAAAGAAATGTAAAATATATTGGTTAAAACAGCAACTTGGTTTTAAACCTTAACTCTCAAAACTGAACTTTTCAAATAAAAATAACTACTATGTAGAAGTATTTTAAATTTGAAATCACAGAAAAATTACACTTAGAATTTAATATATTCTGAATAATAATAAGAACAAGAATAACAATACTTTTTAAAATGAATGTGCTTTTATTTTGACCAAATCTGTACTGCAATAACATTTCTAGAAATATTAACACATTAAATGTTAATGTGACAGAACAAATTAATATATCTAAAAAAATTTCTTACTGCTCCCCAGGGTCCAGTTCTCCATTGATACCCTCCCACGGAAGGACGGTTCCACTGGTTTAAATTGGCTTGTGGAGGGTGTATTGGGAGGTAACCTGTTTCTGGAAAATGGCTTGGATGGTCATGTAGTTTTGGAACATGATGATAAACTGGGCATGGCGGCATGTTACATTCTTGTTCCTTAGGAGGTCGGCCTTCAGGATCACAGTAATTCTCACTGATTTGCTGATGATAATTGACACAGATGACTTGTCTTGTTACTATTCCACTGTCACACGTAACTGTGCACTGACCAAAAGATTAACACGGTGTTTGCCACAGAACATTGATGATTAATAAATATAAATTCATTTATATTTACTTTTGACAAGAACAAACATATACTTTGTGTTTTCAAGGGATGCAATTTCAATCATGCTTGCAAGAAAAGAAAAATGAACTCTCAATTTCTAAACAGAGATTTGGCCAATAATCTAAATATACACATTAAAAAATTGTTACAATTAATACTTACAGGGGACCAATTTCCAACTTTCCACTCTCCACATGGGCTAAAGCAGCTTGAAATTTCAGCTGGTCGTGGTAAATGAGCACACAAAGACTCATCTGCTATCTCTCCATGAGCATCTCTGCAACTCACATAGCGAGCACGATCGCCCTTCCCACAGGATGCAGAGCACTGTCAGGGAACAATTCAAGGTCATCCCATTTTAGGAGACTAAAACAAGATCATGCAAGCATCTAAAATATTAACATAGCATCTGTTGGCCTGAAACTGAATTGCATGGCCTTAATTCTCAAGAAGCATTTCAGTGTGTATAAACAGATAGCATACAAACTATAACACAGAATAATTATGCAGTTGCAAGAAGCAACAGAAACATCAGTAACTTCCAGAACACTTTAATTGTTACACAGGGATGCAATATTTACAGGAACGGTTCAAATAAAAACAGATATTAACAATCCATTTGCCATTATGGTTTGTATTAGCAGATTCCATTGAGCCCCTTCTGATGCCTTTATAGCTGAGAAGTTCAAGGTGTACTTAATGAAGAACTGCTGAGTAGCCTCAGTTTATGCACTATTTACTGCTATTTAGTTAAAATAGCTGTGCAAAAATATAACTGCATCATATGCTTTGCTAAATATCTCAAGAGATTAACAGACACATCCACATTTCACAGAAAATTTTAAATTTTCTCATCGCTATCAAGTAAAACTAATTTTCAACATTATCAAAATAAAAACCTTGCATTGAAGAAAATTCATGTAGGAACTGTTTTACTAATGCTTATTTTACAAAAAAATGTCAATTTAGATCTTTAATGACTCCAGCTGTTTAGTATTACTATCACATAAAAGATTTAAATAATATTTTAACATCAAAGATGTTCCAAATACTTAGAAACTGATCAATTACATTTAAAAAATCACTTCCTAGTGCGCTGCCAATGATACAAAAACTATTTCACTCAGAACCCCAGCTCCTAGGATTCCACTTTTTTTCCTATTATTTTTCCTGGTTGAATTTGAAGCACAGAGTTTGCTGGAAGTGTCTATCCCCTCCTTAAGAAACAGTTTCTTTTCTTAAGAACTCCTTTTTCATCTATCCCAAGCAGATTTCAGTCTGAAAAATATCTTAATGAAAGCTCTGTGGAAAAATGGGTGAATGAGTGGAGGGCTGCCCTGCAAGGTGTGACTGCTATATTACATACTGGGGTCCATGATCCATATCTCCATTGGGTCACCTTCCCCACATGAACTAGAGGAAGTGAAGTAGTCCATACTTTTGTATTTTCTGGACAAGAGGGCAATTCACATTCCTGTGGGGGTGAGGAAAAAAAACACTTTTGAAATACACACTTTGGAAGAGCCAAATGTAAAGTAAATGGTTAGCTTTTAATTAACATGCAAATACCTTCTTTTACACTTTCCCTGGAATTATTCAAAGACCTTTCATTGAATTGCTTTGTTTCATTTTAAACGGAGTGTCAAAGAAAATTTATTTTCTCTTAAAAATGCATTAGCAATAACTAATAATATTGGCATTTTGAGAAAGAACAGTTTTGGCAAACTTGTTGGAGAAAAGGAGCATAGACATTACAGTTTCCTGCTTCAGAGCCACAGGCAGCACAGAAGGATCAAGCAAAGACAGTGGCTGTGCTATCCTGTCCTTTATACCTTCAGCTACTGAGAATATAAATTTGCCCAGTTTCAGTCAGTAGCTAACAGGTACCACAATTAAAAATGCCAAGGATAACGAAATCCAGTGTTTGCACATCTAAGCAGAAATAAACTACACCAATTAACAGGCTTTTATGTTTAGAAGCTTATTAAAGAAGCCAGGTGGGTACTATTGATTAAGCAGGATGGCAAGCAGTGTCCTTACCATATTCTACACGTTGGAGCTACTGACAAATAATCACAGGCCTTTGGATTCCTTGAAGCAATATACTCTACCAACATCACATATCAACTTTCAAACATCTCTTAAAATTACTCTTCTTTTACTTAATTCTCTAGGCAAAATTTGACTTTTTGCCCTCCGAGTTCCCACACAGAGTCAGTAGAAAATAATTGCATTCAGACACTTTTGACAGAGAAGTAGAGAGGTGTTTTTTAACTTACCTGGCTGTCCCTAGGACGAGTGGCAGCACTGCATTTCCTGTCGTCGCTCAGGATTACGCGGTATATCCCAGTAACACATTTGACTGCACGCACCTGGTACCCGCGTCCGCATGTTACCGCACACTGTTGAAGGCAGGAGTTTCATACACTTGAAATAGAGCTATTTATAACCAAATTTCATTTTTAATTACATTTTCTACTTTGCAACTCTTTCTAGAATGAATAGGAATGACTACTGAGATGGTGTTAGCTTCCTTTGTGGCAGACCATCAGGTACTTAAGCAGTGTTTGTAGCACACCAGTGAACAGTGCTTGTGCAGGGCAAAGGCTTTCTCTCTTTCCCCTTTTCTATCCCCTGCAGTGACTAGGCTGGAGGTTGGGCAGGAGACTGGGAAGGAACACTTCCAGAACAGCTGACCTGACCTGTTTAAAGGGATAATCCATGCTCTATTATGTCATGCTCAGCAATAAAAACTGGTGAAGAGAAAGTAGAGGAGGGGAAAGAGAGGAATAAGGAGTAGCTTCAAATGAATCACTAACTGCAGGTGTTAAATGTTTTTTCCTTCACTACAGAGTTTGACCACAGTGCACTCAAAGCTGTCACCTAAAACATTAGATGGCTGGAAATATTATGATGCAAACCCTATCCCTATAAATGTTGTGGTTCAAGCACAAGTACCTGTAAAAACCTGGTTGTGAAAGGCTATTACCAGGTGGTACAGTGGAAAAACTGCAATGAAAAGTTCTACTCCAGTGACATAGATTGGTAAATTACTTATACAAGCTATTTCAGAAAACTATTTTTATTCATAAGGATTCTATCATGGGACTGAATTAATCTTTTATTTAACTTTTGCATTTAGCTTGTAGGAATGGAAATTCACGGTCCTGTGATCACAAGATTACTCTATATTATGTTAGATAACAGTATGCTTATCTCTAAGGTAAAAAAGTAAAAGAAATGTCTAAATTAAAAATATACTTAATTTCCAAAGGTATATTTATTCTGTATTTTAATAACAGGTTGTATATAATAAGACAAAGATCAGCTGCTATTTGGTTATGATTTCCCACTAATATCCAAGAAACACTGTTTCTTGGATAAGTATTCTACTGTTGGTTTGAATAACCTGATCTTATAAATGCCACATGAAGTTGAATACCTCATATTTTTAATTAATTCTCATCTATTTACTGACAAAAGTTTCCTTCACAAATTAATTCACTTTTTCCTAGTGTTTTAAATCCATTTTGGTTTATATTTGATGTGTGTCACACAGGAACATGTTTTTCAACAGCATTTTCACATAAAGAGATAGCAGATCTTATATCACTGAAGATAAAAACAAAATGTAACAATAAAATACTAAGTCCTTTTCCCTGCTATTATTAGCATATACATTTCTGTGATTGATTGCAGTATATTGTAGATTGAAGACTGATGTGTACCAATTGAAGTATATTGTAGATTGAAGACTGATCTATATTAATTCAAGCTACCACTTGAATATGCCCACTTACCTATAAATACTTGGTCTTTTACCTGTCTCGTTCATCTGAACAGTTTGCTACCCTCATTTTCATTATTCTGGTGATGTATTATACTGATGTGTAAAACATCTTTGATATTAAGGTTCAGGACCAATTACTATTTTAGGCATTTAACTTCTATATGGGTGTTCCTAAATTACAAGTTGGATAGCCAATAGGACCCTGCAAACAAATATGTGAATCAATTCAACTAAAACAAATGTGTAAGACTCAAGTAAAATGTTTAAAAGGTATTGTTTTGTGATTGCTTATGGCCTGAACTATAAACCAAGAAGCCAGAAATCCTTATGTACTCACTGATCCCCAAGGCCCTACTTGCCAAGATGCACATTCATGAAGTTCACACGGTGTTATTGACTCTGGTCTGTCATTTGGGTTACAGAAATCATCGCTCAGTTGTTCATCATTAAGTTGGCACCAGACTTGACGATGCTTCATTCCTTTGCCACACGTCACAGGGCACTGTAAAATTATTATAAACACCAGTTTGCAGAGACATGAATCTGCATTAGGGCTTCAATTTCTTTTAGTAACTTGTTCATAAATAAATCACATAAATAACAAAAATATTCCATGAATCATATAAATAACAAAAATATTCCATGAATGTAAGTAGTCCAAAAAACCCTACTTTTTAATGAACTTTTCAGTTCCTGTTAAGTTCAATTCAAATGCTAATACAAAGAAATTACTATTAAGATTCTAAAGCTGCAAATTATGAAAACTATGTGCAGATCATTTATTTCCAATACAATAATAGTGCATATATCACAGCGTTCACTGGAAAAATGTTTAAACTGTCCACAATTCTTTTATATCCATCTAATCTATAATAAAATTATTACAATTCTATTAAACAGTTGGCTGTATAGTTGTCATTGCTTCATAAAAAAGGAAGGTATGCAAATTACTACAAATATATTTACTTTACATATCTTCACTACCTCATTTTAATGTAACAAAATCAAGGAGAATATAAATTCTAGGAGTGTTTTACAGAAGTTCTCATGCCAGTCATAGATGTGTGATGTGTATCAGACAAATCATAGGACTTAAAAACTTTCATAACCATGTGGCCCAAAATATAAAACAAAACCCCTAAGCACTTAATGCAGCTTATTTTAATACTGATGACCAGGATCAAATGTACTTTAAGTTTTACAAAGTTTCATTACCTCACTCCAGTCAGTAACAGACCAGCTTGGACATAAGAATTCATTGCAGCTCTGTGTTACAACCCTTGGAAGTTGCTGGCATTCTCTGTCAGGAAGATGACGTCCCAAGTTGTTCATACAAAAAGCTTCTCTGGTTCTGACACCTCTTGCACAGCTCCTGGAACACTGCATAGTTATGAAACAGGAAACAAGACAATAAAACCAGGCCAAAACACATTACCAGTCTTAAAGGTAAAAAGATGTTCAGGATTGCACTTGACAAAAGTGTCCTCCATTTAATCCACAGAATGCTAATATGTTCGTTTGAGATAAATTCAGCACTTTATATAATAGCTCCAAGATAAAGCTCTAACAAAGAACAAAATCAAAATAGTACAGAATTAAATTATTAAGCAAATAAAATATACACCTTTAATTACCAGATCTTTGCTGCTAACATCCAAAACCAGGCTGCAAACAAGCTGCCCATTCTTATAAAAATATAAGGAAGTTGCTGAAATATAAAGGCTGGTATCAGATGATTCTACATATCTGTACTTGTCAAACATTGTTTCCTCTTAGTTACTAAAGTAAGAACATACAGAGGATTAAAAATTTTGTGTGAATGCTAACCAGAACTGTAATGGTACAATTACAAAGTTTTAAATCTGTACCTCTGACCATTCTGTGTAGTGCAAACTTCTTAACGTACAGTCACCATGGCAAGGCTCTCTGGCTGGTGGTTTCTGCTGATCAGCACAGTACTTATCCTCCACTGGAGCACTGAGTCCTCTTGCAATAGAGTATTTCATGCAGTGGATCGCAACAGACCGATGTCCTGGGCCACACTTTGATGTACAGTCACTTTTGCCAACACTGTGCCACCTAAAATGACAAACTGTTACAGAAAGCTCAAAGAATGTACCAAGAATCATAATGTAAATACAGATATGCATTTTAGGGAACAAATAAAACTGTAAACCCTATCTCATGACTGGATTTTGAAAGCAATATAAAAGAATTTGACTCATAGGCTTAAAAGAAATTTTTTAAATTTAAAGGATTTCTTATCTTAATCTCCTAGGTGACTTTGAAAAATGTAAGCTATAATTCTAACTCTTCATCATCTGAATATTTCAGTGTGGGCTATCTTGGACTGCAAAAACACCATTCTGTTTCAAATTATTTCCAGTTGTGGATACAATTCTGGTGGAAAATGTATTTAATGCAGCAATACAAGTTTTTGTGCCAGAATATATAGAACAGATTCACAATTCTAACAAGAGATTTTGTAATTTACCAATAAAAATTAGAAAAGACCCTACTTCTATGTGGACTTGATAAAAGGTGTAAATATCATGTATGTGAGTTTACAAAAGGTGTAAATATCATGTGTAAAGCCACTACACCAACAGATTTAAGGAAAACAAGGAGAGATGGGAAGAATGAGGAAGGTAGACAGGGATGAAGGGACAGAGGATAAAGCAATCTGAATTACCTTGTTTTAATGCCAATCAATAAAACCACATAAGACCACAATAACTCCATCAGTTAGGAACCTTTTTTTACCTTAATTCACAGTCTGTATTACACTGCTCGAAGACACTTGGTACAGTGGGTAGAAGTTCACATCTTTGATCAGACACTACCACACCATCAGTTCTACGTATACATGTCATTCTTCTTCTTCGAATACCTTCAAAAAGCATCAGAAGAAGTAAATAAAGGGCTAAAATAAGAAAGACTGCCTTATGGGTTCCATTCATCAGCGAGGAACTGAGATGCCCCATTAACACAAATTGCTGTACACTGCAGATACTGCATAAACACACTCCTTTGTGCAGCTCACTACATTCCAGGTGGAGAATAACCTTTCCCAATTACCTTCCCCACCTCTCAGCTGTCCTAGAGTGGTCTCACAGGATATCAACTTCCAGAGAACTACAAAAGTGCAACAGTCTATTTACTCATCAGGCTAAGTATTCCAAGCACATCATGTATGTTCTGCTAATTAACATATTTCCTAAACCACCATGTTAACTTAGACATTGTGGTCCTTTCCCTTAAAGAAGCAGAAAAATTGATCACCTAAAAGATCTGGAGTTCTGGGAGAAATACCTCAGTTGACAGCTATTCTGCTTCTCTAGAACATGAGCATGTATACAACCAGAAGAAACTCATCATTACATATTTTCAGGCTTTTTTAGCACCCACTAAGAAGAGTATTTGTCAAAAATCTGTGTACATACACTTTTATATATACACATTTCATAAATGCTGTGGCTTTATTTTTATACTGGAATGGCCTAGAGTGTAACAGCTTAAAATAGTCAAATATATCTTTAAACAGCATCGTCCCATTTAGCAGATAATCAAAAAAAGACAAATAAATGAGTATGAAAGACACCAGACAAATCAGTGATCACCTGGAAGTGGTATAATGGAAGCCTAATGAATATTAATAGACATACAATACCACTTTATAAGAATATATTAGATTTGATCCAATTGCTTTTTAATAAACTGCTCCTATCTCTCCAAATGTAGGTTTGAATATAGAATTGTACTGGCTAAGTAGTAAAAATAGCCAAAAAAAATCAGAAGCTGTTCTGTCCTTAAAGGCTCTGTGAACTTGAAGGATACTGAGGGTAACAAGTCTCTCCCTTACAAGTAATGGTGAAAAGTCAGAGAACTTAAGATGAGTCCCTTCCTAAATCCCATCAGATCTTTGGTTCTGGTGAAAAAAATACTTCACAGTACCTTGGCACATCCTGCTGCAATCTTGCCAGGGTCCATAAGGATCCCATGCAAACAGATCACTTCCATCTTCTATCGGGACATTGAATGAATAACGCACATCAGGGTTGTATAAATTCCCTACACACAAAACCTTGATTGAGATAAAATAATAGCTGTTTTTCAGTGAATCTGAATATAAAATTATGAACACAATGATCATGTAGGAAATTTTCAAACTTCTGAGAAAAGTAAACATGCACCTGTAAGGTTAGTTCTTCTTCGACTTTATCAGTGCTGTTAATTCGTTCTATGGTATTGTTCGAACCACTGTACTCGAAAATGGCTCCTTGTACATTGATTTCTCTTTTTGACATGCTTACAACAAAATTTCCATTCAAGATAAAATTTCCGTGGGCATCTGATAAAGCTGCAAGTGAAATAAAATATTGGAAATCTATTTAGTTAAAAGGTTCTATCAATTAAACCTCACCAACACATAGCTTTATTGTAGTCAATGTAAAAAGTTATATCAAAGAGTTCAAATTAATAAATTCAACCCTAATGGTCAGTACCTTTCACCTGAGCAGTGGTCATGGATTTTCTAAGTCATGCATTTTCTCTGCATTATAGCAATTAAATAATATTTTTTCTGCTGAATTGCTGACTGCAGTCCTAACTTTTAAATTTGACTAGGTTCTGCCACTGCAGGAGGAAACAGTAGTTATTGGTATTTCTGCCCTATTCTACAGCCCACATCCTTGTATTTGCTATAGCTACTTCTAGTGAAGTGGGTTTTAAAAGTAAATTTGAAAATAAAAATAAATTATTAAGCATTTGTGATAGTAATTTAACACAATGACCTATCTGCAATAATAAAGATTAATGACAAATTAAACATTTTTTAAATAAGGTAAAATTTGTAGTACATGATGCTATTCAGGCATTACTACATTTGAAATGGAAGCTAATGTCAGGGGGGAAAAGGTTGCTTCTGGGCAGCAGGTGACAAGGAAAACATTCTGAGAATTCTGAAGTTTGTTGGCTAGGATGACAATGGAAGAAGAGACAGCAGGCAAACATGCTTCAATATTTTTTCAAGCACTTCAGATACAATGTAACTACTGTGAAATAGAACAACCAAGATTTTTGGTAGGAGGTACTTATGAGTTCTTTGTTGCCTACACACACTTGCAAATCTATCAGCACACAACAACCTTTATACTCTTTACGTCCCAGACATAATAGAAAAAGAGAAAGTGAGACAACTGGTAAGTTTGCTGATGGTCAGACTGTTTTGTTCATAAACAAAGTAAATGCTTCCAAGATTTAAAACAACAAATACCTGCTTTATTCCTGAGCTCACTTGTGGCAGTCCATCGTGACAACAAAGTAAAGAATTGACAAAATGATGCAAGCTGTTATAATTCTTATTCTCTGATAAATGAACACACTCATCTAAGAACTAGAAACCTTAACATATTACTGATTTACAGACAGACCCAGACAAATGAATTTACAAAACAATTAGATATTTTCTCCAATGTCTTTATCAGATTTCTCATAATATACATCCAGAGCAGATCTCTGTCAAAAGCACAAAACCCCTTCATCCATGTTGTACACAGGAGGCTTTTACCAAGGTAGTTGTCATCCTCTGGTTTTCCTGAGTAGCTGTGCTGTTGAATATCAATGTTTGTTGCTCCTTTGGGAATATTTACTACAACATTGTAACCTGCAAATAAATTATATACAAAAATAGTCAAGTATTAGTACATATGAAAATAAATTTTCATTCACAAAACCCTACAGTGCACTAGAGACAACCAATGCCTCTGAATGCCTTCACATGTTACGTTCTGTGTTCAGATATGTGAATTCAATTCTTCACCACTAACATAAGCTCAATCTATTCAGAAGAATTCCTACAGAGCAGAACTACTCTAGAAGGCAGTCAAGTATATCAAGAGAGACTTGGGAAACACTGTGACTGGTCACAATGTAAACTTCTACAGAAATCTGGGTAAGTCACTTAACAGGAAATATCTCCATTCCCTCTTTACGAGATTTTCTCTCCAAGAGAATTCCAGCATGCTAAAGAATGAATCCTAAATACTAGGATAATATTGGAGTGTTGCAGGTCATATGCATAGGTAGATACAGCTGTTAAACTAGCCATGCTTGATTCACCTTCTTCTGCTTAAAATATTGAGTGCACTCCCTTCAAAATACAAATGCTTCACAAATGAGTCACCATTTCTTGCAGTATCTCCAAGTAATATTATGGCAGCCTTGCCACGAGGTAACAAAATAATGTGCATCAAGATCTACTTTTTAAAAATCATGCTGCACATAAATCTAGGTTAAAAAGTCCAGACATGTTTCTCACAGATGCTAACCATGAATTCGAAATACTTACAGCTGAGAAAAACCGAGTACAGCAAACACTGGAAACAACTAACAAATATAAACATGTAATGTGAGGTATTAATAAAAATTTTGATAATTTTTCCACTTATTTCACTGTGTTTAACAATATTACTGTGGCTTTAGTTGATGCACCTCTGCGGGTAAAAATTTAAATGGCAATTTCCTTTTCATTTTGTACTGGGTTTGACTGGGATAGAGTTAGTTTTCTTCATAATAGCTGGTTGCGGCTGTGTTTTGGATTTGTCCTGGAAAATGTTGATAATTCAGGGATGTTCTGGTTATTGCTGAGCAGAGCTTACAGAGTCAGGGCCTTTTCTGCCTCTCACCCCACTCCATCAGTGAGGAGGCTGGGGGTGCACAAGGAGTTGTGAGGGCATACAGATGGACCCCAGCTGACCACAGGGATATCCCAGACCATATGGCATCATGCTGGGCATATAAAACTGAGGGAAGAAGGAAGGGGGGAATGTTCAGAGTGATGGCATTTGTCTTCCCAATTCACAATTTTGCATGACACAGCCGTGCTTTCCTGGCTGGACACCTGCCTGCCCACGGGAAATGGTGAACCGATTCTTGCTTTCCTTGGTGTGCATGGCTTTTGCTTTACCTATTAAACTGTCTTTATCTGAACCATCTGAATTTTCTCACTTATATTCTTCCAGTTCTTTCTCCCATCCCATTGGGAGGTAGTGACTGACTGGCTGTGTGGTTCCAGCTGGGGTTAGGCCATGACAAATTTAATAATTCATTAACTTCCTAGTGCTTTTAATCTATTAAAACTATGCCATGCATTTAAATGAAGATTTAATCTAATTACAGGTCCATCACATTTACCAGCTGGGGGCAGCACTGCAATTAGAAACTGACAAGATGCATGCTCGGAATAAATACAGGGTTGGGCCAATCTTTCAACATTCTGGGAAGAAAACCAAAACACAGTTTAAAAAGCCCCTCATCTCAGACACTGAAGACTTTGTCTTTGAGGTAACAGAATGAAAGAAGAAAAAATACAGGAGGAAACTATAAACAAAACTGCATAGCATGTTGTCAAGGATACACAAAGAGAATAAATCACACACTAGGATGCTGAGAATGACCATTGTCCAGGAAAGCCTCAGATACTCTAATTTGATGCAATAATAACAGCCAATATAGTAATAATGCGTACATAATTAGATTACCATCTCCTAAAATGGAAGCCAAGTAAATTAGTGTTTTTCTGTAATGGATTTTTGATTATTTCTTTACTACTGTTTACACAGTTACTGACAACATCGTAACTGTATGACTGTAAGCACACACCACGGGCTGCTATTCTCAATTCCAAGTTCTGCCTTAGTAAAATGGCTCATTTTAGTTTGAAAGGGAACCAAATGAAGTTAAAAGATCAAGTGCATATCAACATATTTAGCTGGTGACCCTAATTCAGAATTTTTTTTCAAAATTGTATTTCCTCAGACAATATCTTCAGTCATTTGCCAAGGGATGTCTTAGACCTCCCATGGACATGAGAGTTTTAGTGATCAGCTAAATACAATTTATTGTTTGCATGGCTGTATTCCTACTTGAGCACACCCCGTGATAATCCCAAATGTTCAGCATACTGTTCATTGGTATAACTCAGTATTATCTCTTATATGCTATAATAAGAATATGAACATAATTTAAAACATTTCACTCACTAGAAAACCAAATAATAACTCAAGGCTTTCCTCATCCCAAAACATGGGGGCTTTTTTCCCCTTCGAGTTCAATTTGAAGCAAAAAAGTCTGTGACAATGGGAAGTCATTAAATCAGAGTGATAGTCTTGACCTTATTTGCATAATGGCAGTTTCACATTATGGTCACTTGACTTGTAACAAATGCGTGAGTGACAAAATTCATGTATCTATAAGCATCTTCTTAGGACAGACACAAGAAAAAATACATGTCATTGTATGGGACAGGTAGTTGTATAAATTTTTTGGTAATTTTCAATGCATCTGTGCCTTCTGCTAGGGGAAAAGAAAATCCAGCATACTTTCAGGATACTTGGCATACTTTCCTCAATCCCTTTGTTCCATGAAGATCCTATTTGGCAGCTCTCCAGGTATCATTTTCACTTCACTTGTGGTCTCTTTCAACTAGTGAAGTGTAGGAAGGAGCCTCTAGGCAGATATTAACCTGGAGACTTCTGTCCTTATGTTCTAAGCTCTAACTACTTAACTGCACTGCTACACTCACACAGTAGTCTCTACACACTTCACAGAAAAGACTACATATAGAAGAACTATCAGTAGCTCTTGTAGAGAAACTAAATCAAATCAATAAGAAATACCAGGGTTATTCAGAACTTTCTCATTCACTACTTGTCAATGAGGAGGAAAAAACATAAATATTGTTACCCCTGTTCTCTGGAAGGAGAAGGGTCACATTTCATAGGCTGTATTTTTCACTCTAGGAGAAAAGGAACCTCATCAACTGCTCACAACAGAAACTTCTTTCTATCTCTTTGCACAACCAAAATGAGACATTGGGATATGTTCAGCTGCAAAGTTTCAGAGCAGAGAATGCAAAGTACAAAGCAGGAAGCATTCATCCTCTCAAAGTACTTTTACTCTCATAATTTCTTTTATTTTTGGCTTTGACTTTTGAGGAGATTGATTTTTTTTTCACTAGAATGAGTTAGTATGTCATAGTGCTTGCCTCTGTATCCTTGAGATGGAATGTGACTGAAAATCAAAGATATTTTTGTTGATAGAGGCCCTAAAGAACATACACTGAAATCCTTAAATGTAAAGAATAATTTCTAAGCCATAGTGAAGTGTGCATTAAGATTAAAAAAAAGGCAAAACAAACCTTACCATAATGAGCACTGTTGAAAGTACCTGCAAGTGTCTTACATGAAGAATTATCACCACCACAGATTCCACATTTGTCTCTCTTTGCCTTTGAATTCAAAACGTGATCACAGCCTGCTTGCTACAAATAATGATAAAAATAAAAAGGCCCAGTGTCACTCAGCCCAACAGAAAACAATGAAAATAAGTAATATAAGCTTCCCACTACCCCAAAATATTGTTGTTCACTGTATATATATATCTAGTCTTCCTTGGGAATCCATTAAAAGCCATCAATGGTTTTGGATTCTGCAATGTAAGGATAAAATAGAGTGGTGCAATCCCAACAGATTCCGCATGTCAAGATCTGCGTAAGAATACATAACAGTACATAAAAAATTTGTACTAAAAAATCAACATAATTTATAAATTTTAATTTATATTTACATTAAAAGTCTTGGAAGTCTAAAAGCAGTATGTATATATATGTATACATGGTCATCAATTCATTTAAACTCTGTCATTACTGAAAAGAAGCAAAGGAATACACACAGACTGTGCTGGTTAAACTAACATAAGCATAATTTTTGTTTATGTATCTTTACTTAAACTTCCAGGGGCTTTTTGAACTATGATAAACAGGACAATTCTCTGGCATTTCCTCTTTATTGAACCATATCAAAATAAGCTATATTTCCTCTTCATTCTGAATTTGCTCAATTTCACTGCAATCAGCAAAACCTCAACAAGGCTCTACAAAAAAGTCGAGTTGTTAAACTATAGCACCTTGCTTCTCCCAACAAAATCTTGTGGCAATGCCATAGCTGCTATTAAGCAGAGTGCTGAATTGATTTAAGGGTCAGTTCCTCCTGATTTGATAGTAAAATAATAATTACATAAACCATTTGCCCTTGGATTTTCTATTTCTATTTACTTCTTTGGTAGCAGAAATGCAATGCTAATAATTTCACAGCATGCTTCTTTCCTCCCTTTATCCTAATTTTGGATCAGTTTCTCACTGCTCACTTGAACAATATTTACTCTTCCACGTGTGAGGCTTAATGAGGCAAGACTGTGGGTCTTCAGATTCAACTATATGTTTTTAACTTAATTGCTTCCATTTCCAGATCTTTATTTTCATAGGTAATAAAATCAACTTAAGTGAACTCAGAACACCATATTTTCAGTAACGTTGATTTGCATTAATATTGAATATGTACTTTACCACCTGTTAAAATTGATTTTAATAATTAATAAGTTTAGATTTAAATACCCTGCATAAGCCTTGAACACAAAGGTCATTGGTTTCTGCTCCACAGGGAGTACCATCAGCAACTCTGTCCTTCAGCTGATAGTAGGAAGTTGTTCCAGAAACTCGGCAAAAAAGTTTACAGCGATCTTTCATAGCAACTGGAAAGAAAATCCAAGAGGTTTCTTGTCTGTTTTAAAAGTTTAAATAAAATAACATTTTTATTGTGTTAATTGAAAAGATGTGGGATTACTTACTACCACTGTACTTTGGAAGCCAGCGAACAGCAGAGGTAAGACCATTGATATTGAAGTGTTTACCATCAAATTCAGAGCACTGTTGCTCCCGAAAATCTTTTTTGCCTTTTGGACATGAATCAGTATTACATGACCGAAATTTCATCCTGCGACCAACACAGTACCTTCCTTCATTTCTTGGCCTAAGATAAAAGTAAATGTAAAACACACTCATTTTCTAAAATTGCTGTTTTACACAAAAAGTGGACTCAGTCACTGATCTACAGAGGAAAATCTCACAAAGCATCCTGGCAGCTGTGCAACTGATTTACACATGCTCAGCTTCTACTGTGCATTCAGTTATACCCAAAATAAACCCAAACCTTGTGAAATACTGTTGCTGAGATGGTAATCTCACTGAGGATGTTCATTAATACATTATTACTTTTACTTCTCTTACAGCTATAACTATTTACCCTGAGTAAAAGCATTAATAATTTTAATGCTTTTATCAATTTAGCTGAGATTACAGTCATATTTCTACACAAGCGGCACCTCCCTCAGTAATTTGAAATTATTACTTTACAGAGTGACAAAGAAAGAAGACAATTAGGAGCTAACACAGTCTTTTCTGTACTCTTAATATTGGTTTCACTTTGGGGATCAGAAGAATAAAAAAGGGAAATTGTGGAAAATGCCCCATTTACCGTAAAGTCTAAAATACATTTTAACAGTTATAAACCAAGACACAAAATAATTCAGAATTCGTATGTTCTTTGGGAAGAAAAAAAGAATAAATCAACTGCAAATTGATACTATCAATCACAAGAGACTGAAAAAGGCATTATCGAATGGCAATCTAGTCTACTGCCTCTTACTCATCAGAGAAAATAAAATGACCTGAGCCATTTGATTGAATTTCATTTATCCTACTGATAACGTCAAGCTGACATGACTTCCTAGAAAAACACTGAAACTACTCAGGCACGAGCTGTAGTTCCGCTTCTGGACAAGTTAAGGGTAAAGTTCTCCTTGACTTTTATTACAGAGAACAAAATCCACATGGAATTATTCAGTCAATGTAATTTTCTAATTATGAAGGGAAGTTTTAAATGCCTCTGTTATAACCACTGCTCCTTGTGGGTTGTTACTGGTGGTGATGTTGTGGAAAAGCCTTAAATCAAATCAAATCAAGTGTTTCACTAAAGAGATTAGTAGGGAATACATGTATTTATTTTTGCAGTTCTTACTGCAAAAAAAGCATCTTATGTTTAAAGAAACCTCAACAGTTAGAGTAAACCTAGAAAAAAAGACCCTGCCAAACTAATTTTTTAGAGACATCTGCACGAATGGATAATATTGCAGAAAGACATAAGTAATCTAAAGGTCTTCTGCATAATAAAGTCTGTAAACTTATCTCTTTCCAAACATGGCTGAAACAAGCATTTTTTGTTGGAGATTCAAACTGATTTGCACAGCCCACAATACCTCTATTTTATTTTGAGCCAATCCATAATTTTCTAATACCTTCATTATGTAAATGTAAAACACATTAGAACATAATAAAAAATGTAAAACACAATAAAAAAACATACTCTGGTCGATTACACAGCCTGGTGGTGCTCTTGATTCCACCTCCACAAGTTCTTGAACACGAGCTATATGGTCCCCATGGTCCCCATTCTCCATCTACAGGGCGCAGCTCCATTTCTTTGCTCACACAAATTCCATGGCGGCAGTGCTGCAGTGTTGACAAACAAAATAAAATTTGCAATTCAGTAAAAGGTTATGGCCTATTTGAGGCAGAAAAAGAATAAAATTTAAGCACCCACTACACATATCTGGATCTGGATATTTTCTAAAATGTTCAATTTTCCTTCAATATAACTTCCCCAGCAGCCTTGTTTTTAAAAAGCTATCCAGAGTACTTTGACAGCTAGGAAATCTACTGGATATTGAATACTTATCTGTCTTGTCACTTTATTCAAATATCTCCATAAGATCTTGAATTCCTGCTACATTTTAATAAAGCATAAAGTTCAAAAATACAACTGTCTCTTATATACAAGATTTTTTAGTTTAATTTTGAATTCATACTGATACAAAAAGTGAAAAGTTGAAAGAAACCACCAAGAAAATCAGGGTGTTTTGAACATCTCAAAAGCTAACTATCTAGTGGGATTGTTTGGGAAAAGCAGACAAGCATTAAAGACCTTGATTATGTAAAGCAAGATGATGCTATAGATTCATACTTGAACCTAGAATTTCATACCTATAACAGAAGGTGCAAAATATTTCAATTTATTAACATTTTATGCATTTTAAAATTTACTACTAATTTAACAAAGCTATTAACATTAAAATTAAATAGTTAAATTTTTTAAAAATAGTAAAGAAATAATAATTCTTAGAGCAAGATACTACATTACAATGCCTATTATGTTACTTTACATCTCATTTTCAGTGAAGAATTACCTATTTCCACTAAAAAATTACATAAAGGAGAAATTTTCATTTCATCTGCTGGGATTTACATTATTAAGAAGACAAAGACTGTAAGACTATTTTGTTGTGGTCATGCCAGTTATGAGACTTTACCACACTGTAATTGTACACTTTTACTGTTTACAGAAAATAATTATCTTTTTTCCCCCAGAAGCATCAACCTCTTGCTTCTAAGTATTTACTATCCCTGTTCCTGACAGCCTATGTTTCCACTTCAGTGATTATTCAGAAAGTACATGACTAAAAAGTCTAAATCAGAATCTTATGATGGGTGCATGTGTGACTTTTTCCAAAGAACCAACAGGAACTACCAGGACTAATCCTATTGATGACTTACAGCAGTTTGAATTCTAACTCACTTGTATCCTTTAGAAAATCCCAAGTAGTATATTTGATCACAACACAGTGGAATAGTTTACATACTAAAATACAATATTTACGAGATACTATAATTTCAACACTACACATCCTGCTGACTTCTATGTGGGAAACGTGTCAACTTTATCCTTGACTTCAAACACCCTCTGAGGCATCAAAGACTGCCCTCATCTGGAGACAAGGCACTGGCCAGGACTGAATACATGGGGTCAGTCCTCATACATAATAGAGAGAATTCTTTATTTTAGAAGCCTGTTTGCAGACTCAGGATTAGATTGTCCATTAATTAGGTTTGTTGTCAGGAGGGATTCTGCTAGTTGTATTGACAGGGAGTGGCTCATCCCATCTTTCCCTGCAGGAAATATAGTGTATGGATCAGTCACTAGAGCAGGTTATATCAACTCAATTACTTGTTATTTCTAAAGCCTAGGCTTTGCCTCTCTGCAAGACGAAACAGCCTCAAATTACCTTAAACTCAGGAAGGATTCTGATAAATAAAGTCTCTGGCACATAAAACAATTAAATAACTTCTGATACACAAAAGATTAAATAATAAAACAAGTATTAAACCTCGTACTTTTACAATTAATTTAAATGTTACATAGAATCTCTTAAGAGTTATTACAAATTTATTGCAGAAACTACCAAGAAACAAGCTTCACTGAACACACAAAAATTGTGTGCAGTCTTTCTGGATATAGCTGACTGGCACAAAATTCAAATCTTGTGGTTTTATCACTGCTTAAAATAACTCCTCAATTTTTTTTTCCTTATTAGTATATGTTTTTGTTATATTGATACTTATGCTCACATGCTATCAAACATTTTGTTCTCAAAATAGGAATTTTTTACAGAAGCAGGTTCTCTTTTCAGGCTTCTGCCTAAGTTCCTAATCAAACTTGATGATAAAATTGCTTGCCTGAATAATTCCTTGTCACACCAACTCTTGCATATAGGCCATATCTTTTAATCTCTGTATGCCTTCCCCTAAGAATATGATCATTCCAGTTGACTCTCAGACCCAAAGCAAATGCATAGAACTGTGTAAACAATTCCGTCAATTGACCAGATCATCACTTAATGCTAAAACTAATGCTTTAACCTAAAACCAGAAAGCCACCATTATTTCACTGCATATGAATTCTCACTGGAGTGCTTACTGTTAGTCTGTATTATTTTTTTTCAAGATGGCCTTCAGGTACCTTTACATGCAAGCCTTCTAATACCTAATGTCAAATCCCTAGCAATCAATCATAGACTTTCTACATAGTCCATCCATAATAAGGAACATTAAGAACTTGCCTTTCCAAGAACTGTCCTTAGCATCTTACGAAATAATTTTTTTCTACTATAGGCTGAAGAGTCTAAATCTTCCTTTACAAAATGAACACTGCATTCTAATATAGACAGTGATCTAGCATTTAGGCTCTTTGTCTATCCAGAAAAACATTTACAATAACTTGAAGGCAGATTTCAAGAAAAGAGTTTTTAAACAAAATTTTATAGCCTCAACAGTACAATTTTGATCCATAAAAATGCAAAGCATATGCTTACATCTGGGATTTTAATAGCTTATTCAACAAACTTGTCTCAGCTATTATTCAGCTGCATTCCTACAGAAGCAACATGATGAAGTCAAGGTAGAAAACTCCTGCACCAGACAGATGTTCCTCTGTGAATTCATGTGAATCATTGCTAACAATTTTTTCTACATTCTTATGGCAAATATAGCATATGTGTCATGTAAAGTGGGTATGACATAATTCCAAACATACCAATTGCAGCAAGTGGCGAGGCTGCTCTAGTCAAGATCAACACTTGGTTTTCTGTCAAAAAACCTAGAAATGCTTCAAATTTGGAATCAATAAACCTATGGGTACCCAAAATTGGTTTTATTAATAATCTCCTTATAATAAGCACTTGGAGTCTTTCCTATGGATTAACCTATGACTAGATAAATTGCTTTTGACAGCTTTCAATTTATCTCTAACTAAACTTTCTAAATTTCCAGGAAAGCAATCTGGGAAGAAATGATTAAAGCGTTACTTGACAGGCTATGCTCAGCTTTGACTGAATGAAGGAGAGGGGTGGATGCATGCAGAACAGGACTAGAGCTCCTCTGAAATCAAGCACTGCCCACACAGCGCACCAAGATGAGAAGTGGGACCCTAAGGTACATAAAAGGAGCTAAACTAGAGCTAAACTAGAGTTAATAAAATGAGCATACAAAGCAGAAGAAATGGAGCTTGGAAGGACATCAAACTGAAGGTGTCACCTCAGCATCTCAGGTCTTTATCTCAGACAAGTCTACATTTATTACTCAAATGACATTATCTACAAAATCCACACTATTTAAGTTTTTTCAATGTTTTCAACTTTTTCTTACAGAAAAATTGCATAATTTTTTTCTCCCTTGAAACTTCTAATTTTCTGAAATTATAGCTCAAAGAAAAATATTTCACAGAAATCCCAGTTTACAGAAAAAATTTATGGTTTGAGCCCATACTTTACTCTGTTCTTACAGTTCAAAAAATCTGCTGCTGCTTTCCAGATGGTGAACATATTCCCCTATCCCCAACTCTGATAAAATCCACATGATTTTTTTACACTTACTTTACATATATATACAGTGAAATTATTTATTCTTTCAGATTCAATATCTTCATTTATTACATTGACAAAGTAGTCATCAATGCTATGTCAAGCTATGCAACAATTCTTAATAATAATCAATTACTGGGTACTACCTACCAGTCAAGAACAGCAAATATAATTCAGAATTAGATGGGTATTTCTTTTACTGTTCAAAGCAATTCTTTGTTGCTCTGCATTCTCATTCTCAGTTATATCTGTATCCCTGTCTTTTATGCCAAAAGGACTAGGATGAAATCTTAGTTTATTTGATTGCTATTCTGGATATTTTTAGATGTTATCTCAATACACATTACATATCTACAGTGAATAGAATTGATTAACATGTCTCTAAAACACAGAAAAGCACATTCTTTCCAATCCAACTGTTACTTGTACCATGTGAATTCCTTCTTGCTGTTAAAGAGATTTTTCCAAACTTCATGGACAGTTAGTTTTTTACAGTGTTCAAGTAGCAAACTGCCATTATGCAGAACACGGGGATATCCCCAGGACACTGAAAAGTTTAGGTCAGAATCATATAGCTACGTCCTACCTCCCCATTCCAATGCTCAAGGAATCAAAAGAATATGGGCATATTTCTATACTCCTCAGGAATCCAGGAAGGACCAGAGTGCAACCTTTTGGAGTGCCTCAAAAAACCAGTAATAAACGACTCATACTTTACTGGGTATTTTTGCTGTTATTTTCATACCAATAAAGACTTTTTCTGAGAATGCCACTCCTGGAAGAGAGGTGTTTTCAACAATTTTTCTTCTTTGGAGGTGGGTTTTTTGTGACTCAGATATGCTTCACTAAATCCAACTATTAGAGCAGTCCATCGAGCAAGATCCAATAATACAACACATGATGTTTGAAATCTGAACTTAAAAAGTTGATACTAAAATAACAAATGCCTTAAATGGGTCTTTTCTGTATCCATCACAGCAATAATGTTGTAAATGCTAAAAATAAATCAATTTAGCTTGCTGGGAAATATTAATTACAATTAATAGTCACCATCTCTTATGCCCATTAACATCAGTGGCAACTTGCAGTCTGAGCTTGAGAAGAGCTGTCCCTTAGTCAGGAACAGATGACAATTTGTCAGATTAATTAATTGCTGTTCTTTCTTACATCTTTCAGAGGTAATGACCATAATTAGCTCTTTACTTCCTAGAGAAAAATGGTTCCACTGCGCTAATTACATAAAAAAGGTTTTTGTATTCTTCTATAAAAGAAGTCCTCTGATGTTGGTAAATTAGAGTCAATTTAACTGAAGGTGACAAATGAAGTTTACATAAAAGAAGAACTTCCTTTCTGATGAATGACTGACTGAAAAATGGGTTAAACATTTTAACACCAACAGCATGCAGAGGCTACAATCAAGCAAAGCTTCCACTACAGCCTTCAAGTAACTTTTTCTAATCTTGCAAAACTGAAAGAAGCCATTTGAGACAGTTTACCCACTACATTTGTTTTCCATTAAGACACTATTTTCAAATTCCTCATTAATATTGTCTTACCAAACATAGAATCTCGTAAGATTAAAAGTTATTGAGGAAAAATTAGAAATAACTGAGTGAAATGTAGCTGCCTATTATACAAGGAAATTAAATTAGAGCTTTTAATAATTTTTGAACATATAAAATTATTTTTAAAAAAATTAACATTGCTCCCACATTGCCACCTGAAGCCGCCAAAGCACACTACTATATAAAAGCAGCTCAACATAATAAACCACCCATACTTAAGATAATCATTGTCATACCTTACCATGTAAAATCTCAAAAACATTTATTCTCACAATACCCTGACAAATAAGAAAACACTCCTGTTTGCTGGTGGTGAAGTAAGACATGAAGAAGACAAATACTAGACCAGTAAAGAACTTAAGCACCTTATTTTTATTCACTTCCCAAACCACATACAAATCCAAAACTGGAAACTGGATACAACTAGCCTCTGCCATTGCTTCTGTTTCTATTGAGGTTCTGTAAGTGCCTTGACTGTATCTAGTAATAAGATATTCACGATCCTTATGGACATCCCAAGGAAGGCTATATTGTCCAATTTTACAGATCAGGATCAGAATTCAAAGACTTGCGAATGAAGAAGTAGTGAGTAGCACCCTTATCACCCAAAAACTCCTTACCAAATAAACCAATGAGCAGAACATAGGAAATGCAGTTTCCACTTCTTTTTCTTTAATCTGTCAAAGCATTTAATCTGTACTTCAAGCAGCCAGGTAGTCTTACACATTGGGGTATAAATGAGAAGAGAGCTTCTGTTTCTAGCACTGAACAGACCCAAATATCCTGAGTTATGTTACAGTAGGAAAGACAGAAAATGAACATGAGTTATGTGTGCTAAAGGCACTTCCTGGAGCGGGTGAAGAGCTATTGACACATGCTTTCCTATTTGCTCTGAAACAGATACAGTGCAGATATAAATATCTGAGACCAGAATCCAAAGACTCCCTCTTACAAAAAGCATACACCTGTACCTAAGTGACTCATATGTAATTTGTGCTGGTTCGATAAACAGCCTCTACAGGATGAACTGGGGGAAACACAGTTTAAGGATGTCATATTTCAGATAATTTTACTTTGGACCCTACCAATCAGGAAAAAAACAACTTATGCATGAGCTGAACATTTCAAACAGAAGGAAAGATGTCAACTTTCCCCTGACTTCTTTCACCTATTTTAAACCAGTGTGGCATCTGTAAACTTTCATAATTACTCTGAATAGACAAACTGTGGGTTTTTATGTCACAAGATTACAGAACTAAGAGAAACAGCATGTAAAGTCAGGTAGACAATTTTCACACCCTCAGTAGTCTATAGGCACAGTATTGTCACACAGCAAGCACTCATCTTTCTTACCTACATCCAAAATTTCAAGTACTGAGAAACAAAACAAGGCTTACCATGCCTACACCACAAGCTGTTCCATCAGCCAAAGGCATGTGCTGAGTACGACAGCCCTTGTGAACACCTTCTGTGCTCGTGCACCATAAGCGTTTGCATTGTTTCTAAAAAGAAAACCAGGTTACTTTTTTTGCACTGGCAATACCATTTTAGACATTAGTGGTGATTATTTTATTGTTTTATTGATTGTGTTATTTTTATTTTCTCACACCATGCAGGCTTAGGGTTTGCTATTTTCACAGATAAAGCCCCACAGAACCAAAACACATTTTGCTTAAGACCAAGCAGGAATGTGGAATTTCTGAAATTGATCCCATCAGATTAATAGATAACTTCATTTTCTACTTCAGTAGAAAATTTATTTAAAAGTGTAAGAGGTTATGGGTAATACTACACACAACAGTTTCCATTGAACCCCTCAGAAGAGGACCCTAAGTGAATTTAACAGGAATTAAATGTACTGTCTAGAAAATTAAGCAGAAAGCCTCATTTTCAAATTGCTAAAAGATTCTTAATAGACAAATAACCCTTACAGATTAAACAAATTTATAAATCAGTTTTCAGTAACACCATCTTCAGGTGTTTGAAATCCCCTTTTCCTTTCCTTTAATATTTTCACAAAGTCTGACCCCTCTTTATACAACATTTTACCTCACCAAAAAGCTCCACTTAATTCAGTTTGAATTTGAGCTTAAATGCTCTTCTTTAAACAGCTCCAACAAGACATACAATGCTGGTAGAGGAATTTTACAAGTTGCTCCAAAATCTAACTCTACCCAAAATCTTGTCAGCAGTGAATAAAGTGTTATATTTGTGTTTATATTGCAACGGCCACATTAAGTTTTCAAGATACAACTTAAGTTTCAGTACTAATCTGTTTGAGTTTTCTCTCAGTTTTGTATACAAAACTGTCAGGCATGAAAATATTTTTGGACTCTGACAAAGTAGAGGGAATCTACAATTTGGAACAAACATTTAGAAGAAATGTTTGAGATGGTCTATTTTTAAGTTGTAAGTTTCTAAAAAGCATTAAAAGAAGCAGAGAAGCAAGATCTGCTAATGTAAGATATTATGAAAACATTTGCAGGAAGTGCTGAAATAAATCCCTTTAAGTTGTTGCAGGAAACTTTAGCATATGCAGCTTTAGATATTTTAAAAGAATTCTCACATTCATAGATATGGAAATCAAAATGAATTAAACCTATTTTCTATTGCTATAGATTTCTCACATGTGAAATTGCAATGCTGTATACTGAACTCTTCCACTTCAAAACAATATAACCTGAAATTTTACTTATTTCAGGATAAAATCATTCCAAAACCAGTACTTTTCAGTAATTTTTTAGCCTAGATTAAGCATAAATTTGCCTGGTTTTCACTCACCATGTAAGGGCATACTTGTGACCCAATACCAAAAGTAAGCTCACACTGCTTGTTGACATCATACATTGACCCAGGCAGCTGAGAGGAGAGATGGTATGTTTCTCCACTAGGTTTGTCTAGGAGGCACTCACCATAACCAGTACTGTTGTAAAACAGGAACAAAATGTGAATAAATCACTCAACTCATTGGGAACCTTCTCACTATTCACACAACATTTTACACACACATATCTCAGCAGAGTTATGTGTTTGCATGCTTACTTGCCTGTATAATGACTTTAACTGAATTAATGAATAAAGAAATGTACCAGATCACTTGATTTTCCTTTTTTTGTGTTTTGCATTTAGATCCACCAAAAAAAAATTAAGTGGGGTTTTTTCTCATTTTTTAAAAAAGGAAAAAATGGTACTACCTAAATTATACCCATCACTTATTTTTAACAAAAAAACTTTAGAAAATAAAGGGTGCCTATTCTAACCTACTAAAATAATCTTAAAGGTATTTTCAATCAAAAATACCACTACATTAAAAAAATTTCTAAGCTTTACATGTTCAGTGCAACTTTAATGGTTATAATTCACAAAAAAAGTTAAATACATGTATTTTTCTGGAGGACTGAGGCCCTGCAAGTCAGTGGTTAAACCAAAGAACAGTGCAAAAACTATATTTAAGCAATACCTTTAAAATACTTCTCAGAAATAAATGAAATTGGTAAGGCAAAAAAAACCCAAAAAAAAACCAAAAACCAAAAAACTCCACTCCAAACCATAGCATTATATTGATACTTACTCAAGAAATTCAGTGATGTATTTTTGACTGCATTTTGACCAGGTCCATGGACTTGTATGATAATTTAAAGTTGGAGCCATCACATGATATTGGTGTTTAATTCCAGCTTCTTTACATTTAAAACTATCATCATGAGGCACATTAAACCTAAAAAGCAAAAGAGATAAACTCCAAAACAAATTCAGCAATAATTAACTGAAAGTTTCTTTGCTGCAGCAGCAAATGCTTGAATTTTGAGTTTGAGAATGCCTTAAAATTTAATGGGACCTAATGCATCTATCTGACCTTTTTGCAATAGGTATCTTTAAAATGACTTACATAATTATCCCCTTATCCAAATGCTCCTAGTTGTATAGTGGTGGGTACAGGAAGAATTGTACAAGAAACATATTTTTTTAGCTTACCAGAAAAATTCCAGTGTTTTAGGAGTGCGACACTATAAAGGAACAACCCATGTCCTCAACTGAATATACAGGCCATGGCTGGTCTGTTCACAACATGCAACCCAACACTCACATCATAACTCTCACTACTCAGAAACAAAAACTGCAGAGCACACGATTATCATACTCAATGCAACTAACATCTTACATTACTATCTCAGTTCAAGTACCAAGACAAATAGCATGTGTCTAAGTGGACTTGCAGGCACAAGAAAATGAACAAGCTAGCTACTGAGCTCTGTACCGTCATCGTTACCTACACTGCAGCATGCTCATGGAGCTAGAGTATAGCACCTTTCTGCCATCACTGATGAGGTATGCTTCATAAAATAAAATGCTGTCATCTCCTCTTATTTTTCAGTGTAAAGTATTTCTCTTTGTGTTACTCTACTGTACTCTGAAAGGATCAAACACAAGGAAGAATATTTCTGTGTTATATTAACAATTGTCTTTTCTTAAAGGTAAATTCCTAACAGGGCTAGAATACACTTAGAGTTAACAGACTATTTTGCACTACCTAGGGTATGTCCCAGTTTCCCAACCAGTTCATATGACAAAAGGAGAGAATCCATCTCTTTGGACAGTTTTTCCTAAAATTAAGGATACCAACCAAGTTATAAAACTCACAATTTCTTAACCAGGCTCACTGCAAGGGGCAAAAATAATGACTCTTCTGAAAGGCCACATCAAACTGCAACCTCTTAGAAATGCAAATCCCACTGCTGAAAATTGGTCACATTAAAAAGGAAATTAAACAAAAACAATTACCTGCCAAGAAATATGTACTTACACATGTCCAAGCTCATGTGCTATAGTAAAAGCAGCACTCAATCCATTTTCTTCACTTACAGAACAACTGCGCAGTGGGTCACACATTGTACCTAGCTCTGCTAAACCTGCAAAATTGAATCCTTATATAAAAGCTTAAGGGAATGAATTGTCACATATTGCCATGCATTACAGTGAATGCTATGGCACTCAAGTCAAAAGTTGTGCCTCAAGTATGTAGCAAATTTACACAAAACAAACAACCACCTGGCACCAAAGTACATGCCAGGAGAGAATAGCAATAAGAAATGGGAAACCATTATTTTTGTCTGTGTGGTTTAAATTTTGGATCTATTTTCTGACTATTCCTAAACCAATATTGACACTAATATTCTTATATATGTAAAATCATACTGATGAAAAAGAGTAACTCACCAAGAGTATCACACTTCTCTCTAGCTCTGCAGATATCTTCCCTTGAAAGAAAATATTTATTTCAAATCATTACAGTATATAAAAGAATATTTGAAAAGTATTTCACTGTTGCTATACTAGTTACAGCAATTGCAAATCTGATTCTCATTTTCTAATGTTACAGGCCATTCAAACCATTTGTATTCTAGTGAAAGAAGTAATTTAAATTCACCAGACTAAGCCCACAGTGATGCCTTTTATCTAGCATGCAAAGAATAAAAATATATTATGTTCTTTCTCTAGAAGCAGAAGGTAGCTTAAGTATGAAATGATGCTGAAAAACATGCAAATTGCAGTATACTTGAAACCTTACTGAGGGAAAAATCAGTGAAAAAGAGACTATTCCAAAGGAATGAACATCAGAACCATCACTGAGGTGACTGGTGTACAGGCAGAAAAGATACTAATATTTATATGCTTTCCATTTTATGCTTTTCATAGTTCTGATTACATCAGGCTATCAGGAGCTGTCTGTCACTGCATCCTTCAGCTGACTCTAACAACACTCCTCCCCTGTCACATATATGTACCAAAACTAGAGATTTAACTTCCGTGCAACACTTGCAGGTCTAATTAATTTCTGTCATTACCTGAAGGATAATCAGATGCTTATCTATCAATACAGCAATGTCAGAGTAATTGCTCACATATTGATAATCAGTGTTTTGGAAGGGCAAGATAGTGTTATTCACTTATCTATGAATAATGAATGGTTGAAAGATTATATTGTAAAAACAAAACTGAAGCATTTGTCTCACCTAGGTGGGTAACTGTGGCTATTTTAGATACTGTACCTGGTGATGAGAACAGCAGTATCGTGATGAGAAGGGTGAGTATCATCCAAAGTGTTTTGTGCTTGCTGCCATAAGCAAAAATTACGCAGAGTGGTAGCTGCATTAAAAGTGATAGCTGGTCCTTCCTAAGCAAGAAATGGCCAAAAACATCAAATAAGGGCTTCAATATTCATGCACTTGCACTTACTGCATTGTCATTTGTGCTGCTAATCTACAAAGTAATGACTTGTGCATGGAAAGAAAGTCAGCAGGACTCGACATAAGAATTCCCTCAGCACATTCTTTGAAGGGTCAGATCTGAATTCATCTACAAGTCATCAGTCAAAAGAAGCCATTATTCTAAACAATGTATGTGAGCATTTACCATGTGCTCAATATTAGCAAATATAGTGACAAAACATTTATAATAAATAAATATAAATCCACATATTTGAAAAGCAAGTACTTCTTACAATCTTAAAATACTACAGCTGTTAGGGCTGAAAGCCTTCCATCGGAACCCTCTATAAAAAGTACTATTTTCCTGTCATGTTTCCATGAGCACAACCACACTTCAGGTAGTTCTGCCATACGCTTTCATATACTATCTGGTTTATGTCAGTATAGGTCAAATGGACTTACTAATACAGACAGGAAAATAGAGGCATTAAATACAGGCCTTGAAGTTAACATTGCATTTGACATATTGTTTCCTATTTTAAAACAAAATTATGTAGTTAAAAAAATATTTTATATTTAAATTAAAAAAAAACAACTTTGTAATTACAATGTAAGTTCATGCATTTTGTTTCTAATATAAGAAAGAAATCTTTTAAATATTTCTTTTCTTACCTGCTCATTGTGAATTACAATTAATTTGACAATAACTATATTTATAAGATTTCCAATACTTGAATCTTTATAAATAGCTGCAACCTAATGAGAAAAAAAGAAGATTAGAGTATTAAACTCACCTGGTAAACTATCTCTTTTAATGAAACAAACAAATTACCAAAGCAAATCAAGCCACTACACAACAGGTATCTCATGCATCCAACTGTACCTTCTACCCAAGGACACGGTGACAAAAAAAAGAATTTCTCAGTTTTTAATATGCAAATAGCTTCACTATAGTCATTTCCAAACAGAGAGACAACATGTTGAAATGATAATGTAAAAAGTACACTTATATAGTTTATTGATAAAATATCAAAGAAAGGAAAAAAGTACTGTTACTGTGACTGTGAGGCATAAGCTGCTTTATATGGATGATTTGCAGAATCAATGGAAATATAAGAGAGTCTTAAAAAGCAACTTTGAACAAATAAGTTTTTATCTTGCTCTTAATGGAAGCTAGACTGAGCTGTAAAACTGTATAAAAAATAAACATGACATATACAAAGATATCTTTCTGCATTCATAAAATTTGTATTTATATACCCAACAGGCATTTTTATACATACCCTTGCAGACAGATAGTAAAATTCATGAGTCAATTCCATGCAACTTTCAAAGTGAACTACTTTGAAAGTTATTATTCATAAAAACAGTAAAAAAAATTTTATGCAATCCAAGTAACAGCTTCAGAAACCTCATCCATGTGAATTCTGGCTTAAAGCAGTAGTCGAATGACAGCCTTATGTAAACAAGAGTTGCCACCAAACACAGTACTGCCTTTCCTCCCTTCAAGCTTGTGCTAAGGCTGCAAGGCTCCAAAGTGATCAAGGAACTGATACAACCGCAAATTTTTGGGGTTTTTTTAATCACATTTTACTGGTCAATATGCTCTCATTTCTTGTGCAGTCTCCAACACAAGTGCTGACAGAGGGAAAGGGGAAGAAGAACAGACTTCTTTCAGAAGTCTTTTGAGCCACTTGAACTGGCTCAAATTGTTTGTGAAACCACAGCCTTGCAGTGTATAAATTCTATTTACCTCAGGTCAACTAATACTGCTAAAACTTAGAACTGGGGCTCCCAACTCATGCCCTACCTGTCTCTAAACTGGAGACAACACAATATGCAGTACTGTCCTTCATTCCTTTGTTGACAAACAAGCTGGAAGTAGAGGATTCAATAAGGGTAGGGGCTTCAGAACCCATGTGGAGAACATATTTCAGAGAAGTACAGCTATTGTTTGCTTCTTTCCATACAGGCTCCTTTCTTGGTAACTAACCAGCAAGTAGTCAATTATTCTTAGGTGGGAATAAGGAACATCTCTCAAATACTCACAAAAGTGCTGAATCCATTGGGCATGGACAAACTCAGAAGCCTTTACAAAAGGTATCTGAAATGCTCAAGCAAAATTTAGGCAGAATTGAGGGGAATAAACTATCATTTTTCTAATATCAAAATTACTTAACCACAATCAAGCTCATAATGTATTCTTCTACTTTGAAATCCACTTTGATAAACTTAGAAAGGATATTTCTGGACCTTTATCCTCTCCACAGTCAAAGTATACTCCTATAGGAACTGCTGTTTTACAATAACACAATTATCACATCCATCTCAACTCATGTAACCTATAGGGAGCAAATTCCTATAGGTTTGCTCCCTATAGGTTACATGAGTTGAGATGGATGTCATGGTCAATTGAGAAGGAGAAGGGATGAGCTGTTCTGTAGACATGACTATCTACAGATATGTATTTAAACATACATTTCCATACAAGACATGAAGAGCAGCTATTTCATTTCTTCATCCCTTTACTATGGAAAGAGACAAGATGTTTAATTTTTAGATGTATGAGGCTAAGGCAGATTAATTCCAGCCCAGCTCTTTCAAGTTTTATTTTTCTTCAGCAAAGAAGAAACAGAATATGGGTTCATATGGCATTCCAAAATCATGTCAGAGAGGAATCTGAGATGAGATCTGTGAGGATCTTTGGCTTATTCCAAGAATTGGAAGACACTTGTTCCAAGGATTGATTCTAATACCATTTATAAGAGGCACTTACAACTGAGAATTTGTTACAGTATAAACTTATACAAGAAGATTACATGTGTAGAGCAGTAACACAGACTTCTTTCACTGGACATAGTTGTTGCACTTGGCCTTGTAGACCTCCATGGATTCACACAAGCCCACTCCTCAAGCAACTCAGCCGTGTCACTGAACTTGGTGTCATGTGAAAACTTGCTGTGAGTGCATCCAATTACACTGTCAGTGTCATTGATAAAGAGTTAGTTCCAATATGGACCCTTGAGGGACACCACTCATTACTGGTTTCTGTTTGGAAATTGAGCCATTGATGATACCTCTTTGGACTGGCCATCCAGTCAATTCCTTATCCATCTAACAGTCCATGCATCAAATCCACATCTTTCCAATTCACTGGACAGATTGCAATGGGGGGCTGTATCAAAGGTTTTACAGATGACCAGGCAGAGTTCTTTCCTTGCCCCTGGTGCAGTTACTCCATCACAGAATGCCACTAAATTAGTCAGAAACATATCTTAATTAACTTGTAAATCAGTCTTGTTAGTGTCTGGTTTTGGAACAGAAAGCTCTGAAGCTCAGGAACCAGATGCATTTCACTGGCTGTCAAGTAAAGAGCATGCAGGTCATCTGAGGTAGTGACACAATCAACAAAAACCAACACATGACTTGTCCAGTACTCTAAGACTATACATCAGGTAGAATAGGCAAAGGGATTGAGAACTGAATGGGAGAGTTAACTAGGTTCAGCTAACACCAAACAATGCCTGAATGCCTAAACTGCGACTTTTAACCTTCAGTGCAAAACTAGCCTTAAGTTTCCCAAATGCCTCCTCTGCTATAGTAGAGATAATTTCTGCTCCTGGGTGATTCGAATGATCCAGGCAAGGAGTTAAGGCTGGATCCTTCTTGTAACTAAAACTTAGCAGTTCTTGTTCATCGTTGTAGTACTACTTATACCGTAGTTGATGGATGTTCCCTCATATACATTAATAGTTCTTTGAAAAAAATCTTTTACTGCTGTGCAAGTGCTTTCTGTCAAGGCTGTCCTGCTGACAAAATCTGGAAACATAGAGGAGGCAAAGAAACCAACCCAAAACACAAAGAGTCCTCCTTCCTGCCTGTTGACCCAAAGTCCATTTAAAATAATTGAGTAAGAGTGTAACTTCAAAACACAAAACTAGTTACTCATACCTCAGAGCTGCATTAGACTGAGTAAGTATATGAGAGAAAAATATCTCACTGCATGCCTGAAGAGAATCTGTTGCAGGACTTTCAACACTATATCTATGCACCATCTGAATTATGTACTGGTTATCTCTCTGCAGAATAGCTGAGGACTGAAATTATGTCATGTAGATGCCAGAAGTCTGCAGCTCCTGCCAAAATCTGAAACATACCTGTTTCCATTATGAGAGAAACTAAGTTCATGCTAAATATAAAATAACGCTGCTCTCATTAATCCTATGTTTGAGTCAAACTATGGATCCTTTGCCTCATGACCATGACCTCCAAACATTTAGTTATTACCACTGCTTTGAAAAGATCAAGAGCAAGACTGTATGATGATAACAAGATGCTCTTACCAGCAAAGTTCAGTATACATTCTCAGCATGTTGAACAACTGTGAAGAGAAATGTCCTGAAAACTGATAACCACAAATCAAACTTGAAGATTTACCTAAGGAACTAGGCAGACTAAAATAATCCACGGAGACTTGAAATTTTACAGTGATGCAGGAAACTATCAAAGATCTGGAATATAAGATTCTTATTTTCAGTGAAAAAAAATTAAGAGGCAAGTAGTCCCTTCTCCTGTATTCTAAGGATACTGCTCTCAGTCATCTCTTATTGGAAGCATTCATAAAAAGGGATGATGAAATGGGATAGGAATTTAATAGCATACACAATTTCTTTACAATTTCCAGATCCACTTGGTTTACAGTGATCTAAATCCAGGCTTCAGAGAAGTAGCAGATAATAGCCAAGATAAAGTGAAATTAGTTTCAAAAGATTTTTCAAACTCTTAAAACCAGTCTTCACATCAGAATACAACAAAGAATGGGGAAAAATATAAATTAAACTAGTTACACTTTAGTGGAAGGATCACAGCTTTTATTTTCATGGAAGTGTGAAAGATTAAGTCAGACAGCTGTGGCTGCCAGTTTACTGGAAGCAACTTGGTCACAAAGTTGAGTTTCTCTTGACAATCCTGTTGCAACTGTCCATGAAAGTGTGACTGAATAGAGGTAAAACACCCTATTTAGAAAAGGTGCTGATAAACAAGCAAGTACCCCTAGAGGCTGGAAGGTAAGTAAATGATATATCCAAATCCAATTGGATATATCTTGTTTAGCTCTTTTTTCCTTTCTTTTTCCCCCCCTAAACATTGTATCACAAGATCTCATTTTCTTTCCTCTTGTCTGGTATACACAAGCATGGTACCAAGAAAATACAAACATTTATATCCCCTGAAAGAAACACAGCATCACTTCACAGCTTGGATGTCTTTTGTAGGCTCCAGAATCTTCTATGTATCACTGTAGTGCTGAAAGGATGTAAGATATCCAGGATCTGGGAGATTTCTCCTTCACATTTTCCAGTGTCATATTGATTCTATCATATACTTCATAAGACCCAAAAATTGTCTGAAGTAATGAGATATATGAGCAGCTACTGCTTCAGAGAAAGAGCCATGTTATTTCTGCTGGGGCTACTCCTATTCTGTGGCATGCATATTTCTGTACAAAACTGGCTTCCGCAAGTAGATCCTCATGGCAGCAAAGACTTCTCATACAAACTTGCACAAGTATACCTACGCCTCAGACTTCCCAATTTTTTCCCCTGCAAGTTTTAGTTCACCTACTGCCCCCTCACCCAAGTCTTGTTCAAGCTGCGATCCCCTCAGTTAACCAAGTAGAGGTTCTACATGTCACCTCATGGAGTGCTTTAGTGGAGGCAAAAGGAAAGAATACATACATGCCTTTTAAAGCCTGAGATGTCTTTTGTGTTGGTTTTGGCTAGGGTAGAAATATTATCTTCATACTAGCTGGTATAGGGGTATGTTTTGGATTTGTGCTGACCACAGGGTTGATAATACAGAGATGTTTTTATTATTGCTGAGCAGAGCTTACACAGAGCCAAGGCCTTTCCTGCTTTTCTTACTGCGACACTGGGAAGGAGACTGGGGGTGCCTGGGGGGCTGGCAGGAGACACAGCCAGGACAGGTGACCCAAACTGGCCACAGGGATATGCCAGACCATGTGCCATCGTGCTCAGTGTATGCATTGGGGGAAAGGAGGAGGAAGGGGGGACATTTGGAGTGGTGGCATTTGTCTTCCCCAGTAACCATTACATGTGATGGGGCCCTGCTCTCCTGGAGATGGCTGAACACCTGCCTCCCCATAGGAAACACTGAATAAATTCTTTGCTTTCCCTATTAAACTGCCTTTATCTCAACCCACGAGTTTCTAGCTTTTACCCTTCTGATTCTCTCCCTGATCGTGTTGGCGGGGGAGTGAGCAAGTGGTTGTGTGGGGCTTAGTTGCCAGCTGGGGACACCCCATCAGGAATGCCTGTGTTCTGTCTCCCCTCTAACCTGTAACTGAGATGAGTGTAAAGATACAGCTTTAATATTGCAGTAATTCAGAAGATGGTAACAGTCATGATCATCACCGTCTACAACTGTTCAATGAAAATACGTACCACAGTTAGATCACATCAAATGCCATCATGTACAGCACAATGTCAATCCATCCTTCCATTCAGAATCCAAAAGAAACGACCTTAAAAGAACATTTCAGAAGACACAGCCATTGACAGGCTGTTAAAAGCTACTCAGAGAAACACGAGTGTTGCTTGGCAAGATTGTCTCCTTATACTCCTCATTCCTATTCCTATATGAGATGGGTCCCAAGCAGTTTAAAGGAAGGCCTTTATCATAATTGGACAGTACCAAGACTTCACCTTAGAAGCACCTCTTGAACTACTGAAGAGAAAGTCATAGAGACAAGTCTAATCACTGAATCAACAACAAAAACCACCACCTAGACAAAAATTGTAGTAAATAATAATAACAGCAGTGAAATGTAAAGACATGCAAGTATGTGCCTGCCCACATACTGCAAAATAAAATCAGTTAGGAAAAAACTCTTAAAATTATTAAGTTCAACCAAACACTGCTAAGTCCTCTATAAAAACCTACTCCTAAGCACCATATTTACTTACCTCCAAGGATGGTGACTCCCCTGCTTCCCAGGGCAGCCTGTTACAATGCTTCACAACCCTCTCCATCACATATTTTTTTCTAAACCTTCCTGGTGCAGCTTGAAACCATTTTCTCTGGTCCTTCACTTGTTACTTGGGAGACAACACTGTTCCCCAACTCAATACAATCTCCTGACAGGTAGTCGTACACAATGGTAAGGTTCCCCTGTGCCTAATTTTTCTAGGTTAAATGCCTCCAGCTCCCTCAGCCACTCCTCATATGACTTGTGCTCCAGACCCTCCATCAGCCTTGTTGCCTTTCTCTGGCCATGCTCCAGGCACCTCAATGTCTTGGAGTGAAGGGCCCAGAACTGGACACAGCACTCAAGGTGCAGCCTCACCAGTGCTGAGCACAAGGGCACAATCACTGCCTTGGTGCTGCTGGCCACACTATTTCTCATACAAGGATGTCATTGGCCTTCCTTGGCTACCTGGGCACTCTAACATCTCTGTATTAGTTGATTAACCTCAAGATGTAGTGGGGTATCACTATGACATTTCATATACAGGCATCCTGGCGATGCAATTAAAGGACAGTCACAACTAAAGAATAGTTGGCTTTTATATCCCCACAGATACCCATAAGTCAAGATAAATATGAAGGCCAGCTTGGAGAATTTATATGAATGATACTTTGAAAATAATTGTTTCCAGCTATGCATACTTATTGGCACATAAACAAATACCCACTTTCATTTTAACCATGCCAAATGCACATGATCATGGGGTTTTATACACACAGAAGAAACATAATAAGGTATATCCTTGGCTTGTGCCAAGAAAAATATACCTTGTGCTGGCCTTCTAGCTTTTACTGGATAAGAGATAAAAAGCACTAAACATTCCTGTGGCTTTAATACTAATGCAATGATCTGAATGAGAAAGCGGAAAAATACACTACTGAGGTTCAAAGGAACAGATACAAGGTACAATATATTCACCCCTAAATTTTGAATGTAACCATATTCACTGCCTTTCAGATGGTAGCAATACAAATTAAATTATTAACCTATAAACTATTTAGGTCTACTGCCTATTTTTAAATGATGACTATAGACAAAATCAATATGCCAAATATTCTTAAAGGCATCAGTGTTTTCCCAGTGTGTTCTGGAAAGATGAACTGTTAACTATTGTATAGTATGAACTGCAAAGTATAAAAACAGTCTTTAAATTCACCCCATATATATTAAGATAAAATAATAGTCTGGTTTTAATGATGGGACACATTGGGGCACACACGCTTCCCATATAGGAGATACTTCACGATGATTGCTGATCATGATTGCAAAGAAAAGCATCAACAAGACTCTAGCTAGAAAAATTTTTAACTGTTAAATCCTACTAATCACTGCCTTCTATTACATATGTCAGTAAAAGATGGTAACCCTGAAACTTTTCCAAAGTTTTTGTCTTAACAAAAATCAAAAGCACCAGCTTTTAACACCATATTATAACAGTACTGTTTACCATGATACAACACCCTTTAGGGCTGGCTGCAAGTTAAATGATCTAAATTGATGTTGTCTCAATCCCCTCCTTGAATGCATGGCTCTCCCCTCCCATGCTCTGATTTCAGCATTCCCATGACTAGGCAGTCAGCCAAGTTCAGAGTCTGAGCAGCCCATCACAGCCCTACCACAGGTGGTTTTATATGTCATGACTTCTTTTCAAAAAGGCAAAACTACAAAGTTTTTCCTGCAAGCAGACTAAGAATGGACCTAGTAGGGTTGTTTTTACTATCAAACAAACTATATAAGCAGTACAGTACTTAAAAGGATGTCAATAATCAGGTTATTGATTCAGAAAATGAGGACAGTACCTCAAAATGTTTAATGGAACCAAATTTCAGGTGGTTTTGAATTTTACAGTAAACTCCAGTGTTTTAATGAATTATCTCAGTTGCTAAGTTCAAGCCTTCATGTCTGGGGCTCTGAACTTTCAGAACATAGTCTAAGTCCTCCAGTTACTAAATCTATTCAGGCAGTGCCTACTGCCTGCTCTGCTGATACAATACTTGGAGGAATAAGAAGAAACTGTGCAAGTTAAGCAATTACAGTATTCTTATTGTTTTATTTATTGTTTCACATTAAATAATATCACTCTTTGTGTTGAAATACAATAAAGTTTTTCATAAAATCCTATGGCAAAGGTACTCCTTCTATCTTGAAGTACATATTTCAATCAGAATGAGTAAGTATTTCCAAGATATAATGTAAGTAATGTGAATACTCATATTGCCAACATTTATGCAGTTTTCTTTAAAGGGATTACTTGCATGCTGAGAGCTAAGCCTTTTCAGGTTGAATTGGATGAGTGACAAGATACTTAAAACCCTAAAAATATTTAGCAGTATATTTCAGTTCTTATTTTCCACTCATAAAACAGCAGCAAGTTTGCTTTGGTGGCTTTGTTGATGCTAAAAAAAGCCCCAAAGAAAATAAAAGAAAAATGGGCAAGGATTTCAAAGGTTCTTCTGGGAGCTAGATGTCTAAGTTGCATTGAATTTAATGTGATTGATATGCTTAAAGTTTTTAGGTTTCTTTAATATCCAAGCCAGAACCAAATAACCTTAAAAGTTTCAGAATTATTACAAGAGTAAAGTGTAATGCTTCAATTAAAATGCCAGCAACCTGACTATTTCCCTTAACAGAAGTTGCTTGACCAGATACTAGTACCAGTAAAATTTAATAACCAAAGCTATCTGTATAATGGCAGAAAGGATAAAATTTAAAAGTTTAATTTCTTTCCTTTATAGGCTATCAAATAAGACCAAAAATGGTTCCATTTCAAACACTAAGAGGCTGTGGGTCAAGAAATGACCCACAAGCATACTGATAAATTCTAATGCAGATTACATAGCAAAGAATGGTAGTCACTTGTTTTCCTATCCTTCACATTTTTTTACTAGTTTACAGAAAAATAACTGTTATGGATAAGAAGTTATAGAAGGCTGTATATTCATTCACATTATTTGTGTGACTAATATCTATATCAGGAGAGGGTTGGATTAGATGATTTCCACTTGTTCTGTGATTCCAAGCCATTGCTGAAAATGCTTGGAAGAAATCAAAAGGGAAGGGATACAAGCTGGGATTTGTATTCTGCGGGGGAAATGGAGGCAGGAGAAGGGAGAGTGCGTGGAATTTACTGAACTGTAAAGAAAATATTTTAAAAATAAGATCTGAATTTATACTTTTTATATCTGCATTTATAAAAGCTCAACGTTACTAGAAATAACATCTTAAGAAATTTTTCTTTCAAGATTATTTTCTTCTGCGTATATATATTTTTATATATATATATATTTATATGTATGTGGAATAGAGCTGCCAACAGATGCAAGCAATAGATCTTACCACCTTCAGAGGCATTCAGAGATATTACACTCACATTAAAGATGCAGTGGCCTATTGAAGGCTATTACCCCAAAGCTAGCAGTAAGTGTCAAACCCCAGTTTTACAGTACAGGTAGGAAAGCACAAGAAAGAAATGACAAGGTTTTTAGAAAAGAACTGGTATTCTTTCACTCATACAGTATATGTTAAATACTAGATCTTAAAAACAGTTCATGTATGGGTTATCTTTAATAGCAATTATACAATGCTTATCTTATTCACCTAAAAGTCCAACTGTGCAAGACAAATATGGCACTGTAAGGAATAGTACTTGAATGTACAACATCTACAGATGCAAGAATAATGATTTCTTCTTAAAAAAAAATCAGGAATTACCTATAATCACAACAAGGCCTCATGAAATAGATATAATAAATGTTCCCTTTCATCTTATTGTAAAGTGCTCTAAAAAACAGCTTCTATTTTAAAGTAATGTCTTTACCACTTCACTTTGTTCCTTAGTAAACCTCTTTAATAAAGGAAGTAACTATAAAAAAATTGCATCTTAGGGATTAATTGTTTCAAAAAGAATTCCTCTGTACTGTAAGAGGCAAAAGAACTTTCAGTATGGATTTTTTTTTTTGGTAATACATGAACTTTTGTACCTTCACACCACTAAAAGTAGAAAAATTCAGAAGGCTTACATTAACATATGCTAATCTCCCTCAAAACATTATTTTTCTTACAAACTAATTAAAAGAAACTCCATGTTCTCAATTTACATACCTACATCATCTGTGTAATAGATGGCAGCAGCTCTGGTGTCATCAGCTGGAGATGTGGATATTAGAGTGAGCAGAATTCAGCTCAGTTCTCTAAGTGCCTATTACCCAGCGCCCCTTCACGCACCATAGGTTATCAGAATGCACAACTGGCAGATGCAACACATGTTTTACATGTTTTACAGGAGACTTGCACAGCTTGCTGAAGCAGCAGCTGAAGCCACATCAGATGTCCTACAACATCCTAAATGGCATGGGGCACTTTTATGAAGCAAGTTAATTAATCATGGTAAAACTACAGTGCTATTCTGTTCATCCAAAGTAGATGTCTGTAACTGGTCAAGTTAAAAGCCATCTAAAAGCAGATGTCTCTATAGATACTTATGTGATAGGTGCTTTAATTTGCTACCCCCAAGGTAGATGTAGTTTCATATAAATTAAGCTTCCTGAATAGATGTAAGGACAGAAATCTATGAATAATTACAATGCAGAATATGTTAGCATGCCTTTTCCTAACAGATTATTCAAGTGATGTCAAGGTAAAACTTTTGATTTTAGAGCTTACTGTACTATATTCTGAATCATTTTTGGTTCAAGAAAGAATTTACCACATAAAGATCACAAATAAATTATACCAACTCTAAGTCTGACCCATAGTGATCTGAAGTTTCTTGAAAAAGTGAAAAACTAGGATTACTATAACCAAGCTTTTTTTTTTCACAATGCCATTTAATATCTGTCTGCTGTAATTAATATGTATTTTTCACACCCTGAAACTTAAGAATTCTTCTAAAGCAACAGAAAATCAGGAAATGGATCTCATAATTTCACGTACACATGGTATACTGCATTAAACTGAAAAGATCCAATTTTGACCCATCTTTTTTATTTATGTTTATGTAAACTCTTTTTATTATACAGAATTTGATCAAACCAGAAGACAGGAAAGTTGCAGAAAAGAAAACAACAGAACAGAAATAATTAAAATTCCTAATGCTTAAGAACTTACTTACTATTGACATCAGAGTTAGTACATAGTGCTGTAAATTCTGCCCATGGTGACGAACCATTTTGGTGTCAGCTGTGACCATCACTTCTACATATCTTGGATAGGAAAGAAAACGTTTCTTCCTGGAATGTGGATTGCCACCATCCTCTGTGGAGATGTTATTTAAAGCATACTCTGAACTGAGAGACTTCTGTAAAATGCTGCTCTTTTCATCTAAACTGCTGAAGGTTGGATGTAATAAAGTGCTCTTCTGCAACTCTTTCTCTGTAAAATAAAAAGATTTATTGTTGAATGCAGTTGTTAAATACAAAGGCAAAAGGCTGCCCAAAATAGAAAAACTTGTATTTATGATCATATTTCCAAGAGAAACTGTGGAAGCATTAAAAAAAACCCCCAAAACACAGAAGACTGTAATAGGAACACCAAATGAGATGTCTTGAATATTTTTAAATAGTTCTATCATAAATGGATTATTTGTTACAAATTAGTTAAGACACAGCAATACTACACAGTTCCTAGAAAGCAGTATAATCCAAACAGGAAGGCTGGAAGGAGATAAGCACTACAGCTTACTCAGTACAACAAAGGACACAAGTTAGTTAAACAAAATGCATTTTTATGCACAAACTTTTGGCACCAGAAGAACAAATAAAATCAAACTACTTCCAACTCCTGAATTCAAGTCTTTACTGACTTTCAAATTCACATAACATGATATTTAAATAAATATGGAGTTTAACTTCATAAGCAAGTACACACCAAAAGCCTTAAGTGATCTCTTTGACAGTTTTGTAAATATTCATTATGTAGAATTAGGCTCTAGGAAACACACGATCTACTCAGATATCTTCAAACTAAGTACTGTAATACTTCCAATTATACTGTGTAGTCCAGCCAACAAATGCTTCTGATGCCTGATACAGAAAAACAATGCCTTTACCAGAGTCACCTTAGATCACATAAAAATACCCAACAGAGAAGCGTATCTGAATTCTCACTGCCCTCTAGCACTTGAGCAGCTAACTGGGCACTCCAGCCCCTTCAGAGGAAACCTCCACTGTCTTTGTGGAAACTTGATTTCCCTCTTAAAAAGTAGCCAAAGGATATGTCTCCTAATCATTTTATTCTAATGACTTAGTGACCACAGCACTGACCCAAGAATTCAGAAACCACACTTCTGTCACCCTCAACTTGAGAGGATTTAAATCTACACATTCCATTATTCAAGGGAAGAGCCCTCATGTCTAAACTGTAAGGTATTTTTGAGAGATCCACAGTTTGTCTTCCTTAAAGTTAGGGTACAATATGGCAAGAAAGAAAAACAGTAGTGACAACAGCAATTACTTTACTGAGTAATTGCTTAAAAATCAATCACAAAATAAAGCTATATGAATCATGAAGCCATTAGCACTAACAATGAGGGGAGAAAGCAGGGGCTGGCTCTGAAGAGCAACTAGTTCAATAGTATCCACATATACTCTTATGTGTTTAGACTAAGTTGGATGCACTGAAGAGAACTGGCTGAAGCAATTTCATACACACAATCTTTACTAGGTCACAGAAAGTGTCTGAGATTCCAGAGTACTGGCAAAACGGGAAATAATACTCAGATTTAAAGGGAGATTTCAAAGATTATCTAAATTTATGGATCAAACAAATCAAGAACAGATCAAATTAATTTTGTTTACCAACACCATAAATCAACAAGTGGATAAGTAATAGCTATGAGACTTATCCAAAACCTATTCTGGCAAACTCTGATGAGCTTCCATGTCTAAAAGAAACAGAACTTATGGACTGAGGAGATGCAATAAATATCCTATCCTGACCTGAATAAGGCATATATTAGAGTTGCAAAAAATTTCTTCATTGGCAAACTAGTTTTAGAAGAAAACAGTACAAAGTGGAGAAAAGATTTTTTTAGACAATTTTAGAATTACCATGGCCCAATTTCAAACTAAAAATATGTATTGACTGGTATGTTCCTCCATATCATCTGTCAAGGTTCCTTTACTAGAGAAAGAGAAACTTTCATGATTCCAAGTAATGATATAAGTTGTTCTTCTGCAAAGAAAAGATATGAATAACCAAGCAAGACTAGCATTAAAGGAGACACATCATTTTTAGAACATAAACATAGAAACACAAAGCTTTTCTTCATAAACATTTCTGCAGCTTCATTGCCCCCAAACTGACAGTAAGCCCTAGCTCACAATCTCTTATAATTGTTCCAAAAAATGAAAAGGCAGAAAACAACTATGTTCTTAATGCCTGAAGCCTTTTTGTCACACTAGCTTGTTTAGATTAAAGAAAAAAGTTGCAAAACTAATTGAAAGACCTCTCATTTGGTTCAGTACATATTATTTATCGTTTAATAAACAAAGGCATAGGAATAAGAACATTTGCTTGAAGTGGTTATTTTCTGGCCTTAATAGCTATGGGAAAGCAAAATTCTCAAAAGAATGTTTTCGACTACAAAATATGTTATAAAAAATTTCCAAAATTAATAACACTAATCACCCAAGCTTTTTTTTTATCTTTATGTTTTTAACCATCTACACAGATATTCCTCAAGAAGAGTTCCAGTCAAAGTTCCCTGTTCAGCCCAGTAACTGATCAGGGAGCTGATCTTCCTTGCTGGCTCAGCTTTCAGCACATAGGGATGGCATTCCCCAGGCGTTTCCCTGCACCTGTAAAATTTCTTCCTTAAATTATGTCCAGCCTTCCTGTTCCCCTTTGTTATTAAGGACTGTTTCCCAAGGGACACTTTGAACCAGTGCCCTGAATAGGCCAAAGTCCACCCTCTGAAAGTTCAAGGCAGAGGTTCTGTTGACCCCCTTCCTTTAACCTTGAATAATACTAAATATTATGAATATATGGTGTAAATAAATTATTAAAATACCCACAAGGACAAACATTTACAATAATGGGTAAGATTAGATTGTATTAAATTAATGACTAATATTAGATACTTCCATTATTAAGGAAGACAGAAGTTCATGTATTATCTGCTAGACTTGCAGTAAGTTCATTATCTTTTATTATCTGCTAGAATTGCAGTTAGTTCATTATCTTTTGTGAATATAAGCAACAGCTCCTGTGGATCTACTATTTCAATGTTTACATATGGGACAATGTAGGACAAAGCAAACCCCACCAGAGTTCTTGCAACATCATGGGTTTTTCTTATATGTACATTCAGTCCTACTTTTGAATTTGCTACTGTCACAAAACAAAAGGAAAAGCTGACAAGCTTATGTCAAAGAAATGTGTAGGTTCTAATGGCACGATGTGGAGAAAAATTATTTACATATATATATACACATATATATAATATTAATTAATTAATATATATAAATATATAAACAAAATTATATATATATATATATATATATATATATATATATAAAATAAAATCTTGCTTTTTTTTTCTTTAGAACAACTGACATTTGAAAAAGGCACAATGAAATTTAAAGTATGACTCTACCTGAAACTTCACAAGGTTTATAGGATTTCTGATACTCTTTTTTAAGTTCATCATGCCTGTATATAAGATGTGGTTTGTTATGTTCATCTTCATGTTCACCTCCATCCGCTTTCATCAGAGGTTCTAAAATGTATTCACCATCATGTGCCTTGAAGGTGCCCATCTGAAAGCAAGAGAAGTAATTTAGTTATTTTCCACTGAAAATACTGATGTAAAAATAATTCTCATTGAAATAAAAGCTATTTATGGTAACATTTTGAGGTTAATAATCATACACATGCATGTCAGACAGGGGAAACTCCAATAAAACCTGGAAGGTAAGGCAAGAGAAGTTTGCTTTCAGGGACTTAACCCACCAGAATAACTCAGATTACCTCACATATTAACAATGTATTAAAGGTAATTAAAATAAGAGTTATGAAACAAAGGAGATCACAAAAATATAGAGAAACCAGGTATAACCAAGCAGGACCAGTTGGGAACTGTGTAAAGGTGTTGTGGAGAGCAGAGGCCATCAAGAAATTCAGAATTTGACTGCTGTCAATTGACTGCTGACTGGACTGACTTGTTGCCTTCTTTCCTTAACATAATTTATATAGTATTCTTCTTCCAAAATTGCATTTCCCCCATAGATTAGAAACAGTGTTAATATGGTATTATTTTTGAAGATTTTTAACTGGAGCAGAAGTCAAAGTTGACACTATTAAAGTATCTTTTATCCTGGATTCCCCCAAAACACTCCCCATCCCTGGCCACCACAGACACACATGGTTACCTATGTAACGGGAGCCACAGTAACTTGATTACTAACAAAAGCACTGGCACAGACACAAAGAACAAAAATTAAGCTCCTTTCCCCCAGCCCCCTGCCCCATAATCCTTTCAATTATGAAATCCTAAAGCAGACTCTGTTCTTTCTCACTGCACTTCTAACTGAATTCATCATTTCCCATGGCTTAAGTACTCCACCTCAGGAGACTACGAGGAGGAAGAAAGAATTCCATCAAATTATTTTCAAACTTTTTAGCAACTTCCTGACTTCAGCCAATTAAACACATCAAGTGAGTAGGTACATCCTGATAGATGTTTTGCCACTAAAGCATAAGATTGACCAAAAAGACAACAGCAACAACATACATAATACGGTTTAAGAGATTAAATGCTCATGTCAGCCTTGAAACTCACGGTTATAGAGAGAGTAGCAGAGCAGGATAAATGAGAACAGAATCAAGAATAGGGCTTTTTCAAACAACCCACTAAGTTTTCTAACCTACTAACTGCTGCAGTCTACTTTAGTGTCCAGGGTATTGTACTGAAATTATAATTTCCCCTTGAATTTGGGATCCTTCTAAGCAGTTATCAGCTGTCAATCTGTAAGAGTCTGCTAGTCTGACACATGGCTGAAGCCTATCTGCAATCTTGTCTGATATATAACATTATTAGAGATAATGTCAACACATTGTGGATGAATCCTCTGCACCAGCTTTGTTGCAGAATGAAAAAAGACATCTAAATAGTATTTTCATTTCAAGACTGTTTAAATCTAACTCACAGAAGCACTTTTCCCCCTCAGTTTCATTTAAATTCTTTGCAAGTAGTCTTCATGCTGGATCCTTTATACATTCAGTTTAGCCTTCTCACATGCAGTGTTTCCAGGGAATGTAATTTGTAGAGGACAGCAGATCGAGTGTACCAAGAACAGCCTGGAAAGGGCTTCAGGAAAACAGACATGCCACAGCTTGTCAGTTAGTCTTAAGGCACAACCTTTTAGGTTTGTAATGGCAGGGACAGACAAGAGCCTGTCACTCAGGGACAAAGCATCAATTCCTGTTAAGGTTCATGTTTTATTACATATACTATTATAAAGTCCCAGTTAACAAAATGTCATAAATCTGACCCTATACTATTTGTCAACACTCACATGCTAATTAATTATTTTCTCCTGATATACGAAAACCCATATTTCTACATAACAGATATTTAAAGTATGTTCTTCCAGATTTAAGCAAGAACTTTATTGTTCCTGCTTTATTTTCCACATACATTTTACTTCCCTCCTATTCTTTCAAACAGGTGGAGCAGATAATCTGGGTTTGTCTCTTCAAGATCTTTTCCAACAAACAGACAAGGAATGGTTTCAGTTACAACACACAGATTATAAGAACAATACCCCGGAATTTACAAGGAAAGAGTTCATACCACATTCTAAATTAAACTTTCAAAATATCAGACTTCCACTGGAAAAGATAAACCGCAGCAACAAGGCAGTATTATTTTTCTATGATTTCATTCTTAAAAAAAAAAAGTAAAACTCCCAAACAAAACATAAGACATATGTTTTTGACTGAGTCTCCTCACTTCAAAACTTCCCAATAACAGACCACAAATTTACAGGCCAAAAAGTTAGGACAGACAGCTAGATGGACAGAATCCTCCAGTATGATTCCTGGCCTCAAAATTATTCCTAGCTTTTTTTTCACGTCAAAAGATTAACACAAGACAGTACGTTTGTGTCCTTAAGACTAGAGAGTCCACCTCTACAGATACTTGGGACAATCATTTTAGAAAAATGGATTCAGCTGTCAAGCTTCCTTTTGCTCACTCTTTGGCCCACCGATTCTCAGAGAGTATCCCAGGATCAATGGCCTGTTTAGATATGGAAAAAATAGCTGAGCAAAAATCTATAATGCAAAAAGCTTTCATTCTTTCTACAATGAAATCTCTCCTCTTCAACAATGTATGGGTAAAGAAGCAATTACTACCACTGAGTAGTTATGAAGGGCTCCTATCTGTAGTCTATGACAAATTTTTGCACATCACTGAACACACTATGTTGTATGGGAGAAAGAGCAAAAATTAAGAGATCAAGCAGTGTTCTATCTTAAGAAAGGTATTTGGTATTTGTCATTCAAAGCCAAAGAAGACATTGAACTTGTAGCCACCAATTCCAATCCTCCAAATCTGCCATGAAACTACATGATTTGTTCCTCATTTTCCTAACACATGCATCTACAAAAATTCAGTCACCAGTTACACTGCCTGTTTACAGTCCTCCAGCCAGGAAAGTGATACTTCATGTGGTGACAGATTCTGCTGATACAAATGGAGCTATTGCTGCATCTTGGACACACAAGGAAAAGAGCTGTGAGATCCAAATGAAGAATACTTTTGGTAAAATGAAATAAAGAAAAGTCACTTAGATGTACAGAGGTAGGTTGCTGAAACAGGAGCACAAGCATTTGCAGGAAATTAAATCAGAAATGAACTGGATTTATTTATCATCTACAGATGCCTCTCAAATCATCTAACATGAAAGCTGCCTGAATCATTCTATTTCTGTTCTTCAGATAAAGAGATAAAAGTACATTTAAAGATCCCTTCAGTAAAAGTAGACTACAAAATTGAAAACAGTCTCCTGCACATCATAAATAAATGGTCCAAAGAAGAAGTGCTACCCAGCACTATGCATATGCATAGATTTGAGAAAATTTATGAGAAAGCCCACATGAGAATGATAATTTATATTTTGGATTTTAAATATTATGAATGATCTAGACACTTTAGATTAAATCAAGGTTCAGGAGATCAACACAGCTACTCACTATATGGTATAACTTAGTGGTTTAAAGTGGCTTAAAGCTGTATAGTCTTAACCAATATTAACTCTATTGCAAGAGTTATAGAAGTAAATATTGCAAAATTATGATTAAAGAATGTACTATGCTCATATACAAATTACATCTTTGTCTACAAAGTTTTCAGAACACATGGAAAACATAAGGGATATATAGCAGATTTCAGAAATGAGGAATCAGTATGTTCAACATCACAATTGGAATTGTTTCATCAAAACTCTAAAAGAACAAATGAAGCTCTGGAAAACTTGGCTCTAAACTGTCAGACTCCTTCCCAGATAAGCTCCACTCCTGTGCTCAAGTACTTCTCATGCCCTCAAAGCATGACTTCTTAACTCACTTGAAAACCTGTAAGTAGTTTATAGCAAGAGCACTTTAACAGTCAAAGTAATTTACAAAATCCCTTCCTTTTATACTATTCTCTTCCCCTCTGCTATCCCTCCTCTTTTGATTATTCAAATCTCTTGAATCATATAAGAATCCCTCCCCCTTTTTCTTCCTGCTTCGCTGTTACAATATTTTATGATGAAAGACTTAAGAAACATTGCTTAATTAAAGAAAAAAGTATTACAGTGATCATGGTACACTGTCAACATTTGGAAAAAGTATTTCTGCTAGAAGATAATTCAGCTAGAAACACAATAAGAGATAGCAGTTCAAGCTAATGCATTAAAATCAGAGCTAATATAATTGAAATAAGAAAATAGTAATAAAATCATAAATTTTTATTTTTCCCTCACCAGGGAAGAAATATCTAGCAAAAAAGTTTTCTGGTAGGAAACATTTTAGAAGTGATTGAAAGCAACATTATGTTTGAAGTTCTTAGAGAATAAAATTCTAAAAGTTTGTTATAGGCATCTAACTACATCTTACAATTTCTGTGATGTTAAGATTGCATGAGCTGACTATAATCACACCACTAAAATAATTGATGGGGCATTCACCAGGACGTGTCCTGGTCTGCAAAGACACCTGAGCTTTGGTTAGATAAAATTTCTTAATTCCAGATTGAAACTTAAGTTCCATGTAAGTGCTTAAAGGGATTTTACCTATTTGTATGTTTAGACCATGCCTTACCAATAAACATACGATAACCAGGAGTTTCTAAATAAAATTTGTAGCCAAAACAGAGGGGCTAAACAGCAAAACACTTGAGAGAATGTTAAAAAAAAACAATCTCAAAGCCACCAGGAAAGAGCATTGGTTCATGGAAATAAACAAGATTCAGTGGAGTGGAAGGAAGAGAGAGGGGCAATTTATTTATTTATTTTTATCTTTATATACAATTCACAGTGAACAAGCTAGACAAGCCAACTAAAAATATGCATAACAACTTTTTTTAATAGATATATACATGGAGATTCCATTACAGAAAAGCAGTTATACAATGCCTGTTGACTTTGGCAAAACAAAATGTATAAATACATACAGGGATTTTCCTGCTTGTTTGGGGGTTACTTTGGGAGGGAGTAAGTTGTTGGCTTTTATTTTAGAGTTTTAGGGGATTTAGTTTTAACACCTCAACTATCATCAAGCTAAGTATTCTGACAGAACACAGATCTACAGGATCCATACACTTTATCTTGAAGGAAACTCCATCATATCATCTCTCCTGTCTCAGAAAATGTCAAGCAAATTTACACTTGCAACTTATCTCTGTTTAAAGAGAACTTCCTGGTTTGATGTTTTTAAGTAGATGCAGAACCACCTTTTTATCTCACTGGGAGATGAATAGCTCCATCCAGTCCTTCTGACCTCATAAGCACCATCACAGGCAGTTATCACTCAAGGGCACACAAGCTATGGTTAGATTTTCACCCTAGTCAGCCACACAGTAAGCTACCTTGAGTACTTGTGTAAATATGTGCATTCCCAGAAGATATTAACTGTTCTCAGTGTCTGGCTTTGCTATCTTAATCTTGCCATTTTCTACATGAGGGTATGTCTGAAACAGAATTGAGACTACTGCAGATACACTATCTCATACGGGAAGCCTATCTATTCCCCAAGAGTACAAAGTTTCCTGAGATCCATGACAGCTAAATGTTGACTGCCACCTGGGACTGGAAGCATTAAGTTCAGACAAAAAAAAGAAAACCCACACACAACCCCTCCCCCCCACCTATTTGCACACCAGTAATTTAGTTTAGTGACAGTAAAGGGCCATAAGTTGTGTACTCTGCCCTTCCCTGACACAGAAACTTCTGTGTATTTCCTCAAAGTTTAATGAACATGTGTTTGTGTATATATATAAACAGATAAAAGTAAATCAAAGTTCCTCTGGCTGCCCAGAGCATACCAGCAAATTCACCTGGGTCATATAGATCCAAACAATAAAAGCAGCAGTTGAGAACAAGCTACAGCCATCAAAACAATTTATTTGGCAACATATGGGCAAAGAATGTGACCAAGGAGTTATCAATGAAAGGCCACTAGATACAGGACACGGGCAGAAGGCAGCCCAGGGATGGCTCAGCACCCTTGACATAAAATGTTGCATAGGCACATCCTCTCTGTTGAGAGGACAATTCCTGCAGAATTTTGCTGGTGAACAAGTAGACACATACTCAGGTCCTACTGCTTTAGATAAAACATTTTCTGTGACAGACCTTCAGCTGCACAATCTGCAACTCCACATATCTTCTCAGTTTATAACTGCAATTACCACCTGTATTTGCTGATCTGTGCTGGCCTATGTGTGAAGGTATAGCATCTGGGGAAGCATTTCCAGGAAAAGTTGAGATGCAAAGAGCCTGAGGAAAACATACTGGAGAAGATTCAGGGTTTTCAAAACAGCTGTAGAGGGGACCTAAATTGTCTCGCTATTTTGCAACAAGCCAAAAAGAAAGAATATTTTATCTTAAACTTGCAAAGTAAAACCTTTTACTTAAAACCCCTTTGTGCTGATCAGAGACAGAGCAAATGCTCAGGATTATAATGGAAACACTGAAACTCTTCCTGTTTTGCAGATCCAGAGCCAGAGTCTCACCTTATATACACGTATGACACAGGAAACCAGAACTACCATGTGGAAGTCTTCAGATCACCCAGTCAGTAGCAGTAAGACTTTGTTTGCTCAAGCAAGAATCAATTGCCTTGAGCTGACATTTTAATAGGATTGTTTTCCTAGCTTCTGATGGAATCAGTATATTAAGATAAAAAAAACTATGAAATCCAGTATGTGCCTTATGGATATTTACAGCATTATAAATGTAAACCAAATGCGAAAACTATCCTGCCTTCCAGATTTAGAAAGTATCTTTTTTGAAGTGACAGCTTAGAAGTTAAAGCATTAAATTACCTCAAGGCAAGCATATTTTCTAGTTACAAGTGTTAAAAGTTTCTTGGAAAAAACAATTTAGTTTCACTCACTGAGGTTGTTAGTACTAAGGAGCACAAAACCAGGGGGCAAATCTCTGGGGTTTGTCACCTGCACTAGATCTGCACAAGAAACTGGATGCTGGCTATGCTAGCAGTAGCTTCTAGCAAGTTTTTGGGCTTTGGACTGTTGGACTTTTTAACCAATTAAAAATCATAGTTTTTTAGGACAAATTCCAAGACTGCTTACTTTTCCCTAAAAGGAGCCACTTTACCAATCCATAGCAGCAGACAGAGCTGTTTTCAGAACCTCTGAGAAAGGTGATTCACTGACCCAGATTAATAAAAAATAAACACAACCTCCTGTGCTGAGGATTGTGAAGACCCACACTTAGGTTTATACTCCTGCCCTTCTCAAGACTAAAGTAGGTCTGATGTGCAGTAAGGGAGCATCGCCAAAGGGCTTCCTCCTGCTGAGGAAGACACTTGTCACACTCCAAAGCTACATTAGAACAAAGTGGCCCTGCCTTCCTGGACTGCAGGCAAATCCACACAAGAAGAGATTCATGTGCACTTTTCTACTGCTAACTACTGCCTGCCAGTGAGCATGTGAAATTGCTCTACACACGAGAGACCAGACACCCAAAAGAATGTATTTTTTCCTTCTTTCTTACCTTTTCATCTCTCACAGTAGTCACATAAAACACCTTTGGCACTTAAGCATTCTTCTAGCTCACAAAAACTGATTTTAACTGTTCTCAGCATCAGCCAACACCCTCCTAACCCCTGATAAAAAATACCAGGTTTCTCAACAGACTAAATAAACCATTTCTGTAGCATTCATTTAGGATGATGAAAAAAGAAGCCAACCAAAAAAAGTTCCTTTCTTTAGATGGGCCCTGCTAGGAATTGAAGGTGCATTCTAGTTAGAATAAGGGAGTTAACATCATTTATAAGACACTTCATTCACTGGTATTAGCTTGTATTTGTCCTTAAGCTCATAAATCACATGTTCTCAAAAGTGAAATTATTTTTAACTATTTGGGGATTTACCTCTTTGATTTTGCTGTCTGCCCAACCTTTGAAAGGTATATTTAGTCTACAGGCATCCAGGGACATCCTCAGCAGATCCCATTCCCTGTTTGTAGGAAGCTATAACTGACTAAGGCAATAAAAGCAAAAAATATGGAACTTCAGAAAATAAAGTGAAATACAGCATGAAATCTCAAAAATTACTCTAAAGATGCAAGAAATATGCCTGTATGTGATCAGATGTTCAGCTAGGCACCCAGGCCATCACTCCAAATGACCTTCTGCCTTTGATGGATCCCAAAGTTCCCTAATTATACACTCCCTCCTTGCAATTACTACAGACTCCCTGCTGACCTTCTAATCTCCCTGTGCCATTTGCACCCCTGAACCCAGGGCATGCTCTGAAATGCAACACAACAGAACTGCATACAGGGTGTCAGGGGCCATTAAGCAAGGCTCCGTGGGTACTCTGGGTTGTAGGTGCTCTTAGCACACACAGGAAAAGGCTTAATGGAGGGTGAAATGGCAAATCAGGGTGGAGGGGGACAACACACTCAACCTAAGAATGCAAAGAAAGGAAAGAAAGAAGGAACTTGAGGAAAACTGAAGCTGTGATGAATGCAGTCAGACCTTGGGGATAGATGCCTACAGGATAAAGTGAACACAAGTTCCTGGTCTCACTTCACATGACTCGGGCACATATCCTGAGCAATTTTTAAAATTCCATTGTTACACTCCCTATACCTTTATAACTGAGTACAAGTCATTTTCTCCTCCCTAGTTTTTACAGCATTGATCAAATACAAGCAATTCTCTCATATATGCAAAGCTGGAAGACAGTTCAAAGCAGTATCATAACTTCCATACACTAAGCTCAAGTTCAGCAATCCTACAAAGAGAAAGGACTTTACCTAAAATGAATATAATGCAAAGCTACTGAGTCACTAGCCTGGTTTCTACCCTCTTGCTCCCAATAAATAGTATCTGACCTCAGCAGCAGTCAGACTTTAAATGTTTGGATGCACTCATGAAGCTTGGCACTGTTCATTAAGGGGCAATAACTGATTAATGTATTTTTTCAGGTACATTTGTTGAATGCACAAACCCATGAAATTTTACAAGCTTTGAGGATGAAAACATCTTTTTACTAATTTTTGAGGGTAGTCCCATCTAGGAATAGGGAATGCATTCAGGGAGGACAAGATCTCACAGGATAATTCCACGTGGTCTGTAGTTCCCTCTTTTCACATTCATTCTTCTCTAAACTCCAAAAAAGTTTTCTCCTTTGGCAGTTGCACAGGGCAGAAAACATTTGCTTTGAATCCATGAGGATGAGGAAGAACATTAGCTTGAAGGTTCTGAGTCAGGCTGGAGGACACTGTGCAGTTACAGGCAATCAGTTGGCTGTGCCCACCACACAATCCCTCCCTGGAAAACTTTAGGCACATCCCACAGAAGTGCAACAGCATCCATGGAGGCTCTGCTTCCTATTCTGAAAACCATCACCACTGAGGGGAAAGCAGACACAACCCTGGCTATGCTACATACTTTCCAAGGCTGTATCTGCCTGGGCAGAAAGTGAAATGAGAGGGGAGAGAAAGCCCTGAGAGCAGCAAGACAGAGAGGTCTTTGCTGGTGGTCAGACCAGGCACTCTGTGAGCCAGCAATGACTGAGGACATGAAGCACAGCTGGAAGCTGCAGTGACAAGTTCACACAGCTCATCTAGAAGGGGGAAAGGCCTAAGTTAAAGGCACTCAGAGATTTCTGACCATACACATACATGATGATACTGCAATGTATCAGTAAGGAAGAGGGGGGAGAGAAATAAGAAGTGAGACATTCAGCCTGTTGCAGGCAAGAAGATGATCCTGTGATTAAGAATTTGAGAACTGATAAATAAGGTATTTGAGACAACTTTTAGCAGCAGTAAGTACAGGTTTTGATGAAAAGTTACTTTTAATGTGCGTGGTTCCTTCAAGTAATGCAAAGCAACAGTTTACAGGAATAGAATTCAAACAGGCAACAAAGATTGTTGAAAGTGGAAATTCTTAGAACTTCTCATATTTTTCTGTAAAAAGTATGCCACTATTCTCAATGACATAACATTTGAGCATCTATTAAAACATGAAACATGGAAGAAATAAACCAAAACCAAGCATATTTGTGATACCTCATCTTTCCTTCTCCTTGTAAACATACTACTCTCTCTCTTAGTAAACATATTAAGATATCTGGTATAGTTTTGAATTGAGCTTTGGATAATATAGTCAAGAACCAATGACAGTTATTTGTAAAGCCAGATATATAGATAAAACTTAAGATGAATACAGAATTACTGTTTTCAAATGCTTGCTTCATCACTAATTTCCAAGGACTAACCAAAGTCCACACACCTCAACCCAAGGACAAGATGGAATATATCCAAATATCCAAGAAGCACAAGAAAGAGGTGTTTCTTTCAAATAGCAGTTATTTCTGGTTCTCTCTTCTATCCTGTCTATCACCCTCTATTAATACACATCACACAGTCCTAAATACATCCAACCAATTGCATTCTATTTTGTGTAGGCTACTAGAAAGAGCCTAGTGTATGAAGTTGGATTTTCTTGAGGTCCCAAAAATAAGAGTCTTGCACCTTTAATTTCTTAAGTGACTGCAAAAAAATGGAACAACGCCAACTTCAATTCACAGTAATATTTACAATGCTGTATTTCTACAGTGTGCCTGTCACACAACTTGTCCTTGGCCTTTCAATAAGTAGTGATGTGGCAAAGCACAAAGTATCAGTCTTCGTGTTTCTAGGCACAAAACTATAAAATTTAGCAACACAGTACAATTGTTTTCAAAGACAGTTGTGTGATGCTATTTCTCCTTATCACTTTGGAAGACATAATAAATGCTATCAAGGGATAAGTACAAAATGTGTATCATTGCAGTTTTGATTTGTCTACTCAATACAATTCTTAAGAAGGGTTTCACAGACACACTTCCACTGAAGTTTGGAAATTTCCTATTCCCTTTTAGCAGAAATGTGTTTAGAGAGCACTGCTGCACATTTACTAGGATACAACATACCTTTACAGCATTGTTGAAAGCTGAGGAAGAAACTGACCAACACCAGCTCTTCTCTCACCATCTCAACTACCATTACTCCTCACCCACAACCACAATATCTGTTAAGCTACAAATACATAACTGATGCAACTGACAGCATCATTTTGTCAAGACAATAGCTTACTGTGTTTCTAAGGCATGCTTTTCCCCTCCGTTATAACGCTCTTGGTGTCAGGAGTTACATCAACCAACTACATTACTGGCCAGCAAGAGATCCTTTGAAAGCGGCATTTGTATATCCCACCAGAGAAGTATCATCATGACTGCACACTGCTGATGCCAAGACATTTCATTACCAACTACTTGGAATGATGCCCAAGAATTTCCAGCTTAGCTCTCCAGCAAAGGCATCCCACTACATTTCTTTCAGGGAGGAGAATATGAATGGAGACAGGAAGCAGTGACCAACATGCTTACCAAACCACCACAGATGCTGAAGACAGCCATGTGCGTTTCCTGGGCATTGACATGCCCGCGGTAAAAACAGTGCCGCAAATCAGGGGACGGCTGTTTCTGCGGGGCCCCGACGTGCACCACCGTGTACTGAGCAGCGAGGAAGCCTGCATCAGCACTCAAGTTCAGCTGGAAGACCTGCCCGTATGCTCTGAGCTGGTAATGTGTCCGGAAAGCAGCGGGCTCCAGCTGTGCCTCCAAACTCCTTTTCCTCCTTCTGAAGTGATGCGTGTGCGGGAAAACTTCTCCAAACTCATTCACTCGGACAGGTGTGATGATTTCGTAAGAGGAGAGCTGCTTCACCAAGGTCTCTGTAACAGAAAACAGGAGGCTCAGCCTGACACCGCAGCACAGCAGCAACGCCCGGCCGGCACCCGCACGGCTGCGGGCACGGCACTCGTGGCGCCAGCCCGGGGTCCGGTGACAGCCGGGGGCGGGGGGCTGCCGCCAGCCCGCTCGGCGAGACCCGCGGCCGCCCGGCCCCGCCACTCGCCGCCGCCGGGAGCCAGCGCTGCCTCCTCCCGCCCACCCGCCCGCCGGGGAGCGGCGGCTGCCCCGGAGGGCACGGCGCCCGCCGCAGGGCCACGACCCCCGGGCCGGTCGCCGCCTTTGCTGCCGCTCGCTTACCTTGTCCGGGGTGGAAGCGGACTCCCCACGACGCGGTGACGAGCAGGGAGAGGGGGCACAGCAGAGCCGCCAGCCGCCTCGCCCCCCGCATGGCTCGCTCCGCGGCGGCCGTGCCCGCAGCGCCCCCGGGCCGCCGCCGCCTCAGCGCCCGCCGGCCGCCCGGGCCGGCCCCGGCTCCTCCATGCGCCCCGCGCCCCTCCTGGCGTCCCGCCGCCTCCGCGGCTCCGCACACGCCCGCGGGAAGCCGCCCCGCGCCCGCGCTCCCTCTCCTCCCGCCCCTCGCCTCCGCTCCCCCAGCTCGCTCTCCGCCGCCGGGGTGGGCGAGGGCGGCCCTTCCCTTCCCGTCCCTGCCTCCGCCTCCCGTGCCGCTGCCCCTGCGACCGGCGGGGCGGCGCGGAGATGCCCGCTGCCCTCAGGCGGGGCCATCCCGCACCTCAGGCGGACTCGGGCCCGGCCCGCCCCCGGGACACGGGCCGCCCAGGGGCGGAGGGCAGCTCCCCCTCCGCGGCCTGGGCAGGGGCGGCCCCGGGGTCTCGGCCCCGTCCCGCCGCCCCCCGCCCCGGCTGCCGGCGGCGTTACCGCACGCGAATGGTGTCCCTCCAGCCAAAATATGGGGTTGTGAGCAGCCTGGCAACGCCGCATTCCCACCGGGAGCGGCAGAGGCCGTGCCGGGAGATCCAGCGGTGTGTGTCCCACCGATTCAGTATCAATCGCAGCCCCCGCCGATCACCTGCCCCTGCGCTCAGCTCCGGGGGAAGCCGCTTCCCCAGGCTGCCTTCATGGAAGGGGATGTCCAGGCAGAGCCTGGCACCACGGTGTCGACGGACAGAAATTGTTCTGGCTCCACGCCCCCTGCTTCGGTTGTCCTGCCTGGGTGAAGTCTTCATAAAGCTGCTTGTCCCAGCATTCAGGGAGCCCAGCATCCCTCGCATGGAGTGCGTGGAGTATCTGTTTTACCTGAATATTTTTTTCCTGAAATGAGGGAATTGGCTAATCAGGTCTTGAGTGAAGCTATGTAGTACTGAAACAGCCTTCACTGCTAGAATAAAATCATATATCCCTTGTCAAGAGTCCAGGATTGTAGAAGGAATATGTGGATTATTCCAATGTATATTGGCATCCAACATAATCTTGAGAATATTGAGTCTTGTTGTGAGTACTGTGTTTCTTTTTGAATACTTAGAAGATGGAAGCTCTCAGATGGATATTAAACTGTTTTTTCTATGTGGGGTCACTGAGAAGCAGAGTTATATGAAAAGAAAAAAATATTTGTAATCTGAACAGTTCTGCAAAGTGAAGCAAACAAGAAGCTTATGTCTCCAAATACCATAAATATCAAAGAAATCCAACAAGAAGCAAGAATTGCAAAGTATTTCTTTTAAACTGCATACACCAGAGAAGACTGATCATGATAGTCAAACATAACTCCACATCTGAGAACTGGGCATGAGAGAGGAGGTGGGAGGAGAGAGGTCCATTCTGCCCACCACAGAAGCATGAAGATGCAAGATTCATTTCAGTACCTCGAGATGTCCTGTTGCAGAAGACACATGGGCAAACTAGAGTAGAGCAAAAGTAGAGCAAAGTTTGAGTGCTTTGATTTTATTGGCATAAAATGTGCAAACAATAGTAAGACATTAAATTGAGAGGAGCAATTGTTGTACATGCCTCTGATTTCTCCAGCAAATTAGAGTTTCCCCATTTCTTGGATCTTACTCGTTGAAGCAATTATCAGAGTGCAGCAAGTTATCTCCTTCCGAGTCAACTTAAATGGTTGTCAGTGATGAAGCAAATATGTACTACTTCATTAAACAGAAGCAAATACCTACTGATTCAGATGTGATGTTTCACTTGTTTATTATTTTCAAAATTATTTTTTGTAAAAATAAACAGAAGCACTAATCACCAGGAAAGTCAAAGGTTCAGTGATCCAAATTAGAGCACAAAGCTTTGTTGTAGACCACTTCAAAGCAAATATGACTCAATTTTTTTAACAATGTATGTATTATTTAGTGTTTTAGGAAAGACTTTTTCTTCAAATGCAGATATTTTAAAAACAATAAAATTACTTCTCCTAAATCTCATTTCATTGTGTTTAAATTTCCCTGTATTCTATGTGAGAATGGAACCCCAGCTCTTCTACAGTAAACAGTGAAGGTCTATCTCTCCCTGAAGATTGATTGTTTAGAACAATTTAAAATTGACAACCTTCATTTAGATTGACAAATGTTCCAGTAGCTCCTCTCAGTGCCATGGACAAAACTCAGTGGCAGCTAAGGCACTTTATTTTTCCAAATTTTCAACTGAAACAAAAAGTAAATTTCTGGACATTAATCTAGCAATTCAGGCAATGTGAGGCCTCGCAGTTGAGCACCTTTTTACACTTAGCAGCCATTATTCCTTCAAAAACTACTGAAGCCCTACAGGTATTAGACACAAGTCTGATTTTCAAATGCAGGATGGGTTAGCTGTGTGGGAGCAAAGGACAACAGGGCAGGGGATTAGGGCAGTGCTAGCAGTGTTCATGTTACCTGAATGGCTTTGGGCAATAAGCTGCGGTCATTCATTTGACCTCCACCCATATGGCATCACTTTGAATCTTGTGAGGAGCAAATATAACCCTGTATATCAAAGCAAGAGGTACGTTTCTGTTACAAAGAAATAGAAATACATCAGAAAATTCAGAAATCATGGAAATAGTATGTTTGCTACAACTGTTAGAGGTAGAAGGGTAAAGACGCGCACCAGGATGAAGTGAAGAGGAAGAATTATGGAAGTTATCCCAAGAAGCAGGACTGCAAAAAATGAAATATTAAAACTAAATTTAAAAAAAAAAATGAGAGGTAAATACAGAAACAAGGACACAGAGAGGTTGTGTGGTCTCCATCCTTCTGTATACTCAAAATTCATCTGGTCAGGAAGCCCTGAGCAATCTGAATTAACTTTTAAATTAGTCCTATTTTGAGCAGGAGGTTGACCTAGGTGACCTCCAGAGTCTCTTTCCAGCCCAGGTTGTTCTATGATTCTGTGAAACAAAAATTTAAAAAATGGTTCTTGGAGAAAGCTGAAAATACTCAAGTAGAGAGGAAAAAGGAAAGGAAAATACCTATTAAAAGAACAGAGATGTAGGGGAAAAATCAGGAGAAAATAGTCTTCAGCTACAAAACAACAGAAGAAGAAAGGAGACACAACGGAGAATATTTAGTAAGATTTTTTCAAGGCTAGAAGTTATATACTGGCAAAACTCCAGCTAAAGCGGTAGAACTATGCTTGTTTGCATCTGCAAATTCAATCCTCAGAGATGTAATGTATTCTGACTTCATTAAATCTGCATTGAATCAAAGCTTGCTATTGAATAGTTGTCTCTAAAATGCCTCCTACAATATTGAAATAAATCCATCTATTTACAATATTTATTCTGTTCACTTATCTCTTTCAGTTAATATGTTTGGAGTGGAGTATGTTGCACCACTTACTTTGCAAGTCAATGAAATAGAATGGTAGTCTGTACTTGCTGAAATAACTTGTCCTCCCTGGGGTTTCTCTAGGATTTCATGGACAAAATGAATTGCAATTAGGTCATGATTGTTCAATTATTTGTTTTGTGCATTTAAAATTCTGCAGTAGATTAGGCTTACCAGATAAAACAGTAGGATTTGTAAAAATGCATACTGAAAAAATAATACATTTTCTCCTTAGAACCACAGATTAGCTATTAAATCCTTTCACCTGGTTTTGGCTCCATTTTTTTATTTAAGTGGTCTTTTATAAGTGGTTTTGGCTGAAAATCACGAAGTGGAAAATAGAGTTATAAATGTCAGTCATTCAGAAAAGGCAAAGACAACATTCCACAAGTAAGTGAAATTGTTAAAAAAATAAGATGAACAAATTTTATTTTATAAAGGAGACTTTATGAATAATACATTTTACTTCTTTATTATTATATCTTGGCATTTTTCTGTTTTGTGGAATACAATTTAAATCGGACTTTCAGGATCTTAGTTACTGTTCTTGACAGGACACTAAGTACATTGCACAAATATTCCCAGTTTGCAATCTCTTCTCTTATTCATCCACTTATCTCACACTTACCCTGAGATATTAATACCACATATATATATATATACATACCATGGAGCCACCTGACCTCCAGCACAGGAACAAGAGTGGCCCAAGTCCCTTGGTCCCAAGGCTGCTGCTGTCAGGAGCAGGCTGGCCTTGTCCAGACGCTGAGCCCTGCAGTGAGCCTGGCTCGCTGCCTGTCCCATGGCCCTTCCCATCTGTGCCCCATCGTGCCTCCTCCACAATTCCATCTGCAGTGAGCCACGGGATCTGGGCTTGGTGGAGGGAGCTGTCTGCCTGGGTCAGTCAGTATTCTCTGGGTGTTGGCAGCTGGGCTGTGCCTGCGTGACCAGATATGTGATTTTGATACATACTGCTGGAGAAAAAAGTGTTTTTTCCCCACAGTATGTATACATTTCTGCTGCTATCTGCATTCACACTATAGTAATTTTTCAACAGCAGTGACTTACTCTAAGGTTAATGTCTTTAAATTTACTTTTTCCATAATCAAAAGTGACAGAAGTTTCCTAACTTTTATATTTTTTAATGTGAATTTGTCAAGTTTTATCCTGTGAAATATAGGTTTACATAGAGAGTGAAAAGTACTCAATACCATACCACGTAATTTAAACTTGCCTCACTTAGTTTTATTGAGATCCTGAATAATTTTTGTGTTAGATGTTTTGTAGCACTGTCTATTAAATACTAGCTTACTGGTAAAAAGAATTATTCACAAACAGATATATACTAGGCAGTCATAACAACTAATTTAAGAAACTTATGATTGTTTAATATTATTTCTTTGTGTTAACAAGGGAAGACAAGCACTTTGATATCATCCCAAATTCCCCAAGAGGAAAAGCCAAGAGGCATACTACAGAGTATTACACCCAGCATTGTGCAAGCAAGTACCTAGGATGTACTGGGGCTCAGTGATCCAGGACAGAAGCAGACTGATTTGTGCCTTCTGCTAACCCTGGGTCAGGAATCCTGCTCCAAGCTTCACCCCATCTTTTTGCTCCATCAATACAGAGCACCTGTTGTATTGGGTGGGAGAATTTCAAGGAGAGACAAAGGTAGGTCACCACAAACTCCTAGAGAATCATCCACAAGAAAAAAACCAAAAACTTCTGACATGTAGAAGTGATTCCATACAAGTAATTCAGAAAAATAAGAATTACTGTAGTGTGAAGGCAAAGGCATGTGCATGTACTGCCAAAAAGCATGCTTTTTTCTTTTTTTTAAGTCACAAGCACATTGCAGCTGTTACTCTGGCTGGAGTGAAAGTAAAGAGACATAGGGTCCAATTCATCTCTCATATCAACGCTCTTAGTTATGCCAAGGATGGTTTGGCTCACATAGCACTCTCCTAGCTACCAGCCTTTTTCAGAGTCCCACTCTGGACTCTGGTTAGTACCTAAAATTAGTCTACAAGAGAATATAAATTTAACATTCCAAGACACTAACAGCAGTGATAATATTGGGCATCACATTATTAATAGCAAGTGAAATGATTCCTAATTGTGCTAACACAAACTGGTGTTTGTCCAGTGGTACACCAGAAATGCTGGTGGTGCCAGTCAGAAATACCGGCTTTAGCTGGAATTAGACTCCTCAAAACCAGAGATTTGCATTAAAATATATGTTCATGTGGTGAACTGCACTAAGACCAGGAAGATCCAGAGGCATCTGAACTCCAAACACTCTGCTAGGTGTGGTTCTATAGCATGATGGAAAGGATTACTTAGAGCACAACATGAGACATCCTCATATCCCAGTGCTGTGTTTCAAAAGGAGATGTGAGCTTGTTTTGCATTAATTTCACTGTTCTGACATTATAGTCATATGACACAAATGTGGGAACATCACAAATTCATGGATCATTGCAGTATCTTACTGGACCAAATATTGTTATTCATTGTTAGAACACTATTCCTTTGTTAGAACTCATAACTCTGACTATGAAATTGCTGAAGACAAAAGGAGAGGAAAATCATGCATAGTGCTAGTAGGCTTTCCTGGAGAGAGCATATGCTTCATGCATTGCAAGAAACTTCTAGGAAAAGAGTTGCCAGCTCTCTGCCAGCTGATGGTCACTTCATTAGCATACCAGAAATTACCATCTTCATTCTGTGTTTTTCTCAGATATGAGATATTTTTATCTTCCTTCAGACACTATTTTTCCCATCTGGGAGACTCACAAGAAAAATACCGAACTGATCACCAAGACAATGGATGGATGAGGGCTTCCATGGCAAAGCAATACAAAGCTGTGTGTAAAGAGCTACGTTGTGTTTCCATCTTTAGTAATTTGGAAATATTATCTCCTGATAGCCAACTTGAAAATGCTGACATTGCAGAAATGTGCACCATTTCTTTTGTCTAGATAGGGAATCACTACCCTAATGTTATTGTTAATTGAAATTGTCATTCTGAAAAATAAATACAAATTCAGAAGATTATGTCGTCTGACTTTAGTTTTAGATTTACAAAAACCAATTAAGGAGAGTTTTTTTAATCCCATTTAGCAGTTACAAAACTCATTCAGGAGAAAACCCCTGTTTAATTCTGTTTTTTCCAAAGGAAATTTGATCTTGTGTTTCCATTAACTGTTTAATAGAGTAAACTGGGCATGCTTGTTGCTAATTTTCTTGATGATGTTCCTCATACGCTAAAAACTCAACATTTCACTATCAGAAAATCTGTATAACAGATATATGGTGTGCAGCAGCTAGATTTGATTTCTGTTGCATAGATTCATATCTCATTAAGACACCAAAAGAAGTTAATGCAAGGATCCCACATCATTCTTCTTGAGGTCTCTAAGTCAGAGTTATTGGGCAAAACTTTTTTTTCACGAGTTTGAAAGAAATGGCATCAAGCTGAAAGCTTTTGCTATTCTTTTATGTTCTCTAGTCAAACATTTTGAGGACAAAAAACTTTATATTTAGTTTGAACAAAGGAACAGAAATAAAAAATTGGTTCAGCCACTGGAAAAAAAAAAAAGTAATAACTTTATATAGTGCCAAGCAGGACCTAAAATGTATGTCTTGAATACTTACTGTTCTGAACAAATTTGAAGTTCATACTGCTGAATGGACAGGTCACCGAGTCATTTATAAGTTGTGGAAATTCAGTATAGCAGTACAAGGATACTTTCCTCAGTGCTTTAAAAACTGATTTAATAAGTTTTCAGTGCTTTCCTGAGATGCCACTGTTTCCCTTTATGTGAGACCCATATGGCGACTTCCAGCCAGTGAGAGGTACAAATCAGAGGCATTTGTCTAAAACCAGTATTGAAAGAGAACGTGTGTTTTCTGTAACCTAGGACACAAAGTTTAATGTTACCAGAAAATTCAAATAACTGTTATTAACAACTCTAAGACTTTCCTGCCAAGCAAAGGGTGTTGTGTTGCAGACCCTGTTTGCTAAACACTGAGGCAAAATCATTTGGTCATTTGATTTCAGACCCTGGAGAATCACAAGATGGACAATATTAAAATAACAGTAATTTAAACAAAAGTACTTTGAATTTGAGGCAACAAGACAGTTTCATTCCCTCTTTTTTCTTCCCAAGATTAATTCCCTCTTCTTTTAAGCATTTTCATTTCTAAAACCAGAGAAGTATTAAACTTCTGTACTCAATAATGCATTTATTACTAAAGGATGAGAAACCCTTAGTTCCTCTGTAATTTTAATGTCTCCCACACATGGATAAAGCTAAGCTCTCACATTACACTCTGAGGCAATAATGAGCACTTTTATTTGGTACTTAATACAATTGTAAGACTGTTCCTCAGACACAGAATAACCTAGAGGCCTCGAAGGGACTTAAGTGGTTGTCAGACCTCTGAGGGGAATATGTGTACTTTTCTCACATGCACATTTCCTCCTGAAAAGTGCTGCTATAAAGCAAGAAACTGTAGGTAAGTGTATATAGTGAGTTACCTAGAAATTAGCCATTCTTTAAAACTGGCCATGTCAAATCAGGGCTCACAGAGAGAAATTATACATGGCTCTGTCATGCTTGCATTCCTTTGAAACTGTTCAGGCAAAAATAGTAATAGTAATGGTCATTTCTGAATGGCTGCTTCTTTCTGTTTCTAGAAGGCATGGACATTCTACATCCTAATTTGTACATAATGAGGTGTTACTACAGATACTATGCCATTTTCCATGGCTTGGCATTTTATTGGTAATTAACCCTATACTAAACCAAGAACAAATTGAGTAAAAAAGTAAAAGATCTAAAGTAATTTTGGCATTTGGATGTGGAACAAACCTGAATTATAAATAAGAAAAGCATAATTCTTAAAACCAGAGTCACCGAGCTCGAATTTTTTAAATTAATAATTGCAGAACTTTTAACTAATTAAAATTAGCTGAATAACCATGGGGAAATGCCTAGATTAAAACAGAGGCTACAGAAACAGTTACAATCTTGTCACCAGAATGTCAAAACATCAGCTGGATTACATCTCTATTCCATACAGCAGGTGGTGGAAGGAAATCATCTGATACAATGATCCCAAGCTAGCAGGTGGTGGCATCAGTCAAGCTTTTCATAAAAAGCAAAGTGTCCTCATCAGAAAGTTTAACAGAGAAAAATACCATTTTTACAAGTAATTTCAGAAATAATTTAACTAGCTAAGGTGTCTCAAATTATACAAGTAATCTTTAAATTCATAAAGTTATCACTATACATATGAGTGTTGTTTAACTGCTTTCCCTAGGGCTTTTTTCTAATATTCAAGCTATTATTTCCTCTTTAAAATTAGTATAAAGGCTGCCTAATGACCATTGCCCTGAGATTGTTCTCTCATTAGACTTAGTGAATCTGTGTGCACACACCATCTGTGCCTGCAAATTTCTCTGCTCTCAGATTGCCATGAAGGACCATGCTGGTAACTCCCCTCTTTCTATATGCATTGCAACAAGAAAATTTTATTTTAAAATATCCAACCATATTTCATCAATGACATAATGTCAACTGCTCTGTAATCCCCATTTTCTAAAGAATCTTTTTACTTATAATATTTTGCTTATATTTATATTTATATTTATATTTATATTTATATTTATATTTATTTCCATTTTTCTCCTTTTTTGCTGTTCATGTGCTTATATATTCAGTAAGCATACAAATAAGCAGATTTTAAAAATGCAATAGATGTACCTCTATGATTTTTTTATATATAATGCATTTTCCAAAAAATGTAACTCCATTTTCAATGAGGAATTTTCTTTAAACTTCTGTTTCTAAAGGATTTTGCTGATAAATATACTCTAATTTTTTTTTAGCAAGTACACACACATATTGTTCTAATAGTTGACTCAGGGCTGTACATTATGTTTAGCATTTGATTTTCTTTTACTCATAAATCATGGCTCGTAGTTACAGTCATTCTGATTTTTGAAACATTTTGCAACTAATTTTCTTAAAAGCATTATATGGAGAATTATGTTCTCTATGTGCTAAAAGATCATTTTTGATAATATAGGGAAACATTTTCTAGAGATTTTACCACTCTGCTTGGACAGAGCTTACATTAGCAAATGCCCTAAGAACATGCTCTTGTCTCCACTCAGTAATGAATTATATAATATTTCAGGTGTAGTAAAAGACTCAGGAACATGGCAAGCACATTATCTTTCTGGAAATAGAAACTAAACTGTGTTACTTGCATAATACTACTATTATTACTGCATCTTATTCCAATTTGGAAAATAATTATTTCCTTCCACATTTAGAGACCATCCAGGACTAAACCTTTTTGTGAATTGCACCATACTTACCTAGTGAGCTCAGCAACCTTTGTCTGATATAATTTCCATTTACAGACAGATCTATCATCTGATACCTGGCAGAGGAGCACTTAAATATAATTACCTGTAACCTTATTACAGTGTCTTAGAGGTGGAAACTATTAGCTGGCAAGATTGACTGTGACAGACTGATAGACAATCAGAAATCTACCTCACTTGGGTCATTCCTTTCAGTAAGCAATAAAATAGCTAGAATGTGATCTCTCTAACCATGGGGAAAAATCTACAGGGCAGCAGATACATCCTTGAACTACTAAATCTGTATATATTGGGAATATCTCTTATGGTGTAGTAATTATCAATGAGAACTGTTTATCATACACATAGCAGTACATGGGGATCATGCTGCTTCAGCTTTGCTTAGCTTATTCCCTGTAGTTTTCCACTTTCTGTTACAAAATCTTCCAGTTTCTGAAAATGCCTCTGCCTATACACTGGCAAGTTGCAATCACCCCTTTTTAATATATCCATTTGCATACCCATTTTTATATCCACGTATATATCCATGTATATCTATTTTTTTATATCCTAATGGTTTTAGACTTGTGTAAAACATCAAAATATTAAATAAAACAAAAACTTTATGAAAAAATAAATTATGGGGGTTTATTTTTTTTTTTTTAGACAAGAGTATTTCCTAGGTAGCATTACTGTATTAAATACTCTGGACCCCAGTTAATGTACTTTTTATATAAGTGGGTGTAATAAAATTCAGGTTGCAGCAGAAAGATTCAAATTTGAATGAAACAGAAAGGTCCTAAAATTGGAGAATTGGAAAGCGGTGTCCTTTTGCAAGCAGTCTAAAAGTAAAAGTAGACCAAATGTCATATATCCACCATGGGTTCTTGCCAACAAAATAGCCTGGCAGGAGATTAGAGGGATCAGCAGTTACCCCAGTGACCTGACAGAAGGCTGGTGAGGTGGATTGGCATCAGGGTGGAGGTGAAAATCAGGCACAGAGCCGCTGGCTATCCATGTCAGGAATGAGAGGGCAGGAGGCCAGGCAGGACGACAGCGTACTGTTCTTGCCCTTATTAGAAGGCAGGGCAGGTTGCATGCAGTGAATATTTCCTTCCAAATTGTCAGATTCTTGAAATCAATGTGTGCACTTTTTCTCAATTGGAGCTTCCTTGATTTGCTGCAGGGAGATATGCAGAAAGATGAGATTTCTCTTGTGGTGAAATCCTTTGTGCAAAGTGAGGCAGCAATGAGCACACATCAACAAAAATACTCAGAGTTATCTTTGCCCTGAAAAACTCCTGCTGGCACTTTGAAAGTTCTCTCTTGAGATATCAAGATAGAGGAGTGGCATGAAACTGTCTCTACTGGGAGCAGTTAATTCCAACCATTATGCCAAACTAAAGGACTTTGTTCTCCTCTCAAAAATCCTCCTGTGTACACAAAAATGGAGGGGGAAAACACTCATGCTGGGGGATCAGCAGTCTGGTGCCACCAAAAAGAGCAGCAGCCAGAAGGATTGCAGCATGGCCTGCTCCTCTCAATGCACAGAAAGGAGTGACAGACAGTAAGCTGTAGTGCCAACCTAAAGCAGTGACAGCGAGCAACAGCCCTGAGATCCTGCCAGAAGGGGATATGTTGTTTAATCAAGTCAGTTTTAGGTTGGAGCATAGCATCATGACTCAGAGCGCAGCTAAAGAACATGCTCACAGTTCCCTCAGATACTCTACAGCACTTTTGGAGCAATGACAGCAGACTTGTCTCAGCAGCTAGGAAGAAATATTGATGAGATGATCTCCATGTAGAGTGAATAAGTACATTTTCCTACATCACTGCTAGGTTTTTTAAATGATAGACTTTCAATCAATCAAGAGAGCCTTATCACATAAAATAGACATTAAACAGCTGCTTTATGAATATCTGTTTTTACCTAGTCTTTTTAGTGCAGGGAGAGGGATTATCTCAGCTATTGTACCTTTGGTAGTGGCTCATCTGTATCAAAATCTGAACTGTGAGTTAAGACTGCTCCTTTTGGGATGTGTCAAAAAGCTCTTTGATAGGAGGAGATGGAAGATGAAACTTGGAAATGAAACGTTTTATCAAAAACTGCCATCCACTAACCAATGCAAAAGCAAGACAGATTAAATGTGAAACATCAAGTGGCAGTGGGCAGTGGGGGTGGACTGAATGGAGATTCAAGCACTGTGTCCCTTTCTCAGCAGCCCAAGCTGTGCTCACTTTTTGTCTCCTCGAAAGGTTACAACCACCAAACTGGACAGGTGCATCCCATTTCACTCCCTGCTTGCTCTCTCACAGAGCAAGCAGCAGCTATAAATAGGAATTACTGTAAGCCTCACCCCATGCTCTGTGCTTTGGGCAGTGGGACAGATCCACATGAGAAACCACACAAAAAGGAATTTTATGGGCTCAGTGCTGCTCCTGGCACAGGAGCAGCAGTTCTACAACTAACATCATGGACTATGGGATTGAATTAAGCGGGAAAGAACCCTAAAAGCACTCACATGTTTTTCAGAGAGATAATGCATTTCTACTTGGACAGAATTAGTTTCGAATTTACCAGTTTACATAAATAGATATAGTTTCAATGAAGCAGTAAATTTTGATCATTGTTTAAAAATTTACTCTATTCTTACTGACTGAATATCATTAAATGATCAGCTAAGTATTTGAGCACAAAATTCACCAAGTGCACCAGTCTGCATGAGGGGCTTAGACTTCCAAGTTCCCAGATGCTCCCAGTTCAATCTGAGCACATCTTCTGAAATGCTGTTTACCTTGAAACCCACCAATCTCAGCAGGATTTGGGGGTGCAACACCTTTCTGCGAAAGCCATAGCACCTTGCACCTCCCAATTTAAAGTGGGACCATTGGTGATGGTGCTCATCCATGTTGAAGTCATGTAAGAGCTTAAATTACTTTTCATATCTAATTAAACTTTTTGGTAGTGAGAGCCACCACTATAGCTATTTATTAAAACAATGCACAGATGTTGCATAGGGCTTGTACAAACCTGTGCCTATGAACAAATGAAAAGCTTTTAAGATCACAGAGGAGTGTTTGAAGTTAAAAATTAGCCATGATTGTATACACAATAATCTGATACTGCTTCTACACTTCTGTAAAATAAAACACTGTCAAGAAGAAAGAAAGTGTCCTGAAGAAACACCAGAACATAACTTTGCACTTGCTTAAAATGTGCTTCCAAAGCTGCTAAAACTTGATTATTGAAGAATATATCTTATTTTAAAATACCTATTTGTTGTCATTTTGTATTGACACAAAAAAAGCATGTGTAAGACACAAAATGACTTGCAGCACTGTAGAAAAGATTAAATTATAAAACCTTTTATTTTTAATTGACCACCCAATATACTAAACCTAGTTTTCATAAACAACTATGAAATATAGTGAGATAAATGCATAACAGCATTCATAACAAGTATTCTGCTTTTTTAAATGTGACTAAGTATTTCATTAGTGAAAAATTCTTTATTCTAATCCTATTCATTTTCCTGTTTTTCTGGAATAAAACATCTGAAATATTTATACAATTTTTTAGCAAAATTAAATTTTGAGGAAGGAAGGAAGGAAGGAAGGAAGGAAGGAAGGAAGGAAGGAAGGAAGGAAGGAAGGAAGGAAGGAAGGAAGGAAGGAAGGAAGTTCACTTGTGTCTTGGGAAAGGGCGAAAGAAGAAAGATGATGGAGGGAGGGTGTCAGAGCAGAACCAGATAAAGAAAGACAGAAGACTGCCAGCAGCAGTGGGGACCCCCTGCCATCAGGGCACTGCTCCTCCAGCACCTCAGAGCCACTGTCTCCAAAGTCTGGTTTCAGACTCCCTAATACAGGCAGGGTGAATATGGCTGCTTTTATAATCCCTGGCACTCCTAGGCATTTTCATTGATGCCTTCAGCTGAGAGTGTAGGAGCTCTGCACTGCATGCTGATGTTTGTGAAGGGCTGTCAGAGACTGCTGTTGGCTTGAATCATCAGAGAGAGGTGGCAGAAACAGGGATCAGGCAGCATTCCCCATCCCTGTGCTCATGCAAGCAGACTATGCTAGAGAGAGGCTGCTGATACCAGTGACAGAGGATACAACTCCTCAGCTTGAATGAATCCTTTTGCTAGATAAATACTGACCCAGCCTCTGCTTGCTGCAGGGAGCAGACCTGAACAGCCTCAGCCCACACGAGCCTGACTGGAATTTGCACAGCCAGGTGCAGCAGAAACCAGAACTAGGAAAAATCTCCCTGTGTTGTGGAGAGAATTCCTTACAGCCATTCCAGTTTGAATTGATAGTTTTAACAGACCTGTGTTTCTTTCTGCTGAAAAAAAAAAGGCTGAAAAGCTTTTTCTAACTTATTTTGCATTGTTAGTAAACCAAATGCTAGAAGGAGTTATCTGGTATCCTTTTAGGAAAAGTGAGGATGGTGTACTTGCAATTTAATCAGCACAGAAGCTGCAAAGAAATAAAGCAAATTTCATTTGGCAAAAGCCTGTAAAGGGTCTATGTTGTATATTGTGGAAGTCTAGTGCAGTCTGAATTTTGAGAAGTTTCTAATTTGCCAAAATCTGGGAGAATGCAAAGGCCAATCCACTATGATATATCAAATTTCTTTGCTCCAAGAAAGTTTCTTTTAGGTGAGCAGCACTTTGTCAGCAGGTACAAAACAATTTATTGTTTGCATTATCAAAGTATCAGAGATGGCTACAATGTTTTATTTGAAATTTTTGAAATATAATCAGCCCAGAGTCTGGAAAAGTTAAGAATAATGACAACAGGATCCTGCAAAAGTTGCCTTGTAAAGTCTCAATACTAAGTAATCAAAGAAGATCTACCTACCACAGCTGCGTACATTACTAGAAAGTAAGTAAATAAGTATTTGATACTTTAGACTGACAGAAGCTCTAGGGAAAAAGACAAAAAAAAATACATGGCTCTCTGTATTTTTTTCTTAAACTTGTGCTAGCTGGTTCTTTTCCACTTCTTGTGAAAGAGCATAAAGGTCAGAGCTGTCTCTTTTGTTTTATCTTCACAAACCAAAAGACTGATTTGATCTGTCAAGAACAAGACACGGAAAAGCTTCCTATATCAGTCTGACTGCTGGGACTCACCAAAACAACAGAGTAGATGGAGGGTATATGAAAAAAAGACCATGCTGGTGAGCAAACTTATCTTGTTTTAGCTTGTGATGTGGAAACAGCTCTTGAATACAAGCCAAAAAAAGACCAGAACCACTCTTTTTTTCTCTTGTAAGGAGAATATACTTCTTTATGAAAAGATAACTGAATTTGGATCTTAAACTGTCTTTAACAAAACAGCAGTTCATGGTGGCAGTTACTGCACATGCATGCTAGAAACCAACTGCCAGATACTCCTGCTCAATTTCTTTAACAGCTGACAGAATTTTTTTTTTTTAAATTTTGATAACAGCTGAGCAGCATTCCTTCAAACTTCCTCGTTAAGGTAGATAGGGTTTGCAGTCTAAGATAGCCAGGAAGAGCCACTGCAAACAAAGACAAAAGGGACAAAGTAGTATCTAAACAATAACTGTAGCATCCCCTGAGAGTAAATAAATTACCCAGTTACAACAGTGATCACTGCATATTTATATATCAAATTCCATCTAGAGATTCCAAAATGATTCAGTGAAATGTTAATCATCACAACCTTCCTGATGAGCAGGTGTCATTATCCTTATTTCAGAGATCAAAACACGGTAACACTTCATGATTTGAATGACTTTGACTGCTTGCTTCACTCAAGGAAACTGTGGCAGAGCCATGAAAGGTGTCTAGATATGAGGACTTCACATTTTAAACTGTCAGTTCAAAGTCTTACACTTTAAATGCAACATGCTTTTGCATTTGATCTTTGTCCAGAACTTCAAACTTAATTTAAACTCCCATTTTGAAGCCCTACCATTTGTATGCTATGTGGCCTGCAGGAAAACACTGTTCACAGAGTTGGAGACTTTGTTTGAACCTAAGAGGAACATACCTTTCCCACAAATGTCTTTAGCTAAATCATCAACACCTTGTTATTATATCACCACAGTGTGTGTGGATCTCAGAAATGGTGTTAAAGTGAAGAGGGAGTGAGGTATGTGGCTCTGCATTCTTTGGAGAGATACATTAATTTGTACTTCTAGCCTGAGCAAGACCACTTCCACACCCCTCTTTGAATGCACTGCAGGTTGTGTGGGGCATGCATGATGGGAGGAATGTGCTTCAGTGAGATCCAAACCCCTGATTTGTACGGTTGTAATTCTGTGTAATTCTGTAAATCTGTGCCTCACCCCCCTCATGGTAAAGAATTTTCCCCTAATAACTGATCTAAATTTTAATAACTGATCTAAATTTTCTCTTTTCAGTTTGAAGCCATTGGCCCCTGGTGCTGTCACAAGTTGCTCTTGTGAATTGTCTCTCTCCCTCTTTCTTGTGGGCTCCCTGCAGGTACTGGGAGGCAGCAATTAGATCATCACCCCAAAGCCTTCTCTTCTCTGATTAGCTGTTACTTTTCTAAGTAGCTGCTTCCATTAGAAAAGGGAAAGCCTTAAGAGGCTCTGAAAAGCTGAGGACTAAAATGCTGAAGACTAAAATATTGGGAAAGTACTTGGAAGACTGGTAGAATTTCCACAGTTTTCTGACAGCAATAGTATAAACAGACTTGCCTACATAAGTATGAGATACCTTGTTGCACCTTTTCTACACCATTATTTTAAGTGACTGAAAAGGATGGACTGGCATATGTTCATTTTTCCCCTCCTTGTCATGAGGTATCTATATAAGAGAAATTATGCTGCCCATATTGTGGCAGCAGAAAAATTAAATGGAACAGCCAAAGAATGCTATACTGAATGATAGGCAGTGATCCCACTCCAACAGCAATTAAGAGATACCTTGTCTTGTCAATGTTTGCAGAAGGAGCCAGGACCAGCAAATAAGCTCAGAAAGGTGCCATGCTGAAGATGTTTGTAGGCATTTAATTCACTCTCAATTTTTATGAAAAAAAAAAGTCATTCTGGAAATTGTGTCAGAAGCTGATATTGATAGATTTGTAGATTGTTGAGTAAACAGACAAAACCATTTCCTAAATTTTTCTAGATGCAGACACTGGCAGCTGATGAACCAATCTTCATGGGTGACTGTAGAAAACCTACTTACTATATCCCATTAAAAACAGCCCAACTAGAAAAAGTTTTATGCATGACTACATACATACATATGTACGTCCATCCATCCATCCATCCATCCATCCATCCATCCATCCATCCATCATCCATCCATCCATCCATCCATCCATCCATCCATCCATCCATCCATCCATCACAGCTGAAAACAGACCAGGCCTAAAGATAGAGAAAATAACCTTCTTCCATAGGACCTTCCTAGCAAGAGTCTGAAGAATGACTTCTGGGATTACCCAGTAACATAAACAGATATACAAAAACGAGTGTCAGATTTTCATCAATTTGCATGTGTTTCTCCCCAGTCTGATTTAGGTTTCCTCTAAAAGGCAAGCTCTCCCAAGCCAAGTGACAGAAGAAGTGAAGGGTTGCCTAGCTGTAATTCTAAGTAGAAGACAGGTCTATTTCTGCATATTATTTGTATGAATTTTGAGATTTCTCTGAAATATGCTCTTTGGAAGAATTCAGACTCTCCAGTAGTTCCTCCTGGGTAGGAATTACTCCGATGCCAACATTGAGCAAAATCCCAACCTGCCTTTTGGATCCCTGCACTGTGCAGTGCATGGATGGCTGATGCCATTGGATGATTACTCACTGGCAGTAACTGATGCATCACTCCTTCCTTTGGGAACAGAGGCTGGCTGTTAGAGATTTATAAGATTGAAATATAAAATGTCTGCCTGCTACAACTCTCTCTTCAAGCTTAGCAGGATCCCCGAGAGGCCTTTGACACTGCCTCTTGCAGGTATCTCTGGACAAGCTGCAGACAGCACTGTTTCTAGGCTCAACACAACAGCTCCAATGCTCTCTGGGGGCCTCCTTGCCCAAGATGATAACATTTGACCGTCACTGAACTTCCTTCTTCCCCGTAAAATGCAAGGAAGGGGAAATCCCAACATCCTGCAACTGAAGGAAAATAGTGAAGTAATCCAACATGCTCATGAGCACCAAAAGGCTCCTTGTCTGTCTGCCCCACAGTTCTTGCTATCCCCCTTTATGAGATGAAACTATGGGCCCTCTGTGGGCCCTACTATTTTGAATGAAATTTGTCTACAAGCATAACGCTTTATTGTTATGCACAAAAAATGTCACCACGGCCGTGCAGAACAAGAACCCGTAACACTGCATGCCCTTTCTGGCTGGCAGTTGCTGGCAGAACAAAACTATTTGCAATCTTTTCCGCAGCTGCAAAGTAGCCTTTGTGTATTCATTTCTCCAGGATGTAATGCTACTCAAAATGCAGAATTCATTTTTTAAATGGTTGATCTTTTGGGCCATTAATTTGACTGTTGAAATAGCCCATCAGTCACCTAAGCAATAGGATATAGCAGACATATCCACCATTTTGGGGGCTGATTTTCAGATTGTTTCAATTTATTCTGTACATGTGCTGGGAAAGCATGCATGACATTTAAGTGATTTCAAGTGGCATTAAATTTTTTGGCCATAACCTACGGAATTGTGTGCAAGCCAGGAAGGTTGTGATTTATTAGGAGAAAGTTTGGGCCAGAAATATTTCTTGAAGACTGGAGCATTTCAGTTTAAGACTGAGATTCCCTGCCTTCCTATTATCCCAGAACTGCAACATTTGGGAATTCAAAGTGCCTGACGTAATGTTCAACACAATGTGGCTTACAAATATCCCATGTGAAAAAACTCCCCTAACATCAGCCTCTTTACTGCCATCCAGAGGAATTAATCAATTACCCAACATTAATATTAATAACAATTACTTGTGAGCAACATCTTAGAGACAAAAAATGTCTGTCTTAAGAAAAAATTGGCTAAGGCTTTTCGGTCAATCAGAAAGCAAATAGAAATAATGGATTGTGTTTGACATATGGAATTTGTATTCCAACAGAAAATGGCTAAAAAGGCAATGATAGGATTAAGGTGGTTTGATATTAAGATTTTACCAGCGCACATAACTTAAGTAAAAAGAGCCTATGAAAGGTATTTCAATGATGTGCCAATAAGCTTCAGGTTATACATACCACACGTATCTTTTTATTCCTTTACATTTAAGTATTGCCTTTAGTAATAGCTGCATATTACCCTCTGTATAATGTATGCTGCTGAAACTTTAGCTTGGGGAGAAGGACTCACTGAGTTGAATTCCTGCCAAAACAGAAGAAAGTTTTACAAAGTAATAAGAAAGAAAAAATACAGCTTTGCCTTGGACAGATACTGTAATCCCATTCATTTGGAAGGGACTCAGTTACCATGGCTTGATATAATTCCATGTAAGTTCAGCAACAAAAATATGCTGTGGGTGCTTTCTTGGGCTGTCTCAGACAGTGATTTTATCAGCTCCTTCTTGTTGTATTTTTAGTCATTTCTTCTCAAAAACAACAGAATTTCAAAAGGTTGCAGAATTCTCCATACTTATTGTCACTTCTCACTCACACTGGAAGTTTGTTTGCACTTTCTGGTCAACCAAAAGGACAGCAACAGAGAGCTTATAATATTTTTATCTTTCTGCTTGTGAAACAAAACTGACTTTTTGCTATTTTGTAATGTATTTTCAGAAACTGTTCCTTCACCGTCACAATGCATCCCTGGCCTGTGCTTGTGCAGCCCAGTCAGCTGTGACAATTGCTTTCTAAATCTCTTCACTCTAAAAGACTGTCCAGCAATATCTCTGTTCTTCCAGAAGCAGGCCCCCCACAGATATAAAGGGGCCAAAAATATGAAGTTAGCCTTCCACAGGCTTGTACTAATGGGTCAATTCAGCAATTATTGATTTCATAGACCTTTTTTTAAGAATTTCATAAACTTTATTTCTCCTTCCTAACCTACAGTATAATGTGGCATTAAAGTAGCTTTCCTTTAAGAAGTATTTCAAATACACTAAACTGTCATTAAAAACAAGCAAAGATATCATAAACATGGGTTGAGATTAAAACTAAAACATTGTATAGATGTTCAAGTAAATGGCTGCTATTATCATGAAGGTAATCCTTTTAATTTGATACTTCCAAATTAAGGGTTAAGAATTTGGGCAAAAAATATATCTTCACATTGAAATTATACTCAATTTTGGTCCTGACATTTGGCATATTGCCATAGCTCAATCCCAGAAGTGTGAAATACAATTCCAACAATCCAGGGTAATCTAAAGCTCACTTTGAGTTTCAGCTCAAATGGGGAGTCATCCACCTTGTGAGCGTGACCCAGGGGCATGGGGGGGCCTGGGGATGGGTGGGTGTGAGGGCCCTTACTCCTGCTGCTGACACTCAACAGGTTTGGCAGAGGTGCTGATTTCCAGGCAGCACTGCAGAATTGAGAATTGGGCTGGCACCCCATGCTGAAGGAAGCTGAGGATGTGTAAGCAAGACAAACACAGAAAGAATACAACTAAACCCTCTCCTGAAATCCACAATGACAGAGGTGTTGAGCAGTGCCAGGCTCAGTTTGGGCTACTGAAATCAATCTCAGCTGAAGCTGAACTGCTTACAGCACCTAGGCCCACACATTTGAACCCATCCTGTTCTGTCTAAGGGTGACTCTCCTGCGAGGGCTGTGCATGCACCCCTTCTGTTGTGTAGGGGGCTATTTAAATCTATGGATTATGTGTATGCTTAAATGCTTGGAGGATTTCAGTCCATGACAGTATTTCACTTTTAAAGATGTTGGCCTAAGGCACAAATGTCTGTTGTAATATAGTTTGCAAATAAATGGGTAACAAAAATCAAATGTACAAAATAAATATGTAAGAACCGTTTCTGCAAAGCTTCTATGAGCATTAGTATTTCTAATAGGTTAAAGATAATATTACGGACAAATGGAGAGTTCAGAATTTATATGGTTGACATATAGTAAAACTTCATTATAAACTACTGATGGTAAAGGTATGAGAGGAAAAGCACTTTTGTTTCACCTGTGTACCTTTTCCATAGTCCTTGTAATAACAATGTTTAAGTATAGGAAATGGACACAAGCTATGATAATGAGATGGTGCTAACCTGTGAAAACAAATAAACTAATATTACTGAAAAACTCTTTCAGCACACTCTGTAGAGCCTTAATAGTATCAGCAAAGGCTCCTAAACAAGGGTAAACTTTCTTGTCTGATTGCTGCAATGCTTAGTTATAAGGAGATAAGTTAAGGGGTCTTTAGTTGTGTTAGCCTTCATAATATCTATCTCTCCAAAGTTGAGTAAAACCTTTCAGATTTTCTAAAGACAGTTTTGATGCCTTAATTGCTATATATATTTTTTTTTTCTGGGCTAATTAACCTCAGTTTGTAAAAATCTCCTGCAAGACATTGTAAAACATCACTTGTTAAAGAGATTGTGGGGCATGCTCTTGACAAATGTGAAGTGACATTCTGCCTGTGTCTTTTGTAAGATCATATAAAGGAGCTGGTTCATCTACCAAAAAAAGAAAAAAATCTCACCAGGAACCAGTGAAAAAGACAATACTCATCATACAGAGTCGCAGGGCTAAGTAAATGGTTCACACATCTTGCTCACATGAGATGAAAGGGAATGAATCTAAATTCATTTTACATTTGATCACAGACAAGGAATTCTCCAGATCAAAGTGTGCCATAATAATGAAGACTAACTAAATGCAACTAGATCCAAAAACATCTGTCAGGGGCTTGATGTCTAAAAATGGAAATCCTTTATATTAATGTTATTATTACATAACCACATGAGAACTGAAAGACTCTTGAAGTCTTATTTTGTATTTTTGTGTATTGTGGTTGAGGAAATTCAACTAACAAAACCTCCCCAAATGCATCTAACACATTGAGAGAATAGAGAGTTTGTTATAATGATGAGTTTTCAACCTCTGTTCTCTTTATGTCTGATCAGGCACTACTTTTAAAAAGGCTAACAGCAGAAATGCTGGTGACCTAAATAAAATATATCAGCAGCACAGGAAATGAGTTTGATGGTTGTAATCCAATTTTCAGTGGAGAAGGGTGCACATTGCACATCACACATCACAAAAACCTTTTTCACAATTAGCACTAATTGGCAACTTTTTTGGCAGTCTCTTTACAGAGGCCAAAAACTGAATGAACATGGAGATTAAACTGTTCTTTTGTTCCTAGACGTACTCTGTTTCAACAGCAGCTGAAACTTATAGTTGCAGCAATGTGGGAAAACAAATGTGTCATTTCTGACTGTGCTGTACCTGTTCTGGAGATGTTCAGAATTCACTTTTCAGGGCTGTCAAAGCAACTTGTATATGCTAATAGAGTTACAGCAGAAAAGTGAAAACATTTTTTAACCCTCTAGCTGAAAATGATTAAAACATGTATAATATTTAAATTTTTAGTGAATAAAGTGTGGAAATCTAGGCTGTGCAGACATGAACAAAAATGAGCTTGTGTATTTTGATATGAGAGGCCTGTGTGTGCTGAAGGAAATGTTATTTCCTTCTATCATTGCTCTGCATTCACCCATTCACTAATGCAATCCTTTAGTGTAGTAAAGCTGTCTGGTGCGCAGAAACATTGATGCCCTTTCCAAACTTTATTTAACTTACCAAACTGCAGTCTGAGCTTGGTCACACAGCTGGACACACTGTTCCACAGAGAAGAAGGCATGTTTTGCTGCAGCCAGCCTGGCTCCTGAAAAGCTTTTGCAAGCTGTCAGGCTAAAGAGCCGCTCTTGGCTCTGCGGTAGCTGGAACTGGTACTGGCACAGAAGTGCCCTTCATGTTTCTGGTTGAGTGAAGCTGCAGTGCAACGGGCACTTTGATCCATTACCCTGCAATCCAGTTTGCAAAGAAAATCAGGGGACAGAGCAGAGTCCCTTTTCTGATAGTTTACCAAATCTACTGACACTTGGCTGTAGCTGTCTTTGCTGTTGCCATTTCCAAGAAACTGTTCTTGTCCCAGCTTTCACTAATCTCACAGCTTCTAAGAAATGCAGGCAGCTCTGCTTGTGGTGACATGAGCTTCTGTTCTGCCAGCATTATTTTGATTTATTCTAGAGTGTCTTTTTATTCATGACCTGAAATAATTTAGATTGGTATGTTGGTATAGTATAATAGTACTAATTTCTGGAAACAGTACTGAGTACTCCCTGAGAACAGTTTATTTTCATGGTGCTTACTGAACTTCACAGCTGTCATGTCATTCAGTCTTTCATTCCTATGACAGATTTAGATTGTCTTCTGTTTTTGTCTGAAATAATTCAGCTCTAACAGCATATGCAAAGAAGGTGACAAACATTATTTATGCTTCTACTGCAAGACTTCATTGTTGTCAAAAGATACAGAAAAGGTGAGCCAAGAGTATATCACCAGAATTCCTATTTCTTGTTGTCAGTGTTATCATTGCATTTTTATGGAAGAAAAAAACCCCTTCTGAAACAGATTTTAAAGCATGGGAGATGATAGTATGGCAGAAGCAATTGATTGTGTTTTTCAAGTCAGATGTACAGCTCTTCTTGAGGTATTCACTTGTCTCAGTGGTTTGATATTCACTTACACACTATGGAGAAATATATGTAAGTATCATTATAGGCCAGAGTCAATGAGATATCAAGCTAGCAAGTGCTATTGATACAGTAATATGAAACAGTAATAATAATAATAATAATAACAATAATAATAATAATAATTATTATTATTATTATTATTATTATTATTATTATTATTATTACTAATGTTTGCCTGTGTCTGAAGAGTTGTGTTATGAACCAAAACCTGTGTGGGGGATAGGATAACAGCAGGCTGTAACTTGAAAGGCAGCAGCTCTCACTGAACAGGATACAGGTCTTTTACAAGAAGCAAAATGCAACACCGTTTGATCTACCCTGACAACTTTCCTTTTTACTCTTTTATCTTCTCAGGTGTCTTTTAATTATTCTGTTTCAAGGCCTTATTTATTAAATCAGAGATAACCTTGTTTATTTGTGTTTTATACCAAATCTTTCAAAGAAAAGTGAAAAAGGATGTACAGCTGACTAAAATGAAACAGCAAAATATGCTGCACACAGTAACAAAAGCTCCCATACATTTCACCCTAGCTAGTTTTCAAATAATGATCTGATTCTGCTGAAAGCTCTTCACATTCAGCACCCCCTTGCTTCATGTTTACCACAGGTAATGCAGATCAGTTCTTCACCCTGGGCAGATCTGCCACAGTGAAACAGAGCCAAACTATTAGTGAAGAACAGCATTGCAGACAAGACCCCTGAAACAGGTTCCAAACTTTAAACTCCAAGTATGACTGAAATGCAAGCTTTTGAAAGTGGGTGGGTGTATTTGTTAGTGACTGAGTGAGCAAGTTTTTTTAAATACGTGTTGTTTCAATTTAACATAAATTGTTAACTTAATTCTTTATTGTTCCACAGATGAGTATTACATATACTAAAACACCAGGCAAGTATGAAAAAATACTTTCACACGCACAGCTTTGCATGCTAACAAGAGTTTCCAGACTTCTGGAGGTTTGGGTCATTCCATTTGACAGACTTTGCAGTGTATTTTTAGTGTCCTCAGATGGTAAATTACCCTATTTATTATTAAAAAATGAATTGTTATTTAAAGCAGATTATTTTTTAAATCAAAATGATCTGGCTTATTAAATTGCCAGATCAGTTAAAAATATAAGGGAAAAAAAAGGAAGAATTCCTTTCCCTTCCTTTCAATAATTTTAACTCAAATCACACTGAGACCTACTCTGAACTCTATGGCAGTTAATTAATTTTCCTTATATAATGCACCCATAAGGGAACACAAGGATGAAAAATTCTGTTTTCATGAATTCACCAGGGATTGTGTCTTTTCAGCAAGACCAGGATTTGACCTAAAATATTTACTGGTACAGAGATTATTACATTTTTTCAGGGAGGTTCCACTGAGGAATTGCATGGCTTCGGATAAGTTGTGCTCTGTGTGCATTTGGTTGCCACACTCCACAGGCTCCCCACTCCAGGAGGGGCAGCCAGGGCCAGCTGTGAAGAGGAGGGTGAGCAGACCCAAGGAAGCAGCTCTGACAAGATCACAAAACAAAAGGGTCTTCTTTTGGATATCTCTGTGCCCAGCAGTGCCCAAGGAAACAAATCCAAAGCAATTGCTGTTCTCAGTGTCTTCAAAACCTGAAGGCAGAAATGTCCTGGTGAATTCAAAGGGATCAGACTGGATTTTGACACAAAATGAACAAGATCTGTCCTGAGGATCACTCTGGAACACACCTGTGACTTACAGCCACCTTCCAGATTGAGAGTCTGAGGGAAATTTTATTTGGTTGGAGATCTCCTGTGTCTACCTATTGATGATTTTCAGGAGGGGCTTTATTGGGGCCATCTTGTTGAAGGGCTGACTGAAGAACAATGGCAAGACTCCCAGTCATTTTCTACTATTCCAACTATCTTCCTTCCAGCTTTGCTCTGAGAAATTCCTTCTCCAGTCCTTCTCTCTCTCTCCTTCATCTCCTTTATTTCATCCTCAACTACTGGTTCTGTCTCACAGTTTGTTCCCAAACTCCCTTACTCCAGCACTCAAGACTCTAGACTCTTCCTTCTACCATTTAGGTCCAGAAAATCCCTATTTCAAATTAATTCTCTGCTAATGTTTCTATAAATAGATGATTAGTGAATTTTTTACCTCCACAATTCTGTAATTTGGCATTTTACAAACAGTAGCCTTGTGAATGAGATGCCAGAATACACAATGATGAAATTACCAGCAAGCATCCATGGAAAATTTCGTGGTTATTGCCACTAAAAACCAAAATACAACATTAGTTCCTTACCTGCAGTATTGCTGAGGTATGTCCTTTCCAAAGAATTAAAAATAATGGCTATTTGAAATGCCAAAACAACATAACATTAGGAAATAATTAGGAAGTGCATTATCAGTGTCACATCTCTGCCTAATATTCAATTTATATTTTCTGCAATAGCAAGCACACAGTTAAACTTTCAAATAGATAATATTGAAAATAATTCTGGGCTCCAAGCTCCTATGCTTGTTCAGTTCATGAAGATTTTACCCTCAATATGTTTCACCATACCATCTAAGCTTGCACTGAAAGTAAAAAAATGAGAACTAATTCATAGTGAACTCAAAGAGACACCACACAATATGAACATCAGAATCTACTTTCATTCTGGCTGAACTTCTGTAGAGTCAGATGGCAAATCAGATACAAGGGAATTTCAATTTGCAGAAATTGTTTAGGCTGGCTCTTTATTATGGGGTCTTTGAAGGGCTTTGATAGATTCAGAGATAGATAATCTCCCATTCATCTGCTACAGTGCTCTTCACAGAGCAAACAATTCTATCATTTTGTGGTTTTTCTCTTGACTTTCATAATGCAGTTCTCTGTGTTTAACTTTACTCTTAAGGCAAACGAAAATTTTAAGAAGATTAAATCTCTAAAATTGGCATCTGTTAGTGCTGAAAATATAAACTTTGTTCTTCTGTTGGTGACTTGAGTGAAGGTAAGGAACATTTTGGGTCATGCACTCAGTTCTTGCTGGTCTCCTTAAACCTCCATTGTATCTTAATTAATTTTTCTTTTTTTTTCCCCCAGCATGATCCATAATTGTTAAATACATCACACTGGGTTTGGCCACCCTACGATCCTGCACCTCCCTTCCTTCAGGTTGTCCAGGTTAGCCACAAGACTGGGAGTCTTAGAGTGGCTTGAAGGGAGGGAATGTAGAAGCCTGGAGTATTAAGCTCTCTTTTGCTAAAGCAGAAGAAAAATAAAATATGATCCCTTTGAAAAGAGCCTTCAGATCTCCTTCAGTATTTTAAAAGCATTCTTGTGGTTCAGTATTCTGCAGGTGATACCCTGATGTTCTTCAGCTTTTCTGTAAACAGCAATCTGCAATTCTTTCATCAGTTTGGAAGCCACTCCACAATCCTCTCAGGAAGAAGAAGATCCACTTTCACTAACATGTCCACCACAAACACAAGGTCCTTCTGGGTGTGAGGAGAAGAAGAGCCACATCATCCTTTGAATCTTTATTATGGTAACTGAGGAGAAGGAGGAAAACCCAGAGTTCTCCTCCTTGGGGAGGATCCTCTCCCTCTGTTTGAATATGAGTGTTTCAAGTCCAGCTTCTTCAGGCACACCTTCAGTCAGACTCTAGACCCTATTATCCCATATTATAGGAGGATACACTGAGGCTTTATCTTGGTGTTTCTCTACCCCATGGGCTTTTCTAAAACCTTTTTAATGTTTCTTAAATCTTTTTAATCCTGGCAACGACATTTTTTCTTGGTATTTTTTGCCAATCATTGGCAGTATTGACAGCTTGCCTCTAGCCAAGCAGCTCCCACCATGAGAGACAGTGTTGTCCTTAGTCTGCAGGTCAGACTCTGATCTCAGTCGTGACTCTGTAAAGGACAACACTAGTCTAATAAAGGCTAAAGTCCATCATCTTCTGAGACTGTTCTTCCAGAGCTTATATTCAGCTATTCTGACTCCACTCCTTCAAAGTGAGACTTCTCCCAGCTTCAGAGAGAGTTTAAGACTACATTGCAGGCATGGTTTCTTCAATTAATTTTTATTTAAAGGAAAAAGAGAAATATTTACTCATAAAATTTGACCATATTTCAGCTGTGATAAAATTTAAAACTTAATATTTTGTAAAAGTTTGTAAAGCAGTAAGTTCTGTGTATCCTCAGCATAAACAGGATTCAGAAAAAAATCAGACACAATTAAGTCTGTTCAGTACCTACAATGGTATTTTCTTTACAGAACATTTATGGAGGTACAGTTGAGTTCTATGACATGAGTACCTCAAAAATAGATCTGACATCATAACTTCTGCTGCAGAAATATTTTCCAGTGTCAAATGCTTGCTTGTGATGCTGAAAATTTTGCTGAGTCAAGTTGATTCAATCACTGGGAGCATTCAGAAATAATTTTTAACATCATGTTATAATTTTTATTATAGAAATTATAGCATTGTATTTTAATTTATACTTTTCTCCTTAAAATCTGACTTTGTACACCTTCAGCCTGTATTCAAGTTTGCATTCTGCCTTTAGTTGCTGTTTCTTCCAGACAGAGAGAATCTCAGAGAATGCAATTGCCTGACTGTGCTGCAGCCAACTCATTAATAGATTTCATGCCTGTGGGAAACTGAATTTACCCAGGTATGATGAGAACAAGACTGAAGAGATGTAAGGACATGGTAAGGACAAGCAAATCTTTAATTTAGGTAAAAATAACTCTTTTGTCCTCTTTCAGTACAACAAAGCTGCAGACAGAATTATTTTTAATCTTAAGAAAGATTAAATTCATAATAACTGTAGAGCTTAAAATAAAGGATTCCAGTCATACATGAAATTAATTCTGACACAAAGTATCTTGTTCTCTAGATTATAATAGAATAAATGAGAATCTATCCATGCCCACAGCTGGATTTGTCTACCAACCTCATTTAAAGTATAAATACATTGTCTTTCAGAGAAGGATTTATACACCCTGCTGCCCTCAGCTTTTAAAATACTTATATTACTAAATGTAAGAATAGGTTTTTATAATTTTCCTAATGGTCTCCTTTATTAGTTTCCTTTTTTTTTTTTTTTTAATGGATATATTATAATATGGCAAATCCCTCACTTGAAGGTCTTACAGTTAATGGATGTGATTTGTCATTTTGCTGCAAACAGTCAAATCATCCCTCCAAGCAGAGTCTGGAAAAGAGCTGATTTCATCTTCTCTTACAATAATAGAATCTGACATATTCTGAATAGAAATTTTAAAAGTCACATCAGAGGTATTTCAGGTGCTTACCATTGGCAGAATAATAAAGCCCACTGTTAGTGAAATCTGCAACCCTACTGGAAAACTCCACTTTTGATAAATGGAATCAAAAAGCCTGCTATGCTTCTTGCCTTTTTGGTTCCTTCCTTTGTAAAATTTTGCCTTGTTGCCCAATAAAGTTGCTCTGAGGGCTGGTGGTGTTCTTTACAGCTCCAGCTGCAGTTTTGTGTCAGTGTTTCAGCATTGCAGGGATAAAAAGAGTGCCCTGACTCAAGCATGTGGAAAGGATGTACACAATGTAAACCCACAAGGTATCCACTGTGCCCCAAAGGGGGCTGCCACATGATAGCAGCAGCCTGCCAAATCCTCTGAACTTTTGGCATCCAGTAATAGGGACACTGCAATAAAAGAAAACCAAGGGAGGAAATTGTTAGGGAATGGGAAAAGTGACTTATGTCACTTTTTTCAGGGCAATCTCTTTCTCCCACTTCATTAATGCAATGATGATTGGATTGATAGAGGCTTAACTCAGAGTACATCTGTTGGACAATAGCTGCTCTTTATTTATCTCTGATCTGTGTATCAAAGAGTATAAAGAGAAGTTAACACTCTTTCTACCCTCCAGCCTCTCACCCCAGTCCCAGAGCCGGGAATTTTCTTTCCCACTGTTTTGCTTCATTTAGAAAGGATATGCTCAAGTGTTGCTTTTGTTCCCACTTCAGAGGGATGGTCTCTAGGACCTGCAGCAACCTCCAGCAAGAAAGACAAATTGAGCATAGTAACCCTCAGGGCACTATTGATTCCAAAAGGAAAACATGGGAAAAGCACACATAAAAATCTTTATGAGTAGTATTTTTAAAAAATGTGAAGAAAAAAGTAGCTTATATATTCAAATATGAGTGTATATCACTTAGCTGAGTGAGAATTGATTCATAAATATTTATCTTCAGAGTGCATATTACACTGTTTTACTAACATAACTAACAGAAATTGTCAGACTTGGGTTTATTTTTTGTACATTTACAATTTTTTTCAAAAAAATTATACCTGTAGGACAATGAAAGTAACACCACAAAGTAAGGTTTGAACAAACCTCATGTCTTTATGACACTAATCCCAAAATAGCACAGAAAATTGTTATTACTGGCACTGACTCAACTGACCTTGCTCAATTCTGCTTTTAGTTTATATGGCTGCTTATCCCATGAATTCCAGGGGAGTCATCTGACTCCCCTGGATTTTTCTGACTTTTTTTAATTTAAAAATTGTTACATAGAAAGCTGATGATGTTAATGGAATCAAATCAGACTTATTTAAGTGTTGGCAGAGTGTGCTGTTATAAATAAAAATTTTCATCATGTTGCATGAAACTGATCTCTCAAAACCTCAGAACACATGGTTCAATCTCCTTTATTCATATGTATTTTTATTTTTCATCTCTTCCCTCTGGAAGCCTTTCAAAACATTTGCACATTAATTTTTATGTCCTGCTCTCCCTTTAGCTCAGTCTCTTTGTTCCTATCTTTTCCATGTCCCTCTGCTTCCAAACATTAGTGTAAAATTTTTTTCTCTGTACTCTTTCTCCAGTTCTATCTGGTGGGGTTTTTTTTCACTTTTTAAAAAAATCTTCTTCCACTTTACCAGGTGGAATTCTTTTCCTAGAGCTCTTCTTTTGTCAAAATGACTGTTTCTGCATCAGCTGCAACATCACGAGCAAGCATTTCCTGCTGGAGCAGAATTATCATTCCACAGCATTTTAGGTTTTGAGAGTGAAGTTTTAGGAAAGGAAGGACAATGTGTGTTGTTGAAAAGAAGACATATTATCTATCAAACCACAGCAACCAACCTCTCTGCATGTTCTCACACACTAGTTCTACCAGGACTAGCCTGGACCAGTTAAACTCAATTCTGTAGTGGAGGCACACAGCAGAAGTGTTTGAACGTCAGTAACTTCACTGTCTTAATTGTCTGGAAATATTTTGAGTTATGCCTTATGCTCCCTCTTAGATGAGAGACAGTCAGATGGAATTAATTTATATGGTTTATCCTTTTATGAATAGTGTCAAAGAAAACTGATTAACTGCAGTATTCTGCTGTTCTCCATAAGGAGAAATGTAGATAGCAACAGGCTTATCACCAGGAAGCTGTGAAATATTTATAAATCACCAGAGAGGATAGAAAATAAAACTATTTTGATAAGTACTTGTGAAAAATTAAATTCATTTCAACACTGGAGAATAGAAATAAGCCTTATTCAGGTTAATGGAAAAACTTATCAACTAACAAAACAACCAGAAAGGGATTCAATATATATGTCATCTTATGAAACATGAATAAGACCTTAGAAAAGTAAAATAGATATTTGTAAATGTTTTGCCATAAACAAAGCTCTGCCAAAAGGAAAATAATTACTGAATTATTACCATCAGAGGTGGTAGTGCATTTTCAGAGAGCTGAACATGGGTTACCTAGGGCAAGAGGCAAGCTCATCTCAGCCAAGTAATTCTCCTGCATTTCCAGTAATTGCATCCTGGAAATCAAAAATTGCATTTCAGCAACCACTCTCCAGTGATATAAGGTGTTAAGTCAAATTCCTGACTTCATAAAACCAAAGGGACACAGATTTTACTGATGAACTTTTACAGTTACCAAAGGTTCAGTATGTAAACTTCTCAGCCACAAGGATTGTTTTCTGGAGCATTGTGATCTTTCCTGGTACCCTTTAACAATGCTACAATGTCTTTGTGGTTCATCATATTCAAAAATGTTATTTCCATTGGAGTCTTCGGCCATGGCTTAATATTTGTATGTTTTGAGAAGTAAGAGCCCTGCCTGAATCAGTGTTTCCCTTCCACCCTCCAACCATCATAGGCACCACAAATTCACATGATAAAGCATTCATTTTTCACCAGCACAGTCCTATTTGAAAAGAAAAAGCAAACAAAGTATAGAAAGGTACTGCCATAATTTTTACTGATAGCACCAGAGAGACTTCAAGTAGGAGTCTTCACCAAAAGGTTTATTTTAAAGAGGCCAATGCTGAGGCCACTTTGGAGCTCTTCCATAGGGAATACAGGCTGTAGATAAATAAGTATTGTCACAAGGCAACTCATCTGATCTATTCTAACTGTCTGTGTAATGAGAAAACGAATCTGTACCTATAAAGAGTGTCCAGTTCAAATTAGCATCCTGACAGTGACTCACTCAGATTTAAAAGTCAATCTTTTGATCTCTGTTAGGACCATTTACTCTTGTCACTGGTCACTTGACAAGGCTGTACAGCGCATCTAAATCAGAGCCACAAACTGAAAACAAATTTCTGATGCGTCATGCCCAAGGCTCAACTGTGAGGGCAAACTCTGAATGGCAGTTTCTAAAGATAAGTTATATTCCCTGGGCTACAAAAAGAGAATATCTAAATAGGCAAGAATAAGGAATTGCTTCCTGATTTATATCTTTCCATTTCAGAAAGCTCTTTTCTTTTTGTCAGGCTGGCATGTGCATTTCTTCTTTTGTGCCAAGCAAGAATTTTCAGAGTTCAGAACATAAATGAAAGGTCACAGAAGTATAGTTTGCTTGCACTAAATCTTCAAAGGAAAGAGGCTGCTAATCACCACAGATGAAGTCTAGCATAGCAGAAAAGCTTGAAACAGCTTCTTCAGAGAATGTTTTAACAATCAGACCCTTTTGGGGAGGGGGGAGGAAAGTAAGCACACAATTGCAACCTTTATCTAATAATTACTACCAGCAGCTGCAATACCACTTTTTCTCAGAGGCATGATATATCAAGAGTTAAAGGCAGTATCAGAAGAAAAGAACATTAATCTTACTCAAAACTGAGTCAGTTCTTTGATTTCCAGTATTTTTCACTTGTTCAAATAATAAATTGCTATTTTTTTATCCTTCCCTCTAACATAAGGTTTTTGTGGGGTTCTTTAGGTTCTTTGGGGTTTTCTGGTGGGATTGGAGGGGGGGGGGTTGTTGTGGTTTTTTTGTTTTGTTTTTGGTTGGTTGGTTCGGTTTGTTTCATACCTGGAACATTTACAAAAATAAGTTAAACATGGAGATAGTTCAAAAGGCTTTAGGGCCAGGCAGCCTCCCACTCCCTATCCTCTGCTAAGCAGGATGCAGGACATACATCAAAGCTTCTGTGCATGAATGTGGTGACTGTTACCCTGCACTCTACACGCTAAGAGAGACCCAAACCCAAAAGGGAACTTGGGCACTGAACTATGTGAAACTTTCCCAGCTGCTAACTTTGCCACCATAGGTTTCAGCATCTGTTTCCCAGAGTGTAATTCAGAGGGGTGAGCTGGGCCTTGGTCCTCTCAGAGACAATGCAGAGCAACATCAAGAGCTGCAAGAGGTGCCTGCCCCCATCCCACCACTGCCCGTCTTCCTGGCCCTCAGCCCTGGCTGCACAAGGGACGCTCCAGAGACCACTCTGGTGCTCCTGATGCTTTAAGTAGGGAAGGGGAGATTATAGGAGTTTTTTAAGAATTAAAAAATATAAAGCCACAAGGAGGAGGTTCATGGCCTTTTATATGGCATTCTCGTGCAGAATCTTAAAATTTAATAATCTTAAAAATTATGGGTTACAGCCTTTCAAGGAGGACACTGGAAAAATTTGTTTCATTTCTGCTGAAACACCAAAAAAATATTTGGGATTAATAATTTTTCTGCTATTGTATACTTTTTTACTGTATTAATTTTTTATTTTATTGCTAATTAGTAAATGTTATTGCAATAAAGTATATAACTTGAAACATAATAAAAGTAATTTACAATATTTTATTGTTGGCAACAGCTGACTTCTTCTGGAATGGATAACTGAGAAGCAGTTGTAAATACCAACAGGATAATTTTTTTTACTGGTTAGAAAGAAACAAATTATTTTTTTATAACAACAATAAAAGCTGAAAGCCTATATGGAAGGCAGGAAAAGCGAGTAGAACTCCTTTATTCCTACATATTTAGATCTGCAGTGAATAACAACAGCTAATTTTTGTTTTCTTGATGAATCAAAGCCAACCAAAGACAATTAGCTCTGCTCAGCTAGACTGAAATAAGAAAAGGTCATAGAAGAATAACAAAGATCTTCAAAGTTCTTGAACAACTTTCCTATGGGAAACAACTAGGCAGACAAAAACTTTAAGACTGGACATGAGCAAGGAGTGATATGGATGTGGACTACAAAACTTTAAGAGGCCTGGATAAAGTGAATAGGGAATGACTTGCTTTTTCTAGTACAGAACTATTTAGCCTCAATGAGGGAGAGAGGCTCACAGCAAACAAGGAGTTCATTCTTCCCACTGCTCACAGCTCTGGGGAGCTGGAGGACTTGGTGCCACAAGATGTTTCTGCTGATAAAAGTCTCTAACTTCTCCAGGGAAAGTGAACAAAGGAAACACATCTCAATTTAGGCAAATGAAGAAATGTCTTTGAGGAAATGTCTTTGACAAGTGATATCCTGATCCACAAAGTGGTGGCAGGCAGGAGTTACTATTGCATTCCTGCCTGTTTCTAATCTCCTTGGGCACCTGCTTCTGTTGGAGGTATACTATGGAGCTAGATGAGCCTGGGGTCTAATTTGCCATGGTTTCAGTGTTTTTGGGAATGAAAGCTTTACATAGCTCTTGGCATTCGGAAGAGAATCCATAGTACCCTTACTGCCCTAAATGTTCTAGATGCCAAATGTGGAGCCTTGGTCACTCCTTCTGGCCTTAAATGCAGGCTGAATCATTGTCCTGACCTCTTGAGTAAAATCAGATGATTGATGAGTGATTATCTTTAACCATCCAATGCCTCATATGGAAAAGAAGGCAGATTTTAAAAAGTATTTTGCTCATGTCAGATCTTTTTCAGTGTCTTTCTAAACAGAGTGTAAGATAAATGCAAAATTTCTAGATTACATTTTTCCTAAATTGGAGAGAACTTCTAGGGGCACTTCAGAAACTGATTTACTAGAACCAGTAGATCTTGTAAGGCTTAATATGAAAAAGTCACACTGTATTAAAATGTGGTTTTGCAAGAACTATATTACAGCAGAAAACTGTATGTATGTAGCTCCCATAAGATCATTTAATATAATTTTATCATGAATATTTGCTGTTGTTTCAGTCACTAACATAATCAGTCACAGTAGAGAAAACATAGATGTTCTAATTTAATTTATCATCAAAATGAGTGAAAACATTCTTCCACTGATTTTGGCATCTTGAATATGCTGAACATTGAAAAATGTAGTAATAGTGGTCATTTAAGAAAATTTTCATAATATTTCTGATGCAATTATGAAATATTTTTATCAACAAATCTGTATGACCAGTTTCTGGAACTTTGATTTCTCTTCTGATATAATCTTCTTTCCATAATATTTTACTGAAATTAAAAATCCAGAGAAAATTTTAAAGAACAATAAATCCTTGATATTTAAGAGAAAGCTGCAGAAAAAAATATTGGAAAGTTGCTACATATATAAGAAAAATAATTCCAGAAAATTCATTTAAAGTCGTTCTGTCTTGTTTTCCTTCACCTTACTTAGGAAGAACAATTGTCACCAGTTTTCAGTGGTTATGCAGCATGGGTACATGGGCAGCATTTGTCACCATTTTGCTACCAGTTGGGTATTTCTCAGCTAAGCTACGTGGCAGCATATCTGGTGCAATATTCCTGCTGTAGCATGAAGAACTGGAAGAAGACAGAGCACATTGCCATGTGGGAGGCCTGAAGAGAAAAGCCATCACGGGTACAACGCAGGCAAACACCTGCAGCAGGAGTTAAGGGCGTGCTTTGGCATTCAAGGCTGATCATGTTCCCAGGTGTTTGCCCTTCTCCTCCATGCAACAAAAAAAAAGATTTTGCAAATCAGAGGTGCTGATAAGGGACAACATCACAAATATCTCTCAAAAGATATTACACATATAATCTGTAGGGTTTACACTACAGGAATACATAAATTTTCTGAAAATTCATTTTCCTCTTTCATACATTTTTGTGTACTCTCACAGTAGATAAAAATTATTTTCTGAAAGCATAAAGCTCTCTCATTTCAGCATTCTTAATCTACTTACATTTATAGACCGAGGATTTGAGGACAACAAAAAGAAAAAATAATGGGACAGAAATAATGTAAGGAAAGAGATACAGAAGGACTACTAATCAACTTTCTGAAATTTGTGAGAGAGGAAATTCATTCAAAGGGAGGGTTTGGGAGAAGAAAAAAATGGTCTAAGTCAACAGTGATTTCAAGATTACTGCCATGAGAGCAAATCAAGACTTAAGCTAAGAACAATCCTCTCAATCAGAGATAAAGATCAAGCATAACTTTCCTCCCCAGTGAAGACGTGTTGTAATGGAGGAGACTATACAGCATCTGGGCTACCAAAATGGATAGTTTTCATCAGGTTTTGTAGATACAAAAAATATAATAATCTTGACATCATGAAGGCAAACTGACTGAAACTCTCTCCAGTTCTGCAGAATTAGAATGCAATTCCCCACTTTCAAATCTAGAAATCCCTTTTCTTTGCATCAGCCTGCAATATTTGCTCATGATCTCTGCTATCTCATAGTTTTAATCTTTCCAAGATTTCCATGGTTTTAAAATACTACTATTTTTATTTTCAATTCTATTTCTGCTGGAGTACTTTTTGTGTGCAGCTGTTCTTTGCACCCCTAATTAAATCCAAAACTGTTACAAGAAATTGCCTCATGAGCAGGTCACGTTCTGCACAAACATCACAGCTCCGTGGGTGGTTGTTTGAAGTACATACTTGCTATATCTTGCAATCTAGAAATCTCATTCCATGTCCTCAGCAGCAGTGGAATATCCCTCTATCTATTTATCATTTCAGCAGTATCAGTCTTTTGCTATGCATTCCTACCATACATTTTTACTGCCATTTCTGGTTTGAGTATCTTCTCCAGGAACCTTTGTACGTTACAGTGCAAAACCTCAGATGAATATGTAGTCTTTGAAAGCCAGATCCTAGAATTCAAACTCAGACATAAGAGGGCACAGTCATCTTTGTTGTACTCAAGTTCTCAGACTACTGAGCTAATACACATTTCCCTGATGGGTGCTTGGGATGACTTCTTAACAGTTTCTCAAACATGTTGCCTGGATGCAAAGCCAAAGCCAAAAGCTGACTTTAGCTATGAGGCTAGACCTTTTATCAACTACCTACTGCAGGACTGCAGGAAAACAGGGTCAAAAGAGCTTCTGTTGAAGTGTGTCTTTGTTTTGGGCTTAGCCAGGCTGAAGTGTGCTGATGCTTTGGCAGTGTGCCCTGGAGCCCTGATATTGGATTGCCAGGCACTGGAAGCCCAATACTTAGTAAGAATAATTCTTCCAATAATGCAACACCATGGCCATTGTCATAAAATTAAGAAGGGTTTTGTGCTAGTAAAAAAGTTGTAATACGTGATTTCTATTATCTTGCTTTAAGTTTACATGGGAATAGAATTTACTAGCCTTTAACCTACGCCCACTCCCTCCACAAAGTAATGGGTTCGCATCAAGTAAATGCCAAAGAAAACTGACTTCTAACGTCTTTCTGAACAAATGATTTATTTTTTATTCCTAAGTTTACTTTCTACGTTTTCTTTTGCATTATTTTGTCTCTTTTTAATCCTCTTGGATGATAAACTAGTCCATTCCCATCATTGCAGCTAACTAAGACATCAAACCAGTGACCTTCCCTTAGTCTGATAGTTCCCATCCCCTTGCTTCATTTCCCACACTGTCCATAAGATGATAAATTTTGTTTGTAATTAAATAATCCCTGAGTGAAATTCATAAGCAATCTTTTTAGCAGGTATCCTCTATTCCGTGATCTTGTCATCAGTCTACAAAACTGTGCTCAGTCTTGCTACCACCTATTACTACAGTGAATTGTGAATTCTTTATCAGCAGAGCGGCAATCTTTCACAAAGAAACAGAGGATAAATCCACCCCACAGTAATTAGGAGAAGGGAATTCTGGATCTGAATACTCTCAAGTTGAGAACAAATATATCAGGTCAGTTCTTTGTCTTCTGCAAGTATGTTAAGGAAAGGAATAGCTGATCCATGAGTTTTAAAGAAACCCTGGAGAAAGCACAATGGAAGAAGTTACACAGAGTATAGACAAATTCCAGCCCAGCACATGTCACCCTACACCCTAAATCAGATACCAAAGTACCAAACGACATGGATCTTCAAAACATCTCTAGTTTTTTATTCCAGGGACCTCATTTTGAGGTACTTGATTGTTCTCAGGCAGGGCATACAGTGCTCCAAAGGCTCACTCAGGCACAACTTCTCTGTGTTGTGCAGTCTCACACTGCTCATTATCCTCTGTATTAAACTTAATAATTAAAAATTGAAAATAGCATCAATGATTATCAAATGAATTCAAGGCTACAAATCACATAAGAAATACTTTGCATTAACAAAGTAAGTTGTCAAGCACCAGCCAATCCTTGTCAGAAGTCAGCTCCATTAGGATGCACAGTTTACTGCATCATTCACTTTTGAATCAGGGGCTTGCTCAGTCGGCCATGATTTCCTTCTCCTTCAAAACGTCGTGGTGTTTTCTGCAGATCTACCTGCATGCAAACCAGAGAACTGACAACATGTTCATTGACCACCAGGCTGGTATTGAATATTTTGTCTGCCTTTTCTCTCCTTTTTCTTTTCACTGGCAGTTACTCTTAGTTTTACTTTCCTCTTCAAAATGAACACCTTATACAAATCAGGGAGTTTGTGGCTTCAGCAGCTCTTAATGCTAAATGGACTGAAGTTTCATGTATCTTCCTCATTGTGAAGAGAACAGGCCAACAGGCTCTTTTTTTTTTTTTTTTTTTTTTTTTTTTTTTTTTTTTTGAGGCTTACCTCCAAAACACAGAAGAAGAGGAGGAAATACAGGTACTAAAAGATTAAATGTTGGGCATTGAGAAATAATTAGGAAAGCTGCCAAAGGTCACAGCAGTAATGCTGTAATGCTCAGGAACGTGCCTCTGCTAAGTCCCAGTGCAAAGCCTGCTGTTCATCCTTCGTGTTTCTCACAGAAGGGGATGTGTTTCAAAGCCTCCATCAGGGCAACCTGACACTGCTGCAGTCTTATGTCTGCCTTCCAGTGGTTCAGCCACTTGAAATGATTCCTTTCTGGATATTTCAGAAAATCCTTTTGAAAGAAAGGTGTCACAGCCCCCAGAAATAGGATACCAGTGCTATTGATTTAAATGCAAACCATTGTGCTGTCAATGCCTATAGTTACCTGCTTTATTACTTTGAGTTTCAGCTTTCCCTTTTCATTTGTATGAATATCTTTGATCTGAGCTAATACTTTCATTTGGAGATTTAGACAGCTGTAGTGTACATACAAGGGACAGCATTGTTCCCATAATGATGGAAGTTTCCTCACCTGCTGTTTCATTTTATCTTGTAATTGAGTTAAATCAGGAGTTCTTATTCTCTCAAATCACCTTCTGCTTGGCAATGACACAGTTTGGATCAAAAGGGCAAGGGCAGAGTGTTTTTGGCTTCAGAACTCTGCATTTAGCTCCCATTGCTTCCATCACGTTCTTTTAATCAGCTCTCACAATTTAAAGTTCCTCCAAAACAATATTGCAGGTGGCTATAAAATTACAGAACAGTGGAAAAATACAGAAATTTCAGCATATTTGTGGGATTTTGTGCTCATATTTGCAGCAAATGAAGTTACCATCTTATGACTGCATGTTTCAGTCTGAGATAACTACTATATACATCCAGAAAAATTAAACTGCTATCTAAGGGCCACATCATAACAGTCAGCTCCATCACCTTCTGTGAGCAAATGTGATACTCAACACTTATATCAGTGGTGATTAGATCAGGTTTTCAGAGTATTTCTGAATAACAAAGGCTTGTTCAATCAAAACAAATTACTCCTTTGAAGCTACAGCTGAAAAGAGACCATATATGCAAAAGAGTTGGACTGTTTAGATGCCTCAGGATTTTTTATTTATAAGTTAAGGTACTGTGACTATCAGTGCTTATTCAGAAAATTCATCAGAAATCCCAAGGTCAAGCATTCAGAGTTAGAAAATGCCACCAAATGCCATTGTGACAATGTGTTAGGAATAACTTTAATAATATTGTTTGTACTCTGTTCCCATGAATCTGTAGTCTCACCCAAGGGATAGGACAGCCACTACCATCAGAAAGGCAGCTATGGAAAGCATCCTTTGACATTTAGCACAGCTCCAGGCTCCATGCAAGCATTAAAACCCTGCTCTGAAGATATGTTTTGATTTCCTTATGAACATTTAATTACATTATAGTACCATGCCTCACAAACAGTAAATATGAAAGAATCATTCATCTTCAAATGGGGGTGGGGGGGTGGGGGCCAGAAATTAAAGGAAACATTCTCCATGTAATTTAGGTGAAAACTCTGATTCTTACCATTGAATTTTCAAAAAAAGGAAATTCAGTGTATTGTTATTTTCAATTTCAATTCATGGCTCACACTTTGCAGAAGACAGGATCTCAAAAAAAAGCTTTCCTTAAAAGTGAGGACACATTTGTAAAAAAATCTGTGGGAAAATGCCTTGACAAATTTCCTACACAGGAATTTTATGCTGGAGGCAAGGACAGAATCTAGTCCCACATAACTCAGCTGCTGCAATTCCACATTTCACAATTCTGTATTCAACTGTCTGAAACAAAAGACCATTTTTCCTTTCTCTATGGATCCCTCCATCATAAGAACAGATCACAACACAAAGCCTCTTTCATTAGACAATTCTTAAGTCTTCCTCAGAACTCTATCCATCCTTCACATTTCCTGTGGGAAAATAATTAATAAAGGGCTGTATAATGACAGCAACACAGAAGAAGATTGAATTGAGGTTGCACAGGGAATTTGAGTTTCAGTATCCTTCTTCTTGCTATTCTTTTATGCACTTTCTAGCCAGCAATTTCCTAGGGTTTTAAAAAAAGCAGGCATAGACCCCAAAAATTCTTCAACGTGGAATTGCAAATTATGTCCACACATAACCTCCCTACATACACAGCAAGAGTAAGAGCAGGCTGAAGGCTGGGAAAGCCACGCCTGCACTGCCCACATTATTTACTGTGGACTCTGTTGTAGCTTGGCTGAGAACATTAAAACTGCTTAGAAAAAGCCAGCCTCAGGGTATTGCTAGTGGATGGGGCTGTAAGTGTGCTTGGCTCAGAATATCCTGACCCTTATGAACTGGGTAAAAGAGAGCTTGGCTCTACTCTAAAGCATCTAGAACATCCAAGCCTTCTTTTCTCTTGGGAGGTCTCTGCAGTCAGCTTCATGTATGGCTTTCAGGCAGGCCTGACTTTCATAAGCAGTTCTGAAATATCAGGAATGCCTCAGCTTTTAAAGGGAAGTATTCATTATTTTGTCTTTTGCTATTCCTACTAGGTTTTTGCCCAGGAAACCCATGCTTTATCCATTAAAATATAGCACATCTAAACCCCATAAGATAGTCTTTTGCACATTTCCTATTAAAATATACCAGAATAATATAGTAAATCTAGTACATCTAGCAAATTCTGTTTAGTCTATTGTGCTTACTAAGAGATGCAAAATAAATACCTATGGAATAAAGTTGCATGATGTACTAATTATGAACTCTGAAAAGAAGCATATTCATTTCAGGAGTCTATTAAAATAGATTTGTTTTATTTCAACTCTGAATGACTGTTTTTATAGATAAATAAGCCATTAAAGGAAAAAATGCAGTAAATTATGCCCACATTTTGATTCCTGTTAGTACTGCCATGCAAATTGTTAACTCCAGTAGAATGATCTGTTTGTAGCTGAGATAAGAAGTTCCACATGAATGTAGGTATCCAATGCAGAGATCTTTCCACAAAGAGCTAACAAAAAGCCCTGGAAAAGTCCTTCTGCCTCAGATGTTCTGGGCAACCAGAGACAGGTCAGAGATATTCTCTAGAGTGTGCACGTACATGTGTGCCTGTATGTGCAGCCTCTACTGGAATCTCATTTGTATGAATTGTATCAATCTGATGTTCTAGGAATAAGGAATGCATATTGAATTACTTTATAGCAAGCATGTGTCAATGTGCCTTTTAAAACACAGAACACCAGGAATGTGACACAATTTTCACAGTTTCTCCCCCATATGTGTATCTCTGGAAAGCAGCAGTTCTTTTGACTCAACACCTTGTTTCACTGCACTCCAGGCCTATGCAGGTCCCTCTGATACCCTTTGTGGTTAGACTGTGGCATGTAAAATCAAATGCCCTTCCCACACAAATACTTTTTGTGAATTTGTCTGTCTGGCTCTGATTTTACCTCTAACATTCCTTCACAGCCACATGATGGTCTTTCAACAAGAATCTCTGCACAATATGCTATTTTATGCTTTACTCAATTGTTAAAAATATGACAGGCTGGAAATTTCCTAATGCCTAAAAGCAATTTAAATCCTAGAATCAAATTTCTTGTGATGTTCTTACCTCAGATGGACAGTTATGCTAGTAATAAACTGAATTATGAATTGTTCTACCTGCACAAATTCCTATCTGAAAACAGGAGTGTTATAAGCCACAGAAAATTGCTCATGTATTACAGTGAAGAACATAAAAGAGGCTAGTAAATACCAGTGACAGATGAAGTTCCAACAGTAGAAATGCTAAATGGTTCTTTTCATGTATTGTTTCTCAGCATTATAACATTGGAAGAGAATGATGTTAAAAAGTAAACACTGCATGTGACAAAACAAAGACCTTTGATATAGGATTTTTACAATTATTTCCTGATGTTAGCCCAAGAGACCACAGCATAAAACATAGTTGTATCACACAGTAAGGGATTTACCTTCCACATCTGCATTGCTTTGATATATGGAGCAGGAGGGAGAAGTTTTCAAGGATGAAGTTTTCTCATTCACCTGATTCTCATTTTTCAATTCATTAGAATTTTTTAGATTCTGAACAGAGCACCACTTTTTACTGCATTTTAGGAAGAGCACTTCATCTGTTTGCTCAACTAAGCCTTAAAAGCACTAAAGACAAACCTGTCCTTTGAAGATAACAAATCACTTCACAATTCCTGAGCAGATTCAGCATCAAAAAGGTCCTCAGAGGAAAAAGTATCAGCTGTAGGCCAGCTGCTTTGCCAAAGACAATATACCAGTCTTCTGCAAACTTATTTTTCTTCTGTTTGCTAAGGTCTTTGTTGGGTAAATTCAAGTCAGACAAGCTCTGGGTGCAACTGGGTCTCTTCTTGCTCTGTCTGACACTCTTGAGCCCATATTGGAGAGCTCTCAAGCGTTGAAGGGCTGAGCTCAATCAAAAAATGAGGCAGTGACTTTATGAACCTATGTTCCTACAGTGAAACTGGACCTCTGTCCTGCAGTTTTACTTTACAGAGCTCTTTCTGTATCACCAAGATGGGAAAGAAATGCAAAGCTGAACGACAGTCCCCAGCACAGGGACAGGCAGGGATGAGCAATGAAGGACCATGGCAGGTCCTCTGACTGGGATGGTAACATGAAAAGGTCACAGCCCTGGTTTATTTGCTGCACAAGTAATTTGCTGCATAGGATGATTCTCAGCATCAGAGAGAGGAATGACTTCAAATAAAAGGTGAAATTAGGAAGTCAGGGCAAAATAAAAGAATAAAATAAAAATGCATGACATGGAGAGATGGGGGAAGGTTGATATGATGCTTTTCTCCTATTTACTGATTAAAAAATACTGAAAAGCTGCTATCAATTAATAGCAGAATACACCTTTTGGCTTCTTTTGAAAACAAGGAGTATAAAATAAAATCTTAGAGCCAGTTTGAATACTATAATCACAGAGTCTGCACTTGCTGCAAGATAGACCCAAATCATGCTTTTTCTCCTTTAGATTGTCTTTTATTTTAAACTGCCCTTTAATATGGCATGTTCCTTGACAGCCCACACCCCACTGTACTATATATTCCTGAAGTATCTCAGCTGGCTCCTGCCAGTCAAGCTAACAAGGATCTCCACCCAGCTTTTAACAGAACTCCTATTTCAGAAACTGACTGCTATCCTTCCTTCAAGCGAATGCAACAGTGGTGAGTACAAGTCACACTCTGAACTCATACACTGATAATATGCTGAGAAATATTGAGTGAAATGGGACAATGACAATTTACACAGATACAGGTTCTTATCTCTTACTGACTTTCTCCTTTTACGAGCACTGTTTCTTTCTCAGAACATCTTGCTCTCCATTTCTGCCCTTCTCAACACCACTGCACAGAATATCACACTTGGCAATAACCCCTTCTCATATAGCAGTCATCCTATCCTCCAAAATCACCTCTCCTTCACACTTCTCTTAAAACAGTTGTTGAAAGCATCTAGCCCAAAGGTTTCTTTTTTATTTGGAAAATTTTCTTTTGCTCCACACATCCCAAGATGTACTTCCCTAGTTTAGCTGTGAGAAGCTCTCTGAGTAAAGGAGAGGTAGAGGACTCTCAGCCTTTAAGAGTGCTTTATAATTTGATGGAGTATATTGTTTTCCCAAGGGGAAAATAGACAACAGTTAATTCACAGTAACACTATATTATACTTCATTCTAGGACGATAAGCAACTGATGGGCTGCTTGAGGCGTTACTAAAATGTCTGAGTGCATGTTTATGTGAAAATGTTGTGAAACAGAAAACTACTCTTAGCCTTGGACATGCTGGTAGGAGATAAGTACTATCTGTATCAGGTGTCTAGCCAAGATTTAGGGCTTATGGACAGTGTGAGATAGTGAACTCTGCCCTGTAGTTTTTCAGGATTTCTAAAGTAACACAGTTTAATAATTTGTCAGCCATGTAGCTAAAAAGCATTATTTTCAAGGTACAGAAGAAAGTGGCTTTACAAAGGAAGTGTTGGGATAAATTACATGGCCTGGTTGCAGTGTGTATCACAAATGATGCACGTTGAAACTTGAGTTTTACAAAGGAGAAAATCTTTTGTCTGTCAGGCAACTATGCCATGGCCAGAGCCTGTTCCACTGCCCCAGAGAGGCGCAGGGTGGCCAGGGGGCACAGGCCAGGCCCAGCCCCAGGCACCAGGCAGAACACCATGGGCAGGAAAGGGGGAATCTGGCACAAGGCATCAGGACTAACCAGAGTTGCAGGCCCTCAGGACCCAGGGAAATTCAGTGCTGAATCTGAAGCACATTTTGACTTCTAGAAGAACAACTTCTTGTCTCCTTCCAGAAACTTCTTTCATGCAGGAAAAATACCCACGCCTTTTTAGCTGCCTTTGTGGGATAGCTGTCATCTGAGCTATGTATCCAGGGAAAATGCTAGATGACCTGACCAAAAGTGTTTGGCTTAACACATCATCTGATGTATCCACTAGCAGGTTAGGGGGAAGGTAGGTATTGCCTTTCCCAGCCATTTCAACCTGTGCTGAGGGTAGATGCAAGGTGTCCCCATTGCTCCAAGGAGCAACTGCATGTGTTTTGGCAACTTCTATCAGACCTTTAGGAGAAAAATAGGATTAAATAAAATATATCCTTAACTATTTGCAGTTATAGATCACTCATCTCAAAAGGGTATACTAAGAACTAGTAAAAGCTAACAGAAGGACAACAAATATTGTAAGTATGGAATAGCCACCCATAGGAGCAGGGACTGCACTGCTGCACCGTTGTGCTAAGAACCTTATTTAGGAGATATGTTTGGCAAGCATACCCAGATGTACTCGTATACATACAGCTGGATACCAAGGGGGTGGATAGGGATGAACTCCTTACCATCCCTTGAATTGAAATGTAGGAGCCAAGAAGGAAGCAGTTTCAAGTTTTTTAGTGCAGGAACATTTTGGAAGACAGAATCAATTTTTTAAATCAGATATTTCTAAAGGTCACTAAAAACCTTCCTGTTCTAAGCAGGAAGAAGCGCTTTTATATAAGCTGAAAATACATTTAAACTGCTGTAATATAAAAGAATTTTGTAATATAAAAGCTACTTTATTCTGCTAAGCAGAATAAAGTAGCTTCAGATGGTGTGAACATCTGACTTTATTGATTCTGCCTTTCTTGCAAAGACAACATTCCCAGACGATGCCTACATGAGAAAGCTTTTTGGTGTGACAGAAACAGATGAACATATTGGAGCACTGAAATGTACTCCACAGAACATACCCATGCGTAGGATTTGAGACTCTCCAAATGACCAACCTCTCATTTGGATCCCTGTTTCTCCATGAGGGCATGAATATGCTTGGCCTGCAGCTGGAGCTCACCTTCTGATTTTATTTCCTCCAGAAGAAATCTAGATCTGAACCAATGTGCTGCAAGACATGACCTCAGACTGAAAGAAAGGAAAGTGTTAATAGTTTCTCAGCTTGTTCCCTTGAGTACCTGTTACAGGCAGAATTTCTGCAAGAAAAATGAAAGGAGGTTTGTCCTCATCAGCAGGTTGTAGGAGCTCAAATCAGCAGCTGACAGGAACTGGCACTGAGAGAAGTTAATGGAGTTTTAATGAGTGAGCTGGGCCAATAATCACACATTTACCTGGCTGCTGAATTGCCTTCATGATAGGAATGTAATTTTAGGCCGTCTCCTTCTGAAAGATCTGAAAATTTGTACATTCACATTGAGGATCATACTAGCTGTCAAATTTGTAAGGAATTAAAAGTAATAGGATTTCATAGATTAAGAACATTTGCATTTCTCCCATTCAAATTCCCAATTATCTATCACCTGTGCTGAAAAAAAATCAACTGGTCACTGAACCTAAAACCCCTTTTGTTAAGAATAAAATCAGGAACTCCTCTTCATTAGTACTAGTGAATTGCTCTAAGGATTATCAGAAAAGGATGGTAGCAATAGAAGTGCTTAGTAAAATGAGAGTTGAACACATGAATCCTTTCCTTAAATTCAGATCAGTGCATAATGATAATCTTTTTTTCAAAATGCAGGGGTGCAGATGTTTCGCTTATATAGATTATACTTACAAAGCTGAGTATTGCACTCATACAAAACTCTTTGAATTCAGCTGCAAAATAGCTGCTAGGATTAAGAAAATTCATTACAAAGAAATAAAATAAAGTAAAAAAGGATGTTTATCATATAAACACTCTAACAGCTAACTTGACTTCCCTGGTAGAACATTTCTACCCTAGGAATTTAACCTATGGGCACACATAATTAGCTCTTTCACCTTAAAGTTGCTGAAAGAATGATTTGCTTAAGAAGATTAGGGTTTTTTAGTGTTCAATAGAAGTACTGACAAATGATCCTAAAATGATTATAGGGGAACTCTTTCAACACCATCTTCTGATCATTTATTTTGAAATAGCAGGCCTTTCAGTCAAAAACCTTTTATCCTGACCTTTTGTGTTTTTCCAAATCAATGCTCAACTTTTAATACCTTCTGTATTCAAATTGTGCATGTGATGAGATGGTTTTCAAGGCTCTTTTCATCCACATGGACGATGACCACAATAGTCTCCTTAAACAGAACTTTAGTGCTAGTTTATTTCTTCTGGTCATTGTAACTGCAAGCAGCTTCCTGCTGGCACTGGAGCACTTTACAATGCCAGTGCTGACAGAAGTCTTTTTGAACCATGCTGTATCAAAATTACTTAAATTAAAAATAATTTTCCAAAACAAGGGGGTTTTTAAGGGCAGGTGGAAGACAGAAGAGGTGATACTGAAAAGCAAAGATGGAAGAAAGATCACTCAGTTGGGTTATAGAAGGGAAATGGATTTTTCCATCATTTTGCCTTTATACCATAAGCTTGAGGTGTGCAGTAAACACTGTAATAGGGTAAGCATTGTAGGACACCTGCAGTGGTTCCGTAGCTATTGTGTGCATGACAGTCTATTTCTTCATATAAAAGCTAAGGATCAAATTCTGAATTACTGACACAGGCTTACAGAGTAATCCTCTTTTTTCAGGTATAGAATTATCTGTACCTTCATTGCTGCACAGTTTTATACATGCATTGAAATTATGTGAGCTTTATTTCTATTTTTTCTATTCCTATAATTCTCAAGCTTGGGAAATTTATCATAAATTGTTAGCATAATCTGAAAAATTATGCAATCATTTTATCAACTGATGTAATAAAGAGAAATCAATTTATAGGATTGATTCTTGCTCAGTAAAAATGAGTATACTTTCCTACTTTAAGTTATGCTGCCATCTACAGGTAATCCAGGTTGGAAGAGACCTCTAGTTTAGCTGCCTCCACAAAACAATAATAAAAAGGAAAAAAGTATCTGATGCTCAATGCAATTGCTCACTACCCTCTGTTTGATGCCAGACCTCCCTTCCCGAACCCAGATCAGCTCCTCTTCCAAGTAACTCTCCCAGTTTATACACTGGGCATGATGTTCTATGGTGTGGAATATCCTGTTGGTCAGTTGAGGTCACCTGCCCCAGCTATGCTTTCTCCCAGTTTCCTTTGTGTACCTCCTCACTGGCAGAGCATGAGACAAGAAAAAAGTCCTTGACTCAGGATAGTTAACTTAGAAAAAAAGACCAAAATATCAGAGTGTTACCAACACCATTCTCATTCTGAATTCAAAACACAGCACTGTAACAGCTACTGTGAAGAAATTAACTCTACCCTAGCTGAAACCAGGACAGTTGCTAAGAGCTTTATTTGGTCCTACAAACCTCCTCAGATGGAGGCTGCACAGCCTCTGGGAAACACGTTCCACTACCTGACTGTCCCCACAGGTAAAAAGTCCTTCCTTTTAACCATTGTAAACGTAATTTCAATTTAGGCTCATGGTCTCTTGTTCTCCTGCCACACTCACTATGAAGAGCCTGGCTCCATCTTATTGCTAACCTCCTCATAGGTGCTGGTGAGCTGCTGTTGATTTCCCCCCAAACTATGTCTTCTCCAAGCTGATGAAGCCCAGTTCCTTCAGCATCTCCTCAAATGACAAGGGCTCCAGTGCCCTAATAGCTCAGAGGCTCTTTGCTGAACTTGGAACAGTTCTTGTACATTTTTCTAGTGCTAGGGACCAAAACTGAATGCAAAAGTTAAATGTGGTCAAACAACTGCTGGAAATTGGGATGTAATACCTGCCCAAGATCTATTGGTTGTGTCCCTGCTAACCTATTCCAGAAGGCTGTTGCTCGTTCTTGCTGCCAAGGAACAGAGCTGGACAGGGCCCCTGTTCAGCTGCTCACCATGTCCCTGCAGTGGCAGTGGCACTGGTGCTTCCTTCCCATGGGTAGCACTTCACATTTGTCCTTGCTGAGTGTCATACAGCTCCCATTGGCCTCTTCCTTCCACATATCTAGGCTGCCCTGAACAACAGCCTGACCCTCCAGAATATCCATTTGTTCCCTTCATTTGGTGTCATCTGCAGATTCAATGAAGGTGAATTCCATTCACTCCTCCAGGCCACTGACAAAGACACAAAGCTTGATGGGCCTAGAAGACACCCCAGTGACATTCACTCCAGGGAGAGTGTGACCCCTTAACTACTACTCCCTGCATCTCATCATCCAATCACATTTTCACTCATCTGGTTGTCCACCTATCCAAACCACAAAATCCCAACTTGGTTTCACAAATAGTGTGGTACAGTGGCAAACAGACAAGGTAAATGATGCTTTTTTTGTTCTACCCTTTTTCAAAAATCCACTCATTTTATCACAGTTAACTGCCTTTTTTACTTAATCAAAAAGAAAATGGAAAAGTTTTTTTTCCAAAGTTGGTTAGTATATTTTTTGTACTACCTAAGACCTGACAGTAACAGTAGAGCCTGCATCTTGTAAACAATGGTTTGGTTTTATTATACATGGTTTTGGTTTTATTATAAACGTTTTTCCAGTGATGTCAAGTACTCACCTGATCTTGAAGAGCTTTCTGAAATAGGCACTCCCAGCTATGCACTACTGAATCCTGAAAAGGTCAGCATTAACTTGATTTGGCGCATTCATCAAATGTCTGATAATGCAACCGACAACTTGTCACTGTTGACTCAGGACTTTAACCTTTTAACACTAAGTACCTGAACACAATGAAACACAATATATTTGGGAAACCTTAGTACAACTTTTCAGTCAGAAACCTTTTAGGCTGTAAACTTGTAACATTATTGCTTGAATAGCATTTAGTATAAAACATATAAAAAAATACTATGAATTATAAGACACATTTCTTTGCTGCAAATACTTTTCCAGGACTTTGCAAGCCAGATGCCTATGCAAAGAGGAAATTCATGCTGGTTGCCCATGGTTTCTTTAAGTTCTGTTAGATCTTCCTGGTGCAACAGTTTTACTCCAATGAATTCAACGCATTCAGAGTTTGGAATTATTTTGAAACATTCCAAAGGATTTTGGTAATGCTTTTTTTCCTTATCAGTATGAATCTCAATCTACAAATTTTTCCTGTTTGTGACTTGAACCTGTTATTCTCTGTTATGTTTCTGGCTTTACATCTAAAATAACAACATTGTACAATATTCCTGCAATCTTTTGTTAAGTGGAATCTTAAAAATCACATTTCATTATTTCTCTCAGACAGACTGTTGCATAACATGAAGGATCAAGGTCAAATGATATATGAAGAGAGAATTTTAAATCATTCAGCTGGTTGTCCTCAATTTTGATCACTTTTTCATTACTTTCCAAAAAATATGAGACATTCTTAACATTTTTCAAAATGAGTCTGTAGCATCCAGGTATATTTAGCTGTAACGGAGACACTCTGAATTTGCACAACTCCAGCTCATCCTTAGAAAGTCTTTCACGGTACCATTGTCCAACTTTATTACTGGGATACTTGATACTGTGTCCCACCATCGGAAGAACTACCTTCAAAGAAAAAACAAACATATTTGAGGTAATGCTCACCCATTCCCTTTTAAATAAATGTGATCATTTAAAATGTGTTAAAACCTTGTGTTTTGGGGCTTGAAATAGTAAACCAACAGATTCTCTTGTGAAATGAAGCTGTGCATGGGCAGATATATTGAATGTCATTAAAGCAGAAAAAATAATCAATGTATCAGGATTCCTAAAACAAAGCAGTGTATAGCAGTAAAGACATTCAGTTGCCATATATTCAGTTGCCATGCAAGACTTCACAATTATACTTTGAAACCTTCAAAAATTAGAATGTCAACTTCTTTTGAAAGTGTTTCCAAGTAGACTGAAATCTTTCTCGAAGTATTCAGCTTCAGGATAAATATTGCCATACTGCAAATGACACTGTACTTATTTCCACTACCAAGCAAATTTTTATGAGAGTGGAAATTAGTTCACATGTGTTTTCTTCAATGAGCATTCTGGCAGGGACAAAGATTGCACTAGTTAAATTGATCACATTATTTAAAATAAAACATTTTAATCAAATAAAAAGATCAACAACTCAGAATTTTTCATACAGACTTACTTGGTATATAGAATATTTGTTAGCTGATTCTTCTTCAGCAGTGACTACATGAACCTGACAAGACATTTAAGAAGAAAAAAACACCAACCTTTTAAAAAGTAAAATCTTATGCTTTGTTTTAGGAATTATGCACTGTACTCACAAACTTGCACAGAATATTAAGGTTATTTGACTACTGCAGGGGCAATAAACTCAGGTATGAAAAAATCTTAAGATATGCTTAATTTATATTAATCAGGTTACTGGTAGATGGCATTGCATTAAATATTTACTGATATCCACTACTATTATTCTTTGAGTCTGAAGTTAACAAAGTCAATACCATCTTGCGCTACATCAGCAAATGTAAAAATACAAAAAATATGTTTTATACTAAGAAGAAATTTATCTATATAAAACTCAGTAACTCAATATTGAATTTAATACATCTTTTATTTGATCTAATTGTTTCATTAACATTCACTCTCAGAAATACTAGTAAACAAAAATATCAATTGAAACACAAGCTACTCCATAGGGACTGGAGGTAGCCTTTCAAATGCTCTTGCCTTCAAATTTGTAAGAGGTTCACCCAAAAGAAATTAATTACATTCTGCTTCTGCACACACCTGTTTGTTCTCTAGGAAACAGTTAATGATTGATCTGATCAGGAGAAAGATAGAATCATAGAATAATCTAGGTTGGAAAAGGTTGAATCCAGCTGCAAAACACTACCAAGTCCACCACTAAACCCTCATCACAGACCTGTAGGGATGGTGCCTCAACCCCTTCTCTGAACCAGTACAATTCTGGTGTTTGATAACCCTTTTGGTGAAGAATATTTTCTAATACACAATCTAAATTTTTCTGGCACAACTTGAAGCTATTTCCTCTTGTCCTACCACTTGCTACTTGGCAGCTGTCTTCACAATAAGGTATGCTAACCCTAAAAGAAAGAGCATCTGAAGAGAGCACTTCAGAATGGACTATGGTACGTCAAAACCTCGGACCAGACACTTCACTGCCAGATTCTACTCACTGGCTCACCTATGGCTCCATGCACAGCTCCCAGGCTGAGCTATGGGCAAGCAGAAGCACTCCCTTGCCTTTTACTACTTTACCAAGAAGACTGCTGCATTTTTTGAACAGCTGGTACCAGTTTAGACCCAGCACCAGTGAAACTGTGCTAAACACTTCTTGCCTCTGTAACTGCAATGAGATTATCAGATCAGCCTGAGGATACCTTTCACCCTGGACTCACACTCAGCACTGTATTTAGGAAAGGCCTGATGTGGAGAGCAAGACTCTTATCTGCACTGACTAGTAACATGGAAACACACAGAGTCTTCTACTCTGAAGGCTTTCCCCAGTCAGATCCTAAGAGCATTATATACCATGGAGACTAAATTTCCACATGTATCATTTCTGACCTCCTGTTCCTTCCTCTCACTTGAATAAAATGAACAGCCAAAACAGATTAAGGATGCTAATTGTATGTCTAGCTCATAGCTCTATTTATGGTGAAACAAAAAAGAATTCTACATGATTTTTTTAACTTAGTCACAAATATTAAATATTTTAATGAAAGAACCAAAATAAAGGCATTAGAGTATGTCTGCTTATGTATTTAAGTACATTGAGTTGTTTGGGGTTTTTGTTGTTGGTGTTTTCTTTTTACAAGAACAACTTTACAAGAAGACTCACCTTGTCATTCAGGGAAACGCATTCATCATTTTCTTCCAAGAAGACAAGATCACCCTCAACCACTTTGGAGCCATAAGTCTTCAGCCTATATGATGCTGCTTCATTCCAAATTTTACTGCAATAAGCATGGACATAGAATATGCGCAAGGAGTGAGGAATGTTGAGCCATCCTTTGGTACAACCTTCATGATTTACACCATAGCGATTTAAAGCTCGTAGCAACATCTTCTCTCTCACTTTAAATTCTGGCAGCATTACAAGTGTGCCCTTTGCATCTTCTGACATAAACAAAAATAACCATGTCAGTAATCCCTGATTATTCAAGTATTACCTGACATTTAAAAAGATGAAATAATCAAATGCAGAAAAAAGGTATCAGTCTAATGTCTCCATGCTTTGATTATTTCCTTTTCTTCAATGTGTTGCCTTAGACAGATTTCATCTTGTATGCCTATCAACACAGAACCATGAATTTTATTCTGTTTCATGCAGTATAAATTAAACTAGCTGTCATTCAGTTATTCAGCCTAGTTCAAACAATTTTTTTTTAGAAACTTATTTTATCACTCCAAAGTGGCTTTTTTGAACCAGGTAACTGGAAGTAAAAACCAAGCTATAAAAGAACATTAAATCTTTACTTCTCATCATTTCAGAAGATGTACTTCACAGCAGGTAAAAACTATGTCTTTATTTTAAAGGCAAAAATTACATTGGCGTTAGGGAAGTCTGATTCTTAACCAAGATGAAAATGCACTTAATCAGATTTTTACTGCATTATATAAATGCTGTATATTTAAAATTTTATGGTTTTTTTTTTTTTTCATATTACAAGGGATTACCTGATGAAGCCTTTTGCACAGACTTCTATGTCTGCTTTCAGGAAAAGACAAGTAGCTGCTTTCAGGGTCCACATCAATTGGAAGTTCCATGCATCATACAGCCATGTACAGAACAGCATCATTTATCTTACACTTTTTTGTGAAACCAAACATGTCTTTGGCTTTTGAAGCTACATATCATAGTTGGTAAGACAATCTACAGTGATAAGCAGGCTAGTAGATGTAGAATATTTGAAAAGAAAACTATGTTTGAAGTTGAAAGCAACTTCAAATTGTTGAGAAAGTTTGGCTGAATGATATAACCAATAAATATGGCAAACAGAGCAATCTACTCAGCACACTCCTGCCTTTGACCTATTTTGTTGATTTTAGTTCAAGAAAGACAGAAAGTAGATGTCTTAAGTGCTGAGTATGAGTTGGGTGCCATATTCCTGTACACTTCCCTCACTAGGGAGAAGGAGGTCATTATCCAAAAGCAGACAGATGGAAGGAGGCCAGAACTCCCCTGATAAATCTAGGTCTCTTCCAGCATTATGATATACAGTGTTTGCTTCCAGATTTTCTTGCACCTGAAGTACATTCATTTTCCACTGTTTTGCACATTTAAGACCTCATCCTCATATAATTTTGAAACATGCAACTCTATTGAGTTGCACATATAAAAATGATAATGAAGTTCATTATAATGAAGTGCAAGAAGCATAAAGCAGTAGGAAAATAAAAAGTATTTCCCTGTGCAGCAACACAGTACCTCACAATATCAACTCTGCATAAATACTCGGACAATTTAAGTGGACATACCAGTTTGAAGAAAGTATCTTTTTGCATTGTTTACAGGATCATCAGTATCTTCGGGTGTGAAAAATAACTTCACAGCTTTCACCTTAAAAGTACAATTTTTTTCAGTTAAATATGACTATTTATCAGCTTAACAGGTAATCATGCATCCAATTCTGTCTCAACATATTCTGCAAGCTCTCAAAATTAAATCAGTTCTGTAGTGTCAAATTCTCCCTTTCCCAGAAGATCTCATGAACCACAGAACAATGTGTTGTACCCCTTCTCAGATTAAAAAGAGGTTTTAGTCACCCAGAAAATGTAAAACAGTTTTCAAAGCTCTGTGAGAAAACAAGTCACTTTCTTGGTCATCCAGTTCAAACTTTTCCATGTGAAATTGTCATCATTCTATCCTGAACAGGAAGGTTCCTTCCATCCTGCATGCTTCATGAAAAATTTGGACTGAACAGTTTCATACAGAGGGAAAACTTTTTTAATTTTGTTTTTTAATACTGACCTGTATTAGGTTAGATGACACTGTGACAAGAAAAACACTACAGTAATCTCTGCTGCTTGCAATACTGGAGGAGCTGCTCAATTTGCTAGCACTTCTACCAACCTGTGACACCTGGCTCTTGTCCTCCTCTGTATTGGACTGTGCAAGCACATACTAGCACATTTTTAATACAGACAGTAATTCCTACCTATTTTAAATTAAATTACTAAGTTAAGACTAAGGATTTAAATCATTACTCCTCAGGGACTGGCACCTGGTCCAACTGCTATCTGATGTCAGATACATCAACAGCAACTTTCATGGACTGCCCTCAAATCTTGATTCTTATATTTGTAAGATAGGTTTTCCTGATTTTTCTCAGAATCAAAACAAGATTAGAAGAAAAGGATATTCAAGTGTGAATTTTGTGAATTCAAAGTCAAATTTTGTGAATTTTGACTTTGTAGTGTCTGATTAGTCTCCTACCTACTTCTTCTTCACTATACTATTTACACTGAAAAGTACATTACTCTTATCTTATTAATTATTACTTAATAAGCTCAGAACTAAGAGTTTGGGAAAGTAGTCAAGGAATAATGGAAAGCAGAAATCTCTTCTATATTTGCAGATAAATTACTGCAGTATTGAAAAAGCAAATCCTCTCTTACAAATTTATGTGACATTTTTAAGAAGCAAACAGACCCCCAGCAGGATAAAGAAGCTACAATTCAGAGGTGATCAGGGCCATGAATAAACACTGTATGAAGCCTGCTTCTTTGCAGTGTTCAAATCCTGTATGGAATGCAACCACTTTCCTGCCAAGTGGCATGATGAAAATCCCAATCACATACAGAACTATTACCCCAGAACTATTTAAAGCTTCACTTGCTGTTTAAAAGAAGGTTTTAGTTTCAGTGTGAATATCTTCATGCTTAAGCTGTTATTGAAACTGATCTAGCAATTGCTTCCAGCACACAGGTGGATTTATCTCACAACTGAAACTGTTCACTGAGAAGGTCAAATCCAGTGCTAGGTATTGCAACAGCAATATGAAATTCTCTTGACAGTAAGTACTCAAATTACAAAATGGAAATACCATTTTTTCATTCAGTAAAGCCAATCCTATTTGATCTGTCTGAACAATTTGTCCTTGTCCAAATCGCTGAGGTCCGTAGTAATTCACAAAACCTTTTGTCTAGAATGAGAAAGGATAAATATGTTACATGCATGAAAGTACTGGGTACGATCAAGACCAGGCAGACAACACACATACATCTATATTTATATCCAAAATGTATAAAACCAGAATCAGAAGTTACATGAAAAGCAAAACTCAAAATTCATTACGATATTTTGGCACTAAAAAGATATCTAAAAAGACAATCAAGTTCTACCATTGTCTTCACATTATTAAAAAGATCCCAGGTAAATGAAACAAAATTATTCCTATATAGTTGATTATTATAATTACAACTATAGGTCAAGTCAAAGTAATTAAGCTTTTTACTTGTATCAGATTATGTTACCTCTACTCCAGCAAATGCAGCACAGCTAATGAACAGTAACCATGGGACATTTTTTCTTAAAAACACAAATCTTTTTAACATGAAATAATTTCTGTTATTACTGCAACATAGAAGTTAAAAGTGAACACTTCTGCTAATTGGGATTTTAAAGCTCCTGATGAGTTCTAGGTCACATGTGTGAAGAAAAATCACAGTCATGTGACCCTTTTCTAGAAAATAGTAAGTATACATGGAGTAGACAAGCACAAAACACATATTTGTTTTGCAAATGGTTATTAGGTTCAAATTTTATTATCTTGCTTTGGACACCTATAGGTCCCATACACAATTTTGCTTTCACAGAAGATGAAAAATGCATATTTTGGATAAATATGTATCCTGTTTTGTCATTTATCTTCTGACCAGTAAGGTAAATCTAATAAAGCAAGACACACGATCACAGGAATTTGGGTTCATTTTCCAAACAGTAAAATAAAACAAGTCAGATGGAGCAAAGAAAGCAATATAGTACCAGCTGAATGCTTTTCTCAATAATAAAATTATTTTTCAAAATACATGTAATGTATTTTGCTTTTGCACAGTGGGTAATTTTCATTCAAGAGTTTATTCCTGGATGAATCTTCTAAAAGCAATTTATATTATAGTTATTACTTTGAAAGACAGGGCAAGAGAATCAATACTGTAAAAATATCCACAATTTTTCCTTTCTATTATTTGCTTTTATTTTTTTTTGGTGGCTTAAGAATGTCTGATGATTGGAGTTTCCTTCAGGGACTAAGGAAAGCAGAATCAAAATCCACTGCACTTCAGAGGAGTCTTCCTTCTCAGAGATGGACATTCCACATATGTTCATACCATGAAAGTTTTTCACTTGCATGTTCCTCACATGACCAAAAAAGGCAACCAGCTGTGATGTGCAGTGAGCATGTGTGTGTGTACACAGGTATCCCATACACACTATATGGATGTGTAAGTACATTGTTTCCCCTTCATCGGCCACAGTGAGACCCATCACTTTGGTCGCCCCAGCTCTGTGCAGCAATGGCTCTTATATCCACACTCATTTGTTACTGAATTCCCCTTTTCTTTTGCTGCACCACCCTGGGGTCTCCAGTCTGAAACACACAATTTCAATTCACTTGTAATTCCTTCTTGGAAGGCAATTTTACTCCTGATTCCCTAAGTAATGCAGGAAAGACATAAAACTGCAAAGGGCACCAAACCTGGGAAATATTGCCATTATTGTGCTATTACAAGCACTTTCCTTAAATGTACTTTTTATAACAGCAAAGAATTAAAACTCTGTTCATTATCATCAGTCTTTCTTACCTCAACACTTTCCACTGCTTCAGCTATTCTCTCCTTCAAATCTGCAGAGGAGTCATGACTGTGGTGCTGGAGGTCTCTCACAACTATGTCAAAGTGATTGCCCTTCAGCTGACCAAGTCTGAGGTGCTGCTGTGCTGGACGGATGTTGTATATTTTCATGCCTTTTTTTTCCATTTTATTTCCAATCTCCTTCAACCTAAATAGGTAATTGGGAGAAATTATGAACCATCCTCTACTAAAGCTATACAACTTCTAATTAATGTCCTTTTCACCTTTGCACTCATATTGAAAACACTTTAAAAAACAAAATGGGATGTAAAACAATTATTATGAGAAAATAAAATCAAATTAAGACACAGAAGTCTTAAAATGTAGTTATAATTCAGAAATATTTTTAAATTATTGGCATTTTTATGCTGGAATTAAGCAATTCATGGAACTTTCTCAGAGTGCACAGAATTTTTAATTTTTTAATTGAAAATCTAGTAATTTTTTTACTCTTACCTCCTCAAAACCTGTTTTTCATTAAAGAGAAAGGAAAAGGTAATGTGCTCTAGCTGATTCCAAAACACAATTGCTCTTTCTCCATCAGCCTTAACAAAAACACTTTCAGTGCACTGATTCTCTGGGTGCGCTCACACATGCTTGTAATTGGAAACACAGCTGACAGTTCAAATATTTACCCTTTAAAATATCCACTCAATCTCTTTGTTCTTATGTGTAAATAAGAGTCATTAAAATATGTGGAGGAATAGAATGTAAGAAAATAAAGATAGTGCAGAAGGCAGTCTCACACCTGAGGAGCTGCAGCTGCACCAATCACCAAAGATTAGGAACAGGCCTGCCCTTAATGGGCCACAGCTGTGTCCAGTAAGGATGAGTGCTACAAAAGAGTGGGTTAGTGAGTAGTTGTCTGTACTGTGGAGAAGAAGGAGTCAGTGCTGTGAGGAGCTTCCTGTGAGAAATCACCCAGAAGGTATGGGAACTTTTGTAATAAGATGACAACACAAATCAAAGGAAAATTCCAGTATAAGAGCTTGAATCCTAATCAATATTTTAATAACATCATAAACTGTTCATTTATAAAAAAATATTTTTCTTGCTGTGTGGATGCATTAACCTATTTTTCTTCATCATTTAAACATTCATGCCAAGTTTTGCTAATTATCTCTTGGACAACTGGCCCTACAGTCCAGTTTGCAGTGGAGTTTTGCCACTGACTTGAGTGCTAAATTGCAATTGTTCCCTAAAGCCACAAAAGATAAAGCACATTTCCACTGTGCTCTATATATACATCAGTAACAACATTTCAAGGGATTCTACCATGTTGATACTTATTAACATCAAAAACTACATGGTAAATTGCTTGCACCCAATTTTAAGTACCTCTCAGGCGTCACCTTCTTCACCACCATAGGCTGCAAAGTGATAGCCTTCTTATCTTTGATGCCAGTGTAACTGAAGTCTGAAGGAAGAACATCAAGTTCAGCTGCCAGCAAGCCAATTGCTTCTAGTGTTTCTAGATTTTCTTTCTGCAGGGTGAAAGCTGAAACAATCATCTCAGAATTATTAGAAAGTTGCCTTTATGTTTCGGTGTTCTGCCATGACAGACGGGCAGGTTCTCCCCCTTGAACTGTAACAGCATGGAAACTGTAAAGAAACTGCCCTCCTACCACACAAATCTAAATCAAATGGGAGTTTTACAGCACAGAAGGAAAAAAATAAAAATGGTACACAAAACTCAGGCCAACCAAAAACCCTGATGCCTTTAAAAACAGTACCTCATAAAATGCAACACAATTCAACAGACATGCATAGATGTATTGCAGGAAACATTCTCTGTATCAGAGAATGCTTTGAAGAATGAGATCATAAGTCAAATCAGACCTTACTAACTTGTTCAGTATCTACCTCCTAAAAGCTCACAATTATTTTCAAGGGAAAGCTATCACCCTGGGAATGCCACAGAGTGAGTGGCTACAATCAAAATAACTGTAACCATTATCAGCGAGCAGTTGATGCCAAATCGCTGCAGTAACTTGATTCCTCCATTTCATTCTCCAAGGATGTAACACCAGTGCACTTATAATAATTTATTTCAACATAAACAGTGACCTGACAGTATAAAAATTATCCTGAGTATCAGTCTTACCTACAGAACACTGTAATACCTGTCACCTTCACTAAAAATGTATTTACCTGTATAAACATCTTGCTTGTCCTGAAAACCACCAGCACACCTTTTTCTGGACCCACTTTTTTCTCGAAACCGTACTATTATTGATGTACTTGGCTGATCATTGACATCTGTCATGGTAAAAGATTTTGTTTCTAAAAGCTTTCCAAATTTTCTATTGATAAAGTGGTGAACTGTTTTTCTGTGCTCTTTGTTTCCATCAGGCTCAAAGGAAAACGTAGAATTTTCTAGCTTTGCATCTAAAAATTTAAAGAAACCACTTGTTTCCTTTTCAGTCACTAATTGACAGAGTTCTCTATAATCAGGATTCCCTTTTACAATCATTTCGTTGTCTTTTGTAAGAGTGACTAGAAAGGGGAATTTCTGCCTAACAGCACTGTGTAAATCAGCCCGAATTTTCTTGTCCAGCCTCGGTCCTAGCGAGAACTCCCTAGCAGCAGCAGCATCCGCGCCGTTTCCCGAGCCCCACGCATCCTTCACATCGCAGGCAAACTTGTGGAGCAGCTCGCTCACGGGCTCGCCGAGCAAGGACTCCAACCCTGGGGCTTCCCCGAGGCCGGGCTGCAGCTCGGGCTGTCCCTCAGGCCCGGTTTGTTCCGGGGATGCAGCGCAGCCGCCTCCCGCCCGGCCTGGGCCCTGCCCCGGAGCTCCGGGAGCAGAATCCCGGGGGCACCCGGGGGGCTCCGTCCTCCGCCTTTTGGGCTCCCGCGGACACGGGCCGCTCTGTGCCGCTTCGCTGCTCTTCGGGAGCAATTCAGCTCGGGAGTCCCCGAGGAAGAGCTCGGGCACCTCGAGCTCCGTCACTACGAAGTCCCCGGGCGCGTTTTTGATGGTGCCGCGGAAGCCGGTGTGCTCGGTCAGGTAGCTGAAGGCGGGCAGCATGGCCGCGGCCTGCCCTGCGCCCCGCCAGGCCGGGCAGGAAAAGGGGAGAGGGGCGGAAGAGCATCAACTGCTACGGAAAGGCTGCTGAAAGGCGGGGAGGGAGGCAGGCAGGGATGGCTGGACGGACGGACGGACGGACGGAGGGACGCAGGGAGGGAGCGAGGCACGGACAGACACAGCGAGGCGGGAGCGCGGCGTCCCCGGAAGCCGCCGCCAGGGGGCGCCACAGCCTCCTCCTCCTCCTCCTCCTCCTCCTCCTCCCATCGGGGGGCCCAGGGACGTTACCAAGCTCCCCAGGGCCGGGGGGAAAGACAACGAGACAGAGAGCCCCCCTCCACGCGGCAGGACATGGGTCGTGCCGGGGGCGGGGCCCCTTTCGGCCGCCTATGGGAGCGCCAGGTGGGAGAGCGCTTCCGCTGTGTCCCCACCGCGCAGGTGACGTCAGCGGCACCGGGGGCTGGGCCCCGCCCCCTTAAAGGGGAAGCGGTACAGGCGGAGGGGAAGCGGCGGTACCGGCCGGTGGGCAGCGGGGCCCGGGGGATCGCGGGAGGGCAGCGACGGTGAGGCGTGAGGGGACTCCGGGCGGCAGCGCCCCGGGTGCAGGTGCGCTCCCTGCCGGGAATGGTGCGCGGGGGCCGGGGCGGGCGCTTCCCGGCGAACCGCGCGGGTAACGCTGTGTCCCAGCAGGAGCGGAGGATGGGCGAGCCCGTGACGGATTCCACGCACGTCCGCTCCCTGAGCTACGGGCTCGTGCGGCGCCTGGCGGAGCTCATCGACCCGCAGGAAGGGTGGAAGAAACTTGCGGTGGATATAACCAACCCGTCCGGGGAAAGCAGATACAGCCAAGTGCACATAAGGTCCTACACCACAGTCCCGTAACCCAAACTCGTGCATCAGCACAAGAACCTTGTTAGCCCCGCTTGCCAGCCCGTTACTGTAGCTTGCTGCACCTCGTGTGCTGGGGGGCCCTTGCGCCTTACACTCCCATTTCCTTAGGGAACGCAAGGTAATTACTCCTAATTGTACTGCAGCTCGGGTTTGAGCAAGCCTCAGAAAATTGACTGAAGAAATTAGGATTAATTAGAACTCCAGACACAGGTATTTTTAGCGATACAGGACGGGCTGCATAACTTTCTGTACGCTAAAGACTCGTAGGCATTGATGTTACGGTGCCCGAGAGACAGCTGCGCTGTAACTCCAAATTCACTGCTTCAAGAAAATGCCCAACAAACCTGGGGAGCCCCAGGCCTAAAACTCACAAATTTACTTGAGGAGTAATGCTTGCAATATTTTATGAGCACCTCATTGCTTGAAGGGCTTGCTGAATCTTTGTTGAAGCTGTTTCAAAGACTGAGATTTTTACATGCTGTATATATAATTTTGGGTTTCCAGTCTTTTCTAGTAATGGTAGTGTTAAATCTTTGTTTTTCTTTCAGTGATAATATTAAATCAGTCAGAATGCTGGATCTCATTTTCTTCCTAATGCCCATCTCAAAATATTCAAGGTGGAGTGTGAATGCTAAATGGAAGCAAAACAATTATTTGTGCCATTTGATCTGGGTCTGACTAGCTCTGTGTCTCTGTCTGACATTCTCTTCTGTGTTAGTCCAACATGCCAATATATTATGGATCCTAGACAGACAGCTGAGGCCATGTATATGTGTATTTCTCATAGTTTTTCCCATATTTTGCATGCTTTTACCCCGATTTGAAATGTGTTTAGGTTTTTTTGGCTGTGTATTCAGAAAACTCTGGTTTTTTGCAGTGCATTCAGATTTTATTTTAATGTGGATTATTTTTGTCATTTGCCTTTAATCTCTTTCCCTTTATGCTTCTTGAGGTAATTATTTTTTTAAATACTGATCTTAATATTTATCTTTTAAGGAAATTTGAGGCATTTGTACAAATGGGAAAGAGCCCCACGTGTGAATTGCTTTATGACTGGGGAACCACAAACTGTACAGTTGCTGATCTTGTGGATCTGCTGATCAGGAATCAGTTCCTAGCACCAGCAAGCCTTTTGCTTCCAGGTAACTGTTATTCTTGTACATTTTCTATTGTGTTCTCAGTTTTCTAAGATGCTAAGGAGCTTCATGCTAACTTGAAAATCAGAAAGGATTAGGTTAAAATAACCAAAAAAGAATATATTTTCCACTTTCTATCATTTGTAATAACAGTTTAAGTATGAATTTAAAGTTCCAGTAAGAGTGCTGGAGTTTACACATAGTGGCACAATATAACCTAGTGATACTTATGTGTCTCCTAATTTCGAAAAATATTGCATTAACATTACTTAGTTTTTCTCTGGTTCCTAATGTAGTTAACACTTTTTCTAAATTCCCTTTTCAGAAGCTGTAAGGATGCCACAGGAAGTTACATTACCTCTTTCTTCACAGGAAACCTTGCCTATACATGAGAAACAGCTACCTGTACAAGAAAAAAGGGTGACATCTGTAAAGCCTGCTTTAGCTCAGAGTGCTGAGAAGCAGCATTCAGATTCTTCCTACTCAAATGAAGAAAAAAGCAGCTCACAGTCCAGTAACACAGGTAGACATTTACTTTGGTAGAATTGAGTGCTGTTTTTTTGCTGATCTTTCCTTCACCCCATGTGAAATAAATCATAGCAGTTCATAAGAATGATGACTCTATTCCTGTCATGGTGCATCTGTGGGAAACAGCATCTTGCCAATAAATCACCTGCTTTGAGGGAAAACTTAACTGTTGATTAAATTGCAATTTCTTTTTTGCCACACATAATCCTGTTGTGCTTTTCCAATACTTATTTTATAGACTGTTCAGCATCTCATGCTTTGAAACTAGATTTTGTATGTCAGAAATGACAAAGAATGCTGCAGAAAAGATGACTGAAGAAGGCATTTTAGGAAAGTATGTGGTTGGTCTGTTGTTTCCTAAAGGTTCACTTTTGGGTTGCTGCCAGGAGCATGAATGTAACCTTGGTGTATTTTTTGTATATAAGGCACTGTGGCTCTCTCTGTGATCTGCTGCACATTTAATTTCTGCTACCTGTATTGCAAGTATGAATCAAAAATGCAATCAGATGTGTGCTGCAGTGTTAGTTGTGAATAAAATGATGCATAGGTAATTGTATGTGTTTATCTGCCTTCGTTTTGTGTTTCTGGTATCTTCATCACAGAGCTGGAAGTAGGGCTCCACTGCGTCAGGTTTTGTGCAGTAGCAAGTTTTTGTTTTAAGAGAACTGAAACAGAAAACCTCGTTCCTTAAGTGAAAACACAGTTTTGTGCTAAATGTCAATGTCTTTCAGATTTCCAGAATTTTTTGTTTCATGACTTGGAAAGCATTACAAATAATTTTGATGTGCGACCAGAATCAGCTGGAGGTAATAAACTGGGAGAAGGTGGCTTTGGCATTGTGTTCAAAGGCTACATCAATGGCAAAAACGTGGCTGTCAAGAAGCTCATTGCTGTGAGTTGTCCTGGGGATTTTTCATTTTAATGACTGTGTACTTTATCAAATAGACTTGTTTATCTTGTTTATTGTGAAAAGCATTGAATGATAGATTTCCAAAAGTTGTCACTGTCCTACGCATTAGTTGGCTTAAGAAACTTATCCTTAGTCCCATCAGTGTTACGAGTCAGCACAGTCACAGGAGCTAGTTCTTGCCTTCTCTGTAACTCTCCTTTGAGGGGCTAAGCAGGTTGTTGGGAAGACCAGAGTGTTTCCCCAGTTGTTTTCCCCTCTCCCTCAAGAAGTGCCAGAAGAGAAGGGGTCCTAAGGTGGTTTCCATTTCAGATTACAATGGCTGAGATTGACAAGCTAATTTGTTAGAGAATTTTAGTCTTCATAACCATTGTTTTGTGTGAATATTGAATTTGTAATTAAGTACTATTGGGATGTAACTGCAATGAATGGAATAAGTTGTTGATTGCTGAAACTGGATCCATTTATCCAGTTATACAATGTTCCAAGGAATTTCAAGTGACATTCCCATACTTATTTTTGAACTTAGTAGAAGGTGTATTGTGAAAAGTTAACTAAGAAAGGCTTTTTGTTGTTTATCTTAATGAACAGCTGTGCATTTTATTATGAACTAATGATGTTAATGTCAAATACTTGTTTTTATAGATGGTCGATGTTAGCGTTCAGGACTTAAAACAGCAGTTTGAGCAAGAAATAAACATAATGGCAAAGTGAGTATGTCATTATACAATTTTTGTCTTTCTAACATAACGATTTGCATGTTAACTGAAAATGTTTCTTGTACACAATCACATTTTGTTTGTTTTAGAACATCACCACACAAGCCTGGCTTTATGCAGTAGAGGTGAAACAAGTTGAGAGTCTTTCAGAGCACATGTGAACGGATATTTTTTTCTTTTTTGCCACAGGTGTCAGCACGAAAATTTAGTAGAATTGCTTGGTTTCTCAAGTGATGGTGCTCAGCCATGTCTGGTGTATGAATACATGCCCAACGGTTCGTTGCTTGACAGACTTGCTTGTCTGGTAAGTGAATTTTTTTCTAGCTTCCAGTTGCCTTGCTTTGCTGAAGTACAGGAATCTGTGGAATGTCTTTCAAATGGAACTGAACTGTGATGGCCAAATGATGTTTTACTACTTTCTTCTTATGTTCTAATAACAAGATTCTTCCAATAAGATTTTACACAAACATTTTAGATAAAGTCAAGTCAGGCTGTCAGTGCAATGTCATGTACTGGTATCTGAAGCATCACAGAAGCTTGCATTGATTGTGCTTGTGTGAGGCAGTGCAGAGGGTGCTGCAGTCTTGTTCCCAGTTCTTCTGTTGGTATGTTCTCTGCTGGTTCCTGAGATTCTGTGAAATCTGTGAAACTGACCTTGTTCATTGTCCTTGTGATAGCGGTTATAATACAGTGCTCCTAGTCTGCTTATCTCTTTCTGAAGTACGTCAGTAAATGTAAATTTCAATTAAAAAAACTATTATTTTGTATAAATGCTTATGATTTAATCAAATGGTGTATGTTCTAGCCTTGGCCTTATGTAAATAACAAGTTGCTTTGGTTTAGTGAGGCAACTGTGTATATCAAGGACACACAGTCCAATAGTAAGCCAGACTTGAGGTAGTAGATTAGTGTCTGTGTTAACTTGTTGAAGGAGTTCAAAAAATCTGCTTAATACTAAGCAATTGCAGCTTCTGAGGTTGTGATCAGGTGAACATTTTACATTGGTGCTACTTCAACCATTCATGTCCTCAGACCTAAGATCTTGGGCTTGGTTTTTTTTCTGCACTGATAATCTGGTTGTACTGGTTCAAGCATCTATTAGATGGAGAAAGGTCTGGATTAGGAACTGATATGGCTGATAAAATAATACTTGGTGAAAAAATATTTAATTTTCATGTGGAGACATTTCCTTTGTAGGGCTGCACAAATACTTCTGCTCCAGTGGGGAAAACATGGTGCTATGATGAGAATGAATAGCAGTGCTTGAGGAAAGAACTAGTCCTGTTAGTACTGCTGTGCCAGTTTACATTTATTTGCTTGCCTACGCTACTACAGGTGCAATTTGTTTTTTTAATTGAATCAGTGCAGAAGAGAGACTAAGTCTTACCTAAGGGCAGTGCAAGTTTATCTGTAGAAATGAGCAGTGCTTATCAAGGATGTATATGAAAATGGTCATCAGTGTAACTAGCTGTTATCATCAAGGGAGCTTTAAAGATTGGGGATAATTGAAAGCTAAAGGAGAAATAAATGCCTCTTCCTTTGCAAGAGGACAAATTTATGGCATAAATCAAGGAATCTAAATCAGAATCTATAAATTAGAAAGAATCTTTTTCTAATAAGATCAGAGAGGTGAGTAACGTATTTACTTGAACATCTGTTCTTGCTGATAATTTAATTTTGTGACTTCACTGGATGTGTTTGATGCATGGACTCTTGCTTGTATCATCTTTGTGTCTGGATGTTGAGCAGGCAAGGGAGGTGGTAGAATGGGGAGATACTGTAATCCACTTCCCTTGGCCACTGACAACATTTTTGATTACTGGTTTTTAAATGTAGATGTCCTTACTTCTGAGGTTTAATTAGTAGCATGAATAAAGCTATACTCTCAAAAAATCCTGGAAGACTGGCTTCTTGTTGTTAGTAAAAAACAGTGGATTGCTTTGAATTATTTGCTTTGGGTTGAAGGCCCTGGTATCAGTGCCAGTACAAAGTGGGAGCTGCAGTAGATACAGATAGGTCTTTGCTGAGCAGCTGGCCTTGGAGAGTCAGAGTCAAGCATTAACCAAGAACATTTTTTGCAACTGACAACTTAATCTAAGGCAAAATGCAGGAAAAAAATGTAATGTGACAAAGGCATGCATTTCTGCCCCAATCAATTAAGAAATGTATGCTGGTAGTGTTTTTAATCATCTACTTGAACACAACAAAACATAGCAAGAAGTTGCTTTTGGGTTGTGGGGGTTTTGTATGTTTGTTTTGGTTTATGTGAGTGTATATATATTTTTCAGATTTTTACTTGCCTTTCTCTCTTCTTAATCAAGGATGAAACTCCACCAATTCCTTGGAATATGAGGTGTAAAATTGTTCAAGGTACAGCAAATGGCATCAACTTTTTGCATGAAAATAATCACATTCACAGAGATATTAAAAGGTAAAACCTGCAGACTATTGCTGGCTGCATTTTCACATTTTCATTTTTCTTTTTCATCTTTCCCCTGTTAAAGTAATTTTAGAGAGAACAAACTGCAAAAAGCATTACTTCAGTCAAGGGCACAATCTTCTGCAAGTGACATCTATCTCCACAATCTTGTCTGTGCCACAAGGACATGACTAGTACAGATTTCTAAAGATAATTATGGGGCTAGAAGCATAGAATTGCTTAGGGTGGAAAAGACCTTTAAGATCATCGAGTCTGACTGTTAACCCAGCACTGCCATGTCCACTTCCAAGCCATGTCCCCAGGTGCCTGCATCTAGATGTCTTTTAAATATCTCCAGGGCTGGTGACTCCACCACCCTCCTGGGCAACCTCTTTCACTGCTTCACTTGGTGAAGAAATTTTTCCTTATAGCTAATTTAAACCTCCTGTGGCACAAATTGAGGCCATTTCCTATTGTCCTGTTGCTTGCTGCTTTGGAAGGAGACTGAGCCCTCCCCCCCCACCTGGCTCCAGCCTCCTTTCAGACAGTTAGTTGTATGGTGCAATAAGGTCTTCCCTGAGGCGCCTTCTCTGCCAGCTCCCTTAGCTGCTGGACAGCTTTCCAGCCATGAGGTTTTGCATTGTAATTGTAATTGTGTTATATTATGTAAATTGTAATTTGTATTTTAAATTGTATCTGTTACTTTCAAATAGTTGAGTGCCATGAGAACACACAAAGTTCTGTTCTTTAACTGCTTCTAGTGAAGCTGCTGTTGAAGAACAATTAATTTTTAAATAGGGAATTTTTCGGATAAAAACACTTTTTTTTTTTTTGTTTTCGTAGAACACTTCTTCAGTGTCTCCTTTGATTTACCCCTATTTTTTATGAATACAGTAAAATTACTTCAGTCAGGTTCATGAAGTTCAAGGTTCTTCAATGATAATGAATGGTCATTGTTTGTTATACCAGAGTTTTTTCCTATGGACATCAGAACTCAGAATAGGTAGGGGGTTTGTTGTAGAGTTTGGTTGGCTTTTTCTGGTGTTTTCATTATTGTTGTTTTGTTGCTGCTACAGTTTACTGTGTTGGTTTTCTTAAGAGGCCAAATCTTTGAAGAGAAGCCCCAAATGCTGTACTCTCTGTGATGGTTGAGAAGGAACGACTGACTGCGTGTTACAGATGAATGTTTCAGTAGCTTTCTGGCTTCTGGCAACTCTGCTAAATACAGGCAAATTCAGTTTTGTGACCTTTCAGCTTGGGGGGAACAAGCATTTGCTTCAGCTATCTCATATCTGTGCTTGCTGCTTTGACAGTCTGTTTCTTCTTTCTTCCCTGCCTAAGCCTCTGGAGAAGTGTAATGACTGCAAGGGATGCACTTCTTTACCTTACGCTGCCTCTGCCCTTCTAACTGCTGTGAGTTGATCACATTGGAGAATTGGGTTTGGGGTTTTTTTTGTTTGAAATAACATTGCAAATGTTTGAATAACATTTTGCAACTTGTGTGAGTAGTTCAGTACATTTGATTGGTACTATTAATAGTGCTGCCACTCCCAGATAACATTTAGATGAAGAGACATCCAAGATTACTTCAGTCTTCAATTTGCTGCCATGTTTAGACCATTCATAAACACACAGGAATTAGAACAGCTTCTCTAGGCTAGAGGGAACAGGGTTTAATGGGTATTCTCCCAGTTGTTTTTTGGATTGGTTATGCCCAGGAAATAGTTCAGTTCTCTTTTGAAGCTTGAAAGTTGCAGTAAAGCTTGCATTTATTGTGCTTTTTGTGGCGTACCCAAAAAATGACCATTCTTTGGACTGGATTCAAGTTGATAAGAAGCTGAGATTTATGAAGTTGTGATCTTGTTCTCTTGGTGGATGATGGCTTTTGTAGTGGTCGTTATTTACAGCAGCTCTAACATCAAGTGATCCATTGTAACTTACAGCTGTGTTAATTTTGTTCAGGTTGGGTGAACAAGAAGGGAAGAAGGGGAAGTTAGCAGTATAACTTTCCAGCAAGTGTTATATGTTATATCAGGCATTGTGGATTTCTTACAGTTCCATTAAAGGGATCAGAAAATGAGGATTTCATGAATATTAAATCAAGCTATTTTAAAATGGTTTTAAGTGGTACAGGTTTAAAACCCAGTAGATTTCTGCTGTAATTCATTACTGAGCATTTTATGAAAGCGTTAAGGACTTTGAGATGAGCCTCATTTGTCAGGGTTGCCTTTTTTTAAGGAAAGTAAAAGCTGGAGGTCAAGTGAAAACATGGCACACAGAATATTCTAGCAGTAATAAGTTTTCTGGTTTTCTTTCAAGACAAGAGTATTATTCATTTAGCGCATGAATTTGTCATGGTTGACTTGGTATTAGATAATAGGTACAAAAAACCTGCTTTTGTTAGTTCTGAGCAGAGATTTAGATGTGATCCAATAGAAGTTGATCAGAGCTAATTATTCTCTATTGTCTCTCTTAAAGCCAAACCATAAATGTAACATAATTGGTCTGTTAAAAAAAAGTTCTGTATTTCTAAGGTTTGGGGGTAGGGGGAGTGTCTAGTTTTTTTTCCTTGTGTTTTGTTGTCCTGCCTTTTATTTTTTCATGCATGCACTCACAAGAAAAACATAGATGGATCTTGCAGTCAGTTCTTCATTTATTTAGAGGAATGAATTTTGAAATTGAACAATTTCCAGCATAACTAATTTACTAATTATGTAAATTTACATAATTTGTTTTATGAATAATATATAAATATCTTAGCTTTCAAGATAGTCAGAATAGCAATTTACATAGCAGGTTATTAAAGAATTATTAGTCTGTCATAAAACCTATTTACTGTAATGTTCAGAAAATTCTCTTTTCTTTTTTGTTTCTTCCCTTACCTCCCCTCTCCACCAGTGCAAATATCTTATTAACTGATACATATGTGCCCAAAATTTCTGACTTTGGCCTTGCAAGAGCATCTGTAACATTCACACAGACAATCATGACTGAAAGAATTGTTGGAACAGCAGCCTATATGGCCCCTGAAGCTCTGCGAGGAGAGATAACCCCTAAATCAGATATCTTCAGTTTTGGAGTAGTAAGTAGAATGTGGGAAGCAGTATATGACTTCTGTTGTAAAAGATAAAAGCACACAAAATCAAGAGTATCTGAAAGGAAATGATTACTCTGGTCTATAATTTTTCTTAAGATATTTTCTTAAGATAGTGTTTCTAAACTTTGTGTTAAAATAATTTGAATATGTTGATATGCTATGTGAAAGACCAGAGTAAAATAATATTCCAGGTTCTAGCTAAATGTGGTTTGAAGTGTGTGGAACGTGGTTTTTCCTTGCATGGTGTTGCACAAAAGTGTAACTCAGGCTGAAAAAGAAAATTTAAGAAAATGTTCCAAAATTATTGTGTTTTACTATATTCAACACCAAAAATACAATGTCCATGTTTAATTTGCCTTAGAGCCGAGTAGAAAAAGACATGAGCTTAATATTTGGACGAAAATTTAATTTGTTCTGGATAGATCCAAGACCCTACTCACTATTGACCACTTCCTTCCCAGCATTTTGTTTCATGGGAAGGCAGGCCCAACACTATCTCTGAATAGTTTGGAAATCCTTCAGTCTTGCTGTGAAGGAACACCATGTAGCCTGAGAATAACTTGTGTTGAATTCGTAAGCCACACTGCTATTAATGAAAATAAAGATAAGAATAAAACCAATGAATTGTATAGGAAATCTTTGGACAAACGCAAATCCTGAGGGTATTTGTTGACAGCCTGGAGGTCATGCTCTTTTTTGCAAATCATATATATGCTAATGGTTATTCTGTGTTTTATTTTATCTTCTGATTTTTTTTTCCTCCTAGGTCTTACTAGAAATAATAACGGGTCTTCCTCCAGTGGATGAAAACCGGGAGCCACAGTTGCTGGTATGTTCTTCATGTTTTCTCCTTCCCTGCCACTGCTCCAGGATCACTTTTATGAAATCATAGTCAGTGAAGAGGTTCTGAGATAATCAATTGTTGGTCAGCAATTTCAGACTGACCCATAGAGGAAGGCAGAATATCTACCTCTACTCATTGTCTCTTATTTACTCATTTATGCTTCCTCAAACAGTACATGTGTGATTAAGGTAACCCACTTCAAGTGTTTTGGAGCTGAGGACTTTTGGACTAAACCAGTCAGATTTAAAATTTGATTTCTGACTAGAAGTTTCCAGCAGATACTGCAGTCACGGAGACTGGAGACAGAAGATTAGTTTACAGACAGACATTTATCTATAGGAAGAGGCTTTATAAAAGTGATTAAAAAAATTATACCAGCTTAAACTTGGATATTTGTGGGTTATTAGGATACTTAGTTGATTGTGCCTCTTCTCTTACAAAAAAAAAACAATACTAGAAAACTGAGCCTTGAAGTGGAAGACACCTAAATCTGTATGATATGGTTTAAAGGAATTTGCTTTATGATGTTGTGGTAATTAAAATGATATAGAATAAAAAGAATAAATTAATAAAAATTTATAGTTTATTTATAGTCTCACATGCTGTTCAGATACTTACAATGTTATCTGCTTGTTGGTTCAAACTCTCTTGTAGTTAAATATAAAAGATGAAATTGAGGATGAGGAAGCAACTATTGAGGATTATGTTGATGAAAAGATGAGTGACTGGGATGTTCCTTCAATTCATAAAATGTATTCAATTGCTGATCGGTGTCTGAATGACAAAAAAACCAGAAGGCCAGACATTAAGATGGTATGTAGTCTTTCAGAAAAAAGGCTTATTTTGGGTGAGTGTGTTTCCCCTGCATATGGTCACACTATCAGTTATATTTCTGTCTGTTCTCTTCCAGGTCCAACAGCAGCTGCAAGAGATAAAAACTTGATAATGTGTTTCTTCTGACACACCAGTGTTTCTGTAATGGAGACACCAGTACCAAACATTTAATCTGTATTTAGTGCAACATTATCAGTGATTCTGCTTTCCAGAACTTTCTGGACACATGTAAGGTGAGCTGTTGGCCTGTCAGCAGCTCTTTCACATTTCCTTGGTCACTGAGCCCTTAACATGGGAAAACTTTCTTGTATTAACAAATTGCAGTGCTGGTACACCATCTTCTCCTGCAACTTTTTAAATGCATTTCCATATTCCAATCTATTTGAATCTTTTTATTTCCATATTTAGTATGCCTGCTGCAAAGAAATATGACTGTAACTGGGCAGAATATTTTTTCTGCAAATTGCTTTCTTGATCAGGTTTACTAGGCCTTTGTCTGTTGAAGACAAAACCATTTAATAGCTATAATGGTATTTAATGTTGTCTTTTTGAGAAATGACAATTACCCAATTTAAACAAGCTTCTACTTAACATTTTAGCTTGAGAGTTCATATTAGAGTGAATGGTCTGGTACTGTTAGTAAATGTGATTATCAAAAAGTCTTCCTGGTGTTAGTTCTAGTCAAATAAAGGCTGCAAGACATTTTCTAGGTTGTTTTTTCATTTCAAGGATTCCCAAGCAAAATAGTTATCTTGCTGTGCAGATGCATTTACACATGCAAATGCTTTTTTACAGTGAACTCTTTGATGACAAACCATTTAATTTTTATTCACAGGAAGACTCTTAGCTACTTTGACTATTTTAGGAGGATTGAATATTTTTAGTACTTTAGGAGAAGATTCCATATGGATTATAAATACAGATGGTTGCTTTTCCTAAAGGGATCAGAATGATGATGTGAAGACCAGTTCTGCATTTTACTTAGTCAAATAATTAAGCTATATTTAATATATATATATTTATATTAACTAAATACAAAAATACAGTTCTGAAACTATAAATGGAAAGCTTTTAAAAATAGAAAATTGACAGATCAAAGCAGACTAAAAATGGAATGAAAGTGCCTAGTAAGATTCCAGATACTTTGGACTAAGTATGAGCATATTACCATTGTAAATGAAAGATGTTATTTTCATATAAACTCATTTTGCACCTTGTGAACTTTGTTAATAGCTTAGGGATAAGAACATGGTCTGGCCTACAGTTAAATTTGAAATTCTGTGATTATGTGTGACTTCATTCAGGAATATATATTTTGTTGTAGGAAGCATGTCTTTTCAATGTAATGATATCATTAGATTTCTGGTTATTTATTCAGTTTGTATTGCCTTTTCAAACTGGTAGCTTAATTTAGAAAAAAAGGGTCTACCTAATGGCTTCTAGATTTTTTGAGTATAAACTGTAAAAAACTGTTAACATAGAAAAACCTGCTGCATTATTACTTCTTTCTGCTATTAAAACTTTGAGCCTTGAAAATAATAATCATTTTATGTTGCTTGCATTTCTGTTAATAACATTATGGTAACCTCACTGCATGGAAAAAAGCTGTACAGCTCTGAGCCTGGAGAAAAAAGCTGCTATAAAGCTAAATTAGAATAAAATCTGCTGAAGCTATTGTTCAGTTTTAAGCATCTCCAGCTGTTATGTGAAGGTTTATTAGATCACACCTGCTTTTTACTATCCCTGGAGCTGGAATGCAGCTACAGTGTTGTCCAGAAGCGTTTGCTGTAGCAACTCCCTGCTCAGCTCTGTTCGCCTCTGGTAGGGTAGAGCATTTTTGTTCCTACACCAGCTGTGATATTCTTCAGTGTGAGGAGAATCTCAGCCACAAGCACGGGAGTTCCTGCTCTGTCATACTTGACCATTACTGTTTGCAGTGCTGCTCACAGCAGTGAGGTTTTGGGAGTAGTTTCCCTTCCTCACTGAAAATGATGCATGTTAGCTTCTATTTCATACAATTTAGAAAAAAGTCTGGAACTTCTTTAGTGAATATGCTAGCTAACTTATGTGGCAGCTATTTTTTTTTTAAATATTCAGGGGCCAAGGAGAAGGAACTTCCCTTTCACACCCCATTTTTTTTTTTTGAGGTCTCAGTAAAGGCAACATCTCGAAACACTAACAGAGGATAAGAGTAGCTGACTTTAGTTTCTTTTGTTCCCTCCAAAAACATTAAATTATCCTAGCATACTTGTTTGTTTTAGTTACTATAATAAGGTAATTCAAGATACTTGGGATGATCTGGTTTCATAGAACTGGAGCTGAGAGAAATCCAGCGGTATAGTATAGTAGTTCATGCTGAGCAAGTAAGAACAGATAGAACTGTTCAATCACCTGACAACTACTTCAGCATTTTAAAAGGACAGAAGAAATTACTGAAGGGGCACATTACTGAAAGTACAGAAACCTCAGGAGAACACCCTTGGATTCTGCTATAGAGCCCTTGGTGCTGCTCCCATAAAGCAATGATAGAGTAGCTGTTTCTAACATAGTGATTTTTCTCTAACAGCAAAAGCCAGGAATTCTGTTTCTGCTCACCTCCCTTCTTACACCCCACAGTCACTTTCTAGTCCCATGAGAACTGCCTATTACACATTCTGATCTTAGATCTTCATTAAAGAGACTATGAAATGATTCAAACAACACCAAGCTAAAGCATCAATCTTTATTTATAAAGTAAATTACAAAATAGATAAGGTAAACTTAATTAATTTTAGCATCTGAAGGTGGCTTTCATTGAATACATAAACACACTGATAAACAATTTTTTTCATTTACAATGTCAATCTGAGCAACAGAGCAATTTTTACCTTGATTAGTTTAACCGTTGATAGGAGTGTTTTAAAAGATCAAGATCTCCCTAAGTTGCAACATAAACATTTATTAAATAATTACCTGTCCTTTTAATTAACTATTTAATAGCTTGTGAGTGAACTGCAAGCAGCTGCATTGCTTTTGGGCTTTATGAAGGCCAACAATTTGAATGGTCACTTTCAATTATTTAATGACCAGAGACAGTTAATGGAGCAACTTTGATTAATGCCCACATTTTGCCCTGGTTCTGAACATTCATGAACAGAAGTGGAGGCAACTATGTAGATGTAAACGTGACAGATTGTACAAAAAGAACAGATACTTCTTATTGCTGTTAGGAGAATAGCTACAAGAGGCCTGGAGAAGCAGCCAGCAGTGCAAGACTTCATATAATTCTCTTTTTGGGAAAAGAGAAGGAGACATGCTCAGGATATGACTGACTCCTGTCTGGGCTGGGTGTGTACATCACATAGAATATTTTCACATAGGGAAATTTACAATGTCTGGTTTGGGCTGAACTCTAAAGCAGCTCATCATAAATGCTCTTGCATAATCATTTAACCAGCTCTCATCCTCCTCCAGATTAAGTTTTCCATCTCCTGTCCTCATTTACCTAGGGCAGCATTGCACAAAAATCCAAAAACAAAACCAAAAAGCAACAGTGAAAAAAACCCCAAAACAAACATCCAACAAAACCATCACAACATCCACACAACCATATCAGGTCAAACTGTTCATTATTTAAATAAAATATTTAGTCTTAAAAAGCTGAACCTCTTTACCAGCTCAAGAAAGTGTAGAGGTATGAGCACTCTTGCTATGGCTGGCACAAGGGCAGGAATACTAAATTCAAACAACCCTCTAGCAGTAATTTTTCAATGCTACAGTCCTTAAAACTAAAACAATACAAAAATTCCAAAGTGAATTAGGTGTGTTGCAAATATTTGAGTTAACCAAAAAATACATTTAATTACAGTGTACAATGAGCTGCACACACAATAACCATATTTAAAAAACAATGACATTTGCCTGACACATAGTACAAAAGGCAAGAGGCAGGAAAAGAACACAAAAGCAAGCAGGAGATTAGCTGAGGATCAAGAGCTATTGAATTGGACTGATGTAGTGTGTAAAATTAAATGAAAAAAAAGCTGAAGTGTAAAATTTCTGCTGCATATAAAAACCCCATGGTAATACCCACTATTGCAACCTTCATATTATATAGTGCAATCTCAGATGTCAACAGTAAGCTAGTATAGCCAAACTAGATAATAGATAAAACAAATTTTTTTTCAGAAACTACTACTGTCAAAACATTATCCCCTACAAACCTTAAATCCATCTTTCACCAGGTAAACACACCATTCAGCTCTATAATGAATATATCCAGCAGCTATGATAATATCCAATAAGCCAAAGCTGGCAACTCCCGTGTAGCTTTAAAAAAACCAAAACCAACAAAACTCAAAAACCACAAAAGTCACAGAAAAGATACTAAAAAGCAAGTCCTCACTGGGAATATAATCTATTCACAAGTATTTGCTTCATCACACAGTTTTAAATATTTAAGGTCATCCAATACTTGACTTCCACATCTAATTCCCCCTTGATGCACTTATTAAAATAATCTACTTTTCCTTTTCCTGTTAAACACATTACTTACAGTTCAATCAAGTTTAGAGTATTCTGGCTCTGATTTAAGTATTTTGAAGAAGGGAAGAAGGGAGGAAAAAATCATCAAAATCCTAACTAGGGGCTTGCTGCCAGCAGTTATTCAAGACCTAGTTGGACTTAAATTACAGATGTAAGTTACATTGAAGTTCAAACATTTAGAAAAACTAATTTTCAGAATATCTTGAAAGTAAAAATTGCAGTTGATAGTACAAACACAGTAGGACCTCAAGGATAACTCACTGTTATGAAGCAAGACTGCTTCATTTTTACTGAACTTACACATTTTTAGATCCAACTGCACCGATAATTAATTACTTTAGACATATTGCTCTGAAAGCAGCTCCATACTCTATTGAATATACTAACTCATTGACTTTTAATCTCCTTTTACTTGGTCTTCAGTACCTAATATGTAACACTTATGAGTGATACAGAACTCTGGAAAAGCTATTGTGTTTTATGTCAGATTTCATTAAAAGATAATTCATTAAATCAGTTATAAATTTGAGATGACCAAGTCTCTGCCTCAGAAAATGTCCATCTATTCCTGAATGCTTATATTAATTGAATGACAACTGACTTTAGTTTATCTTTTCCATTACAAGGAAAAAAAAACCCAAACAAAACAACAAAATCCAGCAATGCATCCTGTCAAAATCCAAAGACAACCTTTTATTTTACTATTGTCCTTAAATGCTACAAGGAAAAATAAAGTTTTAATTGGGACAACACTAGTCCTTCATCTCTTCTCACATGGAAAGTCTTAGAGGTTTAATAGGCTACGCATAAGAATACAGCTGTGACTTACTGACAGAATACATGGGCTTCACAGTCTTATGTCTGCAAAGTTTATGATCACATGTACAGCTATTAAATAATGGCTTCTAAATTAAAATAAAGGGGTACTATCTTAGTTTTTTTTTCTTCTAGCTTCAAAATAATGATCTCTTCTATATGTCCTAAAACATGGTCAACAAATATAATCATGTAACAATATAAAAAGTGTTGAGGTCAGAAAAGAGAAGAGTACAAAGAGCTTTTATTTATCCCTAGCATCTATGAATGGAATGATTTCAGTTCATTACCAAAAGCCAGAATTCCACTTCTTACTTTAATACTTAAATACAAACACAGTTTCTAATCACTTGGTGTTTCAGTCTCTGCTGGACCTCTGATCAGTCTTCGTATTCCTCTCTTCCCTGCAGGACCTTTTGGTTTAGCAAAACTCTGTTTGTAAGCATGTTGTTTTGGATGTACTTCTTCATAAAGAAAGTCAGCAGTTAACTCATCACCATTATCTATTTCAATCTGGCAGAAAAAAAATCATACTCAAAGTCAAAAACATTTAGAAACTTCACTGAAACTCAATACTATATTAAAACCATATGTGCAATAATGTTCAAAGTCAAGCATGAAAAGTTCTCCAACTTGTGCCTAATGCCCTGAGAAATCTTGGATAGTTTTTCTGAAACTCGCCTATACTCTTATCACTATTAAGTGTGACTTAATTAGTTTCCTGAAATGTAAGCACAACTAAACAGTACATATGCTAAGGACTTCTTTTTGTCACAAGCTTTGGCACAGTGTACCTGTTAACACTAACTAGGAGAACACATTCTATGTTACTTATTTACTCATTTTAAGTATTTAGACATTTTAAGAATTAAAACTGTTCCCTATAACATGTTTTAAACACTAACTAATTACACAATGTGGATGCATATTGTTATCTCTTGAGAAAGAGGGGGAGGAGTTATACAGAAGCTTATATTATTAGCTGGCTACTGCCACTCAGCAAGTACTCAAGTGTTTAGCAAGGAAAAGCTAAAATAATGAACAGAATGGAGTGGAGTGTTTTAGTTTTCAAAATCTAGATATATGAAACCAAACAGAAAGAAAATAGTGTTCTCAAGCCAAACTCCCCTGTTTTAAATTGCAGGAATTTAGAATTCAGAGAAATGCTATGGCCTTGCTCTGCTGAGCATTCAGCACTTCATGCCCTGCCAACCATAACACCTGACGGACTTGCCAGCCCCAGTTTTGCTGTTACAAGGACATGCTTCAGAAATTTCAGTCTGCAGGAATTTTCAGGAGTCACATGGTGCTTTAGTTTTGTTGCAGAAAGACAATTTCAGAAAAATAATTACATACAAATGCACATAGCAAATATCTAGTTAATTCGTGTCATCTTATTAAAAATGGTTAGTATTAATTCTGCTATTTTAAGGTAAACGTAATCTCTACAGAAATTAAGCTTCCACAAAAGTGTTAAAAACATATCCATGGGTAACAAGTGGATCATTTCTGTGGTCTCTACTTGGGAGGTGAGAAGCAACTTTTTGCATTGCAGTAAAATCTTTAGAGTGAAAAGATCAGCTTACTTGCAAATACTTGTTTGCCCCATCAAGGACTCCTAAGATAGCAGTCCTAATTTTCAGAACTGCAGCTTGAAATGATTTTGAAAATCCCTACATAACTATGGCTTAAAGGAATTTAGTGTTTAACAACAGCAATATGTCGTGGTCCAAAATATGACACAACTCTGAGTAAGAAATCATGTTAATACTATAAAGTCCTTCAAAGTACTCTCAAATACTTCCTTGATGCACAAGGATATATTTGTTCAAGATAAAAGTGTAGAAATTATGAAACACAGTAAAACTTCCATGACTTAACTTTGATCCTCTAGCTCCATCAACAATTATTTCCTGTTCAGGACAAACTAAATTACACTTGTCATTGTTTACACAAGGTGGTGACAGAGACAATTATAGTTTTGAATTAAGAAGGGAAGACAGATATGGAGAAAATACCCATACACCCCCTGCACTTACCTTTCTAGCTATCTGCATCCACAACTGTGTTTCTACAATTTCTAACAGTGGACTTTTGCAACTAGAGTAGAGCATTCGTTCTCGTATACTACAGGTATACCCTGGCATAGAGTAGATGAAAACTGCAGGAAAAGAAAACAATGACACAAATCAGACCACAAATACACTCCATCAAAAGTTGTATCATAAAACCATTTATAGCAAAGAGGCAATGGAAATCAACTATGCAATCTGAAAGCAAAATGTGTAGTGCTGTTCTGGAGCATTTTTGCTTCAGCAAGTGTTTCATTTCAAACAGGGGATAAAAGAATGGCCAGTATCTGTATGTTTTCACATTTATGGGTGCTCATAATCAAAAGGGATAGCTCACATAGGAGCTCTCATTCACAAGTTCACAGTTTCACAACCAAATGACTCTGAAATTTATGATCATGCTGACACATCTTTCTCTCTGACTCAAAATTCCTAAGGAATTTGAAACAAGCCAGTGAAGTCTCATATTGAGAAATTTTCTCATACTTATGGATTCCAAATAGTCTCCTTCATGTGTGTGCTTATACAGGAAAAAGTGGTAACGTGCAGCATCCTTTGGAACTCTTTTTGGCAAGTCCTTAAGTTCAGTATCAAATGTGTTGGCCAAAATTATAGTTTCATTCTTCATATCAATTTGCTGTAAACAAAGCAAACATGAATATAATTAATACACAAAAAAAAAAAACAGAGAACATGACATGATGGAATAAAGTTTGGATTAATCTAATTCAAAATAGTAATTTGTCAGCATACTACATCAACGCACATTATTTAATATGTGGATAATCTATTTTATACTCGTTATTAAAAAATAGTTAAAGTATTTTATACTTGCCAGTTGTACATAATTGAGTTTCTTATTTTTCAGTTTCTCCAGAGCCTGAATAGCATCTTTAGCAATGGGGAATGCTACTCCTTGCAGTGTTTGATGCTTGGTATCTACACCAACATCTGCCTGTACCTGGAACACAAGTCAGCTGAGTTGTTAAAAGAAACGTCTGCAGGCATTTATTTAGTTTCATACTGACAATGCAATTCATATGGTTACACACAGAGTTAGCAGTAGCTATTACAAGAATAAACCACCCCAAGAAATCATCCCCATATACAAAAGATTTGCATTTTTTAATTTACAGGTCATGTTTGTTTGCTAGCCTGCAAAATTTCTTATCTCTGAAACATGCTCTGTTCTGCTTAGGAGAGCAACAAAGTCATCAGAGGGAAAACTGGTTCAAGTGTCAGTGAAGAAATTCTAAGTTAAAATCTGTTACAAAGACAACAATAATTCAGGAAAAAAAATCTTGATTTTCATATGTTGTGTTATATTTTAATCTGAAAATATTCCCTTATAAACTTCGTTATAGCTTAAAAAATTTTAGATCAAAACAAAGACATGATTTCTAGGGAGTCAAAATTTTTGAAGGAAGAGAGAAATTATGAGACAAACTGATATTCTAGAAGGATAAGTAAAGCTTCTACTCTCCCTCCTGCTTCAACATACTCCTGCAAACAGCCTCTACCAAAACGAAAGCAAACAAAATAAACAAACAAAATCCTAATTTTTTATTTCTAGACAGTCTACCACAAAGTAAAAAAAAAAAAAAAATCCAGGACAAGCTAGACAGTTATTCATAATCCAGTTATATTAGTGTCAAATTATTGGAGAGAACAGTTATTTTAAAGCTGATGTTCAAGAATTTATGTTTATCTTAGTATTCATTCAGTTTCTCTTAAAATGAGCTCTGGCCTCCAGTCTTCTTCAATCTTAGTTTATTATCTAAGAACTGCTTTTTTAATATATTTACTTACTTTTAAAGTTTCACAATTACATTTAACATTGGTTATGAAGCTGCAAAAGTCAAAGAAGTGTACCAAATGGAAAGTGTGGACCTTTCCTACCCTAGATCTATCAACTAGAAGATGTGCAGCTTTATTAAAAAGAGATGCTAATAAAATATGAAACAAACTGATAAAAAAATTAAAAACAAACACTTGTGGCAACACATACTTGTACTTCACATTTTCAAGAAAAGCTTGTCAGCAACAAGGAAATAGGAAAAGAAAGCAGGTGGGGAGCTTACTTTGCACAAGGATTGATAAATTTATGAACAAGGTTATAGAAAAAATGTTTTGCAAAATCTAAATCTGCATAAAAGCCTAACTGACAAATGTAAAATAGGCATCACAAAAATAATAAACCATCATAAAATACCATAGTCTAGAATCCATATTAGAATACAGGTAGAAAATAAGTATTCCAAACTTAAAAACAAGCTGTGAAGTGTGGAGATAGACAAGGGAAGAGAGTAACCCAGTGTAACTCCAGATCTAGGAAAATGAACAAAGCACCTTAGTCACTTAAGAATATTTAAATTCACACTACTAAGATTTAGTTAATAATGGCTGCTGAGTGCTGGATAAAATGGCAGATGAAATTTGCTGTGAATAAATGTAAATGTATGCAGGAGGAAAAAAAACCTCTTTTTCTACTTGTATGGTGACTGGGTTGAGCTGGCTACTACCATTCAGGAGCAAGACCTTGCATGTCATTCTGACTAAATCTGAAAATAACCCCAAGGCAAAAAAAAAAAATCTGAACACTCCCCATCCACAAATGAAACGTTACAAATTGTTAGAAAAAAGAGCAGAGAACAGAACACGTTATTACGCACTGTAGATATCAGTAACATGCCTGCATCTTGAATACCACATGCAGATCTGGCTTCCCCAGCCCTCCATCTCATAAATTACATAGCAGAACTGGAAAAACTGCAGAGAAAAGCAAAAGGATCAGAAGTATGGAGTGCTTTGTTTAAGAGGAAGAACTACCCAGATTAGACTTGTCAGCCTGGAAGAGATAACTGATAAGGAATACAACAGAGGTCCATGGATAGAGAATCATGGCACAATTGTGGCTGGAAGGGTCCTCCAAAGGTGATCCAGTCCAACCCCCCCACAGAAAGCAGCAACATCTTCAAACAGATCAGGTAGCTCAGAGCCCCATCCAACCTGACCTTGAATGTTTCTAGGCATGGGGCATCTACCACCTCCCTCAGCAAACTCTTCCAGTACCTCATCACACACCATAAAACAAATTCTTGCTCATAGCTAATCTAACCTACCCTGTTTTAGCTTAAAACCCTTCTCCCTTGTTCTTTTGCAACAGGCCCCGCTAAAAAATCTGTGCCCTTATTTTTTACAAGTCCCCTTTAAGTACTGAAAGGCCACTAAGATTTGCCTGAAGCCTTCTCTGCTCCAGTCTGAACAACCCCAACTCTCTCAGCCCTTTCTCACAGGAGTATGTTCCAGCCCTTTGATCGTTTTCGTGGCCCCCTCCTGGACCCACCCTAACAGGTCCATGTCCTTCCTGTGCTGAGTACCCCAGAGTTGGATGCAGAGTTCCAGGGGGATGTCACCAAAGCAGAGCAGAGGGAGAGGATCACCTCTCTTTACACGCTGGCCACACTGCTTTTGATGCAGCCCAGGACATGGCTGGCACTCTGGGATACAGAGGGCTTTATCTAAGGGGAGGGGGAAACTTGAGGATTGACTGAATGACTCTTTTTTGCCTTCACCATACTATCTGTAGGGGTATCAGAATAAACCAGAGATTCTACAGAGCAGTCAATGGCTCTTTACAAAGTATTTTGTCAAGGTGTAGAATATGCTGTCACAGGACCTGTGGCCAACAAAACCTTTATGTGGATTTATAGAAATGACAAGACTAGATGGAAGATGGATGAAAATTTCATTAAGAACAATATAGTAAGATGTCATCTGTTGCACAGGAAGCCCCCTACCTGCAAAGGTTGAAGCAACAGAAGAGCATTTAAGGTAATTATGGCCTTCTTGCCCTGTTCCTACATCCTTCCTAGATTTCTGTTGTTCCCTCAAGGACTTGACAACAGTCTAGGTGATCCTTTGATCTGGCCCAGTAAAATATTTCTTAGGGTAATTAGGAAAGAATATACATATGGAAAACTTTTTAAAATCAGAAAGCTTTTCGTTTTCTAAGTCTAACTACAGGCTTTGTAATGGTGCAAACAATGAAGAGAAAAATGACGTAAGTTAATGTATTGTGAGATGTTTCAAACAAAGCAAAAATGGCAGCAATATATAATTTATGTGTCCCTGAAAAGCAAAGGTATTGCTGCTGAAATTTCAGAACACATGAAGACTTGGTTTGTATGAATCACCTTCTAAACACATTGTACATACACTAATACTAGAAGCGATCGCCAATCCCAATCCAGAAGTTTTATATTCGTCACTGTTTTATTTTTTTAAAGCTGATCAAGTAAAATGCAGTATTTAATGATTTCTGCATTGAATTGTTGAAATCAGACATGAAAACTAACAAAAGGCACCACTGGGAAAAAAGTGAATAAAATTGAAGCAAAAGCACAGTAGAGTGAAAACAAAAGATACACAACTGTATTTAACACAATGGTATCCAGCTGCAGAAATAAATCATACTTCTAACACATGTACCACAGCTCGAACATACAAGTCTAAAGAACAAATAAGCTCAGCACATGACCTATTTTAATATACATCTGGCATAAACAGTGTTCAAATAAAGGAAAAATGTGATAAAAAGAATCCTCTGAAACTTTCAGTCACTAGTAATCTGGCAATCATCAATTCTTATGTTTAAAGGTTCTCTCTTAGGATAGAGATTTTTCTAAAAAGTGTTTTAGCATAAGTGAATCAGTCTTTTAAAGTGATCAGCTATTTGGTTTGGATTTCTGTTTTATTTTTATTGGAATCCTCTTCCCTTCTTCTCAGTCTTAAAGACATATGCACTGGTACCAGAAACTATGCACCTTTCCTCTAAAAATAAGGCTGCTGAAATTCTCCTGGCAATCACTCACTGCAGTAATTGCTGTTCTGTGTTTTCTCTACAATTTCTGCCACCATGGGAAATGCAGGCAATCACGTGTGGACAATGACTGAGGTTGGAAGACATCACCTTGTCCAACAAGACTGATCAATCAGGGCCACCTAGAGCCAGCTACCCAGTTGTCTGTCCAAACATCTTTTGAATATCTCCAGGATGGAGACCCCATAACCTCCCTGGGCAACCAGTGCCAGTGCCAGTGCCTGGTCACCCTTCACAAAGAAGGACATCCAGTGATACTAAAAGCTCAAGTTGCAACAATTAGGCTCTGCATTTGCCAGGCCTGATTCAGACACTAGGCCTTTCAAACACCGTGAGATCTCGCATGCCACTTCAACTCCAGCCACCATCCCCCTGTAGTTTCAACTCATTGAAAAGTATATTTATATGCTTATCCACTCACACTTTCTGAAACTTTCCATTTTCTGTTCTGCCTTTTTTTGCCCTAGAAAGACATTTCCCTACAATACATTTGGAATTCTGCATCATTTCCCACACATTCTTGAAGACATTTTAGGTACCTCGTTAATCTTAATTTGTCGAAGTTCCTCTTCTGCTGCAGTCAAAGGTGCGGGGGAGGATTGTGATATCAAATATTTTTTATATCCATTCAGTGAAACATCATCCTGAAAGCATAATATCAATATTTATCAGGGTTTTCTTAGAATATTAGAAACTTTTCTTCAATGATTTTCTATGGAGCATTGCAAAAATCAGTTGCCTTCCATACAATTTTGTTCATTTTATTTCAATATTCCAATACTCCATTATGTCTTATTTCAGAAGCCCAGAGGTACCCAGTTTTGTACATATGAATTAGCAGGTGGGATCACAGTAGGGTTCCACCACAGTAACAGTGCCTGTTGCAACCAAACCATTCTTAGGTTTAACAAAATAAAGACAAAGTAACCCACTGGACGCTGATGACCAAGATCCCGAGTGAGATCAGCAAATTGAACACCTTGAAGAAGCTGTGATTTTCACACAGAAGAACATTAAAGACCAACAACAATTAAGAAGTTTATAAAGACACTGAAACCAGCATTTTAGAGATATATAAGCTGTAACATAATAAGCCTGGGAAAAGTGAGTTATATCAATGTCATCTTCCATGTGCCCCAAGCTCATTCTGAAATAACAGTAAGACAGAACTAATGCTCTCTCCTCAAAACTGAGATGGAAGCTCAGACTTGTAGGGCTAGACACAAATTCCATATATTACATAGACTGCTAATGGTTTGCTGCAAGAGGCAGTGAAAGACTGGTTGATTGAACAGACAAGAAAAAAATAACAGGATCCCTACCAGTAAACCTCCTTAGCACATCAGTTATCTACTCCCCTAGAATACAGCCTCTCCATTTTTTGTTAGAATAATGAAGCCTCCATGACAGGTTAATGATAAATATAACAAATTATTTACTCAGTGAGCAACAGAATTATTAGCCTCATGTTCACCACAACAGCCCATTTCTCTTTCATGGCTTTTTTCCCTACTACAATATCCTCTATTCTTCCTCAAACCTCCAACTCCTTCCATTCCATTAAAGAACTCATGCTCATGCAATGAGATTAGAGCTATGCCTATTATTCTTAGGTTATTTAGTTTTCATAAGGATTTGAAACAAGGACTTCTAGGCCTGACAATGAACTATACCTATTAACTTGTTCAAGTGAGCTTAAACACACTCTAACACTGGAATAACACACATAGCTTTTAACTCTTTTTTTCTTTAATCCAAAAAGACCATAAGCAACCCACATTCATATCAATAACATCAGCTACAATATTCAGTATTTAAAGTCAATGTCCTGACCTTGAAAAGAAAAACATACCTGTACAGTTCCAAATACTTCATCCTTAATATGGCCACCTCCAAACTCTTTCTTAAGCGTTGCCCGGGTTGCTGCATACAACATTTTTTGACGAACCTAGCATATAATAGAACAGTAGCTTTTTGGTTTGGTTCTTTTTTGAAATTTTGCTGTACACAGAGAATCCAACATGTTGGTGTACCAAGTCCATCAACAAACAATACTTTCTTGAACAAGTATTTCAAGTGTTGAAATTGCACTATTAAACTAGAAGAGCTCTGAATCATGATACTTACTCATATTATTAAACTCACAAGGTCATGATACTATGTACTGTTATCAAAGTAACTTCAAAACTGAATTGCAGCCTTAGGAATATGAGCTTTTCTTTAAATAGGAAAAAAAATCAACATAATCGTTACTAATTTTAAATGGGAAAAACCACAATTGTTTGAACCTGTTGTCACCTTGTCTGTTTACTAATGGATGCAATAGAACTAACTCATTATTACTTTTGATTTGATAGTGACTTCAGATAGTTATGGTTCAACTAGAGTGGAAAAATTATTTTTGCTCCCTATTAACTTGCTGTCTCACATAGTCACTTACTCCTCTCTCAGCAGTCCCACCTTCCCACTTTATTTCACCATCATGTTATCCTCTCCACAATACTTCACCTTTTCCACATAATCCTCTCTATGCACATCAACTTTTGATGTCTTATTATTTCCTAACTGCTAGTGAAAGCAGTAGGAATACTGGAAAGGCTTTGCTTTCTGCCTTCCCTTATCCCACATTCCCAGAACTGGTATCCTAGTTTCTCCTAGAAATCCTTAATTCTGACCTCGATCCTCTCCCATGCTCTCAAAGCACTAGAAGGAGTGTATTCTGTGGCACATCACATAGCCACGAGTGCCAGCTGGGCAGCCAGCAAGCCAAACAGAATAAGCAGCTTGAGCTCACACTGTAATTCTTCTCTATATGAGCATCCATTAAGATTTCTGTCCTATATCTTTCCATAAATTTTCTGAAATCCTGACAGTAAGACAGACAAACAGGGCAAAAAAACTGTATCGTGTCCACCAGTCAGGCTAAAAATACATAGGATCAGCTATACTCCATCTAGACCTACTGATTTGCTCTTTAATCATCTTAAAAAAAATTCTTCCTAGGTGTTTTCTTCTTGGAATGTAGGAAGAGGTTGGGGAATGCTTCATTCCTCCAATCCTATTCCTTCATATCTCAGATTCAGATCCAATGGAACTGTTGAAAAATCATTACCGTGAAGCCTCTGACGACTGTTACTTACAGGAGAGTGATCAGGTGACCATGCAATGAAGATCCATTCATATCCTTGAGCATTCTGTGAATCTAATCTGTATAATATGTAACATGGTTGCTTGTCTTCAAGAAGGGGAAGGACAAAGGAATCATAATCCTTTTCCCAGGATCCAACTGGCTGTCTAGAGGATCCCACAACAAGCTGCTCTAAAACCAATAACCAAAGCTACAGGTTAGCAACTATACAGTAAATAGCATCTGTCAAAATTAATAATTACAATAAGAAGTTAATTGGACACTTAATTGTTCATAATTATGCCCCGAAGAATGGAAAACAAGAGCAGTCAGTGTAAAAGTAGGTGAATTCCTACAAAAGCTGTGTATGTTCAAACCCTAACTTACTTTAACCAAAATTCTGATAGTAGAGAAGTAACAAGCTGGCTGTCATCAAGTTCTTTGATCTGAAGCAACACTACTGATTTTAGTTTTTTTAGCATAACATACACAGAAGGGAAATAAGAACTGTGTTCTAACACTAAGTTTATTTTTTAATTTGGAATACTTAGGTATAAATAAGATAAGAGTAAACTTTCCAATTTTAGAATTATAATTATATTGCTCTTGGTATAATGTATTCCTGTTTGTATTCATTGTAAGGACTCAATAACTCAGTTATACAGTGAAAAGAGTTTGGAATGAATATGCTTGCACTAATCACTAACTTGTCTATGTAAGTAGATAAACCTCTTTCTAAAATAGCTTCACAGCTATGGTCTCTTTAAATGACTGAACTTGTTTATTATGTATAATTGGTTTAAGTCTGTATAGAATACTTCAATGGTATTTAACTATGTGAACAGCTGTAGCAACAAGATTTTTCTCTTATTTATATGTCACACCTCTGTTTCCAAAGGAAATATTAGCATACTGTCTTACAAAACATTTAACAGCTTCCCAAGAAATACTAGCCCACACAAGTGGAATAGAAATACCTTGTTTAAATGGGGTCCTGCAGCAGTTTGAATACCATCATAGTAGCTAGTACACAAATCACCTTTTGGGAGCCTAGGTCTTACAAAACTTCATACAAAAGTACAACAGCACACAAATGCCTCTACAGCAAAACTTTGAGCAAAGCGTTCCACCACAGTAACTCATAGAACACGAACAGCTCAGGGCAAGGGTGTCTGGCCCTTCTTTGAATTAGACACAAAGTACCTGAACTACCTGAAGTTGTACAGCTAAACCAAGGGTATTCAGAATGTACTTGCCAATTCTGAACTCTAAGTGGATTTATAACCACTTGGATTTAAGATACAGCCAGAGGAACTTCATGCCCAGCAGCAAATCTCTTCTCTTATTAACTCAGATTAGCAAAACACGATTTGAATTTTATCTGTTGGCTATTATCTGTCCCTTAAAGCTCCTGAAGACAGATGAGGAACTGCTCTTCTTCCAGTATACTGGGAGTTTTACAGGTTTTTTTTTTGAACTGCAGAAAATACTATCAAACAGTGGATTCTGCTTCTTATGGAGATGAAATGCATATACCTATACCTATATGTTTATATCTATATATATATGTTTATACACATGAGTACATATACACAAAAACAGGAAATGAAAAAATAGGGAAAGTATTAAACTTGTATCTTATTTCTAGGCTTCACTTCATATTGTAAAGTAGCATATACACAAAAGCATATTGTTTTGCCTTGGTTAGTGGGAAAAAAAACCCCAAAACAATGGTTTGTCAGCATTTATGTTGTGTTACTCAGACTATCACAAAGTCCTGCCCGTAATCTTACTGCTCCCACAGCCTCAAAGAAACCTATCTTAAAATATCAGAAGACTTCCTAAGAAAAGCAAACACAAGGAAGGTAACAGTAGGTTATTTACCTACCAATGAAAGTGTATCTGTATTTGTGTATGTATGTACATGCAACCTTCTCCAGCTAACAGATTTTTACTGTACTGTAAATGAATGAAGTCTAAAACAAATGCCTTCAAAGTGGACAACTGACATGCTTGAAAAGATGGACTAAACCAGGAAATATCTTATACAACCAACATTTCTATTAAAGAAAATAAAAGTAATTATATAGTCTGTCTTTCAATGTTTGCAGCCTACATCCCTTGCCTAGAAGTTCAAAAATCAAACTCCAGTTCTGATCAAAACTGTGTCATTTTCTATTTATACATACATGTTGAGATTTAAGAAACGGCTTTAACTTTGAAAATTTAAATAAAGTCACAGATTTATAAAGACATTTTCTATGTAGTCAGATTACCACTCAAACATCTGCTTTAGCGGGACTTTCTACATGCAGCACTTTTATCTGCCTTTTTAACCAGGCTATATCAGTATAAAATTTACAGTTCTACATTTAAGGTGACTGGTTGTTGTGCAAGAATAGCTCTCTGTCTAGTGAAAGTAAACAGTGTCCAAATGCTACACAGGTGTGGAAATTTTAATTTCCTCTACTCTTTCTTTAGTAAGCAAAAAGAATAAGCTTATTTATACTATCCATAGACAATACAGAGCAGTTCTCAGTAAAATATAAAATTACATTTGGGAGAAAAATTCAAACGCAAAAATACAACAGTATTGTAGTAAAAAAGCTTAGGGTCACGAAAATTTAAATTTTACCTTCTGTATATGAAAAACCTTAGTAACATTAAGTTTGGCAGAGTTCTGATTTTTAAACAATTGTACTTGTCAGTCATTAAAACAACTAGGAAAATATCTAAAAGAATCAGAAAAAAAAGAATAAAATTTGACTAACCATTGTCAATGACTATTTTTAAAAGCCTGTATTGTCCATTTCTGGCTCCAACAAAGATGTCTTTAACACTTCCACTAGCTGAAAAAGAGAAAATAAAAGTAATCAAATTAACACATTTCACTTCCCTAGGACAAAGAATATTCATGAGGGCAAGAACAACACTGGAAAAAATGTACAATTGGCCCTTTGCTGCAAAGTTGGGCAGCAAAACAAACCCAGGAGTGATGCTGCTCCTATGCTGCACACTGTTCCAACCATCAGCCTACCACACAAAGATGAAAGGCAACATTACAAAACAGCCCTGCTTTCTAGCATACCAAATGATCTTCAACATTGTGAAAACTACAGGTGACATCATATCATCAATCTCATGTTTCAGAGTTAACACAGCAACACAATAAAAATATGACGCATCTCAAATTACAACAGCTTCACCAAGTCTGCAGGCTTAGCACAAACTTTCAGACAGAAACTTCACGCCTGCCAGGAAAATGTTAGAGCTTGTCTGGCTGAAGTGATGGTCCTTCCTGAGAGCACCTCTCTGCAGAGTACCAGTGGAAGCTGCCACTCATTGCTCATCTTTCATACCGCCTTATCTCCTTCTGTGCTTGACAACATTGTTCAAGCCCCAACCCACCGTAGCATGATAGCTTTATAGTGAATTTACAAAGTAACTAAAATATTTTTACATGTTTGTAAATCACATTGACACTATACCACCACCATGACAGACGCAATTCCATAAGCACACCAAAGAACTGCCCTTGACTCGCATGAAGGCTATTCTTAACTGCCCTGCTAAATAATCCAACTGCAAATCAGTTTAAGCATACCAGAGTTGTAAGGATTTACTGAAAAACATTTATTGCAAACTGGTCCTTCAAGTAATCCCACAGGACAGAGCATAGCACCAGCAAAACAAACATCACACCAGGAAACAAATAAATGGATTATTTATAGTCAGGTTGAGGCCAAGTGAACAGATGGGATCCAGCAACATTACTGCCCATACTCAAAACATTTTACATTTATGTTCATCCAAGTGGTGCCAGCCCCATCCTGAGAGTCCAAAATGGCATGTTAAAAGAACGTGTTAAACAAACAATTGCAGTGGGTTTCCAGTTCAAGCCCAGTTTCATCCCAGCTGACTTCCCCAGTGCAGACCCCCACAGTAATTTCCTGCCAACTTTTCAAGTCATCTGTGCTGGTCCTCACCATTCCATTGAGCAACCAAACACTTTGCCGTTTTCTAGACTTTTTGTTACCCCAAAACATTCTCTGTCCTCTTCTTGTCTATTACCCTTTTGTTCCTTATTCTCTCATTACAATATTGCACACGAAAACAAGAACAAAATACAGCAGCCTCTACACCAATTCCAGAATTGTGACATTTTCCTGAAAAAATATTTTGAGGCACTTGTGAAAACAGCTCACTATCAAGTGACCTATGGATTTTGCTCATCATGAAGGTTGTTGAATTCCCAACAGTGATATTATTTTCTTCTTAAAATTTCTGCATAGCAGAGGGCAACAGAATCAAAATCTGGGTTTATTTCACAACTATTTTGCAGGGAACATTATATTAAAATTATTTAAAAGACTGTAAACCCATTCAATTGTATTTCCCTTCAGTTTCCGCATTCTGTAACTTCCTACAGTATCTATCTGCACTGGCCTGTTTAAAACCTCCAGTCCTTTTAGCAACTGCCTGGTACATATCACTGTGCCCATGACTTCATTTCTGTTTCCAGAAAAAAGCAGCCCATGCTGCCAAATCTTGTAATTGTTTATGAGTGACAGTAGCCTGTTTGTAGCTAAAGCCAGCAATGGCACAAGTAGAGCTATTCCTCTTCCAAATGGCAGAGGCTGATGCTTTGCTGCAAACAGGACTCCTGATTAGTGCCTGCTGAGGCAGGTTCCCGAAGGAAAGCTGCCGAGCTCTTTCTCTTCAGCTCTCCTCAGAGGACAAATGATTCTCAGACACGAAGCAGAGCTGCAGAAGAGGATTAGCCACTCTCTTGCTTACAATAAGCAACAGAGTATTATTCTGCTTCTCCCCGCCTGCATCGCCTGGAGAACAAGGGATTACGATTCACTAACAGGTTTCCCCAGACTGGGAAAAAAAAAACCACAATCCAGGTGCACCTCTAGCCTGAGAACGGCTGAAGAACTTAAAATAAGAAGCTGCAAAAAGACCAAAGATTGGCATGCAAAGGAAGGAAAAGAAGAGCGGGAAAAGGGTGCAAACCACACGCAGCCAATGGACAAAAAAGGGCATAGAAGAGCAGCTAAGGACTGCCGTGGCTGGGACAAAAGTCACCTTCAACAATAAATACCGGAGAGCAGGCAAAGTACATGGTGCTAGTCACCGAATACGCAGATTGCAGAAATCCAGACAGTAAAACCCGACCCCTCCGTAATCCTGCTATATAATCCCTGCTTAGCAATTCTGTGATTCAGAGGAGCCCGCTAATACTGCGAAACAATACGCTGTCTCCTTCTAATTGCTCCTCGCACCGTCCAAGGCCTGGAAACACGGGAAAAAAAGGTTCCCACATACTTTCCCCCTTTGTGGCCTCCAGTGATGAGCTTTATAGTGGACTCTAAGTACGCCAGGGCTCCTGCTCCTCCCCAGGCTCTCGCTCCACGGGAGCCAGCAGTGGCCCCCGGCATATCCCGCGCTGTCCAACCCATCCCAAACTCGGTGCGGCGACCCGAGCCGGCGACAGCCCCCGGCCGGACGCTGACTCCGCTGCCGCAGGGAAGCCTGCACTGGGGGAACTACCTGAGCCCAGGCGGGCCGTGCCTACCATTCATGGGGCTCTGCAGCGAACACTTTTCTCGGGCGGGCTCCCTGCCTCTCCGGGGCGGACGGGCGCGCTTCGCCGGGCCGATAAACCCTGCACGCTCCGCCTGACTGGGAACGGAGCTACTGGTTCGAGCCCCAGGAGCCGTGGCCGCAGGGGACGAAACCAGCAGCAGTTCCCCCGTTCGCTCGCCCCCTCGCCAGCCCGCGGCGCAAACGACGGGCTCCTCCGGCAGCAAACAAAGAGCGCAGCAGTGGGAAAAATCCCGCCGGGAACGGCCCGCTAAGCGCCCGCCGCGGCCGCCTGCCCCCGCGCCGCGCCCCGACCCACGGAGAAAGGCGCTGCGCCCGCCTCCCGCCCGGCTAGCAGGGCCACGGCGGATACGGAGCCGGCTGTCATGAGGAGCAGCGGGTACCGCGGAGCGGAGGCGCGGGAAGCCCCGCGGGTACCTTGGATGCCGGTCTGGTGGGACATGTCGCACCGCGCCCGGGCACCACCGCCGCCGCCGCCTCCCCGCCCGCCCGGCACGGCCCGGCCCGGCCGCGCGCACGTGACGCGCCGCCGCCACTCAGCGGCCGTGAGGGAGCGCGGCGCCTTCCGGGCCCCGCCGGCCGCGCCGGGCCGGGCTGGGGGCTGAGGGCAGCGGCCGCCCCTGCCCGGGCACCGCCCTGCCCCGGCACGCCCTGCCCCGCGCCCGCGCCCCCTGCACCTCCCCTCGGCGCTTCAGAGCGGGCACCGGGCGCAGCTTTTCCCTCTCCCGTGCCCTTTGCTCTCCCTCTCCTCTCCTTTCCGCCGCCCCCTTCACCTGCTGTCCCGGAGCCGGCAGCGCGACCCGCCGCGGGCATCGCGGGCGCAAAGCCTGCGGTCAGTCCTGCCCGGCAGGAAGGGCCGTGTACCCCGCGGCACGGGCTGCTCGTCAGCCGAAGTAATCGAAATACAACTGAGATGAATTTAGTTGGTCTGTAGAAGCCCGTGGTGGAGACCTGCCCCTCTCTCGCTTGGGGCAGCACAAAAGGATCCATCAGGTATGACAGCAGGCTGCATGCATATAGTGTAAATTTTGGATTAAACAGTCCCTGACAAAGAGCCCACAAGTCAGGGAACAGAGCCACAGCCAGGGCTCACTCCGTTCAAGCCCTTGCCCCTGACAAGGCAGTCTTTGTTAATTTTGCAGTATTTGGTACGTGGTGGCACTGTATCTACAGAAACAATGAAGATTTCTTCTCTTTCAGTGCAGATCTGGTGGTTGAGCCACTTGTCTGCTTCAGCAGGGCATGAATCTATGCTTAGGAAGGGTGCATCTGTTTCTCAGGGCCCTATGCACGGCCAAAGGCTCCTTTATGCCTTTTCAAACTGTGTTGATACAGTTCCCCTCAGCTTTTTCTTTCAAAGTTTATAGTGAAGAAGAGTCCTGCACCATGAATTTAAGCAAACTCTGAAGGTCAATTTGCCTTTGTCTTTGCTAGCTCTTTTTCAGGCTTATCTGTCTATGGGTTGAGAAGCATCGTCCTCTTAACAACAAAAAGATGGGAACTATAGCTTCTTTGAAAATCGCTTAATTGTCGCTTTGTTAAAACCTCCCTGGTGGGTCCCCCTGATGGGGAGATCTCTAAAAAGTTCTGTGCCAGGAATGAGAGATGGATGGGATTTTGGTTTTTCTGTCTTCAGGTTGCTGTTTATTTTTCTCTTATCAGAAGTTCAGCATGCTGTCTGCATCTCAGACTCAGTGTACAAAGAGAAGGCACCAAAGTCACAAGACACACAGATTCAAGGTCTTTTACAGCTATTTTGTCCAATTAACTCTCAGAATGTACTTTATTTTTGCCTTTCTACCAATAACTAATCATTTTTCTCTCCATGCAATATCTGCATTACGGTTCTTTCTAACCAATCTCCCTGTGCTCCCAACACTGCAGAAGATGGAGCAGATGAAGAACAAGGAGATGATCAGACAACACCAAAAATGGTCCATCTTGTCTCCTATCTACCTTCGTACAAAACTTTAAATTTTTCACCCTGTGATAAACTATACTACTATCTATTTCACACACTCAAGGATTCCAATTCATCCCAAAGTCTTAGAAGCTTTCTCCATGGACAAAGGTTAAAAGCAGTGTTCCCCTGGGGGTCAGGACTTCTCAGGACAGGCAGGGAAATATTCCCTGTTCCCTGGGTTCCAACATCATGTAGTCGGCATTTTTAATCTGTGCTGTGGTCTAGATTAAGACTTCACAGACAAAATGTGCATGCTGTCGGCATTGATGCTGATGATTCCTTCAGGTTCCTGGGAGTTACAATAGCACCCCATACAGATTTTATGGGGTGCTGTTCAGCTGGGGAACACAAGAAGTGCTGTAAGAGGGCATATCAAATATCCAACCCAATGGGCCAGACAAGAATGGAAGAGGAAGGTGGCACATGGTAATCCTTCCCTGGTTCACCTTCCAGCCTCCAGGATGCTGCAGCTCAGGAATTTCTGAAGTCAGGTGTGTTGATAAATGTGGGTGCCTGTGCTTTGTCAGATCCCCAGTTTAAAGAACATGTGGGATCTAGTGTCCTATTTGGGAAATGTGAAACAGCACTTTAACTGTTATGTGAACTGTGCTGTGTAATGCTAGTCCAGCACATACAGAGTCACTGTGGAGACAAGTCACCAGCTAATGAGCTGGGACTGACAGCAGCTGGGCAAACAGAGAGGCTGCAGTTTTTCTTTCTTCTAGCAAGGAGGCTGAAAGAAACAGAGAAAAGGGTTCATGTGAAACCAGGAAATAAGAGACAGGTAGCACCTACCAGGTACTCAGTAGTTGGCTCTTGTTCCTCTATTGTAAGGCTCCAGGAGCACCAGGATTATATAATAAAACGAAAGAAACTCTTGGAGAAGAGCTTTTTCAAGAGGCAAAGAGTACTAAAGATCCAATCAAAGTGGCAACCAAAGATGTGGTTCTATCACAATTACTTTAAATTATTTGATCCCCAGCTTGACACAGGTTCTAAATTCTTGGGTTATCCCTGTTTTAGTATTAGTGCTTGTAACAGATGCAGTTGCCTGAAAATGTATGAGGGAAAAAGAAGTTTTCATTGATAGACAGATGTCCTGAAAACACCAATCAGTTCCTTGCTCCAGTTAGTTATGTGTCCCCAGAACCACTACTATTGTCACAAAGTGGTAACAAGGATGTGTGGTTAAGACTGTGCAACTGGTTTTTTCAGTGGAAATTTATGCCTAGACTGGAAATACCAAAATGGTTTAACATTTGTCACTATATTCAGATCGTCTTATTTGTCTGTCTGAGGTCATACCACTACAGCTTCCACCAGTCTGAGGGCTCTGAAGTGCAGGAATGTGATCTTAACAACAGTTTTATATGACACAAGACTGGCACACGTTGACATTTTGTAGCACCTTTTTGGCAAAAAGACAAACTGAAAGTCAAACATATTTTCTTTAAAATCTCAGTATCACATATATTTTCCTATATTACAGTGTTTGATGTATGCCCAAGAAGAGATGTTGCATGGAAACTAACATGAGCAAGTAGGGATTTTCTAGCTAATGAAGATTCCTAAAGTTCTGAATTTTAGTGTCCTTCAGATTCTCACTAAACTGCTTTAAATCATTAAACTCCTATCCAAATCATAAAGATCAAAGATGATATAATGAAGCAGTAACTGAAGCCATATTACTATTTTCATTCAGCTGGAGTGAAAATGGTCTTCATGCCACCAAATAGAAATTTCGCTTAAAAAACACTTATATTAAAAATGGAGATCATGTATTTGAAAAAAACTCCAAGGCAAACACGAGGTGCTATTTGCATTCTTGTAAAACATTTAGTTGTGTAACTCAATATAGAAAAAAAAAAATTCAAGTATCTATTTATTTCTTAGGAGATTGGGTATGTCTTACAGCAGCCTCTCCTTGTATGTTTTCATGTCAGTTAGGACTGCTCTACCTTCCACTCCATTTGATTTGCTAGCTTTTTCTCCAAGACAAAGAAAATATGCTTAGGACTGTTTCAGTTCCATTTGGGTGATCATACTGACAGCCCAGCACATGGTGACTGGAGAAAGACCCCTTTTAGAAAGCTACTGAGTCCTGGCAGAGAGCCACCAAACACAATACAGCCTAGATTTAGAGAAGATCTTATCTGCCAAGATTGTTAATTACCTCCTGCAGGGGTGGCTTGTCTGGCCAGTAGTCATGTCTAAACATAGAGCAGTATTTGAAGTTTTCATGATCTAATGAGCTGCTAGGTAGCTTTGAGTACTGGAAAGCAGTAATTTTCTCAAAGATTTCCTCACTCAAATGTTCTGTTATTGCAACATATAAAAAAAAATCCAAGGCATATACAATGATTAGGTGAAAATGCATATTACAAAAATTAGAGATTATGCTTCTATTTTTCCTAACATTATGTGGAAGATATAATAACCCTATAGAAATAATTATGAATTCTCTCACTGACTTTGGTACAAACAGGATCTTCTAGTAGGAAGTATGTGAAATGCTTTTAGTGGCAGATGATCTAGGATGATAAAATGGTGCAGCACTTGCATGGATCCAGTAATTTTCCTAGTGAACTCAAAAGAGACATGCTGGGCAACATTCCTTTCATGCCCATTTCCACTTTCTTTTATTATTTACTTTAGAGGAGTGCATTGAGTCATCATGAAATAGTATCAGCTCAAACATCAGCACCATGCTGATTTGTGCAGTTGTTTATCTTGTTTTCCATTACTTTAAGGATGGCAGCTCCTCTCTTGACAAGGTACAGCTAGTACAAACTAATTCCAGAGGAAGCAAACACAGCTCTGGCCAAGGCATTGTTTGCACTTGATGCTGAAGACAAAGTCCCAAGTCACTTCCTTTCTTAATCAGCGTTTGCAGAGTCGCTGGGCCTTGCTGAGAGTTTTTACTTTGTAGCCTAGGAGTATCAATATTTCAAAGTTTTGGTCATTTTTCTTATCTTTTCTTTGACATTTTGCCTAGCCTTTCTGAGCTCCCAGATTCCTGCCTGTTTCTCCATGGTATGTGACATCGTATGGCTATGATGTAACAGATCATAGAATCATAGAACATTTTGGGTTGGCAGGGACCCTTGAGGCCATCTAGTCCAACCTCCTGCAATGAGCAGAGACATCATCAACTCTATCATGTTGCTCAGGGCACCATCCAACCTGACCTTGAATGTTAGCAGGAATGGGGCATCTACTGCCTCTCTGGATAACCTTTTCCAGTGTTTTACCGCCCTCACTGTAGAAAATATGTTCTTTATATCTAGTCTGAATCGACTCTCTTTTAGTTTAAAACCATTATCCCTTTTCCTTTCACTACAGGCTTAAAAAGACTGTTCTCATCTTTCTTATAAACACCCTTTCAGTATTGAAAAAGTGCAAGGAGAAGTCTTCTCCAGAACCCGAACACTCTCAGCCTTTTCTCATAAGAAAAGTATTCTGTCCCTCTGATTATCTTTACGGCCCTCCTCTGGACTCTCTTCAACACCTCCATGTCTTTCATGTGCTGAGGACTCCAGAGATGGATGCAGTACTTCAGGTGAAATCTCATCAGAGCTGAGTAGGGGTAAAAATCATCTCCCTCAACCTGCTGACCACACTTCTTTTTGCATAGCCCAGAGTACAGTTTGTTTTCTGGGCTGCAAGCAGACATTGCTGGCTCATTACCATTTTATTTTTATCCACCAGCACCCCCAAGTCCTTCTCAGCAGGACTCAATCCAGTAATCCCCCAGCCTTTATTGATTCCAGAGATTGTCCCAGCCCAAGTGCAGGACTTTTCACTTGACCTTACTGGACCTCATGAGTTTCACATGGACTCACTTCTTGAGCTTGTCCAGGTCCCTTTGGATGGCATCCCATCCCTCAGGCAAGTCAACTGCACCACTCAGTGTGTTGTCTGCAAACTTGCTGAGGGTGCACTCCATCCAATTGTCAATGTCACTGACTCAGAAGTAAGGAGTATGGGTGCTAATACAGATCCTTGGGGGACACCACTTATCACTGATCTCCATCCTGGCATTGAGACATTGACCACTACTGTCTGCATGCAGCTATACAACCAATTCCTTATTCACCAAGTATCAGGTTCCTTCCAACGACTCCTTATTGATTCCAGTGCTTCTTATTGCTGCTTTATGGTCATTTCCAAAGAAGAAAAGAAAAGGTTCAAACTGTTGTTAGATAATTCCACATTTTTATATAGGCTTCATGAGGAGAGCTAAGACCTGAGGAAGGTCTAAGCTGAGGTGAAAGAATGGGAAGACCTGGGACAAAGGATTCCTCCTACTCATGGGGTCCTACTTGCAGGAGAAGAATTCAGTAGGACAGGCTTTTCAACTGAGTCATGTAGAAGTGACACCCAATTTCTACCCATGAATTGCTACATAAAAATAGTAGCAAGAGAACATGGGAAGTTTTATCCCAAAAGGGTTCCACAAGGCCAGTTAGTTTGTTGTGGAAAGCATTTCTGAGATGTGGCAGATCATTTCTGAGATGTTAGAGAATCAAAACCTAACACAGATCCTTACTATGCAGTGCTTACTGTTTAAATAGACAGAAATGTGGAAGAAGGGTAAGAGAAAGAATTGCAGTGCAACCCAAAGTAGTTACACTGTTCCTTTCTAGCACTGTGACTGCTTTGACTATGTCAGCCTGCTTTGTTAGTGCTCAGCTCCTTGCACTTGATTCCCAGCAGAAGAAGACCCTCACAGGCACACACAAACTCAGATGTAAGCTATGTCTCAGCATAAGCTGGGGGACTCCAGTACTTCATGTAAGTTCCAAAAGCTTCTACAGTGCATTCACTACAGTGCTCTTAGAAATTGAAGGAAATTGAGGATGAAAAAACAATGGATATTTTGAGTCCACTGTGCATTCTTACTTGTTCTCTCAGGCAATTATTCCAAGTGTGTGTCCATTTTCAATAGATTTCCAGCTGCTAAATAAATTATTACATTTATCATTGATTTTTTTTTTTTGCATAACTATGCTTTTTCACAGTGCATTAGTGTGAGATAAAAATAACAGGCATTTACCACAGGCTGTTCTTTGGACATTGAAAAAAGTCTAATTGCATAATAGATACTGCATATCCCTATAAAGGACAAGAAAAAATTGAAAAGAAAGGTCACAAAACCTGGTCTTCTCATCACTTCAAAACTAAAGATCAGACAGCAAAGCCTCAGATCTCTAGACATAGCAGTGTAGATATGATTCCCTTATGATTCCCTAATTTTCTTCAGACTATGATTAGCTCTCTCATATTTAGTATTGATACACAATTATTTTCAGTGAGATTATAGTTCTGATTCACCAACTGCTACCATATGGACAGTCATATTGAAGCTGTTAGCGAGCATATGTCCCTTCTATTCCTGTATTCGATCCACTGCTTGGACCAGCCGTGCTTTGAGCAGGACACCTGAGGGATCTGCTTTGGCAGCATCAGATTTGCTCTTCATTTACATTAGTGCAGTGTCTGCTTTGCCACAGCCTCTATTGAGACAGCCAGCAGTGCAGCCAGTGCCTCATAACATTCCCTGTCCTGGCTGCATTTCTGTTTCCCTATTTTGATCAGTTGTACATGGCAATGCATGATCATTACAATCCTATTACACTCCTTTTATTGTAATAGATAGCATACACCAATTTCAGGTATGCAGAGATTTGAAAATGAAGTCATTTAATTGTTTGAGTTATCATACTATGCTTGAGCTTAAAAGAATACTTCACCAAGATGCAAAAAGTACTTCTCTCAAAATGCCAAATTTTTATGTCATGCTACACCTACTTTTGTTTTAACAGAAACGGGACCAAGAAGTAGTGAATTAATATGACAACACAGTAAAGGCTCCAGGTTTTTTATCTTACAGAGGCAATGCATTGTTGTACTGTAGTTGTACACACTAGAGTTGTTCACTGCACTTTAGAGGAGCATCATGAGGCACAGTATGTTAGAAACAGGACTTTTTTTGTCTTGTGTTTTTTTGTAAGGTTAAGAAATTTCCCCTCATTATTTTTAATCAAATGTTTCTTTAGTATTAAATAAACCTCCAGACTTAACAGCCCCAACTCTCTCAACCTGTCTTCACAGTAGAGATGTCTCAGCCCTCTGATCATCTTCCTTGCCTTTCTCTGGGCTCTCTGCAGCAGGTTTGTGTCCATCTCACATTGGGGACCCCAGAGTAAGACACAATAGTGCAGGTGATGTCTCATGACAGTGGAGCAAAGGAGGGGAATCCCCTCCCTTGCACTGCTGCCTGTGCTACTTTCTGTGTAGCCTAGGACACATTTGGCCTTCTGGGCTGCAAGTGCACATAGCCAGGTCATGTTGAGCTTCTTGCCCACCAACACCTGTGTTTCTTTCCAGGGTACCTCTCAATGCATTCTCTGCCCAGCTTGTACCTTTGGGATTGCCCTGATCCAGGTGCAGGATCTTGGACTTGGCCTTGTTGAACTTCAAGAGGTTTGAACAGACCCACCTCTTCAGCCTGATTAGGTCCCTCTGGATGTCATCCCTTTCCTCCAGTGTATCAACCACAGCACACAGATTGGTATGCTTGGCAAACTTGCTGAGGTGCATTTCAATCCCATGTCACCTACAAAGATGTTAAACATCACCTGTCCCATTACTGACCCCTGAGGGGTCCCTCAGCACTGGTCTCTGCTTGGACATGGAGCCATTGCCACAGCTCTTCGAGTGCTACCATCCAGCAAAGATGGTCCACAACACATCAAGGGTTCAGCAATATTAGAACATACTTTTTCTCTGAAAGAACTTATCTTGCCACTTCTGTCTTCCAGCTTAGCTCTATTTTTATGGTCTTCCTGTACCATTGCAACCAACTTGCACAGTGTGGTTAAATAGAATCTGTGTAAGGCTGAAATCAGATCCCACTTTTTCTTATTTTGTGTTTTCTCTAAGTCTGTACATGCCACTATCAGAGTAGCTGCAAGCTGATTATTCCTTTCTTTTTCTAGTGCAGAAGTCACATATAGTTATATTTGCTGAAAGCATCCATATGGCTAGCAGATGTACTTAAAAGGTGTTTAATGAGTGGGGTAAATTCACTTCATTCAGTTCTCCTTTAGTGATTTCATCAAGGCTAAGTGTATTTTGCCTGTCTGTTTGAAACCAGTATGGATTATCTGAAGTAGAATCATGCTTACTTGGAGTAAACTTGCTCTGGGTGAACAGAAGTAATTAATTAATTCAAGGGTAAGGTTTGTCATTGGACTATCATCTTCAAAATTGTCAGTTCTGCTTCAATTTTGGTAAGCCCTATATCATTTGACTCTGGGACTGAAGTTCTGCTTGATCATAAATAAAAGGTCATGTAAAGTTCTGGTTCTTCTACTGCTTTTTTTGTTCCTAGTTCCACCAGTATTGTAAAGGTGTCTGTATATTAAATATATATAATAAATATCTATATATTAAATTCTGCTCAAAAAATTTTTTTTGGTATTTAACCTATCAACAGCGATGAAACCATGCCTAACTTCCTCTTAGTAATCTAAAACCTAGTGGAAAAAGATCAAAAAGTACTTATTGATCACCCATATCCCAAGATTCCATTAATATTTTTACCTGGAGCATCACTTATATTTCTGAAAATCTATATCCAAATCCCCTTTTCACTATTTTTTTTGCCTTAACATGTGTACACACATGTGCATTCATATGTGGTTGTTTTTCTCCCTTTCACTCATTACAACATTAACTTTCTTCTAGTTCTGTGAATTTTCCTCAGCATTTCAGCAGTTGGGAAGCAAACTTAATTATTAACATTGTTGTCTATCATGTCTTTAATTTATTTTTTTAATAACTCTTCAACCTGCCATTTAAAAATAAGTGTTTAATTTTAGTTCATGCAGTTTCCTATCCTTTCATATTATTGATTTAATGGAAAGTATTTCATGTTATGTAATATGCAAACACTGTTACTGTTTATGTTTTCCAAATATGCAGCAGAAGCGTTCTGCTGTTCCATATTTTTTTCCACAATTCTATTTTTTCACATCTAATTGTACAGCAGTATTAGTGTTTGATATATCATTGCCTTTGATTAACTTAACATTCTTCATTTCCACGAGATGTACCTATTTGCCTTTTCTTCCCTCTAAGTTCTTCAACTATTTAGTTCTTCAGTTACACACTGTTGCCAGCTTTTGTGTGTTTTTTTCCTCCCACATTTGCTTCATGTTTTATTGTGCTGCTTTCTCTTCTTTTAGAAGATAGTAAGGAATGAGTTGGGGATGAGATAAGGAGTAAGTTTGAAGTGGTATAGCTGAGACATGTGGTCATAATCATGAGTGTGAAATTCCAAAGCAGGGCGTCTTTTGTTCCAAGGATGTTTTTACAGGTGTACTGCTTCTGGCCCAGAATTGACTGTCATCATAGCAGAGAAATTGTGCTGTGTTTTGTGTTTGTGACTAAAACAGTGTTGAAAACACACCAGTGTTTGGGCTGTTGCTCAGCAATGCTTGCACAGGATCAGGGCTGTCTTGCTTTCCCGTTCTGCCCACATTCCCATACCAGCAAGTAGGCATGAATTTGGGAGAGGACAGAGCTGGGACAGCTGACCCCATATAATCCATAACATCATGCCCACCAATAAAATAGGGTGGAGGAAAAGGGTGAGATAGAGGGTGTATTCAAAGCTGTTTATCAGAGACTGATGGTCTTCTGTGGGCTTTGGTGAGTGGTTGCCCTAGCATATATTTTTTTAGTCCTTACTTAATACATTTTATAATTCTCACTTTTCCTTTACTTATTAAGCCATCTTTCAGTTGACCTACTGGTTTTCTTTCTTTTTCTCCTATTCTCTCCCGTGTTTCACTGGGGAAGGAGGCAGGAGGAAGTGAGCTAGCAGCTGTGTGGGTGCTTACCTGCTGGACATGATCAACCCACAACAGCAGGATGGAAGAAAAATACATTAAGAGCACAATCTCTGAGTAGTGGAGGTTTGAGGTTTGAGGGAATTAAGTACCTTTAATGAGAAGCATGCCAGGGAAGAGGCATTTGTGCACCCACAAATGAAAGAAGGAGGATAGGATGAGAAAACTGTGAATGTTTAACCTTGAGAAGAGGAAGCTCAAGGAAGAGGATCTTATTGATGTGTCTAAAAGCCTGATAGGAGGAGAAGAGATGAAGACAGACTCCTTGTGATATCCACTGAGGGACAAGAGGCAATGGGCACAAACTGAAATATGAGAAGTTTCATATAATTTATTACAAAAAGAACATTCCAGTTACAGACTATTGTGCTGACTCCTCATATCTGAGTGTAAAATGGCACTCAGACAAAAATTGATACTGTAATATCAATTAGTAGTATCAATATATGGTTAGTTCAATACTTACAGCTCTGCTGGAAATTGGGTGTAAAATGGCAGCCTTTACACAAGTGCTATTTTGTAGTAGGAGTGTCAATAGATTAGTTCCATTCACAAGTATCAAAACTAACATTACAAGATGACTCATTGTCCTGATTCAGCCTGCTTTTTAAGTTCAATTTACTGGTTTTACTTCTGGCTTTTTAATTTGCTGACAGTTTTGTAGATAAGAGTTTGTTTATATTCTTCTGTTGCAGGCAGTCCCTGGCTTTCAGTGATCAGGCCTGATTAGTCTCGTCTGAGATTATTTGTTAATTGTTGATATTCAGGTGTGTATTTAATCAAGTAAATCTTGATTGCTTGGTTAAAAAGAAGAAAGAGGAGCAGTCCATCTTTTTTTTTATATATGAGTGAAACACTACACTTTTAAAAATTATATCAGCTTCCTCTTAAAACAGCAAATGAACAACATGAAATTTGGGGGAGATATATGGAGCGCTTATGCTTTTGGTTACTTTAGTAGAAAAGTAGATGATTTTCATTTTATTAACTTAGTGACTTCAAAAACTTGCTCACTGATTTACTATCTGAAAAAAACCCTTCATGGATGTTTTGTAGTAGCGTGGGTTCCAATCTGAGCTGAAGAGAATGTTTTTTTGGTGTGTAGGTGCATGAAGAGTATGATTTCTTTGTAGTGCATGCTGCCTCCCTCTCTGTGGATTCTCATTAGCTGAACATAAGGAGACAGAGTTCTGCAAGCGTGGCAGTACACACAGAACTGTTGCATGAACAGGCAGTGCTTTCACTGTATTTCTGTACTCTCACATTGCACATGATGATTTTTCTTTTTGAATTTTCTTTTTACTGTAAAGATAGCTTGGGGTGTGTTAGTGTGAAATACTGAATACTGCATCTTTCTACATAAAATTGAGGGTGTCAGACGATTCCACTGAGGAAGATAATGTGGTGATTATGTTGGACATCTTCAATAGCAGTTACATTTATTTACAAAAATACATAATACTGTGTTGCCAGAAGTACAGAAGGGGTGCACAAGTCATCTTCAGCTGCTTGTTCTGATTGTGCTGCTCTTTTGCAACGTGACTCTTCTAAAGAGCCTTCCTCATTCCTCAGTGGATCTCAGCCACATTCCTATATACCTTGGCCTGAAGCAGCCAGTTGTCTGATGCCAAATTTCAGATACCCACTCCAATGGAGCTACCTGACTTTTCCCAAAAATATATTGTGTCTAGCAACTTCAAGTTTGTTTTATCTGTCTTCAGCAATGACCAGAACTAGTACATACTGCATTAAAACCCAGTCATAATGCAATGCTAAGGGCATCCTGTAAACGTTTTCCTGGGATGTCAGCAATAGCAGCACACTGGCACTAGGGACCACATCCCACATTAAAAGGCTTTGGTTGACAATTCGGCTGAAGTGCAACGTCAACAACTCTGGCAGGCAGCACAGGGGCATTTTGCCCGACACAGTGACCGTACAGACTGGGTGTGCACCCTGGAGCCTCAACATAGCCCCTTTCCAAGTAAGTAAATTGGGTGTAGACCTCCTTCCCCTCCCAAATATGAGGGTTTTCATAGCTCGTCCTGAGTGATCCGGCTGTTATTGCCAGCCCTGTACTTTTGCTTTGGGATAATAAACAGCCAGTTTTGACCGCCTGTTTTCCGTGTTTGTAAATTTGCATAATGCTGGAGTCTGACCGATGGGAATTGAGTGCTGCTCGGGTTTCGTTCACCTGGGCGGCTGGACAAGCCCCCGTGGCTCCCCGGCCACCCTTTCCGGGGGTGAATAAAGACACCCGCGGCGCACCGCGTACGTTTCGGGTCCTTGCCGGCGGACTCCGGGGGAGGGGCGGGCACGGCCGGGCACGGGCGCCGGGGGCGCCGGGACCCTGCCGCAGCGGCGCCGCCCGCTGCCGCCGCGGCTGCGGCACTGCCGGTGCCGCTCTCCCGCGCCCGGGAGCGGAGCGGAGCCGAGAGGAGCAGCGCAGCCGCCGCCGCCGCCGCCGCCGCCGCAGCCGCTGCCTCCCGCGGCGGCCGGGGGGCGGGACGCCGCGGCAGCAGCGCCGCTGTCAGCGCCCGAGGGGCTGGGGGCCCTGCCGGCCGCGGCAGCGGAGCGGGGCCGCCCGCCGCCGGGAGCCGCACCGGGCGGGAGCCGAGCCGCGCCGCAGCAGCAACAGCAGCAGCAGGAGCAGGAGCAGCAGCAGCGGCAGCAGCAGCGGCAGCAGCGGCAGCACCGCGCCCGCGGCGCCGGATCCCCGCGGCGGTGAGTGCGGCGGGCGGCCCGGGCGGCGGCGCTGCGGGGGCCCGTGGCCCGGTGCCCGGCGGGGCGGCGGCGGCCGCAGCTACCGCGCCGGGGGAGGCGGCCGCGGGTCCCGGTGTGCGCCGGCGGCAGGGGCAATCCGGTCCATTTAACAGGTTGGGACGGGCGTGTGGTCCGCGGCGCTGTCGGCACCCGCGATCTCGGCGTTGAGGTGGGTAGGAGCAGGATTTTTGTTAGCAATTTGTCACTGCTGCTGTTGCTAATATTGGCTTCTCATGCTATAAAACGCTTCCTAAGAAGCCGCGTCTTCAGCTGGGTGTTTGATAACTCTCGGCTATCCGGCAGCTGTCAAAAATACCAGGACGTGTAGTTGTTTTTCTCCGGCCCCATTCGGGTTTTAAGATGGCTCATACACATAAGGAAATACCAAAACTTTTCTTAATGGTAACAGAACGAAAGGAGAACAAGAAATAGCTTTGGGCATCCTTATGGCTCGAAAGGCAGTTTAATCTCCACAGAGTGGTATTTTTTTAGGCAACGACCCCTACTTTAAATCAGTTTTTTTCATAAAGTTTTCGAAGGACCGACACTTCCTTGTGCCATCTTTTCAACTCTGTAATGTGGTATTATTTTCTTTTTCATATGTAGTTTATGCATAATGGAATATTATTCCTTTCTTTTATTTACTGAATGCATTGTCTGAATCTGTCGAGGGGTTCTTTTATCCTTTTCATTTATTAGGTACAGGATTACTTGCAATTTTACTAATATAAATTAGGTTATGGAATTAAATAATTTTGGGACTAACTAAAGGGAGACATTGAAATTTATGCCATTTCTAAGTTTGGAAGTCCTAAGTTAGAAGACCAGGAAGGGATGAGTAATTGATAGGGGGTTGGTCTTTTGTGGGCTGGTTCTTGTTTGTTTTAGGTTTTTTTCTGCAGGGCATATGACATTTGCAAAAATTTGCCACTGTATCCTTGAAAGATCATGCTGTAATAAACAAGCAGTATTACTAGACACATTTTTTTTCTTCCTACACACTGTGTCACTTGAATAATTTTGGTGTTCTACAGCACAAAGGCCTTGTATCTGTGCATACAAAGTGGTTGAAGAGGATGAAACAACTAATTGGTTGTGAATAAAAGAAAAAGAAATCAAATGGCAAACAACTAAAATGGTCCATGGTCAGTTGCATGTTTCTATAGCAGTACTTAATAAGTAGGCAGGTTTCAAATACAGTTTTTGCATTCATACAGAACAGCCTGTTTTCAGGGTGTCTTATTTTATGGTTTTGAAAATATAGGTGTACTCTCTGAAGTCAGTGAAAAGATTTATACAGGCTTGCCTGACTTGCAAGAATTAATTCTAGAAACTTTTCCAAGATGTTATTCTTTCATGTGAGCTCACGTTTCTGATCTTTCTGGGTCATATGCTTTTAAGCTTCCAGTAGAAGACCTCTGGACTTCTGGGCTGGTTCCATCCTTCTCCTACATGGAAAAAGATTTCATTTAGGCTTAGCATAATTTTTTTGTGAAATCTGTGTTTTATTTTTTGTGTGGCTGGAAAGGCAATCTGGGTTTTAGGTGTCTTGCCATGTTCTTATATTCCTTCTTTTCATGCCCAATTATGGAGGAGGTGCATGAAGTATAGTTATTTGAAACTGAAAATCTTGTGCTGCAATGTACATATGTTTGGTTGTTGTTTTTACATTGGAATAGGGAGAGATTTCAGTTTTTCCTGTGTCTGGATCTAACAATATCTTTTGATTGAAACTTTCATTTCTAGTCAAGTCTAAAATATTAAAAACTACTGATGAAAAGGTTGCAATGATTTGATTTTGTAATGTGTGAGTCTCTTCTAAATTCTGAGAATTTGGAGTACATATAACATTATGCATTTGTGTCTTTACAGGCAAAACCCAGTTCTGCAGTGTCTGAGGATGGGTAAAGACTTCCGCTACTACTTCCAGCACCCGTGGTCTCGCTTAGTTGTGGCTTACTTAGTGATCTTCTTTAACTTCTTAATATTTGCTGAGGACCCAGTATCCCACAGCCAGACAGAAGCCAATGTTATTGTTGTTGGTAATTGTTTCTCCTTTGTAACAAACAAATACCCTGAAGGAGGAGGCTGGAGATTTTTGAAGGTCTTTATGTGGCTCCTTGCCATTCTCACAGGACTGATAGCTGGGAAATTTCTCTTCCACCAGTGCTTGTTTGGTAAGTTAAAAGATGCATCTGCTGACTTCCTGGTAATGGCTTTCTGACTTTTCCGTTTAGCTTTCTACTCATGGCAATTTAGTAAACTTTGCTTTTAATCACTTCTACTGTTTAGAGCTGTATAGAACTCAGTACATCAAAGCTTACACTGTGATGGAAACTAATGCCATAGCATAACTCTCAGTGACTTCAATCAAAAAAGGATAAAAATAGTGAAAGCTGACATGTCTTAAATACTTGGGAGGCCAGTAACTTTCAATTTTTCTGTGTTACAAGTGTACTGCTTTGCACTATCTGACAAGTTTTTATGTCTTATTATGTAATTTCTCAACAATTTGAAGAAAAGGAATTCTTCCTTGGGGCAGCAGCTCTTCATGTCTTGTCAAAAGACACTTAAGTGAAAGCAGAGGCTCTTGTAAGTATTAGCAGATCTGTGCTGAAGAGCTCCCATGTGAAAATGAGAATTCTAGAGAGGTAGGACCTGTCTCTGTTTTAGTACAAGAGCAAATCAGTAAAATGGAAAAGTGGGAAATGGGGAAAAACATGACAGTAAATGTTTCCATACACAAGCTGTGACTTAACTGAGGAATGTACTGTATGAACTAACTGAAGGGGATGAAATGGCTCTGGAAAAAAAAAATCTGAGACTGAGAACTTAGGTGTAAATATATAGAGATAGAAAAATATCCATTGTTGTCTTAATTCACCTGTAGAGAATGTTGCATCTGAAGGCTCAAGGCTGTCTCTATGTTCTAGAGATAACTGGAAATCTTCAGTAGAAAAGATTTCTTTGTTTCTGCCAAATCTAGGGGTCTCCTTGAGCCAGATCTTACGGGCTCTTGGAGACCTATATCGCACCCGAGATAGCTCAGCCATCTCAGATGGCATAAAATCAGCAGGATGGCTTCTGTGGTAGTGTTGGAAACAGAAAAGTTTTAACAAAAGGCAAAATAACAAAGCTCTTTACAGGGAAAACCCAAGCCAGGGGCAACAGGCTCTTGCTCCTGCTAGAACACCTCACAAAAGTGATTAGTTCCTTTTGTTATCTTCTTTTTCTAGTAAATTGCGTAGGCGGGACTTTTTTGCTTCTGTCCAATTAGCTTTCCTTAAGTTTGAGGTGAAGTCCCCAAGGTCCTATGAGGTGTCTTTTTACCTTACTGAGGAGAGAAACTTTTAGGCTTATTCCCTTTTTAAGGAGACAAAGGATAATTTGGTCGCTCCATCAACAGGGGGCACATTCCTCCATCTGCCAGTTGCACTATTTTTTGAAACGTGATTCTGGGTGTGTTGCTGCTGGTCTGGATGGACAACCCCCATATTCTGATGCTGGTAGCACTGCAGGATGGATGGTTACTGGAACACCTCAAAGCACATGAGCAATAGGCCGTTTCCTTAGTCTGTCTCATTCTATTAAGATCAAGAGAGAGCCACTATTGTTTCAATAAATCAAATGTAAAGTGTTGTGTTGAGGAGTGAACAAGCAAAGCCACATGAAAGGACTTTTAATACAGACTTCTCTTGAAGTAGTTATTCTGAAAAATAATTAAGCATCATGAAGACTATTCAGCTGTTTTACCATAGTGTAGTGGTAAATGTAAAATGTTCCCATAAAGAGAGGATTTTACATGGAGCAAGGATTACCAAAGAATGCTTTCAATTCTGGCTTCCCCAGTTCAGAAATTTTGTTAAACTGAAGATGTTTAAGGAAAAGTGATTAAACTGATGATAAATTTAGAAAATTAGCCCAATAGTGAGAGGATTGAGAGGATAAAAGAAAGATTAGAGAGTGACTTGCTCAAATTTGAAGGGCAGAACTTTTAGTTCAGCATATGTAATGCAAGGTCCAGTGCTTGGAAGTGGCAAATAGCCAGCATTTTTTTTTATCTGAAAGGCTAGACAACCAGTGGAACAAGTTTTTATAGGCTATGACCTCATCAAGACACGAATTTTTACTTTTAAGAACACATTTTTCTGACAACAGAGTCATTATCTTCTATCTAGGTAGGTTATTATGATAATTCCTTCTGAATTTGTAAGTGAATATCATATGTAGCTAAACATAAATTTTAAAGTGGCTTGATTCAGTCTTGCTGCCAAACAGGGAAAGTCTGTCAGTGTCTTCTGCTTTGTGCAGTTGCTCAGTGAAAGAGGATATTACCCATATTAGCAGCACCCATCTTTTATTTCGGTAAGGTTCACATGTCTGACCATTCTGATGTTTGTGGCAGCACTAAGATCGGTCCGCATTGAGAGGAAACTAATGGGGAAGAAATTCCTGACCCTGAAGGCAGTGCTGGTTTATGGATATTTGTGGTTGTGGTCGGGGCAAGCGACAGGGGTGTAGGACAATCTGATTTGAGGCTGCACATTGAGGTTCATGGCAATTTGAGCCAATGTGGATCTGTCACAACCCCACCCTCCTAACACCAGCCACATCAGTCTGAGCCAGTGCTGTTGTTGATGTGACAGTGCAGCAAGCCAGCTCAGGCAGCCAAACTCATGGAAAATCATTGCTTCTGCTGTCATCTGCAGCAGCTCCTTGAAGTGCTGTGATCACTTGAGTGCCAGTGCTGATGAGATGGCCAAGGACTGTGCAGCCAGGATAGCTGGGGGCTGTGGCAGCCATACCTTGTGCTGGCTCCAGTGCTGTGGGGCTGCACCCACACAGTGTGGCAGTGGAAATGCTGCTGGTGATGCACTGAGAGCAGATAGCAGGCAGTGGGACTGAGGAGTTGACTGTATTGCTGACTGATGTGGCTGTGTGGCTGTGTGGATAGACATTGCTGGGATGAGAATGTGAGTTTACAGCTTCAAGTATCTCTGTGTCTCCAAGAGATTTGTACACCCATGCTGAAATATTTTCTGCCTGTTATTTGCTACTACTTTAATGACTTCATTGCCTAGAAATCATTCCTTTTATTGAGATCCTCATTGAATATGTCCTCTGGATCTTCTGGCATCAAGCAGTTAATGAATTCACCCCATTATTGTTTTTAATTTCTCTAGTCTATTTCTTTAAGTAGCTCCTACTTTTTTAATTTTTCTTTATTTAACTTTTTTTTTTTTTAATGTATAATTGCTTAGGACCACTGTGGTTTAAAATCCTTGTTTGTTTATTTATTTTTGGTTTTTTTCTCTGCTAAACTCTGTTTGCAGAGGAAATTGTGACTGGTTGTTTCTTGTGGCCTGTATATAACTTCCTGCAGTCAGGAAACCAAATAGCACCAGTCAATCTTCCCCTGTCAGGTCTTGGCTCAGCATGGAGGCTGCAAATTGAAAATGAAAAGGATTAGTCTGCCTGTCTCATTTTAAATGAAGAGGAAAGGATTTTCTTTCTCTATGCCCTTTCTGCTTTTTTACTCTTTGTCTTCTGTATTTCTTGCTGCTGAGTTTGCATAGGAACTAGAAAGATAGTATAGCTAGAACTGTGTCATAATACAGTTTACCATCTGTAACAATCATTGCCTGATAGCCATGACTGTCATGGACTAAAAAAATAAAAGAAATACCACCCTATGTGTCTAAAAGTGGAAGAAGACAGGTGCTGGAAACCTGATTTAGGCTTCATCACTTGGAGTTTACAGAGAGATAAGGGAGTAAGTAAACTATATTGATAAAAAGTAGAGATTTCAGCTGGAGGACATAGTGGAATGTTTTCTGTTGATAATATTTGTTGCAACCTTTGAGTGGTATCATCTTCAGGGAATCCTTCAAGACACTCCTCATGACTTAATACAAGACTAGAAAACAATTACTTTTCTTGTTCTTCAGTCAAAAAATAGCTTATTTCATTTGATAAACGTTTCCCATGATAAATATTTCAATGGAAATAGCCCTTATCTAAGACATTCTTTATATATTCATGACATGTGGTCAGAACAAGTAGAATTTTAACATTGTCTTTTGGCTGTTATCCACTGTGTTATTTTGATCCATCACTAAGCATATCTTCTGTTTGGTTAGGTATTGTGTTCTGCTGTGCTTTTAATTTTGCAATGGAAAGTGAAAGGTCATAGAAGAATATTGGGAGTTTGGGGAAATAAAAAATAAAGATACATACCCCTGGTTTGTTTTTTCTTTCTGTATGAAAGAATTACTTGAGATAAAGAGGTAATTTCTTGATTAATTTTCTGCTTTATTTAAACCAGATTTATTTAAATCTGCTTGATTAATTTTCTGCTTTATTACAAACTGACCCATTTGATGACACTATGCATTCAAAAAAATCCATTCTAATCTTGACTTAAAAGAAATTCCTAAATAAGCGTTTGCCTATTTTTCATATTGCTCTGTGACATAGTATGGAAGATAGCACAGTGTTTAAGGTATAGAAAGTGTATGTTTTAATTGGCACCTGCTCAGCATCTTCACAGTTGCTCTTCTGCGCTACTTCAGACCTAAATTCTGAGTTCAGTGGGGGAGGGGGGTTTGCCCAAAATTCAGGCTGTGTATTTTGCATCACTATAGATAAACATGATCCTTATAAATCATTATCACTGAGCCCAGTACAATAGGTATTCTAATCCATGCCCCTCTACTGTAAAAACTCCATGTTAGGGACAATATTGAAGCTATCTCTGGATAAGAGGGTAAGCTCAGGGACCAGAAAGGTATTAAAACCTCAAAAAAGCCTAGAGATTATACATATAAAAATAACTCTTTAATTTGAATAGACTTTTAGCAGTATGCATAAATGGGCAGTGTACTTGGAAAAATACCTTATTTTTTTCAGTCCAGGATTTTTGCTTTGACTGGTCCTTACATGTACTAATCCTTAGCTTCTGCTGCATATTAGATACATTAGTTTTTAAAACCTTACTACAAAATGTACATATTTCTACTTGTCCATTTTTCTGATTTTAAAGATGTATTAAAATCTGGTTAAAAGCCTGATTGCACAGACTATGTTTGTATTGTATTTGTATTTGAATCAATTGCCAATGAGTGTTCTTAGATTTATATTTGTAAGTTCCTTTCTAAGTGCCGTGGATGGAAAAATGAAATACTTAATGTGTTATAAAAAATTACAGCAAACAAGATATATATAGCTAAATGTGTATTTCTTAAAATGGAGGAATCATAATACAGCGAGTAAATTAGCGCCGTTGAATTAATGTTGAATTTAATGGGTTTCTCTCTTACAAATGTTCACAGTATGCAGTTTGTTTAAAATTAAATGATAATGTGAGCTTCATAGACACTGGGATAAATGAATAAAGCACTCATTGCAGGAATTGCACTGAACTGTGGGTGCATATAAATGTTGCAGATTTTTTAATGGACAGTAGTGCCATGCTGGGAGCAATTTCATGATAGATGGTTTCAAACGAAACACTCACCAAGGCTATGTGATCTGAAAACATTACTCTTTTTGTCAAACATCTCTGAAATGCTCTAAAAGATCGTGCAAATGTTTTAAAAGCAGACTCTTCAGTGTCACCTTTTATGCTGAAATTTAAGGGGTTTATTAACTGAATGAAGATTGCAAGAGGAAATTAGGCAGACTGGAATTTGGTCAGGATGATGGTGCACTACATGGGAAAAGTGGATGTTAGGTAAAAGGATAAATTCATACAATATTACATATATGGTCAGTTAGAATCCTGATATTTTAGGGATCATGTTAGTGTAAAATCTAGGCAGAGGTATTGCTGCTGGTGTTGGCATATCACTTTCATAGTGGTGCTTGTGAAATAGCTAGTGAGCCATGTGATCTGTTTGGCCAAAGAACCTTCCCATAGATTTGTTAAGATTTTTGCATGCTTGTTCTCCAGCCAGATTGCTTCCCATTCTTGTTTGATGGTAGTGATAGGAGCAGTTATACCACCATCTGTAGAAACAAGTGATGTGCATATAGCAATACTTGCATAAAATTCTAAGCTGATTGATAGAGCATATTCTTTTCTGTTGTCAGCTCTGTGTCTTACATTACACTAAGGGCTGTCACTTAAAACTCAGCAACTTTGTTCCTGCTCTTTCTTTTCCATTGATGACTTCAGCCTGATAGAAAACAACTAATGTGATAGCTGGTAAAAAAGACTGTCTTCAAGAGCCTGTTCAGTATTTTAATAACAATGACCAAGTTAATACTGTTGAAGGTATTCAAGGTCTGCTGTGATTGCTTCAGGGTCAGTTCACCTCTTTTGTACCAGTAAAATGTTGAAGCAATACAATAAAATTATTTTGGTCCTACAAAATGTGTGCCAAGGGGCCAGTCTAACACTTTGCTAATAATAACGCACAAATGACTGTGAGCAAGCATTTCTGAGAGCCAGAATCCTCAAATTAAAGAAAAAAAAAAAAAAAAAAAAGGCAGCAACATAAAAAGAAGAAGCTCTCAGCCAGCCACTGAATGAGTTGCAGGCTCATCAGATTCCAGCTCTGGCAAGCTGACAGTACTTCAGATATCAGTTTATTTTAAACTTTACATCATTCATGAGGGAGACCACAAGTGACCTTTCAAATATAAATGAAAAGCATGCAAGTGACCTCCTAATTTCTTCTCTTACTCTTATTTTTAGAAGAGCCATAACATTTCGCTGCTTCCTCTTTTCACTCTCAATGAGAAGACTGCTGTTGTCTGCACTTAGCCTTCATTGTGGAATCAGTCTTTGGGTAGTAAATTATAGAGTTTAATTGGAGAAATACAGGCAATAGCTACAAAAAGATTATTCTCTCTTGGTAGCAGATTTGGTTCTACTGGAGGTGCATACCCCACTCCCCAAGCAGTAGCATAAGAGTGCAGGAAGAGCTACGTGTGTCAGATTTTCCATAACGGGAAAGCTCTAGATAATATTTAGCATCCAGTGACTAAAACTAAAAATAAGTTCATTGCTATTTCATATTGATGTGTCAAATCTGTGTTTTGATCTTTTTGACATGAGTTCCAGATTTTTCTTTCTGTTTGAAGCCAGGAGTGATTTTGGAATGATGCCTGCCACTTATGGGAATGATGTGTCTCCATTCCCCAATTTCCAGAAATAGAAGTGGGCTTATTCTTAGTAGATGCATCCTGATGGGCATAGTGCAGGTGCAGCCTAGTGCAGGGGCAAATTTCATCTATCATTATCCCATACAAGGAGGAGATGGAGAGGATATTAGTGTGGAACATCACCTTGCCATATGCCTGCTGAAGAATCCCTAGGAGAACATGATTTCCTTGGGCCCCTTAGGCTGTAAGTGGCATGAAGGTCCTTCACACACAAACTAACATTTCTCTCTGTGTGATTCTGCTGGGACCCCCTTTATCCAGCCTGTGCACTCCCCTGCCTGTGCACCTGCCTATAACATTTGTTTTTTAAAAATATAAATATATATAAAAATATAAACATATATATATAAATATAACTATATATATATTTAATTCCAGAATAAAAAAAAAAACCCTCAACCTCTTCTGGTCCTTAAAAAATTTTGAATGCATTATCAGGATATAAGAACTATATAGCAAATAGTAGGTGTGGTGTATGCATTTCTCATAGATATTTTACAAATGGCAAAAGTAAAAAGAATTTGTAAATGTCTTCACTAACCAGACTGACTTTCAAGGAGGAAGGATCAGTAATTGTTCCCTATGACACAGGTAGTGCAGAAATGCAGAGCTTCTAAATGTGATTGCTGAGACATGAGGCACATGCCCTAATTTCAGATCCTGGAAAACAGGATTTTCTGCATTCTTCTTTTTTCATCAGGAGGGGCAATGCCCCTTTCCCCATTGAGTAACTCATGCCAGGGGTTGGCAGGAGCAGCAGAAACTCTCCTGCTTTGAGGAGTCACACTGTCCCTGGTGCCTGTATGTGGGAAAGGAGTCTCCCAGGAGCAGGCTGGACATCTGAGTAGAGGTAGCAGCAGAGCCTTGAATTCTGCTTTCATCTGCACCACTGGGGTATGACCTTTCAAAGTGGCCAGCTGTGTAGAGCTTTTTAGGCTCACTTATGTACATGCTAAATAATATTTTCTCTTTCTGTGACACTGATGTAATGTCTGTCTACTGTGAAGCACACTTTCATTTAATAGTGAAGCAAAAAAGAAATTAAATCTGTGCATGATTGAGGTAAAGTCAAACATGCTAAACAAATAATGAAAAAAATAATTAGGGCAGTGAGGGAGCAAAGAGATGAGGCAAGATGAACAAAAACATTCCTAGAGAGTCACAGCAGCAACAATATTTAATTTTAACTTACTTGAGTAAAAGGCCTAAAGATTGAGAGACTGCAGTTTTAAATAACAAAACCTCACAAATATCCTACCTCTTTTGCTAATAGATGTAAGTGACAAAAAATATGGATCTCTATTCACACCTGACAGTGCAATGTGCTAAAGGTACAGAAAAGGGAGAAGGAACTGAAAACTAATATTTTATAAGGAATGTCTGTGGAGTTCCTGATCTGGGGAATTCAGGGCTTAGCACAACATTCAATTTTGTATCACTTCCATGCAGCAAATAAAAAGGTATTTACAAACAGTTTTCTCCATGTCTACCACTTTGCTTCATGTTATCCTTGATAGGTTCCAGCTGAGATGACTTTGAAGTGGTTTGGGGCTTATATCCCATGAGCTTTATCTCTGTGGCAGCCAAAGGTGGAGCAATTTTATCTAAATTAGAGGTCACTTTTGTGTGACTTGTCTAAATTCAGAGAGTAAAGCAGGAATGCTGCTCTCTTGGGGATGCCTGCAGATTTCCATCTCTTAGGCAGCAGGTAAAAAGCAAAGCTCTCTTGAGGCTGTGTTTGTGCTTGCCTTGCAGGGATCAGGGGCTCTGCGGAGCTCAGGGCCACGCTGCTGTGCCAAGAGCTGGCCCAGGCAGCCTGTGCCTACCCAGAGCTTATCAGACTAAACTCTGGATATCAAGGATGGCAAATTGCTAACTAATCCTTGATGGGCATCAAGGATGCCAAATTACTAACTACTTCAACAAACCTATTTTATAATGGCGCCACCAAAGTGATACAAAATGGTACAAAATGAGCTTTTGTGTGTTAAAATTTTTTATGTCAGTTTTGGGCTGAAGTTTCTGAAAAATTTCTTCAGAAAAAAAAAAGTCAGGTTCTCTACTTTGTTAACTGAGGAATATGTTTATAACGTTTATAGAGTCAAAAATTTAATAGCTATGTCTTCTTTTAATCACCTGAGAATCTGAGGTTTTGCACTTGACATTTTTCCCTTAATTCAAAATTCAGAGAAATGTCATGAAAATCTAAGTATGAATCTGTTTCATATAGTTAGCTTGCACCAATGCAGAAGTATCCTGCAATGACATGATATTAAGCACTGCTTATTAATCTTAATTTGCTTTTATAGAAATAGCACATAATTCATTTGTATTATGTACACTGTATAATTGTGTCCAAAAAGGATTATCTACTACATACTGATTGAAAGAGACCACAGACTGGACTGAACTGTCATAGCCACTATATTTAGTAGTAACTTAGGAAAAAAATGGATTTTCAATCATTTGATACTATGTTATTTGCAAGAGTAACCAGGACAAATAATATTTTGCAAAAACTATGCTTACTAGGAATACTCTGGCTGGAGAAACTGTGTTATAATAACCAGTGAAACTGAACAAAGTAATATTTCTATGGCAAATTTCCTTTGGAACTGGTGTTTAATGAAGACAAATTTTCATTACTAAGAAAGCAAAAGGGTGGGTAGGTTGCAAGTAAAATATACAAAAATACTCTTTCAAGGTAACTGTATAAAAAGCTAGCAAACTATTAGGTTGGCAAGGAGAAGGGGAGGAGTAGAAAATATTGTAATTGAAAAATATTTTAATTTTTTCCCATATGAGCTTGGTTTTTCTCCTTTGTTTTTAAATGAATAATGAATTTAATCATAAAAATAGTGTACAGAAATATACATTGCTATTCTTTATTTAGCACATTTAGCTCTCCTTATTTGGAGAACTGTTTAACTAGCTGCCATGTTCACTTGAGACCACTAGAAGGTGCTCCTCTGTTGAAAGATGATTATTTCTCTCTGAATTGCTGTTAAAAGCTAATTTTCCTCTGATAACTGTGGTTCTGGCCAATTGTTTACACAGACTGTAATTTCAGCCGCTACCCCTGCTATAAACCAGCTGGACTTCATCTGCTGTAACCATTATCACAGCATGAAAATAACAGATCTGTTATCACTCATTCTCTGATAAATCAAAATCCCATCTGAGCAGGACTCTAGTTATTTCTGCTGGAAGGTGAGGCATGGAAATTGTGGTGGAACTAACAAACCACACATTATGCACATTATGTCAAGTTAGGAATCACAGAATCATTTTGGTTGGAAAAGACTTTTATGATAATTGAGTCCAATCATACACCTAACACCACCAAAACCCATTCCTGGAGTAAATTAAGGTGGAATGCATCCCTAATGAGAGTTTGTACACTTGTCTGAAGTCTGAAGGAGAGTCCAACATAAAAAAAAAAAAACAAACAAAAACCCAAACCAAAACAAAAAACCCCAAACAGAACTGCGACAAACATTCAAACAGTCACTTGTTAGAAGTACAACTGCTAAATGTAAGACTGGTCCAAGTCTGGCAGAATAATAATCAGCCTTCCTGTGTGAGATCTGTGCAGATTGCTGCACATACTAATTCTGACATAGGACTGGATTAACTGATTGTATCCTTTCCTGGTGCTCAGACAGGTGTTGATCTGGGTGCATATACAGGCGCATCCTGTGCATAGCTTACAGAAAAGAAGTTTTCACGGAGTCTGGAAAGGCTCAGCTCTATGTGCATACCCCTGTACTCCACTGTGAGCTAGAGAACATTTTTTGTCACAGGAATGTGCTTCCTCTTGGTCCCAAAAAAAACAATTCTCCACTTTTTGCACTGGGAACACAGACACGCTCAGTAATGGGGTGCCTGTTTGTCTAATGTGAGATCTAGTCACAGTCTCCATAAGAGACAGCAGAGTTGCAAATATTTATTGAAGACAAAAAATAAACCTCATGCTTAATCTGCTTTGTTTTTTGACTCAAAATTCTTTATAAATGTTTATTTTAAAAGCCTGTGTATTAGATACATTGTAAGCAGTTCTATTTACTATTTAAAATAAGCTTATGAATTGGCTTCAGGAGAAAAGAACAAACTGTGTAGAAAAACCCTGATTATTTTGACAAGTTGTTGCAGAGCATCAGTAAACTGGTATTGAAGAACAGAAGTTTCAGCACTTCCCTTCAGAGTTCAGCATCAACATTACACAGGCTATAAATACTGCTATGTTTCTTTTATCTGTTACGAGGTTTGGATTCCAAAGAATTCAAAGAAGGAAAATGTAGTTTCTGGAAGAATGACATATATGATGCCTAAACATTTTGGCTCTAAAATTTAAAAAATAAGGAGGATCATGAAATTGCTTACATAGGTCTGGCAGTTAAAAAAATGCTAAAAATTCTAAAAGAATAAAGAGTGCAAAAATATAATTAAATACTTACATGTCCTCTAACTTTTTTTTTAATTATGCAGTGAGGCCATTTAAAAAGAGAATTATTTTTTCCTGTTAGTTTTGTAACCTGGGATTGGGTCACATAGAATTAAAAAATCTCAGGAACAAATGCGTTAGCATTTTCTGTTGCTAATGCAGGGTTTTCAGTTACTTCCCCATTTAAAAATGTTCTAAAACATTACAGGAAATCAATATCTATTTTTACAGTTTTCGTTTTATCTGCATCAGCACAATTGTCTAAACCTGAAGTAATAAAATCAGTAATAGTAAAGGCCAAAATTAAAATTATAGGCTAAATCTCTATAATGGAAATTGAGAGGTGCAGAAAAATTCAGAATTAAACCTGCCTGCACATTAATTCTGGCACAGTCTTTGGCCTTCCCAGGTTATCTGCATTTTACAACTCTTTCAAATCAGCAGCCTGAAGTATTGCTTCTAGGTAGTAACAATGACATGAATGTAAAGCAGAGATGTGGTGCCTCCAGGACCCCCCTGCAAGGTTTGCTATGGCAGATGGCACTGACCATCACCACCCGGCTCTTTCCTGCCTTTGGCAAATCCATTAAGAAAAGAAAGTGTCAGCTCTTTCCTTGCAGCAGCAAAAGTCCATCCTCCTCTTCTTGTTTTGGTATTAGAAGATGAATGTGCATTCTTATGAAAAATTCTATTCTTTCCTTCTTTGAGAAATAGCAAGAAATCTTTCAAGGCTATGTGGCATTTCTAAAATGGCATTTCTTTCTCTAAGGAAGGCAGAGTGCTATGCATTTCACCTGTGTGCACTCACACAGATTAGTTGAGATTAGGCCCTTGAGACCACCAAAAACAGGTAAGACAGGCTGCACAGGAAGCCCAGTGGAAAGACATCTGGCGACAGACATCAGTCTTCTGACCAGCATTGGCTGAACTGGTGGGAAACCCGAGATCCTGAGCTCCCTTCGTCTTAGCACACAATGTTCTGTGTGAGGACATCAGTTTTCCAGCTGGGTCAGAAGCTGAGACCTTGACTGTTACCTTTTGTGACATTAGGCTGCATTTTACCTTAGACTGCAGAAGCTGAGAGCTGCAGTGCTCCTGATTAGGGTTCACCTTTCCCAACTGGAGGAAGCCCCATCTGCGCTGAGTCATGTGAGCTGGAAGGGACCAAGCTGGAAAGTGCCCAGCTGAAGTCCTGAAAAGAGAACTTGGGAGGGCTGTAGGTTTGATAGATTCTTGCAGGAGGCCAGCACACCCCATCATCTCTTGATTGCAGACTCCAGGGAGACTTGGCCCCTCAGAGTCTTGGATGTCTCTCTAAAGCAAGAGCAGAAAAGTTGCGTTTCTTTACGAGGCAGAGGATGGACTTAGCTGTATCACCTGCCTCTGCTGTGGTTTCTCCAGTCTAGTCATATTTTTTCTTGTGTCTAAAGAGATTTGACTTCCACAGATTAAAGCAATGTACAGCAGTGAAGTATTTTAATAGCATTGTGGTATTGTTACAGTTTTTTTTGCCAAGTGAGGTGATTCTGAGGCACGACAAAGAAAAACTTTGATACCGGAATACACTCATTTATGTATATCGAAGAGAAAACCAAACTTTAAGGAACATCTGAACATTTTTATTTCAACAAGTAAAGTACTAGAAAGAGAAATAGAGAATATAAAGATGTTTTCCTTAGCAACTTTGGGAAATTTGTAGCAAAATTTCTCTCTTCAATGTAGAGATTTTTGATTTAATAATTTTTGCTTACAAAACCATGCTGAATGTACAATAGTAAATGAGAAAGTTGTTTCTCTGACAATAGCTGAGCATGTACATAAAAGGTCAAATCTTTCAGGCCATGGTCTCTCTTGTGTTCGTTGAATGTATTATGATGTTAGAATGTCTAGATAGGGTACACAAAAGCTACCTAGACCTTGCAGTCTGTTTTGTAGGCTAATACATTATTACAATATACTATAATGTGTTCAAACTCATAATAGTTAGGTATTTAACTGGATACCATGTCCTCAGATTTAATCCAAAGATCAGTGAGAAACCAATATTGCAACATATTTTTCATAGTAGAAGATGTTTACTTTGGCTCTTGGCTGCTTAGTTTATTGTTCACTTATTGTAGCAAAATGGAATAAACATATAATTTTATTTGTTTATGTCATTCTATCCAGGTAATATTATAATAAAACATTTTAGGAGCATGTATTTCAAAGTGAAATTACAAGCAAGTAAACATGAACAGATGTCTTGTGCCTTTTAACTCTTACTTTGCAGAAAACCTTTGGTTTCAATCAGGGCAACATGAGCATTAGATCAGCCTAGTTGAACAAAAATGCTTTTAAAAAGTGTTTAATTGATTATATAACCATTTATAATCAGGAAAACAAATGTCTAGAACCCTTATCAGCTACTAGAGTATATTCACTGCTGAGTATCATGAGAAACAGGAATATCTTGGGGTGAGAGATGGAAGGATTTTTTTTAAGATTATGCAGTGCTTTTAGACTCAGCGTGTTGTATGAGATGTCCAGGCTGGGAGAACAGCCAGCAGAGGCACCGTGGCACAGATGTGTTTTGTAGCAATGCCCTTACTTGCTTTTTTTCCTTCTGTTCTTCATTATTCACTGTTGGTTGAGACTAATTTTTCTAGAAGCGTGAGGTTGTTACTCTCTTTTTTCTCCCCTTTTTCTGTTATGTGTGTGAGCATCTTGGGACCTCTGTTATAGATGGCTTTATTGATAGATCATTAATGAGCTTTATGGAACTTGTGGACACAGACAATGGAGGCAAGCAGAAATGGAGGCATGTTTCCAATAGACAATTATATTAAAAAAAAAGAATATTTTTCTTTTAAAGTAAGAAAAATTGAAATATTGAGAATTATCAAAGGAAAGAAGCAGTACTTAGAATGAAGTAAGTACACATAGGCATGCAATTTTCCTGTGATATTTTGTGAGTATAATAGTATATCCCAACACTTGTAAAGTGTTTCAGATTATCAGAACTGGATTCTTTTCTTATCACAGTTACAGATAATTAAAAAAAATTCTAGATTTTATTTTCATATATTTAGTCAATACAATTGAAACAGAACGAGAGACATTGAATACCCATATAGAATAGAATAATTTTATAATACATACAAGGAGAAAATTATATTTAAAACAGTGGAAATTAAAGAATTAAGATTGTACAAAGTATATTAAAATCTATTTTGTCATCAGTAACTTTGAAAGTAAAGTTAATGTGCTCACTGATACATGCATGGGCTTTCATAATTAACAAGGTAATGTGTGGAACTTGGCACAAAAACAAGTCAGCAGGTGGCTGATTACTGGAACATGATTATTTTGCCTGTAGAGTGTGATGTGAAAGAACATATATTTAATGACTCTTGAAGGTGGACGTTCTGTTGACTGTTGTGCTGGTTGAATGACTAAAATGTATTGTAGTCTAATTATCTTGGACTGTCCTGAAACTGTGATGCTAAGACCCCAAAGGAACAGGAGAAGAAGAAGCATTCTGTGTAGTGGCATCTCTTACCCTTCTTGCATTTCAGGGCTTTTCCAGTGGAGACTTCTCTGTGCTGAGGAGTTCAGAGTTCATGGCAGAACAAGTGGCTGCCCTGAAGCAGAGCACTAATAACAAACAACTGCGGTTGCCTGGGTTTGGAGGGAACCCCTGCTGCCTGGGAGAAGGCTTAGCACAGCTCTCTAATCCATGCTTGATTGTTTCATGAGCAGATTCACTGTGGCTCTGACTATCCTCAGGGACTTTATCTTACTATTTATTTTTTGTTTGTTTGTTTTTGGAAATGTGCTGTACTTTCCTGGGTTAATGAGGTTCCACTGCCAGTGGAACTCTGGAGAAAGCAGCATTAAAATGAAGTACTTGTAGAAAGCTTTCTGCAAATGCTCAAGCAGTTCAGCTGTAAGCATTCTGACAGTTATTAATTGCACAATCACAATCACAGCAGCACTTACACTCTGATGAAGAAATAATTCACAGAAACTGTAAGGAGGCTCCTCAACACTGGCTGCCCTTAATCTTGCTGTATTTTTCTCTCTCAGAATTAAAGGAGCTACTTAGAACTTTTAATCATTTTTAATTCCATATTGCATGTACATACAGATAGAAGTATTATTTCACAATAAATTAGGGTATGACAACAATATTTAAAATGCCAATTCTGTAAAGCTAGGAGCTGCTAGTATTTCTTGTCAAGTTTTACTCTGCATTTCTGTGTATTCTTGCTTATTCAAGAGATATCTGTACAATGTGGGAGACCAAACATGAAATAGGTCTGATGACACAAAGCCACATGAGCAGCTGGAAATACAAGTCTTTGTACCCTGGAGTTTAAGTCATAGTTCTCAGGGACAGAGAGATGTCCCTTACCCTTCCTGTCAGACAACAGCATTTGGGATGACATTTTATACTTTTAATTCTTTCATAGAATGTCTTATTTGCTATTGTAAAAATGATTGGGTCAAGGCAGCTGTTGATGCTGCAGATGATCTCTGTGACTTTGTAAATGGCACTTAATGTGCCCATGTTCCCACAGGGTGGTTGACAACTAATTCTGTAAATTAGTATCACCATCATCATGACATGGTAAGGTATGAAAGAAACAGCAAACACAACCATAGCAGCTGAAATCAGTAAGAGAGGCCTAACAAATCTGTTCCTTCTTTGCTGGCGTTTACTGAATTGCAGTAATGCTTTGAGAGTCAACATGTAGCATGTAAAGATGACTGTGGCTGGAATTAGGAATCTCAGTATAATTGTGGAGCATGTGAATGGCACGACAAATTGTATAGGTTCTTCAGTGCTATCCAAGTGATCCGTGAGGCTGTGCTGTCTTCTAGCTGCAACTGTGTAGTAAATCTCAGGCCCCGACGCAATCGCTATGAAGATCCAAACCCCGATGGTGCAAAACACAGCCTTTTCTTTGTCCCACCATGTCAGTGAGCTGATGGGATGAACAGCACCTATATATCTGTCAAAACTGATGAGTGTCAGGAAATACACACTTCCATAGATATTAATACTAAAAAGTACTCCTATGATGTGATAAAACTCTTGACTGAAATAGATAGCAAACTTCTGGATATTATAATATACTGAAAAAGGTGCCACAAGAGTCCAAGTAAAGTCACACAGTGCCAAATTAAAGAGAAATATGGTATTGGTAGTCCATGTCTTCATGCAGTAAGCATAGTGTCGTAGTGCAAGTACATTGCCTAGAAATCCTGCTAGTAAAGTGAAAAGGCAAACCAGAATCAGCAAATAACAGTACCACTCCAGCTTAGGATTTCTGTTGCAAATTAAAATAATGCATGTACCATTCATCATCTGTCCATGGGGTACACCTGAAGGGAAAAGAGAGACCAACAACCTTTAAAATAAAACCAAAGTTGGATACATTGCATTTAAAATTCAAAAATTTTTAATTAAATTCAGTGTGTTTGAACTGGCAAAAGAATTCAGAACATAGTATAATGTACAAACTCTCTCCTCTATCTGAAAGAAATGTGAACTCCAAGTAGGTAACACAGCTTACTCTACAACACCCACACAAACAGATCTTCATGAACTTATATGGGAAGCTTTATGTACTTACCTCTTTTCTATTTACTGTTGTGTACGATGGATGTGAGAAAAAAAGTGTGCACTCTCAAGTGAGAGCAGTGTCCCTTGGCCACTAATCTATCTTTGGAAAAAGCAGAGGAGGTGACAGAAGGACAGTAATTGCCCATGCTCATTCCATCATTGCTTTGATTGCCTTGAGCATCCATATGGGGCCTAGGGGCAAGCTTTATGTGGGCAGCTGTGCACTGAGCTGTGACTGAGATCACAAAACAGCATCAAAACAAATGAGGATAGAATTCTGCTTTTAGTGAAGGCCACAGAAACTTTTCAATCTAAAGGGCTACACAAAGTGCTTTTTTTGACCTTTTTCTTTGATTTTCTTCTGTAAATTTTTGTCCCAGAATTAAAAGATTGTGCTTTGGTAGTGTTAGAGAATATTCTTTTCATCTAAATTTATGGCCTACTTTGTATCAATTCCCATTATGGAATATGTGGAATATAGATCTGCAGTCTATTTTTCAAAGCAAGTTTTTACTGCTTATTAAGTCTTATGCTTAATTCTAATGATTTTTTTCTCCTAATAAAACCAAAGGCTGGAATATTCTGTCAGAATGAGCTGTCACCAATTGCAGTTTGTTATGTTTCTAGCAAATTTCCAAATGATGCCAGGCTGTGAGGTCTGTCCAAGTAGAAGCTTTTTATGAGGATCATCCAAACAGCAATTTACAGATCAGAGTCCATTCCAGTGCTTGCTAGGATGACAGAATAAAATTTTCATCAGTACAGGCCATACTTTGAGTGGAAGAAAGGACCTTTTCAGAATGTTATTGACTTATTGAAAATTTTGAAACATCTTCAACCACTGAGTTAGCAATAGTGGATTTTTTCCTAAGGTAATGCTCTGCTTTCATGTCAAGCTTAGTACATACTTTTCCAAAGGTGTGTTCACATACATGGGTCAAACTATAACAAACAGAAGCTGCAGTGAAGACCTGCTAAATAAAGACTGCATTATTGTGCTTTGCAAATTTATGGTCCACTCAGTTACCTGACAAAAAGCTGGTTTTGACTGTACTCAACAAAATTAGGGAGGAAAGTGGTTTTTCTAGAAGCTCAGCAACAAAGGCAGTCAAATAACTTTCCAGGAAATTATGTAGATAGAAAACCATCTGTTCTACTCACAGTGTATTTCACAGGTGGGGAGTGTTTGTTCTATAAATGTATTTTTTTAAGTGTTGAAGCACTGGACCTTAACCTAAGGTAGCTATACTTTCCCTGCGCCTTAGCCTTTGTGAATATAAAAAATTACACAAACTGTGTAATTGTTTTCTTGTGACATTTATAAGATATCCCTGTAAATTCTTTAAAATGGGAAAGATAGTTAAGTAACGTTTTCTCATGATATGTTCAATTAAAAGTAGTTGGGAATTGTAATGCCAGGTTCCCAGTCTTATTGAGCCTCTGGCCAAGGGCAATAGGTAGGTCTAGATGGAGGGAGGGAAACAGCTGTGCCAATACCACCTGCTCTGCTTTGCTCCAAGTTGGCCATATAAAATCTGGATGTGCAGCCTTGTAACTGTGTTAGGGCAGCCACAGACTTAAACAAAACAAACTCCCTATCTCCTTCATCACCTTCACTTTGCTGGGCTGCACTCAGGGCTGAGCTGTGTGAAGCTGGTTTTGTAGCTGAAGGGGATGGAGCTGCCCAGCTGTGTAAGGTGCATTTGGAGCTCAGAGAGTCATTAGAACATACGTCTGTTTGTGTAGGCTTTCCCACATGTCTATCTTGGGATTCCTCTTTGAATTTTCTAAAATATTTTTTGCTTTCTCCTGACAATTCTTTGTATTGTAGTAGAGCTTAGAGACCATAAATAAGACTTGGTTCTTGAAGCTCTGCTTTGCAACTGAAGTGAGTGACTTTGAGGGTGGACAAAGAGGAACAGGTGGAGAGATAAAAAGAACCTTTCCTGAGATAACTTAATAAGCAAGAGGAAAACACAAGGGGTTTGACCCCCCTATTTGGTGCTATTCCAGGATCTCTTGGTCTTCCATCAGAAGAATTTAAAGCCTATGCAATCACAGATGCAGTCTGACTGCATACAGGAGGACAGGCAGCATGCCCTGCTCTATACTGAAGCCATTGGAGCTACCCTGATGTCCAGAAGATATGTGCTGTAATAATTTTCAAAAGTGACATTTTTTTTATATCAGACAATTGCAAGTTTTCTGTCTACTGTCTTAGCACCAACAGCATAACTAAAGCTACAGGATATGACTAGATTGTCTTCACAGTTTGAATCCAAAATTTTGCATCTGTATTTTAAGAAAATTTTCTGAACATTACAGCATTCACTGCTAAGTCATGTATTCTTAAGCAAAGCCAGCCAACACAGATATGTGTATTGTATTGGGGTAGAATGAGCAACAGCATCGTGGCATTATAGTGTGCATGTGTTGTTAGTACTGGCTAAAATCAGACTTGCCAAACTTTGATGAAAGTAGGATTGGTTTTCAAAGTTAAAAAATACTTCCCATTTATTGAGGTTAATTTTTCAGTTGAACACTTTCAGTCATAGATGAAGATGACCTGGAGCGCTAAGTAAGCAGAAAGAGCAATACCTTGATGGTGCACCCAGAATTAAAGGAATATATCTCATTCAGTGAAGAACTTGGTGTTAGAATATTACAAATATGCCCAGGAAATGGTTGAAGTTTATAGTTTCCATCACTCATAATTAAGACAATAAAACATGCTAAATGCATGGGTAAGAACTTACTGTTTCTCTTGTTTCTGCTTCTGCAGTTTAATGAGTGCAACCATCTTATGGGCTGTGGATCTAAAGATACTGGAAAAACTTTAATTTTTTAAAAAAGTGACCTGTTTGACTCAATTTTTTGTATCTGCCTATTAAGTTGTCTTTTGTCTTGGACTGGAAAAAAAAATACTGGTTGGTTACTGCCTGGTTTGTTGTAGGACCCTAAATGCTGACATCTCTGCTAGCCTGTGTTCCCCCAGTTGATGTGCTCTCCAAAGCCTTGGAGCAGATAAAAAGACCTATTTACAGTAAGAAATTACATTTTGAGGAAACTTCTGGTGGAGCTAGGAAACATTATGATATTACAGTCTTGATCTTTGTATATAGTTAATTCACAGTTTATCACTCGTGGTCATTCATATGTCATTTAACTTGCATTTGCAAAGGTCCATTAGGTTTAAGACATTTATTTGGGGTTTTTTAAGTATATAATTTTTTATGTGTAAATATATCCTAATAACCATGTTCTTCTCTGTCATACTTGTCAGAGTTTATTTTACATTTTTTACAAGTTCAACTAAGCAACAAATTTTCCCTGAAGTAAAAAAAACAAAAACAAAAAACAAAAGCCAAAAACCAAAAAAGAAAGCTGAGTCAAAAGCTTATTTTGTGTATTATTATTCCTTATCTACTCTCTTTTCCCCTTGCTACTTTTTGTTTGCTATTCTTTATGGTAAAAGCCCTAATTTTACATGAACTGTTTTATTTTTCTGGAATTACTCTGAGAATTTTGTAGGGCTGTTTTGAATTGTACTTGAATCTAATACAAGTCTATTCCAGTTACTAGGTAGGTTTTCCAAATTTCCGACCATTCACACCCCATAATATTTCTGTTGTATGTAACCTTTTAGCTCATTTTATAAAAACAAAGCATTATACAGACTCCTAGTTTTTGTTACAAAACCAATAAGCATTATTTGCAATTTTTAGTTTAACAACTTACCTGTTAGGCAGTCATCTGATCACCCATCTTTATTTCAACTGAATTGATGTGAAAGGATGTATAAAACAATGTGAGCATTATGTGGATCATTTAACATATTTTAGTTTAAGTGCATTTAGCATGTTATACTTACTGGTATGGTGGGAGCAATAAGTAACAGCTGTGACATTTGTATGCAGTTAGGTAAGAAGATTGTGCAAATATTCAATTCCTTTCATTTTTACATGTCAGTGTTGTGATTAAAGTACTATTTCTTTCATTAAAAAATTATGTTGATGAACCCTCCTTGAGAGTTAATGAAGTTGAATATGGCAAACACAAGCTACACTAGAAGGAAGTTAAAGTGGAAGAATTTGCCTACTGAAGACAGTATTTATGAAAATATTATTTTAAGAATATGATATTTATACATATTAGTAGGCATTAATCAGTGTGTAATAACTAAATAGGAAAAAGCATTGCTTTGGAGGGTACAGGTGCAATGAATATTTATTAAATCTTTCTTCTTACCTGGTTTAGAAAAGTTGGAGTTATCTGTTTTACCGAAGTCTAGATTCCAGGCTGTGTTCTTTCTCTCCATTAATCTGGACCTCCTGAAATCACAACTCTATTTTGCGAGTACTGCTTATTATCCAAGGTGTTGGTAGTATTCCATATGCAGTGGCAGCTGTTCAGAGAGCAGGATTCAAACTGCAAGGGAAATATCTTTTATCATTTAGCCCCTCCTCTCAGTAAGTCAGGATAATATGCCATTGCCATAGCAGCCTCAGCTTGCTCTTTAGGGAAGGACAGACGTATGGGACACCCTCAGTCTAGCCCGGCCTGGGGCTATCATGGTTTCCAGCAGTGAAAATGTAGAAAAGTACAGGGGCTTGGGGCATGTATATGTGTGTTTGCACTTTCCCTTTCTTCGTCTTTCTTCACTCACAGAAACCTTGTTGCTGCCCTGCTACTGGACTGGACTGTGGTCCTGTGTTGCTCTTGTCCCATTGTAGAGCTTCATTCACCCCTCCTCTATGGACCTGTCACTTCTCTTGCCTCATGGTTTCCACATCATTCCAAAGCCTCAGCTTTTTCAAAGAACTCTCATCCTCCAGCTGCTTAATCCAGAGTTCACATCCTACGTCTTCAGCCCATAGCCCATGTCTGCTCCAGGTCCTCAAGTCTTGTTCCTCCAAACCTGCCTCTCCATCCATCTTCAGTAGCAAATACCAGTCCTGGAATCTTCCTGTCTGTCCGAATGAGCATTTCAAACTTCTTGTTATTTTCTCCCACTTTATAGCTTCCATCTGTATCCAGCCCTAATCAGTGCTAAATGTGGACAGTAGTAGTTCAACAACCAGCTGAGAGAAATTGCCTCCATCCCAGACCATTTCACATCTCAGTCTGCTCTATCACTTCTCTAGACACTTCCTGTCCAGCTCCTCATATGACTTCTGTTCTCCCTGTTTTTGTGCCATCATCTAGCACCAGACTGCTCTGTCTCCTTGGTAGACGCTGTCCTTCAGCTTGCTGCTTGAATTATCCCTTGTCTTCCTTTACCCCCTCTTGGCTTCTGCTGTGGCACTTTCAGCCTTGCAAAAGCAAATTCCCATCTCTTGTGCTGGTGAGGTTTTCAATACTCTAAACAATTCTCTAAAGGTAAGAGATGACAGAGAAGAAAAGCTAGCTCAGGAAAAATATGTTTGCGGCAACGGTATCATAAAAGTTTCATCTAACACAAGTGACAAGAGTAAGCAGAGCTTCTTTTCCAGTGGCAAGACACACCAGTATTCTTTGAAAAAAGGTATTTTTTGCAGAATAACGTATAATACCATGTCATATGATTAAAGTGATTAGATCTAAGAAAAACATACAGTACAAGATTCTACACAGACTCATAATTTACCAAATTAAATTAGGAAAGCAAATAATATTTGTCAGTGGACATACCTCAAATAATTCACACTGTCTCAGACATGAAAAGCTGTCTTGGACATGAAAAAAGAAAATTATGTATGAATCAGTAACCTTTTTTAGCACTTGAAATGCATTGTTATGGCTTGTGGTCTTATCGTCTCTTAAACATACTGAAATTAATATGTTATTGCATTTATTCCTTGTTGCATTTTTTCCCCCTTTGGATTGCAAGTAATTTGTAATTTTGTAGCAATATCTGTTAATGCTGAAGTACAGAAGGGTACTTCACCTGCATGATGCTAAGTATGTCCTCCTCACACACAGTTCAATAATTTGCTATAGGAAGAAATACAGTTTAGTAGTTTATTTTGGTTTTATTATGATGTAAACATGTGTTTACTGACTGACTAAAATACACCTTCTCATAATTGTTGTACCATAGGTCGGTTGCTTCGTCTGAAAATGTTTCGAGAGGACCATGGGTCTTGGATGACGATGTTCTTCAGTACCATCCTCTTCCTCTTCATATTTTCTCACATTTATAACCTGATCCTCATTATGGCAGGGAATATGAGGTAGGTTCCAGAGTTTATTTTTGTCTCTTTTGATCTAGAATGTACTTTACTGTAAACTTTTTTATTCCTCTGCTTTCTGAATTTAGGTAGAATAGTAATTTAATTGGTTAATTAGCCCAGAGGATTAAAGTATTAGTTATAAAAAATTGAGTCCTAGACTATTGTTAAATAGCAACCGTTAAATCTTAGTAATAATGAATGTTATGCCTTTTTAAAAAAAATTAAAATTGTAGCTAAACAAATTTGATTTGAATTGGGGCTGAGTGGCTTACAAGATTAACCATTACCATTGTGCCTGGGGAGGAAGTTTAGAGTTAAAAGTAGTTGAAATATCTAAATTTGAGGAAGCTCATGGATATTAAATGGGTAGTATAGTTCTGTGTTGGTTATGTACAATAATATTTGCTGATACAATTTATTTAGAATATTCTTAATTTTTTTCCCCATAAGGTGCTCTGAGAGAGCAAAATTGTGTTTGGCTGAGAATGAACAGCCATCTATTATATATGGATTATTTTAAATGGACCACTTTATATTAATTTTCTGTCTTAAGGCCTGCTTTCTCCTATTATGTCGACACTTTCATGTGTTAATTTTCCTGAGAAAGTCTATATTTTTACATATCTAATATGTACAAAATGAGTTCATTGGGAAAAACCCCACAGCAATGTTGTTTATGAAAAGCAAGATAGCATCTAAAAACTTCCCAGCAAGGAATAAGAAATCCAAAGAACTTATGAGTTGAAGAACAATGCAGGTAATTAAATTCCTTGTTCCTAGCAGAATATCAGAGCCATACCAACAGAATGATGAGTAATGGGCTGTGGTGTGGTGTGTTACAGATCTTAAGCATGTCAACAAAAATGTGCAGTGTTCAAAGTCCTGTAAATAATGTGACATAAAGCAAAAGGTGAGTAGGAGGCAGACTGCCTGTCACTGAATGAGCATAAGCACAGACCGGCGGGGATGATCATGAGATTGTGACATGAAGACTGAATGTATTGGTTTGAGGCAGGCAGGTAAAGCAGCAGACTCATCGACTGTTTTATGAAACAATCACAGTAATGATGTGGTAAATATGAATGCTCAATAACAGGTGGGCTAATTAGGTGGTGGGGAGCATTGCAGGTTTCTGGCTTCCCTATTTACAAAGTCATACTATTATTGGCATCATGTTAAGATTTTTATTTGGTCTTTCTAATGTTCCATAAGCTAAAACCAGCTAGCTGTTAGACAAAGCATTAAGAGTCTTGAAAGCCTGACTCATGTCTGGAAATCAGATTTCATTTGTCCGTTCACATTCCTGCTTCCTGACTCTGTTACAAGCTTCCATTAGCTGCTCTGAAGAGATTGGGTGGCCATCAGCATCCACATCCATGGAAACAGGCACAGCCTTGTATACTAAAATAGCTGTGTCAGACAATGTGCCCTCTTGCATTCTGTGGGGTGAAGCCTCTCCTTTCCTGGAGCTTATGCCCCAGCTCTGGATGGGTTGTGATTCTTTTGGCAGGTTCACCATAATGTCCTCATGGAATTGCATGGTTTTCTTCAAAGTGGGCTGAGGGCTCATTATAGACATGTTGGCTCTCCATTCCAGCAAGAAAGCATATGGAGCAAACAGTTTCAGTCTCAAATAACAGACCTTAAATCATCAGTAAAACAGAGCTCTTGGATCAGTCCTCTCAAAGCTGGGCTAGAACAATGTGTAGCACTTTTGAAAAGAGGGTTTCTACAACAAACGTTATCAAACCCAACTACTCCATGTCGCCCTAATGAAGTGTTTCAAGGAGTGCATTTTTTTTTCCTGAGTAAATGTAATCCTCATGAAAGTTATTTGCTTCGTGGTTTGTACTTTTGTGCAAAAGAACAGCTTTGTCTGTATCTTTTACCACAGTGCCTTGCTGAAATGATTCACCAGAGAGCCTGGTTTCCAGGATGAAGGTCAGAGTTTGCCTGCATGAAGGTTATGGTGTTTGTGCAGAGAAACTGACCTTTGAGCCTGTGGGCTCCTAGGAAACACAGGCATCCCAGATTACACATCGCTCAATACAAGGGCTATGAAAGCCTTCCTGTCTACAAGACTAAGTGAAAAATGTTCTTTTTTTTTTCCTGCCTTTTTTTTTGTTTTCTCCTTGCAATGTCTCTGGATCACCTTTCCTTGGGTTCTGGCACCAGAGGGATTCTGACAAGTTTCTTTATGTCAGATGTTTGGTCTCATCAATGAAAATCCCTTTCTGACACACAAGTAGAAAAGTCATACATCCTGCATTATGCCAGCATGGATGACTACAGCAAAAGCCCTTTTCAGGGCTCAAGAAACCTGAAAGCTCTGTCATATAACCATAGCTAAAAAAGGTATATTTTACAGTTGCCAAAATTTGGGGATTTTTAAAAAGTACTTTTTAAAGACATTTCATATGTGTCTTAGTGCAGCCAACTTAAAATAGTGTGAGTATATCCCTTAAAAAAATGTAGCAGGAGGGACTTGAATTTTCAGGGAAGAGCACAAGCTGAATATTGTGTTCAGTTCTGGGCCCGTCACTACAAGACAGACGTTGAGGTGCCAGAGCATGGCCAGAGAAGGGCAATGAGGCTGGTGAAGGAGTCATAAGAGAAGTGGCTCAGGGTTTGTGTATTCTGTAATAAAGGAGACTTAGGGGGGGACCCTGTCACCATCTACAATGACCTGAAAGGAAGCTGTAGTGAGGTGGGGTCCATTTCTTCTCCCAGGCATCTACTGACAGGATGAGAGGGAATGGCCTCAAATTGTGACAGGATGTTGTGTGTTGAATATTGGAAAAAAAATACTTCACAGAAAGGGTCGTAGAGCATCGGAACAGACTGTCCAGGGAAGTGGTGGAATCACAGTCTCTGGAAGTGTTCAAAAGAGGTGTGGCTCTTGGGGATATGTTTTAGTGGTAAATACACTGGTTCTCAGTAAACAGTTGGATTTGATGGCCATGGAGGTCTTTTCCACTGTTAACAATTCTATAATTATGTGAACGAGTTGCTGGTATTTGAGTTACATTGTACAGCTGTCTGCTGGGTGAAAGCATGACTATTTGAAATAAAAATCTTGTGACCCATTGGAATGTGTCATTTTAAATTTAAAGTCACTGTTTGTTTTTTTTTTTTTCTGTGTTGTTGCCTTTTAGGTACTTCATAGTGTAGGGCACTTCACAGTGTAAGGCACTAATCCACTGATCACTAGTGTAACGTCAGTGTTCTTGTAGTCAGAACTGAATATCTGGTGACCATATCTGTTATCAAAATGCCATTGAATACGTTTTTAAAAAGTGAGGGACTTGGGTGTACATTTATTATCTTAGGTAATTTAGATTCTTAAAATTAAGCAGTGATTTTGGCTGTGTAACAGATGAGCATCATGGCTTATTTATTAAAGCCTGTATTTGAGACATAAATGAAAGGAGGAAACTTTATTTTTCTATATCAAAAAGTGTCTTGCGGCAAGGCCACGTGGTGGCAGCAAAGGGCACAGTTTAAGACGCTAAATCCCCTGGAAGTATACGGGGATCCTCACTATCAAACTTTTTTTCTGGGTTTTTCTGTGCTACAAGCAAATTCAGAGCCCTTTATTTATTGTTTCTTTCCTTAAAGGAATTTCAGGCCTGGAAATGTCCAGGGACTGTCCCATATTTTTGTCATTTATATGTGACTTTTGTACCCTTGGCATACTGAGGTATTCCAAGCCTGTACGTACTCACATTGAAGTTTTCCCAAGCATATTGCTTTAAGTAGATAATATACCACCAAAAGGAAACCCATTTTCTTCTTTGGGAGCCTGCATCAGTAAATTATGGTTTGATGTTTAACATTACAACACAGTGATGTCCTTTTCATATGACATCCAAAAATCAAAGTTGTGACTCTTGTGTCACAAATGTCAGCTGTCTTGTCCTAGATGAAGAGATTTGCAGTTGTCCAAAGGATGTTCAGGTGCATCATTATTCAACACTGAAAAGTGTCATTGAAATAACAGACACAAACCCATTTTCTCTTTAGCTGCAAATTGTCACATTGCTGTAGCAATAATACAAATTGTTGGGATTGTCTTCTTTGAGCGTTCCATGTGTCAGGACAGGGTTTGGTGTGAATTTGTTACCTGTGCTGTCAAAAGGTTTTGGTTATTCTTATTAAGCACTAGGAGTGAGCACATATTTTTTGGTGTAGTTTTATCTTCTCTTACTGCTCATTTCCTTTGCAGAAAAAGTGTGGAATTTCAATACATTTTGCATTACTTGCAGAAATTCCTAAGGAATAGCAATGCAACTTTAATTAATTTTAGTTAGAGTGATTTAGTGGATTTGGACCCAATTACAATCTGCATCTGACAAATGTCTGTACAGAGGGCTTGCATTTCATTTGTCAGGCTGAAACAAGGAAACATTGGTAAAATTAAAAGCCACAATAATAGCTTTCTATTAAATATTTTACCCTTATCCAAATTACTTACTGCTTCTTTTCCTTTTTCCCCAAGATACAGATTATTGTGTCCCTGGAAATGTGTATTTATTCAAAGCTTAAAAGCTACATGTTGTTCAGGATTCTGTGCTTAAGTTTGATTGCTCATTAGAGTCAAGGATTAGTCATCATTAGCATAATTTTAGAACAAGGTTTAGGGACAACAAAGATTTGGTCTGTTTTCCTAACCATGGTTACTGTTCTACAGAACTCTGAGGCCCACAGTGGATCTATATTAGGCCTCCAGTATTCTTTCATAGCTGTGTCTACCTGGCCATATGTTTTGTGGGCTTTATTTTGATGTGTCCTCTGTGTATATTTGGTGTAGCTGTGTATTTGTACTGTAGTCATGCTCAATATTGGGCAAAGATTATAGTGTTATACTGTGAGCTTCAGAAAGTTCAAGCTTTTGTGAACTGCTGGAAGAAAAGGTTCCAAATCTGTAAGGCTTCTGTGCTGTTCTCAGACATTAATCCTTTGGGGCCATCATTCTTTCTCAAAATATGAGTGGAGAACAGGAACACTCTTAGAGTATTTGTAGCTTCTAAACAGCGAAAACTGTGACAGGTTTATATTATGTAAAAGTATATAGATGCAGAAAGTTTATTATTTCTTATTGTATTATGGCTATACAAATTATGGATGTAAATTATTGCCCTAAGAATGCAGTCTGTAAGAGATTTACAAATTAGCCTTTTTATTTCAGGTCGTCCTCCCAACTGGCATCCTAAGGGACAGGTGTCTAGAGAGATCCCAGCAGCAATAGATACTGTATTTTCCAAGGCACTGTGATTGGAAAGTGTCTTGAGACAGGATTAGTACTTGAAAATCAAAGTAATTGAAAATTCCAAGCTAGTTCATGGTGTTTCAACCTTTACAGCTAAACTTACTCCCAAAAAAACTTACTTACTGAACAAAAAGCTAAACTTACTGGTCAAAAAGTACCTTTCCATGTGCTAAATCTGCCATATTGCTTTTGTCTTCTGTGAAGTAGACTTCATCAAACTTTTCCTTCTCCTATGCCAGGAAATGGCAAAGAATAGAAAATGCTTAATTTATGTGTAATTACAAGATGATGATTCTGAAAACCCAAACCTTTTAATGACCAAAAAACTCATTCCCCAAACCACACTCTCTGCAGAGAAAGGGCAAGGGAGGTCTTGCACATCCCAAAATATTTGGCATAGAATCATCATAGATCCCAGGGAGGCTGGTATCCCAGGACACCAAAGAGCTCTCTTGTCCACAGAACTGTCCCAGGACTACCTGCTGGTTGTTGGTATGAAAGGCTGCCAAAACTCCTGTGGCATAATTGGCTCTCTCATAAGGCAGGTCAGTCAGGGTGAGAGCAATGTTAATCACTTGGATAGAATGACTGAATTAATAAGAATTTGTGGAGAACACCAAACAGTGAGAAAAAAAAAAATCAAAGTCAAATTATTTTCCTGTAAACTCTTTTAGAAGGCTTACAGGCAAAGGCCAAACCACAGAATCTCAAGTGACACATACCAGTTTTGGAAGGAGTTCTTTGTCAAGATATAGGCAGAAGACACAGCTTGATAGTAAAGTACTTGTCATGTGGCTGACTGAATTAGTCTCAGGTACTTGTAGGTGTTTAGGTAAGAATTATGGTTGTAGCACTGTTGTAAACCCCCTTCCTCTAAGAGCTTTTTTCCTATTGCCCAAAATCAATGACTCTGGTTCCAAGAAGGTTCTCACTGATAAGAGATGCCAGAGGGAAGAACTGCACGTGCCGAGCACAACCAGACCTGTTAGCTATGAGCAGCAAGCACAGAGGATGCTGGAGGCTGTGCTGGGAGAAGCATGGGAGAGACAAAGGCATGTCCAGCACCAGAGGGGTCTTGTTCAAACCCTAGACAGAGGGACAAGTAGCCCTGTGGGGAGGGATAGAATGTAAGAGAATAGTGCAGAAGGCAGTCTCACACCTGAGGAGCTGCAGCTGCACTAATCACCAAAGATTAGGAGCAGGCCTGCCCTTAATGGGCCACAGCTGTGTCCAATAAGAATACAAATGCCACAAAAGAGTGGGATAGCTGGGTGAGGAGAGAGTTGGAGTTTGTTGGCTGTGCTGTGAGGGGCTGTCTGTGAGAAATCACTGAGAAGGTATGGGAGCTTTGCAATACAATGACAACAGCCCTGTGGCTGTGTCCTAGCTGTCCTGTGGTGTTTCCATGATGAGACTCATATGCCTGTGGGAATGTCTTAGGGCTTTATAGATTCATTCCCCTTTCCTCTTTTCAAATAAATTTCCTTTCCAGTGCTAGGAATAAATGACTAGGTAAATTGATCACAGCACAATGTTATTAAACCTTATGCAAAAGTTAATTGATGGCACTGTTACAGATTTTCTTATTTCATACTCCTGTATTGAATTGACATGTAGACATAGAGAGTGTTTTCCCTTAACCACACTAACCTTGCTGCTGTGGCATTGTCCGGTAGGATTATGTGAGAATACTCTGCTCCAGCCGCTCTCTTGCCATTTCAGGAGCTGTAGCATTGCTGCTGTGTTCATTTCTCGTCTTCTTTGCCCATGACACACACGAGTTGAGTTCCCTGAAGACTGTAAAATACTTTTCCCTAGCCCAGATTATTGAGTTCCAAAGAGAACAGTCTGTGGAGCAAGTTAGCGGCTTGCCCTGTGTTTGCAGCTCATGAACTGAGGCCACCATGTCTGTGGGTAATATCTCTGTGTAGAAGGTCCAAAGACACCTCCTGAGGCCTGTTAGGGAATAGTCCTTTTGGAATGGTCTGAGCAAAGCATAGTTTCTTCTTGTCTAGGATATCATGTTTTAGGTCATCTCACCTTGAACTAGAAAATCTGTGAAGCTGCAATCTGCACTTCTAGGAGGTTTTTATTTTCTAGGGAAACCTAAAATTGAGGTTTATCTTCTGAGAGACCTACTGCCAATTTCCTTTAGCTGAGGAGCTGGTCCATTACTGTAGTGTTTGCTTTTAGCTTACAGGAGGACATTGAGATAAACAGTGTTTCAAAAATAGAAATTTAATAATGAAAACTTCCATTAAAATCAGTTTTTTAAGAGGAGAAGTCTTCCTGACACTTTTTATCCTTCTTAGTTTTGGCTGAAAACCCTGAAGATACCAAGAACCTGGAATAGAAAATTCTGTAGCCCAGCTGCCACCCTAGTGAGCCATTTGCTTGCTCTGGGTACTGCTGCTGTATTCTCCTTTTTTCATCGGAGCAGAGCTGGGGAGGAGAGCCCCCTGTCCCCAGAATGCCTGCCAGCAGCAAGGTGGGGGTGGCAGCAGATGGGAGCAGCCTGGTTCCCTCTTAGGCTGGTGGGAGGGCAGGCTGCAGCTGGGATGAAACATGAAAGCTGCTGAATATGAAAGCCATGGCAGGGAAGTGAAAGAATTGGAAAGTACAGGAAGAAATTTTGCACGCGTTTGGTGTCCCCTGGCAGCACTGATGGGATTCACCAGATTTGGCTCCCATGGTGCTTTCAGCTCCCACAGGTAATGAAGGATAATGGGCTCTGCCCTTCTCACACTCCTGGGTGCATCAACTGCCTTGTGCTTGCAGGTGACTGCTTGTGTGAATTAAATTGAGCATTTGAGGTAATTCTTGCCAGATTATGGCCCTAATGCTGTAATGCCATAAGTTAAACTGCTCTTGCTAGAGAGGGCAATTTGAAGTATCTGGGTTTTTTTTACCATTTAGTAGTACAGGGCTAATGGAAGAAAACAGAAAAACAGGTTTGCTTTCTGAGAAAATATGACTTGAGCTTTTTAAAAACATTTAAAATTGAAGTCCCTCCCAAAAGTACATGCATTTGTATGACACATTTTATTGTCATCTTGAAAAATTACTGCACAGACATTTTTATATAAACTGTCTGAATTTAGCAAGTAGTAATGCATGTCTCCCTATTGTTTTATCTGATGGTGAAACCATCAATCACCCTAAAAACACAACTGTAACAAAGATAAGTAGTCAATTTTAAAAATATTTACCTGAACTTTTCAGCAATTGCCTGTTTTCTAGGTCTTCTTAAAGAGAATCTCTAAGTGTAATGTAAGTAAAACAGTGCTTTAGTGATTAACCTGCATAGTTAATGCAGGTTGTTTTTAAAGCAGGGTATCACTTGTAGGTGACACCTCTTCATTAATATGTTCATACCTCTGCAAGTCAGCAGACTAAGAAATGTGCTTGTGCACAGGAAGTTATAAATGTTTGATGCCAATTAAAAATGGACTACCTTTTTTCCAAACTAGAAAATGTGGTGGGTTTTTTAAACCAAAATCTTCTGGTTTTTTTTTTTTTTTCACCAAGGCTTATGAATGCTAACATTTTGTTTGTGAAAGGGAAGCTATGAACAGTTTTTGAGTTTCTAGAAAACCCTCAGGTATATTCCAGTGGGAGAAAAATGCTTAAAATAGCCAAGTGTTTTAATCTCCAGAAATGACATGGACAGATTGGAAATAGTTACCAGACTCTAAAGGGCACAAATTAAGGTGGTAGAGCAATACTGTATCTCGTTCCTGCTATTTGCATTATTTTATCTGAAACTTACCTAACTTAATCTAAAATGAAACTAGCAGTATTTTCACTATGGAATTGGACTTGAATCCTTAGTCTTCTCTTAGCAATACTCATAGTATGGAGAAACCTTCATACTAGGCCCCCAACAGGAAAAAAAGACAGTAAATTTGTGGAGGGAGGAGAAATTTTCAAGATTTGATAGAAAAAATTTAATCTACAAAAGTACTCAGAACCTTAAAGGCATTTTTGCTTTATTTAGTTTTTTCCGGTTGATTACTCAGATTGCTGTTTGTTTTCTCTCATTGAGTCTTCATGCCAAATCTTGAGTTCTTTAGTCAGAATATGCACTAGATGATCCAGGAATTTTTTACTTGCTAGTAGCTGCAGCCCTCCACTTTGTTTTGCATGTTAACAAGAAATAGTGTCTTAGAATGTCTTCAGTGTTTTTCACAGCATTACACATTTTGAGCATTTAAGCAAACTCTCCAGGTTTTGAAGTAAGTGGTTTTATTTGCTGTGTAGTAACAGTGTACAAAGTTTTGAGGCAGGAATTACTCCTTTTGTTTTGTTTTTTTTTTGGTGCCAGAACTGCTTATTCTGAAGTTTCAGCACCTGAAGGAACTTCACATTCAAATGAGTAGCTAAAGCTCCAGCAAACTGAAGCAGATATTGTCAATAAAACATTGAGTACTTACTTTAAAAAGTTAACAAGCAGTCTAAAATTCAAGAACTCAAAAATAAGTTTGAATAATATACAGATAACTACTTATGGTGGTACCAGATGGCAGAAAAAACTTGCTAAATTTAAGAGCTTCTTTATAATTCATGTGACAAAAGCTTTCTCCATGTTATCATTCTTCAATTAAATTTACTGTTAAACCTTTAAAATTAGGGTGAAAGTTTCAGTATTATTTAGACAGAATGCAGTTACATCTATTCTTGTCCATTCTGTAGTAATATTCTTTGAAAGAAGGAAAGGACAGCATATTTTAGTATGTAAGTGTTTGTGAATTGGTACCTGAATATATATATATATATATATATATATATATATATATATATATATATGTAGATTGAGAGGAATTGTGATATATTGCTGTTTCTGAAAAAAAAATGAAAACATACTTTTAATTCTACAGGCATATATCTTTCCTTAAATTCATTACTGGCTGTAGTTATTTAAAGAATTTTTCTCCTTTTTAAAAGTATGCAAAACTTTTAATGCAATTCACTCTTTTAGGAATGAAAGAACTTAAAAATAGCCAAGTGCAAGAATTCTGAATTTGCATGCTGAACTGTTACTCATATAGGCATGCAAAAAAGTTAATGTAACTTAGGATACAAACATTTTCCAATTCAAAATTCTCCATGTGATGATTTCTTACAGAAAACCTCTAAGTATAGGTTAGAAATGTTTTGCCACTTACCAATGTTCACCTAGGAAAACATAGGATAGGAATTTATTTTTAGAAACATTTTCGCTGTAACAGAATCAGCATGACTGCGATGGAGAGCACTGCTGGTTGTAAAAATTATAATGAAACATTAAAAATGACACAGTTAGAACCTATCTAAATGGAATCAACCTGCAAAATGAATTGTGATAAAATGACTTTCAGTGACACATGCTCTGAATAGTGGAGTCAAGATGGACAATAGGTTCTGCTTCTTTCAGGCGGCCCATTGTAATACCTCAAGTCTATCTAACTCATAATGGTAACAGAGAACATAAGTTGGTGCTGGGTAACAGCAGCATTTGACATGTGCAGTGCTACATTTAGTCCCACAGAGAAGAATAAATGAGAATAGACTCAAAAGAACTTTTCCTAGCCTTGAAATGCTTGTGAGGCTAAGGAAGGGAATATTCCTTTAGTACTGTGCTGCAGCAGGAGGGTGATGCCTTGCTCTGTATGAAGTACTGTGAGGGACCTTGCAGAGGGTTTTTGGTTTTGTCCTAGAGGAGTGGAGGCTGGTCCTGTGTGCACTCCATGGGTGACAAGCCCACCCTGGAGCAGTGTGACAGCAGAGGCAGAACCCTGCAGTTGTGACTGTGACACCAGCTATGTGTGTGCTGTGACTCCTGGGCTTAATACTGGGGCTTGCAAGACTGACTTGGGACTAAACAGAAACAACAACAACAAAAAAGAAAAGCCAGATTAGAGACTTCTGAAACATATCACAAAAGCCTGAAATTTTCCAGGGCTGAAAATTCTCTTCTTAACCTCTAGTCATATGTAGCATAATGTAGCACTTGGGGTCACAAAGATATTTTCTAGTCTTTTTTAGAATGGTTTTCTCACAACATTTACCTGCTAGGAGTATTCCACGCTGAAACGATTTCCATATATGCATGCAATGAGGTGAATGGAATTAGGATAGGAAAAGTGAAGAAAAAAAACCCCTGCCAGTACAGGGACACCAAAATTCTACAGGTTGGAGCATAACACCATCCCAAGCCATCCGTCTGTGATCAGTTCTTGTGACTCAGAAACACTGATCTTTTTAGATATTTCAGTTTTGGACTTTTTCAAGTAGGAACTGTCTACCTCCTCAAGGAACTGTAGAGTAAATGCTCAGTTCTCATATTGGTAGAGTTGAGGAAAAACTTGTTTTTAATCTATTGCTGAAAGCATCCTGTGTCCAGGGGACAGGGCTTACCTCAAGATATTTCCACACAGTGGATGTTAAGATCCAGGTTCTCATAGTTTTGTTTTGCCTTATGTTGTAGCTCCATAAATGCAACATAAGCATTAAATAAGCAGAGTGGACACAGTGTCAGAGATATGTCTTGAATTTTGTAGCTCTGAACATCACAAAGAATTGAATGTTCTCATCTGGTATCATTAGTTCCAGCTGTTTTTCATTAAAAATGAGAACAGAGTGAAAAAGGCTATTAAAAAAATTGTTTACCACACAGTTATTCTCAGGATTTATACATTAAAATTACAGTAGGCTGGGGTAGAAATTTGAAATGTTTTTAGTACCTCTGTGATGCTTCACCTAAGTTTTCCAATTTCACCCCTTCTTCTCACCTTTCCTGGAAAAAGAAAGCCAAGGAAGGAACTTCCTTATTATGGAAGTTGTGTCAGACTTCAGGACTGCAGGGGGACTGGGAGCACAGTGCTGAAGATGATTCATGGCAAAATAGTTTAAATAGACTATTATTTTGACTAATAGTTTAAATAGACTATCATTATTTTGTGAAGGTCTGCAATTTCCTCGTGTTTTTTTGAAACAAAAGTGACTGGGTAGAAATTTCCTGTATGTAAGTCATCTTGTCCATTAAAGGTTAAGAAAGAAGCTGAGTGCATCTTGTTACAGAGAATAAAGTTGTCAAGAAGTATTTAAGACATTGTGTATATCAGGTTTTAGTTGAATCAAGTTTTACTATGATTTAAGAGGTCTGAAGTGGGCAAGGTGTAGTCTCAGGAGAAGGAAGAGAATATCAAGTGTCCATCAGGGAGTGTTTCTGGAAGACACAGCCTTTGAAAAGTGGCCCAGGTCCCTAAGCCAGCTGGATTAGAAAAATACATGATAAACTGCCTCTTACCTGTTTGCAGCTGACTGGTGTCATCTGAGAAGGGAGCCTGGCCTTCATGTTTTTATCTACCAGCCCACCTTTCCAGGTGTGCCCAGATGTGCTGCCCTTTACTGGTGCTTCAAATTCAAAACAAACAGCATGGATTGCACACAGAAGGAAAAAGCAGTGATAGGTAGAAACCCATTCTTTCTGTTGAGGTTTTTTTTGGTCCCAATGAAAATTTCTAATCAGTTTCTATTTTCTTCAGACTGGTTTCCCGATCTATAATTTTCAGGCTGGGAAATGCAATAAGAAAAATACATTTTGTTCATTGGATGTTAGAGAGAGTGGGGTGGGTGGGTCATCATGATAAGGAAAACTGGGTAGATGGAGCACAGTTGGCAATACCTATACCTCTCTAACTGGTGGTTCATGCAGAGATTTTTGCTTCCATGAAAACTACACTGAAATTGTAAAATAAGTATTAAGACAGCTAGAGGGCACTGTGGCTAAACATTTGTAATCTGCTATTTACCAAGACCTGATTTATTTGCTAGACATAACCTGTAAATTGAAATTAACAATAGCTTTAAAGTTACCCCTCATGTCTTTTTTTCATATGTAGAATGTATCAAAATTACTGTAAAAATTCTCTTTCTGTCTTTCATGAGCTCTTGAACGAAGAGATAAAAGTATACAGAACTGAATATTATTAAAGTCCCACAAAAGAATATATTGACTATAAACTGTATGGTTTTTTACAGTACCATCTACACATTTTCACATGCTGAAATCTTCTATCCACTACTCACATTTGTCTAATTGATAAATAATTTTTAAGGAAGTTGGTATCCACATGTTATACTAAGACTTTTTTTTTATGTGTATAAGTGACAGATGAGATATTGCTATATAGGTCAAAAGTTGGTTCCAAAGGAGGAATTCTGTGCAGTACATAAAATATTGCTGTTTGAGTTTATTTGGTCATTAGTCTGAATGTCTGGGAATCTAAATGAAACTAATAATTTTCTGTAACCTACTCAGTTCCCTCACACAGAACTGGCAATATTTCAGCTGTGAGATGTATCTCTTGGAAATCTTACCAAAGAAAGGTTCCAGACTTTGACTTACTGAGAATGGCAACTTCTGAACAGACAAGGCTGGATTTAGAGCCAGATTCTGTTGTATTGATTTCTTTGAGGAATGCCTTAGCTCTCTTGTGACCTCATTTAAACCAGTAGAACAACCTCCTGTGAATTGGTTCTCATGTGAGTAAAGTACACCAAGCCTGTCCATAGCTAAACTGCTGTGAATTAGTCATTCAGGTGCCAGATAATCCACTCTAAATCACGAGGTAATCTCTGCTGCATAAGTGATACATGCACAGCTAATGGAGAAAATAAGGAATCTTTACAAAATGTGTTTTTAAATGTGTACAGAAAAGTGTATTGAGATGCACAAGGCTGTGATGAAATTTCAAATTTGTGATTCAGAGCACTAGCTTTTTCTTTCTGGATCAAAATGTTGAAAATCAAAGGATGTATAACGTTATTTTTCACAGTTCCAGGGTTCTTGGTTTAATAATTCATCAGGATGCAAAATGGCTATGTATAAGATTCATTAATGCAAAGTTTACATCTGATATGTCTGAATGTTTTTATCTACATAAATCACATACCAGTTAACTGCTGTTATTTAATTGCACCATCTATTTGATGGAATCATTTATTAATCCCACCTAATTGGGTGTGTGCTGGTAACTATTATCAGTTGTGCAGTTCAGCTGGGATTAGTTTCCTGCTGGGTGTTGCAGCTGCACCATGACTCAACTCCTCTCTTTTGTCTTTGTTTTGTTCAGGGAGATGACAGTGTAGGTAACAGCTGAGCCAGTTACTGGCCTTGGGTTTATTGGTGACTTGAATGCATGCTTGAGGCAAAGATAAAGTGATTTCTGTCCCAAGGGAGCAAGTATTTTCCTTTTCAGGCTGCCTATGGTTGAGCCTATTCCTGATTTTTGGACTTGTTTTTCCAGTGTCATTGAAAAATGTGTGTCTGCACCTTTACAGCAGCACTAAGTATATCCTGTAGAAGATCTGAATTTTTAGTAGGCTTGCAAACATTAAATATCGGTATTGAATTTCTGTCACCCTACCAATAGTTATTCTACTTCTCTGACTAGTGCAGAAAGTATGCTTTAAAAATGTTAATTGGAACCCACTGTGCTGACTTGAACAAATGATTGCACTAAGTGTATTAAATTAATGATTTTTAAGATTTTATACCGTATTAACCTTCAGTAGTCTTAATTGAAGCTGATTCTTATCAGTTTGGTTGTTCTTTACTTTCAATGAGAAAATGGTATAATATACCATGAAAAAGAAATTAATGTTTATTGAGGTAGGTATGAAAAAATCAGGTTGACCTGCTAAATCCTTAGATTACAGGGAAACTACCCTGGTAATTGATGAGAGGATAATTGATTCCTCTCATTAAAATCCAGAGTCTTAAGGTAAAAGCTAACTCTCTATATTAATGCTTTGTCAATTCTAAGCTATGGTTGAGGCAATTTAACATACTATGGATTGATTTTCTGTCTTGTACCTTCCTCTGTCCAACAGGAAACTTGTTTGGCTCCCCTCTGTCTTGTGATATAAAGATCAAAACAAGAGTAACTCAGGGATTCAGTACAGTGCAGGTTTTAAATAAAAGTCCTCCTAGCAGATCATTCTGCAAAACACATATTTCATAAGTGTAATTTTGTATAATCCCAGAAGTCTACAAAGAGTTGTTTTTCCTTTATTATTTAGGAAAATTAATGTGAACCAGGAGAGTTATTGCTCTGCAGCTATTTTTTGTGACTACTTGAATTGTGATTTCATGTAAGTGTAATGAAACCTGAAAATCGCTTTTATTCTGATTATTTGATAACATTTTAACCCAGCAAGCATATTCTGTGTCATTAGTGACAATGTATTTTACATGTAGGTATTGTAAGACCAAAAGTAGCGAAATACCTTCTCTTGTACCTGTTCTTGCCTTGTTTATGCATCACAGTCAAATAGATGGTTTGAAAGGCAGGATGGATCAGTCTGATTTACACTGATAAAAGTCTTTCCCAGGTAAATGAAGACACACAGAGATTGATGTTCAGGCTGTATTTTTAATAACAAAATTTTAGAAGAGAATAGTGTGCATCCAGTTTCCTGTCCTGTGTGGTGGTGACATTTATGTGGGTATGAGTGTCCAGTCATAGAGTTCTCATTACACTGCAGCCACTGATTCAGGTGAATGCCCTCCCTTCACCCACTCCTAGGAACGAGCCTGCTCCTCATTCCACTGAGTTTTGTCTGGGAAGTTGTTATTTACCCCTTATCCAGTCCAACTGTCTGTATACTGGGAGCTATTAGATACCACCTTGTTCTGATTATTGAGTTTTGCTGAGGTCAAATATCCTCCACCAGAGCCTGTCCTCTGTTGTTAACACACACTAGGACTGAAAGATGTACTGAAAGAGAAGATATTTCAGGCACCTGGCACCCTCAGTGTTTTGGTTGCTTCCATCACTGCTCATCAAACAGTTGATGATTACTGAGATACACCTTGCTCTGCTCAACTTCAGTCCTTTATTTTGTTTTTTTAAGGCCAGAAGGACATAGAGTTTAAACCTCTGCTGATGTCTGTAACAAAAGTGCCTTTGTTTGCAAGGAGAACGAGTGTCATCCCTGTCCTGCTGTGTACATTGCATGGCATGAGCTACTCTTGGAGCTACAGGAAAGAGTTGGAAGATAGGAGAATAATGAAACTTGTAGGCCCCACAGGAGAGTGCCTTGGAGACAGAGCACAGTAGCTGGCTTCCTGTAACTTCTTTTAATAAATGGTAAACAGATACTGAAATTAGTGCAAGTCAAATGCCCTCAGTGCCCTGCAGCTGACTGTGTTGCAAGAGCCCGGGAAGGAGATAGCAGTAAGACTTGTGTAGGAGAGGCACAAAGCTCAGGGAGGATATTTGAATCCCCTACACTGGCACTCCCCATGCCAGTAAAGAAATTCAGAGGTAGTAGTCACTTTTGGATTCAATGTATTCCAGTTTGATAGGGTTTTTTCATGCAGAATTGTGTTTCCTTCATCCATGAGTTTCTCACAGTGTTATTAAGGCCTTTTGAAGCTGTTTACATTTATGGGTGATTATCTTGTTCCCTACTCCAGGCATTTGTTGTTCAATAGGAGCTGTTTCTTTGTTTTGCTTATTTTCTCCCCTGGTTTGCTATTTGCAATGCTTTTTTTTCTGATTGCTGTATTATAATAACTAAAAGTGGCCTAAACTACTAAACTATTTAAAAATCCAGTATCCTGATAGTTCAGATAGTTCTAAAATAAAAAGATATTATTTGGAGTGTCTTAAAGGGGTCTATGTTGATGTTTGTATTGCTTGGTGTCTGGAGAAGTGTACTGGAAAGGAGCAGAATGGCAAAGGTTTTGATGGTCCCAAATTATGCAGTGTAGCAAAAATGAAAACTCACTGCAGAGATGCAGAAGGATTTTACAATACTAATTTAGTAGATGACAGAATGGCAGGTGACAAGCTATTCCCTCTCAGGACACGGGGCTCAGAGCTCAATATAGGTGGTTGTATAAAAACTGTCTGCAAAGGTGAGCAGAGGGCAAAGAAGAGCATGTAAAGAAATATTAGAAAAAGAGCAGAAAGAGCAGAGAACCAGGAATTGCATTTAGGACAAAGCAGAAATTATTGGGCAACTCCTCATACCACTAATGCTCCTGCATCTTGAATAATATACATGGTTCTGCTCCCCTTCAGAAAACAGTACAAAGAGCTCAAGAATGCATAAAGAAGTGCAGAAGGGATGGTCAAAGGAACACCTTCTATATTATAAGCTGTGAAGTAGACTAAAGTCTGTGAAAAGGTCTATAAATTAATGGATGGCACAGAGAGAATTAACTAATTAAGCTGTTTATCCTGCTATAAAATTTAGACTATATCAAGTGATATCAAAAACATGCTGTGGAACTCATTGCCTTAGAAAACTGCAGATGTCTATGTAGATGCAAAAGCGATTAAGAAACTCATGGAACAGGAATATGCTAGACTTTTATACACAGTGTTGTCACCTTTGCCAGAGAAAGTCCCTGAAAATCCTCCTGTCTTGGAGTCTGTAATGGGGAGGTATCACACACCGGGTTTCTCTATTCTAATACTTTCCTTGATCATCTTACATGGGTAAGGAAATATTGGGACAGACAGATGTTTGGAAAAAATAGAGCCATTATTATTTTATCCTACAGCTTTGGTAGTGTGTGTCTCTCAAATGTTTGATCATAATAAAAGAGATATTTTAAAAAAATGCCACATTTGCATTAAGCTGTGTGCAAACACACAGAAGAATGTTACAGATCACATCTCCAATGTGCCCTTTCTACCATTCTCTGAACACAAAATTGATGATTTTTGAGGTGTCTTCTAAGTAATCTAAGTAATGAAGGATAGAAATTCTCTTCCAGATACCATAAGGAGTGGTGACCTTAAAATCTGGAAATGCTTTGGCACTGAAAGGAAATTTACCAAGAAATCAGGCAAAATGTATATTGACTTATAAATAGGAAAATGGGTTAAAAATGCTGGCCTGTGTTTATGGCCATCTGAAATTCTGGTTGTGTGTCTAATTCTACTTGGGATTCTGTTTCTGTGCTATTCTATTTGGATTAGTAGCTTTTGATTCAGTATATATTATTTAAGAATTGCAGCAAGTACAGGGCTGGTGTATCAAACTTAACCAAATATCCATCAGAGATGCAATGAATATTTTGTCATTGTCACAATGCTGCTAAGCATATAGGAAGGATCATATGCAAAATGTAACAAAGCTGCAAAAGAGTAAGTGACATTGTGAATTGCTAAAGTGTTATGTGAGAGAGATAGCAAAGGTTGGTGAATGATTCATAAAGATATTTCAATTTTGTCAGCAAACTAATGAATTGACTTCTGTCAGACTGTTTCTACTCCTTTAGCATAAAAGCTTGTTCTTTCCTTTAAAAGACGCAAGTAGTGAAAGAAACATGCAAAACATGTACTTAGGAAAGTAAAAACAGGTGTTTTGAAGGTTTTTTTTGTGGTACAGCAGAGATAACATTGTACATTCATTGGAGTACACTATATATTCTAGTTCTGTTTAAATCCTCCTGTTAACCAATCTGTTCTAAAGACAAGGTGCTGGTTTCATTCAGTCTGTCTTCAGTTCATTCATTCACTCATACAGCACCCAACAGACACTGGACTGAATATTTTCAAATGTTTTCTCTACAGTAGTAAGTTATTAGCTAAATAAGCCATCACTACCCTGACCCTAATGAGTGACATCACGTTATAAATATCCAAAGAAGGAAACCCTGGAAACCCTGGCAGTGTAAATCAGCTCCTCTCAGTTGCTCTGGCACCCACACGCACACATGCGCGTGTGTCGCAGATCACATGAAACATTCAAATCCTTAAAGTAGTTCAGTATCTGTCCTTATATTTGCAATTTTTATACTGTTTATCATCACAAGTGTACACATATTATGGTCTTGTTTTTCCAAATCCTGTAGGTAACACATTTTTGTTGCATGTCACTAGGATAATTTTGGTTTTGTTGTCAGACTGCTAAATGGCAGTGAAATGTCTGCAGTATGCATAAAGCAGCATCTTGGTAATAGACTGTAAGTCCCATGTGAGAGCTGAATATGAATACATTTGAAGTTGCAGCAGTATTGCCTGAAAAATTGTCATCAATAATCTGATTGTGATGTGTGCATGTACTACTTTTTGACATGCCTGTATACATCTTGATGTAAATCTTCCATGAAGACTGGTGACAGTATTATGACCTGCAGTTAGCAGCTCCCTGTGTTTCTTAACTGAATGGTATTACATCACAGAATATCAACAGTTCTGCTCCTATTGGAGAACATGTAGAAAATTTAAAAAGCAGTATTTCAGTATTGCTAGTAATGTGTACCTGTGTTTTCAGAAACATGTGCCTGAGTCCCAAGGATTACCTGAGCAGGAATAGGATGCAGGACAATAAATTAAATTTTAGCTACACTTGTATAATATAAACATAGAGAATTAGTAAAATATTAGAGAAGTGCTGATGAAATTAAGGTGTTGTTAATTTTTGTTCATTAAACCACAATGTCAGAAAGCTTTTTTACTGACACTTTTCTTTAAAATTGCAGGTTTAAGAACTTAGGTGCATAGGAGGCATTTCTCTTTTTGATTATAAATTCTACCAGTTTGTCACATATTCATAAACTTTTGGAGACAGGACATTTCCAAGATTAATTATTTTAATAGTAGAACATTGCTACCCTTGTTCTATTTCAGTATTTAACCTAATCTTTCCATCATTTTATGATGGTACTTTCTTTTTGGCTGGATTAAAGAGCTCTCTACTATAAATAATCTCCCATGTAAGTACTTGTATAGTGTAATCAATTCCCCCTTTAACCTTTGTTTTGATCAGATAGACACAAATTCTTAAGTCTGTCATTGTAAGGCAGGATTTACAGCCCTCTGATTATCTAGCACTTCCACTATACGTGTTTTTTTCTTTTTTTGCTTGTGCTTTACTTCAGAACATCAGAACCCAAAACAGCACTCTGAAAATACACATGCTGTCCAGAAATACCAAGATATTTACAATGAGTACCATCATTGGAGTCTCGATAGATATTCCTCTGCTTATATTCCCAAGGATGTTGTTATCCATTGGCTGTGATGCTGCATTGGGACCTTGTGTTTTGTTAGCAGTAATGATGCTCATAGCAGGTTTTCACAGATGATGTGTCTTGTTTTACAGATTAGGATTATTTTATTGAATATTAAAATGTTATTTGAATGAACACAATGTAATGTGTAATGAATGAACACATCTGTAAATGATACAAATGGCATAATTGTGCCTCTGCTTTTCAGTATAGTTCTGTGTCATCTGCAATTTTTTTAACAATAAACTTGTAGCATTTTCAGGTCAATGACAGCTGATCTTGTAGGACCTCAGAACAAAATGTACACAAATGCATCTTATAATGCAAAAGAATTCACTGCACATTCTTTTAGATATCGCTTGTGAAAAATTGATTTGGTTTTGCATTCAGATGTGATCAGTTGAAAGGGTTGTATTCTCTTGCTGGCACGTGTGATGCATAGCTTTGCTAGATGGCTGCTAGTTGGTGGAGGTCTTGAATTAGAATTTTTGAGATGACTCACCTGCATGAGTATTTGAGAATATTTACCTACATGAAGTCTGTCATGCTGAAATGGTCTTTTCCGGTTGTTAGTTATAACTGGTAGAGTGAAGTAGTGATGATTAAAAAAATCATTGGAAGCCTTTTCAAACTATGGATTGTGTTTTGTTATGGTTCTGTTGGTTGTTTTGTTTTGTTTTGTTTTTTTTTTTTTTGGTAGAAAATTTTACTCAGCTGTTTATGCATAGAGTATCTTTTTAAAGGAATCAAGACTATAGGCAATATTACTGAGAAAGGTGCTGTCTTGGCTCCTCGAGAGCTCACCTCTCCTCCTGCTGAAGTCAGTGAAGCTAAATAAACTTTTACCAGCTAAGGATCTGGCTCAGCTTCTGTAATAAATTTTCCACTCACTGGGTAAGCTGACAATCAGATGTTTTGAAGTCAATCTTTTGAGAAGAAAAAAAAATGTTGCTCTGGAGATATCTGTCTCTCCTTTATCCTTCTTCCTCCCACTACCTCCAAAAATACTACACTTGCTCTCCCAGAGCGGGTGAAGTTTCAGGGAACATGAGGAGGAAAACAGAGCTGTCCTTTCCAAGGCGCTGCACTGATGAAGATACCCTTTTCCTGAGTGATATACTCCACTTCTCTAGGCTCTCTTCTGTTTTTTCAAACTCAGATGCCCTTATTGCAAAAGAATGTTTTCTTCCCTGAAAAACCATTAAACTTGTTTTCAGACATGTATTTTTAACAATTTGGAGTGGTTGTGGATGAAGTTCTGCATGATGTCAGGCCAAACTTGCCGTGACAGTTAAGCAATTTTACTGATACTGTGGTACAGGAAAAACTATATTGGGAATTTTGTTTTCCTTTCAGTGGAATACCAGTGACTGCTAAAGACTTCAGGCATGAAATACTTGTCTTATAAGAGAGTGTTTTCTCTTTGCTACCATCTGTGAAAATTTGAAGCTTTAAACATTTGTCTCATGCATTTCTGTGTGGGAGGTGTGATACTTTCAGTTTAATAAATGAGACTTAGCTTGTTTACAATATATCAGAATTGACTGTAATTTGGACAGTGTGCATCTGTTCTGGAAAATGTCTAGTGTACTTGCTTCATAATGGAGTGTGATTATGTTTAATTTGATTTCTTCTGCACAGTGAAGCATAATTAATATTTAATTTGTAATCCTTCGCTAATACAGTATGAGGCTGCTGACAATTAATTGGAAGCAATTAATTCATTAGCTGGAAATGATAGTATCACAGGAACAATGAGCATACACAGTTGGGCAGTGAAAACATCTGTGGGAGACCAACAAGTTCAAGTCTCCAGGCCACAGATTTTCTTCAGTAGTAAGTGATTTGCTACAAAGAGATGTGCCCATACTGGTTTTAAAATCTGTTTTTGCATTGTTAGCTCCTCCTTGGAGTCTGACTTTGTGTGTGAGTTGCCATTTTTATTGGAAATTTCCTTCAGACTGCTGAGCATTTGGTCTGGTTTGACCACTGCACTGCCTTTTAGGAGACAAGTACTTGAGGGGAGGTTCAGGGGAGGAGCAGGGACAGGCTGAGGTACTGAGAATTACTTGATATCTTGGTAAATTCATTAACTTTTTTTTTCCATTTCTGGCTAGAGTTGCGCTTTCCCACCTTAAAAATGGAAAATGAGCTTTAAAGAGAGAAAGGAGTAGAGCCTGAGAAACAGAGCCCTCTGTCACCACCTCCTAATGTCAGGCAGGAAATTTGAAGGGAGTATCCAGGCTACAGAGCTGCACACAGACCACACAAGGTGCAATTTACTTATCACCACAAGAGAAGAAGGGATTTTAAGTGTTTCTTATGTACTTAAATAGGTAAAGGACTTTGTATGACTCACCTGGTGCATTAAATCTAGCTCAATTCTTAAATATAGACATGATGGACTATATTCCTGTGGTCTGACTTCTCTTCTGAGGCCACCTTAGGGTCACCAGTTTGGTTCTCTTTTCTTTGTCAAGATTGCAGAAAAAAGAAATATCTATTACTATCTATAGGTGTTTCACATGAATAGCCTAATTTATTGATGTGCTCTGGCCTGTGTTATCTTCGCAGAACCATGTCAATTGGCACAGGCAAGAACTACTGTGATTGTCTTGTTCCTTACTGCTACTTATTTCATGGAGCCTTTCTTTCTGCTTCCCCACATCTGTTTGCATCTTCCAGAAGAGCAGAGCTTAGGCTGGTCCTGCTGTGCTTATACATCATGGACTGATCAAGTATGGGTGGGATCCACCATTCCTGAGGAACTTCCTGGCCCTTATTGTGACACCCTGTGAAAACTCTACCTCCTAATTTAGTATATATTTTTTGACCTTGGGTGTCAAAGCTTTTTTTCTGTTGAGAACCTATATCTATTCCAAAATACTTTTGCCCAGTTTATCCTGTCAGGTCAAAATTTGTCCTTGCTTGGAAAAGGAAAAGTCATGGAACATAACCTCTTCACAGTTTGATAAAGTCAAAGTGACAAGAACAGGCTCTGTGCTAAGCTAGGACTAACTGCTAGCTTTCTCAAAGGACAAGAATAAACACAGACTGGTCTTGCTTCCAGCTAGTCAAGAGGGACCTGTGCAGCCTATATCTGTGCTAGCAAGTTGCTTAGCAAAATAGGATTGGATCTGTAAAGAAAAAAAAGAGAGGTGCTGAGGACTGAGCATCCTTAATACATGTGATGTGGGGGGTGTGAGGGGGTTCAGCCTGGCTCTAGTCTGGTGCTGGGGTGAGCAGAGGTGCCCCTGCAGGAGCACAGAAGGTGGGAGCTGTGTAGAAAGCTGGGATCTCAGTAGTGATCAGCCTTCCCTTTCAGTTTCAATTTTTTTTCCAGTCAGTTCCTATATTCCTTACCACTGGGAGGCAGCTGATGTCTAGGATCCAAACCAGCATCATGCTGCACAGCAGCCTTGAAAATGGTTTGTGTTGTTAACAGACAGATGTTCTGTAGAGAGATATGAAACAGATCTGATCACATACAGTGAAAGCTCCAGTTTTGTTCTGTCTTAGGATAAGTAAAGGCAGCACATTGCTTCCAGTTCATTAGGCTGGTTGTAATAATTTCCTTTTGTGCTGTTTCTCTGAAGTTTTGTGGGTCACTAAAATATCTGAAAACTAGTGACTCTCTAGATGCAGCACTGCAGAGAAGAATGTGAGCTTAACTGAGAACTGAATTTTGAATCCTGTCTATTTACAGCATTTATTTTTTATCAAAGTATCTTTTTTAATATATGCACCAAGTTATGATTTCCTGTTGATATTGTGTGTCAAAGACAATTACAAATTCAGAGGAACTGTATTATTCTGCAGTTCTTTTGGGGAGAAAAATTTTTTTAGTTATTGGTGTAATTTGCTACAGTTAAAATATGCACAGTGGTACCTCAACATGTTAAAAAGATGTTCTGAAACTGTCTGCACTTCAAACAAACAGTGGTTAGTTGCTCTGTGGAATTTTCAAAAGTGTCCTTGGATGAAATTGTGTTGTACCAGGAGGAACATTAAGACATTAATAAATTATTTGTCAGGTTTGCTGCCAGCATATACATAAATAAAACACTGTTCCTACATGTTTGTTTTCACTGGGACCCAGAAACAGTATAAAGCTTCTCTGGTGATACTATTTTACATAGATTTAAGACCTATATTCTGGACCTATATATAGTAGTATTTAATACTACTTTAGCCTATACTACTTACAGTAGTACGACTTTTCTTAACGTGAATTTGGAATTCCACTTCTTTCAAGCTACCTGCATTTTTTGCTTACATTAAGCACTCTGGAAAATACTTTAAATTCCTGATAGTTGTATTGGCTATTTCCTAGATTTTGTGTTAGGAGACAGATGTAGTAATACCCTTTGTTCATATTGTTTCTCCTTATAAAATTTTGTAATTTATAATCCTTTTATATGTCCTCTGCTGCTGTTTGCTTTCTTTTCTCTTAAATGCTCAACTTAAGCCTCAAAAATGGCATTATGTTCAGTGGTATCCAGGAAACAGAAGTGGGGACTAATTTGCTAAAAAAAAAGGCAGGATGAGGACAGGGAGGACAATGGCCATCTTGAATTAATGACATTATTGTACCTGCAAGGTCAGCACCAGGTGAGATTTAGTTTACAGTGAAGGAAGAATCCCATGAGGAAATGCATATAAAATGCAATTTATTTTCTTGGATATATAAATTTAAAGGAAACACCATAAAAGGAAATTTATAGACTTTATATAGATTAATTCACTAAATTGTCCCAGTCGGCATTTTTCTTCCCTTTGTTGCATCTATATGCAGGTAACTCCCTTAGAATTTATTATTGCTCCTTATGTATTAGAACAGCAATTTAGCTGGCACCAGACACCTTGCGAAAGAAAGCTGAAATTCTGCTTACTGTCATTGAAAAAAGAATTGTTATTACACCCAGATAGCAATGAAGTGGAGCAAAGCAGAGTGAATGATATTTTTTTTTTTTGCATATTTCCTCTATTGTATCATCTGTCCTATATATCCTGTCTCATCATCACTAAATGGAGTTATTAAATCTGCTGGATGACTGTGCTGTTTTGACCCAGGGAGGAATGCTCCCATTGAAAGCAGCACTTCAGAGAATATTTTGTTTCCTTTTCATCTCATGTACCCTCATTTCTGACTCTTAATGTACAAAAGCCACATAAACTTGGAATTTTTGCTTCTTTTCAAAACATTTTAAAAGATTTTTCAGTCTATTTGTCAATCAAATTTAAGGTCTGCCACCAAAATGCGACCTACTTGTTGTGGTTTGCATAGTAGTGATTTCTACACCAAAAGCTTTTCCCCACCTGCTTCTATCATTACAGAATATTAATTTTAAAGATTTTGATCTTGATGCCTGCAGCGGAAACCAGTTAAGGTGACACAAAACTTTCATGAACCAATTACTTTAACATGGTACAAGGCAGTGAAATTCAAGGGTAACACTGTACTGCTGTTACCAGTTTGAAACTGAAATAAAGTGAATAGTTCAGAGTGTGGTGGAGTAAAAACACAGTGTGGTCTTCTATGAAGCTGGTGATGAGTTCTGCTTAGACCAGGGTTGCTCTCTGCAAGCACATCTGAGTTTCATCACACATGACTGAGTTTCAGAACAAAGCATTAATTTTGCAAGGTATGTCCTCTCTTTGGAAGTTTTGCAGGACGACTTTAGGGCTTTTTTCTATTTACTGCTCAGTAATGAAGACTTTGAAAGGGACAGTCTGACTGAAAATTCTGCCATTCCAAGGATATCCTCCTGCCTGTGGATCACTGAGAAAGAAAAGAGACAGCATCTGTCTGTGGCTTTATACATTCAGGAGAGGGAATGAGAGAAGGAAAGGTACATTTATATCTAATTGTGCACATTTTTGAGAATCTTACTCATGCTTTGTGTACATAGAGTTTTGGCATCAGCAGCTGCAAAACAGAGTGAAGGTAGAAAGCTTCTTGAGAAGCCACTTCAGACCCTGAAAGCTAGGAGAGGGTAACTATGTGAGGCCAAGAGCGGAGAGGAGAAATGGAAATAGCAAAGTATAAATATTTCTAAATCGGGTTTTATGTAATAGAACTTTTTCACATGTCCTTGTAGATACTCCTGGATGTCCATGTTCAAAATACCTAATTTTCTGCTTTTACTTAGTTTTGTTTTGACCACTGGAGTGGAAAAAACCGCAAGGTTAGGTCTGCTTATGTCTTCTTACTGATACCTTAGTAATGAGGCCTTACAGCAACTTTAAGTAATTCTAATCTCTTAAGAAATAAATTTTGTAGTAATAAAAGTAATTCTCTTTAGCAGTTATGTAATTTCTTTAAGCTACGAGGAGATGCGCCCTTTATGTAAATATTTCTATCAGCCACTAAATCTACCGCAGAAACTGTGGCAGGGAACTTGGGTGATGTTTCTGTATTTACGAAAGTTACCGGTTTCAACAGTGGGTTGAAACTCTTGAACTACTCGTTTTCAGCATTCCTGCAGTATGTCATTAAAAATGTTTGCACATTGCCATTCCTGAAGTCTTCCCCAAATTTGGTCTGCATATGTGTCTGATTTCCCTGTGGCAGATTTTTCTTGACGTCTGCTGTCAAGACAACTGTAGCTAAACCGGGGTGGAAAATGCAGTGGCTCTTCAAGTGTGCTGTTTGACCAAAATCTGCTGCTCCAGACAGGGGGGAAAAAAGCAACTAATCAACCCTCATAAATTTGTATTACAGTTGAATAAAACTTTTAATTAAGAATTTTCTACAGAAACTATATTTTCTGCTAAAATAAAATTTTCAAAAAGGCACTATATTTTGTTTAATGTTTAAGGAAAATAGTTTTAAAATGGTAGCTTATAAAAGGGTTTTCCATTACAGCTTGCATAAATCTAGGTCACTGTAGTGCTTTATGGGATTATAGGAGGTATAGTTTGGATAACTCCTGTCTTCATAATTTCTTGTTACCAATTATAACTTTACATTGTAGTGAATCATCTCTGGTAGCAGGATAGTCCACAACACAGCACAGAAGATATTTTTTCAAAATTCAAGTTTGGAACTGAGTTTTTAAACTTATCTTCCATCAGAAAATTTTCTGATATCAATGTTTTGCCCCTATTTCAGGGAAAATGAGCATTTAAATAATTAATTCATTAAAAATTGGAAAATTATCTTTTTTTGCCAGCTTAAATGTGCATGTAAAATTATTTGATTTATTCATACATTTTTCAAGCAGCTCTAGGAAGAGGCAGGGCAGGGCATTCACTGGCCTGTTAAAAATAGGCACTACCAGGAAGGTGAGGTCCAGTTTAGGCCCTTATGTACCAAGGAGGAGAACTAGTCATCTTTAATCTATAGACCATTTATAAAATCAGACTTTTAAGCTGCTGCCAAATAGGTGACATGTATAATCTGTTAGTGATCTTGGGCAAATACTTTTTACTAACCAATGACTAGAGAATGTAAAAATGTCTTTACCATGAGACACTCTGACAAGTTCTTAGATAACAAATCTATCTGCCATACTTGGCAGCAAGAAAGGCTTAATAATCTTAACCTGCTTCAAGTGATGCAAACAGTTCATTAACACTGTTGCTTGTATGAAGCATGTCTGTATTTAGTTTTTTATTAAGTTTTTTGCTGTCAGTATCTTTAAAGCTAGACGTTTTTGTAAATAAAAATGTGGGAAAGATCTCTGGGTTTCCTTTCTTGCATTACCAAAAAAGCCTATGACCCACCAGTGGTCACATGCATCCCAGAAAGCCAGTCTTACTGTGGGTTGCATCAAAAGATGTGTGGCCAGCAGGTTGAGGAACAGCACCATTAGCAAAGTATTGATGGTGGATCATAAGAAAGATGGAGAGAGACTTTTTATCAAGGTCTTTAATGACAGGAGAAAGGTCAACACTTTTAAACTGAAAGTGATTGGATAGAAGGAGGAATTGTTTTTTGATGAGGGCTGTGAGGCACTGGGACAGGTTGCCCAGCAAAGTTGTGCATATCCCATTGTTGGAAGAGTTCAAGGTCAGTTTGGAGGAGGTTTGAGCGACCTGCTAGTGAAAGGTGTCCCCACCCATGGCAGGGGGGTTGAAACCAGATGACTTTTACGCTCCTTTGCAGCCCAAATCATTCTGTGATTCTCTGGTTCTGTGAAACGTTCCCAAATGCTCAACTGCATCTGATCTTTGATGTAGCTTTGCTGTTTTTCATTGGATGGTGAAACCCAGGCTGTCATTTATTGGAAAATAAAAAATGTATGATGCTAAAGATACATAAATTATTTTCTGTCATTAGAATTACTTTGGAATTTATTAATTCCAGAAACATAAGCAACAGCCTGAGCTGTTCTGAGAAACACATCAAGTTCCATATCCCATTAGGAAGTAAAATTTGACCAGAACTGTACCTTTGTCCTAGTATGTATGGAACCAATTTTTTTTTTCCCCTGTAGCTTTAGGATTCATTTTAAATGACATCTGTTAAATTGCTCAACTGCATTTGGTACTTTTGTGAGTGAGTGTCTGTCTACAAGGAGTTAAAGTAAATTATTTCTATTTATGTCTGGAAGCTGGAAATGTTAGTGGGAATGTCAGCCCTCCTCATTTTGGCATTCTCTAGAGCAAGGCAAGTGATTCTAGCAGCATGATCTTATTTATCTCTTGTCAGCTCCATGTGGTTTCTTTGGTCTGTCTGTGTCTGGGATATTAATTCATAACAGAATTATTTCCTCCTCAGCCAGGCATTTTTGCAGTGTCAGCATCTCCTGGTTCACAATCCAGTACTGTAATCCACAGTGTAAGCAGGCCTAAGGCATAGTGACATAAACAGAAATAATAGAAAACCAAAAGACTGAGATGACAGAACCAAGCCTGTAAATAAAAAATGTAGATAAATATTCAGGAGTTGGAATGCGAATGCAGGAATCAATATCATTTCCCCCACGCTTGTGTTAATAAGAGATTTGCACACAGTGCCAATTGCTGTAAAATGCAGTAAAAGAGGGAAAATTCAGTAAAATTACTGTTGTTTTTAGGTCTGCATGAGAAAGTATGTATATTTAATTCCTAAATTACAGTAACTTAAAGGTGCCCTTGAATGATTTGCTGATAAGGATGTTTCAGCAGAGCATATTCAAATGTGTAATGGCCCAAATTTGTAGATATTACATTCTTAATCTAGCAGCAATTTTCTTAAGTATTATTGTTTGAGCCTTCTGTTATATGTTAAAGCTAGTATTTGGTGAAATCAGTCTGTATGCAGTGCAACAAGGTAATGTGCACTATTAATGACCACCATCTATCTCATATTGAGATTCCTTTTCTTTACTGGATAGTCTCTAGCATTAATGTATCTTAATGAAATGAGGTAAAGGTAGGGTCACCTCATCAGTGAATGTAAATTAAACCAGTCCAGTTGGTACCTATTTACAGCATTTCATGGCCTTGTGCAGAGATTCAGGATTACCTGCTGTAACATTAAATTACTGATAGTCTTTTAGCTCTAGTTTGGCAAAAAACTAACATGTAGTAGTAATTCAATTAATACATTCAAAATACTTTTTATGTCAATGAATAAAGTTTTATTTTGAAGCTGCCAATACCAAGTCGAACTACAGCTATACCTATGAATTTAATATTTTATTTGACAACTACTTTCATTAGTGAATCAGTCAGGAACAGATACTGTTTCATTTTGATCTTTTGCTTACATGTCTACTTCATTAATTATTAATGTCCTGAATTCTGCTTTTTTTTATATTTTACCCTTTCTGTTGGTGCAGGAATAGGTAGTTTACTATTGGATTGATTAGATTAAAGCCTTTAGAATGGCACTTGTGAATTTAGAAGCCCATATTCAACCTTAGCCCTTTTTTAACTAATTGGATTTGCTTCTTATTTGCAACTTCCATGACTCTGAAAATGTAAGAAGTCCACTAAAAGGAGAGCCAGCTGAGATGAAACTATGAGCTGTTTAAATTTGTGAATCCAAGGAACTATGCAGCTCTCCTTATCTGCCCATCTAATCCAGTGTTAGTGACTTTTGGTTACCTTTGTCTTTCTTCAAGCAAGTCTCTCCATGGAATTCTTGACACGAATACCTGGTATTACATTTTGCTTTGTTACAATTGATAACATCTACTTAGACATTATTTCTGGTTTTGTATGTTCCTACCATGGGTATATATTGTGAATTGTTCTTAGTTTGTATTGTTTACCTATGTGTGTGAGGAATTTTTATCCTGAGATAAGTCCAGTAATCTGCCAAAGAAAATGTATTCAACTTTCCTTAGTAACTTTAGATTCACTTTCTGTGAAGCCCTACATATATGACACAAAGTAGTGGAGATCTAGGCCTGTAATGGTTGTAGTTTTGGAACAGTTGTTTTAAAATATTTTTGGTTTTTTGTTTATTCAATTCTGGTTTTGTTCACTTTTCCTATATGAGTGCTGAGGGCACTCTGCAGACTGTATCACCTAAGCCAGCGGAGAAACATCTGCTGTGTAGTGACACAAGAAAAGGCCTCTGTTTCCCCAGAATTATTAGGTTACTTCCAAATAACTTGGTTTTACCAGAATACTGTGGTTCAGGGAACCATGCTTAATTTAAGTACACACTTTCTGATATAACTAGCTGTAGTGATACACCTGAGGGTAAGTGTTCTGTTATAGCTGACTATAGCAGCCAGCTTGAAGCACAATTTATTTCAAAACCAAAAAGTATATTTCAGTACCTAACTGCTAGTAAAATACCAAAGTTCTCACTTTCTCTCTGGGAGTCACATAGATGTAGGGGCCAGTTATGTATTTCACTACTCCTTCCATGCTGTAATGTACTCCTTACATCCTTAATGCAACTTGTATTTGGATCTGTTGTTTCATTGGATCACTGTCTCAGTACTTGTTCTTATTTTTAATTAATAAACCCATGGAAATACTATAGTTACTGGAATATTGTTTACTTCAGTTGTGTTATGGTTTTATTAGGACATTGAGTGTAGGCTTCTAAAAGGTTAGAACACAGTTAAAAATATGGTTAGCTTAAAATTTCAAAGCATTATAAAAATTACTGACTCTTGTAACCTGATAATACTAAACAAGCACTGTAAACTTTGAACCTATTTTTAAGATTTCATTGACTTGAAACTGTTCAATTGAGCTTCTAAATTTATTGACTGTTACCACTTTGGAAGTAAATAATTCTCAGGGGGACCTATTTCAAGGCTGGAATGGATCCAAGATAAAAGCCTTTGGACAGGGGATACACATAAATCCCTGATCTTGTTGGTCAGATTATTTTAGGGAAGCCTAGCAGATTAGTGATGTGATGCCTTTCAATTCCACTAATGAAATCCTGTCAGAATAAATTAATGAATATCATACTGATATTTTAGGCTATCTTATGTCCATGTAATGCAATTGTTTAAAAACTCATTGCACAAACCATTTTAAGTGTTGTTGACATTAAATAGTAACCCATGGAGTTACTATGTAACGCAACCTTTCCTGTTAACAGCAGTATTGATTTGGTGAAAAGCAGAATTTACAAAGCTATTTTCCTGCAAAGTTGCCTGTATATGACCAAGGTTGCGATCCTACTAACACAAGAACAGTGTGAGTTCTGTACAGGATTTTCTTAAAGGAACTTACATTTTGAGATTTTGAGAAACATTAATTTTGATCATAACAGCTTTTCTATCCAAAATGTTGTAACAAAAGCCTATTTTGATTATATCAGTCTGAAATGAGCTTAAATCCCCTTGCGCAGAAGTAAGTAATTTATTTATTGCCTTTAATAATTTGTATTTCTTAATGCAATGCAATATTCAGAATTTTAAAAGGAGTGAAAATGAACTGTAGTCAATTTCATTCAAGAAGGAGGAGAGAAGGGAGCAATGCAATTGAACAGAGGTGACTTGGTCTTGTTTCCATAAAGAACTTACATAAAATCAGGCTCAGAATGCCTCATACACACTGATGTTAGAACGTAAGTATGAACATTACTCAGGTAATGTAGATTATAAAATACAATTCAGGTTAAATGTGTGCTTTCTTCATTTTTGCTTTAACTTTACAAATCCATCATTAGTGTGGATCCTCCTTAGATCACCATGTGAGTTGTCTTTATATTGCTCAAGACTGTAAGAATGGCAATTAAGACAAAAAGAGCTAGACCTTCAGAGACTAATTAATGGCCAACAAACATGTTTGTTTCTAAAACCCATAAACAAACAAAGTAAAAAGCCAAGGCTCTGAAAAACAATGATAATGATATCTGCTATTAGTATTTCCATTTGCTGTTTGTAGTCTGGTAAATCAGTTGTATGCCACTCTAAATATAATTTCCAATTTTTTTTTTTTTTTGTTACCACTGCAAGTTCTCCTCCAGTCTGAAGAACTTCATTCTAGGAAGCACTTCCCCAGTCAGAAGTTGAACCTTCATGTGTTCTAAAAGTTTTAAAACATTTTTATTAAACCAAAGCATGTTGGCTTATACCACCTACATTCTGATCAGCAGCTTCACTTTGGTATTTCAGAGTTTTATCTTCAGGATCTTAGTCTCAAAATTTCTCTGATGGAGACTGGAAGGGTAGAAAATTGGTGTTCCACTGTACTGAAAGTGTTTTGCCCACCTGCAGAGCTTGCATTCCTGCTCTTGAAATGGCAGATTAATCTGGAAAATTGACAATCAACTGTGCTAACCTTTAATCTGTTAACCTTCTCAAAGGTCAGTGCTGGGATAACAGACCAAACCTGAAAGTGTTTTATCCCCAAAACTTCAATTTTTCAAGTTCTCAGTCCCCTCTTCCTGTTTAGGAGTTCATAAATGCCATTGAGTTCTCATCCATAAATCAAAAACTATGCTGCTAATCAACGCATAGCTTCAATTAAATTGAAACTCAAATATTATAGACAAAATATTGTTAAAAAGTAGTTTAAAACATGAAGTATGAAAGAAATTCTCCTCAGGTAGACATCATGAATAAGGACAAAATTATTTAAGCAGCATGTGCAAGGAAGTAGTAGCCAGAGCCTGAAATTAGTACTACAAAACTCAAGGAACATTCCTTTTTCTCCAGATATAAACTGATCGACTCTGAGTAGGTTCCCTCCACTAAGAAAAGACTCATGAGTTCGACTAGAGGCCACACAAAGTCTGAAATAGAAATAGATGAGTTCTTCTCTTTCAGCATCACTTCTATTTTTGGCACTTGCTACACTATTGTGTCGTGGCTCTTATTCCAGTAAGAAGTAGTCACTTTCTCACTTGGCCTGCCTTAAACATAAATTTCTTTTTGCAGCCATAGTCATCAACTCTTGAAGGAACTACCAATTAATAACAAAGCCTCTATTGTGGCAAAAATCTCCTTGAAGTAAGAAGGTTTACTGTAGTGCCTGCATTGCCCCGGAGAAGAGGGACTGATAACAAATCTTTTCATTGCCAGTTTTTTCTTAGAGCTGATCCCTTCTGTAGCCAGTCAGATTCTTCTGCATTTTTGCACCCCTGCACAGAAGTACTTCAGGATGTAGTATATTGGATGTGGACCCCATTTTTACCTTATATTTTGTATGTATTTTATTCAAGCTGACCACAGGGCTTATAATTATTTGAAAATGCATCAGAAAAGTTATTCAAATGTTCTAAACAAACGTTTGGCAGCAGTATCTTACAACACTAAGAACAAAAAGTGTCAGCATTTCAAATTTGGCCTGTCAAACAGGTTGTCGTATATTACTTATCTTTCTCATCTTTTGGGAACTTATCCCCAGACTATCCAGGGGAAAAAAATTCTTCTAGTAGCACAGGATCCATTCCACTTTTGACTCTTTCTATGCCCTGGAGGTCATCTGATATTATTGAAAGTTAATATTTGTTCCAAACTGGCACTGCTGGTGGCATCAAGAAAACTATTCTCTTGATTACTTTCTCTCTTGAAGGACTTGAAACACTGACTGTCTCTACAGTCTATTCAGCTTTTAAAGAAACAGGATTGACTTATTGGTCTTACTCCAAAAATAATCTCATCTCTCTTCATTGTTTTGAAGCAAACTGCTTGTGTTTGTTTAATGAGGAGACGCTTCTGTCACAAAGTTTCCATAAGGGAAAACATGACCTTTTTAAATGAAAACAAATCCCTGATAAGGAAGTGCATCTGAAATGTTGCTATTTTGTACCTTGCCAATCTGGCCAAATCATATGGGGTTTCTTTACTTCCCCATTGATTTAAAGAACAATAATTTTTTTGGTTTAATGATCATCTGTTTTGTGGGGAAAAGAAAGGTCTATTTATGTATTTTCTATAAATAAATTTTCATTTGAGGTTTCAGTTTTATCTCATGGTAGTCATATACCATTTTGTGAGAAAAGGAACCACTGATAACTACATCTTTTTGAGGGACACAAAGAGAAAAGTGTGTAATGATAAGACTCTAAAACAAAGGGCGTTAAGAAAAGTGGTGTAAAACCCTCAGAAAACTTCTGTTGGCTGTTCCTCTGGCAGACTGAAGGTGTGATACCAGCAGAGTTCATGTACTTCTTTTCCAAACACTAAGTTATTCTGCTATCTGGAAAAAGCCACATGGCTTGTGCTGTCTTCCCACAGGTATCTTTGCGTAGGAAGGAGCACTGTGCTCACTGTCCCAGCCAGCCATACCACTCAGAGGATGGATGTGGGGCTGTGCCAGATATTGTCAGCCTGCAACAGATTAGAGAGAACACAAGGTGAAAAAGTATGTTGGAAAAGTAAATGAAAATGTATCATATCCACACCATGATAAGAATCCAGCTGTGCTCCAGAGGACGCCAGTATGCTCCTCATCGGGGGCAGGGTTTCTTTCACTCCTGAGGGGTCTGTTAATAAGAAGGAATTCTCTCAGCGCTAGGAAAGCTTCCTGACAGTGTGATAAATGCCAAAATCTTGTTTTCCTTTAAGGGGGATAGAAAAATACATACTTAAAAAAATTATAATTGCTCTCTATTTCAGCTGTTCAGTTAAAGACCAAAGCCTGATCAGTGAAGATTTCTTCTTAACTATCCAAAACTATAGCTTTTTATTTATCATTCTGTTAGTCAATTCTTTTTAAACAAGAAGTCTTTGTGGGCTTCTCTGTCCAAAACCAGTTAATGCAGTTGGTTGTACTTTCAACTGTGTTTTTCTTTATCTAACAACATGATTACTTCCAAGATGAATGTAATTCATCTGGAATTCTCAGAAATTGAGTGCATTTTTTCATCGGTTCAAAATGCTTATCACAAAAAACCTCCACAAAAACACAGCAGACTAATACACCTCTGACCAAAAAAAAAAAAAATAAAAAGGAGATATAACTTTTACTTCAAATTTAGATGAATAGTATTTGTCATTTCAAATCTGATCAGTTGAAATGTATTTAAAGTATGCAGAGCATGGAGTAAACTTTTCTTTTGGAGTTCTTGCTCCTGTCAGTCTTCCTGAAATTGGTCATCCAAGCTGCAAAAGAGGGCAGGAATATTTGTAGTATTATCCTAATAAAACCCTAAACTGTTTCCCAAGTGGCCCCTTCAGCACAGCAGTGGCTTTCCTTTGTGCTACTCCTCACCTCTGACCACAGCAGCTGGGGAGGTCTCCAACCTCAGCACCAGTTTGGATTGTGCTCTGCTTCTGAGGGAAGGAAGATCTTAACCCTGAGTTGAGCAGGAGTTTGCATTAGGTCATCTCCAGAGTTTTCTTCAGACCTAAATTATTCATGTGTTCATGAGAAGTATAAAAATAAGAAAATATGTAATATATATTTGAAGTGTTACTTGTCTGGGTTTTTATTTGCAATAAAGGAGCACCTGTAAAACAGTTGAGTTCTGGCCAGAAAAGAGTAAAAATTTACCATCTTTAAGTGCTGGTGAATGACCACCTTCCAGTATAATAGGAAATGTGAAAACCGGATATGAAAAAGTGGAACTGGATTCCTGCAAGGGAAAGATCTCCTGCCAGTTCTGAGATACAATCTTTGGGGAAATTAAAGAGATGACTCAGTGTAATGCACAGTGTGCCTGTACAACCAGTAAATCAAAAGAGACAGTGTCACAATCCATTCTTTTTTCTCTTATCTAGCAGAGGATTTTGTTTTCATTTTCAGTACAGAACAAGAAATGGGATTTAATTCACAAATGTGACAGACTACTGACTGAACAGGCTTCAAACAAATCCAACAAAATGTTCTTTAAACGTTGCAGGAGGTAACTCACAGACATGATGATACTTATTTTTAGAGATTTTGTAGATTGTCTGCATTGTCATGTAATGTTAAAACTTCTCACTAGGTCTACACATTTATCATAAATATAATTGTGAAGTTTTCTGGTTCATAAATTTTGAACTGAGGATGTAAATGGTATGAACGTGCCAGACAGTGGCCAGAAGGGGGTGATACAATCTATATGTAAGAATTTAGTAGTTCTATCTAGATTAAAAGAAATTGGAAAAGATATAAAAATTAAATTTTATGGAGCAGTTTGGTTTGGTACATAATTGATATTAGCAAATGAAGATAATTTTAAAAAATCTCTAATCTTATTTAACAGTATGTATTTGAGAGATAAATATAACTAATGAGGATACTGGGGATCTCTGAAAGTCCTACCAGAAATTTGGCATTATGATTGTATTTGAAATATTGCTTAGGAATATTTAAATTAATGCGAAACCAGAGTACTTACTACTTTATCAGTTGTGGACTCCTTTCGTTCGTAGAAAGTCAGTCTGAACAGAATATATTGTGGAGGGTTGATTTTGGCTGGCTGCCATCACAGAAAGAAAATAAAATGGGCAAGATCATGGATTGAGGTAATGACAGTTTAGTAAAAAAAAAAAAAAAGCCAAAGCCACATGTGGAGGGAAAAAAAAAAGAAGAAATTTATTCACCATTTCATGCCAGCAGACAGATGTCTAGTGAATTTCTGGGAATTGGGGAATTGGTACACATGGCAATTCCTTCAGAAGGCAAGCACCATAACCCAAAATATCCCTGCCTTCTCCTTCCCACCCTCCCTTTTATGACTGAGTGTGATGCATACAGTGTGGAATATCTTTTGAGTCAGTTCAGATCAGGTGCCCCAGCTGTGTCCCTCCAAACTCTTGCCTGTCTGCAGCCTGTTGGCCTTCGGAGTGGTGGGTTGGAGAGACAGCCCTGATGCTGTGCGAGCACTGCTCAGCAATAGCCAAAACATCAGTGTGTTACCAGCACCCCTGGAGCTAGAAATGCACAGCACAGCACTGCATGGGCTGCAAAATGAAAGAAAAGTCTATCTCAACCAGACTCAATGTGTGTAGCAATGAAGATGTGCAGTATTATGTCTGATACAAAGCTGTATTTAGGATGCATATCCTTTTTTGTTCATGAGAGTGTGTGAAAAAGACATTAAAAAAAAAGGAAAAACAAGTGAGGAATATATCTGACATATACCTAGAAAATATTTATTTTGGCAAAAAAATATAAGTTTACAGTAGTGTCTTTAAAAGTTATTTGCAAATAAGATTTAAAAGCCCTGAAGTATGATCATTTAATCATACTCTTCTTGTAGTGGCTGGTTTCTATTGATGAGGTCTCAAATTACTTTATTGCTATGTACCTTAGTGGTGTGAGCATTGCTGCTTGAAAGTGAGCTGTTTACTATTTCTATCTTCTTCTTTAAAAGACCCAATATTATTCTATGAGACGTAAAATACTTGGTTTTATTTGAAGAGTTACATTTGATCTTACCTGCTTCTAAGCATTCTCATGGCTTCAACTGACAGGGAGAATTTTTGCGCTGTTGTTCCTGGGCAGAGGGGAGGGTTTAGAATTGCTCTGCCAAGCCTTTCAGCAACCTTCTACTTCTTCCACTCATCAGTGTAGAATACCAGTTTAGTTAGAAAATCTCCCATATAATCAATTTGTAAACTCAGAAAATACTGTAAAATACAGTGGTGGTGTTCCTGAAGCTTGGGAGCATCCAAGATAAAGATCTCAAGGTATCCTTATTAATGCCCCCATTTGATTTAGCTAGTAACATGTGGATGATAACATTCAGTCAGTATAAAACTATTTCTGGATCAAATTATCATTGAAAAGTAGCATTGTGAAATGTTTTTCCACACTGAGCATCAGATAAAGGTGTTTATCTCCCAGTTTATTTAATTATATCTGTCTTCTTTTCAACTTGAGATTTAACATAATATTTTATGAAATCTTAGCTGAAGTTTGTTCATTCTTTTAAAGGTTTCATATTGAAAATGTTTTGTCATGTAATCTTTTGCATTATTTGGAAATGTATTTTTCAATCTTATGTATAAGTTTAAAGGTAATTTTTTTCAGTTAGAATGGTATTTTCCAAACTACATATTTTAACTGAAGTCACTGGCTTTAATTGCAGTTTGGTAAATGTGTAGGCCTATAAGGAATGTTAGACCTTCCCTCTAGAAATCTGAACTGTGCTAGTCTCAAAACATAAAAATCCATATTTGGTCATATTTCACAGTTTAAGAATCCAATAAAGATGAGTTTGCACTTAACTAGCTACTTTTGCATTTAATGGAACTGTAATCCCCAGAAGATGATTCATCTGATTCAGAGGTGTTCTTGCATGTTAACAAGGTAAGCTAACAGCATCAGTGTGTCATCAGCACTCTTTAGGTCACAAATCTAAACGACAGCACCATATGAGATGCTCTAATGAAAATTGACTCAATCTCAGCCAAACCCAGTGCAGATGTCTAAGATAAATCTAATGAGTTATGTCTAAAGTGCTTATTCTTCTCCATTGACTCTGAAAGGAAGTGGACTCTACCAGAGAATCCTAGAATTCCCAGCTGAAATTGAGACTTTTATTAAGTCTGTAGCTGAGATGAAACTCAGTAGTATTTGTAACTAACTGACCTTAAAAATGTAGCCAAAAGCACCAAAGCTTAGTTTCTAGATGTCAAAAAGGCATGTGCATACATCTCTATCTCTTTCTATCTCTTTCCATTGTTTGAAGATGTGCTTCTCCTTAGGGAAAGTTAGGAGAATATTCTTTTCAATTGAGTTCAGACCACAAATTTTGTATTTTCTTCATTTGAGTGTCTTATATTGTATTACAAGTGACGGTGGTGGAGTAAAAACCTGACCAGTGTGTGGTTCTGATGTGTTTGTCTTCTGGTAACTCATGTGCAAGACATTAAAAGAGGACTGTATTGTAAAATGGACAGTCTGCAATAGAGAGCTGTTGATTTTAGGGTCAAATCAATTAAAAACTTCTGTCACTTTTCCCTCTATATTTCAATGATAATTTTATTTAAAATGCTGAGTATTGTAGGGACCAGAAAATAAAACAGTCAGTACAATACAGAGCAAAGTTATATCAAGTGTTGGACTGGTATCAACCATTGGATGGTTAAGAAGTCACAGCAAAGGTGTTTGCTTTGGCAGCCAAGGAGTGGAAGAGCAGGCTGTGTTCTTTGCTGTGTTTTCTGTGTAAAACTCTCTGCTGCAATTACATGCCAGCTCCTGTCAAGTGACTGGCCCTAGACACAATTGTTCTTTACATACAGTTTTCAAGTAATACAGTAAAGAAACAATCTCAATTTCATAATTTGTACATTGCTTGAAGTCTAGTTCTTTTCCATCTGCTCTGCAATCTGCTGCTGATAGTACATCATGAGAGAAGCCAACCAAATCCTCAGACCAGCCCCTGAGTTGTCAAACCTCATTTTCCTTCCATTTCTTCTCAAAGGTACCTGTGAGCATGGTAAAGAATTTTTGTTTAACAACTCTAGTTTCTCTATCTCTGTCTGATTTTATAGACTGAAGCAAGACTGATATAAACCAGTCATCTTAAACAGATTCAAAGCCAAATATACATAACTGAATCATGGCATCATAGAAAGATTTGGGTTGGAAGTAACCTTATAGATCATCCAGTTCCAGCCCCTCCGTCATGGGCAGAGATGCTTCCCACTAGACCAGCTTGCTCAAAGCCCCACCCAACCTGAAAGATATTTTCTGTTTGCACCTCTAAGTAGTTTTAAATAATAACTTTTACTTCTATGACAGTTTCCCAATTAATTTTGCTTTATCCACAGAATAGTGGCTATGTGTCTGCAGGCTGTAGAACTTGGATAATGTTTTAGAGCAAACCATTTGCAGAGAAAGTGCTTCAGAAGATTCTTATTTAGGGCTCATTTGTAGCTATATCAGATTCTAGTGTCCCTTTTAAAGCTGTGGCTTACCATTCTTTTCAGATCCAGTTCAAATTCTCTTCAATAATGATCACTGAGTATCTGTCAGCAGAGATTCTATGTCAACATTTCTTTGTTCCCTCTGTTCCAACTCATTAACTTATGGCATGTGTTTTGTAGTTTTCTGGCATTTCATTATTTTAAAATAAAAACACCCAGTTTTTCTACATCAATTTTTCAGGGAAGTTTAGTAAGTTAAAGAATTATTAATATCCAGAGTTGCATCATCTGCTAATACTTACAAGTTTTTATTAAAATGTAGTTAAATATTTTTCTGCTCCTGCTTTCCCAGTTGTACTGCTGTTTACAAGCAGAGTCTATCTGGTGTTTTGTAACAACTGAAAATTGTCCTACTTTCCCCTTTCTGAATAGCAATAATGCTGCAGTTACTTGTTTATTCATTGCAATAATGCATTTAAACTTCTCTGTTATCCCTACAGCTGAAACAGATAGAAAGTATGAACTTTTGCTGAAATTCACTGAATTTTTAAAGTTATCAAAGCACTTGGTTAAAACTATAGAGTTACAGCTATAATATTTTATTTAGTTTTGTTCATATTTTGTTGATTGTATGAACAGTTCTCTTTTTCTTTTTTAAAGTGAATAATATTTTTTGTCTTTGAGCTTCAATTTCTGAGAATATTGCTGCACATCTGTCTATTTCCCTTCTTAGCCATGTTAAATGTCAAAAACAGGCATGGACATGTGCAAGCCATGGCCCTTTCTGAAGAGTACAGCCAGTGCAGCATTACTCAAATCCATTCTTACCAGTATCTCACCAAGTTTAAACACAAAGAATTATTTATTTCTTAAAAATGTTTCACCGCATCTCTTTTTCTAAATTACTAATCTAGCTGCATCTTTATAAATGCATTGCCAGTATATTTTTTAGTTTCTGTTGCTTTTTTCAAATACAATAACGCTATTTCCAAATCTGTTATTTTTTAATTTTAGTAGCTGAAATATCTGCAATATTCTTAAATACCACACACCAAAGAAATTCTCTGTATTTTAAGATAAGCATATCTAAAACACTTAACAAGTGCCCAAGACCACCTGTCTTGTGTCCCTGGGCACCTGTTTTATCTTGCATTTTGGCACTTTTTACTGTAAAACTATTCTGATATCCTACTATATAGGCACATGGAGTGCATTGAATAGGTCATTTAATGTACCAGCACACAGTGCAATGTTGCAGATTAGTTGCAGAATTTTACTAGCCTGTTAAAAGAAATTCTAGAAAGTGGCATGATTCTCTTAACTTGTCACAATTCTCCTAACTTATCCACTAAAATAATTATCCACTAAAATAATTATCCACTAAAATAATTTTCAACAAGCAATTCACTTAGCAGTGAGAAAATGTCTTAATCCTCTCCCGCAGTATCAAACTGGCATGTAAGAGGCAACCCTGTGTGTCATTGCTTCAGTAAAAACAACTTATGCAGCAGTCACAGAGTTGAAATGGAAGCATAAGCAGCTACAAATAAGCTGCAGTGCTGGTGTGAGTGTGTGCTGGGGACAGGTAGGGCTGTGCTATGTGTGAATGGCTGAGCATTCAGTATAATTAGAAACATTTCTGCAACCTATCCTTGGCTGAGTATTGTAGCCTGTATTTGCAGCAGAAAAATGCTAAATGCACTCTGCAGCCTTTGTTTTTCTTCTTTCTGACTAAACAGAGTATATTTTTTTCTTATTATACGCATTGCACATGATTAGCAAAATTCTTGGGAAGTTTATAAAAGGTATCTCATGGACATAATGAATTTGAAAAATCAGTTTGCTTAATTCTTTTTTCACCTTTTGTGCTTTCCCCCACACTATCCTGTCCATCATAAGTTCCTTGTAGTAAAATTTGTAGGTTTAGTATATAATTTTCATCAAAACACTTGTGTAATGATGGAGGAAGGTGCTCATCTGAGGGAAGAAATCTGGATTGAATTCCCAACTTGTCCATTCATTGTCTCCAATATTATTTGTCATTTAAGGTTTGACAGGCACACACAAAAATGTAGGTTTTTGTAGCAAATCCTGTCATTTTAACTTGCTGGAAGTATGTGCCAGCACTCACCGTAGTTTATCTGTACCCAGGAGGCTGCATTCCTCCCATAGTGGAGGTCCTTAATGCTTTTGAATTTGCAGATCCCTAAGATTTTCCCAGTAGAAATGCAGACTCTTACAGCCTCTGGCAGTAGGCCTGTCACTATGATTTCCATTTTGCAACTCCTTTAGACATAAGCTGTTGTCCATTTTCATATATGACGTCACCATGCCATAGAAGAAAATAATCTAAATTACTATCCTGGTTTGAATTGCTGTCAGATCCTTTGATAGTGGAGACAGCCTAGGAAGACTAACATCATTAGGCAAAAGTTAATCTGTATGATACCATCTGATCTCTAAAGAGAAGTCCAGACTCTGTTGGACATCAAGTGTTTTATGCTTGGTTTGCTGGAATAAGATCCACAAAAACCACACTGGAAACTCCTACAACTAGCAATAGAAAAAGCTACATTAAGAACAAAAATATGTTAAAAATCCTGTCCCAATTTCTTAGGCACCTTAATTTGGTCTGTAGTTGTGATCTAGGCTGAACACCTGTACTGACCAGTGGCATCCATTCTAAAAGTGAAGGAAAGGAAATATCTTTCTTATATGTGAAAGATGATATTTATACAAAATATGGAATGTCCAGCTTCAGTTTCACCTCACCTAACAGTCTCCTGAAACACATATTTCTTATTTTCTTGTGTCATCATCTTTTCACATTGAGAATGACAGTGAGGTTTCAGTTCTCTAAATCTGAAGGGCATTAAACCAGTGTCCCTTGGAATAGGGACTGGATCTCGTGTACACTACCATTTAAGTTGCACACCTCTTCTACATTAACAGACAGAATTGAAATTGCTGCATTTTTCAATGGGCCTTGTCTCAAAGGCAGGCATGCAAAGCTGGAAGCTAAATGGCCTGTCCCTGTGGACAGTGAGGAGCTCCTGTGTATCCTAGCAGAACTTCTCATGGCTTGGGAGCTTTACAAGCAAAGTCCCCAGAGTAACTCACACAGCCCTCAATCCTGTAGAATGATGAGGAGAGGTTTGCAGAATTAAAGTTCTGCTGTCTGGTTTAAAAAAAACATGTATAAATATTTACCAAGCAGTGATGCTCAGTTACAGAATCGGTCTGTCAGTCTCAGGTGTTCTGCACTGTGCCATGATCCACTGCACTATAGCCAAGCTGGTTTTGCTTCTCAGATTTTTGTGTATTGGAGATTAGCCTGCTGATCCTCTTGTGGCTGTTACCTTTTTGATGTCTTGTCAAGCAAAATCCCTGGTTCAGTGCCTCTTAATTCTCTCTGTTCTGGTGTCATAGGAGAAGTTTTGTCTGTATGTCTAAAGCATGCACTGGGGATGGTCAGGGACTGGATGAATCGCTGTTATGCTCTCTGTGCTGTTTGCTGGTAGCTGTGCATTATGCCATCCTCATTATCATGTGCCAGTTTTTCAGACAGCAGGTCTTGCTGTCTCTGGGCACCTTCCAGTTCCCCGTGGCTCTGACTTCAATTCCTAACATTAGAAGAATAGCTTTTCAACTGAGTGAATTGCTACCAAGTGTCTCATTTGCCATTCTGTCATTTTAGAGTGACAAATACAGATCAGGAACTGTATCTGCAGTCTTTTATGTGTGTTTTCAGTTATTCTGACACTCTCTGCCTCTTGTAAACTGACAGTAATGGAAGCTTGTGGTGCCACATCTAAACACATCCTTCTTTGCAGCCTGTGTAAACTCCTGTGCTTTCACTTGTTTGCCAATGTCAAAGCATTTCACTTTGTCAGATGCACCAAGGAAGATGAGTTCCATATGGATATAATCAACCGTTTAAGGGGAAGGCCAGATAACAAAACCACCCCAGAAAAGTGCATATCGGACTGCAGAACATGTATAGACTTTTTGTTACTCAATATAAAAGATATCTAGGCCTCCCCTCCTTTTCAAAGAGCATTAAGTTATCACTCTCTGTGGATGCAGTTCTTGTTGGCTCTGTACAGAACATGCACTGTGCTCTGTGTGCAGGCCCAGTGCCTTCAGTACTCTAGTAAAGAACCAGCTGAAGCTTAGTTAAGATGCATCAAGCTTCCTAAAGTTGCTTTAAAAGGCAACTAAGACCTCCCCAAAGTGTCTATGCTCTCACTGCTGTCCTTGGACACCCAGGGTTCAGTTCTGATTTGCCTGGGTTGTCAGCTATGTCACAGACCTCACAAGGGATGCAGAACTCTTTGGATTATCATCTGGAGATCAAGTTATGTCACTTCACTGGGAATCACTTAGTCACATAGGTTTAACAATGCCTTTTAATATGTGAACGTGGTTTTTTTGACATGCTAGCCGTCCAGAAGTAATATAAAGCAACTAAATCCTTGACCCAGTCTGACCAAGCTCCATAGAGAGTTTGACTTCCTGGTTTACCCTTACATTTAAGTGTCTCTATTCAAGCTAAAACCCTTTCTTAGGTCCTGTGATGGTCAAGAAAGCACCATCTCAGCACTGGGTCTCAGTCATGACATTTTCTCCAGTGCTTGGAAGAGTGTTAGCACCACAGTGACTTGTGCATCTTGATCCAATGTAAAATTTAAAACCTTCCATTTGCTTTCAGACTTTGTCATTTTAGCAGTGTCATCCTTCTTTGAGAAAATGCTCTGGGAACTTCCTTTGAATAAAATCTCCAGGCTAGTGTGGTTGTCTTCCCCTTTATCCATTCTGTGCACACAGCTGCTGACTCCAGAAACTGTTCAAATACACTGGGCTATGTGTCTTTTTACTGCCTCATTAACATACCTTTTGCATCAACATGGATGTACACAGTTACTTATGATTTTTTAAAAATCTGTTTAGAGTTGTATTTATCAGTCTCCTTTGTCTTTTGATCCCTCTCTTTTGCGCTGTTCTGTTAAAATGGTGCTCTACCTTCCTTAGACTTTGGCCTGCCAAGAGCAGTTTCCCTGGAGCTGCAGCTTCCAGTGTTACTGTGAAAGGCTCCCAAATCCCAGTCACAAATTTGTCCTTTATCTATAATATTCACAAGTATTGGCTCCTCAGACTGTAATTATTCACACTTACCCTGTCTGTCTCAGAAGAGCTTTTTTACCCTGGGCTTTAACCGCGGTGTTTTTTCCCTCGGTGTTTCCTTGGGTTGTGCTGCTCATGCAGTCTGCTGGTGCCTTGCTTCAGTACATATATGGGGAAGCAAACAGAAGCCTTTTGACAAACTATAGAAAATCTGGGCTGGCCATGACTGTTAACTGGAACCCAGCAGACCTTAGTGCTCCTGCAAGGTGCAGACATGGGTCCTAGCCAGGAATAAGACTAAATAATTAAAGAAAACTACTCTAATTGCTAGCTAAAGCTAGAAGAATGTGAAAATTTTCCACAACAGAATTAATTTTACTTTTGGTACTGTTATAATATGTACCCTGCTAGTATCATCAGGAAAGCATGTCTTTTTTGAAAATGTCAAATGCTCTTATTCCTATTTAAACTAAAATCTGAACATGAAAACCAGAGGGTTAGATTTCTTTTTTTTTTTTTTAATTCATTTTAAGCAGCTCCAGATCCCTATTTTAAAATAGTCAATTTCTCTTTGTGTTTTGAAAGAAAAATAATACTGCAGAGAGCATAAAAGACAGAGGGTGCAACGCTAACAGTTAATGAAATAGTGATGGATTTCATTACTGTTTCTAGTAAGATGACTATGCTAAAAATATTCTTCCTGTTCATAAAAAGTTGTAGCTGTATTTTAATCAGTAAATGCAATTAAACCATGCACAGTTTATATTGCTAAGTTTCTTTATAATATGCTATTTTGACACTAACTGAAGGCTTGTCAATTTGCATATTTAATTCAGGCATTAATTACTTGTAGACTGAAATGCACAATTTATACTAGGCTTCTTTGATGTTTTCATGTTCTAAATGACAGTAAGAGCTGTTGGGAGGATGTGATGGTTTCAAGGCCTTTCTGTGTATTTAAGTATTGTATCCAGTTCATTCAACCTTATTATAAACCTTCTGGTACTTCTAGCATTCATAAAAACAAGTGATTACCCTGAGAATTTCAATTTCCATTAAAAAGAATCTCTTATGTCTGGGTTGATTTCTGTTCTGCTAGCTAATACCTGCATTCAGGGATCAGTGACCTCTCAGCCTTTTTGGTTAACCAGGCTGCTGGTCAGTGTGGCTGTGCAGGCCTGCTCTATGCAGGGCTATAGGAATGGCCCAAGTGGCCCATTTTCTGGGGATGTTGTGCAAGTGTCTGCTTATTGTACACCTGTGTAATGCAAATGAGAATGTGCAGTGCACATAAGAAAAGGTGAGAACCCTGGGGTTTTGTATGTGTCTCCCAGTGATGGAAATGACGAAGATATGCTTTGCATTTGAGGGCCATTCCTTGCAAGTGACACTTATTGCCGTGCCTTCTTTGTGAAAAAGATATCTTTTTAAGGAATGCAGACTTGATAGTTTTCTGCCTTCACAAATGCTACAGGAATGGCATGTCCAAGCTACAGGAAAAAAGGAATTCCAAATATTTTCCAGTTCTAAATATTCTAGAAGAATATATCTGGGAGGATTGTGCTTGCCTGTTTTCAGTCTTTCTTTGTTTCTGCTGTTGCCCTCTCTTGGAGACAGAACATTGAAGCAGGGAGACTTTAGGCTGACCCGATGTTCACAGGAATGCATCCTTATTTGTAACATGATGAATTTAGGATACTGATGATCTTTGAACTACATGGAATACTGTTGAAATAGTTTGGATTTTTTTTCAGCAGAAAATCAGAGCCAGCATTTATATGCTGTTCAACAGAAAAAATAAACAGATGGCATTTTTTTTTAGTGACATACCAGCTGAAAGGTCATAATATGTATAATGAAAAGGGCTGTTACACTAGGACATTTTTCATGTGTCATGAAACTATTCACTGACAATAATATTTCTGCTCTACAGCATATTAAATTCTCTCTAAGAAATTATACTATGCTATGCATGGATTAGTGCTAGCAAGACCTTCTATCTTGATTAGATATTTAGATTTTAACAGAATTGGCCCAGAGAGTGGAATCAGTTTGCACTGATCCAATTGCAGAGGTAGGGTCTGTATAGCTCCTAGACCTTGCAATATTTTGGATGTAACAATGGTAAGATTTGAATAATGGATAGCACAGTGTTCAAGGACACTTTTGCATGTAACTGTGTCTCTTATGCACACTCCTAAATAGGCATAACAATACATAAAAATGTTTACAAGTGTCTTGAAAGCAAAGGCATCACTTGTAAAGTTAAAATACAATTGCCTTTCATATTCATTATCATCATATTAGCTCTTGAGGAGAGTTGCCTCTTCTTGACCACTGCAAAAGTCTTTTAGAAAAGGATATCAGTATGTTAAAATGTATGTTTTTTCAGAAAAGTTTTAATCTGGAACAAGCAACTTTACCTTCTTAATTGTCCTTATAGCATCTTGGTGAACTTGAAGTCAATTTCCAATTGAGGTTGTATGTCCTATCTGTTGCATTATTTAAGCAGAATGGAAATACTTCTTTTGGATTTAAGTAAAATATATCTGTGAAAATAAATTGTATAAATCTAGAAACAGTGACATCTCACTGAAATTTTGCAAAACTTGCTTACACTGATGTGTTAAAAACGTGGTTGCATCACAGATACAGTGAAAAGTCAAGCAGCTTAATTATCTTTTTAAAGACACCTTAAAGATTTTTATTTTTCTCCGTGAAGATTTCGCAAAGTCACGGATTTGAAAAATTGTAATTCTGTTTGTATAAAGGAAAAAGATAAAAAAGCATAAATCATTTTCTGCTTCCAGAAGCTTTACATAATCCTAAAGTCTTTGCCAACTGTTATTTTAGCACCTTCAAAAGAGACATGGACTTCAAAATCAGATTCACATTGCATTTCTAATTGAAATCGACCCATATGGGTTCAGTTCTATGTCAAGACTCAGATTCTAGCAGAAAAGTTATTATGGAAGCAATGGGAAATCTTTCACAGATAATCATAAATTTTGTCACTAATCCAAGTTCTTTGTAACCACGTTGAGCAAATATGTATATCTTATGTTTGTGTTCTTGTTTTCACAGTGCATACATTATAACAGACTTCATGGGCATCAGGAATGAAAATTTTATGAAGGTAGCTGCAGTTGGGACTTGGATGGGAGATTTTGTCACAGCATGGATGGTAAGAAACATAATTACATTTTAAAAGGAAAGAAATATGTTTGTTGCTTTCAAGAGAAAGAGGAGAGGAGAGAAAACTCAATTTCTCTAACTCAAGTGTTTCAACCTAGAAAAGTAAAAAGTTAACAAATGCATAATGGCAGGTATTCAATTGACAGTCCAGAGGAGTTTCAGTTAAAATGTATCGGGGAGATTTTATTTTTTCTGTGGGTGGGAGTTTTGCCATTGGCTTCTGCATGGTGGCTGTCCTTTGCTATGGAGTAGCATCACAACTTGCTATCCCGTGAAACAGTGAGTAACAGCTAAAGAGAAATAATTTTAATGAAAAGAATTAGAAGAAAAATTAAACTGAAAGACATGATAGAGAAAAATGGAATGAGAGGAGGAAAGCAAGCCAGTTACATGCCAGGATTTGAAAGTAGTCTGATCTGACTGATTCATTTTGATCTAATTTAGGACTTAGAAAAATAAAATTTTCACTTGGATTATACTTCTTACAAAAGCATCTTCTATGTGCAAGCCAAAGATCAGCTTAGTGAAAGAGAACCAGAAAATGACAGCTGATTTTTGGGAACAAAATAAAGCATCTGCACATTTTAATTGTTCAGAAAAAGCATTTCTTAAACACAAAGTGATAAAAAGTGAATTTGTTTTTTAAGATTAGGTTTTTAAGATTTGCAGAGGTAAGATTTTTAGCAATTGGATTTTAACAATGTCTTCTACCCTTCATATTTGGAACATACTGTACAACAGACCGAAGGGAAAAAAAAGCACCAAGGACTTTTTCAGGATGTTGTTCAGTATGTGTCTGTGGTCCAAGACAAACTGTACTCTGTGAAATGGTGGCCATGAAAAGCAAGTGCAGAGAAAATTATTTGTATATGCTTTACAGTAAGGACATCACAGAATTGGTGCCTTGACTATAATGTTGACAATTAATGTTGGACTTCTTCTGAATTGGTAATAAAATTCATGGGTACTTCTGAATACCTTTAGCTTGCTTTTTTCTCATGGGCTTCCACACCTTTATTCCACTATCCAAGAAGAGATGATGCATAAACTAAGCTGAACTGAGAGAGATCACGTGCATCCTACATATGTGACTTAGGGCTCCAGTGATAGATTAAAGACAAATTGTTCTACATTAGGTAATGTGGGATTTTTTCAGTCTCTCTTTTCTTGTTTCCATTTAAAAAACCTCCTGTTTTGTGCAACATTGTATAAAGCATGGGAAGGGTTGATTCAAAAGGCATGATCCTGATCATTTTCTGGGTACTCAAAGCCCTCTCAGCTCTCTTCAACAGCACAGTCACAACTGGATTGTGCCACAGCAGATTCCTGTGGCAGATGGAGGTATCACCGAAGAGTGGGAGAGGGACTAGGAGAAACTACAGAGGTGGTTTGATTAGAGGAGACTGTTTAAATTAGTCTGATTCTATTAGTTTTCAGGAAGAGTAGAGAACATGGGATTGGAGGGTCAATGTGTTTTAGGACATGCTTTGATTGCACGAGGAGAATTAAGAGGTGTAGGGATTCATGCTTAGGTCTTCAGGGCAAAAGAGAATAGTGATATTGCTTCTGCAATACAAATCTCTAGGCAAAGTATATCAACCAGGCAATGGAAATGTCAGTGTTCAAGGGCAGCTAGGCCTGGGAGCATCAAACAAAACTACTACAATTTCAAGGTCTCTACCTCAATTAGTAAAAGATGAGATTGGATGTGTATGTTGGTGCATGGACGTGTACATTGGCACAAGTCATCTTCCATGGCATCTAATTTAAGCAATCCATCTTGTTCTATATGAACAGAAATTGCTGTGTTATTTATATTTGAATTTACTTGACCTTCTGCTTGTAAAGCCCAGTGTGGAATTGATGTCAAAGTAATATGAGTCTTTCTGTGGTATTATATTTTATGAAGTTTCCTCATCCTGTTTTGAAACAGAAAAGAAAAAAACCTATAAAGGAACCTTTGCACATCTTCCCATTCACAGCAGTGTTTATATTTTCTAATGTTTAAGAAGTTTTTTTTATGGATGGAGTCCATCCATAGACTCTAAATCAGAAGATAAATGTGGAGATGTAGCCTTCACTTCACTGTGTTTGAACCATACTGGAATTAGGATCTTATTCCTTATTTCATTGGAAACTTTGGGAAGAAGCAGAAATAAAACGCATGGGATTCCATTTTAAAAATGAATATTCAATACACAATACTGTTAAATCACTTTCCTGGTTTAATGACTCTCCCCAAGACAGGAGTGACTTATTAAATCAGGAAAGTGATTAAAATGGGAAAATATGTTTTGGATTGAAAAGGCAGAAGTAAGACTTTCTCCTCAACACTTCCTAGCTGACTGACTAGTTTTGTGACAGGATCTGTCACAATTTGTAATAAAATCAGCAATATTATTTCCATTGTGTGTAATGAGAATGGGCCATGCTACGGGCGCACTGAACCTTCTCCTTTGTACCTCTGGACAGGAGCATCTGCTACTAATAAACATCTTTGCTGAAATCTGTAGTAAGTGTTAGATATTCTGAAGTCTGTGAAGTCTGTTCGGTACACTGACTGTCTCTGCACTTTTCCCTCTTTGAAGCCACGGAAGTATGTCTTGCAATCTTGTACCTGCTTTGACATGCCCTCCTGCTCCCACAAAAAGTCCGTTGTCCTCATGGAGACTGCTTTTGAGGCAGACACTACAGATTTTTGCACAGTAGGACACCTTGGAAGAAAGGCTGGATTCCACCCAGACAAATCTATAAACTAGCAATTACAGCTGCCTTCTGGGAGAGTGCAAGCAGGGTGAGGAAGGAGCTGATTTGAGGGCAGAATCTCTGATGATTATGGTGGCCTCTCTGTGAAGATGAGCAACCTGCTGCAGCTGTGTTTTTGTGAGGGACACAGTCCTGGGCGTGTGGAGTAAGGCATGCTCAGAGGATAGCTGCAGGAGTGAGTGAGTGGCACTGAAAAGTGACACAGAGAGCAGGGTAGTGTTGGCTTTCACACTGTCAAAACTGTTCCCTTTTGGTGGTGGCTTTTTGGCCTCCACAAAGATTGACCGCGAGCTGTGAACTATACTCGTACACATGGCAAGCTTTGCATTAAAGACATATTGCTGCCTACAAACCCTACATACATGTGAAAGAGGCTAAACAGTTTAGAAGTTTAGAAGTTTGTTATACCTTTCTTAGACATTGCTTGCTAGAATTATCAGAATCTGAAGCAGTTGTCTTCAGCCAGTGTCTGATCTCTATGAATATACCAGGCTGATCCTCCTGAAAAGGGATCCTATTCCTATTTACCTTCTTTCTGAATGGCAATTTAGTTGAGATTCTCTTTTCCCATGTTAATTGCTAGGGAGAACTGGGAACATTTGAGGAATCACTGAGCAGCAGAGACTGTGTGCTCCTGTTCTCAGAAACAATGATAAGCTCTAGGTATGGTTTAGTACATTATTCATCAAAGCAGTGTTTACCACAGATGTATCTGCATATTCTTTTTAAAAAGAAAAGCCATGAATTTCCTCATCACTGTGCTTTAGCAGAGCACTTGCCACAATGAGTGTGAACTGAATCATTGTAGCAATTCCTGGCTGTTCTTTTTGATACCTTTGCTTGACTTCAGTTGGACTTCTGCCTTGTGTGGGATGATGAAGAATTCTGGGACTGTTTCTCTTTCATCATCTTAGCAGATGAATTAGTAGGAAGTTAGGAAGTAGTACTTCCAGCATAGATGGCAGAGTGAGAGATCACTATTGTTCTGCTAATCCAGTGCTGACTAAGACACATCGTATCTGGATGGATGGATGGATGGATGGATGGATGGATGGATGGATATGGAGGTAGAGACCTTCTGCCTAAGACTTCTTGTCAGGACACAGTATTGGGATTTCAAAAGGTTAGTACTGAGTAGTGAATCTACACCTCCCTTTCTTTATTAGGGGAACTGGACTCCCATATACACAAGTTGCCTGGGCTTCTTTGAAGTCTTTTAGGGGAAAGAGTCACTTCATTGGGTGGCATTCTGAAATATAACTTTTGGTGGGTTGCTCCTCCCCTTGATAAAGATTATCTGATTTTATGCAAGAAGGATTTTCTGTTCTCTGAGATTTTCAGCATTAGCTGTAAAAGTTCCAGTTTTTCAGCCTTATAATTCCAGGGGAAAAACCTCACACCATTTTGTGTTCTGACTTTGCTAGTTGTGAAAGAAATAGATTTTCTCCATTTTTTTTTAAATTCACATTCCTCTGTTAAACATTTTTGTCTTCATCCTCTGGTGAAGAAACTTTCTGTATTCTTGCATTTTATGTGATTAACATGTCTTACCTGGGCAGTCACAGTGTAACCAGTAGAGGGGCGTGTGGCTAGTTTGTAAAGAATACTCTAAAGGGCTGAAACCTTCCTCGAGATTCTAAATGCTATGAACATCAATTGTTGACAGGATTAAGTTCATAGTTACTGCCGTACAAGGACACAGTAAATCTGTAGAGTCCTAAACCAGAATGTTTTTCTGTCACATGCACCATATTAGATCTTGGGCTACAACTGTAAAAAAGCCCAGTTCCTCCACCTGGTCAGACCAAAATCTACCCAGGCTAGTATCTTACTTCAAACTGTGACTATAAGCAGAAGCCAACCAGGACAGTAAGAATAAGCCAAAAGTATGTGGCAGGGTCCTCTAACACTCTCCTGAAATGCGTGCAGTTTTGTGTACATAATGACTCTTGATCTTAGAATTGTTTTGGTCTTTTTGTAACACTTTGCATTCAACTACAAAGAATTTCATCTGCCAATTTATTGCCTAGGGACTTTCTTCCATAAGCACCTTGCCTAATTCTTCACATCCAGCAAGCCATCATCCTTTTCACTCTGCAAAATTTAATATAATTATAAAGCTTTCTCACCTCACTGCTCATCCATTTTCCCAGTTTGCTTAGGCATATGACGAATAACTGCATCCCCTGCAAAAATCCCTGTGGAACTCTGGTAATGACCTCCCTCCATTGCTAGAGCTTTCTGGCTAACCTACTTACCTTCTGTTCCCTGTCTTTTAATCAGTTATTTATCAACATAAAGACCTTCCCTAAAGCTCTGAGTGTTGAGTTTCCATAGAAGCCTGTGACGAGGAATTTTTCAAAAGCCTACTAGAAAATTCAGCTTTGCCTATTTTAAAGACATCTCCTTTATCCATGAGTTTTGTTGACCTCATTCAGTTACTCTGTTCTGAAATATCACCATTCCCGTTGTTTACAGAGCCAGCCACTTAGCACTCCTTCTGCAGCCTCAGATATTCCCTCTGCCATTAAAGAGGTATTCTAGCAATGTTGGCTGGCCCTGAAAATGCTGTTTGCAGGAAAGACAAAGTCACAGCTCAGGAGCTGTGAATGTGTGAAAGAGTATGGAGCCATCTTCATCTGCCTTGTCAGTGAAAGACAGTGAGCTTATTTCCTCATGTTCACCTTACCTCATCATTACTTTTCTCTGTCCTTTTTCCTCAACACCTCTTTGTCTTATGGCCTGGGCATTATTTTGCACGTGAAAAAAAAAAATTAGGCGGTGAGTATTTTGTTTAGTATGTTCTTGCATATAAAAGAACGTTCAGCAGAGCCTGAACATGGATGTTGCTGTTATGTCAAAGACAGAAATGTCCCTGATTGTGGTAAGACCTAAATTCTGAGTATGGGCCTGGATTCCGTGTTTAGAGAACATCAACCGTAGATACATAACCTCTCTTTCTGGAAATCTTGTGTAGTTTATGGATTTCTTTGGCTCTTAAGAAGTTTTTGATATTTTCATGATTGGATGGAATTGTTGAATCATAATTTTGAGCACAGTGACATGTGTTTGCTAAAGTGATTTTTTGAATCTGAGCCCCTCTTGGTAGGCTTGCTGAGAAATGCCTTTTTCTTAATTCCCTGTTGTACAGACAGTGGACTCAATCTAATTGCTGTATGTTAGGATGGAAGTACTCAACTGCCCCAAATATATTCTCACTTGTCACTTCATTTTGACTTTGTAAATAATGTTATGGTGTTTCTTTATAAAATACAAACATAATGATCTAATACAATGTGCAGTGTAGGGTGAAGTAATGAAGTACCTGCATTACATGTTAGTAAATCCATCACTTGATGTTATTGTCTTTGATACCTGGTACCTGTAGAATACTCTTTGTGTATTTTCTTCTTTAACAATTTTTGTGATAAGAATAGATGTTTACTTATTGCCATTAAAACATTTTTTAATGGCTTGCAATCTCTTGGCAAGAGCTTTAACAGTATTTGGAGATATTTGCTTGGACTGTTGCCTCTGTGATCATGACAAACAACATTTATTTGTAGAGTAGGATAGCAAGCTATTCAATGTTATCAAAGTGCTTTTCTTGGGTCCATAAAGAGAGAATATTATTCTTGTCCTCTTTTGCTGAGATGTAACTATCTATGTCAACATCCTAGAGTAATGAAGAGTTCATTACCACTCTGAAGAAACTAGATTAATTTAGCTCTTCATTTTATTTAATCTCAAAATGCATATGTGTTGCTAGGGTATGTTCACAAAATGTGAGCAAAATCGATGCTGGAAATATTATCATATTGATGAAAATAGCAGGCACACTAAATTATTGCAGTGAAAATATAGAGAAAATAAAATAATAATGTGACTAAAAAATGAAGTTTACTTTAGTTTACTGGAAGGACACCAGTATAAAGTCTATGTTGAAAGAAAACATCACATCATCATTAAAAATAATAAAGTTTCCAGGATTTTGTACATAACTTTTAGACTAAAATAATAGCCAAAAATGTTAACTCTTAAACTTACATTGTTCTTGGAAAGTAATTATTCTATCCAGGAAATTCTGTTTAGCAAAAATAGTGCATAGGTTTATTTGCAAGCAGTGAAGAATCCATTTTGATGCACATTACAAGGCAGTTTGAAGAGTCGGGAGTCTTGAATGACTGGCACCTTTTTTAACTCATGCCTCTGTCAAGGTTTGGGCATGACATTTTAGATTATGATCAGTGTCAATCTTCTTGATTGTTTCTATTCCACTGGCATATCAAATGACAAAATAAAACTGCAAATGAATTTGGAGCAGCATCCGAAGTGCCGTACAGCTAACAACTCTGCTGTTCTCGAGTGGCGGAAATGAAATTGAACAATGAAACATGAACTGGAAGGAGCAAAGTGGATGACACCTGTTCCTAAACTCACTTGCCAGGGTTGCACAGAAATGTAACTAATAACATTATTAGTGGCAATATGTTTCTTTCCATTCAGAGAGGCATACAAAAGCCAGTTGCCCCTTTTGTTCACCTGTCTATCTTGTTTTGGTTTTAATTTCTTTTCTTGAGGGCCAGTCCAGTTGCAGAAACATTCTGTAGCTAATTGTTCTGTTTCTAGGTGATAACCACTAGTAAATTCATCAGCACAATGGCAGTCCAAATATATCCAGTCATATGAGAGCTGCTAATTTTGTTTTTTTCCACTTTCTGGGGCATGAATGTGCTCATATCCTGCTCTGCTTCCTGACTGCCACTTAGTTATATAAGGTGGAGTGTGCCTGGTGTCATCTGAGTTCATCCAATCATCCCATCAAGTCGGATTGCACTATTATTTATTCATTGATTGATGGTGTTGCCATCTGTTCATATGTTCTAGATTATAATTATCTGCCTTTTCAAGCTTGATCTTTTTTTGTATTCCCCTGTTACTTTGTCATTTCAGTCCTGACCAGGCATTGCCAGAGGTGTTACTTCATCCCTGTCTGTTTCCCACCAGTGAGTTCCTTCAGCTCATTGCTACAGCAGTTACCTTTGTTGATAACCATTTTCTGGGCTCTAAAACATGTGCTTAGTATATCTAGGAGTAAAAGCCTCAGGATTATTTTTGAAGAAGGCCACAGAGAGCTGTACCTCAGTGCTCAAGAATAAGAAATGCAAACCCCAAAGTCAGACCCCAAAATATCTCCTAGTATACTCCAAAGCAGCTACTGACATCTTCCAATTATAAGCAAACGTAGTAGGAGTTCTTTCAAATAGGTGACATTTTCCCAACTATCTTTTTTTACATTTCAATGTCCATGAACTCATACACAGCTTTTTGTGACCTTGTGCACATTTTTCTTGCAGTCTGGATCCCATCTAAAAATGCAGGAAGGGTCATATCAAATATTAATTAAGAGAAATTCTGTTCTCCAAATATCGTGAAGTCAAAAGACAAGCTGAAAGGAGAAGATCTGTCTTCCTGCAACTCAAATCTTGTTTGATTGATTTGTGTTGTAGCTTCAGGCAGCCATACCGCTATAAATGAGCCTGGGGGACCTCTGTTTTCTCTTCCTTGTTGTCATACTCGCCTTTGCTCTTTTTCACGTGGAATGGTATTTGCTTCTTGATGATATTTATGCAGCACATCTTGATATATCCTGGTTATATGTATTTAGAAACTGAAGTCAGAGCAGCATATAAATTAAAGTAGCTATGCAGCAATTCTGCATTCTGACATGATGTACTCCTTAGAAATGGTGTGAATGAGTGGGTGTCAGAAGTGCTGGAGAAGTGGGACTCTAGAAATAACATGTTCTTACTGAAGATCTTTGAGTACAGATGGCAAATGTGTAAACTGTTGGAGTCTCTAAGATGGACACTTCCTCTCTGGAACACTCTGGTTTTGGATGAGATTGCAGTGCAAATCTTTTTCACTGACTGGGGGAAGAAAATAATTTTCTTTCTGAAACTGAAATTGAAACAATTGCTTCAGCTAAGACGTGCAATCAGGAAGTCTATGATCAAATGGGGAAAGATGGTTTAAAAAGTATTGTGAAAGGAGTATTGGACCGACCATGCACATTCAGCTGAAGATCTTTACTGGATTAAATATATAGCAAAGGAAGACCTTCTGTATCCACAGGGAGAGATTAGCAGCAGATGGCAGTGGTACACAGCAATACATTTCATTAATTCCGAATTCCTTCAGAATCTGTGGGATGAACTATTAGACACTGTACACAGTGTACAAGGGAAAAAAGAAAAGAAGGATTTTTATTATGAAAAAATATATCACAGCACTCTTGCCTAAAATAATGTTGAGAATGGTTGTACATTATCTCTTTGTCTCTACAAGGAAGAGCAGGGTTAAAACTGCTAAATTAAGAAAGACACTCTGATCTTAAATTGCGGAATTTTTATGGGTGGGCGTTCAGCTCAGAAACTTTATCTCTGATGCTCTGATGTTTTGTAGAGAAAATATATTTAGAATATGTCTAGAAAGTAATGGCCAAAAATCACTCAAGTTACCAGAATATTACTCATTTTGTGTTGCATTATGCCTTAAAATGAAAGATTACTGTCACAGCAGCTACAGTACCTTAAATTGTATTCCATGTTATCGTAGGTCAACTTAACCCACAATATGTCAGCAAAGCAATTAAACAAGTGCTTGAGCAAATAGAGAGCAGAATTAAGTTTCCTGTGCAGTACTGCATAATATATGAATTATATTATGGTGTGAGAAGTCTTCTCTTAACAGCGCTTCTATGAGCCCTAAATTGAATTAATCAAGGAAACTTGAGTTCTGAGTGAAATCATTCACTCTCTCTTGCATGTATGGAGAAATCTTAGAAACTGTCCAATTTAGGCTTATGATACTCTCGCCAAAGGTAATTTTTTTTATATCCGTACTAGTCATTGTGCTCAAGAAAGAATGAAAATTCAGTATGTTTAAACCCAGTTTTTACAGAAGTAATCAGATTGGTTGGCTTCCAAAAGCTCTTTGCGTCAAAACCCAAGTCTAACTTGCGTGCAATTATGCTGATTCTATCAGACTTAAAATATACAATTGCTTCTTAAAAACTGAGATATTAAAAAGTTTCAATGGATATGAATTAAAATTCATTATAAAGCTTCATTTAATAGAAAGCACTCAGTAAGATGAGTCTAATCTCTTGGTTTCTTCTTATTTTTATTTTACATTACTTGAAGTGGGAACTTGAAGTACTTTTTTTAATGGATAGAGGGATTGTCGAGTTTCACTTAAACTTTTCTAAGTACTTTTAAAACCTCCATTAAAAAGCTATTTTTGTAATTTCTTACAGTACTACGCTTCTCCAAATCACAAAAGAAATCATTGCCTCCTACACTGGCAGTAACAAAAAAAGGTTTTGCATTTCCAGACACTAGGGATTGATCTTTATAGCAACTCATGGAGATACGTATGCTAATATGCCCCTGTTTTACAATAGAGAGCTGAAACAAAGGAAGAGGGACAAGAAAAAAGGGAAATGGTGATGGAGCTGAGACAAGACCCTGCCCTCAGTTTTGTATTAATTCCATCCCTGCTCTCCTCAAATCTTTAAGAAAAATTATTCTCTCTATCCCCATTGATGGCAGCATTCTAAGTGGTGTTTGTCTCTGCAAAGATGCTGAATAATTTTGTCTGTGGAAAATTGCAATGGAATGTATGTGCACTGGAGATACTTCCAAGTGGTGAATGCCCCTGGGCTGTGCTCCCTTTTCCCCTGGCTTCAGCTCTGTGTGAACCCAGAGTACATGGTTTTTTCTGTGGTGGCTTGTTCTGGGCTCATTTCTGGCCTGTCTTCTCTTCTGCTTTGCATTTCTTTTATAACTTGTATATAGCTTGTATAACTGTACCAAAGGGATGAAGCTCATACTAATGTGTGGTTGCAGAGAATCAAGGCACATATTCTCTGTCTCTTAACCTGAAGAGGTTCTTGTTTAAATTTTTTGACTCATCGCGTGATGACGCAAAATTAGTTTTACTACCCACCACCCTAATTTTATTGTAAAGAAACAATTTAAGTGGTGTTATTAGACAAGATAATCTACTTCATAATGGACAGAGTCCTGTCAGGAGCATTATCAGAATGAGGACAAACGTAGGTGTGATTATGGTGGTGCAGCACTCACAAAGGTCCAGCACTAGTGCAAGGCACAGCTCAGGTTGCAGCACTTCAGTGTTTTATTAGGCAGGACCATCATTTTCAGACTGCAGACATGTTGTGCTTGCACTTCCTTTTATATCTCACAGACCTCCAGAATATCCATGGCAGATGAGGAACAGGCTTTACACCTGTATGGCTTTACACTGTGCTTTGCTTGGGTCATCACTTGACCCAGAGAATGAAGGTAGGATTTGTGTGACCAAGTAGTAGCTTGTTCTCAGAATTGGTAGGATTTACATTTGGACAGTTACAGATTTTGATATTTTATTCTGAGCTGATTTTCTGGGTTGTCCTAATGGTCAATGAAGAGAAAAAGTCCTGCTAAGTCATTGGACCATATTTGACATCTGAAATGATGCAAATAAATCATATTGTAAAACCGCATATTTCTGTCCACTGGTAATAAAGGAATTATAAGGCAACTCAGAGTTAGATATTTATATTCAAGGTATTCAGGTTTTGTGTCCTGGGAAAACCCAGGACACTTACAGAAATGCCAGAAGTTGTCCCACAAACCAGCAGAATTAAAACATGTAATGGTTTACTGTTAAACATCCCTTGGAATTAAAGAAGATAAAGGAATACTTCCAGAGTGTCAAGGATTTCCTGATGAAACATTGAAAGAACTTCACATAAAGTCAGAGGTTCATGCAGCAGTGGGTAAATGAAACCATAACACAAATAAACCAGCAGGAATCCACATGCAACAGCAGTGTGAAATCAGGGATTGTATGGACAGTAATGAGAACAAGCATGTCAGAGTATCCTCCAGAACTTTATATTTTGCCTTGAAGTTAGGAAAATTGCGAAGAAGAAATGTTATTGAAGTTATCTAAATTTCAAGACGTATTTCAAAGGATATCGGGCATTAATAGAGGAAATAATTTGTGAGTGTGTGTACTCCTGAAAGGGAGCATTTCTTGTTTTCTGTTGTCACTGATACAAAACAGCCTTAATCTTTATAAGGCAATTGAAGGCAAACATTTATTTATTCAGACTAAGCTGATCTGTGGCCACAGAAAGCTTTGGCTCATTGATTTCCCCTGAATTTCCTGTCCTATGGTGATTTTAATGGACATTCTCTTTGGTGTGACCAAAGCCAGACTGGGCCTGTATCATCTACTAAGTTTGTTCATGCTGTGCTAACCTACTATTTTTTATTGATTTAATCCATTACAAGGTTATGGTAGATGAAGGACTATTAAATGAGTTGAGATAGGATGAAGGACCTGAATCAGCCACATCATGCTCAAAGCCAGATGCTTGGGAATGATTTCAGAACAGATGCCAACACTGGCTGACTATTCCTCTGTGAGGTCTTTTCTCTGGCTCCTTGTCTGGTGAACTCTACACCTTCTTTCTCCTTTGGAAATGCATAGAGATTTGGAGCTGAAAATAGAATGTAGTGAGACCTCCAAGCCATTCTAACATTACTTGGTGTTGCCCTGTTGGGTTATTGAAGACTAGCACTCGCTGGAATAAAACTTTGTATTGCAAAAATGAAATCTGAATTACCAACAAGTATTACAAAAATCCAGTTATTTGACAAGAAAGGATAATAAGGAAGGTACTGAGAATTTAGCTGTAATGTGGGGTTTGTATTAAAAGCTCTGAAATCTAACCAATGAATGATGTCTCTAATTGTTGCCTCAGAAATCAGCTTTTTCCTCTTAAGTTTCTTTTATTTAAAACTCATTGCTTGTCATTCATTTCAAGCTGTAGATGCTAAAAAAAGATTGTCTTTTTCTATTCTTATTTCTGTGTGTCAGTATTCTGGGATATTCTGAGTGGTTCCCAAATATATTTTATTTCTGGTTCTGCCTGTCTCTCTTCCTGCTCTCATCCTTTCTGTGCACCGCACAATGTCTTAAACTCCTCATATTCCCTTCTGTCTTTGTAATTTGTTCATTCCGAATCTCTTGTTCAGTATTTTTTACACTGAACAGCCTCTCCATAAGCATTACACTTCAATTCTTTCACAGGAATTAAAATTCTGACCACTTAATTAATGATGGCTTAATTGATCTATTCATTTATTGTACTTCCGTCTTCTCTGTTTCATCTTTTGACACCTCTGTGATGTAAAAAAGGCACTGATTTTTTTTCACTGACTATTTGTGTGGGGTTTTGCAAACTATACAATGCTAAGTCTATGCTGCAATAATAAATATTAGTGCTAATTGAATTTTTTAGCATTAACACAATAGCTTCACTCTCCTCGTGTGTTGTGGGCAGTGGAGTAAGTCCTGCACACCCCCCACACTTGCTGTTTTCTTGTTGTAATGATAAACATGATGAGCAGTCTGTTTTGAGGCTCAGAGGGGACAGTGTACAAGCTTACAGCTCTCACTGGCACCAAGGGCTGTCCTGGCTGTGCAGTCTTGATGTGTATTTTCTCATATCTACATGCTCCTCTTCAGCCCAGGCGAGACCTCTCTGTCAAATGGTCAATATTATGGAGAAGGTTGAATCCTTTTCACTGAGGATTTAATCAGTGCCCCACCAGACTATACAAAAGAAACTAAAATGAGGAGATTTACAGGAATACAGCAGGGGCATGACCACAGCAAACTGCCAGCCAGTTCTAATGGCTATACTTTAATAACACAGTTAAAGGAAATTGCAGGAGACAGATTGCTGAATTAACCCTGGCTGTCACTTTTACCTGTATAGAGTTGCATGAGGTGGGCCTTGGTGAATGTGGTCCTTTCTCTGAGGTTAAACTACAACTTTACACCTGCTCTTTGTAATGAAGCACAGATGCTGGTGACATACATTCACTGCAACAATGCAATGCAGGGCAGACTTGTCAGAGAAAACTCAGATTGGCATTAGAAATTTTGATTAATTAAGTAAAATAAATTGCTAAAATCATAATGCGTTTCAGAATAAGGTATACAATTGCAGCAAATGATCAGTTTATTTTTGGAAGAGGAGTAGATTGAATAGCTTGTATTTAAATAAAAATAAATTCTAAAACTTAGTAGTAGGACAGGAAGATGTACTCACTTTGCTGCATTAACCTGTGGACAGTTCACTGATGAACATTACCAGGCAGCAAAACATGTCAACATTACAGAAGGGCTCAGTGTGCCTCCCATGCAGCTATAGCTTGTGAACCTCTGTGCAGTGTCCTGACTATCAGCATTAGTACTGATAAAGTCAGAAAAACTATTTTATTACTGATGACATTAGAGCCGAGGTATTTTTAAAAGAAAAGTCTGATTCCACATGCACTTTTATAATCATTTAGCTGCACCCTTATCAAAACTAGTTTGACAATGTGAGAATGATCATCCCACAACCCTTACAGCAGTATTTGTGTAAAAATTAGTGTACAGATCAAGCCTACAAACCAGTACATTTGGAAGAGCCCTTTAAAAGTTCTAAGAGAGCTCCCACTCCTTGTTCTGTAGCTCTTGTAGCTGCTGCTCTGGTTTCAGTTCACTTATAAACATTGAATCCAGCCCCCAGCATCATTGCATGAGGTCACTTGAGAGAAAAATTGAATTATTCATTGTGGTTTTAAAATTTTTTGAACTTCAGATGTTCAAGAGCTCACAGTTTATTCTATGCAGTATACTGAATGACTTCAGAGAGCAGTGTTGATTTTGTTCTTGGGGTTCTGCTGCTGTCCATAAAGCACTTAGGCAGTGTATGATGTGAGAAGTGTGATCCCTTGAGTGAATGATATGCATTTGTATTCATACCAGGTCATCTTATTACCCTGAGGTTTTTACTCAGTCCAGTTGCTTCCACCAGCTGACACATCTTTGAACTGTGTGCAGCACTTTTCTTCAGTAACACCCATATCTCAGTTAAGGATAAAGTCCCAGGACTGAAGTGTGACGTGATAGTATGAAGAGTGTTAAAAGTTCAGTCTCATTCCTTCTGATCCTAATAACTGTTTATGACAGCCTGTGCTATTTTTCTTTCAGATGCTGAAAACACTTGTTAAAGTGAGTTAAATTTTCTGAGACTGAATGTTCCTTTCCTTTTACAAAAATATTAAAGAGGATATTTTTCTGTCCATCTGAAGCACTGCACTGTTTAAAACACAGCACTTCTAAGTGGGCTGCTTTGACTTTCCTATCACTGTTGTTTCCCAAAGTAAAAGTACTTTATGGGAGAAGGAGAGAGACGTGCTTTTACTGGGAGTAAGGACCATTGTCTTTCTAGAGAAAAAACTTGAATTTTAATTACCAGTAACTCTAATTCAATGAGCAAGAAATTGGGCAGAATGACTTGAAACTCACTTTTCAGTAATTTTCATTGGCCTCAAGAGAGGATGTTTGAAACAGAGTAGGTAGGCAGTTTTCTGTGTTTTTTCCTAGTCTAGGAACCACAACATAGGAGCAGTTATTAAAGTATCACACCTCTCACTATGTGTGTCTATTTTGTATTTACATCTGGCAATGATCATACACTGAAGACTGGTATCCAATCCATCCACCTATTTTGCATTTTGGTGGGGAAGAAACTTGTGGAAGATCTGAGGATTTTGGCTGATGAGTTTTAGTAGTTTCCCTCTTAATGGTAGCACTCTTACCAAGATTTAGCTTCTGTAAAGTTAGTTCTTCTGCATTGCTGAGCTTCTTCCCTTGGCTGACAGCTTCATTGTTCCAAGGGAACAGAGCTGTCAGAAAAGGTCATCACTGCAGAGGGGATGGAGGTCTCTCAAGTACCTAAGGCCAGTCCCACAGAGAGTTTTGAGGACCATGGAAATAACCTCCACGTGGACTCTGAAATCGTGAGGGAGCTGGTGCAGAGACCAGTGTGCCAGAATGATGCATTCACAGTGGCTTGTGTTGCTAAGCAGACTAGCAGCTGCTTTTGTAGCAGTGGGAGTTCTTTTCACAGTATGTATTTTTCAGTCGTGGATACTATGAGATGCAGTAATCAATCTGGAGGTCATAGGTTTGTGGATCCCTGCTGCCAAGTCTCTGTCAGATTGATTTTGAAGAGAAGTATATTTTTTCAGTACTTCATTCAACAATAAGTTGATGTTTAGTAAGGTGGCAGATTTTCTTCATTTCTTTGTAGTCTTTGTTGGGAGTGAAGAGGAAGAAGTAGTAGTTTGACAGGATTTAGGAGTGGTTCTTGTATTCCATCTATCCCATACATCAGAATATTCAGTTTCCATGGGTACAGTACAAGGTTTATGGTTTCCCCACTTTGCTCATAGGATGGCAGCTGTTGACTAGATGATTAAGAATTTCCTGTTAAGAACTGCAGTTCAAATTTATCTCTGTATTCATGTCTGTATAACTAGGGAAAAATAGCCTGTCTGTAATCTGAATGTTCTCTGTGCTTCTCAGTGTTTTCTTTATCTTTTAATTTGTTTGAAAATATCAGCTAAGAAGTATTTATATTAAAGTAATTGGTGCTTTAAGAAAAAACCATGAGTATCCTTTTTCTAAATGAAAAAAGAGGAGATTCAAAAGCATGTCTGACAGCTAGACTAACTACTCTGTGGAAACAGTTTTCATGTCATACTCTTGAAATATTTTTACACAGAGCAGTTAACAAGACCTTGAAGGATTATTCCAAATCACGTTTCTGCAGAGAATATATTGCCACACATAGATACTGAATAAAAGGAAGAAAATTCACTACTGTCACCTCTGACATTACTGTAGGATTCTATGGATCTTCCTGCACTGTCTTCTATTGATAAAAATAAGCAAATCACTTATTTTCAAGTATTTGTGCACCTTACTGATTATATAGGCAGTCTACCAACCCCTAATTCACCAGAAATGTTAAAATATAGGAAAAATAACTTTTTGTGAAGAATGCTGATTAGAAAGGACATGAAAATTCAAGGTAAGGAATCTGTCTCCTGTGCTGTGTTCAGCAAGCCAACTTGCTGATTACTGCCTGTGCTAATAACTAAAAGGTGTTACAAGCAATGCATGTAGCATTTTCACTCTCATCTGGTAGTATGCTGCAAGTATATTTTGAAAAACAAGAACATGGGAATAAGAAAACCAAGCCATAACACAGCCATTTGTGTTAAATTAGTTATCCAAGTAACCCCATTGCATCTTGGTATATCATGTTATAATTCTGCTGCATTTTCTTGCCTTGTCTACAAACAAAGATAAAGCTTGGCGAAAATTAACTGCATCTACTGAGGAATTCAGTAATAAGCCCAGAAGAATAATAAAAACTGTATTTAAGTCAACAGCTTAAAGGAAACAGCTGCACAAGAACAATGGCTTTTGAAACAGGGTGAATCTTGACAGAAGCTCAGATCCTGTATATTTCAGCCTTGTTCATTTGTCAACATAAAGGCAAGATAAAACCTTGTGGGATTAAGTAAACTCCATAGCTAAAAATATAGTTTGACACTGCTTGTAGACACTTGACAAGTCTACAAAGATAATATATTGGTAGTCTTTTCATCTAGAAAAGAATATGTTTTTAAGGAGGGTGAATGCCTTTATTGAATTTGGATTCAAGCAGTGTAGTATTAGTACCTTCAAGCAATTTTAACCAGATGTTGCATTTTTCTTCTTTTCAGACTTTTCAAATACAGATGGTAAGGAAATCATGCGTGAAATACTTCTAAATAGAACCTTTAATTAATATTTAGAAACTTTTTTGCAGCTGGCAGGATCTCTAAAGCTGTTTATCTAATTTTTTAAACTGTGACCCATGATTGGAATTTAATTTAGTTAATGAAGATTTTTTGTAATTTTAAGTTCTGCATTTCATATGTACTTTCCAGCAACTTTGTAGCATACCTGTTCCTAAATTGAGCATGCCACCCCCATTGGTGCCAGTTGTGCTATATGCATTACATATTGTTAATGAGGAGCAGTGACAGGCACCCAGAGTGTCAGATCTGTAATTTGTGTCAAACAAATCTGATGAGAGTACAGTAAAACATGACAGGAAAGTCTGACTGCCTTGTGAAGGACAAGAGTGCAGGCAGAACAGTAAAGTCTAGGCTGAACTCTGTTCTCTTTAGGTGGATTTAGAATAAGGGTCCCTCTTGCCATACAGTCACATTAATGGACTTGCTCTAATCAGTGCAATGGAGAGCAGAATTCAGCCCTTTCATCCTTTTTTCATAGTAACTTTCCACTGATATTGGCAAGATGTAGTTCCTGAGTCAGACCTGCTGTTAACCTTCAAAATGAGCAGAAGGTATTTTGAGATCCCATGTGAATCATAAACTTCTCCATTTTCATTTTTGTTTGGAAAAGGCATTTCTGTTGCAATGTGTAGAACAGCTGAGACGTTTCTTCCACATCAAACATCAAAATGTTAACTTTGCAAAGGGCAGTTCCAAAGAGATATGTTATACTTTGCATGCATGTGCAACATCCTACATTTTTCTGGGAAGGTTCTCACACTAGGTCACCTTCCAGTAGGTATCTGGATGGTGAGCCATACTTCCATTATCTGCTGTATTTGCAGCATATTGTTACTAAAATCCCAACAAAGAAAAGGAAATCTGTGGTTTTTGGCCAGCCATAGCTACACCTCATCAGTCCAGGTGTGTGGACCTCACTGCTCTTAGAGGAATGAAGTTTGCACATTTATAACTGGAGCTTCAGGTGTGAAGCAGATTTTGCCTGGCAGATTGACAGCAAGTTGATGGTGATGCCTTGAAGAGGGATCAAACAACATTGCTGTTTATTAATCTGAACACTGGGAGCCGAGTCAGAGCTTGAGGGTAGGTAGGAGCAGAAAAGTACAAGTGTAGTTTGAAGCTTTTACTGTCTTCTAATGCCCAAGTCTGGGACTAGGGATCTGGGCCAAGAAATACTGTTAGCTTAGGAAATGATTTTAAGTGAAAGTCACATTAGACTGTTTTTCACACAGAAACAAATATCATGTGTCTGCAAAGACAGCTTCAGAAAAAATAAAGCATGCCCAAAATATTCCCATAATTTAATATTTACTGCGCTGAAAAAGCAATAAAATCTCCAGTATAGCAAACTGATAGAGCTGTCTGAGCAAGTACCTTTGAAAGAGCTGAAATTAAATGGGCTTTATTCATTTGCCTTCCTTAACATTTCCATGTAGTTGGTACTGCTTATTTGGTTTTTTTATCTTTTATCCTCTGGGAACTATAAAGCAGCATGTTCTTATTGCTATGATGATATGGAGACTAAACAAAAGTCTGGAAATGAAGATGGTCATGGCCATGCAGAACTTTGTTAAACTGCCTTTCAGTGTTCTTTTACCACCCATCAGTTTCAGATTTCCCAACCACACACGAGTCAGCAGAATGGCTCACATGAACCTTCTCCATCAGCTTCAGTACAAAGTCAGCTTAAAAAGCAAAAAGCTTTATTATTTTGCTTCAGGAAGCTAAGAATAGATTTTCAAGTCCCCAGTTTTATTCATAAATGGAAAATTGTCATGAAACAATGTGAGCTATAGGAATCTGCTGCTAGTCATATTCCAACTGACTACTTAATCTATTCCTAATTATTGTTCCATAATATTTATTGTTGAGTTTCTAATTTATAGTGCAGTTAATGAGAAAGGAGCATAGTCAGAACCCACAGGACTTATTTTCAAGATGGAATTTTGTTGCTATCACACTACTAAAAAGAAAGAAAATATGTTGCTAGTTCCTTACCTATGAAACTTCTAAAAACTGCTAAAATAATTATGCTTAATGATATTTCTCTAAAGGGTGACACATTTGTATAATGCTAAAATGTACTGTGCTAATAAAACAGTGCAAGAATTTAAAAACTAGAAACTTCTTGGATCAAAAAAATATAAGCTCTAGAATGTGAAAGAAGACACACTCAAACTAATCAAATAGTCTAAAAACAGTTAGAAAAGCAAGAATGACCAGAGGCAAAAGGTATTTTAGTTCTATTTCAGTATCTTCCTACAGCAGAATGAGTACTGTGAAATATTTTATTAAGGGCAGCCATATGTATGGTGTCTTTGCTGACTGGACATTCTGATGTAAAAATAGTATAGATGTGTAAATACTATATATTTAGAATGTCATATAAGAATTTTGGCAGAGAAATGACCTTCATAAATAACACCCTTCAGAAATATCCTGCTTATTGCTGAAATGAGGACTTCTATGATGCCGTGGCCTAAAAACTCATGTAAATATGCCTTGGTTTGCTTGTGTATGCCCTTTTAACTGATACTGATTTTTCCATTTGAAGTACTTAGTTCTTTGCTTCAGTAACATTTCTGCAGCAGCAGAGTATCTTCAGCTCTTTGTCAGCCTGCTTTCTAGAAGCACTTTCTTACTGCCCATTTCTGTTTTCTAGTATTTTGAATTTATTTTGCAAGTGAAAATTGCAGTGGAGTTGTGGCAGTGTAGGGACAATGCAGATTGCCAGAAAGCTGGCATACTTTGAGCTTTCTCACTGACTCCCAAAGAATGTTTTTAGATAATTTTTTGTAACCAGAAGCATCAATGGAGAAAAACCCACAGAGGACAAAATTAATCTTTGAGCTTCAGGTGTTAAGCCTTGAGATCCTTTGTTTATATATTAGATAATGTTCTTTCATTATAGGAATGGAAAGATATTCAGTGAGACAAATCTGAGGATGGCATGCTGCTGGGAGGCAGGTGGCACACAGGACAGTGAGAGGGAGGTAGATAGCCCAGTGTAATAGATTTCCCTGCCTTAGAGACTGGGGCAAGAGCTTGAGCTTGGGAATGCTGACTGCATTTGACTTTTCAGTCTGCCAACTGCAGACTGTAAAGTCTTTGTGGCACTGGGACCTATGTCCCGGTTTAAGTTTTTCAGGGTGTTAGTCTTTGCCAGTCAGATCATAGGAGGACAGACAGGGAAATGTATACATTTATACATAATTTATTCTTATGTATAAATTAATATTTTTGTACTTGCATGTGTAGTCACTACGAAGTGACTACCGCTATTAAAAATTCACCATTAAGATAAACTAACGTAATTTTAAAAACTTCATCAAGTCATTTATTTTTCCAAAAGCCTACATCCTCCTTTTCCTCCTTTTTCTCCTTGTGAGACTGCTTAATATAAGTATCTGACAGAAGTATGTAGATATGTAGATACATGTGTATTATATACGACACAGGAAATCAAATACCCATTTGCTGTTTTTATGCTACCTTGATTGTTACACTGAAACAGCCAACAAATAATCACGTTTCTAATTATTTTAATCAGTTGTATGCACCAGGTTGCAAGTAACAGGTATAAATATGTCCTGTTTACTGGTAATTCTCAGCTTTTTTTGTTATTTTGTTTTGGGCTTTGTGGGGTTTTTGGTAATTGTGTCAGAAATGGAAGAAACAATTTAACTGAAAATCATAGAAATGTTGCTTTTTTAATAGTGACTGGCTGTAACTTTTAATACTAGCCATGGCTAAAGAACTGAGACTGAAGAATCTGATTCTGCAGTCAGTCCTTCCATAGCCTGATCCCCAGCTTGCCTGCAAATTCTGTGTATAAATTGTTTGCAGGATTGTCCCAGACTTTTCATAGCCTTATTTTTGCATGGAAAATGATTGATAGCAGACATATCTATGTGGAAAGCCAGGGATAGGTGGCTTTGCAATACTGGATTCAAGAGCTGTTCAGGTTTATGTCCAATATTATTGGAACCCAGAAGTTTTCTGGTTGAAGATACATTACCAGAGGTATCTGACACAGAGAACCTTCATTCAACAGTGATAATCACCTTCCTGTTTGTTGACCAGTACAGAAGAAGCCCCAATGAATCAACAGTTGATAGAACATCATTCAGAGCAGTGAAAAACTCAAGTCTTCTATGCCAAACTTAATTGAACTGCTGACTGCTGACTACAGGATTACAACATGGTTTAACTTATTAGCCTAGTAACTGGAATGAAACATTCACATAAACATGAATCAGTTTACCTTCATTACTTTTCATTTGGCATGGGAAAAAAAAGTAGCAAATCTATATTTGCAAACCCAGCATAAGAAGTACAAGGGTGCACAATGCATAGAAGTCAGGCCTGGGTTATAAAAATGAAAGCAATGTGTTGTGGTCCTTCAAAATTAATCTGTCTGTGTCTCAAGAGGCTGAAGCATGTTAGATCCACTGCTTGTGAGCCAAAGCTAAGTGTGTGTAGATGGCTTTGCAGTCCATAAGGAGACACTGCCTTGTGCTGGTGCCAGTTTTGAGTTTTCCTTGCTGGGCTCTCGCATTGCTCCATAGTGGACCAAAGGTTTTTGAAGACTTTATATAAAAAGTCTCTTCACATGTTTATCCAATGAGATAGTAAGGCTTATAAATCACTAAGCAATTTTCCATTGCTCCTCTCTGTATCTTCAATGATTCACATGACAGCACTGGATTCTGTGTGTTTTGAAGATATTTTAATTACTCATGAATGTGAAAAATCTACAGACTACTCCAGTTAGGTGTATTTTATATTTAGTAACTTCAGGTAGTATCTAATTTCTGCCTGTCTCTCAAGCATAGTATGACACTGGGGTCTTACACATGAACTTTCTGCTCCTGAAAGTTGTGTCTTTGATCTGCCTTGGCTTGGTTCTTGTCCTGTGGGTTGGTAGTTTGTCTTATTTGAACAGCTGTTTGGATTCCCCTTCAAACACTTCAGTAATTAATAGTCATTCTGAGATGTCCTATGAAATATTCTGGTTTAAAGCTGTAGTTTTCTTTAATCTAGGGATAATCTACCTGTCAGTGTCAATCCTTCTTTCTTTTGAAGGAAGTGTGAAGAGCTCTGAATTGGATCTCCATTCTTTTGCAACTATACATTACTATGTCAATTTACTAAGATTATTTCAACTCATACTCTCATTTTTAGTATTATATCTTTTCCACACTTCTCACTCTGTCTTCCATCTCACTCTCTTTCTAGAATCTCTTTCAGTCATCTTTGACTGTCTATTTTCTTGTTTCATTTTCCTATCAAAAAATGAAAAAGGTTTTCAAAGCTGATAAGGGTATTTATTAAACTTTGGGTTTGCATAGGATTCAGGAGGCCCTATTGCAAGCTAAAATGCCTGTATATACTGTGGTTTTGCATGAAAAATGCTTCATAGTAGACCTAAGGTCATACCAATTTTAGCTAATCTAGAGCTGTAATCATATTTCATTATTCATCTGTTATAAAATGGTTTTGCCAATATACAGAGAGGAGCTGCAATTTTAATAAAACTGTTTACAGACATTACTAGTTTTTAAGCATATAGAGATAAATTTTATATGCTTATATAAATAAACCTTAAAAATTCTGTTCCAATTTTTCAGTCAACTGACATGGACATTTTCATGAGATTCCTGCTTATGTGACAAAAGAAATCAGGGAATGTGTACTTCAGCTTTATGCATTATGCATACGCTGAGCATCACTACTTATATTTGTCATTTATGCTTGAAGTGGTAGTACAGTAATTAGGCTAGGTAGTAGTTAAACCAGCAGTATGCCTCCTAGGTTAATATCCACCTGGGCTAAAATGCAAGTGCACCAGCCCAAGCTTAGTTTTCAACAGACTGTCTTTCAAACTGGAATTAGAGTGGAGTTGTCAGGTAAAATGTCACACTGCTCTCATGCCAATGGGCTACATAGTCCTGGGCTGAGTAATTTGAAAATATACTTTTTTTGAGCAAGGATTTAGGATTAACAGTGAGAATTCAGAGGCATCAAAACTGTAGTCTAAGGACTGGTTCAAAGATGACCTAAGGCAAGGAGGATGAAACTTTAGTAAAGCAGAACTCACATATTTGATAGATGTAATTTATCTGAGAGGTGATGTAATTTAAAGTAAATCAGCTGTAGATATAAATTTACTTCAACTATTGCAGTAGTGGATATCCAGTAAAGATAGTATCTGTATATTTTTCCAGTTAAAGTGAACTTTTTGTCTCATATCACTTGAGAATATGTAGTTACTATTTGAGAGCACTAATAATCTGAGTCTTTGCCTTCTCTTCACAGTCATAAGGTAAAGATATAATTTTTTAAGTCCTTCTGTTAATTCTTAGCTTTTGTTTCTCATTTCTCAACAAAAATTTCTAGAAGATACTAAGAAAATATATGATGTGGGCTCTGGAGGGCAGATTTACATTTCCCCAGAAAGGCAAACAGCTGGAGCTCAGCCAAATGGTCTACTCAGAAAAGCCCAAATGATAATGCTCCTGGGTTATGTTAATATCATAAGGGAGACATATATAAACATAAGCAGCATGACTAGAATAAAGGTGATTTCAGATTGTACATCAAAGCTAGTTCAAGCGTGTAAATATAATCTGCATTGCATTTCCAGAGAACTCTGTGAGAAAAATCAGAACTACTTTGTCCAAGAAAATAATCAAAACACATGATTTGGCTGAATAAAAGAGGTAACTTAACAAAACAGTCGGAAGATAAGTTTACTAAACACAATATTTTGGTTTTTAGAGTCAGAAAGTTTAAAGCAAAATAAGGCAGTCTTGTTATATATTCTCCATGGCATTAAACTTAAAACAGCTTCATTGGAAGCTGCTTATCATCATTATTAGTAGAGAATTTTCAGGTATTAGAGAATATCCATTATTGTTTTGTAAGAAAGAATTTAAGATACTAATTATAAACCCTTCAAAAATTATGGCATGAGAAATGGACAAAGTCTAAGAAAGATGTTGAGAAGTCAACTGGTTTTTAACTAAATACCAGCCAGACAATTTTCAACAGAAGGTGCATGGTTTTAAGCAAAACACTGATTAAAATACTTAATCAAGTAAGCTGAGATGACAAACAAGAACAGCTGTAGAGCAAAGATTGCACCATATCAGCTGTGCACACAGTATGGCTCAGCCTTGAGAAATGTCCATGTGGGAAGTAGTAATTGACCGCAAATTGTTATTCAAAAGAGAATCTGATAAAAATATCTGCTTTACACCATGTTGATAAAGCAGCATTTTTTAATTTGCAACATCTGAACATTTAAGAAAACTAACTTTCCCTTTCATGTAAAGTTGGTCTCCTTGAGCTTTTTCTCCTTTGTTCTTTTTTGAAAGAATGTATTGGTTCTCACTACAGTGTTTCTTATAAATATGTATAAGGCAAAAGTATGTTTTAATGAGTGACCATTAGCTGATTTCCCATGGTCTTGTATGTAGACAGTAGATAAGAAACCAAACATGTCTAACTAATGGCAAATAACTGTGCAGCCATGATCTAATGTTGCTTGCTTTCTTCTAAGTGACATCAGTCCTGCATCCCCATGGGATTAATGTTTGCAGATGGATAGTCATACATAAGAAGCCAAAAATAAAACCTGAAAAACAACCTAGATTCTTTGTTTATATAAGAGATATTAAATTTCAAATGAAAGTGTACCAGAGGCTAAAAAACAACTATATTTTAAGGATTGTGTTCTCAAGTGTCCCTAAAAGTGGAACAGATTTCTTTCCATTCTCTTTGAATGTTCTCTTTGCCCAGAGGTCCTGGTATTCTTTCACTTCTTATTGAACAAAACCAACAAAGGTACAAAGTTCTGCCTATGCTCAGTAACTAAGCATTTTGGTTAAAGACTGCTATTTTCTATAGCCAAGGGCATGTGAGAATGCAGTGTTACTACCAATCATTTCTAGCAATCATTGACTTCCCAGTCTGCAGAACCTCTTATCTACTTACTGTCAAATTGGCTGTGGAACATATTTCAGCACAAGTCCAGAAGGGAGTGTAAAATTTTGTCCCTAGAGATACTGTGATTTCTCTCAGCTCTCTTTTTGCTGCGCCTCCTTTTCTGAAATCCTCTCTAGCAACCCAACAAGTACTTAGGAATTCTTCACAAACCCCTATCCCCTGTGTGTCTTCAATATTCCTCCCAAACAAGGATCAGTGTGAAACATTTTCAGTTGTATCCATTAATGTTTAATAACCAGCTTCCCCTTTGGTGCTTACTGTACAGAAAAATATCAATATTTGGAGCTGTTAAAATTTGTAATATTTTTTCTTGACTCGGAAGTAGCAGCGATTTTATCTGAAAGCCAAAGTGGAGTTTTGTGTGATATAAGAGTGTCTTATCCTCTGCTTTATTTGAAGGCATCAAATTTGGTGGAGAGTCTATAAAAACATGAACCTTAAAACCTGAATGAAAATAAAATGAAACTTGATGGTGATATCTTTCTTAATTTGGTATATCTGAGCTAAGCCAATCACACAGTTTTAAGGGAATAGTAATATCAATTGAAATCCTCAAGGCCTTCAATATTATGAATTTTTAATAGAGACAACTTTAGTTATGATCTCAATTTTTTTAATAACTAATCCCAAAAGTTCCCTATTTAGGGAATAGGGACATTCATTTTGTGTTCTTCTTTCAGCACTGAGAATTCCTTGAACAATGCCAATACAGTTTAAGAGTAATCATTGTTTCTCAGCTTTCTAATAAGATGCTACATCCTCTTGTGAATTTTTGATGGATATTTTTACATTTTAATTATAATCTGAATTGTTAAAAAATTACCTAGGTTTTCTTAAAGAACATAATCCAACAGGAAAAATAATTGACTGACTTTTCAAAACAAAATATTTGTTATTCAGAATAGCAAATGTCTTTCCAACAGAGTCTGGAGATTTTCTGCTGTTGAAATGAAACTGGTGCTAATCACCTTCCACTGAATACCTTCCATGAGTACTCTTTAGTCTGGAAGTTAGACCAAAGTAATTATTTACCATTTAAAGAGGATTGAACAAAACTGTGGCCATGCTTGCACCTCAAGTGCAGAATTGCACAGGAAATGGGGACAAATAGAAGGATTTATAACTTGTTGGTGGATTATGTTCTCAGTGTGATTGTAGCTTCAGTATAAAAATGTAACTAAAAACAATTAATGATGCTGCCCAAAAATCTGTCAAAGGACCAGCAGCTGCACATAAATATTATTCTAGTTGTATAATCCTTTACAGTATGATAAAGAAAATATGGGAAAGAGCCAATGTAAGGTTTTTCAGAAGTGCTTCTTGAATTTTTTCAGTTTGTTTTCCAGTAAGAGTTTGCATGAGAAACTTGTTTTGTGCAGAATTTCTGTCATTCTCTATTTACACTGAAAATATTGTCATGTAGTAGCTGTGTTTGCCTTGAGTGCAGAACAGAAAAGGCCACGTAAAGGAAGTTTCAAGTTCCCCTTTACTTACTCAAGAAATGAAATGGATTGAAACCACTCTGAGCTGTCAGTACATCACAGCCTTGAATCAACTGGAAAAGCAGCACGGTGCCAGCAGCATGGAGATGGATTTTCATTTAATTAGGTGCCTTGTTCTGGCAAGAGGAGACAGGCGAGTGTCTCAGCAGAGTGGCCTGTGTGCCTCCTGCCCATCGCCAGGGGCATCCCTGTGTTCAGATGGTTCTCCTGTGGTTCTGTGCCTGGGTGCAGAGAGTAAACATCAGAGCTTGAAATCACACTCTTCATTAAAACACATTCATTAGTCTTTACTAGGTTCTGCATTATGTAGACAACAATAGAGAATTTTCAAATATATGCTTTTTCTAACTTATATTTACCCTATTTAACTGTTGATCTAGAACAAACTGTGTAAAGTGAAATCAATTCCCAAAAGTCAAGTGTCAGAAACACCCATTGTATCTCACATTCACTCATTCATAACAAGATACTCCCTCGTTAGTCCCTAAGTGGAAGTTAATGGCAACCTCCCTAATAATTAATTGGAAATATGCTAATGTCAGAATGTATTGTCACAAAGGTTACATTTTTTGCTTCCTCATGTGTCACCGAATCACACTGTGTACTTAAGTGTTGCACAAGTGTTATTTATACATTTGTTGTTCTTCTTTCATCCCTTAACTCACCAAACACAATTTTAAAATATTTGTGGGAAAGGAGAAGGCTTGTGAAAGGCACCAAGTGACATGCATGTTGTCACTTTTTTCTGAAGAGCAAGAACTGCAAAACTACGATTGTCAGAACAGCAAATGCTGACCTTCTGGCACTCAAAACACAGACTACACAGACGTTGCATTGACAGTTTACAACTCTAACTGTGAGTCTCTGAGGGCATCATGATACAAATAAAAATGATGGCACTGCTCAAGAGTAATAGCTAATGGCCCATGCAGAAAGCTGTCTGCATCTGTTAGAGCACATGGGTACGTGCAGGTGTTACTGAGAATATTGTTAGATGGAGATGTTGAAGGAAGACAGGCCTGAAATTAAATTTGATAAGTAGAAACCTTTGTCTTGTGAACCTGTCTGGCATGGGACTCCTTCATGTCTTGGGTACTGATATTTATTCCATGCCTAAGCTGATGTTCTGCTCTGCTGCAGGTCCTCCGGTAAGCTTCCTGTTTGCAAAGTCCAGAAGAACTGTCTTTAGAGACATAACTACTCCTTGTCATTCCAGAATGGCTGGCAATATATCCAGAACAGCTCAGCATCTGTGTTGTATTGTGCCAAATCAAACCAGAATTTGTTCCCAGTTTTTCATTGCTGCAGATAGTGACTGCCCTGAATTCTATGTTCTGTGTGGGACCAGGCAGTTGAACTTGTCTGTGACAGGTACATTCAGACATCAAAAATTTTGCTTAGGTTAAGACAGTCTCAGAGGATGAACCACACCTTAATTACTGTGGGCCACCATTTGGTGTAGAGTTTCATATATGCGAAAACAAAACCTCTGTGATTATGGGATGTGATTGTACAGCTCAAAGTTGGGAACCTGTATGTGCTGAGGTAAATTTATGGATCCAAACCTAATTTAAAAACTGCTATTTGAATTTTGCATAAAAATTCCCTTTCAGCATGAACTCATCTTGAACCTTCTGTCATAGGCTACCTCTATAATAATGAGGGGTTGGCTCAATTCTTTCTTCAGTGCTTTGGTTTGTAGATAGCTGTACAATGTTATTCATAGGATTAAAGAAAGGATAAGTTGTGAAGAGTCTGAATCTGCAGCTTCAGAAGATGGGGAGATTTGAAGGCTGCTACTTTGCCTAGGTGTGTCTTTAGAATTAAAGTCAATGCATAATGCCTATGATATTGGTTAAAATATAAGCACTGTTAGATCCAAGACTAAAAATGGGCACACTGATTTGACTGCTTTAAGCAACAGTCTACTGCACAGAAGAAAACCAATGCACCTTTGGCATCATTCCCTATAGAACTTTGCAGTTTTAGTCTCAAAAATACAGAAACACATCCTGTGGAAACATAGGAAGGTACCTCTGTCTCTGATGTTTGCATTGTCTGGCTCTGCTCCCTAGGTTGTGTTACCCTTTTGTAATATAACTTCTCTATTCTCTAAAATCCTTTGTCAAAATTCTCCAGGACTTGCCAAAGGAACTCTAAGGATTCTCTAAGTATCTTTTCCTGAAACAGCCTAATGAGGACAAAAGCCTACTTTTTAGGCATAGGATGTGTGAATACAGCCCTTTCCTATGGCAAAACCTCATCACCTATGAGCCATCACAGATGTCATTAATTGGGTTAATGACATTTGGGTGTGAAACACTTAAAAATGTAGGAAACCATATTGGGATTTATGTTATCTGACTTCCAGTGGCAGCAGTGTGATCATCTGAGCAGGTTCAGATTTAGAGTGAAGAAAAATAGGTACATCTTCACAACAGAATCTATTTTGAAGTGAATTTCATCCCAGAAACATTTTTTTCTTTTCAGTGACTATAAAAAGAATCTACATTGATTTAGATGCATGTGCCATTGCATCAAACGTGGCATGACTTCTGTCTCTGGCCTTTCACCTGAACCACCAAGCTCTCTAAATGAGTAAAGCAAGCTTTCCTGTCATGACAATCTAAAATGGAACTGAGCTGAATGCCTTAAATGAAAATCATGATGTGGCTTTATATCTTGCCCTTTGTCTGTAATATGTGACATTATCCAGACCTCTGCTTCTGCATTTGTAACACTAATAAGGAAGCTGCAAAGCAAGGAAAAAAGTCTTCTGAAATGTGCTGTCAATGATTATATAAACAGCAAGTGCTTGCCACACGGCAGCCAGGACATTTTGTTGCACGTATATAATGATTTATGTGCACAGTAGGGACTTGAAATGTTAGGAAATGAAATGGCACAGCTTAGAAATTTTCTGCAGAAGCTCTGCTTCAGTTGTAAAATTGATCCTAAACAATTACTTATATGTATGAACTGTCAAGAAAGTTCCAGTTAAAAGAATTTTTTTTTAAATTTTTTTTTTCATTTTAGATTAGGCATTTAAGAAAAGCAAAATCTATTTAGAAATTATTTCTCCTGGTATTGAAATACAAAGTATAATTTCCAGAAAAATTGAATAGACTTAAAATAATTGCAGACCAGATTTCTCCCTAACTCATCTTTTGATATCTAAAGTTTTTTACCAGAAATTCATTGTGGTCTAGATGTTGGCTTTGTGGAGCATTCTGTCCTAAATGAATTTGGAAATTGAAAGGAAATGCTGGCAGTAGTGACTTTTCTAAAGTTGAACCTAAAGTCTATATATTTTTAGTTCTTGCCATCTTGTTGAGTTGTTATCCCAGCATGGATTGCCCAGAAACCATTATGACAATACCAGAACCAAATCAAGACATTCCAGCTAAAAACAAAGAGGCTTGCTGCTTCCTCAGTGGGTGGAGAAATAAATTTGCAGGGATCAGTGAAGATAGCATTAATTAACATAAGCCTCCTCCATGTTCATGCAGAAGAAGTTCTTTAGGTGAGAAGGTTTTGGTGGATATTTGGGTGTAAAACAGTACACATGTCCAAATGTTGTGGTTTGGGGGCATAAAAGCTCATAAGAGCAATACTTAGAGTATGGTGAGAAATATGCAAATGCACAAAATTATACTGGAGGCCATTGTGGGAGCCACAAAAGTGAACCATAATATTCTTTATCACTCATCTTGGTTACTGAATTGTGACAGCAATTTAATGTTATTTTTCAGGGTTTACTTATTAGAACAGTATGTGTTCGTAAGACAAGAACAATGTTCTGGCTCTGACTAAAATGAGAAAACAATAAAAAGTATATTGAAGGGGCCATTTTATCTCTGTGATTGTTGTTGCTTTGAAAATGCAAATATGAAAAAAAATCATTGCAATTAAATAGAAGGAGAAGAAACCTAAAGGAAGATTCAATTTTTTTAAGGGTAGAAGTCAACTAAGTTAGGAATGCTACAAAATAGAGGAAGAAGACAAACTTTAAAATCTAGTAGTGTATTTACAGCTGACTAATAATATTTAGCTTGAAAAATATTGCCCCCCTTATGGATCTGTAAGCCTAATTACAAATATTTGTTAAATTTGTTTTCAAACACACATTTTGTTTATTCCAAAATGCAGCAGAGGGGATTGAAATAAATTAACAGTTATTTCAGAAGAATCTGTAACAAAGTTCTTGACACTTCTGCTCAACTGCCAAAACTATTTCAGAATTAAAAGAAGCATTGCATATTTTCATGTGTAAGATGTGTAACAGTTGAGATACGATCACAGAATTGTAAGGGTTGGAAGGGACTTCTGAAGACCATCTAGTCCAAACCCCTGTCAAAACAAAGTCACCTAGAGCAGGTGACACAGGAATGTGTCCAGGTGTGTTTGGAATGTCTCCAGAGGAGGGAGACTCCACAACCTCTGTGGGCCTGTTCCAGTTCTCTGCAACCCTCTGTGTAAAGCAGTTCCTCCTCATGTTGAGGTAGAACTTATTTTTTCTCAGTTTATGGCCATTGCTCCTTGTCCTGTCTCTGCGTACCACTGAAAAGAGTCTGGCACCATCCTCTTGGCACCTGCCTTTGAGATATTTATATGTATTGAGATCCCCTCTTCGTTTTCTCCAGACCAAACAGGCCCAGCTTCCACAGTATCTCCTCATAAGATGAGATGCTCCAGACCCCTCATCATCACTGTGGCCTCCCCTGGCCCCTCCCCAGTAGTTCTTTGCCCTTGTGAACTGTGGAGCCCAGAACTGACACAGCACTCCAGATGTGGCTTCTCTTGGGCCAAGTGAAGGAGCAAGATCACCTCCCTCAGCCTGCTGGCCACACTCTTCCCAATGCACCCCAGGGTACCACTGGCCCTCCTGGCCACAAGGGCACTGCTGGCTCATAGTCAGCTCACACCCTCCAGGTTCCCCAAGCCCTTCTCCACAGAGCTGCTTCTAGGAGGTCAGCCCCAGCCTGTGCTGGCACTTGGGGTTATCTTCCCCAGGTGCAGGATCCTGATTTGCCTTCTCTAAGCCTCATTTCTTTCTGCTCAACTCTCCAGCCTACCAGGGTCCCACTGAACGGCAGCAGAGCTTTCAAGTATATCAACCACTCCCCACAGTTTTACATTCTCTGCAAACTTGATGAGGTTTTAATGACACTTTGGTGAGAAACACTAAAAAATGTAGGAAACCATGTTGGGATTTATGTTATCAGGCTTCCAGTGTCATTCTATCCCTTTGTCTACATTGCTGATAGAAAAGTTAAGGCTGGTCCCAGTATTGATCCCTGGGGAACACCCCTGACTGGATCCTACTTGGCTGACTACAACCCTCTGAGTTCTGCCATTCAGCCAGTTCTTGATCCACCTCACTGTCCATTCATCTGACTCACAATTTCTGAGCTTATCCATGATGTTATTATGGGAAATAGAGTCAAAAGCCTTGCTGGAGTTGACGCAGACAACATCAGCTAACCTCCCCTTGCTGACCCATCCTGTCATGCCATCAGAGGAGTATCAGACTCGATTCACAGAAGATAATTTTCTCCCAGAAATCCAGATGAAAAAAGTGTAAAAACTTTTTCCCTATAGGTTACTTTTATGCATCAAGCGAACAGCTCCACAATTTTTACATATTTCAAAGAAGAGAAAAGTGATGGATGGAAACTTTTAATGACTGAGTACTAAATGTTTTGTATATGATCACTGTGGTGAAGTACAGTACTTGAAGACTGAGATATGATAAAGAATTGATGTGCAGTTAGTGGGACACCTATATTTAGCTCTTACCTAAAAGCACAGAACAGCAAGGCAAGGGAAGTGTATCCCCTCAGCGGTGTGCATTAGCTCTCATTGACTTCACATTCTGACTTCAGAAAACATAATTACTTTAGCCTGATTTAGCCCCTGTTTTTTCTAGAAATAAAACTCACATACTTTTCAGAAACATATAGGCAGTGTTCAGTCTTTGCAAAACTATTGATGGATTCTTTTGATGAGGAATGCAATGTTCATAATCTTGCCATGGGAAACTGCCCTCTGGCCTGTCCTGTCACTATGGCATCCTTATAATTTCTAAAAGATTGTGGAATCTATGATATTTACTGTTATCAATGAAATGCCCCAGTTGCAGGACTGAAAATAATGTTTCTTGGTTTGAGTTTGGGGTGAGTGGAGATGGGCACATTATGCACTGTTTAAAGGCTGAGTGTCAAGTGCTACTTATATAGAGGTTACTTAATATAGTGCTACTTACAAAGCGGTTTATGATTTAAAACAAGATATTTAAATTTATAAGATTATAAAAATTGAAAAAAATGAAAACTTTTAATACTTCAATCATGTATTTGACAGTGGTAGAGATAGGTATGTTTTGGCAAATGCAGTTATCCAGGGTACTCAGTTTTCCAACAATAACACTGTGATGTCATGTCCTTCTGGCTGAGTAGTTGCACACAAACAAACAGCTTCTTTACTGATTTTTTTGTTGGAGTCCTGCTGTCCATTAGACTTTTTGCTACTCACTGCGACATCAAAAGAATACAAAAATATTTCATATTTCATAATTTGGTTTGTGTTTTCTGGCTTTTCTTGTGGATCTTAGATTCTTCTACCTACTGTTGAATTCTGGAGGGCTGCTCTTACCCTGTTTTGATGCTTTATCCAAGCATGAATAAAGCAATGAAAATTCTCTGTTAAGGGCTTGTCTCCATTTCATGAATATTGCAGGATAGAATATACTGTGTCCTAAAGCCCAGAGCCCATTTCTCTAGTAAGAAACAGTTTCTGCAGCTGGTTATATGAAGAAGTGCTACTATCAAACCAACTGATGTAGTTTTATATTTCTGCATTTCTAAAATGCAGTTTGTTAGATGAAAGCAGCTTGGCAAGCAGCCTGTGCCACATGAGTTTTCTGTGGGTTATCTCTTAGTGCTCTAAAAATGATGATAGCATAGTCCCTGGTAGTGGAGTATTTCGATGATACTTTGTAGGCATGACCAAAGTATGAGTCCATTTTCTTTTTTTTCTTTTTTTTCTTTTTTTTTTTTTTTTTATTTATTTCAAGGAAATTTCACTTGCTGTTAACTTCGAAGGGATACTTTGCCTTAGCTGACACTCCCAGTGCGGAGGTTGTCTCTGCTGGGAAGGGAAGGACCCTGTGAGGTGCAACGCAGCGTCACTTGACATGAGTGTGTGTGGAGAGATGTAAAGTATGTGCAGCGTATCCTGAGCAATAGGCTCAAAGAGTAACTGCAAGGAAAGAATAAATGATCCTTAAGGTGTCTTACTGCACCACTTGGTACCTCTCAGATATCTTGGGTACCTTACTCTATTGTCGGTTTTTTTTTTTAAAGCTTTTTATGATTTTGCTTTCTGCACTTCTTGTCTGAGTAAGTTCCTTGCTCTGAATGACTTTGAATCCCAGATTGTTTCTTCGGTGTGATACAATATAATATTACAAATGATTGTATTATATATTGTAAAATAGTATCTATCATAGGCCAGGTTGGATGGGGCTCTGGACGACCTGGTCTAGTGTAAGGTGTCCCTGCCCAAGGCAGGGAGGGGTTGGAAATAGAGGATCTGTAAGGTCCCTTCCAACCCAAGCCTTTCTGTGGTTCAATGATTGTATCAAACATCAAAAGGAGCATATCAAAATGAACAATTTTCTATTTCTATAATGAAAAATGGAAGTCAGAACATTTTGCAATTACTGACAGCAATATATCTTTTTTAAACCATTAGGAGTTAGCCTCATAATTAATATAATGTGAGTAATATGAATAGTTGATAAAGTCATATTTTATAGAACAAAATAAAAATTAAGATGTCATAATATATATAAAACATAATAATTATTAATGTAAATTGAGCTTTTTGTGGCATTTGTGTAACTTATAAAATCAGTGTGTGTGATATAGTTTTGCTTTTGAAATTTAATATAGTGTAACTGTTTCTCTCTCATGAGACACTAAATGAAACGAAAATGTATACATTGCCTTATGTTGGGGCCATTCCTTTTTGAACTGAAGCAGTGTAATTATTGATTAAAGTGTATTGCATGTCCTAGTTCAAGAAAAAAATACATTACTTAATTACATTGTAAGTGGCTTTCCCTATTTTATTTTGATGATGTGAGATGCAGGCAGACATTTACTAAAGTGTCCAATTTTTTTCTATTCCCATGTATCAGCAATGTTTTCAAACATAGTCCAGCAAAGCAGAAATAAATATATGCTGTCCCGGAATAACATTGTGAAATACAAATAGAGAAAGAAAAAAACACACATTTCTTTACATGAAGCTCTGCAAATTAAATTAAAATTTATATTTTTTCTTTTTCTAAAAACAATGGGTATTTAATATATATTTAAAACTTCTCTGCTGTATGACAGTGTTGAGTGCTTTTCTCCTGTGAGCTGTTTTCTACAGTGACTGTCCTTGACCAAATCAGAAAATGAATTTGATTTCTCTAATGCAAAAGGTAATTGGATTTCTCTTTATGGAATGCATCCCTTTAATGACTGTCTCTGCTTTAGCCAATTTAGCTGCAACTGACCTGACATTGATCTGGTGATATGACTTTAAAAAAATGCCAAAGCTGGGAGATGAAAACCAGCTATTTGGTAGCAGAAAGAACATTTCCTGCCTCATCTTGCTATTTTCCTCAGAAAATATCTCCATCTCGAATGTCATTCTTATGAAACATGCTCCTTTGGTAATTGGTCATAGAGCTGCAAATTGCATCCTTCTCCCAAATATAATAATTTTCCAGAAAGCATCTGGAGAAACTATTTTGAAACTTGTATAAAGCCTCTTGAAATAGCTGCTCTTCTTTGCAAATATTCATTACTAGGTAGACTCTTCCTAAGAGGACAAAAAAGTGTTACTAAATGGATTGAATTAAATCTTTACAGAAGTCTTGTTCAACCTTAAATATTTATTGAAGTATTTATTTAGATAATCGAGATCATATTAAAAAATATTATAGCTTGCTGATCAGAGAAAAGATTTACCCACATTAAACAGTTATTAAAGGTGGTATTTTAGAATATTATCTGTTCTTTGATCTGTTCTTTGTTAAGGTTAGATTTAATGGAATAATACAATTCTAGAATGTTCATTTCTATTTATTTAATTTAGTCATTATCCTTTGGACCCAGCCCAGGCTAATACACTGAGCTCTTTTAACCACAAATGGACTTGAAGCCAAAATTTAGTACTTGGATCTATTTTTAATTTACTCACTGGCCACATGTTCTCTTTGATAAACACTCTTAATGCCATTGATTGAAAGTGGTAGCTTACACTCTGTATGACAAATTGGATTTTAAAGCAGCTGTGAAATTTTGTCTTTAGTTTGAAATTATTTCCTTCTGGAATCTTAAGATTTATTTTCATTTTGATCACAACACGTAATAATTTCCCACTTTGTACTGATAACAGTGATATGGAATTTGGTTTGCTTATCTGCATTTTGAAGCAGATGGTCACCCCAATTTTCCTTTATCTGATCAATTGTTTCTTAAATCTTTACAAATGGATAGGCTTTCCACTCTGCATCTTTTGCACAACAGAATTTATGAGTTTATTGTGATGTAACTTCTGGTGCTTTTTAGTACAGTTAATTTGAAGTAAATGGATATGAAAACACAGTTTCCCAAAGAAGCAGGTGCCTGAGGGGTATTCACCTCCCTCAGTGAGCTGAAAGTCATTTTTAATCCTTCCATGTATCACCCAGAAGTACTGCATACATATGAGTATCTGGACAGAGAAACAGATGGTCTCTTTAGACAGGAATTATGAAAATGAGAATAAATATTTCATACTTTTAAAAATTTTTGCAAGTTTTAAGGGTTTTTTTTTTTTTCTGTTGCCAGTCCCAAGTGTGCTTTTTATACTGGTAGCAGGAACTGAGAGGACATTATAAATGTTATGTAGTGCTTAATGCACAGGCTTCCACTCCCTAGCTGCAGTTCTGGTCTCAGGAGTGGAAATTCTGCTGATGCTGCTCTCAGGGAAGTGCTTCCCCTCTCCCAGATTGGGCCAGAAAGCTCCACAGCCACAGGGGAATGTAACTCACCTCCTGTAGGTTGCTGTAACTTTCAGATTGGTTCCTCTTATCTTTGGATCTCTACAGGTTTCATTGTTTCTCAAGGAGTTGCATGCACTTCTAGAGGCACAATATGTAGCCCAATATTAATTATCAATTATCTTGATTGCAAATAACACTGGGCACACTATTAGTCCACTGTCTGTTATCATTATCAGAACTGATGCAGCTGTGCCACACATAAATGAAAATGTTCCTAAAGTCCTTGCTAGTACTGCCTTGGTGTAACTGTCTACTGTTTCTTCTTTCCCTGTAGGTCACAGATATGATGCTTCAGGATAAACCCTACCCAGACTGGGGAAAGTCTGCCAGAGCTTTCTGGAAGAAAGGAAACATTAGGATCATTTTATTCTGGTAGGAAAACAGTAAAATCAAGTTACTGTAAACAAACCTTTTATGGAGCATTGAAAAACATGTCTTCTATGACTGTCTGTGGCAGAAAGAGATATGGTTGAAAAAAAGGGTGAGTCTGGTCTAAATAAAAATTGCAAAAATGGTATATGAGTGAGGAATTCCTAGTCGAAAGAGTTGGTGTAGAAATACAATTTTAAAATTGATTTATAAATTTTCTTTTCTTCTATTTTGGTGCTTTATAATTGAGTTGTGAAACTTTTGCTATATACTTGATAATATATATATAATACATATTATATATATAACGTACATATATTATATATTTGATAACATATATATAATATAATCACCCACATATTATCAAATATTTGATAATATGTGATAATATTTGGGTGTAATTCCCACTGTAATTCCTTGTAATAAAGTAGATATTTGAATTTCCTTTTGTGGCCATGAAATTAATTATAGAAATTCATTTGCATTACCACATGAATAGAATTCAAAATATCACATCAGTCTCAGATAATTAAGAAAAATATTAAAAAGCAACACAGAAAGATGTGAGGGTTAAGGGTTTATTTCACCTCAAATGTAGTCTCTTCCAGATAAATTCCAGACAAATGTAGCTATTGAAACAGAACACAAATTATGACAGGAAAAATAGAAGATAGAGAATATATTCTCAGCAGCAGTCTGAAGACCTTATAGCTGAAGATATAAGAAATAGCAAAGATTTTTTCAATTATATCAGAACCAAAAAAAACTCACGAAAATGTCATCAGACCTGCTGTTTTTAAAAGAACAGATGTCAAAAGAACTCTTACAAAGAAGCTGAAAGATTTGTTTGTGTGAAGTCTCCTATAAAAAATGCAGTTAGCTATCTTGCACTTTAAAGAGTAAAAATTAGCTGTTTTATTAAGTTGAGTCAATAAAGGAAATAGTAAGAGACATTTGAAAGGAAAGCAGAATCAGATGGCTGATTGGCTACACACAAAGCTTATAAGGAACTGAAGGAGTTAAGCTGATGCAAATTTTAAAGCACTTAATTGCCTATTGAAAAATTGAATATTAAAATTTGGATATTGTTTTGCTTTTTCTGCCTTTTTTTCCAGCAAACTAATAATATCCTACTAGCCTGTAAGTCTGAGTTCAGTTTTAGCTAAATAGATTGAATATGTGAGTATATATTATAGATCATTATATTTCAATAATGGAATTAGGAGCAAATAGGAAATAGGAGCAAAACTTTAGATTAATTTCTGCTAAAGGAAGCCAGGGAATCTCTGCTGAAAGAAAATCTTCTCAGATCTGTTAGAACTGTATGCCAGGGAATCTTTGCTGAAAGAAAACCTTCTCAGATCTGTTGGAACTGTATGCACAGGTCATCCAAGTAATGGTTGAAGGAAAAATGCTTGGTATAATTTATTTGGATTTTCCCAAGGGTTTTGACAAAGTGCAATTAAGAAAACTAGTAAGACTAAGTGTGCTAACATTTAGAAACCATCTCAGCAATGTGCAGTGAAAGTTATGAATAAAATAATAATTTTCTGCTACATTGATAAGGCTGAGGAGTTATGCTATTTAATGTTAGAAGTAGTATTCATTATTTATATACATCATAAATATTAGTGAAGTGACAGAATTTAAAGATCAAGTTAATAATTTGAAAAATGCATGAAAGAGTGATCTTAGAAAACTAGGTTAAAAAAATAATGTGACTGAATACTTGAGTTATAGATGGGGGTAGGGGGATTCAAGCAGCTCCTTGTCATCATTGCAGAATGTGCAGAGGAAGATTCTGTCTCTGTGCAGGGATGGGCAAAAAGGTAAAGCAGATGTATCAAAAAAATTCACAGACAGGTGCCAAGTGGGCAGCCAATGATTACAATGTCATCTGAGCAAAAAGCCCTGTCTAAAACATCATTGATTTTTTTCACCCTTGTCTGAAGGAAAGCTTTGTCTGAAAGACTGAAAAGGAGATTAGTTAAGATTTAAGAAAAAACTTAATTACATGAAAAGACTGGAAAAATGGGAAAAAAGGATTAAAAAGCAAGGTGACATGATAGTTTTCAAATTTATATGTCAGACTGGGAGACCAATAAAACCGTATTAAAATTACTTAAATATTATTGCAAGCAATTTTCTTCTACTCTGAAATGTTGAAAATCTGTATTTTATTTCTAAAAATAGTCAGAGACAAATCCTACCAAAAGTTTAATATAGAGATAAGTAAAAAAAAAAAAAGGGTTTTCATGCAAGAACCTCATACAAAAGGGTATGCTCAAAACCTAAAGGGCTTTTATTTTTAGCTTTAAGCAGCAGAAATAAAATAGCCTGGATGATAGTTTATATTCTGTAGACATTATTTATATAGTGCAAATTAGACATCAATAAATTTTTTTTTTTTCTCCTCAAGATAGGAAAAATAAAGGAGTGATGATATTAAGCATGGGGTTTTTGTATTTACTTTATTGTTGCTCAAGCAATGTGATGTGTATAGCCTCATTTCTGAAATGTCCTAAATGAAGCATCCTCAACAGTGTGTCCTAAACAGATACTGGTAGGTCAAAATCCATTTATTCAGGACATTTTCTAGTAGCACACCTGCTTAGTAGAGCTATTGCAACACTGTGAACTTATTTTTATTTTTCCTAGTATAGATATATGATATCCAGTCTAAAGTGGTTGATGATATGAAAACCTTAGATAGGAACTTGACTTGTTTTTCTGTTAGTGTCTTTTTTATTTTTGTGTTTACTTTGCAAAATTAGAAAACTTCTGTAAATGTACCAAAGATGGATGGATTGTAAAGGTGGTTAATGCACCATCCATTTATTTATGATAGCTAATTTGTGTCTGCTTTGTTTCTCATTTGTAAATATTTTCAGCTCTCCAATGCAACTAATTCAGAAAGATTTTGATTTATCTTACCATCTCCTGTTTTAAATCATTCTCTGGAAGCATTGTCAGCAGCCGCTTGTTGGTTGCTTGAGGATTCTGGCTGACTTCTGAATATCTTCACAATGTAATTCTTCCACAAACAGCTCATCTAGCTAAAGAATGATCAGTTGCTATTTGCCCTTGTGTAGTTCATCACTAAGGAGTTCTTTGAAGTGCCTTCAACTTTTTTGGAAGTCAGAGGTTGTCTTTTTTTTTTTTTTTTTTTTCATAAAGGTCCCCATTTTGGTTGTTTCCAGCTCTGCTCATGGCTAATTGCAGCCTTCTGAGACAGCTTTGTGTAATGCTGTTATATTGCTAAGTGATGCAATGCAAATACAAGCACACTTTCTCATGGATTTAAGAAAGTGTGTTGTCAAGAGGACTTCTAGGTAGCAATGAAGCATCTTGAACACTGATGGAATTACTATGAAGTGCAGACATGTTTGTGGGTCACAAAAGAAAGATACACACAAGGAGTTAAATATCTGCACCTCCTGCTGTCAGATGAGTCTCTCTACAGACCACTGTCTCCAGTACTCTGTCATCACCATCAGTATTGCAAAATTATAAGCGTTACTTGAAACAGGCTGATTTTTTTTGATATGTTGATAACTTGGCTGATTCAGGAGAGACAAATTATATATGGCAAGAGAGGGATGGCATTTGAAAGAAGCAAAAATAAGTTTGTTGAATAAAGTCAAAAAAAAAGATCTTAGACAAGACTGATGACAAGTCAACAACTGTAGCTAGTGGTAAGATAAATAAATAAGACAATAGAGAACCATAACTAAATATTCTTATATTAGTATGTATTTGCATAAGCTCCCACTAGCTTTCTTTAATAAAAAAATACAGCTATACATGCTCAGAAATGTGTGTTAGGAATCACAGTATTTTAATTAAACAAATCAAGCTAGTAATATAGGTTTAGAAGCTTTTATTAAAAATAATTTTGCAGAATCGCTAGAGAGTTCTATTGTATGTACATATGTTTATACTGGATTGTGTCAGCTTAGGTTAGTATTCTTAACTGGACAATATTTTGTACCCTGGAACTAGAGAAAGTTTCCTTATGAGATAGATAGCCACATCACCTACAAACAATTAAAAGCAGTTTCTATGAGATTTTCTATTATACACCTATTTGAATGTTTAGCTTGATGATTTATATTTCCATATTCTATGTTTTCTCAAACAAAATGATAAGTTTATATTGGAAAAGTATGTTCTTTACACATGTATGAATGTTCTAAAGATGGCTTCTAAACACATTCATTATTCTCACAATAGGCTTAATTGAAAAAAACTAACAACACATTATAGCTCAGTCAATTTAAGTTCTGTACTAACTGGAACAAAACAAACCTTTCATTAAGCTTGAATAAAAGTTTTTGGGATACATTCCCACAAATAAAACTGCATGAAAAAATGAAATAATTGTATCTATGATATATGTGCATTTGGATACACATACAGTATTCTCTCCCTGGTTTGAAGGTTTTTAAGTTTATCTATTAATTCTTTCATATTTAAGTAATTTATCTTGGTATAAGGTACTGACTACTGAACAGAAACCTAGAATCATCCAAAAGGTAAGGCAGATTTCCTGGTAAATAGCATAAATAGTATAAAAGAATATACAAATATTTTCCAATATTATTGCTCACAGTAAATCTTATACTATAACCCAAATGAATAATATCAGTTTGGATAAGCAACACAATACATAAGTTTCTTATGGTTTCCTTTTTGTCTCAATATAAAAATTTCAATAAGGTACTTCATAGATGATTTATATTGAGTGATCTGACTACTAATCTTTTCTGGCATTGTTAAATATATTGTGTCAGGATAAAACTGTCCATGAATAGTGATTGTTACATTTAGTCTGGCCGTCAAGTTGTACGATTATAATTTTTCAAGAAATGACTAAAAGATTTTTGAGAGCATTTATTTAATCCTGGGTATCATTGTTAAGCTATGCTGTGAAATGACAATTTGTTAGCATGAAAAGATGTTGAAAATAATTCATTATCATACATAATGGTGAACTTTCTTTCATGTAAATGAGAGTTGTTTAAGATTTCTGCCTATTTTTAGTTTTCATTATTTATTATCTTGAATATTTGAAAACAGTGAAAAAATACAAAAATATTGTATTATCAGAAATATTTGCAGGAAAGTTTTTATTCATATCTGTGTTTGGTCCTGTAAAAGAAAGTTCATGTCCTGAGGAAAACTTTTCCACTAGGATAAAAAAGTGCTTTTACAGTTCTAGTATGGAAAAGTAAAGGTGGTCAAAACCCACCAGAATGGCTGAGGCTTGGCAACCACATGAGTCAGATACAATTTTTGGACCATGTTCTCAGATGCCAGCCCTCCTCAGTGCATGAAAACTGTTGTATCAGCAATTCAGGGCTCTCCCACCAACCTGCTCTCCCCGGTGGGTACTGCTGTCAGCTGGAAGTGTCACTCAGTCCAGAGAGGAACATGTCTGCCCTTCCCTTCTTCCCTTTTCCCTTCCTCCAGCACAGCAGTAGCACAAAATGCTGCATTGTTTGCAAAAGGAAAGGGCTGGAAGTGTGACTCAGTCCCTGCAGAACATGTCTGCCCTTCCCTTCTTCCCTTCTTCCCTTCTTCCCTTCTTCCCTTCTTCCCTTCCTCCAGCACAGCAATAACCCAAAATGCTGCATTGTTTGCCAAAGGAAAGGGCCAGGATGACCTGGGGCCCTAGGTCAGCTGTGGGGAGGGTGGCTTCCCGCGTTGCATTTGCTGATCTAACATTGTGGTCTGTCTCAACCTTTCCCTGGCTTTCCTGGGAGCATCTCAGGGACTAAAATCACTGCCCAGGCTCCCATGTGGCCGCATGGAGCGTGTTCTGCACAGATTGCTAATGCACTGCACGAGGGGTGGGTGCTTTGCATGACATTATTTATGTATGAGCACAGAAAAGGTATGCATATGGGAGGGCATGCAGGTGGAAGTCTCCCATCTGTCTCAGCTACCAAGAAAGAAATCTGTGGCTTGCCTTGCCAGTCTCTGTTTGGAAAGGCTGTGTCATGCGTTTTCCCACACCCTAGTTGTGATAGGAAGAATAGTGAGACAAATCACTCTTCATCTCACTTTTCTTCTCAAGGCAAAGCATTTGAGAGAGATATAATTAAGTTTAGGGAGATCTGAACTCTGAGATTAAAAAAAAAACAACCAACTTTAAAACCAAAGCAACAAACAAAAATTGTGAGATCTCTTTAGCTTGAAGATTAAGTTCTTTATTTGTCTCATTCAAGTTACATAAAGCAGTCTCATCCTGTTTTTTTCTAATGGAGACTCCTAAATATCAAACAAAAACATATGTGGCTTCTTATCTGTATTGGCATGAATAAGACCAGGAGGCAGAGGAGGAGAGTGAGTATAGTGTGGCAGCTTTCCTCTTGCTTGAAGTAGACCACATGTGCCCATCTACATCCACACACAACCACACACTTGAGAGGGCAGCAAACAGGAGCAAGGGAGCTCCTAACACCCCTGCACTTTCACCATTTCCCTGGTAAGGGCTAATGTGGAAACATTTCATGTCCTAGGCTTTAAAAAAAATATTCACAGACCAGTGTGGCTGAAAGATAATTACACTGAAGAGAGAAAAGCATTATCCATTGGCTGCAATGGGATTTTGCACTGGGCCCACAGACATAAATTTCACCTTTAATTTGGGTTTAAATTCCCTGAACCACTGTAGTATGTATTTATTTTATACCATATCTTTTCAGTTCCTCATCCTGTTTAAGTTTTTTGAGTTATATTTGGTAGATACTTGCAATTCAGTAGTTGATAGCCTGCTAGGAAAAAAACCTGTTTTTATTCCTACATAATTGCTAGATTCCTAAGTATAGTCTTCGTAATTGGATGGATATGGCAGTTCATGTTCACCTCTTTCTAAAAGTCTAAAAGTACATTTTATTCCATCTCTATTACTGAGAAAGAGGTATATCATGAACAATTACTAAAAATATTTCATCCAACGTATCGCTTTAATAAAACTTTATAAAGTGCAGTGTCTCCAATGTTTCAGTAATAACAGTACTGCCAAATGACAGTAGTTTCATAAAATCACATTCTATGCCAAAACCTGAAAAGCTCTTATTCTTTGATAAAAATTTTCCTTGTGAAATTCCCAAAAGTTCTTTTCTCTGAATGGGCTGTTGCAGTCCTTTGTTCAACCATAGTTGGAGCAAGTTCTTTTCTAGCACCTTCTCTCCACTTTCTGCAGAATTCTTGCTGAGCAGGAGACACCTCTTCTCCCACTCAGGCACTGGAAGATTTTCTAGAAGAGCAGAATCAGTGATGTGATTGTTGTTATATCACTGCCCACTTTCTGCTTGAGGTCTTTACCTTACTTCCTTTGTTTGTTATTAGAATTTGTTTTCTATCTTCAGCATTTACAGCTAGCCTAGGCCTCATTCTTGGTCCACCCCAAAATCAGGATGAGTGTAGCTGTCATGTAATACACATTATGTGATTATATAGTCAGACAAAAGTGCTAAAGATAAAGAATTATATAATATAAAAATAGAAATATATAGTCAGATAATTGAGATAGCCACTCCAAGATAGAAGTTTCAAGTCTTGCAATTACATCAGCATGCATATTGTGGACTATTATTCTTACAACAAAAGGAAACATTTCAGACTATCAATGTAGAAATTCAGTCTTGCATCCTTGATGCAGTGTGCAGAAGCCTGGCAAAACCATAGCCCAAAACACGGTCAGTTCAACTGAAATTCATTTCTTTGGCAAAGCTGTAAGGAATCCATCACACCAAAGACCTGGTACATAAAGAAGCTGCAGCGTCAGCCAGTGGTTTTGTGCAGGATGTGAACTCTGAAAACCCGCAAAGTTCAATGGAGATCAGAAAGTGAGTGTTTCAGCTGCTCATGCTCACAGCCAGAGTTCATAGTCTTTGTCATGGCTGGATGCCAAAAATCAATACAGTTTTCTAAAATAAATGTGATGATTAAAGTAATGAAATTATTTGCCTTCCTGGAATGCTGGAGTATTTTTGAAAAATTTTATTTCTCCCTAATGGCATGTTTAAATTTGTACCTTAGAATTTGCTGATGTACTTAGCTTAACTTGTGACTCATCTTTCTCCTAGAATTGTAGAATGGCATAGGTTGGAAGGGAATTTAAAGATCATCTCTTTCCAGCCCCTTTGCCAATGCCTTGCACTACACCAGGTTTCTAAAAGCCCCATTCAAACTGGCCTTGAATACTTCCAAGGATGGGGCATCCACAACTGCTCTGGACAACCTGTTCCAGTGCTTCACCACTCTTACAGGAAAGGATTTCATCTCTATATGTAATCTAAACTTGTGTCTTTCAGTTTAAAGCCATTCCTCCTTGTCCTATCACCACACGCCCTTGTGCTAAGTCACTCTCCACTTCTCTTGTAGCCCCCTTTAGGTTCTGGAAGGCTGCAGTAAGTCTCCCTGGAGCCTTCTCTTCTCTGTTTTGAACAACCCAACCTCTCTCAGCCTGTCTTCATAGGAGAGGTGCTCCAACCCTCTGATCACCTTTTTGTTCCTCCTTTGGACTCTCCCCAGCATGTTCATGTCCTTTTTTTGGGGGTCCCAGAGTTGGATGCAGCATTTCAGGTAGGGTCATGAGAGTGGAGTAGAGGGGCAGAATCTCCTCCCTTACCCTGCTGCCCACGTTGCTTTTGCTGAAGCTCAGGGCATGTTTGGCTTTCTGGGCTGCAACTGCCCATTGCTAGGTTGCATTAAGCTTCTTGTCCATCAACACCTGCAAGTTTTTCTCCCCAGGGCTCCTCTGCCAAGGGGAGAAAGTAATCCAGTACGTTCTGTGCCCATCCTGTACTTGTGCATGGGATTAAGCTGACCCAGGTGCAGGGCCTTGCACTTGGCTTTCTGGAACTTCACGAGTTTGCACAGACCCACCCCTTAATCGTGTGAAGGTCCCCTTCCCTCCAGCATGTTGATTCTACCACACAGTTTGGTGTTGGCAGCCTTGCTGAGGTGCACTTAATGCTGCTGTCCAAGTCACCAACACAGATGTGACACAGTGCCCGCCCCACTTCCAACCCTTGGGATCATAACCCATCACAAGTGACTGATCACAACTCTTTGAGTGTCATCCAGCCATTCCACCCCCTGGTCTATGCTTCAAATCCACATCTCTCCAGTTTGAAGGAAGGCTGTCATGCAGTACAATGTTAAATTCTTTGTACAATTCCAGGTAGATGATGCCAGTTGCTCTTTCCTTACCCACCAATGCTGTAATGCCATCATAGTAGACCACTGAAACTGTCAGGCACCAATCTTCCCTTAATGATAAAATCAGTGTTCCTGTATTTTCTGTAAATACTGAGTATTTACACATTATCATGTTAAATGTTGCTTGGCTTTCGGATCCATCTGAAGAAGCAATTCTGAAACTGATTTGTGCCCAGTGAAGGTCAGCTTAGAAATTCTGTTTTTAAGACCTGTGGATTTCATGTGTAACTGAACACACTAGCACCGTGAAACTGTTCCACCAATATCAATGGGATTTTTAACAGTGGGAACTGAGATCAGTTTTCCTGGGGACACTTTGGATGAGGTTATTAATCTTCTGCAGTTTTCAGAAGGATATGTCATTGAGTATCTGATTTTAAAAGTTTTATTCCTCTTGATTTCCTGATACTTCTTCATGATGTGACTTCTGTTGTGTTTTGGGCATCAATTTTTCAAATACAATTAGTGAAACTCTCCACCATATCTACCTGTTTTCTGATGCAAATAGGCTAACAGCCACAGATTTATAATGGTTCCAGTGAAATCACATCTTGAGATTCAAAGTGCTGCACATGACCAGAATATGGTTGTAAATTCTAACCTGAGATGCCTTAAAAGGAGGAAAAAATACCTTGGTATATTCAAATTCAATTATTTAGGCCTAAGAAAAGAATTATAGTACTCTGTCTTTTGTAAAGACTGGACTTAAAGTTGGAGCAAGAGGTTATTATTTGAGTGCTGCCAACTTCATCCTCTATCCCATTCTGTCCCCATTCAGATTCTTACACTCCATGACCACTTTCAGAATGAACCCCTTTCAATACAAAAGCAAAATTAATTAAAACTATCTTTTTAGGATGTGCTTAAAACAGTTATAAATATGAATGTATATAAACTTATTTAGTTCATGTATAAAACCTCAATTTAGATGTAAGGAGCCTTTCTTTTGTTTCTTACTTGCTTTTCTACTTTGAAAAAATTGGTATGGCTGTAAAATTAAATGCATCTGCTGACAGCTGTTTTAATCAAGGCATTCAAATTCGTATCTTTTTTAGGCTGGGTACCATAATGAGAGTATTGTGGCTATATTTTTATTTCAGATAATTGCATGTTATCTGACTGCAATTGTGACTGTGGAAAAAGCAAGGCCTAAAACAAAGCGTAGATTAAATTTTCAATGAAATCACAACAAAAGGTTGTTAACAAAAGGTGCCCTGCAGGGCTCTTGTTTTCATTATGTACGTTTTGATACTTTAGCATCTTTGCTAGATTTTTCTTCTTTTAACACAAAAAATCATGTTAGCAGTTAAGCCTGTACAAAACCAGCTGCCAGTTAAATTTCAGACCATGCATATTTGAGCATGTTTTGTCTAGCAGGAAGTTATCCTGATGAACAGAGTGATTTTGTGATATTGACTAATCAAAGAGCTTCAGTAAACAATACTTTTAATACAATACTTGACATTTTCCATCTTTTCAGATTCTTTATGTACTGAAATGATTGATCTACTCCTTCAATCAAAACCACCTTGACTCCAGTTTACTGCTGTTTGCTTTGTATTACTGATTGTGTTGGTGCATTGGTCAGCACAGTGCTGCTTCTCATGCAGACAAAGAGTAAATATTTCTGGATTTTAGTGAAAAGGGCATCAGCCCTTGTTTGTGATGGCCAAGGGGTAAAGCAAAGCCAGTGAAAACAATTGGAAAACAACTTATTCAGCCTTGAGAAAGGTTCATATTTTTCAAAGCTTTGTTTCCTGCTTTTTGCTGTTGTACTCTTGTTTGCTGCTTCCCCATTTCTTTTTTACACATCCTACCAGATTCTGCTAGTTCTGCTATAGAAAAAAATGAATTTCATTTCATTTCTCAAAGACTATCTTACAATTGAGAAGGTAAAGGGCAAGGACCAGGAAATTATCAAATTATTACATTAAAATGAAGGAGGTTTTCGTTTCACTTTTGTGACTTGATATGGCAGTTTTAATTTATTCAATGCTATGTTTAAAATAATAAAAAAGTAAGTAATTTCTTATTTTAAAAATACTAGATACAACTTTGTCCCAGTTCTGAACAAACCTCTGAGAGTGTGCACTTTTGTTAGCTTCAGTGCAAGCTCCTTTTTCATTCATGATACTTTTCATTTAGATGGGTTAGTTTGAATTTTTTTTGAAGCACCTCTTCTATGAAGTCAGGCTGAGAGAGCTGGAGTTGTTCAGCTTGAAGATGAAAGAGTTCCAGGGAGACCTTATCACAGCTTTGCAATGACTAAAGGGGCTGACAAGAAAGGTGGAGAGGAACTTTTTACAAAGAGGTGTCAAGATAGGATGAGGGGGAATGGCTTTAAATGAGTAGAAGATAGGTTTAGGCCAGATGTAAGGAAGAAATTCTTTCCTGTGATGGTGGTGGAGCACTGGAAGAGATTGTCCCAGAGAACATGTGGATGTCTTAGCCCTGGAAGTGTTCAAGGCCAGGTTTGACAATGCTCTGAGCAACCTGATATAGTGAAAGGTACTGGCAGGGTAATTGGAAAAAGACGATCTTTAAATTCCCTTTCAACCCAAACCATTCTGCTTCTGTGATCCCTACTATAAAATAAAACAATAATTTTATAACTTTTAGAAAATGAATTTTTTATGAAAAAACACCCGTGACCATGGTTTAAAAACAAACTGCTGTTATAAATGCTCTTACAGGGGGCTTCCATTGTGCCAGCATTGCACAGCCCAGAAGTGAACTCTGCCCCATGGAGGTTACTGCCTGGAATTCTAATTTTAAAAAGAAACGTGGCACAGAAATGTGCTAAATCCCTCGACTGTAAACATATATTTGCTGCTCACAGAAGTGGTGTGCCAGTAAAAAAATGGACCAGAACACATGCTCAGCTTCCAGTTATTTGCATGCTTTGACCTGACCTCATCTATTGAAATATTCAAGGCCAGTTGGCATAGCACGGGAAGCATAGGTCTTGGGAAGGAAATAGAGTGATGCATGTTTTCAATGACAGTAAACAAGCTGGAAATATCTTATTTGACTTTTAAATGATATACTGAGTTGAGAGATGGAATTTAAGTGGGAAACAATCAGTTTTAAATTGAATAAATTTGGTCTGGAGCAAGACAGCACTGGCAAAGTAATTTTTAATGCATTATTTCTCAGGATGAAACTTCTCTCAAAGACAGGTCCAGATTTCTTGTCTGAGCTTCTCTTTAGTATTCTGTCACATGAGTTCTAACATACTCATGTTTGTTAAAATTATAAATAAAATATAATATGAGTATTAGTGCTTCCGAAGTATACTTTCAATTTCTGATACAGGCTTGACCAAGCTGCATGAGCATACCTCTATTATAAGGCATTTTTTCTTTCAAAATGTGACACCACTGATATTGTAATGTCTTAAATGCTAAGGATTTAAGACTGTCTGTAGCTTTCAGGTTGATTATAGAATCATTTAGATTGGAAAGGACCTTCAAGTCCATCTGTTAACCCAGCACTACCATGTTTACCACTAAACCTTGTCCTTAAGTGCCACATCTACATGTCTTTTAAATACCTCCAAGCACTTCCCTGGGCAGCTGGTTCCAATGCTTGAAAACTCTTTCAGTGGGGAAACTTATCCTAATAGCCAATCTAAACCTCTCCTGGCACAATTTGACATTCTTTCATCTTATATCACTGGTTACAAGAGACTGACCCCACCTGTCCTCAGCCTTCTGTTAGGCAGTTGTAGAGGACAGTAAGGTCTCCCCTGAAAAAGTTCTCCTTTTCTCCAGGCTAAAGAACCAGATTTCTCTCAGCTGTTCCATATACTTGTGATATGGACTTGTGCTCCAGACCCTTCATAGGTTTTGTTGACCTTCTTTGAATATGCATACTCCAGCGCCTTAAGGTTAATCCAGAATCAGGGCAGTACTTGTGGAGATCTTGAGGATTGCTTCCTGAGGGTGGCTTACTCAAAATTTCAGCTGATATACTGTAATTATATTTAAGTTTAATAATTTGAACAGGAAAAGTTTTGATTCATAGTAGAATAATTTGTAGGGTACAACATTATCTTAGTTTTAATTAAGGTGTTTTAAAAACATTCAACTTTTCCTCTTTTGTGTATCTGAACTGATAAAATTATCTGAATCCTAAAGTTTTATTTTTATGGAATGTAAAAAATTTATACTTTCTCCCAAAGCAAATTAATTTACAAGGTGCAAGCACAGACAAAAGCATCTGGTAGGTGATAATAGTATTTCAAAGAATGATTGTTTTATGTTTCAGAAAGGTGGGACTTAGAATTAAGCTTCTGTATTAAGTGTTGTTTAGCAAAGTTTGTCAACCTATGGTACAATTTCCAACTCCTCCTACCTGAAACGTTTCTGTGAAACCACATACTGATGTCTTCAGTTAAGAGCACCACTTTCTTCTTGTGCCACAAGATTTTTCAGTGACTACAATATATGTTGGCTGGTTTCAAAAAGTATACACTGTCTTTTAATCTATACACAACCTCAATTAGTGTTCAGGTCAGTAAGTGGGAAGACATTTATAGAATCAATCATTTTGGGTTAAGGAGTACACAGACTGCAAGTGTACTAATGGAATGGAAATAATGCCTGGAACATCTCCAGAACAGTCACAGTCTCAATGGAGCAATTAAATATGTATGAAGAATGTTTGCAGTGAAGTTCAAACACATCAGCCTGAGGCTTATTTTTTTGGTTTAATTTATTCTCTGCCTTTCTGTCTACTGCTGCTTGATGATTCTAAAACACTTCTGCACACTGCCTCCTGCATCATCTGTGTATACACTGACTGACAGATACAATGACAGTTGCTATTTTTAATCACTATCTCAGGAACAAGGAGTAGACTCTACAGTAGAAAAGTGCAAGGTTAGTATTGAGGTTAACAATTTTTATTCATTAATGAATTCAACATAATTCACAGAATGGAAAATAGTCTTCAGATTTAATTCAGGCAGTGTTTGAATATTTAGCAAAACTTCTTAGTCTGAATCTGTTGGTGTGATTAGAGTATTTCATTATATGCCTTGTGTTCCATACCTTCATATTGGTGCTTCTTTCCTTCATGAAAGAGATGCTTGTCCTGCAGTTAGAGACTGATTTATTTATATTATTGTGAATGTCAGCACTCCTTAAAAAGTTAGTGGCTCTGTTTCCTGGTAATTGCTGTTCTTTGCAAAATGTGTAAAAGGACGTGCTATATTCAGCTTTCTTTGCTGTTTTCAGCCATAAATAAAACAAAACTATCTGGGGCTTTGTAAAGCATGTTTGTTTCCTTTGATGGGTCGGAGTTCTATGGTTTGTGAGTGATCAGAGAGCACCAGTGTATTAGCTGGTTCATCTGTTATCAATTCATGCGCTACGAGTGAGTGCCGTTGTCGTGTAACCAAGCCAAGGGCTATTGGCAAAGCAACTGAGCAAGGAGAGCCTTTTAAAAGGATTACTGGTAATGTAATTACTTGTGCAAGATGTATGGATATCTCCTGAATAAAAACACCAGCATCTTAATATGTTCTTTAAGCAATACCATTAGTGGAATGAGAGCTTGTGTTCCAGTAATGGCATACTCTGCTGGTGGATAATGGCACGGTGAAGCAAAGGCATTTGTGTGAGATAAACACTGAACTAAAGCCAGATATGTGGTTTTGTTTCTTTATACAGTTTCAAGGCTGTTATTGAAGCAAAATTTGCTTTCTAGCGACGCTAGCATTATTTTATTAAATGCAATGAGGTTTTGAGGCCTCAGAACTTCCAGAAGATTTTCTTTAGGTCTAGAGGAAAATCTTTTTTTATCTATAGTCAATCTGTAACTGCTAATAATATCAAGACTTTTAATGAAAGAAATATACTGTTAATATCACCCATATTACCAGAGATATCAACAATATGTCATATAATTTAATTTTATAAAGAGACAGAATTTAGTTAGGACCTTCAATTCATGCATAGAATATGCAATCTTGGTGAAGTTGCAAATGTAAGAAAATCTTTATGCTTCTGAACAATTGTCCATAGCTTTTGATATTGACTTTAACCATCAAGATGATTGACTTTTTTAGTGAATAGGTACATTCACATGTGTTTAAACAAGCACCTGACCTTTGCCTTTTGAAAATCAATGACAAAAGCCCAGTAGTTGTCAGTGAAACTTTAATCCTCCTTTAGATACTGACAGATTTTTTTTTCCCAGTTAGGTGTAAGGTATGTTTTCCCTTGACGTGCTTAATAAGCTCCATGGCATCCATAAAAATAGATTATTCAAGCATACAATAATACCTGTCCTGTTTGGTTTCTTTAGTCTTAAACCCTTTTTTCAACTTTGATAGTACTTCCCTCTAAGAACTTCTATACTTTTTTCTTCACAGTGTTGGTTCTTATCTTCTCATTATTCCATAAGCAAAATTCTGATACTTAGTGAGTGTTTTGTTTTTTGGAGTTTTTATTTGTTTCCACCTTATCTGGCTCCTTTTCACATTAATTTATTTTTTTCTTACAGACCTAATTTCTGATTTTGAGTAATAACAATATTCTTAACACGTATATCTTTATGATTCTTATATAAGGAACCTGATTGGGTTATTGTTTGTGATATGTGGGGAAATAATCTGACTTTATCAGTGCCAGAAGTTGCATACTTACCTTGTGTGATACAACATCCTAAACTTTAATGTGTCTTGTGACAGCAGGTTTTGTCTCTCAATGGAAAAACAGACTAATAAAGAAAGCTGACACTAATATCTAGGTGTATGTAGCCAAAATATTCATACCTTATCCATCGGAATTTACTATCCTATAATATTGTTTTAAGCATTGAAATATATTAAAAATTATCTTGAACTTGACCTACATATTTGTGGGGCTTGCAGTAATTGAGATAATCAGACCATTTAAATACAATTCTCTGGCTATGGATTTAGGACCCTAGCTTCAGTCACAAACTAAAGTTTTATCATAAAGTCCTCCTATGGACCTTGTGAAAATTTTAACTATCTATCCATCTTTTCAAGCCATCTTATTATGCTCATTTTTTGTGTTTTCTGATCAGTTTGGAAATTGAAACAGGTTAAAAAAGATTAGGAGGGAGGAATCACTACTTTGTAATGCCATTATTTATTTTATCTCCTCACTTCTATAATTTTTGTTTTTAAGATCATTCATGCTATGTGAATATCTGCAGTGATATGACTTTCTGTGATTGAGGTAATTCCTAGTAAATGGACAAAAACAGAGCTCCTTGAACCAAGAGAGGAAGAATTCAACTTTCGTGTCTTTCCCTGCATGAGCAGAAAGGGGAAAAAAGATATTATTATCCTATTTTGCCTTCTAAGGTGTGGGCTTTGGATTGTTTCAGGAACCTTTTGGCCTTGTGACACAGCTGTGCTCATTAGGACACTGGCAATTAGGGCTCAGTTTTTTATTTTACTTTGCAATATGAACAGACTGAAGGAGCATTAATAACACTAATTGGCAGCAGGTGTGACTGTGTTCTGAAACAATCCAAAATTAAAGAAGCATTTTAATTTGCTACCTAATATTAAGTTTTTCAGTATAAAAGGAAAGGAAATGAAACTAAACAATCACTAGCAGGCCTTGGGTTGCAAAAAGAATGGGCTTTAAAAATCACTGCAAAGTGTAATAATGTAAGTAGAAAGCTGTTGGAGATGTTTTGAAACAATTCCTTTCTAAAGAGCACCTAGGTCAGACCTATTTGGAATGTAATCGATGGCAAGGTCCAAGGTGTCCACACAGCAGGCACACACACCACCAGCATAGTATGTTAAGCAGGAGCTAAGATTTTAATCAGCTTTCACAGGTTTTAAGTTACTGATTTGTTCCAAACTTTTTGGCTTTGTGAGCTATTCTGTTATCATCTTTCTGAAAGAGATTTGGGAGATTTTTCCACATGGTCTGTCCAGCTGGGAAGTAGTCTTAATTCTTCAAACTGAATTATGAAAACTAATTTTTTGGTTTGTTGGTTGTTTTTTGTTTGTTTGTTTGTTTTTCCTTTAGAGAGAGGTGATCTATACACTCTCTTTGAATTATGCCTTGTAACCAGAACCCTTCATATATTCACTTATTCCTGTTCAAGTAAAGCAATAGAGCTTTGCTAGTGTCATTCATTACACATACCCCATCCTTTAAACAAATTTCATGCAAATGTAATTATAGAAATCTAAATAGAATTAAATATGTATTTCCCAGCATTTAGATTTATGCAAATTCAAGGAAAGTATAAGTTGATTGACAGAGAAATTGGTAACAGCATTAGTGTCTAGAAGCATTGTTAAAAATTGTTCTAGCAGGATGTTCTCAAGATCTTGTGGGCTATAGAATATTCTGAATGAAGTTAAGGGCATCTTGCTTAGCAGACAGATAGCTTCAGAGAAGATGTTGTGGCATTCTGCAGTTACTGTTTGTAATTGCAACTGGTTGTCACCCCAGTCCTGTATAACCCATATCTGAAGCCACCTTTAAATGCAGAATGAAATGCCTATATAAACAATCATTGGTTATAGCATTTATGAACACTTTTCAAACTAAAAAAAAATCCAGAATGTAAAGTCTATTCCTCCCCAAATAAATATCAGAATACTCTTCCTGTGCACTGAAAACCTGCTTTAGCTTAGTGAAGGTAGCTTCTGCTTCAGATGAAATCGATTTTTTTTTAGTAGACATTGATGGGGTTATCAACTCAGAAATGTCTGTGATAGATTACCAGCAATGGAAGGAAAGGCCCAGGGATGATTTTAAGTCACATTCATCTTTCACGGCCTCTTAGCTAGAGATGACAATTATTTTCAGGGCTCCCAGGAAGAACATAAAACCAAAAAATCTCATTGAAGAACTGGTCAAATTAATTTAATATCAACTCTGTACAATGACTGGATGACCTAGGAGAAAACTGAAGATAACTAACCAAGTTAATCCAAATGACTAAATGAAGCTTTCTGAGATGCTCTATCTAGTCCCCAAAGCTGTCTTCCCTCTTGGAACCTTTGTGAAATGGATGCAGTTATTTGCAATACAAAAGTCTAAAAATGTGGCCGATTCTAGTCTTTCCAGTGGTTGATCAAAGAAGCCCATTTATACCAAATTCTGATTTGTTTCAAAGTCTCATCAACAAGACAAAGGTTCCCTGTTTAGAGAGAAAGTGAGATGCTGCAAAATATAGCCCTTCCAAAAGTATTCCTCTAGCTTCTCACTGTAGGTGCTTGCTGGAGATTGATTGACCAATCATATACATGGTGGGGTGGCAGCTTGTAGGCATTTATGCTTGTCAAACACACGTGTTGAAGCATTTACCAGGAAGAAAAGGATCATAGAGCTGTAAAACTAGAGGGGACACAATCAGCGAGGAGTAGAAGTGTTTAAGAGAATATTAAACATGGAATATATGTTTAAAAAAATTTGGTCAGCACAATCTCTATCAAACTTGGGGTCTCCTTAGCCACAGCTAAACTATTTTGAGCACAGTATAGTCATGCAAGCAAAGCAAAATCTGATGTACTATTTGGGTCTCTGGAGATAAATTGGGTGGATACCTAACCTCACCTAGATGTGGCCCCTTGTCCAGACAGCTCGTCTATTTCTTGGGCAAGATAAAAGGCCTGTCCCCAGCTTGTAGCCTGGGTCTGGTGAAAGAATTACCTTGTTGGATGTGTATAAGAGGTGTGATTAATCAATTACTCTCTAAGTCTTTGTAAAGGATGGTTATAACCCTAAAGGAGATCTATGAGAGCAAACTGTGGGAGAAGAAACAAATGCTTCTGATTATACTCCAGGAAAAAAATGAAAACTGATGGCTTTTAGCAGTCCCTGTCAATCCCTACTTGCCTGAGCTCTGCAGTGTCATTCAGCAGTCCAGTACTACTACCCTGCCTTAAATCCTGCTGAGGTGTCCTTAGTCCTTTGCATTAGTCCCAGATCAACAAAAAACTATCAAATCTTAGGGCCAAAGAGGCTCTATTGCAAGTTACAAACCACCTGGAAATCCGTTCAGAACTAAGGTCAAGGTAAGGAGGGAGAAGTGGGTCTAAAATTGAATGAGTACTGACTGCAAGGAGGGAATGCGAGCTAAAAGCAAATGGGTTTTTATTTCAACATAGAATTATGTGACTGAGATGGTAAATTCTGAGCATCTTTAATGCTAAGTGTTACTTGTTAGGATGTTGGAAGTTGAAGACACCAAGGCTGGAGGGTAAAGGATGACAAATTATTTATGGAAGAAAGAGATCTTTGCTTACACTTTTTTGGGAATCCTGCAATAAAGCTTTTGATTGCTGTATTTTAAGAAAACCAAAAAATTAAAATAAGTATCATTATTGGTTAAACTTTCATTGATAAATGTTTCTCATCTATGGGAAGAAATTTCTGATCAGAAGTAGTGAGACCCCTGTCTCCTCAGAGTAGGCAGCATGATGATCCAATCCACATGGATGATTGCTGATCTGAGCCCCTGCACTTCTCTTTGCAGGGCTGGTGTGGGACAAACTTTAGCCCGGGTTTCACTGCATCTTTGCTGAGTACCCTGAATATTGCTGTTCCTTTCTTTATTTATCTGGTTTCTGTTTACTGGAACAATTTAGAAAAGAGTGCAGATTAGTCTCAGGATAGAACACGGGACTTCTTCTGAAATACTGAAATGTTTCTGTTTGAGGGGGATAACTATTTCCTGGAAAACTCAAAGTTTATCCAGTATGTATCTGGGCAGCTTAGTGAATTTAGCCATAACAATTCCCAAGTTCCCTTATGCACCTTCTTCTTGGAAATTTCTAGTATTTATCTTCCACTGAAAAAGTGACAATATATTCACATTGTCATAGAGCTGTGAATATAATTATTAGAACAGCACTGACTGTCAGGATGTGTTTTGGTGAGTCTTTTTATTAACTTCTTTTTGTTCAATCTTATTTCTAGCCCTATTAGGCCTGTTCTACTATTAGAAAAGTTAACTTTCCAGGAAGTCAAAATCACAGTAATTTGCATGCAATTTTTCTTTTTTTCTTAAGAAGGCCTGTCGGCATTATGCTGGAACTGGCTCAACTTGAGAAAAATAAGGTATATGAACTTTCATTTTTCTAGAGAACTTTTGAGTTAGTATAAATTCTCTTTTCATCCTGTCATTCGCTTTCTTGGAATAGGTTGGCTCTATTTTCTTGTTCACCTTCCCAGGGCATTTGGTGGGGAGCAACTGTTAGTTCCTCCCATCCCCCAGGCTCTCTTCATGGCACAAATGCTTCAGCCCCTAACCAGTAAAGCTTTAAAATGCTCCACTTTAAAAAAACACCACTTTAGTTTATTGCTACTTTTTATGTAATGTTGGCCAAAACCTGGATGTCATATTCTGGATATGAGCAAAGTAATGTCTCTTGATCTACTGGTTGTGCCTCTGTTATTGCAGCCCTGGACATTGTTGGAACTTCTTTATTGCCAGCAGACATGCCTGGCATGCACTCAGCTTGCTGTCTACTCATATCCTTTTCTCACTGAGGTAAAATTGATATTATTTGAAAGATTTTTTACACAAATAAGTGTTGTTCAGGAAGCAAGATTAAAGTTTTGTTTGTTTTTTTGTTTGTTTTTTTATGTTGCAGTTGTTTTGGAAATACATTTAATCAAAATAGAATTAAGTTGTTGGGTGAAAAACCTTATATTTATTTAAAATGCTTTGGGGAAAAAAACCTGAAGAACAGTTCAAAACAATTGCAATTATATATAACTGTGATAGGGTTTGCACAGATATATCTATGATATATCCTATTATTTTAGGCTTCATGCACCATCATATCTATGGGATACAGTTTCTCATTCATCAACATCTTGAATGAGAAACTGTATCCCATAGATATGATGGTGTATGAAGCCTAAAATATTGAGAAATTTCTTGTTCCATAAAAGTACTGTATAGATAGATTATACAGCTAATCTAGTCTAGGACATAGAAAGCTATTAAACTGTTATGTTTAATTTATTCTAAATTTGAAATGTGTTTTAAATTTCAGTTTTGGCTGTAATATATTGTCTGAGAAGCTTTGACTGTGTAAGTGTATACTGTATAGTTCTCCTACCCACTTACCATAAATGTTTTCTAAGAGTAGCAACATGACAGTATCTGGGCAAGGACAACATGTTCCATATGTTCTGCTTAGATAAAGTAAGTTCCATTTTTATGCTTTATGCTTTGTAACTCTTAGAACCATAGAGTGATATTTTTATAGTCACACATACCATGGAAAATTTTATAGGGTCTGTTCTTGTTTTCTTTTCCAAAAATTTGTGAAGATAATTTTATGACTGCCACATCAAAATTATATGTGAAATCATTTCAATTTTCTAAAATATGTTTTAAAAAGCAGGTAAACCCCAACTTTTCAGTGACTGCTTTCATGGGACCATTTATAAATACAAATTTTCCATTATTTTATTTAAACATGAGTGTTGTTAATTCCTACATAAAATATATTTGGTTTTCAATTCAAAAATTCAAAGGCTTTTCATTTAGAGAAATTAAAACATCAAGAACTGACTTCAGTTTTGAGATCCAGTTCTGGGTTCAGGTGTCTGGTGTTTATGTGTTGATCGTGGCTATCAACATGCCAGCTCCTGCTACTGCCAGTGGAGCTCTGGCCAATGCAGGTGATAATCATTCAGCTTGCACAAGTAGAAACTTACCTGTAGTCACCTGCATAATTTTCCAGACTCCATCATTTGAATAAAGGTGGGATTCAGGTCCCTAGACATGGGCATTGGCTACAATTTGAATGCTGTGGTGTACTGAGACAGTGCACAGGCCTGGTGGACAGGACACAGGGCTCAGAGAAGACCTTCTGCTGCAAAGTTTGAAGACCAACCACAGTACTCCACAGCAGCCCAAATCACACTAAACTAAATTTGGTTTAGGCAACCAAATCTCACACTACATCTCTGTTGGCTGTCACGAGAGATTAGATATGTTATTTCACATGTAGACTTCTGAAAAAAAAATACCCTCAATGGTTAGGTTTCTGGCTGATTCTGAATTCCTTATAAAATTTTCTAATTGCACTGAACTAATACATATGTAAAAATAATGTATTTTTAAAAATATAATGATCAGTTTTTTGCTTGGCTCTAAAAAAATGTAGCAGATCTCACTGTGCTTTCAGAAAAAACTGGAATAACATAAATGCAGAAAAGAAATATGAGTCTAAAATATCCTGAGGGAAACATTCAGAGTGTTGTTTATATAGTAAAACATTGATCAGGTTTAAAGTTCCATTAATGATTAAATTAAGTGTGAACAGAAGCAATGCTAATAAATTCAACAATTGAGAAGTAATTAATTATTCATGAAAGACTCACTTTATTAATTAATAATTTTTACCATTTTCTTACTTAGATGTTTTCAATTGTGCTTCTGAAAATCAATCAGTTTGTCTTAAATCAATCTTCTAGAAATCCAAATAATGCAGATTATACACAGGATTGAAAATATGGTGTTAAATCCACACTTACACTCTTTCTTGTTTCTAAAATTAGAATTTAATAATGTGTCTCAATTCAGGAAAATCAAGGAGATGTTGAGACATACTTCAAGCTCCTGCTCCAGGTTTGAAAAGCTTCATTTTAGGCTTTTAGAATAGCATTTCAATTACCATCGAAATGCACTTGAAATAGGTTTTTCCTTCTAAATGTTAAAACATATATCTTTTCCATTTCAAAATTTCTTTCCTGTTCTAAATTACAATGAATTTAAGACTTCACTGAATATTTCGTGGTAACTGAGAAATTGAGTCCAATAACATTTTGTTCTCATAGTGAGTTTCTAGCAATTGCTGAGGATGCTGGAAACATGAAAGCCAAAGTCCCTGTTTTGTATGTTTTGGCATATGTCCCATGTCTTGCTGTTATGATAAACAGCCTTTACTCACTCTAACCAGGGACTGGGAATAACTGAGCACTAAGACACATGGGTGTAGGAAATCTGTGTCCTGAGAATTGCTGACTCATGACTAATGTCATATCATGACTAATGCTGACTCATGTATACTAAGCAGACCAACTCCAGCTAGAGCATCTGAACAAATAGTGCCTTGTATCATGTAAAAATCTTCTTGTTATTGCATCCAGCTGGTCTCATTAACATTAATATTCAGACAGCTGGTCTGGCTTACTCAGAACAGGTAATGGCCTCTGCACCATTTGTATCACCTTGTGTAACTGAGATGCTGCCCAGCTCCTCAACCACAATGAGGTGCAGGGATTGTGCCTGGTTCTGACACAGCTTCCCTCAGATTGCAGAAATCACCCCTTTCACAGGTAAATTTTGCATATTGATGAGCTGCACTTGTCTCAATATACACAATTTTTGCTGCATAATTGCCAGGCAGGTCTATCCTAAGGCATATTGTTGCTCTGAAAATATTTTTTTAAAATCTTTTTTTCTGTGATTTTTTGAGCAGCTGTCTTCCACTCCCATTCCATTGATGAAATAAGCGATGTATCCATCTGAAAGTAAAACAGAAAAATGGCTTCTCTTTACCTTATATAGAATTGTGTTTGGTTTTCCGTTTTGGTTCAGGTTATTTTCCAAATGCTTTCTGCTGGAGTTAAGCAATTAACTTCTAACTTTGGAATTTGAACATGAAATAGAATTCCTTGGATATGATTCAATATGCAAGGTAGTATGATTATACTACCTTGCATATTATAGTGATTGAAAATATTCTTTACAAGTGAGACCCTGAACTTTCATAAACTGTTTTTGCTTTTTTGTGTCACAGATAGGAAATAGCATTTGAAATGTAAAGCTTATGGTGATGAGTTTAATTTAAATGAGCTGCTGTTTGAAATAGATAACACTTTCATTTTAGTAAATTAACGGTGTGGCAAAAAGAAACTCAAAGATGCTTCTACCTGTAATAAAAAAATTATGCTCTCTAGAATTCTGATATTGCACCATGTGATTACATTACCTAATCTTATTAATTTTATTACATGAAACATAGCAAAATGTTTCCTTTCTATATTAACATAAATGTAATTTCAGGCTTTATACAAATCTTTGGGCAAAAATCCCAAATAGCTCTGGAATCATATTGATACACTCTAATAAAACCAAAACTGTTACAGTCAAAAGATAGATGTAAAGCAAGGTTTGTGGGAAGGGTTGTTGGGATTAGGTTAGCTGCAGGAACATCTGGGGCTGGAAAAGGCAAGACAAGGTGATCCCAGCAAGGCCCCAGCCTTGCTGCTCCTCCACTTTTCTCATCTGGAAAATCCATAGGATTTGCTTACTGTTAGGGCTTAAACTGGGTTTGGGGTTAGGTTTTAGTGTTCAGTTTAAGGTTAGGGTTGAGAGAGTCAAAGAACCTAGAGCTCCAGGAGCACTGGGGCTGGAAAAGCCATGCCAGCACCATCCCAGCAAGGCCCCAGCCTTGCTGCTCCTGAATCTTTCTCAACTGGAAACCCATTGTATAGGGTTAGGGCTAGCATAGTGCTGGGGCCAGGATTAGGCTCAGGGTTAGTGTTAGCTTTAGGGTTAGGGTTGAGAGAGTCAAAGAGCCTAGAGCTCCAGGAACACTGGGGCTGGAAAAGCCATGCCAACATGATCCCTGCAAGGCCCCAGTGTTGCTGGGCCTCCATTTCTCTGGTCTAGAAAACCCATAGGAATTTTTTAGGTTTAGAGATGAAGCTGGTGTTAGGGTTAGGATTAGGGTTATACTTAAGGTTAGGGATGAGAGATTAAAAGAGCCTCAAGTTCTAGGGACACTCTGGAAAAGGCATACAAAGTCAATCCCATCAGGGTCCCTGCCTTGCTTCTCCTACATCTTTCTGAACTAGAAACCCCATAGTGTGAATATATAAAAAAGCAGAAAACCAATTCGAATGTTGCCACCTTAGAGCGTCCTTTATACTCTGTGGTGTCCAATTTCTTCAGCTCACCAGTCAGAATGACAAGAAGCATTGTTTAGAAGACTTAACTGGGAACCTGTGGTTCTCAAAATGTGCAGTGTTTGCTATTGATAAGAAGTTATGAGCCATACACAGTATAGAGAGTTCCAGACAGATATTTCAGGGCTGGTAGTTACTGACAAATGATGAATTACTTATATATATTACTTTCAGCAGGACAGAAGTCAGGCACACACTTCTGTGGTGACAAGGACATTAAAAAATAATGTGATTCAACATTTGAATTATAAACCATTTTCTTCTAATTGTTATTTAACTTCAGATAATTAAGTCTCATTGATGGTAATCTGCATTAATGTAATTTCTCCCACTTATTCATGCCTGCAGAGTATGCCATGGGGAGTGTGGTGCTCTGAAATCTGACAATAGTATTGCTCCATATCTCTGCCACGTACTTGTCTCCATCAGGATCAAATACCTTATTTTAACAAAAGAGTTCCAATAATTAACTCACCAGATATTCCTAGATTTCTAGGGTCTGTATGTATTACCAATTCCCTTCAGTAGCACATTTCTGGGATGAACCTGCCTGTTACCTCTCCATCTGCCCTTTGGTTAATGGTATGGATTGCTCAGGGGTGCACAGGTGGGTTTTCTTCTGGATACGTCTGAAGTGAACACTGGGATCTCACCTGGTGTGCTAAAGTTATGGATGTGTGCTCAGGTCAGTCCACACTACCCAAACACTGTGAAAATGGGATCCTCAGCACCAACTGTGTCACTCTGTGGCACTGCAGTAGCTGCTGGTAGCACAGGAATCTCGAGGCCCTGCTCTCTCTTTAGAGAACTGTCCTGTAGGGGCAGAAGAGCAGGGGCCAGCTGGAGGATTGAAGTTGTGCTGCTCCAGGGAACACAGATGCTTTCCACCACCAGAGCATCTGTCCCTTATATTTGCTTAATTGCAGAAGTGATTCTGACACCAAGCAACAGGCAGACTAAATATTTTATTTTGAATGGGCCTAGAGTTGCTATTTTTGACAGATTAAATAACAGAGCCCTTCTTAATTAAAATGAGTGAAATAAAAAGTGTTGGCATTTGTATATGAACATCTGCAGTAGCATTGTTCTTTATAGTTATTGTATACTGTGTGACTCTGTATTTGGCCAGTGCTGATTCTGAGATTAAAAATTATGCAGAGTATTTGACTCAATGGATTATCTTTCTTTGCTGAGGACTGGAAGCCCTTTTTAAATATAAAGAGCAGTCAAATTTGTTGTTCCTTTTCTGTATCTGTTTTCACAGGATATTTGCTACTGTTTGGGTACGTTCATGAGAAGTTGCCAAGGCAATTAGAGCCAGTGCAGGTGCATTCCAAGCAAGTGAGGGATTGTGACATATGGGGGGTGGTTTCTGAGTTGGGGACACCCCAGGCAAGTGCAGAGACATGCCAGGAGCTGGCTGTGTGATGTGAGTGGGACAGCAGTAATGGCAAACACCCACTCCCACAAAGAGCAGCCATAAGGAGTGTGACTGACCAGTTTCTTGGTCCTGTGTTCCATCCCAAATAAGCATTGTATTAAGCAATACTTGGAATTCTTCTTAACAATGTTTCATGATTTACAAATGACCCAGCTTAGTCACAATTATGTGTGAAATTAAGATGAAAAGTTCTCAAGATGCTGAGCCATACAAATCTGAGAGCTACTTTTAAGCACAAGTTGGTTTTTTCTGGAAAATGTGTAGTAAAAGGGCCAGATAGTGGTTTTGCCTCTTGAAAAAGACAAAATGAAAATGCAGAAAATAGCTAAAATTTGTCTTTCATCTCTTCAGTTGGTCTTAACAGAACTCTTACTATCTGATCTTCAAAGCTGTAGCATCACAAAAGATTTAGCAGAGGGTCATGTAAGAGAAGAAACTTCTAAATATCTCCAAAAATGAGCAGCTCAAAGTCACAAGCAAAGGGAAGGTGGTGTTGTGCAGAGAATTGTATTTAGCCTTTGAATTAAAAACTTCATTTTCTATATGTTACAGTTTGAGAAATTAAGTTCTATCACAGACCAAAATCCATTTTTTATATACTTTGCCCTGCTGATTTGGACATGAAGAATCATGAGACTCCAATTAGAAACAGTTCTTGTTTCCAACATTAGATGTTTTGTGAATTTATACATTTATTAGCTTGTCTTTTATCTTTCCAGGGACATTTTCTGGATTGTTCAGGTCTTCACTCAATACAGACAAATAACAGACTGATTCCTGAGGGTGTGGCTGGATGGAGTCAAAGATACCTCTGGTGTAGGTTTGGAATGGCTTTGTGGTGCTGCCTTGGGGCTGCAAGATAACGAGTTGTGGCCTCAAGGGCTCTGCTTAGGAGTTCCTGATGAGGGAGGTAGGACATGCTAAACAGCAGAAGAGAGTGTCTCCAAACATCCAGGATTTAAGATAACAGCAGCTCATTACGCTTCCTCTCTACAAGTTTAGGTTGTGATCCTGTCTGCCATGAGGGAACCACCATCAGTGACTAAAACTTGCTCAGGCTTCTGGCCCATGTGGTTCACAACCTCTCGTAATGTATAATATGCTGGATGATAGACATAAAGTTGGTCAGTTTGATCAAAGCTTACAGTGCAAGAAAGTGTTGTGGAAAGGGGCAGAAGGGAAGATGCACCTGTTTTGGACCTTGCCAAGTTTTTGAGAACCAGATTAGTCTGTTGACAAATGGGCCTGTAGTATGGATTCAGTTTGCCATGAGTGATTTGGTTTGACAAATTCATGACCAAACTCAGTCCTGGTAATTAAAGATTATTATAGAGATACAGTCTAAGAAATTGCCTGGTTTTTGAGAGGTTTCTGGCAGCAAAAGTTCTTCCCTTTCAGCCTCTCCTTTTTTATCCCTCCCCAGTAGCACTGGGGATTTTGAGTAATCGCTGGTGGTGATAAGCACAGTAGTGACTTTTTTGGACCTACCTAATAATTTTAACTATTCAGTATGCTATTGGTCTAGACAGTGTTTATTTGCACTCTTAAGGAGTATGCAGTAGGTTGTAAAATGTGTGTTATTGCAGCTGAATAGGTGTCCAGGGCACATAATCATTCAATACAGCAAGTTAGAATTAGAAGTGAAATATAAAAGGGTATTTCCTTTGTGAACTAGAGACAGAAATTGCATTTCTTAATGTCTGGTACAGAGAAGAGTCAGTCCTCTCTTGGCCTTCACCTTGTAGCCTTTCTCCTTCTGTAATGAGGAGAGGTCCTGCCAGCAATATGGGGAATATTTTGATGGTGTAGCTCTTTCTCAATAATGTGCATTGCAGAATAAAGGGCAAACTATACTGGGCTAGGTGTAGCAGGGCAGCTCACACTGGTTTATCCAATACAAGTTATGACAAGTAAAATTAAATCCTCATCTTTTTTTCTTAATCTCCAGGACTCTGTACTTTCACAAGAAGCGAACTGAACTCTAACCCAAAAAAACTCAGTTTATAATAACTCCAAAAGCGCGTATTGAATATCTTGCTGTGTTCCAGTATCATAGGTCAAAAATACAACTGAGTACTAATTATGCTGTTTAATGAGACCATTTTGAAAGTCTATTTCTAACCTTCTTTGTTGGTCTCGCATTTTCTTATTCTATTAGCGGCCCATTTTCTGCTCCCTTCCCTCCCTGTTTGACATTTCAGAATGAATAACAAAGCCATTTTCTAAGTGCATATGCATTTCCTCAAGGAAATCAGGACTTGAGCACACACATCAGTCTTTGCATGCATGCCAACAAAGCATGAATAAAAATAAGCCTGCCTTTGCCTGCTTACATGCCAAAGTCTGATCTTCCATGCTTTGAACTCTTGCTCCAAAATGCAAATACATAATTCAAGAGGACTGAGGCAGAATAGTCTTGAGCATAACTTCTGGGTATATGCTTCCTATAGCAGAATACTCAGATTTGAATTATAGTTTTAAACTTCCTCTGCCCCAGGAGAGGTGGTTCCACAGAAAGAGGTCAAGGAAAATCAGGGTGCCTAGTGGCTGGGGGAGTCTGCCTTGGTCAGCAGACAAGTGCTGAGCATTGCTTTCTTTCTGGAGAACCTTTCAGGTAAAGTAAGAACATTAACCATGAGAATTTCAGATATGAAGGTGACATAAGTAGGAAAAAAAACCTTTGTGTGTCTCAAGAGACTGTATGCAAAAGAGAGAGAACTGTCTTTCCAAGTAAACTGTTCTGTGTATGTACCAAAGTGGAGCTTGTGGAAAAGTCAGTCAGGTTCAGGTATGGACAGTTGAGATGGTAGGTAAGCAAATGTTTTGGGATAAGAGGGCTTGACTATTCCTCAGGTCTGATTACATCTAATATGCCTCATTTATTGGTTTTTTCTTGCCTAGGTGCTCATAATTCTTTCCAGGAAAATTGTTAGTGTGTCAACCATAGTGTTGCATGTAACTGAGTCAATTTATTAAGAACAAAAATAGAAATTCCAAGGTAAAGGTGGTAGCAATCAAGTAATTTTGTGTCTCATTACATTGAGGAAGTGCAGCCCATCATGTCACAGAAGAATAATGTCTATGAGTCTAAATGTATTATATTATTGCCTATGTGCATATTTGCTTTCCCTTCCTCACATATACAGACAAGGCTGCTGTATAAAAAGAAATGCATACAGACTGGTAGTGGGTAACTGCTGGTGTGCAATTTTTTTCCCTCTGCTGAGTATTCGTCCTGTTTGGAAATGTCATGGGAAATATTCTTCACTTTAATTTACAACCCTCAGTAGCTGCAGAAAATGTGATATTATTGCTGTAGAAAAAAAAATCCTGCCACAATTATTTAGCCATGAGCATGCATTCAGATTTTGATATGCCACTATTATAGCACAGATTTGCTGACAGCTATGGCTACTGGAAGAAGCCTTGCTCACCCTTAAATTACCAGCTAAATTTTCCAGCTTCCACGGAACAAGAAATTCAATCAGTCACTGCTGCCAGCTCTGTAAGGTATTACCAAAGTGATGCTGGAAATGATGCAGAGGTATTTTGCAGGGATAGCTTAGAAATATATTTTTTAAGTACTGTGTTTCAAAATTGTGTGAATTAGTCAGGTGTGTCTTCTGGAATTCTTGTAGCATTTATACAGAGGCCTTAATACTTTTGTGATTCACTCTTCACTGACTTCTCAGAAAAGTCATAAAATAGTTGAAAAGTTTTACAAAGGAAATTTTATAACACATAAAGCAAAATCTTTCTACAATCTCCAGAATTTGAAAACAATTAATTTATGCATTGATTTTTCTTTTTTTTTAGATGGAGACATGTTTCTGTATAAAAAGACTTCACAGTTAGTGTCTTACAGCTCCTACAGCTTAGAAAAGATTTTCAAAGGTTCTAATGTCTTTGGTGCCTTAGACAATGTTTTCTCAATTAGTTGATTTGAATTTGGCCTACATCATGCAGACCTTGGTACATTTTACTTCTTTCTTACTTTACTTAACTGGTTTTCATCTTCAGTGGAAAGTACAGAATGAAGAACCGGAGTAATATACTCCAGCTAATTTTGCAACATGCTTAGTACTAGATACTAAATTTATTTTCACTAAGGATACAGCTGACTGCTTTCTTTCTTAAATTAAAAGATTTGTTTGTGCACTTAATTTTTTTTAGTCTGTTTTCATCAGTGGGAAAGTGCTGATAAAATACTAGCTGACCATTAGAAGATAGATAAAATAGAATGATACATCTTCATTACTATCGTATTCTCTCTGAACTATTTTTTCTTCTTCCTTCCAGGACGGTTCTGTTTACTCTGACCTCTGTAGTTGTGCTTGTCATCACTACTGACTGGATCAGCTGGGACAAGCTGAATCGTGGATTTCTGCCAAGTGATGAGGTCTCAAGAGCCTTCTTGGCTTCTTTCATCTTGGTGTTTGACCTTCTTATTGTCATGCAGGTACACTCTCCTAATGTTCCACTCAGGCTGTTGAGGCTGCCTAGTCACTCTATTTCTTCTAGAGCAAATGGTGTTTAGCTAAGGCTACAAAAAGGTAAATAAATGTTTAGTTTGCAATCACTACGAGTAATGGCATTTTATAACACCATTCTCAGTAATTTTGCAAAAAAAGGCCTCTGGCCTTCGATTGCGAAAATATTGCTGATTTCTCTTCTTAGAGTGCTAGAAGAACTGCATGAATTTCCAAATTAGAAAGTGTTTTCTGCAAAAATTACATCAGGAAAAGAAACCGCAGCTGGTTGTTTTGTAAATTCAAATCTTCTCTTAGGAAGATGAGATATATGCAGACAAACAAGAAAGAAATACTTCCAAATTTCAAGCATTTACAATATTAGGTATACACATACTAAAATACTTTAATAGATGAAAATGAGTATTTGCTATTAAGATTCAGCTTTCCACTTCTACGTGAATTTATTTTACTTGATGACAGGTCCTTGTAGTGTAATGACTTCTGCCTGAAAGCTTAACTGGCGAGATGATTCATTGTAATCTGCCTGATGTCTGCTGCTTTGAATCTACCTGCTAAGAAAGCAGTCTGGGTCACAATTATGTGGCCAAAAACCTTATTCATGTGATGCTGTCCTCTCCCCTTTGCATCTGCATTTGGTTTGAGCCCTGTGTGAATAATTCACCCAAAGCTCTGTTACAAATTATGTCATTTGGGCTGAGGTAAGGAAAAGGAGCATGGAAGGCCCCTGACTGCTCTTAGTTCTAGATATGTTAGATCTTAGTTCTAGATACTGCTGAACTGAAGGTCAGCAAAGAACATGACAAGAACCAATGGATCCATCCTCTCCAATATATTATTAATTCTGCCAGCAGAGAGCGTTTCTGAGACACTCAGTTCTTTTTAAAAAGCTATCTATTACTTGAGTAATTATCATAGAGGTCACAGTGATGGCACTCAGATTTTATCACTGCTGTACTAGGACTTGCAAGGTACATAGAGTCCTACAGCTGAGTTTTGTTTTCCAAAGTCCACTACTGTTAAGTTCTCACTGTGATTCATGTTTAGAACTGGGAGGATAAGAAAGGAAATATTGTTTTTCTCATAATACTGCTTTTCTTGTAAGATTTCTGTTGCTTTGCTTTCTCTGCCTTTGAATTTTACATTTTGTTTGATGTTTCAAAAAGATTCAAGAGAATGTATAATAAATTATTGTACTTTATAGAGCTGTAATGAAAGTATGAATGAAAATGTATCAAGCATTTGATACATACTGAATTTGATATTGCATGCAGGCTAGAAAAACAGAGCTGTCTTCATATAAAATAACTATTAAACCATCCTTTTGGCTTTGAAAAATGAAATCCCAGTATTTTGATCTTGGAGTTGCTGAATATAGAGAAAAATCTTATGTGAAACAGCTTGTCCTGAGTACTCTTTCATATTTTTATAACACAAAGCAAGAGCCTCTTTTTAATTGCATTTCTAAGTGATATTTGTATGATGGAGTTATCTGTTTACTTGAAGTTATTTATTTGGACTGTGAAAATATGGTGGCATATTTTATTTAAAGTGTAGTTTTAGCATTGCTACTGCAATAATGCTATGTTGAGAGAGTAAAGTATTAAATCACATGGAATCAGAATGGGCCAGGTTGGAAGTGACCAGAGTGGGTCATCTGGTCCAACCTCCCTGCTCAAGCAGAGTCATCCTAGAGTACATTGCACAGGTTCTTGAATATCTCCGGTGAGGGAGACTCCACAACCTCTCTGGGCAACCTGTTCCAGAGCATGGTCACCTGCACAGTAAGAATTTCTTCCTCATTTTCAGGTAGAATTCCTTGTGCATCAGTTTCTGCCCATTGCCTCTTGTCCTATTGCTTGGAACCACCAAAAAGAGCCCGGCTCCATCCTTTTGCCACCTTCCCTTCAGATACTGACAGAGATTGATAAGGTCATCTCTCAGATGTGAACTTAGCAATAAGGGCAGGTGACCAGTGAGAGGTTTTCAGATGAGTCAGGGTAGATGGAACTTTGCCTTTAACAAAACTGATGACAGATCCAGCTCCATTTCTGAGGCAGGTTTTACAGGGAGGAGCCACACACTCTGGACTACTTTTGTCAGAGTTATGTGGAGTGTTTCATTCCACTCAGAGTATATTGCTCTTCCTAGCAGATTTTAGACACGCCTGTCAAACAGCATTACAGAAATGGATAACCATTTTGAAGACACACTTGTACTCAGCTAATTGTGCAATGTTTGCCCAGGAATCCTGCTGTTAGGGCTGGCTCTGTTGTAGTGCATCCCCAGTGGCCTGCAGATCTCTAAAGGAGAAGGGACGGGTTCAAGTGGGGTGACTTTGGGAGAAACCTTTCTGTAGCAAGTAATAGAATTTCCTTCCTGCAGTCTCTCACACAATAAAGACTTCCCCCTCTTCTTGTGTCCTTTCTACATCCTCATCTATCTATAGATTGTGGAAGTGTTCCTTATCAGGACTGATGTAAGCCATTCGAAAATAATCCTGAAAATAAAAGAAATAAAAGTGAATTAAAGGAGAGAAAATGACAGTTTTGACCCAAAGCTTCACTTTGTACTTATTATGACATTCAAGTGACATACCTGAGTATATTCCTAAATACCATTTAACAAAAAAAAGTACAATGTTTCTCATGCCATTATTGGCACCATGGCACTTCTTTGTAGTGGGTCAGATGTGAATCTTTCTTTCCTATCCTAGATTTCTTTTCTTGAATCTGCCTCTACAGCTACTACTTATGGATTTATAGCTTCATTGAATTCCCCAGTCCCAAAGTGCTGGGTTTTTTTCCCTGAGAGTTATTGCTTTGAATGATATCAAGTGTCTTTCCTTTCAACTTTGAACATAGAGCGCTAGCTCTCCTGAGCTCCACTTTCATGCATCAGGCATCTGTTTTCTCTTAATTTTCCTGTCTCATCTCTGCGACTGGTAACAAGGGAGTGAGTTATTGTGTGCTAGAGGGGCTAGTTAGTGTGGTCCCAGGAATGGCCACCTCAGGAACAAGCACATAGAAATGGAGTGTCCTACAGAGTGAAATGTCCCTGCCTTTCTCCTGGTCGGGAAGTAAGGCTCTGAGTAACCAGGGCATGGAGCCTCCTTCACTTTGTTGTTTACTGAGGATAGGGCAAAAAGAATGGAAATGTGTTCTATTTACAGATCAGAGAATGAAATAATGCTTTGGCAATCCAATGGTTTTATTTTAAAGGAAAAAACTTTAGAGTTTAATGAATACAATATAATGAAAGTGTAGGTAATGTTTATGTAAAAGGGTGATGAGGGGCAAAAAGCATTGATATGTGTAATTAAAACCCAGAAGCTTCTGTTGAAATATTTTCAAGATCCAGCCGGATATATAAATTCCTTCTAAAAATCCTTGAAATATTCTTTTGCCCCCCTGCCAGACCCCACTATAAATTACAGTTTATTTCTTCAAGTCTTTTAGTTACTTTGGGACTAAGAAAATTATAAGCAAAATCATTTTCTGCTGAGAAAATGTGGGTGTATTTTTTCCCTTATTGCACATTATATACCTTACCATTTTAACGAGCTGTCTGGTTTTTCTTGCAGTGTTACCATTCTGTGCTTGTCTAGTTTGATAACTGGCACCATCATTTTATGCTGGGGATTTTATTAAACAAGACATGTGAAGCACAGTATTTTTAAGTACATTTCATCTTTTATACTGATTGCAGATGGTTAAATCTTGCTTGGATGCATTATATTTATCTCAGGCATTATAAATCCAACTCCAGTATTTTCGTGAGCTGCTGTAACTTGATGTATTTGTGATGACCTGAATCCTCTTGTGCCAATTTATACTGGCTGAGGGCTGAGCCCTTTTTTTAGCTCTGTCACTTAGTTCCTCATTTGCAGAAGAGGAACAACTGTAGTTCTTTTCTTTCACTATTTATGTGATTGTCTGCTTGAGCCCCCAAGGTGCTCAGTGAAGGAGGCTGACTTGGTACAGCTTCTAGTGTAATCAGGCACCAGTCCCAGCTGGAGCCTCATGGCTCTGAGATGACTACACACAAAATGAATTAGCTGGAAAAGCTTCTCATTTGTCACAGTCATTCCCTTTTACCCTGACAACGGGTACATGCCATACATGTGACACTCAGGCCCTTCTTTGCCAGTGCAGGTGTTTGCCTGAAATAACAAAGCAGTTGTCTAAAAGCAGACCCAGCATTTTCACATACTGCCTCTGGAAACCAACATATCCAGCCCAAATTCACAGAAAAACATGCACTCATAGGAACAAGAAAATCTGGGAATTATTTGCAAATCTTTCACAGGAATATTTTCATCTTTAACAGCAAGGAGAGCCTTTTCATAGATTCTGCTGTAATCAGTGTGTGATAGGCTTTGTTATTGCTGGGTCTATGTGTAAGAAAGGTTGCATTGCTTAAGAGTATATTGGAGTGATTTATGTTGGTATAACAGTAATGGTGACATTCAGATAATTTCAGCTCTCCACAGCAATGCTCTGGAATGTATTATTTGACTGTAGAAATCTGCTCTGTTATGAGCGTTACACAGGTTTTTATGTAAAAATAAAAATTCTGAGATGAGGCTGAACAGGTTCAGCTGCTTTCTAAGTGAAAGAATTGCTTGCAATTTTTAAATGCAAGCAATGAATTAAAAAGAGAAAGATAAACCTCAGTTTGCCATCATTAGACAGAGCACTGCCTTGGCAACAAGTTTCATGCCCATCCTTATCTTACCCTTAGCTACGTGGCATATTGAACATACAAGACTTACAGACAGGTTGTACAGAGCATACAGATCTACCTATCAATAATACTGAATTCAAGTAAGAAGAGGGAGCAAGAACAGCTTTGTTGCTCTTAATCAAAATTTAGAGGGGAAAAGAAAAAAGAATATGCTTGAGACTGTTAGTCTAGCTGAGTTATTTTTGCAAAGCTGATTGAATGGCATACATTTACACTTTCTCAAGAAGTTTGAAAAAGTACATTAACAAAAAGACAATTATTTTTATTGCCTTTGACTTCTTCTAACATGCTATAAAGCTTCTGCTTTTATTTGTATAACAAAACAGACATATTTAATCACTGAGTGTCTTGAGATACCAAATGCATTAGATATTTTACATCTGTTAGAATCCAGACTTTACTGAGCCCATCAAGAAATAATTTGTTTCCATATGTATAGAGGAGGAGAAGTATTCCCTAGTGCTTTTAGTGATTTGAAATTATAGGTTGTGATGGTTGTCTGAGTTTCAACTATCATTTAATCACTCAGCTATACTGTGTTTGGCATCATGTCCCTGTGGGTCATAGGTGTTGTGTAAGTGCGGCCTTCAGTCAACCAGGTTTCTAGTTTCCTACAGGTCAGAAGTTAAAAACTTCCCTCCTTCTGGAAACTGACCATGTTTGCTTCTCTGTGATGTAATGATTTTTAGGGAAAGAAGATTCCCCAGAATAACACCAGGTTTGACAGAGAGATTGGGCGCCAGCACTGCATAATACAGTGTAATTTCTGTATTTCCCACTGGAGCAGCAAAACAATAAAATCAGCATGCCTATAGAGTCTCACAAAGTCTCAGTAGTGTCCTGCAGCTGGCTTTGGACTGTACTATGCCTGGGCTGGTCCCCAAAAAATTAACCTCTTCTTTATCTCTTCCTAGTACCCAGGTAGTATTTGCAATATAATTTTTATTAAGATTCCTAAGAGCCCTGCCTGAGCCAATGGGTGCTGTAGGCATATCAACACGTCATTGCTCTTGTTGAAACGGTACAAGCAGAGACAAAGGTGATGCTGCTCAAATTGGGAAAGAGCTGTAGTTTTCACCTCACTTTCCCCAACACTTTTTTGATTGCTGCAGTGGCCAGCAATGCTGAACTTGTCTTGATACCTCTAATGCTGGAATGACACAGCCTCAGGTAGTGTGTGATGGTGCCATGTGCTTTCATCTCCCACTTCATTAGCAGAGAGGGCAGCCACAGGCATGGAGGGGACCATCCATTAGCAACCAATGCAAGGTGGAGCTGTCAGAGCCTCTGAAATCAGTCACAGCAGGCATGGGATCCATTTCTCCCTGGATGAAAATAGCTGAATTGAAGAGCTGCTTTCAGGACTGGCTGTGGGAAAGGCAGTGTGTCCTAAGACAGCCCAAAGCTGGGAGTGGTTTGAAGCACTTATGAGGGCCATAAGGTAGAAAAAGCCCAGGCCCAGCAGTCTTGGCTGCAGCTTCAAGCCTGGCCACCTCCAGCTCATAGCAGACATTTAAAAGCAGTTCCCTGTCTCTGCATTAAGATCATGGTGGTAGCATGATAGTCCTGCTGTGCATGGTAGCACATCAGCAGAGAGAAAGGTTTGAAATTGGCTTAATCCCCTGCAATGGTCTCCCTCCATCCAGCAGCACTGTGTGGTGCACCAGAGACACAGGAGGAGGCGCAGACCAAAGGCAATTGCTCCTGGGGAAGTACTCATGGTTTCAGTGACCCAGCCTTGGCAGGGCTGCTTTTCTGCTGTGGCCAGCCAAATTTGGCCATCACCTTCAAGAAGCTTTTACTCTGTCCTGGTCAACTCTGTTTCCATCTCTTTTTTAATAATCCTAGAAACCTCTGGAGCACTGCAGTTCTCAGTGAATTCATGGCTTGCACCCCTGCCAGCATTAATTTAGTGATACAGTAAGTCAGAAGACTGCACTGTAGTTGTTCTGGCTGGTAATGGTCATTTTGTCTGTGATTTTATTTCATCTTTCAGGAGAGACATTAAAGCTCTTTCTTTCATATAAACCCAGCTTTGATTTCACTCTCCATCAGGTCTCACTGAGCTTTGCTGTGATGTTGTTTCCCGCATCACGTACCACACAAGGAATTAAATGATGGAAATTTGTGGCTAGGTAATCCATTCTATTGCTTGTACATGAAAATGAGAAAACAGTGTACATCACTTTCTATGTATCTCTCTATGGATTTAAGGATATAATCCTGTAATCCTCCTTGGGTGGCTCTTTACTTTTAGTTTCGCTCAGGTGGTTTTTGGACTTGACTATATACAATGTGCAGCATGCATTTGCTCTGGTCTATAATGAAATTTCATTCTACTTCAGAACTGTGTGCCCAAAGTGGAGAAATAATTCTCGACAACAGCACTGATCCCATGTATAAAATACAATCTGTTAAGGAGTAGGTGGCAGAAAAGACATGATTAAGTGATCTGCTTTATCAGACAGCTAGAGTTAGAGGAAACCAAGAAGACTCTAGTTCCCTGTCAGGAATGCAAGTGTACATTTTTATGATCTTGATTTGGCCCAGTTTTTGCAGACTGTGTGTTGGAGAAAGCTGCCCAGACTCCCCAGACTGTGCTGGGTGACATTTTTGAAGGCAGCTGCTTGGTGGTGTCCCAGCCACCTGCAAGTGCCACCTCCCAGACAAGAACTGCAGCATATTCTTTTGGCTCTGTGTTGTGCTTTCATCCTGACCTTAAGTTGAAAACAACAGCTACATCCTCTGAATGAATGCTAAATACCCTTGGGGATGTTTCTGGCATCTGGGCCAAACAATTACTGTACTAATCTAAATTACACAAACTCTTACTGTTCCTCAAGGTCAGGTTGCAAAGATTTTCATATCTGGACAATGTGTTCTAAATACAGGGGATTAGAGAAAGAAAAGCATCACACAAACAAGCCTAATATCAGAAATGAGCAGATGATAATTTAAGCAAGACAAATACAGTGATGTGTAAAAAATGGTGTTAAAAATGTGACAACACCACTGAAGCTGCAGAATTGTGCATTCAGGAATTAGGAGATGTCAGAATTAAGTCACCAGTATAAACTTTTCACCCCTGTTTTGTCCGTGCATTGTGATACAATCTTTAATTATCTATTCACATTCCATTTTTCCACAGGACCTCTCTCACTTGCTGCACTGGATGAATGGTGTTCACTTAATGAGAAGCTATTCGACATTTTGGTTTACCTTTTCTGTGCAGCCTGTGGCCCCAGGCCTTACTTACTGCACATAATTGGAACCTTGATATGAAGATGAAATCATTAATTTCCTTGTGGACGTTTTTTGTGACACTCATTGCTGTATTTCCTAAGGGTTTCTCAAGTATTAATATATTTATCTTCACAATAGCCTTCACAACAGGAGTATTATTGTCCATTATTGTCCACATTTTACACTGAGGCACAAAGAAATTAAAGTCAAAGAGCCCCTAATTTGAGATGTCTGAGGACATTATTATGAAAATTCATATTATTACCCATCTCTTATCTGAGCAGTTACCTAATTGAGGGAGGAGGGCCTAGCATATTATTTCATCAGTAACAGACAGAGCCACATATTTACTTGATGTAATCTTATATATAATTATACTGACAGCCCTATTTCTCTTGTAGCATTCAAACTATTTTAGAAGCAGTTTCTTTGCTTGCTTTGAATGATGCTTATAACTGTGTCAAATATCTAGCTCCATAAAAAGTCTGGTTACTTTTTTATGCTGATCTTAAAGGAGTAAAATTCAGTCCTATCTGGACAGTGCCATGCACTACAAGACTTTTGTTCTCCCCACAAATATTGTGTCATCTCTTCCTCTTCCAAGTGAAGCTAAATTCAGGTCCAGCTCTCATTAGTTTCAATACCAGCCATGGGTACTTGTCACTTGTACAAATCTAAGCTTAGGTAGGGTGGGGAGGCAATGCCACAGGGAAAAAAAATAGTTTGGTTCTAGAAATTCACTTGGTGTCTCTTAGATGTCTCATAGCAGAGTAGGTTGAGAGATGTGTCATAGCAGAGCTGGTCAAATGCAGTTTCTCCTAGCAGCAATGACTTCTGTAACAGGAGGCAAATGTTTTCACATCTGCTGCTGTCTCTTGCATTTACACCCCTCTTCCCACACACTTTCCAGCTTGTGCAGCAGATGCAGAGTGCAGCAGAACTACAGGGGTCTCTGTCACTATATATTTCCACCTCACAATCATAAATTAGATACTCTTTCATGAAAAAAAGTTGCTACTTCTCTGTGTGATCCAATAACTAAGAGAGGATTGTACCATGCCTACCCAAAGATACAGATAACCTTAGTCTGACATCTAGTTCTTGAGTCTTCACCATTGAAATATTCAGGCAGATGCCTTAATGGAGGACTTCCTGTGTGCATAAATCTGATATCTTTTTACAAAAATATAGCAATCTCAACATCAAAAGCCTGCCATATGAAATGTGTCTTATCAGGTACTGGAACTCTTACGTCCCCTGCAGGGATGTTTGCCATGTGAGCAACTGCTAATAGCAGTGTGTGCTTTTTCTTCCACTGAGACAGTTCATAAGAAAGAAGAGAAGTATACTTTGCCTCTGTACTTCACATCTGCTTGTTAACAGCAGAGAGTGGTAATGATTAGAGGCATGGTGGCCAGTCCAAACTCCAGAGCCAGTGTGGTGCTGACACTTTCTGATCACATCCCCAAGCATGGCTTTTTCCTTCCTGTCACTTCCAAATCCTCTCTCTGTGTCTCCTTTTTTGTACCCATCCTGGGTCCTGTTCTGTGACATATCCCATTATTTATATCCAATTCCAGCTTTAAGTCTTCATGTTTCTCATTTCTAGGCTCCATATTTAGCGAATCCGACTCATCTACCCTGCAGCTGCTGTTCAAACCAGAATCACTCCTCATCTCCCTTCCCCTTCCCCCTTTTTCCTTAACCAGCCAGTCCCAACCTCTTGCTCTCATCCCTACCCTCTTGCCCTCACTCAAGTCTCTCCTCTCTTCCCCCTCCTTTTCTGTAGTCTATTCCAATTTTCCTATCAAACCCTTGTGTCTCTGGTCATTTCCTTTCATAGCATGGCCCAGGCTGTGTGGCTGCCCATGGAAATGCCAAACCTTCTGCTCAGCCTTTAGAGAGGGTTGCTGGGGAGGGAGGAGGACAGGGTTTAATATGGAATAATTTAAGTAGAATGAGACCCTTAAGATCAAGTTATTAATCTAACACAGCCAAGTCCACCACTAAACCTTGTCCCTAAACATCACATCAAAGTGTCTTTCACATACTTCCAGGGATGGGGACTTAATCACTTCCTCAGGCAGCCTGTTCCAGTGCATATAATACAAAGTTTTGCTCTGGCTATGTACAGCTTGAAAAAGGTGTAAATACCTTTCCTTTGATTCAACATACTGCTCTGTTGTGCTATGAGTAAAATAAAAAGAAAAAGACCAAAATATTAAAATTAATTTTAGAAACTAGTCCGTGCTACACTCAGTCTCAGACCCAGAGCCAAATACCCTTTTACCTCCATCTTCCCTCAGCTCAAGCTGTACTTGACTAGCTCCAGCTGCACACAGAGTACTTGGGATTAGTAATTAGAGGAAAGCTGGCTCTCTGTCTCTTGGCTGCTGTGCAGGGCCAGCTCAGTCCTTGTTTGAGAGCAGCTCAGAGTCCTGCCAGCAGCAGCAAAAAATAGGGATGGAGACAAAGGGGAGATGGAGGATGCTCGGTCTCCCTTCTGAGATTTGCAGTTTCACTATAGAGCCTGATGCTCTAGGAGCTGAGGGACTCTTTGGCATGCTGAGGGATGCACACTTTGGGAAGATGCACATTTCTGAACCTTTAGCTAGATTTTTACAAGTATGAAAATTACTGACTTTTCAAAGGTACCTGAAACTTTTTCAGTTTGGGGCAAGTATTTACAGGGAAGCAAGAGGCACATCTCTGATGCAAAGTTGCTCCCTTGCTAAACTATATGTCTCCACTTGAGATATCTGCAGAGCAAAGCAACTTATTTTCTGTTTGGTCTCACTCTCAGAAGTGATTAAATGGTGCTAGTTGAAAATGTCAACACTCAAACCCAGAAACACAGAACCAGGTAGGGAAAAAAACCCCAAAAGCCAGCCTGAGGCACACACCAGGCATGGGCCATGTTCAGCCCAAGCAGTTATATTTGAAAAAGTTATAAGCAAATGAGATGAGTATGTGCACAAGCTCACTTGCATGGTAAGCAGCAGCACTGTGATGTCTGCTTGTTCCATATGGCACCTGCCACAGTGGTAGCTGGGTGTCCTCTTGTATGAATTCCTCTAGTGCCATTTTATATAGCAAAATGAACCCCAAACCACTCTCTTTTCATACTGCAAGGAACTTCCTGCATTTCTTTCAGTTACTTTTATAAAACTACACTAAGGGCTGAGTTTTCTCACTCTGTTGCTCTGTGGTAGGGGACTGGAAGGAAGAACAGCCTCTGCTCCCTTGACCTGCTAAAATTTAGATCAAGAGGTGAGACTTTTCCCAGCTCTACACATCTGTGCTCCAGTATCCTGGCTCCATTTTTAGCCTTCACTGAGATGATGGCTCCAATTTGACACAACTGTGTTGATTTGCAGACAAAATGCCTGGTTCATATTGGTGATGCTCAGAGTCTGAGCAGAGTTGTTATGTAGCCACTTCCATGCAACTTTTCTCAACCTAATTTTTGTATTCATTTTTCTAGCCGTAAAAATCTTGCTTTTCCTTTACATAGTGCTTGTAGGTATAAGAAACTTTGAACTGTCAAAAAAAAAAAAAAAAAAGAAAATGAAGTTTTTGTTCCACATACAGTTCTGGTAAATAAATTTCCACAGTGTGTCCCAATGCAAATATACACAGTTGTGGATTTCTTCTGCAAAGAGCTCTTCAGAAAGTGTTGCTCACTGGGACAGTGAGAGGCAATCAAGACAGTATTATCCAGTAAATGTATTTGATCTACTGTATCAATTAAGGGCGTTCTTTATTTCTAAGAGTTCTTTATAAGAATTTCGAGATTGCTACTGGAAAATCAGAAAAGTAGTGAGAATCTTAAAAAACTATAGCTAAACTGCAAGTTCCACTGGGGATAGAGTAACTGTGTCTTTATCGCCATTCACAGAACCATACAGGCTAGGTGGGCCTTCAGGTTGTATAAGAAAATTAAATAAAATTATTACTGTGTTTTGTGTCTAAATCATAGATTTCTGTAATATTAAAGGTAGAATGAGAACATGCGCTTAATTTTACTTAGTGATTTAGTTCCAAAAATGTAACACATTCTGGTAGAAATAATTGTGCAGAATCATAGTCATAAAAAGATAAATGTAGATATCAGTTATGTGATTAGTAATTGCCCCTTATATCATGGAATTCAGTGAACATTTTCAGTGCTTTTTTAGGGAAGTACAATGTTGTCACTAGTGCCAATTAAGTAGCAAGCCTCTAATAACTCTATCTTCTGTCAAAGAATCTGTTTCAGGGGGCTTCCCTCTCTTTATTAGCAAAAGGATTTCCATGTATCTAGTATAAGTTCATAGGAAACAATTAAGTGTTAAGAATTAGGCATGAGGGAATGTGGACTTGAATAGTATGTTTATCATAGGAAGAAAATAGTACTGCTTGCTTCTTAAATGATTGCTACAAGAGTTTAATGAGAGATATTTTCCTTGAATTTTGACTCAGCATTTAAAGCAAAAAGTTTGGCAGCTGACTGCAGGAAAACTCAGAACATAATTGGGAATGAGAGGCAAAAAAATTATTATTTTAGGAAGGAGCATTTAAATATAATACAAGTTCTTATTGTGAGTTTCTAACAAAAGGCTTGGTCATTCTAAGTGACTGTTAGGGAGTAGTCAGTACTTTGATCATTCTTTATATTGGTCAAGAATACAAGACAGGAAAATGTTAAAATGAATTTTGTGTACTTAAGCATTATGTATCCCCCTGTGCTATATTCCTATAGGAGCTTGTAATCTTCTATGGCTCACTTGAGCAAAAACTTTAAAAAAAATCTTTTCTGGTCAGTGGTTTTTGTAGCCTTGATCAAGGAATTCTCATTTGTGAATGACATTTTAAGTAGAAAGATTATGACCTGGAGTTTTCAGGTGTTTTCAGCATCTGCAAGGGTGTCTTCACTATAGGACATGAGAAATGTGTTTTTATTAGTAACTTAGATTTTGAATTTTTGCTTGCAGAATCCAGTGAAATTGAATTTTAGGCAGATCAGACCATTTGGCCAACCTCTGCTGTCAGGCATGCTGATGCAGACCAAAAGCCCAGTAGTCTTTAATTTCTAAATAGTACATTCCTGTAATAATAACCTGTCATGTGGTTCTACATTTTTCCCTGCATTGTAACTCTCCAATTCTGATTATAGATTCTTTGAAATTGCAGTAGTACTTGTTATAATCTGGTTTGCTCGTATTTCTTTCATATTTGCATATCTTGAAGCCATGCTTTGTACATGTAAAGTGGATAAGCCTCAGGAAAAATGTACTCTGTCTGAGGAGACAACAAAGCAATGGTCTCTGTTTTTTTTTTTAAACATGGCAGCAAGCCTATTGTTCTCTGGGCTCTAATTGCATTTACATAATTAATAACAGAACTACCCAGCCAAGTCAACACATAGCAGGTAGCACTGCTACAGACCAGCACATCCCTACATATGTTTTGTAGAGCATTTCTCGTGTACCAAAACTGCTACATCTAAGTGTGCAGTTTCTATCTATTCATTATTTTGGTAAATGTAGATTGCCTGGGACCCTCTGATGAATAATGACATGTTTGAATGAGCACAGCAAATTCAGTAGCAGACATTTGTTCTGTAGATGTGTTAGGAGAATTATAATTGATGCTTTTTTATCACTGAATGAAAGGAAGATAAAAGTGCTGCTATAAACTGAAAGTTGAAATAAATTATGTAAAATACATAATTCGCATAATGACTGTCCCTTTATAAATGTTCGTATTAAGTAACCATATCATTTGGGATAATTCCTCCTTGAGGAATGCTGTGAAAGAACAGCTCATTCATTTTCTTGACTGGGTGAATTGTTCTAAAACAGCTCCTCTGATGAGAAAATTGATTTAGCATTTCTTTAAACTATTGAAAACAATGCTTGAATTCTATACTTTCCTGTTCAGAAAGTTTCAGTAGCTGTGTCCACTGTTATGGTTTTGACTTGTTAAACTGGAGCTCCGCAGAAAAAACCACACACCTCTTGTCTGCATGCATATACACATGAGAACCTTGCTTTAAAACTCCACCTGGCCTATTAATCAGACTGGCAGAGTAATCACTCAGCTGCAGTTCCTCTGATTCATTGGTGGCAGTAATTAAAAGTTTTGGAGTTTGGAAGCCATGCACTTATCTGCAGGCATGATCCTGTGTCTATTTACTGCCCACATAACGGTGTCTCTGAGAACAGTCAACGTGTCATTTCCCAAAATTTTTGTCAGGAAAGTTCCTAAAATTAAAAACATGCACTTATGAATTAAGTCTATCACTAGTAGATGTTACAGAGGAAGTTGTGGGAGAAAAGACAGTAAAGGGAAAACAATTTAAGTGTTGTTGTTTGTGGCAAAAATTAGAGAGACACAGCGTTATGCGGGTAGATGAAAGAGCAAAATTTTTGAAAAGAGAAATAGTCCAAGAGACCATCTTCCCCTCCAAAAAGAGTGGCTCATGGGGTACTTATGATTTGCCTCAAAGAAAATTCTCTTGAATAGAAATTAGCAAGTTGTCTTCCAAAAGTAGCATCAGCAAGAGGGGAAAGGAATGTCGGAATGTCTTTCAGATCAAAAGTAAAGACTAAAGAGAAGGGTTGCAGGAGGACATCCTTCAAGAGTGTCTGTTAGTTTGGATAAGCTTCTTCCAAGAGCTGTAAATATGGTTTCTTATCTACACTGAATTTCCAAATTTTTTAAGCCTGTCCACCCTATCTCACCCTGTCTCATCTGTCTTTTTTTTTTTTTTAATTTTAATTCAGCCTTACCTTATGGTCAACATAGTTGCTATATTTAGATTAAAATCTCACTAGGAGAATACTTCAATTCATTGCATTCCACCAGCCTTTGATTTTGTCTTTGAGATTAAAAAACACACCTTAATAACATTTTCTCTGCACCTAAGGATTTTGATGGGAACAGTTTTGAAATTCAGACCAAACAGCTGTGTTTGCCAAGACCAGGGTGAGTTTGTGCAATTAGAACCTGGTTCACTGTGTTTTTGACAAGCTCTCCCATGAGGTTTCTAAATGCTGAAAACCTTTTAGGATGAAGTTCATGTTTTCTGCATGTGCTTGGCAAAGGCAGATATATTGCTCTAGTATAAAAAGCTGAAACTGCATTTTTCCTCTCTCATACTCAGGAAGTGAGTTTCACATGGGGCATCAGAGAGGAGGCTGTAGAAAAGAGTTATCTTCCCTAATTTTTATTCACATTGAAGACTATCCTTTTGGGTTATGATATTGTTCATTCTCTAAGGGATGTAATTTATGTAAGTGTAACATAGGGTACTAGCATTGCTTCCTCAAGGGATAAGAAAATGAATGGGTTATTTGGAGAGGGGAGGGCTGATAGGAAAGAGAGAGCTTAAGCAAATAATTCTGCAACTATTAAGAGGCATGCACTGTCTCTAATAAGAGGATATTCCATGTCACTGAACTGCAGAGAATGACTAATGTAATGCTGTGCCCTCAGTGGAAGATACACTACAGTACAGTAATCCCAGCCACACACCAGTTTTGTGTAGCCTCTTATTTACCAAAAATGATAAAACTAGTAGGCCTGTACTTACACAGGGAGACTTACTGTTTTCTTATTTTTCTCAGGGCCTGGAACAGATGTGCCTAATGGCCATACCACAGCTTTTGAGGATAAAACTGGAGGTAGAGGGGTAGGATGGAGATGGGGCTCAGGAGTTGGGATAAATTGCCTTCAGGAAATGAAGTTCTGTTTGCAAACAGTATGCTGATTCTGTGGATCCTACTAGCAGGCTAAAATTCAGGACAGAGAAAATATTTAAATTTCAACTTAAAAAACCAGAGGGAATTAGGAAGACCAAGTATATTCCATATTAATCTTGTCCCTGAAAAAAAAAAAAATTAGGTACAGATATCCATGTTTTGCAGTCAGCCTTTCTTCTCACAACATTTGCACACAGTTTCCTTTATTTTTCCTTACATGTTAGAACTGATATATTAATTAGTACAAGTTATGAAGAGGAAAATAATTTTGTAAAAGAGCTATTACCATTTTTTAAGGAAAAGGGAATTCACATTGACTTGTTTGCAAACTCCACATTTAAATTCATGAGACATTTCTCTCTGTGTTCCATATGCATTCAATGTTTTTACTTTATGTCACCTTCAGCTCTATTATTTTTTCAATATCAGTCAAATGCAGCATGTAATACTTGGGGTTTTTTCCAATGGAAATTTAATATTACTGTTTCACTACCTTAATTGCAGCAATCTGAACCCTTCACATGCAATTTTTTTTAGTTATAGCTAAACCAAAACAAGCTGGATGAAAATTTCAAACTGAGACCATTGGTCCAAATCGGCCACTTCAGATCACACTGAAAACCCAAGGCAATTTATAGTTTTCTTTGGAACCAGACACAAATTTTGAGGACTCAGAATAGGTGATGGTAAAGCTCTTCAGAGCACATATAATAATCCAAAGGAATTTTGTCCAGAACAGAGTGGCTCCTCAGCCATGCATTTCTAACATTGATGCAGCTTTGGGTTGATTTACTTTCCACCTACAGTGAATAACACACTGTAATCCCCTTGCTCCAGATGCTCTTTAGTTTTATAACACCATTTTTATTGTGCTGCAAAGCTTATAGCGAGGAAATACTGCTCAGGTATTTGACAGCAAATGTCTCTTCTCAGGTTTAGGTAACACTAAAAAACACCATTAAAATTTAAATATCAGGCAACAAGAAAATTCATGTATGTGGGTATTTGGAAGGAGAAGGAACAATATTCATTTTAATACAGCTGAAGTTGCTGCAGACAGTTGTCTTAATGTAAAGTCACTTTAGATCCCTAAGTAGAGCTTGCTATTCTCAAATAGGTACAAATGTCATTAGCAGTGTTTACAAATCCAGAAATGCCCCCGATACCATTTTACTGTTCAGCTGCAGTGTGCATATATTTCCTACAATGCAGTGGTATATGTTTCATTGCATGTACTTCTGCAATATTCTGATATTGTTGAAGATGATTATAGAGCAATATATTTTAAATTTATTTTTATTCTCCACATCATAGTCAGATATTTGGTTTCCTAGGGTACCAGAAAGATTGACTATTCTGTCGTAATTTCCCTTGACAGTAGGATGTAGTCTCAGTAAATGTGTAAATATAAGTATTGTGTATTATTAGTGAATGTTCATTTCTCCTATTCACCACAGAAATGGCTTTCATAAAGTGTGTCACTGAGGTAGTTAGAAAAGCCATTACAACTGGCTGGCGGTTTAGTGAAGTTTCAAGTAGAGAACAAGACACAGTTGCTTTACTGGAGCTGATATCTTTGTCTTTTACAGATACACAATATTGTAACATTAACACATTGTTTAACAGTTTAACAGAGTCAAGAATTAACTGGAAAAATTTTGACTGATGTTTCTCATTCAGATGGATTATCTCAACTGATAAGCTCAGCTGAGGTCAGACATGAGTGAGACAGTAAAAGAGTAAAAGCTCACAGAAAATATAGACACTGAAAAGCAAAGAGCATTTACTTTTGAGTACATTTTTTTAAATCAGCGTTGTCAGCATTTGTGAATAGCTATTCAACAGGTAAGAGTGATTTATAGTAAAGAGAATCCTCAGAGTGTCATCTTGGATGTATAAAACCTCACATTTGCCGGATGAATAAACTGCTGGACTTGCTCCTAGGACATCCTGGGAGTAAGTGCACAGAGGCTGTGCTTTATGGTGCCTGCCACTTTTCAGGAATGGATAAAGGGGTTTCACCTTGCTCCTGTTAGGCACTAATAAGTACTTAAAACTTAAAGGGTAGCTGTAGGACAGAACAGTCCTTGCCCCCAGCAGGAAATGGTGACCACTGCTATCCTGGTCACTACACTTCTCAAGATGTGAGACCTTCTAGTGTCTGTCCTTTCTTGTGCACTGGCTTGTTTTCAAACACAATTTGCTTGTAATGTAAGAAAATTAATGGATAGCCATTCACTCTTCACACTACTAGCAGTATTTGTCCTGTCAAGAAACTAGCAATGATCACTAGGGACCAGGGCAGTGTTGTGCTAAAAGATAATTAAAGACAGCCAGAATACAACTCCAGTCCTAGAGAATTTCATTGCTAAAGAAAATCCCAGAGGTAGAAGTGGTTAGACAGGTGGGTACAAGCAGTAGCAACTTTATTGGTCAGGATGACAGGTAAGCCAGGATATCTAATTCATGACATCCTAATGTTTTGTCATGCAAAAATAGAATAATAAAGAAGAAAGAGACAGACTAAAGCTCTTCAGCTGATAGAGAATTGCTCAGGAGGAAAAAAATCTCTAAATAGATAAAAAAATTATAGCCTGAACTCATAGACTGATTGAAGGAGCAGCTGTCTGTACATAGGTGTTGAAAGATCTAAAAGAATTTGAATGAAAGGAAGTGCCCTGTCCTTTAGTGTATGAAAGAGAAGAATTTATTGGTCAAAAAACAGACTAGGAGAAAGGTCTTTGCAGCAGCATTTCTGTATCAGTGGAGAACAGCACCCATGAAGGCCAGAGGGAAAGGTGCCAATGTAGCTGAATAGCAGATGATGAGAGCCTTGATAAAAATTTTAGCTGTGAGGTTTGGTAGGAATCTTCATATCTGTCACATGTTATGTAAAACAAATCTGCAGTATCAAGGCACTGCAAGGTTCTGAGGAGTGAATAGAGGATGATATCCAAGCCAGAGTCACAGGGGGAAGAGAGGGAGGTGCCATCTGTCATGAATCAGGCATAGAAATGCAACTTTCAGGAAAATGCAAGCATTCCTTATTTTGGGTGGACTGAAATACTGAGATTATTTTGAGCTTACTGTGGAAAGGCTAAATACCAATACAGACAGTTCAGTAACAAATTGTACTGTTTTGAGGACATGTGCATGCGCAGCTTTGTCTATGCTCAAATTGCATTAGTGTATAGATTCAGAGTGCAGAGTGCTTATTTGGGTCCTATGTGGCCTGGGAACTGTTGCCTTTAAATAAGCAGAAATAGATAATAGACAAAGGATTCTCTAATGATTTTTTTCATGGAAGAGGTCATTCAAGGCCAGGCATGCATTGCTGCTCTCTAATAGAGGGAGTTATTGCAGTCTTATTATTTTCTCAAATGAGAGAAAACCAGCAAGATTTGCAGTGGTCTTTCTAGAGACAGGAGCTTGAAGAAGCTAAGCAAAGACTGAGGAGGGAAGAGCACAAAAATTATGGAGAGCAACAGAATGGTTGTGTATATATTAATGCATTGCCATATAGTGCAGGGATAGCCTTTCTATACCTATGTCTGGTCCTTGGAGTTGTCTTCAATCTTCTATCTCTGCACCTTGGATCTCAACTGAAGCAGTTATTCCACCACTGCAATGTTTTTTCCATATTTTAAAATCTTTAAATCAACACTGAGTGATAAAGTGATAAAAGGTGAAGCAGTGTCTCCAATAAGGGTCTTGGTACCACAGTTCCTGATGGAGTTTTGTTATCATTATTGTCAGTAACAATCCAGACAGGTGAAGCAAAAAGAGATGACCAGATCAAATAAAATTTTATGGACTTGAAAAATATGAAGAGATTAGCATTGATAGTTCCAACATGAAAGAGTTCTGAAGAATAGTGTGTCATCTTTCACTGTGGGAGCTGAGTAGCCCCACTGAAGCCATCTAGCTATACAGGTGGTAACATTAAGAGTAGATGTATTTTATTGTTTAACAAGGGCTAAAACCAGCACTGCCTATCAAACTGTCTTCCTATATTTGTCAAAGAACAGAAGGTCAGAAGGTGAGCAGTAAGCTTGATCTCACAAGCATGAAAGTGATTTCTAGTCATGGCCACTGACTTCCTTTCTTACCTATGTTTGAATGAAATATTATAAATATATTTGCAGTTTAGTGGCTCAGAGATCTGTCAGCTGTAGACATCACTGTGAGTTGCAGCACTGCAATGAAGTTAGACATAACCACAGAGGAGTTGGGCCTTTGTCTCTGAATTCTGGCTGTTCATTTCTTACTTCAAACACTTGCAAAAATACAAAACCATTGCATCTCCTGAAATCTCCTCATGAAGTCTGTGTCCATCATGTTCTAAGATGCAAAGATATCTGAAAACAGTCTTCACCTCAAAATGTTTTTAATAAATACATAAAAATTGCTATAGGCATTTATTCACATGCACATTCAAATGCACATTTTCTCAGTTCCTGCCCTGTTTTTATTTACTGTTTTGAGACATTTAAAGTACAAGTATGTTCATAGCATTAAATATAGCATATGTCATCATTACTTAAAGCAGAAATATTCAGTGTGCATTATTTCTCTTCCCCTGATATTCCTCTCTAACACTGAAATTTCAGCAGTGTTAATATTGTTCTTAGTGTTATTTCATATTTAATGAACACACCAAGAGCTACATGCAAACAGGAAGAGTAATAAAACCGTGGCACATTTGTTCACCATTAGTTATCAGTGTTTTCTAATCATGCTCCCACGTTCTCTGTGGCATTTTTCCCTGGGAGGAGAGGCTTATGGCTGAGGCAGGTGGGGCTGTGTGTGCATGATGCATGGGATGTGGTTGGCTGAGGGCTAGCATTCCCCTCCCAGACAGCTAATGATCCTGATTTGATCCTGCCAGCACCTGCTCCTCATCCTCTGGGGACATGGCCCAGAACATGCAACAAAAAACACCAAGGACCCATCCTGCACAAACAGGACACTAGGCATTGCCAATATGCTCCTGGGCAGCTGTGTGTCCTGGCTTGAATGGTCAGGAGAGGGCTGCCCAGGAAATGCCTTCTCTTTCCCTGAGACAATGGCAAAAAATGACCAGATCATATCGGAAAGTCTGGCTTTGATGCTTAGTTACCATTCTAAAAATATCTTTACTTAAAGAGGTACCAAACTGGTGCTGCTAGCTGCACTGCAGGCTCTTAAACTAACACCTGACATTGCAGCAGAGAGTATGTGCATCTGTTTGGCCTGGGTAGCTAGAACCAAAGCAAAGAGAATCAAAATACCATGATATCCTCAGGTTTTTTCTGTGCTTCTGCATTTAATGAGGTAGCTGAGGGAAATCACAGGTACTCTCTGCCCATTGCAACACCAGGATGAGACCCTCAGTGATTTTAAATTCATCCTCTGGCTGCCCTTTCCTCAACGACTAGAGTGAAATGAGGCAATAACCTTATTTGATTTGCACATGCCACAGAACTTTCCACTGAGGTTAGAGACCTCTGAGCGGCTGATTTAAGCCTGCTGGTTCTGGGTTGGCTCTGTCTCCACACACAGAGTGGATGTGTGCTGCAGCCCCATCCCCCCAAGCTGGGAACCACTGAACTCAATGAATATTAGAAATCTGATGTCAGTGAAGTCAATGAATATTAGAAATCTGATGCTGATGGATTTAAAGGAGAAACAATCTGTTTGTGCAGTATGAAAGGTACATATATGAGCTAACCTTGTGCTTGTACAGCTTTATTTTTACAATTCTGCAATGCATTCTAAATATGGTATTTTGGGCCCAGTTCCTAATGAGACCCCACAAATGGTAGAGTACAGGCACCTCAGCAATGAGGACTAAAGCTGATCAAGTGAACTTTGCATAATTATGAGCTGAAATCTTTAAAAACATAACACAGGGCACTCATATTCCAGTGGTGTGCACAGACTGATACCAGAGGCCATAGAGAGAAAACAATGTGTAGGGAAAGGTGATGCAGGCCTGAGCTATGTTCCAGAGTGGGAAGTGTTTGTATTTATGGGCTTGAACATTTGGTCTATTTGTGAAGCTGTTGTAAGTGAGGTGGAGTATATCTACAAGGCATCTTGAATTTCTTAGGAAAATGTTTTTCTGGATATTGCTGAAATTAAGTTGTCTTTTGGCTGTCAGTAAGGGAAAAACCAAACACATTCAAAAGATTTTGGACAACATTTTCTTAGAATCTAGATAGTAAAATGGCCACTTTGTTGGGCTTGGATTTGATAGCCTGATATTGGCATTAGCCTGAAAATGTAATAATAATCTACTTTTCTTTGGCACAGTAATAATACTACAGCTATGTATCTGCAGGTGATAATGTCTGTGGACAGTTGACACTCACACTTAGTAAAACAGTGAGTCAAATGAAGATCCAAAGGCTATTTAATCCCTAACTTAAAGCTTCATTTTCCTAACTGCTGCATCTGTAGTGACTTCCATAGAAGTAGGTAGGTTTGACTCATTATTTTCATTTCCTTATCATAAAATTGCTTTCAAATACATTTTATTATTTGTTGGTGGCTTTAAAAAATATTTTATTTTTGTAATTTCATGTGACTGTTCTTAAAGAACAGACTGCATAAATGTTCTGATAAAGGTGTTGCATTCAAAATTTTGTTTATGGGGGAGGAAGGCTTTACATATAAAGCCAAGATTTTATTATAAGTGTTATTTTTAAACAGTGTAATCCACTGATTATTAGTTGAGATCTAATCATTACAGAAAAGAATACTTTTGTGCAGAAAGAAGTTTCAGTAGTAGTAGTAGTAGTAATAGTAGTAGTGATTAATAATAATAATAATGATAACAATGTCTAAATTCTTATGCATACACTTCTTAGTTTCTATTGCTTTTCCTTATGTTTCATCCATCCTCCCTCTGTTCCTGTGGTTCTTGAAACAGGCAGTTTCAGCCTGATGGGGTTCAGTGGGAGCATTATGCATGTCATTGGCATCTGGACTCCTTGGCTGGGAAGGATATGATCTTCATCATGATGGTTTCTTTTTTCTTGTACTAGAAGCTGCTTGGGGCTGTTTTTATGTTTGATAACATGTTTAGACCTTGCTGTTTCCTCCTTGATCTGAAGCTTCACATTACAGATAGGTTTTACAGGTAGCGTCTTATGTGAGATACTTTGTTCTCCTTGTTACCCCTAAAAGTAGTTTTGCCCAGCCCAGATCTGCATTTCTTTAGCTGAACACCAGTGAGTTGTTTATAGCTGTGAGGTCTGCAGCACCAGCCTGTGCCCATCTCTGCAGTTATGGCCACACCACATTTACAGTGCTTCAGTGTAATAAGGGCCATGATACAATTCGGGCGTGCTTCACACAGTATGGGGCATATATGTAGAAAATGTTATCACTCAGATCCAGATGAGAAAAAACTCTTTTTAATAAAAAACTCAGATGCAGAGACACAGACCATTGCAAAATTCTGCATGGTGGAATTTTATCTGTAAATCAGCAAAAGGCACAGTAGGAGCCTTGGGGCAAGGCAGGAACAGGAGGCCAAATTTATAGACCCGTGTTTACTTATAACTAACGCAGAGTTCACAGTTCTCCATTCATTTACTTTCAGGAATATGTAATTTATTTCTTCCTATTTTTTCCTGGGTGAGAGTATGTATGAGTTGACAAGAGACACCAGTCCTGAGATGTATATTAGAAACAGTGAACTGAAAGTGTGCACACATAAAATTTTTATCTCTGGGAATTTTTTGAATGCCTACCCCCTGCAAGAGGATGTCTACAGATGCAGGGTAAGGGACTGGGCAGGAATTACCAGGAGTGCATGTGTTGCATTAATGATGAGGCAAAATGACAGCATCCTTATTTTCTTATCTTCTACATCTGTAAACTGGCACTTTCTGCATTTCTGTGAACATTAAGAACTAGGTAAAGGGTGTCAGATTTTCTCCTTGCCTGCACTTCTGTTAATCCATTTAACTCAGTATAACAAATAGTTAGCACAGATCAGCTGTCAGGCTGTGTGTTTTCCAGATCATAAAACTCTTCCATTTCCCTTTCATTGTAGAAAATGCTGGAGATCTTAGCAAGTCTTGGAAGTTAAGTTATATATAGTGATTAATCTTTCAGATTTCAGAGGTCATATATAGAATAGAATAGAATAGAATAGAATAGAATAGAATAGAATAGAATAGAATAGAATATCCTCAGTTGAAAGGGACCCAGAAGGACTGCTTCTGGCTCTGCGCTGGACAACCCCAAGAATCACACCATGTGCCTGAGGCTGTTGTCCAAACACTTCTTCAACTCTGTCAGGCTGGTGCTGTGACCATTTCCCTGGGGAGCCTGTTCCAGTACTTAACCACTCTTTGGGGAGAAACCTTTTGAGGTGTATAACATAAATCTCCCATGACAGAGTTTCAGGTCATACCCTTGGGTTCTGTCACTGGTCACCGCAGAGCAGACATCAGTGTCTACCCCTCCTCTTCCCCTCATGAGGAAGCTGCAGACTGCAATGAGGTCTCTCTTCAGTCTCCTCTTCTCCAGGCTGAACAGACCAAATGACCACAGTCACTCCTCACAGAGCTTCCCCTCAAGGTCCTTTACCATCTTTGTTGTCCTCCTTTGGACACTTTGTAATTCCTTTATATCTGTCTCATAATATGGCCTCCAAACCTGCCCCCAGCACTCGAGGTGAGGCTGCCCCAGAGCAGAGCAGGGCAATCCCCTCCCTTGCCTGGCTGGTGATGCTGGGCCTGATGCACCCTGGACAGGGTTGGCCCTCCTGGCTGCCAGGGCACTGCTGGCTCAAATTAAACTTGCCATTGATCAGGACCCCCAGGTCCCTTCCTCCAGCACTGCTTTCCAGTATTGCACTTCCCAGTGTGTTGGGAACAGACAGGGTTGCCCTATCCCAGGTGCAGAATTTGGCACTTGTCTTGGTTAAACTTTATACAGTTGGTGGTTGCCCAGCCCTCTGATTTGCCAAAATCTCTCTGCAGGACCTCTCTGCCTTTCAGGGAGTCAACAGCTCCTCCCAATTTAGTAGATGATTCTTGGTTTTGAATATTTTTTTTATTACTCTGTAAGAAAACTTCCTATCCTTACAAAACTGAAAATTGAATAATGGAATTGGTTGTCACAGGAAAACAGCTATGCTGGAATGGTTTTCATGTGAAAGAATGAGAAGTCATTCATAGAGTTCTTCACATTTTGGATTCCTTTATTTTATTTTTAGTAATTCAGGCACTTGTGGCACCCGCTTGTTGAATACAAATCAAGGAGTGTGCATGGGAAGAGGGGCAGTGTGTTTGTAACAGGAGATCATCAACAATCTGCAGTGCACAGAGTAAAGACACTGGCAGTAATCATCCTGATTCCAGCACTATTGCTTTCAGTTTGGGCTCTAATGAGCCATGCTGTCATACCCATTTTAAAGTGACTGATGGTGGGTACAGATAACCAAGTGAAAAATTCCTTTAAATGCAGCTCTTCCTCAGCTGGGGTACCACACACTACCAAAATTTGCATAATGCTAGGTAAGAGCTTCCACATTTCCAGCATTACCTTGTCAGCTGAAATATGGCAGTGGAGAAAACTGTGCTTGGGTTGATTCAGGAAGATTATACTGAAGGGCCTGCACTCACAGTGATTGTTTATTTAAATGTATGAAGGCAAAATACAGAAAACACCCTGCAAGCTGAACAAGTAGAATGCAGATAAATGTGATGTTTGAAAGGCTTAGGCCACCTTTGCCAATCTCATACCTGTAAACTGTTTGCCAAATTACAAATTACTAAGAGTAAGTAGCATAGCAAGGTTTTTATATAGGTATTCATAGTGTTGCCAGGTTTTAAATAAGTATTCTTATCCTTATTCTGTTTTGTGCTATCAGCTGGTAAGTTGGATTCAGTACCGTCATTCTGGGATGAACTTTGTATACACATTTTATACAATTACATGGAGTTGAGGTAAAAATTATGTTGTAATATCTGATATAAATGAGGTATTCTATTTTAAGTAGGTCAGTCAAATTTAAAGTGAGAAAATCCAATAATGGAGGCTTAAATGTAGAACATTTCTGTTTTATTACTTTAAGCCATTTTAAAGGCAAAAATATACTGTGAAATCTTACTTTTAGGCTCTTATTTTTCTTTTTTAACAGGACTGGGAGTTTCCACATTTTATGGGTGATGTTGAAGTGAATCTTCCAGGCTTGCCTTCAGCACACATGCAATTCAAAGTACCTTATTTCCAAAAGATGCTGAAAGAGGAATATCACATACACATAACAGGTAGGTAATCTTACAGATCGTGACTCAGTCACACAGTGAGCTGCTTCTATGTAACAAATGGTATGCTACCATGGTCTTAAATGTGTATTTTTTTGTGTTTGTCCCAGACTTTTTCTGTCTCTTTATCTGTCCATATCCATATTCTCCATATATAACCATTTCAAGGAAATGAGGAACCTGTATCTTACAAATCAGAGTGGCCTGCTATTTCTCATGGATTTCAGCAACTTCTTGTGACGTTAAGTAATACATAATGTAACTTCAGACATCTTTTATCTAAAATTGCTCTCTCAGGGAAATTAGCTGCTTATTTCATCTCCAAATCTCTTATGCTTTCAGATGCCTTTGCTATGATTTATGCTAATATCTTTTTATAACTTCGGTCATTCTCATCTGGCAAAGGCCACTCATAACCCTACTTCCATTAGTCATCTAACAAGAAGCAGACAGTTAAATAACCTCAAATAAAATAGAATTGCAGTTATTGAAATGGATGATACATATAGATAAAAAGTACCTGATCCTTGCATACTGTGAATCAGTATTTTAATAACAGTAGGGAATGAAAAAGAGAAGGAGGTTAAATAGGGATAAATATTTTGGTATTACCTTCAAGCTATACAAAAGGAGTATAGCTCCTCTCCCTACATTGAGAAGAGATGGATAATAATGGATAGCAGAAGAATGCAGGTGTGAATTGGCAGGGGTCTTTAACTGCTAATATAAAAAGTCACAGCACGTGACGCCACACAGAAATAAAATAGATGAGGGCAACCAAGGACAAGCCAAAAGAAACTCCTGCAGACCAGGGACAAAAGGAGCATTCAGAGATGATACAAAGATAAGGCCAAGAGTTAGCAGGTGAGTCACAAGCTCAGCAGACAGCTGGAGCAGAGGGAAGAAAATGTGTCAAGGAAAGAATGACACCAGCACTGAGCTGAGGCAGACTGAATGAGGCCTCAGAAAGAAGTGTTTTCAGCAGAGAATGCAGAAATGAGATTAAAACACAGAAAAGAAGATAAAAATAGTGCAGAAGGTACCTGTTGGCTATTGACTGAGGGAAGGCAAATGGGCCAGCAGGAATTACAGATGGAGGGATAGAAAGTTTTCAAAATTGAAGGTAGGTGCCCTGCTGGAATGCTGACAGAGAACAGCCAGCTAACGAGGAGAAAGAAGAGCTGGTACATATCTGAGGGAGACCATTGAGCCATTAGTGGTTTATGGAACAGGATAAAATAAATTATGACCAATCAGTGACTAGAAGGTGTAGGGTGAGAGGAGATGTTATGTGTACATGATGAACACATTTTTCTCTCCCAAGTGAGCAGAAAGAGAAAGGAGCAGAGGAAAAAAAATTAGTTTAAGCATCAGATATTTTATGTGAATTACAGGTATGAAATTCAGGGATAGCAAAAATGATTTTTTTTTTCCTTTTTCTCAAGCTAGGGAATTAATTTGGAGGGGCTCAGTCCCACAAGGTTCCCAGATGCCATCCTGTTATTCCATTGTATCAGGAAAAGTAGTGGAATGGATGCACAGAGGAGTAGGGAAAATGGCTGAGGCATGGTAGGTTGGGCTGTGTCACCAGATACAGACACTTGGCATATAATTAATGGGTGATGGAAGAGGAATTGAAGAGCAAAGAACAGTTTTGCATTGCAGAAGAGACAGAGACACAGATGATAATCAAAGAATAAACAAGAGCAAAGAACATAAATTAGTGATCAGAAATGCAATCAGTAGCAATGCTGCTGTTTGAAAACAGGCCAACCAAATAAAACCAATATTTATGCATTGTAGTCTTCTGCAGAGAGGACTGGAATCCTTTCTGATTTTCTAGTGAGAAGGCATTCTTTTAATGAGGATGAGATAATGAATGAGGGCTGAGGAAAATTTTTCCCTGCTCAGCATTAACAAGATCCATTTATTAGATTCGCCAGACAAATCAATCCATTTGACTGCACATCACGTATCCTGTCTACTGAGAGCCTGTTTTATCTCAGAGCTAGTCCACCCTTTAGGAGATCTAATAAACAGCCATAACACATGGCACAAGAACCTCCCTTTGGGTAAGTTTTGCTTGAACCATCTGTTCTTGCCATCAGTTCTTGTCTTAGGTTAGGGCATCATGTTGGATAATTTGCAAGCTCTAGTGACTGTCTGGATGTGCAGATACTTGAATATTCTACTCAAATCAAGGTGTAGAATATTTGAAAAGAAAAAAAACTAATTTTATATTTATATATATATATTTATATAAAATCAAGATTTATATAATTCAATCTAAAATGATGGACATGAATGCAACTACAGCAGGTGACATGGGGGTAGAACAATGGTAACAACAGGGAACCAGCTTTATTTAAGCCCTGTTTAATACACAGAATCCAGAATTTAAATTTAACCATAGGACTTTTAAGTAACAAGCAGGAAATGAACACTGAGGCCTGAAAAATATTTATTTTAGTACTAGCTACATAGATAAATCCAGGCTGTAAATCTATGACTTGTGCTCTAATTTTTAGAAACTGAAAACCATTTTCTCCCAAATAGCAAGGAGAAAGAAAGCATGGCTGAAATAACATTTGCCATCCTTTTCCTGGCAAAGTTTATTCTTTATTAGTTCTTACACAGTCTGTTTTAGTCACCATTAATTGAGATAAATAAAAGCAGTTCTATTCAATATTGTTTTTTCAAATAAGCAATGGTCCCACAAAGGAGCAGCTCTAAGGAAAGCAACATTCTGAGGAGTCAAGGATTTCAAGCCACCATTCTGTTGGTTTGTCCTTGATGGTTGGTTTGTCCTTGATGGCTTTGAGCAAGTTGTGTATAGATGAATAATTTCAGCTGCATGCTATGTGTTGCCTGCTCTCCTGACTTTGTCACAAGTCTTAAGACAGTTGCGCTTTTTCTTTTTCTTTTTCTTTTTCTTTTTCTTTTTCTTTTCTATTATTTTGTCTTAAAAACTTATCTCCTGAATACAGTGAGTAAATGAGAATTTCAGCTTTCATAAAATAAAGATCATGATTGCAGAGAAAAAAAAAATAAAATTTGCTTCTGCATAATTCAGTTTCTAAAAGGGCAGAAAAATACAACTATACAAGGTATATTATTTTAACCCATGATACCTTAAACTAATAACATACTTCCTTAGTCCTGACTTATAATTTCTTAATGTTGTTGGCAGTAATAGTGAATTAACATCTTCTGACTCTTCAGTGTAATTTCGAATTTATTGTAAAAAGCTATCTTATTTTTACTGGTAAGTGAGTACCTCATTTTACTCATTTGTTTGCAGCTAGGAACTCCTTGCAATACTCCTTACTGAGTATTAAATATTTTCATTCTGTTTTGGTAGCCACTTTTTTTTTTGTGAACATTTAAAACAACTTGAATTCCTGCATCTGCTTGGCTCATCTGGATTTCCCTTGACAGATGGTTCACTGCAAAGTGTGTGTTTTCCTTTTTAGGCTGATGTTTATGAAAATACATAGTCTATCCTAGTTTCTGTAATACCCAAGGAAATTTGTAAAACTTAAAACAAATTTTGTTCAGCTTTTTTTTGTGATTAAAAGAGACTGGCTAGGGGGCCTGCCTTGTACCCTTTAATGGTAGCATTGGAAATCCAAGAGCATCTACTGTCAAGTATGCAGGTAATTTTCAAACTGGAAATGTCACTATTTAGGTATCAGAAGAGATGGGAGATTTCTCTGAGTGTTTGTAACATGTTTCTGAGGGCTCTCTGACCCAAGTACCCTTCCACCCAAAGGAGGAATCATCACCTTCATAGCTGGGCAGTTACCAGCATGGCTGGCTGGTGGAGTTAAGCCAACAGCGTGTCTAGATTCAGCCCAAGCTTACACAGGGTAGCCTGAGAGAGTCTGTGGGCAAAAATAGAAAGGTTAGAGGTAAAACCAAAGCTTTCCATGCACACAGACGTGAAAAAACCTCAGAGGATTAACATCTTATATCAGCTGTGAGTGGTCTGTCTGTATGCATGTATCTAGCTAATAGCACCAATGTGACAGAAGATAGGAAGAACATTTCAAATGTTTTACAGCAGTGTCTGAGTGGTTTTAGACACAAATTACAGTTGAAGTAGAAGTCTAAAGCAAACATGTCCTACACTAGCCTCTGGCTGTGGTTGCACAGCATGAGGCTGCTTGTGTCTAGCCTTATTAAGTAGAATTTTCACATTACCTCCTGACCTCAGTAAAATTCCTGAGGATTAGCTTCTACATGAGATCCTTTTGTTGGGAAATGAATGGTCTGTTCCAGAGTGGGCATACAAAAATAAAACTGCTCCAGAATCAGCAGCTGTTTTGGAATATTGGGATATATTCCAAGTATTGTGTGGAGGATTGCCCAAAAATCTTGTTTGATGGTGAAAATATGTGAATTTCTGGAAAAGAGAAAAATAAAAATCCATACTTCTTTCAAAATGAGAAGACCCCTGGCATTCATGTGTAGTGCACAGTTGTTGAGCTTCAGCAGTGGGGGGAGACTGTTTCTAAGCAGAGTTCTGTACAGGCTGATGCTCAGAGCATGGTCTTATGATGGAGGTCCAAGCTGCCACAAGTGGAGGTTATTGTAGAGTCAAGATTTCCTTTCTGGTGAGTGTTCTAGCCAGGAGAATAGAATCCTCTTCAACAGACATGCTTTGTCAGAAAACAGGAGTGAATTTTCATCCCCAAATACTGGTTGTAGTCTACAGTGCCTATAAAATCATGACACATTTTACATCACAGCCTGACAAGGAAACTAACACTCTTGGGTCCAATTTTTATTTTGGGGGATCTTTGTTGCATCAAATTGCAATATTGTACCATGTTTCCAAATACACCAAATCTGATTCCTAACTATCCAAATATTATGTGCAGCATGTAAAGTGTCAGTGCTGTGAAAGTTATAAAGTTTTTAACCAGGTCACTTTTCAGGTAGCGCATGGCTGAATGACACAACCTATTTTCCCACATGACTTTTTTCATTGTTAACTTGTTAACTATTGAAGACCGGATAAAATTCTTTTCTGTTTGCTGAAATGATCGAATAGCCTTCCAGTCTTGAGAGCTGATCCTATTACATTCTTCCATTTCAGATTTTGTCTTTGAATAAACCACTTTCCATCCCAGAAGGGCTAAGTGAGGTCAGGTATATGCCAGTATTGTATATATATATATACACAAATTTCACTAAAGTAGGGCCAACTCTAAAGCAGCAGTAATACTAATCCTACAGAAGCTGGGTAAAAGACAACTTAAATGACTTTGTAGTGTGGGGCTCCAGTTTCCCATGTCACTTTTAATCTGTAATGAAACTTGAAATTTTTTAAAATAAAATTAGTATCTGTACCTTCATAATACATTTATTATAATCCTTTGAAAACTTACAAACTTGAGTTTGTTCATGTGCAAGATCAAAGGTTGTGATTGACTTTTCATTTACTTAGCCTATTTCCTATATAAGCTTGATATATGACTTAAAGTTTTCTATGAAAATGATTATGCTAAAATTAAGTTGCAATAGACAATCATTTAATATACATACATTACAAACATTTAAGTTATAATGTTAAAGCTTGGTCAATATATTAAATCTCTGTATAACCACATTTGAGCACAATGACATCTTTGTGCTCCAAAGCATCTCAGATGTAGAAGGATGGCTGGGTTGGCTTCTTTGGCTGTCGTGCTAGCTAGCACAGCAGTGAATACCTGTCTTAGAGAGGGATAGATGGCAGAGGACACGAAAGAGGTAAATACTTTCTGTGAGTAACCAAGACAGCACTAACTCAGTCATTTTGTTTCTAAGGACATTAATGCAGCCCTTGGATAAAGGGATTATTGAGTAGGAGCAGAAAGATGTCATTGTGTTCATATATGGTTATAGTGAGACTGTTACTCATACACAGCCTTTGGTTCTGGTGACAACTGTATTCAAAAGAAAAGGAAAATTTATAGAGCTCATCAAGCATAACAGTGAAGCAAAAGGTGAAAAAATTGGCTGAGAATAAGAAATTTAAGGATTTTTGAGAAAATCTGCTATAGAATGGCAGCTGTTCTCAGTCAGCTAGCTGTCATTTAGACATACAGGTGACAGCTCATCCTCACTAAATGGGATGATGGACCTGAGTGGTTTGTATGGCCCACATGGACCCAACAATCACAGCAGCTGAGCTCAAGGCTTTGTTTCTGCCTGCCTAGCTCTGACTAGGAGCTCAGTGAGGGAGTTTCAAGTTCATACTTTCTATGAGGCAGGAACAGTGTATCTTTCTATCAAACACTCAGCATCAAATAACTTCTGAAACCATTTTCAAAACATTTTCTGACAGTGAAAATATAAAAAATAGTGCTATTATCACTGTGTCCTAAGAAATGGTGGTAAGGTAAAAAGGAGTCATCTAATTGCCCAGCTGAGGTAAAAACAAGAAGTCAGCTATTACATTCTGCTTGACAACAGCTATTGATCAGTGAATCCTGTGTCTTTCTGTTGAAAGACAAATGTGATGGGAAAAATAGAAACATTAAATACATGGCAAACATCCACAGGAAACATCAAGTTACACTGCATTGTTTGTTATATTATTTCATGCTTTAGCATCACTTTAAGTCTCTTGGGTGTTGATTTAAGAAACTAATATATTATTAAATGTAGTGTTTATAGTATGAAAAGATAGTTTTCTTTAACATGTCAATTATAAAATTGACAAAATCACAGGGAGAAATCATAGAATGGTTTCAGTTGGAAGGGACCCTAAGGGATATTTGGTTCCAGCACTTTTGATGTGAGCAGGATACCCTCCTCTACGCTGGTTTGTTCAAAGCCCATCCAACCTGACTTTGATAGAGGAGTTATTCAGGAATTATAGGATTGTCTGCATGGTCTTTTCAGTTCAGTTTTGTTTCCAAACAGTGACGACTGTTCAACATAAGAGAATAACAAGAGAATAAATATTCGTGTTTATTTTCAATCTATTTAATCTGAACTGAAGAGAACCATTAAACATAACTCCTGAATGCATGAAGTTAGTCTCCTTACCCTCCTGAAGAATTCTGGTTGGACAGTTTGAACACACATACTTTCAGGAACTGGAATCCATTAATTCTGTGCAAGTCACTAGCCTAAATAATCTGACAGATCCTATGATACATTTTCTTTTTCACTTGAAGCATACTTAGATAATATTCCAGCAAAGACCATGATCATTCATCACCAGCAGAAACATGCCTCCATATATTTAGTTTTACTTAATGCTGACATGTAGAATTGCCAGGTTCTTGGGTGATAGCAGTCATCACTGCACAGGTGAGATCTTAACATATGTCTAACTAAAATGTAAGATATGCTATGACTGTGAAAATAGTATAATTCATTATGCGTATTCATTGACACAGATTATAAAAAAAAAAACTAGGCTAGACTCAGAAGTCTACAATCAGCCCTTGCTATTTCTCAACAATCTCACTGTAATTCTGTAAATCACAGTTTGTCTGATTGCTCATACCTGAATATATCTGCACTCCATAGTTGGTATATCAAACAACATAAGTATATACTCTTAAAATTCATATAGTTACCAACCTCAAAAACCTCAGTTACTTCAGTAATTTCTGGAATATAAATGGTTCTGTCAAATGTGGCCTTTTTATGGAAAATTTCCATGTGAATATTTTTAAAGCTGTGAAATTAATGCTTTTTCTAGGTTTATTGCTCTATAACACATCACCTAGCGATCTAATAAGCTGGTCACTTACAAACTGTAATGTCAATTGAATAGTTCTACTTCTGTGCTTGTGCTACAAAATTGTTTTGTGTCCAGACCAAATTGTGAAATACTAGAGGATATTCAGCATAAATCTGACTGTGGTGGAAATTTATTTATTAATTTTTTATATATTTATACATTTATTTATTTTCTTAATCTTTACAGATTAATAAAAATGAACTTTTTGTTTTCTGAGTATCTTTTATGTGTAATGGCATTTGTACTGCTTCTAAAATGGATATATCAGATGACAGAATTTTCTTTTTCCAAACAGGCAAATGGTTTAACTATGGAATTATCTTCCTTGTTTTAATCTTGGATCTGAATATGTGGAAGAACCAAATATTTTACAAACCTCATGAATATGGTCAATATATCGGTCCTGGACAGAAAATTTACACAGTGAAGGACTCAGAGAGCTTGAAAGACCTTAACAGAACTAAGTTATCTTGGGAGTGGAGATCCAATAACACAAACCCATTGACGAACCGGACCTATGCCGAAGGGGACATGTTCTTGCACAGCAGGTTCACAGGCTCCAGCCTTGATGTCAAATGCCTGGCTTTTATTCCAAGTTTGCTGGCTTTTGCTTTGTTTGGTTTCTTCATCTGGTTCTTTGGGCGATTTCAGAAAACTGACCAAGGCATGGAGAATTTAGACAAATCGTACACAAGAATGAAACGAAAGTCACCATCGGATATGGGAATGACACGAGAAAATACACAGGTGTTAGAAGAACCATTGAATTTTCAAGAACCACACCTGGTATCCATAAAATCAGACTTAAGTGAAATAGTTTTTAATTCTTCTCTTCTAACTTCTGAAAACTTGAATGCACAACTGAACAAACAAGACAGCCCTTTACAGCCAGTACCAGACTCCTCTGTCCCTAAGAATAATCCTGTGACATAGAGGAAAATAACCAGGAAAATCAGTTTAAATAAGCAGTTACTCTAAGATTTCAGTTTTACCTTTTGTAAGTTAAGATTTACATAGTGTTTAGAATAAGAAACTCAACCTATACCAAGAGGTGCTCAGCATGCTTTTTCTAGGAATTTTGGTTTTTATTTGTATTATAGTATGTGCCTATTGTATATCTAACATTCCTTTATAGATTGCTTCCCAAAATTGCACAAGCTATTTATTAATACATTACCTTAACTGTATAATAGTGTATTAGATGATTACTTGCAGGTATAAAATTCTACCGTGGTGGTGCCTTGAGACATTAAACTGTTTTTTAACTCAACACCAGGTGTATAGCACAGTTATTCTTATCTGTTTTGCAAAGCTTTTTGTATACGGTTGTTTCAAGTGTCATTTGATGTCTTGACAGAGGAGAAAAATATAGTTATTCCTAAAGGTTTTCTGTTAGGATACCACAACTTGACTTTGTTATTTACTCATCTGTGAAGTCAGAGATTTTGATGACCAGACTGCAGAGAAGCATGGTGATTACCTTTTAATTTTTCTGGCTAGCTGCCAAACACAAATACAGATTTATTATGCAGTAAACAGCAGAGACATAATACGACATGGGTCACTAGTTGTGAAAATATGAGTCTCTCCATCAGTAATAGCAATTATGTGATAATGCCTTATTATGTTTTTCTTAATTAAAGATAAACTGCTCCTTGATTTAAAGTTTTGCCCTTCACCTTTTAGAAACAGAGGTGAAAATACAGGGTTGAAGCAACTCTTTCCATCATCACACCAACCCCATGCAACATCAAAGAGCCAATGGAGTGATTGTAGTAAAGGACACAAAGCCCATTAAATCCAGCATTTTTGCAATTCTGTGCAGATATGGTCAGGGTATATGTGAAACACACTGCTTGTAGTCTAATTTCTCCAAATACTGAAGAAATATTGAAGGTTTTTAATTAACATAAATTAATAGTTAAATTTTATTGCACCTTTTTTTTATCATTCATTTGTTATTCATGATTATTCATAACTTGAAATCAGAAACAGAGGGAAACTTGGGTTTTTGCTTTTTTGAAGGGTACTTCGTAATGTAAATTTCTTTGCTATATGATCAAACTATATGCACTAGAGAAATCATATATCTAAAACATCAGAAAGACTCTGATTTGCTTCTATTTCAGTTCTATAAAATTGTTGTTACAAGTTACCAAATAAGAAGTCATTTTTAAGACTGAATTATTCCCTGTCACTTTCTGGTGTTGCTGTATTTAGTCTTTGTGACTTTTTTATCTCTGTTGGTTTTGATCTATTTGCTTTAAAGTTTTCAGAATGCTGAATTTAGCATGCATAATAGAACTGTGCATTTATTAACTGTCACTTGAGAGCCAATTTTAATAAACATCATTCAACAGTTGTTTATTATGAGGCAGGAACACACTGTCAATTTTGCAATTTTTCAAACCACTTTACCCATGCATTGCCCTATTTCAATTGACACTAAAAAAGACAGCATCACAGTGATGTCAAAATCTAATATTTTAAATGAAATATTTAATGTTTTATCAGAAAAAAATAATTTTGTAATCATAGTAATTTTTTATCAATTAAAAATTATGACTAAACCCAAATCTATTCTCTTTTGCCTACTGCAACCTATAAGCTTGTTTAATTGACTTACTATATAATCAAAGACAAGCCATTAATAAGTAATGATAAACCAGCGTGAGATCCTGCTTGTACTGTATAAGAGCTGATATACTGATGTATGATATTAAAACAGCATTTGATCTCTTAAGTAGTTACAGAAATAGCTGTTTAATTTTGCAGATAACATGCTTCTCTGTACGTTTTGGACACTGTAAACCCAAGTACTGAAAATCTCTCATTGACTCATTTTGCTATTTGTGCAGAGTAGTAGTTAAAGACATGAATATGTAGGCAGAAAAATGAAATAATTACTTGAGCCTTACAGCCTACATGATTTCTTGACTTCGAGGAAACATTATTAAGCAACTGATTTCACAGCTAAAATAATTCCTTGACCTTATATTGAGTTAATGCTTTTAAGGTCATTATAAGCCTTCATGAAAGAGAGAAAAACATCAAGTAATCCTAGATTTTGCATGAGTATTTAAATAATGGCCAAGCATAGAGATTGCTTATATTATTTATCATTTGTAAGAGGTTTAAAGATTCAGTGTAACCACTCACCATGGTCAACTCATCTAGTTAATTAATGGAGAAAGGACTTCTCAGTCATGTAGGAGTCTCATTTGTAATCACAGACATAGATGGAAGAAGAGAGGAGTATTTTCATTGTCCACTTCTAGTGTTAGGTTTGAGAAGCCTAAGTTAGATGGCCAGGCTTGCCCCAGGCACCTTCTGAAGGAGGCAGGGACTTGGGAGCTGAGCACCCTTGTCGGCACAGGGGTCTCCTGACCCAGGTGTAATTAGCACTGACTCTGTGATGCAGAAGGCTGAACCATTGCTTTATTCTTCTATACTATATTCCTACTATATTCTTAAGAAACTCATAACTTCTTCTAGCTTGTCTGATATAACTTTGACCTCATTGGTCAACTAACTAAAACACTACCACCCATTGGTAAACAAATTTCTATAACACATCCACATTTGCTTAGCAACAGGTGCAGCAAGTGGAGATAAGAATTGGTTTAATTCTTTCTCTGAGCTTTTTCACAGCTTCTTGCAGCGTTCCCCAGGGAAAATTCCTGGGAAGGCCTGTACCTGCTCTCTATGGCCAGAGCTGCTGCCACACACCCTAAAGATGATTCATTATCTAACTGAGTCATTTATTTCTGCATTACTGAGTAGTGCAACCCAGCAAGCGCAGGTTTGTGGAGTTGGTGCTGGTGACCCAGTGCCCACTGTTTGTGCATTTCAGGGATTTATATCAGTTTAGCCCTTGTTTGGTCCTGATAGAGTGAATGAAGGATAATGGCTGGGGTACATGCAGAGGCCCTGAGCTGGAGGACCTCTCAAGGTCTGAGCTGGAGGAGAGCCAGTGAGCACAATCACAACTTTACTCCTGAGCTTAGCTGCTAATGCAGGGTCATTCTGAATCTTCTTCCCAAAATGGAAATATTCTTTCTCCAAGCACAATTCATTATTGTCAACTGTTGTTCACTTTTAACATTCTAAAACGTGTTGCTATCTCAAAACAGTCTGAACTGCTTTCTAGTCTAGTACCCATAACTGGGACCTCAATATGGACATTTGACCTTCCCCTGAAAACCCAACTATTGAATAAATTTATTAGGCTCCTATTTCTTTTCCTGGGGACGTTGAAAAACCCATAGGAGGGGAGAAACTGGAGGAAGTGTCAGTTTTTTCACAAACTACACATCTCCAATCTACCCTCTGTAATGAACCATCTAGAAGCTTCCATCACTACAGGGTTGGCCAGTGTCTGCTTTGACAAAGATCAGATTTGGTATCTTTTTTTTTTACCATAGATACATTTTACAGTGATGGATGATAGAAACCATCTAATATAGTATATATATAGAAGATACATCTCTAGGATAAGCACATAAGATCTATGAGCCCACAGGTGCTCATAAATTGCCTTAATATTCTCAACAATTACCGTTACTGAGATGGAAATTACATGAAGCAAATAGAAAATAAGAATTTTTGTAGAAAGTACCTTAAATATAATATTCATGCTTATGGAAGTGTATAGATATCTTCAAAAAACACATATATAAAATGTCTATGTGTATGTACATTAGGAGCCCAGGGATTAGTTGATTTTGTTGGGAAAAATGCTGAGTTCCACAAGGCGATTTACTACTGCCCTTTTCATGCTACATTGCTCCATCAGTTACTTATTCCAGGTTGTTTCATCTCCTCTGCCTCTACTTATTTTGCAGAGAAAATATAAGACCAAAGAAAGAGCATTTAATTGCACTGTCTGTGTCCTCAAGTTATTTCTTTGTCAAATTTAATTTATTGCAGAAACTAAATGTTTTCTGTTTTAAAAGATTTCTTTTCTTTCTGTCTAATATCATGATACTTTGGGCTACTGCACTGGATTACAGTATGTGTTAAATTATTGTCTTTCCTGCATTGAACAGCATCCATCATGACAACCACCTGGGAACAAAGAGCAGACACTTCACAAAGACTGGGAAGGTAGTAAGCCAGTTCCTTAGTAGACTGGCAAGCTCATTTTCCCACAAGTGAGCAGGTTATGGCTCACTAGTAAAAGATGTAACCGATTTTTAATACACTGGCCCTAATTTTAACAGCCTTCTCGAAGGGGCTCAGTGGGAGAGGACTTTTTATCTTAGACGATAAATTTGAAGTAGTTACATCCTGCAAACAGAGGTAAAGGTTTCCACTTTTTAGTGTGCATTTAAAAGTAACCAACTTAAACTTTGAGCAAATTGCAAGAACCATAAAAATTAGACAACACTGAGTAAGAATATGAAGGTGATTCACTTTGTGCTTCCCAGCACAGGATGGAGACAAAACACTTTTGTCAGATGTGTGAGTGGCCCTGTGCTTGCAATGATAGATAAACGCAAAGATTCAAAGTGCATTAATTAACAAACAGTTGCAGTACCTTTATCAACAGAGGTGTCCCTGCCAGCCCCAGACAGACCAGCTCTTCTGCCATATGCTCTCTGTCCTGTCCGTCCATGCTAACTTGCAAGTGACAAAGGAGCTGCTCCTTTCCCTGTGCGCTCAAAACTGTCCAGTGGGGAGTCTGGGCTACCTGAGAGTGCTGTGGCATGTTATTGCAATGCCTAATATACAACTCCCAAGAAGGACAGGCAAGGGCAGGCAAAAGGGGGAAGTCTGGTCTGTCAGTTTTACGGCCTTGAGGTGAAGAATGTCACTTACGTGACCATTTCAGAAGCAAATCAATATAAGCAGAAGTCCTGTTTCATAGGAACACACAGGACAAATGGAGAGACAGGAAATCACTAGAAATCTTTTCCATCCCCTTCAGATATTCAAACAGAAGCAGCAAGTCCCTGTTTCCAAATGTTCACAAACAGTTCCCAGCTTCCAGATGACTTCTGGGTGAGTAGCTCTTCTGGGTAACTAGGTTTTAACACCATCATAATTCCCTCCTAACACTTCCTCTGCATGGGGGATGTCAGCAGCTTTTCACTCTTTGGCGGAATGGAGTAGTTTTCTGAAATAGAAGTGGGAAAGAAATTGTAAGGGAGATGCTTCATGAGGCTGGTACTCCCCACAGCAAACTCCTTAGAGAAAGGAAAAGCATGAATCCAGCTGCTTTGCAAAGAGGACTGAAGTAGCAAAATCAAATCCTTTCAGGAATATATCTTATATCAGCAGGACAGTCACAGAGATACTTCTAATCTCATGCTTTTCCTTTAATGTGTAGCAGTTGGGGTGTGCATAAGAGCAGCTTATCTGATTCCAGCAGGCAGGTTATAGACCCAGCTCTCATGCTGTTTGTGACATCTGCAACACTTCTCTTCGTATTGAATTCCTTCTTATCTTTATTTTTCTCTCGTTTTTCCCACTAAAAGTCCATTTCATTTCTTTTCTCTGTTTTTATTTCTAATAAACTTTTATTGTTAGTGACTTAGATGGCAAGTTACCCTCCAAAGGCCCAAAATTGCTGTTATTGATTTGGTACCATCTGTATCCCTCTCCCTCCCCTTCAATAGGAATTAACATCGATGGTGACTGCTCTGAGACACTGCATGCCTTGCTGACCTTTCCTTTGAGAGCTCTGCAGGCACATAAAGGCACGATGTGCTGGTGGCTACTAGGTCATTTGGTCAGCAGAACACATAGTCAGACATGGCTGGAGTTTCAGTATTTAATTGTTCACAGAATCACTTGCCAAGCAGGTACAGCTTGAACCCCCAACAGCTTGAATTAGAATATTCCAAAACTTCAGTGGCTCCAGCTGCTCCAGATGTTTGAGGACTTCTGCGAGGTTCATTCCCTGTTGGCTGTGGCAGCATTGCTGAGGATGCATGTGTGCCTTAACTTTAGTGTCATCTAATGATAGCACAAGTAGAGATAATTTCCAGTGATCATTGTTTCCATGTTTCCATGGTTACTGGATCATTTTCTATTTTTGCTTCATGAAGCTATAAAAAAACAGAATGTCTTCCAAATCTTTGCAAGGTTAAAGCTAAATCATGAGTAGACAATCTAGCCATTTTTGCTTCATCTGTGCAACCTTCTTACTCCCTTTTCACCCTTTCCATCAATTTTGACCTGCTGATCCACAGCAAAGCTACTCCTCAAAAATAACCCCAAAGGGGACAACAATCAAATTCTTTCCTATGCAGTCCTGGAGAGACTTCAGACATCGTTCATTCAAATAAAAAAAAAAGAAAAAAGAAATAAATATTGATTCTAAGGTCTAAGGAGGTTTGTATTTGTATAAAAAACAGTTAAAGCAGATGCAATAGAAGTTGGCAGTAACCTCCTGCTCTGTTTCAATAGCAATTGGCCCCCCTATTATAATTATATTTTAATAGCCCCCCCCCCATAATTATATTGGCCCCCCTACAAGGGCATGAACCTGTCAGCCACAGTTAGGTTTAGGGTGTAGTATTTAATGAAACCTCCATAGAAATACATGTTGTTGCACTTTAAAAATCGAGTGGGTTTTTTTCAGTTTTCAATCCCAGGGATAAGAGCACAGTGATAGGTCCTTAGTTAGCAACGAGTCTGTACCAACAGGTTCTTCCATTCAAAGATAGAAGCTCAGATCTGTGTGGGCTATATGGCTATTTTAGGTCACTGCTCCTGAACAGTGTGGCCCTGTTGCTCTGAGGAGTGTCACAAAGGCACAGTGTAATACTGATCTGACTAGACTTCAAAGGTGTCTGCTCGTTTGGATGCACTTTAGTGCCTTTCAAAGTGCACATGGAGGAATAAATACATAGAGCCCAAATGTCCCTCCTGGCGTTTTAAAGGTTTCAGCCTCACATCACAGAAATACCCACCAACTTTTTGGAGACATTAACTACAAAGTTTACAAGACCTTTCCTAGAGATTTCTCCCCATCTTCTGTGGTCTCTGGAAACTGTATTTTACTAAAACTACCCACTCATTTTATTGCACTTGTAATGGCACCACTGTTGCATGTAAGTCTCTCAGAAAAATACAGCTATAGAGATTGGAAAGAAACTGCCTGAAGATTTTGCAATGCCAAAGAAATGTAAAAGTAGAGAAGAAAATTAAAAGGCTAAGACATGAAATTATTTGCTCAATTTCATACATGTCAGGTATCCCCTGCTTGCATATTTTATTAGCACTTTAGTCTTTCTAGTTTGTTGCTGTCAAATGTTTTCTTTGCTTCATGTGATTCACATATACATGGACATAACATGAAATATCCCAGGAACAGAATTAGGCATATTCCACCCTTTCATAAATTTCTGCTGGAGAAATTAGGTTTTTGAAATCAGAAGGCAGTTTTGTTAGCATCAGATCCCCACTGTCTCATGCCATGAAACTGCCTCAGGGTAACTGTACTGGAAGTGTAAATTCCTCATTTCTTCCTCAACTGCCTTTTGGAGTTTCCTTCAGAAGAAACCAGTCTGCTTTCAGATACTGTGATCTGGAAAACAGCCTTCAACAGGGCTTCAAGTAACAGCAAGTAACATGCAAAGGACTTACAAAGCTACTCTTTTATGCCCTCAAATGGTGACATCCTGTTCCTTTGCAAACAGAAAGTAGTTAAATTCCTTTTCTTAGTAATAGCAAAGACTGACCGCATTTTTGTGATTGAAACTTCAAAATTTATACTGGACTGTGTTTTCCTTCAACTCTATCAAGTGTCACTGAGGAGCAATGCTGGGAGTTCAAAAGACAAGCAACAAAAAGTATGCTGCTAACATATTCCTGTCATGTACACTGTGGATGCATTAATTTTGTCTTAAATGATGAAACAGAGAGACCTGTAAAGCAACAATCTATTTGTAATGGGATTCTGCACCTAGAGTCCTGGTACACAGTCTTGTCTGAGATTGAAATTCTGCCAGTATGAGACTAAGACAAGATGAGGGGAAACATTTGCCCAGTGAGAGCACAGGTAAGGAGCAGAAAGGGACAAGTACTGTGCTACATCTCTGCCTGCACACAGCAAGGCTGGAGTGTTTTGCCAGTCAAGGTCAATGTGTGCAGATGGAGGGAATGGTGAAAGGCAGGTAGTGGGATAAGCACTTTTAAACACATGTATCTGCTGGCAGCTTTATCATCCAGACTTAAGGTTTTCTTTCTCCTAGTTTCTTGAGCCAAAACTTTACTTTGAATAATATTGGGGAATGTGAGACTGCTAGAATTTTGTCCTACTGACTGAATCTTTCTGGAGATCAATTCAAAGATGCCTTGAGTTTTAATTATATAAATAGGATATTCTTGTTGAGAGAAAAGCCTGGACATTTCTTCTTCACAGCTAGGGAAGAAAAGCAACAGATAACATAGCCATATTTTCAGAGTTCTATCTCTGAAGGAAAAAGTGCTTAAAACAATCTAAAAGGGAGGAAACTAAAACACATCAGCCTCTTAGATAACTGTAATATTAAAAAAGTCATGTTCTCTATTCTGACAGTTTGTACAAACCTGAGGGGCTTACATCATACTGCACAAAGTTATTTCAGCATTGTTCTTGTTTTTGTAGAAGGAATGACTTTGAACTGCGAGCAGATGCGCAATTTAATTTTGAAAGAAATGAATGTTCCCCTCCCAGAATGATCTGCAGCTGGGACTGGTGTGAGTGGTCTGGTTTGCAGCCCCAGCACAGTCTGGGGATTTACAGAAAAAGAAGAAATTTCTCAGTTTTCACTGCAGGTGTGGCCTGAGAAGTCAGCTTTGTGTGCAGAGCTTATGTAGGTCCTGTGGTGTAAAAGGATTTTCAGATACTGATTGCATTCTATGTACAGCTTTGATCACACTTTCTCTCTGACTTGTTTTGCACCACCTCTTTGAACTGTGCCTGCTGTCTAATCAATGATTAACTTCCTACACATACCATTGGACTCCAGAGGATGGTGGCCTTAAGCAATGTCCCTGAATTCACCCTAGATACAAAGGTGCACTTGTGTTCCCTGACTCCCTTTGACTGAGGGATGTGAGCCCCATTACTGAGAAGCATCTCCCCACAAACCCCCTGAAACCACACCACAGAACTGATTGCACCATGGAAAGTTTCTGAGCAGCTGTGTGGGTCAGAGGGTGCTCCCAGGAGTCATCTCCCAGAGGCACCACACAGAGGCTTGGTTTTCAGCAGCACTGAGAACTTCACTGGAAAAATCAACTCAATTTCAGATAATTGAATGTGTTTCCTCATTCAAAAAGTGTTGCACCTCGTACAGCCCATCAAGGGAGATGATGGCTGCAGCCATGGGGAAAGTGCAAAGAGGATGCTGGTAGGAGTGACTTGGGGGCAACCTTTCTATGAAGCACATGAGGGATTTCCTGGGGTGTCACTGATGCTGCACAGCAGTGCTTGGAGAGTTTCAAACTGCCCACAGTGCGGGGAGCTCCCACTCCTGGTTTGCTCTCACTGAGAGGTTTCTCTTGATCATGAGATTGGCTTTCCCTAGTAGCACTCAAACTCTTCCTTTTCTGGACCTAATTAGCCTAGAGATGTTGCCAGTGATTTTCCAGGACTTGCAGGAGTCAGTTCCTTGAGCAGTCTTTATCTCACAGACAGACCAGACTGAATTTCTTGTGCAGTGTCATGGCTTACCAGGATTAAAAAGTAACATGTCAGCAGGCACCTGCATGCAAGCACATACCCTTCTCAGAGAGACATCAGATGTGACACAAGTAGGGCGTGTAGGAGGATCAAACACCCGACAGTAACAGGCTACCAAGAGAATTTCAGCAGCTGAGTGTCTAAAGCAGCAATCTGTTCAAACAGCAGTGAGGGGCACAGAGTATTCGGGGTAAGAAGGGTCAGATCCGTAATTTCTTTAATGTTTTAAAATGGCTTTCTTGGACTTTTTAGAGCACTTCAACAGGCAAGTAAGATGTGATCAATGCTGGAAATGGAGGAAAAGGACTGAGTTACAGTAGTCAAAATCTGTTATAAAAGTGTACTGCATTGGCACGTCTTGATGGATGTGGGTGCTCAACCCTTTTGAGAACATTAATATATATGTAGGTGGCAAAATACAGATTTGAACTTTAACTGAAAAGATTGTGAATGGAGATATTTTACAGGTACCTGTTCTTATAATGAAAAAAATTATTTTTCCAACTCAACTTTTTCCCTCTTTTCTGTAAGAATTGTGACATTTGGTAGGGTACAGGAAGCATCAGCATGCTGCAGTACATCAAGGCTAAGACCCTAATGCATGTGCAAGGGGAAAATGACCTTTGGATGAGGCAGAGCTTCCAAGTCAGAGAAGAAATTAAGTCTGACTACTGTAGGTTTTAGCTCAAAAGTTTCCACATATTGGCACAATCTAACTTCAGTACTAAACTAGTCTAGGGTAGGAATCACTTATGACCTGCAGAATAAATTTCAGGATTCCCAGAAGACCCTGTGTTATTCCCCAGTCCCCTCAACAGGTTCAGCGAAAGGTAGTTTGATTCACTCTGGGTGATATGTGGAAAAACCAGCAAAATTCTCAGGAGACTCAACAACAAACTTTCACTTGAAAACTTCAGACCATTAAGGTAGAATAAGGTACCTGGCAAATTTTAAAACAGCATCCAGACTATGTAAGGCACTTCACAAACTTTAACTCAGCAAACTTAAACATAACCCTAATCAAACACAAGGCATTGACTGGAGCTTTTTTTAGTCTGGTTTACAATATTTTGAGAAGTTAGGAGAAGAAAAAGAGAAGGAAAGAGAAAGAAAGGAAATAAAGAAAGAGAAAGAAAGGATAAGAGTAGAAAGATGTTACCACTCATGGATCCAGTGATGAGGCTTGGTTGTTGAAATTTAGATGTCCTTTCATCAAAGCAATGGTTGCAGTCTTGATCCAATTGAGGTTGGGGGTAGGGGGAAGCCTGTGAAACACAAAGTTCAGTGGGTTTCAGGTATAGGTGGGAATATATGTTCTGGTGTAGGTGGGAATGCCCACACACCTCTCTTGTGGGGGGAGTTTTACACTGTCGGATGCGACACTGTGGATCATGACAGGCCTCTGATGGAAGGCCCCAAGAAATGAGTCTGTGGGTGCTTCAGGGGTCCTTGGTTCTTTATGACACCTTCTAAGACATGACAACTGCCTCTCACATCAGTGTTGTTAGCCAGTTAAGCTCCCTCAAAAGGGATGAATACCTTCAGGCCTATGTGTAAATGTCCCAGTACTTCCCCAGAGGGAACTTTTCATACCTGAGACAGTTGTGTAAGGGAGGATGTGATAAAAAGCATTATTCCACCTGGCAGGATCTGCTTCTTATTGGCCTCTTCCCTTATCTCGCTCAAAACCCTGACTTTTTTTGCTAGACAAAATTTGGTTTGTCATGGTCATCCTCTGGTGCTTACCCTCTCTGCACCTGGGCTGTTACCTTGCACATTGACAGCAAAGCACCCATGCTTTTGGAAGTGGTCAACTGTTTGAGCCATTAACCATTACATTTCAGTCTCTCATACCCTAAAAAACAGAAGCTGAGAAAGCAGAGTACACCTTCTAGGAGGCTTCTGTTTGCTTTAAGCATCTCCTGGAATAATCCACTGTCTTACGCCCCACTGGTTGTTGCATCCCACTGACTTCACTCTTTTTATTGGATTTGTACATTTTCATAGTTGGCTCTGCATTTATGTGTGTGCATGCTGGGTTGTACAGTATCTGAAGAGAAGGTGCAAAGATGATAGAATCAGGCTCTCCTCAACGGCAGGATGAGACAATCAGAACAAATTGAAACACAGGAGGTTCCCTCTGAATATCAGGAAACAGTTTTTCACTGTGTAGCAGGTTGCTCAGGAAGGTTGTAGAGTCTCTTTCCCTTGAGAAATTTAAAAGCCATCTGGATATGATCCTGGGCAACAGGTTTTACATAGCCCTGCTTGAGCAGGGGAGTTGAACCAGAAGACCTGCAACCTTCAGGTGATTCTTCAATTCAGTGAAATTATCACATTTTATATGTGTTTTCAGTGTTTGTCTCACATTTTTCTTGTCTCTCAGTACAGATACAGAAGCAACTCTAATAATGCCTTTACTATATTTGCAAATAAAACAAATCTCATATACCTGGTGGATACTTTCTGAGGTGTTGGTCAAGAACACCAAAGGCAAGAATTTTAAATGACCAAAGAATGTTTCAGTGATCTGCTTTTGACTGAAAGTTTCCTACCTGCTCCTAGAAAGATTGTTATAGATTTGTGGGCAACAAATGTTCACTTCACAGATACTGCTCATGGGGAACTAGTCACACTCTCAAATGCTGTTTTCTGTACAACATGACTGATAATTGCAAAGCCCTGGTTTCCATATGATGTATGTGAAAAGGTAAATGGGACAAAAAGAGAGCAAATGGACACTGGCAAATGAAGGCTTTTCCCCCACTGGGAAAATTCTGACTTCACATCTCCTAGTCCAGTGCAAAGCTGCAGCTTGGTTAGCCAGTGCTTCATTCCCGTGTTTCACCCTCTATGGGTAAATTCCTAGCTTTGGAGATGTAGGCAGCCTGGTTAGTGCAAACCATGCTCTTGTTATAGTCCAGCTCAGGATTCCCCTGCTGAAGCCACCCCAGGAAACCTCTTCCCAATAAGTCCAACCTCATGACATAATCCATCCGGGCACTCACGAGGTTCAGAACCAGTTGGCTCTCTGTGCTGGAGCCAGCCAAATGATTCTCAGTCTCAGAGAGCACAGGTTAGCTACTCTCACTGTCAATTTAATGGAAGAATGGAAGATGGTGCTGCTAGGGTCCCCACTCTGTGACTCTCCACAGTGAGAACACACCCCCAAATCCCCCGCACAGCCCACAGTGCCCATGGGTGTCACCATGCTGGCTGCACACAGCTGGCTCCCATCATCTGAGCAGGTTGCTGCTGGCAGTATTGATCTCACTCACCCCAGTGCAGCATGAGTGCCACGATTTATTGTAATGTAGGAGGCTTTGGTGAACATAACTAAAGGCAAGGGACTGAGATGAAGCTCCACCTATTTTGTCTCCTGAGCTCCTCTTTGTCATATCAGAATGATTCCAGCTAGCTGGAGCTGCTGCAGCTTGATCATAATGTTAATGGGGAAGACATATACCTTAAAAAACCCACCCCAAAACACTGTAAGAGTGATTTGAGATAGACCTGCACAGAATAAGCGTGCCATGCTTGGGCCCAGATAGATGTGGGAAAGGAAGAAAAAGGATGCAGCACAGGAGATTGAAAAGACATCTTCATCCAGGGGAGCAGGGATAAAGACAACTCCAGCAAGGGCTGCTGTGAGGATCATGTCTGCAGCTCATGCCAGGTGACATCTGTGAGCAGCTGATGAGTTGAGGGTTCAGAGGGAAAGCAGTGGCACATGCCCTGCAGACCCCAATTCCAGAGGTAATGTTCTCAGCAGCAGGTTGAGGATGAGGGTACATGCTGAAAATTAACTGATCAGGACAGCCAACAGTTTGGGAAACAAGTCAAAGAAGCACAATGAAGTTTAAGTATTTCCTCCTCCTTGTTAATTAGTCACGTTACAAGGCTGTCAAGATTCTCTTTCACAGCCTCTTTACCCCATCCTCACTTACAGTGTTGTCAGGTGTTTCTTCTTTTAAGGAAATAAAGAATTGAACTAACATGCTGACTGCAAACTGTCACTCAGTCTCAATTTCTTGGCTGTTGTGTCTCATTCTCAGAATCTCTTGCCTTGCCTTGTTGAAAGATAAATTCTTTGGGAAAGGAACTGTTCAGTGCCCTGGGCTGTAGTAAGAAGAAACAGTTTTTCAGCTGGGTACAGAATTACCAATAACAAAAATATCCTTTTCCTTATTTATGCTTGACAATTTTCAGGAGTCATTGTCATGTGTACAAGTTGTGTGGTTACGGGTGAAAAAAATAGCTTATAGCTACTTGCATGAGTGATGATGCATTGTGAAATAGATAAACCTGTAATTAGTGATAATATATGAATTGAATGCTAGACTCCCATGGTTTGGTGCTCAGACACTGATTTATGATTTACAAAAACAGCTTATAGCTATGATCTCCATGCTGCCATTACACCAAACCAATATTTCATCTCTATCTGTACATCTCCTGGGAATTTTAAGCACAATCTGAGCATGCAATCATCCAGAAAAGGAGGAAACATTGCTTTTATGTCATGGTTTATTTGCCTTTCTTAACTCTGATTTCTACCTTGAAGTTAGACCGGCTAAAAATGTACAAAAGTTGTTTCTTTGCACTTTATGATATCTTTGACAAAATGATCTTTAAATTTTATTTCCAGAAGAACGATACAGTTTATGTTTAAGAGAAGTAAGCTTCAAAAAGTATTGTAGGGATCATTATATTCTCTTTGCCTGTGTTGAGGTATGGTGTCATTGATTTTAAGCTTCCAACTGATATCAGACAAAAAAGAGCCTTTCTTCTGAATCAGCTGCACTTCAGAAGTTGCAATTGGAAAGAAAATGGATCCATACCTCACTATATTTAATTCCTCAAACCTAAGCATAGATCCCATAACTTTCTCTCAGTCATTTAAGAATCTTTGTGCAGTCCCACTGCGTTTCATAGTTTTGTGCAGCCATCAGAGAAGGCTGTGGCATTGTTTGCTCCTGGTTTCATTCTCTGAGAGTCACAGGAACATTGCTTTGGGTTTGAGCTTCCTGGTCCGAGTTTAAAATTTTGGACCTACAAACTCAGAGGGAAATGAAGGGTAGTGCCCATGATGTCACAGAGTTGCACTACAATACAGCACACAATGTAGGACTGTGTTGGCACGGCCCTGGAGTGACCAGGCTCAGCCCAGGGGGGCTGCTGTCATGTTGTCACTCTGGGTCTGGACATGGGCTGCCCTCCCCAGACATCTCCAGGTCCAAGGGACTGGATGTGGCAAAGCAGGGGGAAGAACCAGACTGGGGTTCTAGTTTCACCACAGGACAGGGACTGGTGGCGTTTTAAGAGGATTAATGTAAAAGTATTGCACAGGTCTGGTTTGTATTCTGCTGCTTTCCACCAGTCTGTGAAGGGTCCGAATTTGCACACAAATTCCCTTTGTGAGTTGAGCTGCCTCTCTAGCTCTCCTGAGGGTGACATGTGGAAAATGGAGTACCTGCATTTGAATTTTAAATTTCTTGTATTACATGGGAATTACTATTAGTATTACTATACTGATAGTGCTTTAGATTCACTAAATGCCAGCACTGACTTTCTTGAAGCCAGCTTTACAACCATCTCATATGCAGTGACATAACTGTGAAGAAACTGTTGTGGAGAACTTTGCATGCACACAGCCACTGTTAATAGAGAGAGAAAATAATTCCAGGGGTTTTATTTTGACAAGCAGTGTCTCTGTGGAAAAAATAATGTGTAATAAACACTGTGTGTAGGACTGCCATCCAGAGTTAAATAGATAATTCTTATTTGATATTCACATACATTGCATAATTCACTTGGCAATCAAAAGGTCTGTTTGTCTTTTAATACTCTCATTTGGATGTGATTATGAGATATTGTGCATAAAAGTAAAAAACCAATGCTTTCACTAGAAATGTTTTAGATTTAGTCAATACATTTCAAAATAGAACTTTTTTCATCTGTCTTCTAAGTTTGAAAATACTCTTTATATTAATATTAGTATTGTCCCAAGTTGTGGTATAAAAAAATTGCCCTTTATGTCAATGTGTACCATGACATTCACAGAGCAGAATAACAAACTTTTCCTGCTGCCAGTTGGTTCTAAACCAACTTGTTTTGCAACAGATACAAAGAGCTGTGCCACACAGCCATGCAGGGAAACTAATTTCATCAGCAGGCATGGCAGTGTGCTTGCCAGGATTTTGTAAGCCAAAATCTCCCGACAGCTTTTTTTGGAAGGATCAGCATAAGTCAGGCTGACCGTAAATTCAGAACACTTCCTTTACTATGTGGCTGATCTCAACATTTAGTGAGCACATGCAATAGTAACCACTTTAAGGATTTATAGCTGTACTTGGTAAGTGAGGAGGTATAAGAAATACAGCCGAGACAGCAAGACTTCAAAGTTCTACTGTGATAGATCTTACTGAGAGAAAGTACTGCAAAGCTGTCAATAGCTGCTTGTAAACAGTAGAGCTTGAAATAGGGAAAACGTGTTTTTTCCCCTGTCAGAATGGCACAAAGGCTTGGCTGAAGCCCTTGCCCGGCCTATCCATCTGGCTGATGTGAGAAATGAGATATCGATTTTTCTGATACCATACAATCAGAAACTAAGAGGAGCCACAAGGCTAGCAAACAACACACAGTTTATTACACTCTCAATGAGATGCTGGAAAACTTTTGCAACACGTATCTTTTTATTTACTAAATAAAACTTGATTCACATTATTAACCAAAGAAATGCAGAACACATACCTCTAGATTTGCTTCTGGTGAGAATTGATATAGTTAGGAACTGGCTTGCTGCAGCTTCCCATGCTACAGAGGATTTGTTCCTGAAAGGAAATAATTCCTTTGTTAAAAATAAGATGTAAGTATGAAATGTTTCAGAATCACTCCATTAGATTAGAAACACAGTTGCTGCTCATTTCTAGGAAATGTGTGCAGCCAAACCCATTCTGCATCTGTGAAACTATCAATCTAAGCACCCAGAATGATCTCTTATCTAGAAAATAGTGATCAAGAGGAAATCAAAGTGGAAGATAGGATTTATATTATATTATATTATGAAATTATATTATATTTTGAAATTATATTATATTTTGAAATTATATTATATTATATTATATTATGAAATCACAGGATAAAGTCAAGAGTACCTGTAGGTACTTACAAGAAATTAAGATCTCAATATACAAGAACATAAGCTACTTCATTCTCTCTACTCAAAGTCAATTAGTTACAAGAATCGAAACAGAAGAGTTTAAAGATCCAGAAACAACAGCGGGAATGAGATCAACGTGCTCCTGGCATCAGTAGCAAGTTTGCATTATTTTATCTCTGCTTGAGAGACATGGTGGCTCAAAACTTTCTTAATAAGCCAAAAAGTCCCAGAGGGCTGCAGTTTCCCATAGGAAAAACATATTTTAATCATAGACCATATCTTTTAATGATAGTCCAGCACTCACGTTCTAAGCATCTGCTCTGCTGACTGCCCTTACTTCAAATAGCCATGGCATCAGCCTGTCTGCATTTAAATGAGCAAGGGGATGGATAAACAGGCCTTTTTCAGTTTCCCAGAGTGTTGCCAGTGGGAAGGACAAAGGCCCAGCAGGATGGCCCCTGTGAAAGGCACAGATCCCCACGGGCAGGCTGGCAGGCAGGCAGGCAGGCAGGGAGCTGCTCTGCTCAGAGCACCCTAGAGAACACCATGCTCCTCCTGACAAGAATTTTTCTGGGAATTGTTTTGGAGCAAGCCAGTTCAAAAGGAGGAGTTGAATATTCCTCAATATTTCCCAAAAAAACCCCAACTGTAAATGCAGAGTGATCCTGACCATGTAATCATACGGGAGGAGATAAAACATGAAAAAAACAAGTCCAGCAATTTGCATAAACAACCCTCACAATGAGACAAGCCTCATCATCTGTACATGTATCTAATGTGAAGAAAACATGTGAGACATGGAGTCCAGCCTTGACTAGCACTAAGCTGAGAACATGGAATGGGTGAAACTCCCTTCTTTGTGCCCTTTATTTATGTTCAGGGTTCTGTACCCTACCCTGGGGCATATGCTAGCTAGCCAGGGGCTGTGGGTACCCCCTGGGCACAGCATGCACATCCCCTGTAACAAGGCCAAAAATTCCACCATCCCTTCAAACCATTCCCATGCAGGTCTCCTGCAGGTTCAAATTGGGACTGAGCCCCATGAAGGCATGTGGGAACTTCCTGTGCCCATGTCACCCTGGGAATATCTACTCAACTCATCAGTGGTTTGCAGACAGGCGCTAGGGAGGAGGTTCTTCTTAGCTGGACTGTACACTTGGGTTTTTTTATTTTGTAAATGGATTCTTCCAAAGCCAACGAGGACTGAGGGCTTTCCCAGGAACAGAACACATCTGCTGCATTTTTTATCTGGAATACTGTGTCCAAAACACTGTGTCCCTACTTTGATGAATAGCCCTTCTACTCTGTTTTGCTGTTCAGGAGAGAGGAGCTGTTTAGCTACAACCTGTTCTGTCCTGGAGAGCTTCACAGGACCTGACACTTGCTTCCTTCTATGGAAACATGTTCATTCTTCTTTAAAAATTCATTGTATCTATGAGAGGTTCATAAGAATTTCTTCTCTGGTTCATTTTCAGTGGCATCCTTTGGCATTACCTAGTTTATTACAACTCGCTTCTGATGAGAGAATTTTGTCCAGAATCCCATATAGCCATATAAGATCCAACTGTAAGTCCCTCTGAGCCAACAGTCTGGTGGTCTCTTGGCTAGGGGAGGATAGGGAGTGTGGGGTTACATGACAACAGCTGCACACACACTCCCAAAGAGTACCACAGCTTGGGAAACACCAGTACCTCCCTGGCCAGCTCATCCTGGTATCACAGGCCCATGCAGGGCTCACACCTGCAGGCCCAAGAGCACAATGGCTGAGCGCCAGGGGTGAGCCAGCACGGGCACAGTGAGGGCGTGCTGCCACTGCTTGACCCTGACCAGCACCAAGATGGAGCAGCTGTTAATGGAGGCGCCTGGCCTGGGGGCCAAGGGAATGGCTCTGGGAGTGGGGCATATGATGAATTCATGGTCTGAAGGCAGGGAGCCATGGCAGGTTCCCCATCCTGCCAGACTCAGCGCTCTCTAACAGGAGTGGTTTACTCCAACCCTTGCTTTTGAGAAATTCCCACAGGCGTCTCGTGGGTATATACATCAGGTCAGACATAACTGACAAGATGCTTGTTTTAGCTCCCATCAAGGCTTCAGAAGGAGCTAGATGCTCAGCAGTCTAGCACATCTAGTCTGACAAGTTAAACCCACCCTATTTGCTTGGGAGAATGCAGGTGTTTGCATGTGTCTCAGCTGTACTTCCAAATAGAATATTAAGAAGTGTATAAGGATGGTATAGTTTCAAGTGATCATTTCAAACAGTGTAAAGAAAGCCAGATACTTTATGTTTCCCATGACTTGCTGTCCAGCAAAGGCATCCTAGGAGAACTTCTCTCTATTTTCCAGTCCGGTATTGTCCATTTTGAATGAGTTGCTATGCCTTTTTTTCCCCTTTTAGCTTCCAGATTCAAGCCTAGAAGTATATTTGTTCAAAGTGGTTATCATAAATAATTGAAATACACTAAGAAGTGGAAGTTTTCATTGGCTGATTTGTACAGTGGGGAGAGTAAAGTGGTTGTGACCTTCTGGCTCTATCTTTGACAAGCATATAATTGGAAGGCAAGAGGGAAGCTCAAAAGCATGCCAATACATGGAAAATGAGCCACTTTTGCTTATGAAGATAAGACATTGTTCTTCTAAATGGCTTCTCATTTATGCAATGCACAGTCTCTTTTAACAGCTCAGTTGATTTTTCCAGATACTCCTCAGTGGCTTGTTTGGCTAGGTATGGCTTGGTTTTAGTGGTCAGAGAACCTGAAAGCAATGCAAGACAAATGAGTGAAAACATTGTGCACACAGTGCCAGGAACCTCAGGAGATAAACCTCAGGAATATGGAAAAACAAGAGCAGAGAAAGGAAAAGGAGGAGGAAAAATGTCCCAGATTAATTATTGTGGTTTTTTTCTGTCCCACTAATGGTCCTCAAAGAAAGGTGAGAAGTCCTTCACATAGAAGTGAAGGGAATGACTTCCTTTGGTTTTTAATTATGAACCAGAATTGGCTCCCTTATAGGTCACTTGAACTGCCTGTGAGCTCATGTCCTCTGCAGTTCATTCACTGGCTTTAAATCTTTCATGTCAATGTAAATAACTTGTGATCACAAAGAGAGGACCAGTTTCCTCACCTACCTGTTGCCACCTAAACATGGGAGGGACTTTAGGAAAAAAACACCATGATGCCATTGATTCTGCTCATCTGCAATGACCTAGTGCTTTCAAATGGTTTATTATTTATGGAGACAATTTTAGGCCTAGTGTAAAATACATTGTTCCTCTGGAAAAAAACAAACCATACTATATTAAGCATGAATTTTATAGAATTTTTTATATTGTTAGCTCTTGATGCATACTAGGAAATGCACTTTGCAACAGTCCTTGTAGTCTCTGTGTCAATTTTTTATTAATGCTTTTCCTGTAATTCTGCATTTGTCTCTAATGTAGGTTGGGAGTAAACTGAAAGCTCTCCAGTGACTAATATGGCATTTTTGAAGTTTCATGGATGTTAATAAAAGACTGTGCAGTCCAGTGAATGAAAGCTACTCAGTAAGTTATAAATGACACTAAGATTATATCCCATGTATATATTTTTAAATTAAAAATTACATACTAAGAGACTGTGACTGTAAGACAGTATTTTTAATAAAATTTAGCAGTCCATGAATGAAAATGGCAAGTGCATGATCAGCTGCCATTCTGCTATTTGATTTGCTCTAAATCTGTGTGCATTGACAGTGCTGAAAAACTCTTGACATTGGGCCCTTGGTCTGTGGAATTCAGCTTGCTGTCTCCTCAGAGGCATTCACTAAAGGGCATCTGAAAGTGATGGTGCAGGGCTTGGGGGGGCGCACTGATGGAAGGTCCTCTCATCCACCACATGCCTTGCAGCAACTGGACATCCAGGAATGCAAGTGTTTTGGGCAAAAAGGAGACTGAGCTCAGTTCTAGGCTATGGCACTTAGCTGGGAGGAGAGATGGATTTTTTTTAAAAAATCAGACTAAAAAGAAGCATAGGGAAAAGGAAAAGGTGGGAATGGGACCAGAAATGTGCAGGAGGTTATGGGTGGGTACTTACTTCCTGGGCGAGTGAAGAAGAAAGCAGAGAAGGGTCTTGCACTCCAGTCTGCTCCATCCCAAAAGAGCACTGAGACCACACAGTTCAGCTGCATACAGCTTCTTTTTAGGTGAGTAATTCTAGATCTTCCCAAGGGGTCCTTGAAATCAAACATTCACCTGATTCAGTACTGCCATTTCAGAGACTGCTCTCTGAAAATTTAGGGGCTGAAGCAAACATTTCAGAAAAAAAATTCTCTATTTCTATTCATTTCTTCAGGCTAAAAATTTTCTGATATATACCTTACAAATTCAGGTCGTGATAAATAGAGTTCTTTAAAGACAGGCTTTGGTTTGACAAATGATGCCATTGTCCCATATCAATAACATTGCCAGTTCTAACAACACACATTATCCAGTGAGCTTATATATCTATTTTCTTTAAATACATTGAAAAAACGTTTGCTGCTTTAATGGGGTATATATGTATAATTACAGCATAGGACTTGTAGGAAAGCAATATAGATTTGAGGAACTACTACTGTACTGTAGAGATAAAGGTACACGTGATTAAGAAGAAAAAATTATATTCAGAGTTCAAAAGAAGTTTTGCCCCAGAATAAATGCAAATGAGCTTTCTGCTGTTTCAGGGTTTGGGGTTTCTTTCTGGGTTTGAAGTTCTTATTCTGACCATACAGGAGGGAAAGTATACACAGCCATACAAATAAGATCAAAAATTTGTTCCATTTGAACTTTGGCCCAACAACTAAAAAGGATGTGAATTAACTGAGGCTGCATAACTAAGCAGAGCTAGGAAATGTCAGCTATGTTAATGAGCAAGCAGACATTTATCAGGCAACCACTGTGAAAGTAATCTTGCTAAGCCATTGAAGATAAACCAACAGGTTGCATCTGTAATTAGGGACACCAAGGCACACAACTTGGTGTGGACCCATGCTTTTCCCAGCCATGGTGTTTCAGTCACGTCTGCAAGTCTTTCTTGTTCATTGTGTCTGTGATTTTTTGCATCGCTGCCCCTAATTGTGCACTCTTTGGAAAGCTGCCCCATATCAAATGGATCCTTTTCTTTAGCACACTTCAAGAGACACAGACAGGGCCTTCCTGACATTGCCACCCAAGTTTCCTCTTGGAAACCAGAATACATTAAAGATACATTTGACTCATTTTCTTTTTGCCTCAGTCAAACAAAATAGGTCAAATTTATTTCTCATTGTCATAATTTTCATGTTTATATATATTTATAGCTTCTTTGAACTTCATCCCGGTGGAGAAAGTGATGGAAGAGAACATCTGCACTGTGCCAGATATGATATGTAAGTGCTCCAACCATACTAAAAACAATGGGCTGGTAGCACTCTTTCATTTAGCATGTGAATAAATATTTCAGGGCCTGGCTCTGTGAGAGACTGAACGTCTTTCACCAGAGGACTGCACATGATCCCCAGCCTTTCAACAGACAGTGTAAATCTAACCCACTCTGGGGGAGGTACCTGGATGCTCCCACATACACCTGAACATACATTAACCCGTTGAACCCCATGTTTCATGGCACCCCCACGACCAAGAAGACCAGAGAAAACCAACAGGACACCTTCTGGATCCACCGGTCGTGATACCTTTCTACTTAATCTGTTTCTCTGTCACTCTCTTTCTCTTCACCCTCTGCTTTTTTTCCTATTTCTTTCTATCTCTGCCTCACATTTATTATTAAATAAAGCCCTTGTTATAGACTTCAGCATATGGTCAGTTTGCACCTTAATTCAGGGGGCACATTGCTGGGAGATCCTTCCTCTCTTATTAGAGAGGTATTTCTCCAATAAACAAAATAATCAGATTTTAACACAGGTCCTTATATGAGGGAAAATCTCCACAGACTTCTCTGGGTCTCGGATCAACTCCCTGAAGTCTGTTGGTGTCTCCTTGGCAGAGGTCACTGATTCTCCAGACAGCAAGCCACCAGTTGCCAGCACCTGTGGCAGCTTTCCTGCTGCCAGCTCTCCGTGGCAGAGGCTCCTGTCAGAACCAGGTGCTTTTGGCCCAAACCAGCACACAGGATGTGGCCACACAGCCAGAAGCAGTGCCCACCTCCTGAGGCCCCTGAGCCACAGCAGTGCAGCTGCCATGTGCTCGCCCCAGCCCCACTGTGAGGAGATCTGCAGAGGAGTCAGCTGGGCCTGAGCAAAGCAGGGACAGCAGCATCCCTAAACTCTCCTCCACCATCCCCTGGCCGTGTTCAGCTGCCTTTAATCACTTCTACAACATGTCTAAAGCTCAGCAACAGGAGTTTTTCAGTCAAAGACACTTTTTTATCCTGAGGAAGTTTTTTAACCACTGACCAATATCTGCACTATTCAGTCAGTGCCATCTCAGGATTTTCTGGTGTAGACCAGTACAGTACTCAGCAAATACACTATAACTTCACCTCCAGGTTTTTCCCTGATCTTACTCTCAAAATCTGGAAAAAAATTTATTATCTAATTCACTTGAAACCATTCCATATATTTATTTTTGAACACGAAAAGCATTTTGGTGACAGTGAACTCTCTGCTTCTCTATTTTCTCATAAATGTCCATGTGTCTTAAGTTTTGATTCACACCAGGCAGGCAATGGCTGCAGTTGACCTTGTAGTGATTGATTGTTCAGAATCTAGGTTTACACTTATAAAGTAGATTAATGCAAACCTGCCGGAACACAGCTGAAGAACACAATAAAACACAGAAACTATTTCAAATACTAGATCAAACACAGTTTTGCCTTCATTATTATGTGTATTGGGCAAAATTCATCTCTCTGTAATATTTTCTTTTGCTGACCAGGTTCATATATTTCAGGAATATATTTCATATATGAACCTTAAATTCTAATAGCTAAAAAAATTCAAATTCAACAGCCGAGAAGCTTTATGTGCAAAAGGATATTACCCACAACAAGCAATTCAAATACATGAAGCATGCAAAAATCCCTTGAAAGATACACAAATGACAAAATCTTGGTACATAAGAAACAAAAAGATCATTTAAATGGGCCATATAATGTCTGAATATCTATAGCTTTTCTGGAAATTGATGAAGCATTTTAAATTTCGGTATAAGGGGATTAAGAAATTAGACCTGTGATTGTGAGGGTGCAAACTGGCCTTCTGAGCTGCAGATTTTGGAAACTACTTTTGTTAAAAAAACACAGAAGTGGATTCTTGGTTTGCTTTATTCATTCAAAAAGAAAACAAAGTTAATTAGAATTTCACAACCACTTACTCAGTTTGGTTCAATTTCCAGAGCAATAGAAAACACAGATGAACCTGAAATATGAAAACTGGGACTAAGGTAAGAACTTGACTCCAATATTTATCCAAATTAATTGGCCTTAATTGTACAGAATATTAGGAACATATGCACAGTGGGAATCCATATATTTGAGTTTTTCTAAAGGGATGGTTAACACTGCCTAAAACCTCTAAACCAACATGAGTGATCTCGAGCCCAAGGAGTGACAAATTCCATGTAAGAATGTTTGAAAAGGTGGGAGAATAAAACCACCTGTTATGGAAGCCATGCAGAGAGAGGCCAACACTGAAGTGATCTGGCAGGTACTGACACTGGAGGCCACAGAGGAGATGGGCGTGGGAACAGCACCAGATAATTCCCATTATTGTGACAGGGATGCTAAAATAGAGTGCTGCTGCTGCTGAGGCTGGGGGCTGCCCAGAGCAGGCAGAGTGTCACTCACAGAGCTCAGGGTGGGTTTCTGCTCAGTGCTGGGGGGTCACAGGCTCCGTGAGCTGCACTTCTCCTTCCTTTGAACGCAACAGCAGCCAAACAGCCTCTCAAGCTTACCAAGAGAGGAAAGAATAATTTCTTCCTCACCTGCTGTGTTCTTCAAAGGAGCATCAGGGCCCATCAAATGTAATAATTACCCAATGGAAATTTAAAATTAAAAAAGAGACTGATTTTAAAAAGATCATTAAAGTAATATCAGTGTTATCCCCTCAGCTTGTCACCAGCACTGTCTGCAAGGCCAAATTTTAACACCTTCTTCATTAACTGACTTTGACATCTGTCACCACGATATTTCCTGAAAAATCCCTTCGCCAGGATTTCTTCTCCTGGGAAGCTGAGAGGCCTCAGAAAAGAATGAAAACAATAATTATCTGATTGCTTGGGAATGTGGTCTGGAGATCGTTTACCAACAGGTGCATCTTTGATTGCTTCCATGTGAATTGCTTTTAATTAATGACCAATCACCATCAGCTGTGTTGGACTCTGAGGAGTCAGTCACGAGCTTTCATTATCATTCTTTTCAAGCCTGCTGATGAATCCTTTTTCTTTAGTATATTTTTAGGATATGATATGATATAACATAATATCATATAACATAACATCATGTAACATAACATCATATAACATAACGTAATATAATATAACATAACATAACATCATATAATATCATGAAACAATAAATCAGCCTTCTGAGAACATGGAGTCAAATTCTCATCTCTCACCTCATCCTGGGGACCTCACAATACCAGATATCCATTTGTCACCAGAATGACCCGTCTGGGCTGTGGGTTGCACATGTTGGGGTGATATGGGAGCTCTTGGGACAGCACCAATCCCACTCCTGCATCTCTTTGCACTGACAAACCATGGGACTTGCAAAATCCACATACAGCAGCCAAAAGGGGAGGCTTTGCTTTGCTTGCAAGGGTGCAAGAGGAATCAGTATGAGCTGGGTCATTCTGGTCACTGCTCATGGAGCACCCAACTACCTATAGCTGATAAAACCAGCAGGATTACACCTTTGGGTAGGGTGGTGCTCCCCCCACCCTGGCTGGCTGGTGCCTACAACTGTCTTGGGCAGGATGCTCCAGCTGTGATACAGTGCCTGCTACAAAGGGGGCCACACCCATCCTGTACTGGTCTTTTGGGGCATTTTTTACATTTTTAACAAAGGCACTAAGAAAATAAATGGGAAAATGCTGTAGTTCAGTCAGTCAGATGAAATATTCAAAAGCGGCATCAGCTAAGGAGCTTCTTGTGAAAACTAAGGTTACCATGCACAAGGCTGCATCCCGCTTCTTGTTCAGAGCAGCAGTCATTAAAAGAGGACAGGACCAAGTTGACACCAGTGGGGTTGGTTTTTTTTGTTTTGTTCCCTCTTCCTCTCCATGAAATTTCTTTCCCCACCATGAAATTGCAGTGGAGTCTACTTTGTTGTTCTATTTAAATGGAAGCTCTCTACATGTAGTGATGCAATTCTAGTTATTCTGGTTTTCATTTATGACTCAGTCCTAAAATAAGCCCTTAAATGATTTTATTTTATAATTCCAAGCAATACTGCTGATACACATATGACATACTGAGAGTTATATTTGAATGGTAACATGAGATTACTGTGAAAACAATAACTATGCTTCATCTCAAATTTTGAGTTTTGCTATCCTATGGACCAAAACTATGCAATCAGTAGATTTTTATTATTTGCAGTAGTTAAAGTTGGAAGTAATAGAAATAATCTATTAGGAGATTAGTAGGATATAGGGATGTAGATCTCCCGCTATAGTAAACAATGCCTGTTTGGTATTTTAGAGACTATATAATTTCTGACAATAAGAAAATACTGATTAGTGCAGACCTTGATGAGTAAGTGATTTCAATAGCTGATTTTTTTTTATTTTTATCATTCTGCATTAGCACCTTACTGTCAAAAAGAAAAAAAAAGTGAAATACACTGACACGCTAGTGGCCATTCACAAGGCTGATAAACAGCCACAAAGAGATGAAGAACAGATTTCAACACCACCTTTTTCTTTTCAAGCCGTCTCTAAAATGCTTCTCCTTACTCAAAACTGCAGTAGTACACTTTGTCTTTTCTCCCAGGACAGAGGTTTGGCCACTATGCTAAACCAACAAGAAGCTATTAATTTTTAATTGGAAATTAAAATAGCAACAGGAGACATAGCCAGCACTGTGACTTAGTGAATATGACTGTGGCTTGGGTAGAAGACACAACTGCAGTGGCTTTTCACTGGTGCACTGAAGGAGAGACACAGGCCACCCACTCAGGAGTTGCCAGAGCTGCTCTAGCCTTCTTCCTTGTACTACTCTGAAACATTTTCTTTTTAGAGCTGGCAAAAGCTAGCTAGCAATTTTTAGCTTAAATTATTAACTGCTTTGGGGACAAGCTAAACTGCATTTGCCTGTGAGTAAGTTACACTATTAAAAAATAACTAGCAGAGCCCTACTTTAAAGCTGCTGCTATTTTTATCTGTGAAACCAAGGGAGTTCCCTCCTGTTGAGAGGGCATGTGAGCTCAGCACTGCCATTTGCTGCACTTTGGAGAATCTGAGCAGGGGGAGATCCTACTGCAGGCACATCCTGCATCTGAAGCCAGCTCAATGTGGCTCATGAGATTGAGGTGACCCAGGATGAACCTGCTCTAGGCCAGTGGAGCTGATGGTGAGATCCTATGCTGGAAATGAAGGAGGGCACTTTTACAGCCCTCCCTGCACAAACACCCACTTTTAGGCATCCTATAAAAATGCAATGGCTAGTGTTACCCCAGTAAATTTGTCTGTACCAGAAATTCACAGATCCCTTTTCAACAGTTTTACAATGCTGCTGAATTTTGTCAACTTGTTTCACCATAGCACTGAATTCAGCATTGGAACTGAAGATATCTCTGCCATTGTATCTGTAAGTCTATTAACTTAGGGCAATTACTCTGCAGAGAGGTGACAATTCCTTTATGGAAGTTATTGAATTTTGGTACTGCAAACAGTGCATCAATAACAAAAGGCCAGTAAGACAGCACAATGTACCTGCATCATGCAGAATTGTTTTGGGTTTTTTTTTATTGATTATATTGTCTAACAGATAATTTAGGCTTAGAAATTAGACACCAGTTTTTCATCATATTTAAATTTACTTTTCAAGGAAAATTGAAAGCACAAGGTACTAATTACTGGCTGGGCTGAACAGGAGGGAGATGGGGGGGGGATAGAGGGGGTGAAAAGGAATGAAAATGAGAGTCACCAATATGCCTTCTTGGAGTTTGCTGACCTTTAGAAGAACTCCCAACTGATTAGTAACCTTAAGCATTGATAAATTAGACAATATTCACTGAGCCTATTCTCATTTTTTATTTAGTAGAGACTTCCAGCTTTGTTCAGTAGTATGACTTCTGCTCTTTACATACATGCAACACCCAGTGTCTCTCCAAGGATCAGATTCAAGTTTTAGCTACTACCTTATGTCTCAATTTTTGGATTTTTGGCCTATTAGTGTACAACCCACAATAGTAGAAAGATCCTCCAACACTCAGGTCATGGTAAGCAACAAAGAAAATGGATGGTGTTTTGTCATCTATACACCATTTCAGTTTTGATTAAAAGCTGGTACTAAACACCAGTATTTATTAGAAAAAGGATTGAGGGAATATTTTGGAGAAAATTTTCCTTAGAGTTCTCATATTTGTCATAGCACTGAAACCAAAATCAGAAGATGCACAGAACCAGATTAAGGACAGACACCTGCCTCACCTGCAACTTTTCTATTCATTGCCAAAACAGGGATGCTTACAATGTTACTTACAATGTTCTGTGGGTATCTGCTCTACCAGCTCCAGTGGTTCTCTTCAGAGCTTTGTTCAGCCACTCACAGAGCTCAAAGATTCTGTCCTTGAAAAATGTTCATTCTTCAAAAAAACAAACTCTGGTCTTCATGCATTTTCTATGTCTATCTTGTACCTATTCTTGAATTAAATTGAAGTGCAGTTCTCAGAGGGTATACAACTTCTGCTAAACCTTCTCTCAGAAACAGGCAAGCAACAGCTCATGAAATCCACTGGAGATGTGCCTCAGAGTCTGAGGCAAAAACCTGACCTCCTGACAATTACTAGCAGGCAAGAAAACGTTGCAGAGAAAGCATCCTTTTTGGGAGGGAGCTAACTCTCTTCTTTAAAAATAGTGACTGCAGATTGCCAGGAATAGGACAAAACAGAAACAAAAAAAACCTGTGAATACCTGTTATTTGTGGACTAGGTGAGGAAAAGGTTTTATTTGGCCTGGACATCTTTATAACTTTATTTTTTCAATGTAAAATGTCCATTTGGGTATTTTCCCCCCCAATTTTTAGTTTCTTGGAGTTTAGACTATTAGCATTTTGTGGCCTAGCATGTCTTGTATCCCCTAATCCAAAATCATCCAGGTTCTAGGGAATACCTACTGGATACATGTGGTTGCATGAGTTTCCTTTGATCTCCTGGAGTACGTGAAACTGAAGTAATATTTGTTTGCAGGAAATAATTCTGTTTTTTAAAACCACATACATGGACCTCCCTTAAACTTCATATCACACAGGAGCAATATTATTGGAAGTTTTGCCTGTCCAGGTTTCATGACCATCTACTGAACTTGTAAGAGAGATGGTGAAGAGCAGCAAGGCACTTTGAAAAGAATGTGAGTACTAAAGCAGCATTTAAAGAATGCTGTCATCTTGGGCATCTTCCTCCTCTCCTCTTTTGTCTCCACTGTTTGTGATGCATTCTTTAAAAATTCAGCCTTTTCAGTCTGAAATTTGTAAGCATTGCTTTATTCTTTATTTCTCTTTGAGAATAACACAGGTTTGGTCACATAGCCTCCTTTATTTACTATCCCAACAGAGCAGTAATGACAAAAGGGTTTGCATTTTGCAGTAATGCTCACGCATTAAGATCCTTCACACAAACAACAAAAACAGCTGCAGAGCTTATGGAAGACAAACCGACCCTTGGCAGCTGGAGAGAGGAGGAATTTGGAGAAGATCCCCTGCAAATCTGAACAGATCCAAGTCACACACAAATGGTCTCTACTGACTCTGCCAACACCCCACTGGCACATAGAGGATCTTTAGGAATGTGAATTTGCTATTTAATCCACTGTAATGACAAATTACTTATGTGTACCTTAACAAAGATAAGACATGATAGGCATAAGGTGGTTCTGGGCATAAGCTCCCACACTCAGAGGAGCTACACAGGCAACACTTCACCTGTATTGTCCAGATTCCCAGGAATACTGGCAAAGAAGTAGCAGCATACATGGAAATTAAGTCCTCGAAAAGGAAAGATGGCACAAACAGAAATTTAAGGTAAGAGAAATATTTATTTAAATTTGCACAATAACGAGCTTATACTGAACAAAGTCAATCAAGAAATAATAGTAAGTGCAGTAAAACAAGGAAATATTGATGACTTTTCCCATCAGAAAACATTAAGAAGCCATGCCTGTGCATCACGGGTTTTCTTTATTTTTTTTGGATTTTTTCTTGTTTTGTTTTTATTTTTTACAATAACTTCTATCTTTTTTTTTTTCAGCGCACATACTGTACATATCACATCTTAGCTGCTAGGTTCATTATTCCTGAAGGCTTCATCCTTTTACTCAAACATCTGCTAAGTTCTGCAGTAAGCAATCGAACACATTTGTGCAGTTCCAAATATGATTAGGTAAATCTGCTGCATCTGGTCAAGCGTTGGACTCTCAAAGCTTCAGAAGACCCTGTAAGAGCCCCTAGTTGATTTTAGATCTTGACATCATTATGTACAGCATTACAATGTGTCACTTTACACTAACCTAAACATTCTGCACAAGGATGCCAGACAGACAAATAGCCAGAAGATTTGGGCTTAACCTCATACAAAGGTTTACACATCTGAGCTTGTCTTGAGTCCCATAAATTTCACTCTGATTCAGGTAACTGAGTTCATCACATATCTGCACTTCAGATAGACAACCAACCTAATTTTAGTTTTAATTTTGAACAATTTTTGGTCTAAAGGTCTATTTCTGTGAAGGAAAATTCTTTATCCAGAAACTGCTTGTGAGAGATAGTTGTTGGTGTCACAGTTCCTGAAGGCACTGTGGATCCACTGAGCAACAGACATGGCCATTCTAAAGGATGGAAAAACAGAAAGAAGAATTGAAACAATTTGCATTTTGTACAAAACAAGTAAATTTAACAAGCTCAGCTGCTTGCAGATACCCATCAGATTTGAAGATACAGACTTGTAAAATAGAAAAGATGTACAGACTTGGATCAGATTCATGACATTGTCCTCATGTCCTTATGCTGCCCGAGGGAACAGGCTATTATGATTCCTCTAATTGCTTGGCTTGTTGTGGTCTGTGTCCCAGAGCTACAACACTCAAACTGAAAGAAGCTGGGATCAGTGGATGGAATGCTCCCCACATAAAGGTATCAGGCATCTGCTCAAATACCTAAAGCTGTTGAACAAGACAAGGCACTTGGGAGTTTTATTCATATCAGGCAGAAGGGATTCTGGGTTTTATTTAGCCCTGAATGCTTCAACTTCATGAATCCTGGCTGTAACACCAGCAAACATTAATCCACAAACTTTTTCCAAATAATCCAGATATTCTTATGAGAATACTAAGGGCAATTAAGGGAACAGATTGCCTATGGACATCATTAAATACTGGAGAAATAATTTCTGCATCTCTACTGTTTCTTAAGTCTGATTCTTAAAATGCAAATAAAAAATGCGTATTATTTATAAATTAGTCCAAATACATTCAATTGACTAAACCGATAGGACTTATTAAAACCAAGGTCTGAATAATTCAAGCATTTTCTTTCATTCTTTCTGTTACAGGAAGTTATAATCCTACTCTCCCCATTCTTTACTTGTGATTAGAATTGTTTTTGTGGCTAAGTCTGCATTAGCTGATGCCCAGGTTTCTAAATTCTTAAAGGATTTGTGTAAACCTATTTTGCTATAGCTTGTTTAGAGAGGCTTAGACTGGAGCTTTGACCTTCCATGAGATGCTTTACAAAAGAAGAGTGGGGTGACACAGGATGATTGAGAAGGAACACTGTACAAACTGGGCACACCATACCCTGATCTGGAGGGAGTGGGCTGCTTGCCTGCAGAACTGCAATATTAAAATGCTGGCAACATGAGCAGATAATGTATTTCAAAATCAATGCTGCTCTGTAAGGAGAATTGAATAAGATTTGGGCTTCTTTAGGGACTAAGTGGTAGCTCTTCTTTGTTGGGCAGTCACACCTGAGTCATTAAAATTACGGAGTTTGGCACAGTACCTGTTTTAATCCTCGCTATGTCCACACAGCAGCAGAGGATTTGATAAGTTTGTGTATGTGTTTTACTGAATACCAATTAGTCAGTGCTTAAGGTTCAGTCTTTGCTTAACACAAAATGCCAGATGGGAGCAGCGCTTGGGTGGCCATGTCAGAGCTGATACATGCCTTCTGCATTGCCACTGATGAGCAGCACAACAAGAGCACATTTCCCAGCACCGAGTCTCAAAAGTGCTTCAGGGAAGAACTACATACAATAATTTCTTTTACAGATGGGGAACCAGATGCATAAGAACCTTAGCAACTTGCCTGAGCAGAAAGTAACTTCTGGCATTGAAGCTGGTGTAAAGCACCAGCTTATGGACCCCAAAAGTACATGTTTTTAACATCCTCTGGGCAACAGCTGGCTTTCTAACCATTAGCCAGCCTGTCAGATCACAGCATTTTCTTCTAACCACTGACCCATTCTGCCATCAGGACAAATGCTGACACTTCCTTGGTGCATACCACTGCCCTTGGAACAGGACTATGCCTCGACAGCAACACCAATTGCACACAGTATTGCATCAGAAAAAGCAGAGGAAGGAAGTGATGCTTGACAGCTTCTGCTGCCTGATCACACAGAATTCTCACAGAAGGAGGTGTTGAAGTGTTGGAGAGTTTTTCAAGAATGGCTTGAAGAAAAAGGCCATGAGACATACAATTGAGAGAAAAGTATAAGGGAAAAGTAAAGCAGTTCTTAGCCTTCTGATTTCTATAAACAATTAGACTCTTCTTATAAACAAAGAAGTTCTCAGGCTGTCTTCCCATAACAAGAAGAACACCGTCTCTGGGAAAAGCTGGCACCCTGAGAACTGATGAAGAAGTTTTGGGAACACTGGTTCTGTTTTTAATAAACAATTGTAGGTATTCTAAAACAAGAGGAGTGGTTAGAAATTTCTTTGTTAGCCTATCATGACATTGGATTACAGAATATTCATGAAGTTCGTTAGTACTGTTATTTAAGGTGATTGATTGATCAATAAAGTGGGAGTTCGATGCATTAAAGGATGGTTGTCTCCCCTTCATCTCCAAAATTGATGATAGATTTTTTCTTTATGAACACCTTTTCAAGTAGTTAATTGTACCATGTATTGGAGTTTGGGAAGCACCTTGCTTGGGAAGACTACAGAATAAAGCATAAAATCAACTGTGAATTTCAGTAGTAATTAAGGAACTGTGTATGAATCTTGCTCTCTCTCCTTGGCTGCTGGAAATACATATTGTGACTATTCAGTATCGAGTGGCAAAAACCACAATTAACTTTATGATCTTATTTTGAATAAAAACACTTTTGTTAAGCCCTTTTTCTTTTTCATCTGCAAAAAGAAATGCCTGAATTCACCTATGCCTGTAGCCATTAATTTTTCTCCTCAATCCATTTCTTTGAGTACAAAAACAGTAAATGTTCTAAACACATTGATTAATTTTAAAGTACAAAAGCTATGTAACCATATAACTAGTCCTTTTATTCAGAAAACAATTACTATTCTCAAAAAGCAATTCAATCAGTTCCAGTAACACTATAATATCACACTGAACAAATTTCTTGTGCAAAGTCTAGGCTCCCAGAGCCATACTTGCACGTTTCCAAGACAGCATGGAGCTTGGAGCTCCATGTTTAGATTCGAATTGAGCTATCTCAGTGGAAAAGTGAAGCCCAGTACCTTGTCCACAGCACTCTGCAGCATGGGTTGTCCTGCTTCTGATCTGCCGGCATGTCAAACTGTGCTTCTAGCACTTGCAAGAGTACAGTTAACTAAGCTGAACACTTTTACTGTCACCTCTGCTGCTTTAAAACAAGTGTAGACACCAACTGTTCCCTGACCAGACTCAGTGCCACATTAATATTTATGTGCCACAGAACAAGCTGGGAAGAAGCATCTCAGCCCCATCTTTACAACCTTGATTACCTTGCACTGGCAGAGGGTGCACTCTGTGCCATGCTTTATCCAGGAGGACCCAGTGAAGCGAACGACGTTGGTTTCATCCAGACACGTCTTGGTGATGTCGTTGCGGATGGTGTCGGCCTGGCAGGGGTCGGTGACGCAGCGGGGGCAGCACTCGTTCTCGGGGAGCACACTGAACTCACAGTCCACCTCTGGGCAGGGCAAGGGCCAGCAGTCAACCTCTCCTTGCTGTTTGCAGAAACAACATGATATTATTATTATTATTATTATTATTATTATTAGCTCTTATTCTGTTCCTCATCCATTCCTCTGAATCAGCATTATGTCTCCTAGCTGGCTATTATTCCCCATCTGGTGCTGTTCAGAATTCAGCACAGAAAACATTGATATTCATTGACTGTGGGACACACAGCAGATCAGGTGCTTTTCTCTGCATGCCATTCAGACAGTAGATGAGATTTAACTTGGTTCAGTAGACTCTCCATCAAGCTGCAGGTGAAAATTCGCCACAAAATTATGCAATACAGGATTGTGGCCCTACTTCTGCAAGGGACAGAAGTAGTAACTTGACTGCAACTGCAAAAGTATGCCAAAAATTTTAGGGCTTTTTTTTAATTTTTCAGTGTTCTTGTTTTTTCCCCCCAATGTAATAGGGAACACCACCACATTTTCAATGAGAGGACCTCCACCCACTCCACCCTCCATCCACTTAGGATATTATGAGCAGAATACCTGAAGTTCCAAACTTATCACACCTTCTGCATGGTGGATTTAGTACAGTCAAGGTAAGAAAAGGCCTGGGCAGAGACTTGTGTTGGGCCAGCATATCCTTATGGGAACTCTATGTCTGAACACAAATCTAAAGATGTTTAATAAATCATATCAGTTACTAGAAGCTGGAATCAGCTTCCCTTCACTCTGGACAAAGGCCAAAGTTGCAGATCTATTGGTCAAAGAAAAGACTTCACAATAGTCAATAACATATATTTTTTTTTTTCTTAAGCAGATCTGTGACTTCCAATTTATTCAGCTCATTTGAGCACAGATTTAATAGTCTGGACTTAAGAGGGGCAAAAATAACAGCATTTAGCCCTAGAAAATCAGTTTATTCACAAAATATGTATTTAATTCTTTGAGAATGAGGAGTTTGCTATCTCCAAAGCAGAAGCTGAAAAAAAATCACAGACACTTGTAATAGCCCCAGATTTCCTCCACTTGTTGCAGAAAGTATTGCGAAGTTAGTCTTTTAAAAAAATCTCATCTGGGACAATCTTCTTCTTTTGAATTGTGTGATGGTAAGACTGAAAGGAATCTTTTAATCCAGTCAGTGATCTTGACACTTCAATCTATTTTTTGCAGTGATGGACAGTACAGGGAGTAGACAAGACTTTGTCACCCCAAAAAATCCATGGTCACTGAAAGAAAGCAGATTTTGCTACAGAAGTAGCATCTTGAAAACAAAAGAAACATCTATTGAGATCCTAAATTGTAGGTTGGTTATTTTTTCATTTTTAAGACATTTAATGAAGCACATGGTTACCTATTTAATTGCATTTTGGCAGTGGTAGCACTGTAAGCACAGTCTACAGAAATGTGCTTCTGGCTGTTCTTCATGATACCCTGACAAGCCAAAGCTGCTACATGGACCAGCCTTTACACTTGGAGATAACTTATGATAAAAGCTAGTTGTTTTTATCTTGGGATTTTCTCTGTCACAGAAACTTCATGAGCATCATTATGCAGAATACCTTTTGCTTAGAGTCCAAAATAACATGCCTAGGAAAAAGGTGACAAGCTTAAACAGATTTTTTCAAACTTCATTTCACTCTTTTGAAAAATGCAAGAAGTCTTATTATTTTTCTGTTACTTGAAATGAATGAATAAATGAAGTCTGAATGAATAAATAAGTTTAAGTTTACCAGCATCCTTAAAAATATCAGCTGTGATAATAAATGCATATTTAGAATTTCCTTATAGAGCTTCATCAGTCTCTGAATAAGGAGTGTGAGTGTTGCTGTGTAGGTGCCATATCCAAATGACCTCCACTATGCTGAAAGCACCTTCATGATTAAGTAATTTATATTTTGTCTATTGTGTCAAAGCACATTTTTGACAAAACCAGAAAATACTGACAAAAATCCAGGAATAGCAGATTTTAATTATACATGCACTTCAGGGAAAATTAAGTGGATGTTAATGCATGAAAATGAAACTATTCACAGATCAGAATATCTCATATCATTTTCCCTCCTGTCTGTGCAGCTGTAACCAGGGACCTTACCAGGCAGCGGCACTGCTGACAGTTCTGTATCCAGGAATCACCACTGTTATAGGAAAACTCCCCACTCTGATGTAAACATTGACTGCTGAGCCTTGGGTCACACTCAGGACAGCAGAAGAGGTCAACGGTGGGATTTTGGCAGTCACAGACCATTCGCCGGCACATCACGTATCCATTCTGGTTTTAGAAGAGACATACACAGTGATGGCAGAAATTTGCACAACTAGCCAAACTCCAGCCAAACTTTTGTATTTTATCATGATTCTAAGCCATTAACAGCTCACAAGTTTTCCACTACACAGTATCTTTGCCAAAATACAATTCAAACCGAGCCAGAAATCCCCATACATGCTCACTAACAACCGTAAAATTCCCCTGTTGTCTTACACACATCCTTCATTCAACCAATCTCCAGGCAGTGCTCCCCTGAGGTGGTGAAACCCAAGGACATCTTCCCCAAGGGTTAGACTTTAATGGATTGCACTAGTTTTGTAATTCTTAGATTACACTAAGTTTGTAATTCTCATGTAGATGCTTGATGAATCTTGCTTTAAACTTCTTAGAATATCACGGTTTCATAGAATACCAGATTGGAGGATGTCAAGGAAGATCAACCCCTCTGCTCCGTAATCATTCACATAGGAAGATGATAGGTGATTGGAAACGAGACCATGTATGCTAAAGTTGAGCTGCTGAAATGCTCAGGATACTGTCAGCAGTGTTTTGGCCCTTTATTCTCCATCAGCACTTAGCTTGGGACCAAACTTCCCACAGCAAACATTTGAGGAAGTTAGCTGAATTATCCTGCAGACACAGAACCTACTTCTATTTATAGTCATCTGCTTGAGATACTGGCATCAGACTCCAGCCCCAATAGGTGTCTAGACAGTTTATTTGCATGAAAATGCTGCTACTCCCACCCAGAGAACACAGGTGGCATCTCTGCTAACAACACAGCACTGTCATCCTTCTCCCAGTACCACATAATAAACTTCCAATGAATGTTTTGCTCGTGCAGGTTGGAGAGAGAAACTATCTCCAAAACCCTGTGTAATACATGATTTCATTTCTGTAGCTCCACACATGCACCTGAGAAGGCAGCTGAAACAGGAATTTCACTTGTATCCAGGTGCTCTGCCCTTCATCCCTACCAGCACCGTGCAGAAGCAGCTACTTGCATTTGTACTGACCTGGCACGAGCAGACAGAGCATCTGTCATTCTCCAGCACCCAAATCTGGCCATTGTGCTTGATTTTGCCTTCATGGATACAGTCTCCTGTGCAGTTCTTGCCATGGGGACAGCGACAGTCATAGCCGCCGTCCAAGTTAAAGCACACAGTGTCATTGGCACAGCTGTGCCTTCCGGTCCCACACTCATCGATGTCTGCAAAAACACGCCATGCAATGCTCTCAGACCACATCCAACTAACAAAAGCTTTCTTGTGGCAGTCAATACAAACGATTCTTAGCCATTAAGAGCTTCACCTGAAAATTAATTTGTAGTTCACCAGAATGGGGAGAACTTAAAAACTAACAAAAATTTTTTACGAGTCGCATCAGCTCTTCTGGATCATGTTTTAACCTGATATTTTGAGTTTTGCTATACATATTTCTAAGTCAATGCTATTGAGTACAGTAGATAGAATGAAGAAACCACAAGAAACATGAGAGAAATAATAATTCTTAGCTCCCTAAAAAGCCTTAGTTTGTGGCAACCATACATGAGATGTGTTATCTGAAACAAGAACAGCTTCAGAATCGTGTTCTTAAAGTCTTTTGCTGGCTCCGTCTAGAACATTGGAGTTCACTTGATGAGAATTTAATTTGAAAGGTGATGTCTGACCTGCAAGCTCATTTAAGTAAGCACACCATGCTTTAAATTTCATCATTGATTAGAATGTAAAAACTAGAATATTTTAAATATTCAAGTTGCAGTGACAGCTACAGCCCTTCTGTCTAGAACAGAAAATAAAGAAAAAAAATCATGTTTCCAGTGAATAAAAATAAATTACCTCAAAACAAATATTTCTCAAAGAATTAAAAAGTACTTTAAAGGGTTACTTCATCAAGGTACACACAACTATTTTGCAAAGGCAAGCTAGCAGCATACACTGCCTTCTACTCAAATATTCTTTATTTAGCTTTTACAGCTGTTTAAATGGAGAAAAATGATTGTAGAAAGAAGCTTCAAAGGGGCATGAAGTAAATGGATATATGCAATAAAAAGTGGAAAACAGAGTAAAGACTAGAACTACAGTGATTGTAAATATTGAGATATTGAGTTCAACTCTAAACACAATTTCTCAGCAGTGTAGTCCAAGTTCTTGATTAAAGTTCATTAAAATTAGTGATGTTATAATTAAACGTCCACCAGAGGAGTGAGATAAAATAAGCAATATGGTCATGCATGTATCTTTCACCACCAGCATAAAACCCTAAAAAATAAAACACTCAGCTTTGGGCTCAACAATGGAAATGAAATCTCCAATCCACCTCAAGCACACTCAGTTTAAAGCAAAATAATTCAATTACCATTTTAATTCTAGGCGTGGCTATGGTCAAAAAACCAAAAAAATTAACAAGTTGCTAACACGAATATGAATTGGGATGAAAAACAGCAGGGAAATTATTAGAACTCCATTGTACAAATCAGCAGCATAGTAGGTTTCCTTCAAATACTTTGTGCAGTAACAGTGGCATAATCTTAAAAAGAATTGCAAAATTACTAGGGCATATGGGAAGATTGGGGGAAATATCATTTGAGAAAAAATAAAAAGACATGGATTGCTCATCTCTAAAAGAACACGAGCAAGAACAGACATAAAAAAAAAAAAAAAAAAAAAAAAAAAAAAAAAAAAGAATACTTCAAAGAAGTCAAAGAAGAAGACATGTTGAGAGCTTTTCTCTCCATACTGGCTAACATACTAGATAAGGGACAGTGAATGAAAGTGAAAGACAACAAATTTATGCCTGATAAAAGCAAGTAACTTTTCATACAATGCTTAAACAAACTCTGACACTCACTGCTACAGAATCCTAGAAGGCAAAAAACAATTGCATAGGCAAAAGTGTATAAAGCCAGCCAGAATATTCAATTTTCAGTGCTAACAGATTTGTGGAGAGATTGTGATTTTTGGATACATTCCATGCGCTAGGGCCCATGGTACACTTATTTATGTAACAGATAATCCAGAACAGGCAAATCATCTCAGATCTCTCCATCTTCTACCTCCCTGCCTTCTGAGGCATCTGGAGGCAGTCACTGCTGTAACAGGGCAGGAGATAACTGGGACCATGAACCTAAGTCAGTGTGTCTGACTGGCACATCAGACAGCAAACCCACCCCAACAGTCAGGATAGATAACCAGTGGAACAGTGGCCCTGCAGAGGCTGTCCAGACTCTCAGCTTGAAGGTTTTTAGAAAAGTAGCGAACAGGAATGGTTTGAGTGATGCCAGTTTGGGCAGAGCAGGGATGGAAGAGCTACTCTTTCCTTCCTATATTTTCTCTTAAATCCAGCCAGAAGTAATATAACCTGGCAATTTAAAATTAAGGTATAGCTGTTCTTAAGTCATGCAAAAACAACAACAGACACAAATTCATTTAAATGTAATGATTCGGATTAACAGCAAGATTATCTTTATTATCAAAGTAATTTTTGATAAATTACTTTCCAAAACTTGTATTCATTTGTTTAGGACAGTCTTTTGTACATAATTTTCACAGAGCTGTCATAAATTAATAATGTCATTTCTCAGCAATCTATCTACTTAACAGAAGGCAGACATACTTAATGAGGTAACTGGACAAAGTTCAGCTGTCATGTAAACAAGAAAGCTTTCCTATAAACAACAAATGGTAATCCTATAAACACTGACTCTGCTTTCGGCACTCATACACAAGTCTATTTCACAATTTTCCCATGAGAAAAAGGCTTCTGAGATTTATTTTTCAACACAGTCACAGCAAGTGAAAATAATGGAAGTTTCATCGACTCTGGTATTGAGCCGAGCTTATCTGGCATTGAGAACTTCTGAAAATTCCCAATTTTGGTTTTTTCAGTTGTTTGATTTATGAAAATAAATGTTCTGGATAGGACAATTTAAATATCCCTAGTCACAGCAGGAGCTATTTACATTTTGATTCTAACCTAATCAGAAACAGCAGTGTGTTTATGATGCAGCAGGAGAAACACCAACTTTTCATGCATGAAACTCTCATCTGCATTATTCATCCACATCAAACTTCAGGCATTATCAGCAAAGAACTTGCACACAAATTATCCATACCAAGCAAAACTTTGTTCAGTTTTTTTATTTTAGACTTTTCATAGATGGTGAATCATGTTACTGAAATTGGGCTTACAGCCATAACCAGCTATGGACAAGGGACACTGGGTGCTGCATCTTTTGTGTTTGAAAAGGGGAGATGGTAAGATTACAGATTGCATATTCCACTCTATCCAGCCACAAAGCCATTTTATGACTTATTCCATGCTGTTAACAAAACACACAATCAAACAACCTCCAGCCCCTTCCCAAAAGAAACTAAAACAAAAAATCCCCAAAAGAGTCCCCCACAAACACTCAAGAACAAATAGTTCACTTCAGGCTATTTACAACACACTGCTTAAGAACCAAGCAGCTTGAATGTTAGGACATTAGAACATTATGTCTCAAAAGACTTGGAGGTTTGCCTCAATAAAAAAACCTGACAGAAATGAAATGTAACTAGCTATCTGGTGCTAAACTGAGAATCAGTTCTTATTTATCAAATCTACATGAAAAAACACAGCAGCTTTCATCTGTCTCATTTTTAAGGATTTTCCTTTTCTTACATCATCTCTTACAACCTAATGTTGCAATAACAAAGGCATATCATGGGAGAAGAAGTAGTGATACATGTTACAGAAAACCAGGAGTTAATTCTATTACAAATAATTTACTGCCTACACAGGAGAAATATCGGACTAAAGCCATACAATATGGTGACAGCAGTTAGAATGACTAAACTCCTTCTGCAGTGTTTGTGAGACTGCAGACATAGAAAACTCCATAAAAATGGGGAGTTTTTTTCAATTGCTCCTGGTTGTGACCCAAGGTTGTATTTAAGAGATTCCCTGACTGTTTCTTGGAAGAGGTAGTCAAAGAAACACAGAGGAACAAAGCACCATTTCATTTGGCCCTGAGCAGCAAGCAGCCTCTGATTCAGAATGTCTCATCGTTCTGTTATTGGTTAGACTCACTTTTTAAAGAAAAGGGGAACATTTGTATCACTGAGAAATATTGGAAGAGATGACTCGGGAGGGTGGACAGCTCCTTTGCTCTGAAGCCACTGAAGTTTCTCAGTTACCCTTGCTCTGAGGAATAGCATTAGCTCAGCAAGGTGAAAGTACCAGGATACCTGAGTACCTTTTGCTTAAGGCAAAAAAGGAAGGAGTGCATTTGGTAGGGAACCCAAGCTCGTCTGAGCAGAAAGCTCTATTTCTGTTCTTTTCTGTCCTGAGTAGAGCCATTGACTGGTGTATTCATTCTTCAAAGAGCAAGTGAATTGTGAATAATTTATTTCTGAGTTCATATAAGCCACCTGTGAGAGTGCATACCAGATGTGGAAGATGAAGAGCTGAGACTTCAGATGTTGGTAACATCAGCTTGACAGAAATGTCATTTCCTTCTACAGTAAATGTGTTCAAATTGCTGTCTTATAAAATACAGCGGTCAAGTTTCTGTTCTATCAGTCCTTTTACAAAAGACAAGAAAATCTGGAAATTTTGTTTTCTTCCCACACTCCAGAATATTGAAATACTAATGTGTCTCCATATCTACCTTCTGTTTGGTGCTGCTTAAGTTGGGTTCACAAATTTAATACTGAAGCCTTAATGCCTATAGCTCTATTTGGGATAAATGGAAAAAAGAAAGAAGTCACTTTATTTGCTGACCTTTAACGATCATGAATAAAAGCAAAAGGATTTTGAGGGAGCTTTGTGAGTGCTAGTAAGGTTTCCTGCTGAAGAGTAATGATTTTTTATTTCCTGTTTCACTTAATTGCTGTCAAAAACAAAGCTTCTGATAAACGCAAGTGTAGGACTCCAAACTGACAGTGGTTTTAACTTCAAGAAATCTCATGTACTAGTTAAAATACCGGATGCGGTGTGAGATAAATTGAGACATCCCAACAGCCAGCAATTCCTCTGCCTTCCAGATCCAGAGACATAGATGCTAGAGGTCCCATTTTGGACTTTGCTCAGTCAGTAAGGCTGGGGAGCATACTGAGGCTTGTAATATGCCTCCATCCCTCATTATCCTGGATTGTAGAAAACAGACTTCAAGTGGAGCCTCAGCCTCTGTGCTGTCAGGCTGGCTGCTCTGTCACACAGAGAAGTAAGTGATTCTAATTCTGGAACAGGATGGCAGAAAAAACCCATAAGATACTTCAGAACAGAAAACCCAAATGTGAGTTCACATATGGATAAACCCATACAACCAAAAAAGATTCTTTTATGAATTGGACATTCTGGATTGATCTATCCAAACCTTTCATTTGCATCTGTCTCATTTAAAGAATGTAGTACCTGCTGAGAGTGAAGGTACATTGATCTCACATTCTATACTAACAACAGCTGGTACCTGACAGATACTCTTGGTAAGTCCTAAGGGGCTGCCTTAATTAGGTGAGCTTTCTTTGGATGTGGATGTGTGCCAAACGTCCAACAACTGCTGAGGCATAACCTGCACTATTCTGGTACAAACCAATATAGCCTCCCTCTTCAACTGATTATGGAAGCTTTTAGACATTGCAAAGGACAAATTCAAAGGAATAAGGATGTTACATAGAACTGCAGGGCAAACATTAATGGAGCCTGAACTTTCTTATTTTAGGATTTTGCCCTCAGTTGTTCTAGTTTTTTTACTGCAATGAAGCCTGAGGATGCAATATCTACTCCCTTAGCCCAGCTTTCTTTATGAAAGGGTACATAAGAGACAACCTTCAGTAGCAGTAAGACTGTTTAAAGAAACTACAGAGAAAAGCTGTCAGGGGCAAAGAGGAAGATACAAGTTAATATACCATACTGAGTGCTATATTTACATATATAAAATTTAAGACTTCGCAAAGCCATACAATCTCAACAACTACATGGCTGATACTCACTTTTCTGGAAATATAACAAAGCATAACATAATATTATTTCCAAGGGGAAAACAGCAAGTGCTGCTAAGAGGTTGAAGCCTTACAGCTGCATTTCCCATAATTTCTCTCACTAATTTTTATAGACACCATGCGTTTACCTGGGGGTATAATGTGAATCAAAACTATTAGCAAAGAGATCTCTAGGTCTTCCATTGCCTGTAGGTACAATAAAATGGGATCATGAATTTTTGCATTCAAGTACATTAGTCAAAATATTCAATATTCTCAGTGTGCCAAAGAAGCAGCAGTAGCCAAGGTCAATAGATGTGTAAAATAGGCAATTCAGTAACTATTATTTTATTATCAAGCATGGACAAAGTCTAGTGCTACCAAGGAGCCCAGCTCTAGGTAGGAATATTTAGTATGATGTCCTAAAAGGGATAGGTGCAGCATTGGAATTCTATTAAAATAAGGCTTTTAAGGAAATGCTCCTGTGCATCTGTGATTTTAACAGAGGTGCTTCCACATGGATTTTTAAAATTGGAGTCCTTGCTGAAGGAAACAAAGAACTGATTACACTGATCACTGAAATGCTTTGTGCACTATTATCAGCACATGTGCAGGGGACACAAAGAGACCCAGCTTCGAGGAAGATGATGTAGAACAAACAAGAAAGAAAATCTTCCTTGGCTTTTAAAGGTTTTTTCCTCTAGAAGAAGGAACTTACTTCAAGGCAACTCTAAAACTTACAAAAGATGAATCAAGTCAAGCCTATTATGCACTCTATCTAAAACACTACTTTGCAGTAGTTTGCACTGTTCCTTCTACAGCTCTGCAAGCTGAAGCACTTGCACAAGATAGAAAGTTTCAGCGGATGCTGAATAGAGTTGAAGGTGAGAATTGGAGAACTGTGATTTGAAATTAGAGATTAGTATAGCCTGGAAGCTGCTGCCCCATTCAAGTGACTGTCTAAAAGACCATCCACCAACAGCTCAATCTAATCACATCTAACTAGGGGTTACTGAAGAACTATCAAAAGCAATCCATTTTCTTTTGTCTATAAACCCAGTAGGGAAATCTCTTACAGGGGAAAGATCTGACAGCAGAGAAGACAATTGCTTCTGCACTACGGTGTTGTGCTACTGCAAGTTCAACTTCCCACACTGCAATGGATTTTAGGTTGTCTCTTCATGCCCCTTCTGGTTTTATTTTTATCTGAGACAACATGTCACAAGCTCCAATCAATAAAAAAATGATGTGGTAAAACAAAACTAATCAAATATCTAACCTTGCTTCCCATTAAAGTCAGGCTGGAGCAACCTGGTCTAGGGAGATGTGTCCCTGCCCGGGGGGAGATCTTTAAGGTACCTTCCAATCCAAGACGTTCTATAATTCTGTGACCTCAAGTAGCTAAGGATCCCAAATGTTTGGAGCTGCAATCAATCAAACTGAAAGTGTTCCACTGTTAGTCACTAGGGTTGTCAGCAATGAAGATAGTTTTCTGGCATCTGTGATTTAATTCTAATTACTTGTTATCCTTTGTGTACGTTTAATAAAGAGCTGCTGGCTCTTTGTAGAAAAGGTCAAAACAGACTAATAATTGCAGCTTCTGTACACATGTAGCAATCCCCACATATCTTCTCCCTCGGCTTTTCATTTGTTTAGAATTTGCTGCTTAATTGATACTTGTTTGAACACATTGTAACACAGCCACTTTGTATCGTGGATCTCTCTTGAGATAGCATGTGCCAAACCGCTATCTTCAACCCACCTGGTAAGTGTTATACTGACACTGAAGATAAAACTTGGGATATTGAGAATATTTCCATAAATGCCTGGCTGGACTATTTCTTTCCTGTGCCACGAGTGACAGAAGTGCAATGTTATAATCAGAGGGATCACAACTTATTCTTTGCACCTTCCTGTCCTAACTCCTGGCCAGCTAACACTGACATTTAGTTAGTTCTTGACAAAGAAAGCTCAACTTATGAAAGCAGTGGTTGCCTTAAATTGCTGATTCCTCCTGGGAATACAGGCTTTCAGCTGTGATGAAAATGTGTTGAAATAAAGTATTGATGATGGGTATACCAGAAAGGTCATTCTCACTCCTGGAGAACTGTCTGTGTGTCTGCGTTAGAGAAATTAATTCAATTGCTTCCCTTTGGGACCAATGTAGCCCACCAATGTGTGTTTAAACAGCAATAAGAAAGCTTACACTGTGAGCACTGAATATTTCAGCACTCAGAGAAAGAAGGGAGTAAGGGTGATAATTTTGCCCTGAGAAGTGCATGGCAAAAAGACTGGCTTGCTCTGTTATTTAAGAGCAGCAGCATGAAATATCTTAAGATGTCTTAATGAATAACATTATAAGATGTTATTAAGATTAAGATATCTTAATGAATAACATTCATACTAACAGATCTGCATCTGAAAGTAATTCTGTTCTTATTAATCTGCTGGTTTCTGTAACGTCATTCATGAACACAGAAAACCTTTCCATCTCCTTGCTCCTCTTGTCACTCTCTTGTCCCCTACACCTTGTGCCAGCCCTATGCCCACTGAGCTCCCTAGTCTGTAAAGCAGGTCTGCAAATTGCTGCCTTCTAGAAGCAGTTAGCCATCACACAGGAGAAACACCACAGTATGTCCAACGTGTAGGTAAGGGTCTCAGGGACACATAATCATTTTCTGCAGTGGGAAATATTTTTATCAAGAACTATTTCAGTGTACGAGGAAAACAAAGTGGAAGAAATGAGGTCTGGATTGAGGCCCATTTCCTATGCACAAAGAATCTGACATACAAACAGATTACTGTGGAGTGACGGATTACAGTGCATGCTACCAGCCCATGGGAAATCACTTATGCAAGGGACAAGCACAGAAGCAGATGTAGGGCCAGAGAAATTGCATTTCAATCACCATGCCTGACTTTACATATTATGTTAGTAAAACACAGAAATGCTCCACTATTGCTCCACATTCTAGGAATATTCATACTTTTATTCTTTTGCCTTTGATGATGATGCTTATTTAGATTGTAATTCTTTTGGGTCAAGGTTTAAATTTCACTGCCATTTTCAAGACAATGCTTGACCAGTACAATCTGAAACACTAGACATTTTCTGTACATATTCATGTGAACCATAAGAGTACCCCACCTTTTTTAGACACTGACCTTCACAGGATTCTCCACTTGGTGAAAACATCCCATTGTCATGGTAGCCATCTCTGCACTCGCAGTGGTACCAGCCGGGCAGGTTAATGCAGTTAGCACGGCTGTCGCACTGAACAAAGCCATCCGAGCACTCATCAATGTCTGTTTATTAACAACAACAAAACAGAGCAAAATTCACACAGAGAAAATTGCTGTATTCATTCAAGGAAAGAATGATATCCCTGGTGTTTCTAGGTTTCACAGAATTATCTTCATTACTGACACTTGAATTTGCAGAATTAATGGCAATGAAGTTTTGAATTGTTTCCATAAAAATACTTGGCTAATGATTTTGGGCCTAACAGCAGCAGAGGTACTGCTTATCCCAATTTACTGCCTACATAGTAGCAACCCATTTTGTCACAAAACATGACAGGTAATCTGACATCTGTTTAAACTGCCCCTAATATGAAGAAAATAATTAGGTCCCAGTTCATATAATAAGATATTAAACCTTTGAGTAGTGCAGGCTGCCTGATAAAACAGATTTTTTTTTTCCAGGGGTATATAAAAACATTAAATATTTACTCCAGTCCTTGCTTATGGTTTTGGTGACACCAATTATAGGTTAGAAGGGCTTCCCTATCCAGTGGAGTTCCCGTTGATTTATACCAGCACCTCTGAATCTCTACATAACCGACTGCAGGCTCCTCTCTAATCATCAAGGAAAACAACTGGGTTTCCAAACAAATGCTTAAATCATGAGGGTGAAACACAACACATTCTCCTTCTCCTGGAAATTGCTTTGGGAAGGGTGTCTTTTAAACCAACAACTTCCACTGACTAAACTTTAAAATAACAATTTATCATAGAATGGATTTTTTTTTAATGCACTCACTAGACCCAAAATCCACCAAAGCATATTCTAGAGACCTGTACTCACAGACTTAGCAGAGATGCAGAGAACTTTGTGACATGTTCACTTCCAATGCCTTCAGGTACACAGTAAGCTGTACTAAAGAATAGGTGTCAGAGTGTGAGTGCTATTAATGGTTAGGGAATACTGGAGTATGGAGTCAAACAGGAGTAAAACTGAGCTGTTCCCCCATCAGATCACTGCCTTATCACTGTGTTTTAGACCAGAAGTAGCATACCTATCTGAGCATCAGGCTGACTGAGACGTGCCTACAGAACCAACACAAAGGGAGGCACAACACCAGCAAACTGCCTTCAGAAACAAAAAGCTCTAATCACTCTCCACCATGAGTTTGAACAATGAATAAACTCTCAGTGTACTGGCCACTCCAGCCACAGCAAGGATTCCATCTTTCTTCAAAGGCTGAGTCTTTAAAACTGAAGAGCTAAAGTAACAAATTAAGACTCAAACTCTTGAAGTACACCAGCAGTTGACCTAGCATCCTCTAGGACGCAGATACGAAGGAGAGGTGTGATGTGACCACTGAGATACATGTGAAATATGTCAAAATTCTGCCCACAGTCCCTGTTACCTCCCATTTTTATGTCATTTGCTATTTTCATAGGAAGAAGTGTAAACTGGCTAAGAAAATAAAGTGTGAGCTACAATACAGTAAGGAATCTCTTTTCTGAGAATAATAATGTATGGCTAGACAGACATACTCTTACCAAGTATTTTGTGAAACCTATTCAAAGACAAACTTATTAAAACCCTGAAACTTCCTCATCCATTGAGACCACTTTGTTCCACATTTCAAGGTGATAAAAATATTAGCGTGTGGGAAACACCTGCATAAACTACAAGGTAAAGCACAGTCACCCACATTTGGGTTTGAGTTGTGTTTTTCTTATACATGACTGGGGTATGTGGGATGCACTCTGGGTATTTTATTTACACGCTAAATAATTGTTTTAAAAATTTCTTTGGAATAGCTGTACAATTGTATAATGAGCGCACTGGTTTTTAAAAGCTTTACAGGTCCTTGACAATATCTCATTAGAAATTTTTGCTATGATGAATCAATCTGATTTTCTATCAACAGTATCTCTAAATAGGCATCCCTGATGTACGTTATCAGTATTTATGATGATAAAAACAACCAATACTCCTGCTGCAATATTGCAGCAAGCGTATATTTTGCTGCTTTGTGCACCACAAATCAAGCCGTAAGTCTCTACTGGTTTAAAAAAAAAATTCAACTCCACTATGAATTCCAAGATAATAATCTGAGTAGTTGTACCGCAGGACTGAGAAATGCCAAACCTTTACAATCTTCCTGTGCTCAGTGTGTTTCTTTCTAAATCAGTATAAACTCTGGCCTTTTTCTTGTGAGCAGCCAGGAGCCAGTGGGACCTCAGAGGTGTTTGAGAGATCAGAGGAAGATCAATGAAAATTATGTTACAGTACTGAGAAAAGGTTGGCTTGCAGTCTGTGTCTTATCTACTGCTACTCGCTCAGAAAGCCACAGATAACTCAAGAAAAAGGAAAAGAAAAGAAGAAAGGACTGCAGCCTGGAAGTTCCCTTACCACTGGGGAATGTGCTGCCTGGCTGCCAGCTGGCCAGGCAGAAGAGAAGTGACCCTGCTGAACACTGGGGATCACCAGGCCAGTACAACATAACCTGTGCTTGGCTAAAGCTGCAAACTCCAGAGAACCAATAGTGCATGCCCACTCAGAGGCTGAAGGAGAAGAGCTGCTGTCAAGATTTGATGTTAATCTTCATACTACTTAATAATGTTGCGTTAAGACACTGGATGGCATATACTTCTTTGGGAAAGCGGAATGTATTTATCAGTGACGAGCTGGAGAAACAAGTGTTATTTAGGTCAAAGCAACAGATATGAATTAAAGAAAGAGGAGCCTGTGCTCCTCTTTTCAGAAAAAATTATTTTTGAATCTGTAAGCCTCACAAGTGTAAGAGCAATACCACATTCACAAGTGGAATGCATTCAGATGAACTCCTTGATTATTCAGGAAAAACAAGCCATGAACGTCACATCAATATTGGTAAAATGACAACAAAATCAGCTTCTCTGTATTTATTTGCAAACTAGCTGATGAATCCATAACACAAGAAGTGTTACTTGGGATGAAAGGCTTTATCTGATGGCAACAAACAAAGAAATACATTCTTCTGGTTTTGTTGTGACTGCATGCAAAATTGGAGTGGGGTTACATAAGAAAGCCTCATCATAAGCATGTATGGAAGCACGCTGCAGGTCTTGAAGAATGTCTTACTCCTCAGAGACTGCATGCATTTGAACCATTGTTGCATCCATGCTGAATAAGCCATTACTCCTTTCAGGATTTTGCAGCAAAGAAAGGAAATACAAAACACTTCTCACCACTAATTTTTAGGCAAATGACATCTTAAGCACGTGCCAGTCGGTTTCAGAATATAGATGTTTTTTATGCACAGAACTTTGTTTTAATTCTCACAGCTAATGCTGATTATTAATTCACATAGAAACCTGCTCTGTAATGGGACAAAATGTGACTGTTGCAACCCTGTTAAACAGGAAACCGCAGCAGAAATGTCTCACAAAGCAAAAGCACTGATTTAATGGAAAAATTTCTTGACATTTGGATAAAAAGATTTCTGTTTTCCAATAGTCATAGCATGGCTCAGGAAGTGCTGCAAAAGTATCTACAACTGAAATTATCTTATTAGTATGGGAAAAGCAGACAGAAATAATTTCCCCTTGTCCTATGGTGAAACCTTCTTGGATGAGTCATCTTGCAGCTGCTCAGTCAGAGGTGTAAGCTGACAAGAGAAGAAAAACTGATTGAAGTTTTGCTTGGCCAGTGGCTATGGTCTATCAGTGGGCCATATGGAATATTAACAGTGATAATGAAGTCCTGTTTGATGCTGTACTAGAAAAGTATGGAAAATGAAATATTACCCTATAAAAGAAAGTTAGCAAAAGGCTTTATATTTTCACTTATGCCAGTCAGCCTTCTTATTTCCATATTTTGTTACCCATTTTTCAACTCAAAATTTTAAACTTTTGTTGCTGAGGCCTCATTCTAATAAAGTAGACACAAAATCAGAGGCATTTTGAAAGTAAGAGCCGTATATGCCTAGCTCCCCTTGACATGACATTTGCTCTCCCAAATACCTTCCTTGTACCTCGGGATCACTCATTTCCTTAACTGTGCCAACAGTTTCAGCTATTGTACCCTTTTCTCTTGGGAACACTGAGAAAACTCTGCTCCCTGAAGAGTAAAGTAAGATCATTAGCAAATTATCCACTGGTACAAAAAGAAGAAAAGGAGAACTAACTGTCTGATTCATATTATTAGAGAATTTCTGTATAATAGGACTTTTTGAAGACTGAAAGTGGTATAAAATTGCCAATTAGAAAGATAGCAGTTCTCTTTCAACCAGCAACGGGACCAAGCTCTAATGTAGTCAAGCTGCACTCAACAAAGAGCCATGGTGTGGGGGAGGGGTGTTGCTACCATTGTATATTACTCACTTCAAGACTTAAATGTTAACCATAAAATCCTCCTTTTAGAAAAGCCTGCATTCACAAACTTAGACACAGAGCAAAACGCACTCCATAAATATGTTCTATCATAAACTGCTTTATCCAAGTCAATACAAACCAAAGTCCTTGCTCGTCAAAAAGTCAACACCACAGATTGGAAGCTGTGTATATTTAGAACTTAGCTGTCTCCACACTGGAAGGTTTTCTGGGACAGAATAATATCTGGCACCTAGCTAAGATTGCCAATTAATAGAGATTCCCAATTGCAATAATCTGTCCCAGTGCTAACTGGGTTTTGTCACTGGGTATGGCTACAGAGATTAATGAGCAGCCAACATCTCCCAAAATGTTCAGTCACTCCTGACTCAGCCTAAATTTGAGATCCCATTTCAATGGCAACAGCCTTTCCAGCCTAATGCTAACCTCCTGAGCCATCCACATCCCAGCCCCATATACAGTATAAATAAAGTGCAAACAAACAACTGAAAGAAAAAATCATTTCAGCCACAGATCACTGAATAAGTGCTTTAGCAGACTTGGAACCTGCTTAAACAGATAAATCTTCAATATTTGGGTTTTTTTCAAGGGTACATTTGGAACAGTCAGACTCCAATATGCCTTTGCATATGTCAATATAATTTCAAGGATATTATGTCTGGCTTGTATGTAAAAAGGTCATGTTTCAACTATTCAGATTTATGCTCAGATAAGAGAATATACAGCAGTATTAAGATGATGTCTGGGTTATCTAATTTTAGTAAATACATATGAAAGGAGGAAAAGGCCTTATTCAATAGGACTAAATATAAGTTCACTGTACTACATGAAGTATCTGCTATCAAGGACTCAATTTTCTGGACTAGCCTTGAAAAGGGTTCATCTCTGGTGCAAATTCTGAAGTCCCATCTCTTGCATCTAAGAACCAAAAAGTGTTTGTTTTGGTTTTCATGTGACAACAGATTAGTTCAATATACTGGAGTAGTATACTAGAGTAGCTCAATATACTGGAGCTATCTTACTGCTAAAACAAAACAGTAAGGATTTTGGGATTTCTATTCCACTACATTCTCATATACCATATGCATATAAATATCATAAAGAGGAATAAACCCCCCAAGAATACAGTGGCTAAGAATGCTGACATAATCCAGGAAGATATCAGTTATACCAGAAAACTTGAGTTGTTTGGAATTACTTTTAAATCTATTTTGTGAAGTTTGAGCAACTCTTTTTTTTTTTTGTAACACTGACTTCAAAAATAACTTTCTCCCTCTGTCAATCACAGCCCTAGAGCCTGATTTTTGTTTACAGTCTCACTCTGATTTGTCACGTTTGAGGAACTCTTTAAAGATATGATATCACATCTCGAGTACTAGGACATTCTTTTCACTGTATGGGTTCTCACATCAAAGTTGTCATTAAACCATAGAATATTCTTGATTTTAATTACAATTTCATCCCAACATTTTATTCAGTTACAAGTTTAAATCATAAAGGGCAAGATTACGGATGGCCCGTGGGACACAGCAGGGAGAGGAGTCACCCACAATTCTACCCTACCATAACACAGCTCCATGAGCAGAACTTTCTCTACACAGCACTAGAAACACCAGTTATCTCAGATACAGCCTTCAGAGAAAAGTAAAGACTGTGGCACTTCCTCTCCCTGCTCCCCTCGATAATGAAAAAGGCCCACCTTGGGGGAAAAAAAAAATATTTGGAATGTCTTTGGAGTTGCTGTTTCCATCTCAACACCTCCCAGATCTAGCAGAACTTCTGGTTAAGTCATCTTAAAATTGCTTTGACAGGTGGAGCCAGTGCTGCGATGATATGTTCTTCACCAAAAATTTCCAACTGTCATGTTGCATGAAAAAATAGCTACTATTATAGCAGGTCTTTTTTTTTCATTTTAATCCCAGCAAGACCATGATTGCAGTTTATAAAGTACCCTGTCCATGGAAAACTAATTTAGTTACATTAATGAAAAGGAAGCAAAATGTGATTGAGAATGTAATACAGAATTATAGTTCATTAATTCTTCAAGTATGCAATTTTCCAGACTCCTGATCCCCCATTGATTTTTGCACACCCCCATAGGTCCTGCTAAATGCCAGGAAAAAAGAAATTCAATCGTGTTGGTATTTCATGTGTGGCAGTGGCAGTGCTCCAAAATTGGATAGAAATGTTATCAAAAGGAATTTTCCACTGACTGCTTCACCATGTGGCCCTGCTAACAATTCTTTGTTGTGAAAAATTGATCAATCACAGATCACACCAATAATTGAAACTATGCCTCCCATTGCACACCCAGTGTCATCAAAGGAAGTGTATTTGTAGCAAATACAAATTGGAATTCAGAACACCTAATTGGCCATGAACTAGGCGCATTCTTGGATACTGTAAAATAAAAATAATTTATTTTTCAGCTCTACTGTGTGACACTGATTATGCCAATCGTCATTAGAAAGACTAATAAAGAGGAATTGGGTCTCCATTTGTAGTTGTTGTCAAATAGGTGGTTTTGCTTTCACTGAGTTCGTCATTCTCAGTACAGCATCTCATGTCAACCGTAACATGCTTCTGTTTGCTCATTAGCCCTATCTTGAAAAAGAAAAGTACTTCTTTTCTCCAAGATAGCAAAATCACTTTTACACCTTGACACACCTGTTTCAGACACCAACTAGCATCTGAAAGTCAAATCACTCCATCTGCACATGAGAAACAGGACTAACAAACACACTAGTGGCCAGCTGCTAAAGATGGGGAAAGGTTGCTGAGTTCTAAGCAAAAGGGAACTAATTTGAATAGAGAAGAACTAGTTTTGCCAAATGTTACCTCTTTTCCAGTGGGTGTGAAGGAAGCCTTCACTTGCATAGTGTACAGGTCTTGGGTTTCCTCAAGTGAGGAGTCAAGCCAGTCATAACCATGAGTTAGGATGTCTACACATGAAAGACCGATGCAACCAGCATATTCTCAGCCTTGTAAAAGGTTGTTTCAGATCAGCTCTGTTAAGAATTGCAGTAAATTCCCAAGCACTTAGTTCAGAGGTAAATTATGGAAAACAAACAAAAGAGCCCTCAAAGCAACTCAAACACAGCTTGGGGAACTAGGAATTGTTTTTGACACCCTGATTTGAGCTTGGTCTCCTGCCACAGTCCTCTACTCTTTGGTCAGGTTATTGCACATAGTATATGTGTGCTAAAGTTTAAGAAACTCTTACATAATGTTCTTACCAGTGGTTTCTTACCAGGACTCTTAGTCCATAGACAACTAATTTGCATTGCTACTCCTGAACTGCCCAATCATGTAGAGATTGTATAAAATTGCTGAAGCACAAAAAAAGGAAAAAAAACACATACATCATTCTTCATGCTATAGCTGACAACAACTCATCAAGAAAACAATACATATTCTCAATATAAATATGAAAAAGCTGTAGAAACACCTTAAAATTAAACCACTATTCTTTTGCTAGGGCTATAAACATATCATTGGCATGATATGTACAGAGACTGCAGACATCCTCATGCTGACAGCAAAAGGAAGAGCTCCATAGGGATACAGGACAATGACTGGCAGTGTTATAGATTTTAATTCCACTAATAGTTGAATGACTCATAATTCATGAGAGAGCTTACAGTGAGTGATGAAGGTCATCCCCATCTCCCTTATATAACAGAAGAAAATTCTATTATAATGCTGCCCAGCTGAAGTATTCACATTCTATTTATAGCCCACTGTATTTTAAGAATGTAGTTGAAACTTTAGTTTTCATGTTTAATAAAGGACTTTTTTCCCCATAGCAAATAATAGCTAAGTAGTGGATGCATTTAGATTTTTTTAGAAATAACAAGAAAATCCTGTCTCCTTAGAGCTCTTTTGTAGTATTCTCTTTTCCCTGGTTTCTTTCTCCCCATTTTTTTTTCTTAAGCTGCTACATATATGATTGGAGTTTTGCAACAAGCTAAAGAAAGATATAAAGAGAAAAAGGTAAGTATCAGTATGTGACCCTTCAGCAAAGAAAAAAATCTTTTGTGATTTAAAACTGTTGACACTGAGGAAGGAAAGAAATTATATGCACCCAAGAAACTGTGTCAGGCAAGGAATATGGAGAAAAAGACATAGAAGGATGAAGCAGTAAGGCACCTTCAGTTATAAAACTGAAAGGATGAGGTAAGCAGGGTTCATGCCTAAATCTAGAATGCACATTAAATTCAATATAGGCATTTTTTGATTAAACTCTTTCAAAGATTTTCTTTGTGAATAGCTATAAATAAAAATGTAAAGCAAAGTAAAGCAAGTAAACATTCCAAGCTTCTGAAGCAGTCTCACTGCCATTTTTGAGCTTGTTTTCCTATCTGAAAAAAATTTAGGCGAGAACAGAGAGACTGACCTTTCTTTCAAACACTGCAGGCAGGCAAAAGTATCTGATCTGCAGAACCCTGGCTTACCTCTTTGCTTGCTGCAGATCTCATTTGTTTACTCTCAAAGACAAGTTTTAAACCTTTTTTTTCCATATAATGAGATAGTAATTTTTTAATATGCCCTCCGTGAAGGTCAAAGGGGTTTTTTTAGGTTTTACAAATTCACTGTACTTCCCACTGACAAACAATATGCTATAAACCCCACCATGTTTTCTCTCAGTTATTGACATATTTAACAGAGGGGCAAGGGGAGAAGAAATGAGATTACCTGCTACTGTCTTCTTATGGAAACTTTGTCACCTATTCAATTTTCCTTGTGTGGCTTCATCCCAAATCTGTAAAATGAGGAGAAAGTGGGGTACCATCTTCCCCTTGCCCTTTCTCTCCCACTGCTTTATTTGGTAGTACAGATAGAGCACAGAAGTCACAAGGACACTCACTGATAGTAATTGGGGCTGATGTTATTTAATGCCTTCATTAATGCCATGGATGCAGGGATCGAGTGCACCCTCAGCACGTTTGCAGGTGACACGGAGCTGAGCGGTGCAGTTGACACACCTGGAGCACAGGATGCCATCCAGAGGGACCTGGACAGGCCTGAGCAGTGGGGCCATGGGAATCCCATGGGGTTTGACAAGGCCAAGGGCAGGTGCTGCACCTGGGTTGGGGCAAACCCTGGTACGAGCACAGGCTGGGGATGGACAGATGGAGAGCAGCCCTGCTGAGAGGGGCTCGGGGGGCTGGGGGAGGAGAGGCTGGACGTGATCCAGAGAGCCAAAGCTGGGCATGACCCAGAAAGCTAAACACATCCTGGCTGCATCAAAACAGACATGATAGACAGTCAAGGGAGGTGATTCTGCCCCTCCTCTGCCCCTCTACTCCACTCTGGAGAGACCTCACCCACAGTGCTGCAGCCAGCTATGGGGCACCCACCACAGGGAGGACATGGACCTGCTGGGGTGAGTCCAGAGGAGATCCAACAAAATCATTAGAGGGACGAAGCACTTCTCCTACAAGGAAAGGCTGAGAGAATTTGAATTGTTCAACCAGGAAAAGTGAAGAGTTCAGGGTAACCTAATTGTGGCCTTCCAGTACCTGAAGGGAACTTAAGGAAAGATTGGATGAGACTATTTACTAAGAGCATGTAGTGACAGAACAAAGGGGAATGGCTTGAAAACTGAGGGTAGGTTTAAATCAGATGTTAGGAAGAAGTTATTTACTATGAGGGTGGTGCAGCTGGACGAGGCTGCCCAGAGAAGCTGTGGATGCCCATTCCTGAAGGTGTTCAAGACCAGGCTGGACAGAGCTCTGAGCTGGTACAGGGAAAAGTGTCCCTGCCAACGGCAGAGGGGCTGGAACTAGATGCTCTTAAAGGTCCTTTCTAATCTCAACCATTCTATGTTTTTGAGATACTATGATTGAAGTCTTGCATTATTTGTTTCAGACAGATCTCACAATGTAGACCACAAGTGTTTTTGTAGAAGTTTAATAGCCCCTATACAGTTCTGCTGCTCTCTAAGGATGTTTGATTTTTACAGATACTTGAAATACTAGTCTGATATAGCACCAGCACCCAGTCATTAACTTGATATTGTTATACACTCTCAAGGAAAATATTTGGAAAAAGGGAAGAGCAGGAAGTTGTTTTGTATACAAACACGAGTTTCAGAATCTCACAAACAGCTTATCTACACCATTTATGACAAGTTTGCAACCCATCCATTGGCTGCACATGTCTATCTTTCTGTAGCCTTAATAAACACTTGGGACATTGTTAACATAGAGCATTCCTTGCAGGAAAGGCACATTCTCTAGGGGTGGGGGTTAGCTGAACACAGTTTCTGAGATTGCCAATCATGTTTTCTTTTTCTGTTTTAAACTTCCTCTTAATAGTAAATACAAAGACTTGGCTTTTATGGGAGCATAGTTAGCTGAAGTTTGCTGAAATTGTTAATTATAATAACAATTGAAATTACAATAGTTTATTATTTGCTAGATTCTTATCAGTATTGAGGAATATACAGTATTCTCTTTTGAGCAACAGTCCTTTCTGAATCTAAACTTGAACTGTAAATATCACAGACTCAGGTTTCCATGAGGAAAAAAATCTTATGGAGAAGAGTTTCAGCAGAAACTCTGTGCTATAGTTTCTGGTACTCTCTGTAAATGATCTTCCAACTTATTTTGAGCTGGAGAATAAACTTTAACCACTTTACGCCCTTCACACAAATGAATGGAGAATCTTCAGACAAGACAAAGGGAACACAGATGCTAAGTTGAGTTTGCATGGTCACGTTTTCTAAGGCAGAGGGGCTACAGCAGTGGCTGCTGTGAGAAGTTGTCTGAAGCTTTCCCCATGTCCAATAGAGCCAACGCCAGCCCCCTCCAAGATGGACCTGCCACCGGCCAAGCCAAGCTGGGATAGTGTATTTAAGAAGGAGAAAAAGGTACAACACAGTTTGCTACTGTAGAGTTTATCAACAGAACAGAAGCTGGAAAGATGATGGTTCCTAACCTCATGATTTATGTAAGGCTCATCAAGAGGACTACAGGAACAAAAATACAGGAACCAAAAGCACTCTCTGCTCCAGAGCAGCCAAATGAGATTTTTCAGAAACATTCTAGGAATATCAGATTTGACAGTACAAATTAGGCCTGTCTGCCTGGAACAGTCACGCTCTGTGAGTGAGGTTATTTCTCCTTATTTATCTCCAGTCAGGAGCAGATACAGATATTGTGCTCTATGCAGTACATCAGGAAACTACATTAAACAGAAGCATGTAAGCAGTGCAGAAGTCCAAATTCCTAGAATTACTGTTCTGAGAAACTATTTCTCTGAAACTGAGGCAAGTAAAAAAAATTAATTTCCAAGTTCTGTCGCAGACATCTTTTATGAAACATCCTTTTCTTTAGGATTTTTCCTTCTGAGAAGCTAAGAGGCCTCAGAGACAAAAGGTAAGCAATGGTTATCTGGTGCTGTGGAATGCAATGGGTGGGTCCGTGATTGGTCTCCTCGTGTGGATGTTTTGATTTAGTGACCACTCATGGCAGAGCTTCTCTTGCTCTCTGCCGAGACACAGATCTTTGTTATCATTCTTTTCGATTCTTAGCTTAGCTAGCCTTCTGAGGAAACCTTTTCTTTCTATTTGTTTTTTAGTATAGTTATAATGTAATATATATGTATAATAAAATAATAAATCAAGCCTTCTGAACATGCAGTCAACATTCTAGTCTCTCCCTTCACCTGAAAACCCCTGTGACCACGGTCACAAAGTTCTGAAAGGATTTGTGACACCACCAAGATATTGGATTTCATAGTTCATGGGAGCCCAGTTCAGTAATTTAGTCATTGCTCTTATGCACATACAGTGACTAAGTAGCTACTACATACAGTGGCTCAGAAGGTAAAATTTAATAGTTTTCACCCTGGGCAACTCAAAAAGTATAGTAAAGTGACTGTGCAAATTACGGTGTTGATTTTAGCCTACTCCTTACAAGTTCTTGTTTACATTTCAAAAGTCACCTTATATTTTGAAAGCATTAAAAATTTTTACAGCCACAAGGAAAACAGCAACGTTATCCCTCAGATGACTGGTACATCTATATGGCTTTGTAAGGAAATACCTCATACAGCCATATCCTGCTAACATCTCCACAAGTCACCCAAAAAATTCTACCTGAGGATGCTTATTTCAAATTGCATAACTGTAGTTCAGTGATACGACTGCAGAACACAAATTATACATTCAAAATTCATTATTAAGGTTCCTGGAAATTTATCATAGTGACATATTAGTGTAAGTTAGAACTAGCCACTATGCTTAAAGACACAGGAGCTGGTGTTATAGGATTCTTCCCATAAGTTTGCTCCTGATTGTACTATCTGCTTTTCCTATGGGCAACACTAAACACACTAGTTATGTGCATTGCCCCAATAAACCAAGGTTAGCTCAAACACTGTTCTAGCTTCTGAAATTAGTAGCTGACATGCAACATAGCCATCTTTGAGAAGGGCAAGACTGTAACGCAGACTACTCATTAGTCAGCCTGTACAAGCTGAGGAGTGACTTTATGTAGCAGAGATGCAATTTATAAAGCATGTTTCAACATCCTCAGCTATTTTTAGCAGCTAGGCCCTGTCTCTTTCTGCTGAAATGGAAACCACAGAAGATATTATTAAATGAAGCGTAATTCAGAAGTGTTTCCATTTCAGAGATTCAGCTCCCAAGGATAAAAAGCACATTTAGATATTTACTGTTAAAGTTTAAGTTAAGCCTATTTAAACAGGACATTGAGATCTCTGTGTTTTCATCTACATTCAAGCTACGGCTGGAAAGCTGAAACCTCTGAACCCAACATGCCACATATCCAAATTTCAACAGGGCAGGAAGCTATGAGACTTGCCAAGGAAATGGAGAGCACTTGGAAGAACTCAAAGAAGAAAAATGGCAGTGATTCCAAGGCTATGGCAACAAAGTCCAGCAATGAGCTGGACATGTAGTAAACTGGATCTCAACTACTTGCAAGGCACAATTGAGATTCTTTGGGCTCTGTCCAGGGCGATTTTTGGGTTTGGTTTTTTTTGCCTTTTTTTTATGCACCAAAGGAAAAGCTTATAATAGCTCACAAACTTTGCAAATTACTGTCATTGAAATGCAAGAATTTCAGCGGCTCCAAAGGCCCGACTTTCAGAACCTAATGAATTCCTATGGCACACTGGCATCTATTAAAATGTTTTATGCCGCAAATCATGCTTAAGAACTATTTTTTTGCAGAGGTTTTTTCCAGACTCTATAGAGTAGCTCAGCTTCCTCTTAGTTCCATGAATTCAAGTCGGATCTTAATGCAAATAAAATATTCCCTGACTAGAGTATCCTCTAACTTCAAAGTTTCAAACTTAGGAGCCCAAAACCAGGAACCTGAATAATCACGACACCAAATTCCAAACAAGTCCAGTGGAATGTGAAAACAAATGAAATAGGGGAGGTGTCCCTTCTTCCTATAACTCTTGCTTTGGACAGTCCATGCCTGTGTTCCCTTGATGTTTATTCCACTTCTCTTGCTCCCTTCTTTTGTTTGTTCCTTCACTAAAGCCCCCAGCAATCCCTTAAGGATTTCAGAGAATGAAAATATTAACCCTAATGTGCTTTCTGCTCAAAGAGCTTGTTGTTATACTCATCTACCCCAGGACACAACTGGCTTCCCCTGCTAGACTGTGAAGGGCACACATCTTACTCCAGCCTTGTGCAGGACCTTGCGCACTTATACCACAAATTTCAGCCTCTTGGTATTATTGTTATAAATCCCAATTTGCTATTAGTAACTTAAAACTGAGCAAATGGCAGATTCCTGAGCTGCTCAGAAAGTTTTGACTGTGATACTCTCACAGCTTACAGATAGCGCAGCCAAGAATTTTAAGAATTCTGCCAAAACTAATTTTGGTTCTTAAAGACTTGGTTCAAACTCTATAGGCTTCAAATACCATTTGTGTCACAGCTTTACCTTCAGAGCCTACTGGCCAGAAGATGATGGTGGTTCTTTGAACTGAACACAAGGGATCAAGAGCTTAAATGGAAGCCGTTCTCTTGTCATGCTAAAAGTACTAAAACACTTCATTTTTGCAAACTCAGCCAAATTAACAAGCTCTCTGGTTACCGTGACAGAGTCTTCTTTTCCAATACAAATAAAATATTTTTCCTAATAACCGGGAAATCATAATTAGAAGATTTTCACAAGCCTTCTTTGAAACAGAAGTAAAACCAGCCTTTAATAACCTGAGGTCTGTTATTATTAGGGTCAGTGCACATGAAAAAACTAATCTGGATTTGCTGAGAAGAGTAATAGTTACGCAGATTAATTATTTAGCTTATATAGATTATTTAGCTTATATAGATTATTTAGCTTATATAGAAAGTAGCACAAAACTGACAAGGTCTCATCTACAACAATTATTTATCAAAACCACTTGTCTGGGTCATATTTCAGCATGCTGAACCACAAATGTTGCAAGAATTTGTTTTAGCAACATCCCTTAAGGGGGAAGTTTTCCATACATGGAAAAGAAAAAGGAAAAAAAATGCAGAGATCCAAATAATATCTTTTCCTTGTTGTTGGCTATTCTGATAAGAGCTCAGGTGAGAGAGAGTCATGTCATCCTCATCTCACACTCACCACTTTTTTCTATAAATTCAGTTACACCTTTAATTAAGCCAAATGTTAGTAATAATGTATGACTGAATTAATGTAGAATCTCTAAGCTAAAATTTTTCTCAATTGTTGCTTTCAAAGGTAACAGCTCTGTCTACCAGTTTATTTTCAGCAGCTTGAATGTGGATTGTTTAGTAACAGGTGGACATGATTCCTGCAATAACCAAGGAAAATTCATTAACAGGAAATTCAAATAGCAGAAAATCATCCAAAAACTTGCAGCCACCTGTTAACAAAAACTACATCAAAACACTACTAGTAGCACCCTCTGCTTTTTTATCTCATGCATAATTAAAAGCTGTCCATAGGAAGACTCAAAGCACAAAACAAGTGTGGAAACTCAAAAAAAGAAGCTGACAAGCAGCAAAAATGCAGTAATCTTGTATGCATACACTAGCAGATAAGCACATATAGTAGAAGAGGTCCACTCTTAAAGCTCTGTCACCAGATTAGAGAGTTGCAGTAACATCAAGCAAATATAACAAAGTAATCCTGTTCTGAGTTCTAAATCTAACACACTTCAAATACTATTTAAGACAGAGTTTAAAAATGCCAATTGAAGAATTCAAAATTTTGCAATCAAAGAAGACAGTATTAAATGAGATATTTTGAAAAAGTTCACCAGGCACAAATATATTTGGATTTACTTGGTAGTCTCATCTCTACACTGCAGAAAGCTGCTCTATTTGATAAACTGCCGGTGTGCCTTATAAAACTTCACATTTTTTTAATACATAAACCCCACTTCTCTAAGCCAATGAAAGTATCCCCAACATTAATAATGTCTCAATCTGTATCCTCTGGGGGGGGACACAGAAATTCTCTCACTCATTTTTGTGACTTGATGACTTTTAGCCTAGTTTTTATGGCTTAATACCAATTTTTTAAAAAGGTGGTATAGGCTGATATATCTGCATATGATTCTTCCATCTGCTGCCTCATCCCACTGGTCCATTTCCACATAACACAGGTCATGATTAATCTAAAAGGCTCCCAACAGATCATTCAAAGGTGTTGTAACAGCTCTGTGCTCTGTTAACTGCAAGACAGTCCACAGTGAATGCAGCACACTGAAATAGCCAGCCAGCGGTAACAGCTGATTCTCCTTCTTACTTTTCCAACAGAAATGAGACTCCTACTGATGCCCAAGAAGCACCACTTTTGGAAACAAAAAATTTTACGAAATCATTCTTACTTAGACAGAACTTCACTTCTCTTTCCAAAACCTGCAGAGTTTATGCTGCAGAGGCAGGACCTAAGCATGGACAGCATCATCCCTCTCAGGCTTTGGGAGAAATATAGATACTGATTGAGTATGCAAAGATGGGTTTTGGAAAGGAAATTCTAAACAGTGAGATGTTCAACGTCTTCTTTACTTTGGTCTTTTTAGGTAAGATTTGCCTTCAGGTGTCCCAAGTGACCGACACCAGTGGAAAATTCTGTCTGAAGCAAGAAATATCTACCCATGGTGGAGAAGGATCAATATCTAAATAAACTGGAAAAAAACACAGGTCAATCAAACCTGACTGGATGCACCCAGGAGTGCTGAGGAAGCTGGATCATGTCACACTTGAGGCCAACCTGAATTGTCTTTGAAAAGTTAGAGTGACTGAAAGAAGCTTCTCAGAAATGGAAGAAAGCAAATGCCCTTCCAATCTTTGAAAAAGGCAAGATCCAGGGAACTATAGATTAGTCAGCCTTACCTCCACCCCCGGGAAGATTATGGTATCCTCTAAACAGATTAAGGACAAGAAAGTAATTTGGAACAGTCAGCACTGATTTATGAAGAGGAAATCATGCCTGACCAACCTGATAGCCTTCTAAAGTAAGATGACTAGGTTTAGTGAAAGGGAGAAGAGCAGTACATGTTGGTTACCTTAGCAAAATTTTTGATACATAACATCTTGAGACAAGCTAAAAAGTGCAGGCAAAACAAATGGAGAGTGAGATAGACAGAAAACCTGCAGAGTGCCCAGTGTCAGAGAGCTCTGATCACCTGTACAACATCCATTTGGAGACAAGTCACTTATCAACATACAACCAAGTAAACATCAGGTGCTTGGCTTAACATCTGCACAATAAGGCAGAGAACGCCCTCAGCACTTTTTCAGATTATAGGAAATTTGGAGGAGAAGTTGCTACACCAGATAGTTTTAGTGACATTCAGAGGGACCTCAACACTCTGGAGAAACTGGCCACTGGGAATTTCTTCAAGTTCAGAGGGAAATGCAAAGTCCTACAACAATTAAGAAACAACCTCAGGGACCAGAAGGGCAGTGGAAAAGCTACTTGATAGAAAGCAGCCTGGAGGTGCTGGTGCACATGAGCTGAGCATGAGGCAGCATTGTGCACTTGTAGCAAAGGTGGCCAACAGCCTCCAGAGCTGCATTAGGAAGAGTACTGCCAGCAGGTCACGGGACAAGATTGTGCGCCCCTATTTCATGCTGCTAGGTTCTCTCTGGACTGCTGGATCTTGCACTGTTTTCCCTAGTACAGGAGAGACATGGAGCAAATCCAGTGCGGTGCAGTGAAGATGATTTATGGATTAGAGCATCTGTCATACCAGGAGAGGCTAATAGAGCTGAGATGTTCAGCGTGGAAATAAAAAGGCTGAAGGGAAACTTATAACCATGTAAAAATACCTAACAGTGCTGCAAGAAGCTAGAAACTCTCAGTCATGTCCAGAAAAGGGACTAGGGACGTGGCAAATTTTATCTGAACATAATGAAAATACTTTTTTTGTACTCTGAGGGTGACTGAACACTGGAATTCGTTGCCCAGAGAATTTGTGGAGTCTCCAACCCTAAAAACACTCCAAATCCAACAGGGCACAGTCCTGTATGCCAGCTGTAGAAGCCAGTTATATTTGACCGTGCTCTGAGCAGGGGGGTGAGACAAGATGATCTCCAGAAGTCCTTTCCAACTTCACCATTTCTTTTCTATGATTCTGAGAAATTATTTAAACAGAACTCTTAAACCACCTTTTACAGAAGGAAACAGTAAGAACTGATGATTGCATTTTCTAGATTATTTTTGGGGCGTGGATTCAATCTCCTGATAATTAATTCATAGGTTCAGCAGCTGCTGACAACATCTACCTAACTGAATATTTTAAGTTTAAAATCCCAGGATTCTTCAATAAGCAGTTTTAAAATATGTGTAGCATAAACAGAAATAAGTGATGTGCAATTTTAAAACAGATTTGGCATCTTTACATGAATCCTCCCCCTTCTCTGTATGCGATAGCTATGGAAGACATCTGCCTAGAGAAGATTGCATCACCTTTGCAGACACAGAGACTGTTCAAAGGGAAGCTTCCAGCATAAATTATTTGTAGTAAGCTTGAAACATTTCAAGCCTAACGAGAAGTACCTTCAGCAAACTCAGCTACATTCACTATGAGTGAATGTGTACTGTTTGAAGCTCCAGTTTTCTTTTAAGGCTATGAACAGCACCCTCTTTCTTACAGCGCAGTCTCAAAAAAAAATCAGCTTTTACTCTTTACCCACCAGATACTTCTTCCATTCGCCACTCTGACTATATTTCAGACTGCATGTTTCAAAATCATGCACAAGTAGATGACAATCCTACTCTGCACATTAGTCTCCACATGAGGTGACCAAACCTGTGCTCCTGTTGCTGACCTCTACCATTATTTATTTCTACAGCAGGTAAAAAATACCATGTTCAACAGAAATTAAACAGGCCAGAGGGTCTTCTCCTCAGAAAACTAAGCTATGAAATTGGTTTGGGGCGGCTCCACATCATAGCAACATTATCACTAGCTATGTGATACCAGGTCACCACCATACTTACTTGATATTAAACATTGAGATCACGTATTCAGAAAGGCTCCAAGCCTCTGCCTGCCTCCCTATATGTTTCCTGAAGGGCAGGGAGGATGGAAGTTAGGCCAGCAGTTCAGATTCTTTTGAAAGACATTTGGGGCTGAATGCAGTTAATCCAACTTAAGTCGGCTTAAGGTACTTGAATTTACTGGACTGGGGACTGAGTGTCTCTGGTTTGTCCTATAAAGAAGGGAGTACAGGCAGGACTTCCAGGGTCAATTCTAAAAGGCCAGTAAGATCTCTCTTTGATAGTGACTATTAATATTGACTATAGAAGGAAACTAAGGAGAATATGCTTCTAGTCTACACACTTCAGATAGGAGTACAAAGCTGCAGAAGATGATTATGCACTTTGAAACTATACATGTTATATTTAGTTGAGAACAGGAAAGCAGTTCAAGGAGCATATAAGACAGCTATCACTAAAACAAATTAACTGCTTTAATACTTGAGCAATATCTTAGCATACAAATTCCAAGCAGTGTTACAATGGAGAGACCTTGGTACCCTGTACTATGGTATGTACAGTCTGTGAAATAGTAAGCAATACTTGAAAACTTGTTCTTTTAACATTGTTTTAGAAATACATGAGCAATTAGGATGCTGCTTTTCACACAGCAGCCCTTGTGTGTTCTGTGGGAATATCTGATCAAATCCGGAAGAATGGAAACAACCACATTTCTCCTCTCTCAAATATATCAGATAATACAGAATTCAGACTGGTCTGTGTTTTTCATTAAACAAGATATGTTTACAAGTCAAATGAAAGCAATACTTGCTCAAATGACCTCCTTTCTACTGTTTGGAAGATTTATTGAAGGCAATATAGAACAGCAACAATAGTCAATCATAGGTGGCAGACTGCCCTTTTATTAGGCATACTGAAGCCAATTAATCTAAGAAAGCTTTCTCCCTTTACCTCCTGGAGGCAAGTATGCTTAGAATGCATTTAAAAATTCTGCAGCAATAAAGGTGCTGAAGCTATTAATTTGAACTTTGAAAAATTATTTACAGGCACTTGAGATGCTAAGAATTAACATTCTCCATACTCTGCTGGGCAATATAATTTGATTAGATCTAAGACTTAAAAAATAAAGTTCTAGAACAAAGCCTGCTATCCTCAGGGGTAGCAGGGGAAGATAAAGGAATGCTTGTGAAAGGAGGTAAAAGCAGCAGGAACACTGAAACCTGCCTTAACATTGAGTAAAATAAGCTGGGTAAATCACAAGTCTTCAAATAAGGTTGCAAATGAAGGTGGGTTACTGAACTGGGAACACATATACAGCACAAAAGTAATCATTTACTTCAATTTATTTCCAGATGTCAGATTATCTGTTATTTATACGAGACACCAAAGGCCATTTGAGGTGAAAAGCAAGTCCATAATAATCTTATTAATTATGAAACATCAAAACCCAAGATGTCTTAATTCATGTTCTAATTTTTGCAGTCCATGTGCTTCTAATTAGAATTGCTGTAATATATTCTCTTGGGAAGCATATAAGAAAAGTGAGTAACGTTTTAGTGGCAGCTTCCTCTTTTAGGGCATAACCTTAAATTCTCCTTTATTCTTGGATTACTTCAAACATCCTCCTTGGATTATCTTCATTGTAAATTAAGTTATAATCTTACCAGTTTCACAGCTGGGCCCAGTGAAGCCTTGTGGGCAGGCACACACATTGGAAGCAATACAGGCTCCTCCATTCCTGCACCCGTCTTTGCAAAATGCTGCAAGATGCAAAAGCACAGTGTAAGGGTGAGAGAACCCCACTCAGCAGCCCTGCAGGTGGGCACAGTCTGCCAGCAGGCTGGCACAGAACGCCGCCCGTGCGGCACAGAGCGCAGACACTGCCTTCTCCCAAGGACAGAGGTCACAAAGAGATGGTTTAGGGCCCCCCTGCCTCACTGGCCAGATGGGCTGACAAGCTACAGAAGGAGATTAGAGTAAATCATCTGAAGACAACAGCTCCCATATGTGCTCCTTCGCATGCACTGGGAAGCAGTGAAAGACAACATCTTCCCTTGGAACAGACTCTTCCCAGGGCAGTGCTGGTCTGTTCTGCTGCCCAAATAAAGGCCTGAACATAACAGGCACAACTGAATATTAAACTCTCTGGCTACCTCAGTCCTTTATTAAGTAATTTAATAGAAACAATAAAAATACTAATTTTGTCTCAAGGGATTCTGAAGAACTTTGAAACTTTTAGCAGTTACAGCTTAAAGTCAATCCTTGGGTTTATTCTTTGGCATGCTGCGCTTACATATTTTTGGTGTAGCATTCTCCAGGAGTGTATGCTTTCAAGAGCCACTTCTGTGGACCCAGAAATGCAACCAGCTCTGCTTGAAAACATAGCAGCTGTTAGTTGTTCTGATAGCATCTGCAATATGGAATTGGAAATGCTCTGGCCAGAAGAAACTGTAGGTGAAACTAGGCATCTGCAAGTTATAGCCAACACAAAGAGCTGCTTCGGGGCACTGGTCTAGCCCTGCCAGAGGTAACCTGCCAGAGGTGCCAGGCTCTGGTTTGCAGCTGCTCTGTGTAACAGCAGCACTGATGAGCTCTCATGGCTCAGAGAATGCTGTTACGGATTTGAGCTATCCAGCTCTCAGTTTTGAGACACCAGCCCTGTGGTGAGGGAGCATTGTCACTGAGACATGTAAGCCTCCCAGTCCAGGGGTGCATGGTGCACAGGACTGCAGCTGGCAGCACAGTGCATGGAAAGCTGCCAAAGGCATGGGGGCAAGAGGCATATCCAGGTCTCTTTGAAGGACACTGGCATCCAAGCCAGGACTGCAGAGAAGTGCATGTCTCAGATTTCAATACACAGTCTTAGAGCCTTCTCCTGCATACTGTCTTCTCAGCATTGAGGAGGGAGGGCAGGGGTATGCTTTTCTTTCACAGTGAGGCCAGGTGCCCTCTGAATTGTCAGATCTGCAATCAGAGCCCTTACTCAGAAGAGCTGAACACAGTGCTACAGCAGAGGGCATCTATGTGACACTACCAATGTTAGCTCTGGACCTTTAGATTCTAAGAGATCAAGAGCACCAAGGCTCAACCTCAAGGAACACTGGCTGTGATATTGCTGCATCTGTCCCACTTCTCACATCTGAGCTCATTCCCCTACAGCTACAATACTTTTATTTTCAAGCACTCTCTATATCCTGTGGTCAGAGCTTGAGAAATTCCAAGGATTTGGGCCCAGCTACCAAGTATAATTTCTTCTGATGTGAAATGCAACAGGAATAAAAGGAGTCTTGTACCTCTGTGAAAGCATCTTTTTAAGACTAGAAATTTAAGTTCTAATATTTAGCAGTGAATCAGAATGTCAGAAAACATGTTAGAAAACACTGCCTCACTTGTAGTGGAAGTTTTGTATGCCCATGTCTAGTGCTCTTCTCACTTAGGACAACAAGACATACCAAACAATTTTTAGTTCATCCAAGTAAAACAGCAAGTCGCTGACCACGGACAATGTAAATCTGACAATGTTTTCACAGACGAAGTTTCTTGGTAACTGCAGGCTCCCTTGAATGCTGTACCACATATAGAAACTGCTGACACAAAAAAATGAAACATAACTACTTCAAATTTTAGAGCCTCCTATCTCTGTATGCATCATCTTCAAATTACTGCAGACTGCCAATGCAAAGTCAGTGTATATATGCCTGTGAAGATCATATAGGTGAAGGACCCAAGTGCCTAGCTTGGCATTTTGTCTGTCTTGCTCAAGGCAAATGACCAGAACTGCATCAACAATGACAGAGTATCTCATGCAGGTTTCCAGCAGCTTACCTTTGCAGATGGTGCCATTCCCCGTGTACCCCGGCTTGCAGACGCAGTTGTGCCCGCCCACGGTGTTGAAGCAGAGTGCATTCTCATCACAGTTGTGCTGGTTGGTTACACATTCGTCATGCTCTGAAAAGGGAAGCAAGAATGGTCCTGAATTTTTAAAAACCACAACAAAACAGGAGATTTGTATAGGTTTCCAGATTTAAAAAAAGAGAAACACAGTAGTATTTACTGGCAATGTAACCTATGTGAACATGTAACCATGGGATAGGCAGGGTATCTATTTTTATCCCGTACTAGTACGTGGTAACTGCACTGCAGCATAATTCCACCTTCATTAACAGGGAGCCACCATCATTACACTTTCTATGTGGGCTACAGTATTCTCTCAAACATTTGCCGAAGAGCTGGCTAGCATACTGAAAAACCATATGCTACTTCTACTGTGTAATTTATTCATGCAGGTTGATCTTATGTGGGATTCTTTGGGTTTCCTTCAGAAAGCTGACTAACGGTGTGAGACGCACACTCCAACTGCAAACGGCGTGGTTAGCAGAAGGCAGGTCTGCAAAGTGCAGCCCGTGTTTTCCCTCCCCTTAGCCCATACAAAGCACTTTGTTTAGATGAAATAAATAACCTGGAAACAGAGGTCTGCCTGCTTTTCAAGGGGCTTCTAGCACGGCATGCCCTAGCACCGGAGTGTGATGGATGAGACTCCTCAGTCTGGTGACTAGGACATACTAGGAAATATCCCTTTTGGGAATAAATTAACAGTCTAGAGAACGTGATTTTGTGTTGGCTTGCAGTGCACTACTTAATCTGAAAAAAAAAAAGAGCATTGCTTAAGTATTTAGGTTACAGAAATTTTTCATGTTTTAGTTTGTGATTTTTAAGAAATGGTAAATGGAATCTTAAAATCAGATGCCCTAAAGTGTCATTTCAAAATGATACGTGAAAAGCTCTATTATTTTCAAAATGCAGTATCTTAGTCTGTAGGCGTCAAAATAAAATGCTTCCATCTTCTGGAAATACTCCTTGCATTTTTTGTTAGATCAACAGTATTCATCTATCCACATATAATTTCAGAGTCCTGAAATTTAAATTTCAGGAAAACCAGCTGTTTGGGGAACATAAAGACATCTAATTTTAATCAGCACACATGGGCTAACCTGCACGTGAAGTTTTCATAGCTATCATTCTGCCCAGGTTTTAGTGAATTTTATTAGTGCAGTTTAGACCAGTTCTGGCTATTTAGCCTAAGTCTTAAATCTGGAATCAGATGCTCTTTCTTCCCCCATTTTGAGGGGGAAGACTGCTCTGAATCTTCCTCCATTTTATAAATAATGACTGCACATATCCCACTGAGTTGTCAAGAAAATTAATTTCTTAACATTTGCAAATCACTATGGAAATTTTCAACGTGCTATTTCAATAGTGGCCATAAACTGTAGGAGTATAAAACTGGCAGAATGACACATATCCAATCCATCAGTAGAGGCAAATTTTCCTCTAGTAATGGCTAGGACCTGTTATTTAAAAGGAGGAAACATTCACCTTAATATAACTAATAAATTTTAAATGCTACACAAGTTTAGTTTTATTTTTGTGGGTTTGCTGTTGTTGAGTGTTTATTTGTTTGGTTTTTAATAACATTAACCTAATATCCCTCTTTTAAACAAGGAGTTGTGTCTCTTGTATCACCAGTCATGCTCTCTTCAACCCTCACTGGGTGCAGCAGAGCACAGGCTGCAGGCCTCTGCCCTCCAGCATGAGATTTAATTACTTTGCTCTCAGCATGAATAACCAAAATTGTTATTGTTCACCAAACGATCCAGCCCCTCTAAAATCCACTTAACAATATTTGACTCTGACCTGCAAACATAGTAAAATCTCTTATGCTGGCTGAAACAGAATTTATGTGAAACCACTCCATAACAGAAAAATAAAGTAATGGTCATGTAAATTTGGTTTAAAAGTATAATCTATATTGTAACAGTATCCTGGCTTTCTTATTTTATGTTAATATCATTAAATTATTTAAATATGGTTTTATTTAAATATTCATTATTAATAATGTTGTAATTTTTAAATAACACACAAGAAGAAAATTATTACGGGAATACATGAAACTTATTCAGCAGGCCAAAATACCCTGCAAAGACATTATTTTGGTATCTCAGGAGAAGGAATACATCACACTGGTAAACTCAGCTTAAATAACTACATTTGACAAATTAAGTATCATGCTCAAAGAGGAAGCATAGCCATCCATCTTAAGTCTTAGAAATGCAGAAGCACCCCTGGCATGTACAGCAGCTCTTAATGAGGGAAAAGAGTGTATTAGAGAGCAGCAGGTGATTGCAGACTGGCACAGCAGGAGGAAAGGCTCTATGTGTGTGGCTGGAGCTGCTCTGAAAGCCCACCAAGGTTTACAAGAGCAGAGCCTTGAAGATCATTTGCACAGATGAGTGTCCTTCATATAAAGAGATGACTGCACATTTGAGTGCGCCTTCCTAACACTTGCTTTTTGGGGGATAAGAAAAACTATTGAGTCTTTGAAGATGGATTTCTTTTTTTTTTCTTAAAGCATACAAGATCAATAAAATTAGCTTTCCATACGCTAAATAGCAGGACTTGGATACAAAGGTAATAAGCCTAATATCCTACTCTATGTAAGCATTGGCGCTTCTTATCCTCATGCAAGAAAGTTCATGGAGTATGCTTCTGCACAAACTGTATTGAAACAGCCATCACTTCTTCTGTGGTTATCTGCTCAAACTTTAGGTCTATTTTTATTGAAATCACATATTACTGACTCATGAAAAATTCATGGTTTGATAAATGACTCCTGGATTGAAGTTTACATGTAATTTTTAGGTGGAAAATGTTTCAGAGTTAGGAGAAAATCTGTGATCCAATTAAAGGAGATTTTTATATGATTGGAATACAAAAAAAATCAGAAAAAATGGATCAGTAGGTTTTATAATCCATCTAAATTTGATTCTCTGTATCATCTGAACTTAGCTTACATAACAAATTAAAACCATTTAAAGACACTGTTTCTTCATATTGCTTTCCACAGTGACACCTAACAGAGCAAACAGCTTACACTTCAGGAGTGGCTCTTTTACGGACTGCTTACATGGCTAAACTACATCTGAAAAAATCCTGTACAGAAACCATGTCACTGCATCTACTGTTTCAGCACACTCTCTTTCTACTCTTGGCACACTATCCACACCAATTTAGAGAGCACCAGAAACAGGTTTATCACTAGTGATAACAAGACAGATTGTTCAGCTTTATTAAAACAGAAATACTTATTCCTAATAAAAAGAGTGGTGCTCTGTTCAAAATTCTTCCTTAATTCATGCTTATCACTTTGGTTTCTTTTTTTAATCAAACACTTGGAAAGTCATCTGAAAATAAAAAGGAGAAAATGGCAGCTCCTGAGTTGTGCAAACCTAAATACCAAATCAGCAACTGCAGAAGCAGATAGGACCATGCATTATAAAGAAGCAAAAAAAGCAATTTATAAAAGAATCATTAAAAAAGAAGCTGCAATATGTTTTTTAAGTTCAAAAACCAGTCTTGAAACATTATTTGCCTAATTTAGAAATGCTAAAATTTTACTACTCAAGGCCATTTATTTCAAAAATCTTTAGAAATCATGTCACATTAAATGAATGTTCCATACTTATTTCACTGCACACTATAATGAAGATAGGGACAGGCTGGAGACAATAGTATTACAGAGGCAAAGAAATGAAAATTATTTTTGCAGAGAAATTTTAATGAAGTTTTAATGAAATTTTAATGATTTCCCAACCTGAACTTGCATAAACATCATGTAAAAAGACCAAATGCACTGGTTTCAATGAATTCTAAAGCTTTATTATTTAATATATCTGAAATCCATTTTGCACTGTCCAGGACTTATGCTCAAAAGTGTTGAAATTCCTAACAGCTCTGTTCTGCGAATCAAATGAAGTTTTAAATATTCTATTTATATTGACTAAACTACCTCCGGAATGAGATTTTTCTAGACAGAGAAAAAAATTTTAACTCCAAAATTTGCTATTGCCTCATGGTAAGAACAACATTAAAAGTAAGTGCTTACGTATGTCTCATTAAGTAGTTCTTAGGATGCAGACAACAAGGCAAAAATTATATAATAATGCAATTGATTTACTTTTGCATATTTGTGTGTGCAAATACATATATATACACAAAAATATATATACACATACGTACATATATAAAGGTATACATATGTGTATGCCTATACACATGTATGTATATATATCCACACATATACAGTGTATGTGAAGAATATAGGAAAGGTGGAAAAATTTATTTCATTTGGATTTATTGTGAAATATTATTTCAGAATATTCCATATTGTTTGCTTGAGAAAAACTTTACTTCAGAAGGGTATCTAGGGTGAAGTATTGCACCCTATAGAGTGAGACTGGTGGAGCAAACTGATCCAGACCTACTAGATGCTGTGATGCATCTCAATGCAGTGACAGCTGGGGACCTGTCTTTCCAAATTTGTTATCTGTACAGAGATTCTTGCTGAACTTAGTAAAATTTAATATGTTGTCCACAAGGTGTGGCACCTGCCTCCTCATTTGCACTATGCAACATCAGCCCCTATCCTTCCTACTGCGTATTTTATGATTAAAAACAAATGTCTGTATAAAATTTCCTACATGCACACTGTGTGCCTTCCCAATATTTGCCTTGTGTATCCAGATTCTGAAAAGGTCTAAGAAAAAAAAATTATTATAATCCAATCCAATAGCAAATAGAAATGACAACTGAATTGCATCCCTTACTTAGGGATGGAAAATATGCTGGCAGTTTTCCTCAACCATCCATTAACAACATTGGAAAATAAGGGCTGGGATCATCTTTAAGGTGCAGAAATGCATAAAAGTTCCCAAAAATTTAAATAGAATACATACCTGCAATTGTAATCTTGTAACATGTTGCAACAGATATTCACTGCTCTGCAAAGAACTTGTGAACCCAGATTAAATTAAAATAATTTAAATAAAGAGAATATATTAGGTATTTTTCCCTTTTGATCTCTCTGCATTCAAAAATTGAAATTACTTTGGCCTTCCATCTCCTTTGCATTGATTTGGTATAGGACTGCAGAACCATGGTGACCAGCTGGCTATCTGATGTGGCAGTGACAAGAGACAAGATTTACTTGAATTATCAATAGCCAACACACTTAAATGCCCACTTACAGTTTATCTTAATTACAAGGTTTTTTTCCTCCACCTATAGTTCATGTACAAGACAAAAATTAGTAGCAATTTTATATGTAATATGGAAGACTTATTCCATTAAGATCATTTGAGAAATGACAGATGGTTAATCCCTTTAAGACTTCATATTAACTCATTTAAACTCTAATTGGCAGAGTTCATTTAAATCGCAATAAATGCACGCTATTTTAAAGAGCAAATGCTGTAAATTTATTGAACTATTTGCTGGAAAGTGTCCAAAGAAGGGCACTGAAACTGGTAAAGGGGACCAGAGAACAAGTCTTATGAGGAGTGTCTCAGGGAACTGGGATTGTTTAGCCTGAAAAAAGGGAGGCCAAGGAGGACCTTCTCCACAACCACCTGACAGGAGGCAGTATACAGGTGAGGGCTCAGTCTCATCTCCGAAGCAGCAGGCAACAGGACAAGAGAAACTGGCCTCAAGTTGTGCTTGGAGGTTTAGATTGGATACCAGAAAAGCATTCTTCATTGTAAGGGTTGTCAAGCACTCGAACTGGCTGCCCAATGAAGGGTTTGAGTAGCCATCCCTGGAGGCATTTTAATGACATGTGTATGTGACACTTTGGGTCATAGTTCAGTGGTGAACTTGGCAGTGCTGGGTTGGACTTCATGATCTTAAAGGACTTTTCCAACCTAAAAGAGTCTATGATTTTATATTTTCCAGATTCTTTTCCCTATACTTATGTTAAAAATTTTGATTCATATTCCCCAATTAATTTTTTTCTGTAGATATTTCTTAATTTAAATGCAAAATAAAACCTGTGTTTTAATTACTCATAGAGAGTTTTCATCACACAGTTTATCCCTAGTTAATGCTGGAGTCATTAATGACCACCAGCAGCTTCAGTTCAAAGCTTGGGACACCAAAAGCCAGGCCTACAAGAGTTTGTTCCCTGCTAAGCCCATTGCTTGACTGATTTTTGTCTTCATATATCCCCATATATATTTTTGTGTTCACATATTCCCCATATATCCATGCTATTCTTGGTCCTCATTTTCTAATTCTTTTTTCAGTGCAGTCATAAATGACAATTTATGTAGAGCAGTCTCTTGCTCCCACCCCCAGCAGGATCAGGGAGAGAATCAGAAGGGCAAAAGCCATAAAACTCATGGTTTGAGACAAAAAAGACAAGCTGATGGATAAAATACATGTTTTGTGGCAGGCCTACCCTTATTCCCTCCATCTTCCTCTACAGCTCTTCATTAAATCCCTTCGACTTTGTTAAACACACCTAAGATTCATCTTCAAAATGTGTTTTGTAATTTCCAATTTCATGGAATAATACATATTTTTACAAAATACACTCCGCTCATGGAAGTTTCTATTGCAATATTAATCAGTGTTACTCCATGGAACATCCTGTAATTTTTATACTTTTCAACCAGTTAGGCAGAGTAAATATATTAAAGAATATTTTGCCTCACAGCTGAAGTTTAAAAAAGCTTAATTAATCTCCACTTTCTTTCAAGTCTGCCATTTTGTATATTCCCTCTTCAACAGAAAAGTTTAAGAGAAGGATTTTCTAAAGCATTTAGCAGAGACCCAACTGTTTCCCCTAAAGGAATGTCTGTAATTCCTACTGATTACAATGGCAGGATTGTAGCATAAATGCAAAATTATTCTGAAATCCCACCTTAGGAGATTTCAGTCTAGACCTTGACATGGACCTTGTCACCCACTTCTTTTTGCCTTAATTCAAACTGATCTCTTAGTATCTTTCACCAGTGACATTTTAAAATGAGGTTTTCAGCTTTTAAAAGGTATTTCCATTGAGTACACTTTCCAGACTTTCTTCACAGATTAATTTTTTTTTTCTTTTTTTATTTTTTAATCTAGCCAGATGCACTATTTATTCCCAGGTAAATCTTACTTAATTCCAATTTCTTTGCATACAATAACTCCCAGACACTTATGATAAACTGATGCTTTCAATATCTTCTATTATGTGGTCAAAAGTGGTGATAGTAAATTCTGCATCTCCAGTGGTGCTCCCTACTTTATTGCTAGTAGAACAGCCAGACTAGAGCTGCAAGTACAATTTCCTCAGCCAACTGAAAAATGTATATTTTAATTCTTCTAATTCCAACCCTTTTATTTACAGCTTCCTTACTAAAAGGCTCCATGTTATTACAAGTCTGCCACTAGCAATAGATACCCGCTGGATATTTGGCCTCCCTCCCACACATATTTCTGCTACAGAAATAAAAGCTTTAAAGTAACCTGACTGCTGTTGAGGCTGGCAACTTGCTGCCTGTTCTCCTATTTCATTAACAACAACTTTGAGATTGCTCACATGACCAGAAAGCTCAATAAAAACACCTCTGAACACTTTCTCAGCACAAAGTTAACAGAAGGTGGATATGCACAAAGTGATAGAAGAAAGATGTCCCAGCAATCAAAACTGCCAGAGAACGGTAATGTTCTCAAAACTCTCTATAAACAGCTGGTGCTGCTTCTATTCTTTTTGGAATAGCATTGTGGCCAGGGTTTGTCAACACATTTCAGGGGCTCCTGGAAAATCAGTTATCACAGCACCATTACCTAAGTCAGCACTTGCCAGGCAGGGCACCACAGTGGTGGATGAAATGCTGCTGCTGCTTTGATCCTGTTCTTGTCTGCAGGAACCTGGAGCAACTTACCTAACCATAAATGTTGGGAAAAAAATGGGCTTTTTTTTCTTTCTTCTCATGCAACAGAGAATTCTTAATCCATTAAGCAATTCCTCTCATTTCCCTGGCAGTGCTGTGACTCAGGCTCTCAGATCACTCACTGTCTATAGGACAGCACTATTTTTGATAAGACAAGATGCTTGAGCTCTCTAGGGAGAGGAGGCCTTCTTCAAGCATTGTTTACCTGATTTTGAAGAGAGTTCTCTACTCAAAAACAGGGACAAAATTATACTTCAGTGATGGTAAGGTAAGGCAATGTTGCTGCTTTTTCCTTTGGTGAACCTTGATGCCATCTCCAGTGATACAGCCAATTTTCCCTAGCACTCATCCTCCCTGGTGGTTTACAGAGGCACACCAAAACAGCACAGCAGATCTATCCTTCATGAACAGCGCATGCCAGCTGCCTCCCCTGGCCACAAAAGCACCTGGGGAGAACGGCACAGCCCGTGCCCAGCGCTGTGCAGGATCAGGGAGGAGCTAACCCACCCAGCCAGCCTTGAGAGCCATGAAGGACTCCTGCCTCTGCAGTTCAGATAGAGCCCTTGATGCCAGAAGATAACCTGCAGAGCTGGCTGAACTGATTCTCACAAAAAGCTGCACGGCACAGTAAAGGAGATGCAATGAAATGTGCTCTCACCTTCCTTCCCCCACTGCTGTAATGGTATGAAACCTGGCACTGGCTAGCCTGTTCATGGGGAAATTTTCCAGATTACATCATGTTTTTATTGCCGGAGTTCAATTGCTAGTGTCTATCAAGCTTACAAATAATTACTTCTGTACTTACACACATCATAAAATCATTAAAGTTGGAATACCTATAAGATACTTATGTGTACCTATAAGATACTTATTTATTTTGTATTGATAAATAAATATTTGCATAAGCACATCTTAGAAAATCACACATATCTGAAAAATTCTGCTATCAAATTTGCTGTCTTGTTTAAGGACACTATGAATTATTCTAACAAGCAAAACCACAGATATGAAGTCTACAGTGTTGTTTGGGTCTAAAAAAGTCAAAATACATATTTAGAATCAATGAAGTTAAGAAGAAAGTAAACTTTGACCAGACATTTCATTTTGATACTATTACTATCATCCCAGAATGGCTTCACCTCTGTAACCCTACTTCCTTCACAAATCTGCTCTTTGGAAAAGTTATGATTTAAGCAGAGATGCTGTGAACAGCTCTGGAGTACTGAAATCTAAGATGAAGCTCATCCTATGGAAGGTGTATTAAGGATATTTAAAGCAGACTGTAATATCTGTTCAGACTACCACCAATGACAACTTTATTCACTTCTCAAGCATTAAAATGATGCAGACAGAATTCAAGTTCACCCACTTTACCTTCTGAAGAGTTAAGAACAAGGTAACAAACTTTTCTTTCCAAATATTTGCACACTCCAAAATTTTAAAACTACTTGAACAAATTAGAGCAGATACTGTTGATGAGTGCTCACCTTTCTAGAATTCAATCTTACCTTGAGTAACACTGTCATTTATCCCCACTTTGAGCAGTGCAAAACCTTTAGTTTTGTTTCTTTAAATGCACTGTCATTAAAAGACTCTACTACAGGTTTCCAAATCCTAAACATCAAAGTTAACAGCTGGTGTGCTCCAAACTCATCACATTTACTCATCTGTAACAGGGTAAATGACACAATTACCTGCTGTAATTACTCTTGCTGACAATATATTTTTCCTGGTGATTGGTCTGTGTGACTCAGAGCTACTTATCTTTGTCAGTCCAGTCCAAATCTCCATTTCCATGTGACTTGGACATTAACTTACAAAGTATTTACAAATTAGTTCAAATATCTGCCAAGACAGATATTTGGGATACTATAAATTCATCTTTTATTGCATGATTAAGCAGTCTACCACTCTAATATTATTTTGCGTTAGAAAATAACTACGCATGATTATATTCTGTGCCTCATTGAAAGTAAATTGGAAGGGAGACACACTCAAACAGGTAAATATAATGAAGGAATAAAATCTAAATAAATAAGGACATTGATATTTTTTAAAAATGCTCATTCCTAAAGCAAACATGAATTGAAAAAACAAAAATATAAAACATTTAGATACTTAATTCTAAATGCTTTCTTGTGACAATTTTAAAGAACAGCTACAGAAAACAACAGTGACTTTTTATTTTGAGCAGTGTGAGTTACAGGCTAATCAAGCTAGCTTATTGCATGTGTTTTCTCTGGAATAACTTTTACTTTAAAAAGATGGAATAGATACAATTCCTTGCACCATTTCCCCAAATAAAATATTTTGGAGGATGTGAAAACACTGCAGCATATAACAACAGAAATAAGCAGATACTGTCTTTTTGAGATTATTTGGAAGCTTGCCAGAATGAAAAAATATTCCCACAAAAACTCCTGCGAACCATTTAGTTGGAGCAGCTTCCTATTTTATTGCTAAGCTTGTTGAGAGAACTCTTGGTCCTTGATACAAACATTGATATATTCAAAGGTTTTTTTGTTATTTGATGAGGTGGGGGTGTGTTAACTTTTGCACAGCTGACTACATGAACAGTAAAGGGCATGGTTTTAAAACGGTAAATTGATTACTGTTCCAGAAAGAATTTTGATTTTCAGTTTTCTAGTTCAGTCTTGAAGATACTGCAACAAACCCACTAGCATTTTCTTAAAAAAAACCAAAACAGAACAGTTCTGTGAATTTTGTGTATTAATAATGTCCTCAGGAAAAATATGAAGTATCTTTGATAGACACAGTACTTTCAGAAACATTACCTCACAAAATGCAGATTCACTAACAAAAGTGAGATTTCACCCAAACCCTTTAGGATTATACTGTACAGCAGCACAACACAGACAGCAATAGTCCCCTTGGTATAAATGTGATTTTTTCAAGTTACTGATGATGATTTCACTGGTCTTCCTTGAGGCATTAGCAGATCACAACCCTAAGGATGGCCAATATATTGTCTCAGTAGGTAGTATTTGTTCCCTCTTGTTGAGCCACTCTTTTTGAGTGCTGTGGAGAGGTCTTGCCAAAGACTCTGTTGCCTTTATCCATTTACACAAGCTGGCAAACACTGATAAAGCAAATACAGGAACTGAAAGTAGTTTTAGACAAAATCAGAAGGGCGGAGGAAGTGAGAATTTAACCTGCACACTATGCATTCGTGCATGACCAACCACAGCCCAGCTGCAGAATCATCAGCACATTTCAGTGTGAACCAGAAGTTAGATGCAAAATCAGAAACATAAAACATTCTTTGGGACTACACATAGGAACACAGACACTGGATGAGTCAGTGAAGTGGATAAATCCAGTATGTTTACTTTGTGCATTTCAAGGTAGACTGCAGTATAATTCTGGGTGCAAAGAAGGACTAGGAAGGATGCAACTCCTGCTGTGGTCAAGGGACCTCTATACAAGAGAGCAGTTTGGTGTGGTGAAGTACAAGGTTTTGTAGGTCAATAATCATCAGTCCAAAAGACTGACAAAAGGTAGCAATATTGATAGAGAACTACTGCAAAGACAAACTGTCACAGAAGATGACATACTAAATTGCAGTGACTGTATATTGACAGTATAAAACAGGAGTTAAGGAAATAGTCTTCCATTATCATAAACCAGATTAATCTCTCATAAACATTTCATGAAAAACAAAGGACACTTCTAAGTTATTTCAGGAGTCAGTGATTAGAAAATGCACCATGTGGCATACAGTAGGAATCAAGCTGTAAGGAATTAAAGGTTTCCATGCTCATAGATTTTCTGAACTGAAATAATTCAGAAATTCCTATCTATCAAAACAGGAATCTTCCATATTCATTCAAAGAAAAAACTTGCAACTATAATATTAAAAGAAAAGGCTTCTGAAGCCCTGGACAATATTAAAAAATATTATGTCTCCCCTTAACAGTGTTGGAAGTTAGCTTTCTTACCCTCTGTCTTTTTTAAAAACTGTGTTGTCTTAGATTATAAATGTTTTTTTGACAGTAGAATGCCAAAAGACAGACATGATACCCATATACTGCCAGCAGTATCCACTACCCTGAAACCCCAGCTAAATGGTATCATGGCTATAGACAACTTACTGTGAATGTGTAGAAAACCACTGACTTCAATACAGCATGATCACATAACCTTAAATAACCCCACTGTTCCTTTTTTAAAGGAACTTGCTTCATGCAGTGGCTCCAATCTCTCACTGACCTTGGCTGGAGTCCCTCTGAGAGCAGCCAATACTCTCCCAGCATGAGACAATCACCAGCTGGCTCAGACATGATAGATGTGAGCCATCCAACTTCCCTCACTTCTGGCTTGCTCAGTGAGACAGCAGCAGATTCCCATCTCCTGAGCCAGAAAGATCCTTATGACTTCAAACAAACTGTCCTCAAGGCTTGCCTACTGTGTTTCCTGATCTGTACAGTCTATCTGTCACAGGCTGTGATCATCCACAGGAGGACAGGCCAGGGGAGGTCCAGCTGTGAAGAGATGTCATGCTGCAATGAATCAAGGTCTTGGGTTGGATCTGCTAATCCTATCACGGTGATTGCCTCAAACCTGTACATAGATAACTGTGTTGGGTCCAGCTGAATTCTTGGCCTCTGTTGATTAGAATGTGAGTTTAGACAAAAGAGTGTCTTAATTGCAAACTAAATGCCACCTCCTGCGTCAACGTCAGCAAAATTCTAACCTAAAGGGTCAATGTAATTACCTCAGGAATTAATAATTCATTTAGTGCTGCATGATTTGTCAGATTTTCTATTTTTTACAATATACTGTGTTAATTTTGCTATACTCCTACACTTCTACTTTCCAATCATATTGTACTGACACAGCACATAACTGCACTGTAGAAGCTGACAAGGGATGCTGAGTGATTGAAAACCTGTAGAGTGCTTCAGAACACCGAGAAAAATGAGGTACACTAGATGTCTGTCCTAATGCTGTGATATAAATATTAAGCAACATCAATGCTTGGAAATACAGTAATTTCAATTTTTTACATTTAAAAGAAAAGGTTTTGCTTTTTTCTGAGTTAGTTGTAAGCTGAGTATATTCTCAGTTCTATTCTAGAACTCCTTTAATATATTGAAAAATTCCTCACTGCACGAAGAATGCAAAATAAATTATTCCTTGTAGAACAGAATAATCAATTCTGATGTATGCTTCTGCAGAAAGATAAATTTTAAACCGAACACAGAAATTGTAGAAATGCAAAATTGAGACTGCTTTTGATATAATACCATTTACCAACCTTTGCTCCCAAGGCCAATAGGGAATCCATGCTATATAGTGCATTGATAGATACATAGATAAGCACATACACGCACACACACATATATCAAATAAATATGTAAATAATAAATATAAATAAATATTTAGTAAAAAATATTTATGTAAAAGAATTAAGTATTTAGTACTGAAAATCATGCATCCACATCTTTGTCAAGGGAATACATTTTCCGTTTAACAACTCAAATCATGTTCTACCAAGGACCCTTTAAAAATGCGTTGGATTTTGATCAGCTGAGGAATCCATCCTGCTATAATTGCATAGCCAGATGAACAGTTGTCATGAACTGGGTCAGTAACCAAGGAGAAGATGGGACCTAAAAATTATCCTCTAGGAAAAAAAAGTTCTCATTCCAAGTTGAAACAGACTCCAAACTAAGTTGCCAAGGATAACCTGATTCAATCCAAATAAAGCATAATTGAGTTCACTTGTATAAGATACAGTAGATATATAAAAATTACTTGTGTTGTTATCTTAGTAATGTGGTTGCATAGCAACAAGCTCAGTCTGAGTGATCATTCCTTTATTAGCTTTGTGAATTATCGTACTGCTAGGAAGTGGATATTGGAGAGAATTTATCCTCAAAGAAGATTGAGAGCTTTGTGTAGGCTGACATACTATAAAGCAGAATGGAAACTGGGCCAAGTAATAGAAACCAGAATCAAATAGGCTTTGAGTTAAAAAGGCTCCATGGACACAAGCTGACTTCTACAGTGCTTATTACTAATAGCAACCCTGGCAGTATAGCTGGACACCATCGCCTCCGAGGAGTTGGCATTGCCCTGTGTGATAATGCACGTACACATTACTTCTAACATAACTGGGGTGGGGGTGTAACCAAAACTGGAGATGGGGAGACAGATGGCTCATTTGCCCACATCATACATTCTCCAGTGGTTTGCTGACTAAAACACTTCCTTAGTCAAGCTGTGGTATGTCACTACAGTGATGTTACAACCAGCCTCTGTCAGTATGCTTGTTTATTGCTCTGTCCCTTGCACCATACTGAGCAATTATTCTGCTTTTATTTAAGCACTGCCAATGAACTCAGCTTCTCCATAAGCTGCAGAACTTGAGAAAAACTTGAATGTTGCTGAATTCATCAAAAATATGTCAAGGGAAATAAACAGGAAGAAATTAGCTTTTTTATTGTTATTTCTCACATTACAGCATTTTCATGTACCCAAGCTGGGACACTATAAGCCTATGACTCCTCCGAGGTAACATTCTATTTTTTTAACTTCTTTGCAGCAGTGAAGGGTAAAGGGCATACATCAGTGCTGAGTGACGTTGAGGCCATATTTAGTCACTTATAAAAATGTGGTCTCATTTATCAAAGTACTAAGGACTATGAGTTCTTATTACCTTCAGGACGACTTGTGGATACACTTGTGTGTCTGAAAAAGCAGGCAAATTTTATACTTTAACTTAGGACAAGTATGCAGCTTTAAACAGAAGATGGATGACTTCATTCAACTCTGGATTACTTCAGTCTTACCCTAGCTTTTGTCCATGGAAACTCAGACAACTACATTACTCTTAGAAGAGATTAGTGTTGGTGCTAAAACACAGCACACATGCCTCACATATAAGCTAGATTTATCACTTTAAATACATAAAGGTATTCCTTTTCAGTTTTCAAAACTCATTTTTGGGATCTGAAATGTTGAGTTGGAAAAAAAAAGCTAGCAATACATGATATTGGAAAATACCCACACTTCACAAGTAGCTGAAATCCTACCAATGGGTAGGACCATTATGTACCAATTGGTACAAAATCATTTTCCACCTCACATCAGAACCCAGAAATGAACTTTTCCTGAATATGTGAATTGGTATGTGCTCTAGGGAATAAAGATGGATTTTACCTTCAGCATTCTCACAAGAAATTCAACAAAACTTTTTCTCAAATCTCCCTGTCATTAACCTTCACTTCTACTGCACAGTATAGAAAAAAGTACGAGATTTCTCAGACTGTTTATGTCCCAAACAATTGATGGATTTATAAGTCAAGAATAAACCAATGAAATCTGAACAGAAGCCCAGAGGCAGATGCACTTTTACGAACTTGAGTTTCTAGATGCCAAGAGGAATCATTTTTCCAAAGTGTGTCAGAGTACTATGTTAATAAAAAACCCCATGCGACAGGGACTGTATTTCCCCTCAAAAATAAAAGTAGCTTGCAAGAAACAGAGGATAACAACTGGGCTAAAAGCTGAAGTCCTGATAACCTGGGCATCTGAATTACAAATGGTATGAGCTGTAATTCCAATGAAGTTGCATGTCCTTATAACTGGAATTTTAAAGTCCTTCCAGATATCAGACTGCTGATTCCCAAAGTGGAGGAATCTGCTCTTAGAGGATAAGGATGGAATGCATTTGCACTGCAAAGATAGCACCTCTGTTTTCTCATAAGCACCCAAAAAAGAGTTATATTGTGAACAAAGCATTAATGAATGAAAAGGAGGCAAGACCCAAACTTTGGCTACACACTATATGAAAAAAAGGAGCAAAATACCAAACCAAAAGGTATTATTCTTAAGCATGGACATCACTACTGACATTAGCTGAACTCCAAGAAGATGTCTAAGTTGTTTATAAGTCACAGATAGCCAGGAGAATAGAGCAAACAGGAGAGCTTAGGAAAGACACAGTTTTGATTGCTATGGGCAAAGCAAATGTAAAATGAATCCCACTGATGTAGTCAGCTGGAAAACATTAATGACTGCATGGGAAAAATGGCAGAAAGGTGGAAAAAAGAGTATCAGATATGTGAGAGCTGAATGAGCTAAGCATGGCAATCAGTTCTCTATGCATTATGTCAAGGGGAATTTTTCCAGTCATCCCACAGCATCACTAGAGAAAGACCATGGGTCAGACTTGAAAAACTAATGTCAAAAGGTACTGGCCACATATCTGCAGGCCAGTACTTTCCCCTACATTTTCCTCTTACTATTGAAACCTCCCAAGTAACTATTAATTAGTATTAATGTTATCATAATCCCTACTTTATGCACATTCATCATAGTTATGCAGCTAAATGTGTAGTTTTCTCCTTAAATCTTTTCCATATGTCAAATCAATCTCCCCAGACTCTTAATTATTTTAACGTTGATCTTGGAATTCCTTCCAATTTGCAACAGATTTGTGATTTAATTTGATTTGCAAAATATGCAGAGCTGCCATTATGCCCAAGAATTAACATTTCAGGTGTCACTCAACTTACTACAACCATGTTTCTTGGTAATTTATGTGAAAACTATTATTAGACTTCAGTTTATTGTGAGAGGCTATCGCAGAAAATAAATGCTGCTGAATGCATTGACACCATTTTCAGAAAAATGTTGTTAGGAAAATCTCTGAGACTCAGAAATACACATAGGATGGGGCAGAGGAGGAGGGAGGTCCAGCTGGATACACTTAGCTATTGCCTGGTGAATTCAACATACTCCTCATTGCTTTGAGTAGTTTTTTTTTGCCATATGACCAAGTCAAAAAGGCCAAAGACCAAAGCTGTGGGCTTTGAGCAACCCAATCTAGTGGAAACTGTCCCTTCCCATGGCAGAAGTGTGGAACTAAATGGTCTTCCAAGTCATTTCCAACATAAACCATTCTATGATTCTAAAGAACTGCCTAATCTCTTCTATTTTCACTCTGAAGAAAAACAACCCCAAATGTACCCAACATAGTGATGAGATGTTATATAAAAATCCTTCACCATTTTCTTTAGAAGTCAGAAAACAAACTCAGGAGCACAAATGTGACAGTACCAGGCTATAATACAATATATAATACAATATATAATACTATTGTACAATAGTACAATAATGGTCTCACAGACTTAAAATCTCCACTTGGCTTGCCAAATTTTCTGGCAAAAAATCAGCATGACTTGGCTAAAGTTAAAATGAAAAGGAAAGACAAAATAATCTGAAATGGATTGACAAAAGTGGTCATGAAAAAACATTATATGGTCTGCAGACACTTAAAACACATATGTGAGCATTCAGCTCCACATGTGGCAGTGGTCCCACACAGCTCAAATGGACATCATTGCTAATTTGGCTAGAGCATGCTTGGAAGAAGTAGCCCACAACTTGCAACATGCCTGGTGTGCTTTTAATAATTAATCAGTTAAGAATTCACATGTATTTTCTGCTAAAGTACAGCACAATTGCAAAGTCTCACTAACGATGTCTGGGTACAAAGTTGTAGATTACTCACTTCTCTCAAAAAAAACCCCAAAACCAAACCCTAACAAACCACAAAACACAAACAGAAAAAAACCCCTACTAGAAATATGTAATACATAATTTCATAAACTCCATAAAACAGCATGTGCAAACATTAATTCAGAGATTCTGGCTCCTATACTAACACTTCAAACAACTGACTGGAAGAAGGGCATATATTATCTTGCCCAGACCTCAGGCACAAGGAGAACTGAATATACTGTCCTGGAGAGCACCCACACTTGCCCCTCCAGTGCTACCAAATGTGAAGCATGAGACCTCAGGAGGTCTCCGAGAGGGCAACATTAGCTGCATTACCTCAGCCACATCATCTCAGTGACTCCAAACCCCAGGAGAGGCAGAGCACACTGCCAGCACTCCCATCAGAGCAACTTCCCCCTTTTATCCCAAATGGAAAGCAAAAAAAGAAATAAAAGGTGGCCCATGATTTTGGACATAAACAGAGCCTTAAAAGCCATCTGAGGCTCAGAATATCCATGGCTTCTCCAGATCAGGGAATGTACCTTCCTCTGCCTCAATACAGTCTCCAGCGGAGGCACTAAGTCTCACAGGGTCTTGCATCTTCTCTTCAATTTTTGTTGTATTACTCAGTTAGGTGAGTGGTCCCAAAGGAGACAACTAAAGACAGTTGTTGAGACTAAACATGATTGACCATTCACTGAGGTATGAGCCACAGTGAGAAAAAGAGAGCTCTCATTTCTCATTTCCTAGCCTCTACACTGCTCAGAGCAATGCTACCAGCTGCAAATTACAAAGCACCCTGAAAGACTAGAGGTGACACTGTGTTCTTCCTTGTTTCCAGAAGTAAAACTTTCTTTTTTAAAGCCAAGAAAACAGTACATGCATTTCTGTAATCCCATGCAAAGTAAAGATGTGAATATTATTATTTCAGAAAATGATTAAAGCATCCTGATCTGATCCCAGCTAACAGTGACAGTTCAGCAGCACACCAGGGCGCATATAAAACTACCCCAGCAGAGACTCATGCCATTATCTACCTTCCTTCCCCTGGCACAACATCATTACATCCCAGCTTCTGGAAAGCAAAGTGGAAGGGGAATGAGACGATATCATTGTAGGATACCAAAGCATGGTAGCCCAGGGCATAGTTTTATGACTTTAATTTGCAGTTTGTGCACCCATTTGGCATATGGGTGCAACTCAGAAGTCGTCTGTCCTTCTCATAGCTATGATTGATTTCTGAACATAAAAATCAGTCATGAACAACAGATTTCTGTGTAAACACGGTTGTGACTAACTCAATCTAACCCTGAGAATCTTAGTTCTGCTATGAATACAAATAACAATACCTGAAATTGATGTCTTCATTACATCTTTTGTTGTGAAAATAAAAATGTAATTCAGATCTATTGTAAAACTTGCAATAAACAAAAGAAACTGGAGCTGTTTTGGAAGCAGCTATGGGTTGTCTAAATCAGTCTTTTTTGTGCACGACTCTGACAGAGATAGATAGCACAGATTTCTTTTCAAATGTCTCATACAGGAGAAAAACTCTTCAATGTCATTGATTTTATGGCTCTTTTCTCTTTTGATCAATGACTGCTAAATTATATGTACGTTCAGAGGATGGAACAATAAGGTATGTTAGTCTGCCAGCAAGTTGTGGACATCAGTTACATCATAACCTGCCTAATCAAGGTCCACACATAATTTTTCAACATCTTTTTCAGGGATTCAGCTATCCTGTGCAAACAATGACATATTAATGCCGAGTTACAGAACATTTTTTTTCCTGCTCAGTAATATTCCAAAGGATTTGTTACCAGAGCTTCCTCTCCAGTTTATAGTGGCAGCTATTTTACGCACAACCACAATTCCATAACTGAATTAAATTACACAGCATTACAAGAAATTGTGACCTGAAATATAGTTTAAAAATTTTAACACTTAGTAACACAAAGAGTAAATTGTTGCTTGTTTGCCCTATTCTTGTTATTCCTGAACTGAATTATAAAACAGCCTCCTCCTCAGTTTCTTTGATATTTCAGTTGGAAAGTTAAACCTAGAATTGCCAATAAGGCAAATAGAGACTTTCTAAGAACTTTAAACTCTGCAGAGGGAAAAACAGGTTGAATAACTAATATCGCAGACATTGACAAAATTCAAAGTGCACTGGACCTTGTACATGAGTACTGAGAGATTTGGACAGAAGTGCATACTATACAACCCCACCAACATAGTTCTGAATACATATTAACTTAATTAATGAACCAGTGCCTCCACAGTGGAGGTGCTCACACAATAGTTGTGGAACCAGAAAAAATAATGCAGTTATTTTGTGACATATACACTTTATGATGTTAGGTTGCCATTCATTGAAATTCTATCATCCAGCAGGGACTATATCTTCATTTTTGCCTGTACCCAAAACTCAATATGTAAAATTTAACTTCAGAAAAACTCCAGGTCCCAAATAATAGTAAGTGGCATTGCTCATACATATAGAGCCTTTGACGTGCATACACAGCATGACTTACAGCTCAGATGGCCTAGCAGGTCTTATGATTTGAAATCTTACAAAACTTTTTCATCTAATTCCTTTTTTAGCATTGACTTTTCCCAGCTTGATCGACAAAGGTGGAAAATAAATAATTCATTTTGTCACCCATCAGGCTGATTTCACAGGAAACTATGATTTACAAATGTGGAACTACATTCAGTTTGGGGTGTTGGATCTAAAATGGATTTCTAACACCTTTTACAGAAGTTTGACTGTCTAGAGCTTTAACTACTCTGTATTTCATAACAGTATGTTTCAGTAAGTATGAGGAATGCAATGTGAGGGACCCTCAAGAACTACCTTTATTATACTTATAGGCACCCAATGCCCCTGCAAAGCTGGTGATGCTTTACTGTCTGCAAAGTTCAATCAAAACAGCAAGTTAAGGGAAGCCAAGCAGAAAAAGCATCCCACAGATTTAGATACAGTTGGTCCTAAAATAATCCCAATATTCACACTCAGGAGATAGTGAAACAATTTCTTTACTCAGTGGAGAGTGTGGAAAATGTAAGAGAATGATCAGAAATATACTGGCTGCTTCAGGAAGGACCTCCTGTGGGCAAGCTTTATAACTTGGGCCTTCAAGAAGTGGGTTTACTGCAGTAAAACAGTGCTTGCCAATGTATGAGAGGAATGACAAGTATAGGTAAGGCAGCATTCACAAAAACCACATGGATGTGATTTGAAATCCATGTCCCTGAGTGTTGTGCATGTTTGGGCAAGGAAATCATGCCAGATCATAAGAAGCTGTTTCTGTACCAAGACATATCATCAATGCTAAAAATCCAAGACACAATGGACAGAAAAAAATCAGAAATTAATTTCACAGTGCTGCCTTCACACTCCAAATACTCTCATACATTTATAGCCAATTTCTGTTAGATAATACAAACTTCAAGAATGCTTTACTGAAAAATGAAGCCTTTTATAGAAAAAGCTAATTTGTTACCCTGTGCACACAAAATAGGGATTCTATTTCTTTCACTGAGTAAACATGTCATATCATCAACTCATATTTTCTTTATCTATGTTGTGGGAAAAAATACATGAACTCAGAGTGGGTCTGATACAGAAGGTTGTTTCAGACGTCCCATGTTCATTCCATAACCCTAAATTACCATGCAATGAAAGAAGAGTAGAAGACAGAAAGTCACTATGAACCAAATGCATCCCCTGGCAGTAGAGCAAAAAGGGAAGATACAGAGGTAAGACTGACCATGTTGTCCAGTGGCTCAAGGCAAGCAGAACTCCTGCCCTCTGAACTTGGGAGAACTGAGCCTGGAGAGTCCAGAATGAGGACACAACCACTCTTAATATGTGTCAAATGTAACTCCATCCAAAGTTTGCAGAAGAGCTGCTATAATCCAAGAGAAGCTGTACTGGTGTGGAACATGAAAACCAAGTAAAACAGCACTATTTTTGCTCACTTATTTTCCTCTTCAGTCTCCTCCCTTCACCTTTTTAATCAGCACCCAAAACAGTGCAGACCCATAAGACAATCCAGCCTACTTTACAATTTCAGGAAAGAAAACAATATGACCTACACATAATCTGTAAAATTCATTAGATTTCTGTACCACATTATGGTGTTTATTCTCTTTAACATGTCACTTAGATGTTCTGTGACTCCAACAAAGATTAACTTTAGAAGAATCATAACAGTACTCCTAAATACCACCATCCTGCTATTTCCTTGCAGAAACACACAGCCCTTACCTGTACATGAGTAATCATCAATGCGGATGTAGCCGGTTTTGCAGACACACATGAAGGATCCTGGGGTATTCACACACATGGTGTTCTCACGACAGTAGTGCCGTCCTTCAGCACACTCATCAATATCTGCCAACAAGGCAAAGAGGAACACAAGTCAATTCAGCAGTTATTCTTGGCAATCTCTCAATACGCTGCTGTTCACTTCCATCAGTAGTGGGCTAGACTAAAGAGTTACTTAAATACCAGTGCATTTTGGAAGCTTTTTGGCTTTCTCCTTTTACAAACCTGCTTGAAATATTCAAACAAGGGAAGCACCATGAGTTTCTGTGAACAGCTGTTAGTGGAGTTACAAAGAAGATTATACTGGCTTACATCTTTCCTTTTGAAGTACCTCTGATGTTATTCCTATGATTTAAACAGAACAGGGAAAAAAACCCCATAGTCCCCAACAACTGAGCAATGACCTCAGCACTGCAATGGCATCCATCACTGCATTCTGGGCAGTCACCTCAGTCACCAGCACACAAAACACACAGCTATATGCACACTACATGCTTTTGATCTAACAGGAACATATTATTTAGGAAGAAACTGTAAGGAATAGGGTAACATCTGAAAAGACCCAGAAACTTAGTATAAATTTCTCTTAAAACAATAAAATAGTCAATTTTTAATATAATCAATAGTCAAATTTTTAATATATTTAAACACATACACCTGTACCTGCAAATATCTACATCCATATGTATATAGATACATATACACACTGTACCTAAAAGGAACCTGTGAGAATCTCACTCATATAAAAGATCTGCTCTGACAGAACAAAATGCAACTTGATAAAATACTTGTTGGGGCAGAACACTTGCTGCAGTAAAAGGTCCTAGAGAAAATTCCCAACATAAATGACTGTAGTCATGGAATTCAAAACATAATTTGCTTTGGTACTCTCTTGGGTTTCAAAATTAGACATATTTCTTGTATCAGGTTACAATTCAATGGTAAGACAGAAAAAGCACTACAAATAACAGAAAACCTTCTGCATAGTATTATTATACTGTAAAAAAGAAAAGCTATATTAATTTGGAAGTGGTCAGTAGCATGCTGTTCCTGTAACAGTAATGATAAAGACATCATTAGTGAGATGCTCAATACAGCTATTTCTATTGCCATGCAATGTGTCACTGAACCTTACTACCAAAGTATGCTAAAAATCAGATGGGTGGATTGTTCGCTTGGTTTCTTTCCTGCTCATCAGTTTTGAGTTCCTTCTTGTTTTCAATTATGTTTATAGCTTTTGTGTTGAAAATAAAATCTCTGTACGGAAAAGCATCGTGTTGCAGAGTCTAATGATAACTCAAGATAAAAGACTGTATATATAAACTCAAATCAGGGTGGATTTCTTAATGCTGTGATGCTAAATGTCAACATTATTAACTCCTGCACTTTGTTCCTGCTTAGGTTGTGTGCTTATTCCACATTTCTATCTTCCCTGTACCTTTAAATCAAGAGGAATTTACCAACTGCACTCATTAACTGCTCTTTTCTTCCCCTCTTTGCATTCTTAGAAGATAATCTGCCTTCCTGTACAAAACAGTGTGACTCACTGAATATTACTGATTCTGTAGTAAGTTCCTAATCTCGTTCAGTTTTGGAAAAAGAATTTTCCACAGGTCCTCTGCCCACGAGATCCTGCTGGAGAAGCTGGGGGCAGTTTGCTAGCAAACATGAAGGTGTCCACTGCAAAAGAATTTCATGGCTGATGTACTTTGGCTGGTTTCCTTCCCTTTACCTTGTAAATTCTGCAGGCATGAGAGACTCATCGGTGTATTAAGGTGCTAGTTTGGAAAAGCTAACCCCACAATTTTTATGTACATGTGTACTTGCACAAATGAGCGTGCATTTACAGTGAACACAGTGAGCACAAAAAGGCTGAAACACATTCTGTGAACTTCATCTAAGAACACCACTAAAAAGTGAAGCTGTCATAAGACCACCACAGCTGGTTTAGCACAGAGAGTGGAATGGGGCACAGGTCTCCCAGCTTACAGATGTTCTACAGAAACACAAGTGTGCTGTTCACAAAAGCAGCCAACAGTTACAACATATGACTCAGCCTCTACAACAAATGATGCAACTTGTGTCTTTCATAATTCCAGCTAAAAACTCCATATTAAATTAATTGTGTTGATTTATATTTAAGTAACAACATCAGTCTTCGAGTAATTAGAGGTCTTATGTTCTCAGCATCAACAGACTGCCTAGAAGCCAGCTCCGGCACTCTCAGAAAATTCTACTTAAAAATCCAAAGCCTCAGAACCATTAAATAGAACTTTCTGAAAACTAAAACAATGATTACTTTGGAAGGTAAATAGCCACAGGAGATCCAAAATGCCAACAGTTTTTATTTTGCAGGGAAAAACTTTAAGTCACTCCTTTGATTCAAACCTCCTAATTCAGAAGTGCTCGAAATAAAAGCTTTCACTTTGCCAACATACCACATATTAAGATTTTAAAAATTGTTTTATTTATAATCATCTTTTTTTCACAAACCTTGCTTATTCAACTGATTTTTAAAAAAAGGAAGAAAACTCAACACACATCTGTTCAGGTTAACTCTGAAGTGTTCATTTGGACAAATCTGATGTACTGTTTTTTTCAAACTGATTTGCAAAGAAATTGCTCATATTTTTAAAATGTTTACTAGAACTCAGAACTCCCACCTAACCCTCTGTTACTGTTACTATCACAAGTTTATTTTACATTGGCACCTGAAAACCCTCTATGCTATGGACACACAGCAGGTAAGAAGATACTTTTACAAACAATTTACAACTTTAATACTAGATAAAGACAATTAATACAAAAAAGGGTAAAATAACAGTCAAATGACAACTAGTCACACAGAGATTGACCATACTAAAAGCCTGCAATTCCATTCCCCCTTTGGCACTCCACATGGGAGCTTAGGTTAAGGTATTACAGATCAAGGAGTACTGAACTAGGGCAGGGAATGAGCCAAACATCTGTTGTCTTTCAAAGCTACCAAAATAAAAGCCTCTCCATCCTGGTCACTGGTTGAAAACACCGGTGTAGCCAGCCATGGTGTGAGCCCAGTCAGCAGCCAAGCCCCAGGCAGCCACTTGCTCACTCTCCAAAAAGTGGGATCAAGGAGAGAATCAGAAGGATAAAAGATAGAAAACTTGTAGATTGAAATATAGACAGCTTAATAGGGAAAGCAAAGCAAAACCAGGGGTTAATTCCCTGCTTTGCAATGGCAGGCAGCTGCTCAGCCATGTCCAGGAGAGCAGGGCCCCATCACATGTAATGGTTACTGGGGAAGACAAACTCCATCACTCCAAATGTCCCCCCTTCCTCCTCCTTTCCCCCATTGCATACACTGAGCACGATGGCACATGGTCTGGCATATCCCTGTGGCCAGTTTGGGTCACCTGTCCTGGCTGTGTCTCCTGCCAGCCCCCCAGGCACCCCCAGTCTCCTTCCCAGTGTGGCAGTAAGAAAAGCAGGAAAGGTCTTGGCTCTGTGTAAGCTCTGCTCAACAAAAGCATCTCTATTATCACTGTGTTCAGCAAAATTCCAAAATACAGCCCCATACCAGCCGCTGGGAAGAAAATAAACCCTACCTAGGCCAAAACAAGCATGCCACCTTTAGACAGATATGCACAACAGAAAATCTTATGCATTTCCATATCTAAGAAATCCTACAACATCTATCTTAATTTCCTTTTGCCAAAAAGCCTAGTTAGCATATTAATGCATATTCAGGTTTTACTGCTCAGCCAGTAAGATACTGAAGTCAGTTCAATAGGATGAATGCACCACTCCAATGGCTCTACACATTCAACAATAAAGACTTGTGTGCTTGAAGTCTGTGATGTGCTACTGAGCCACCAGCTGTGATGTACTGACAACAGTGTAGTCATGGAGATCATCAACCTTCTCTGTTCCCAGTGGAACAGATAAAAGGGGCACCTCTGGGAAAACTGGTTAGTGCAAAAGTGTTTGGAATCTGCACTTCAATGATTTATTTATGCTTGCAAAAACATCAAAAATAGAAAAAAACCCCTGAAAAACCTGCCTTTCTTTATTCCCCCAAGCACTCAAACAAAATTTATGCAAAATATATAACTGAAGAAAAGTTTCCCTGTATCCCTTTCTCCTGCACCCTAATGAGTTTGCTTCCCCAGAGTAAAATTCCCAGTTATATTTTACAATCCCATTAATAAGAACAGAACTTGACCTGCAATCCATAAATCATTGTTGACTAAAGCCTCACACTAACAAAGCCTCTCCTTAGGCCTCCCTATATACACCACTGCCTTTATCTAGCACAAAAGCCTTCCAGAACAAATGAGTCTGGTCATTATCACTAAATCAGTAATTATCAGTTGTTATGAGAAGAGGCTACTGCCAGAACTGAGGATCCTTTATGGATAGTGTCCTGCCTCCAGCTATTTCCCTTAAAACTCAATGGTGTCTAACACCAGTGATCTCCCTGGTCACCCTTAAAGAGGTATATGGCAGCCAGGGACATCACTGTTGTTAGACAGTATCCAGTTTTAATGGAAGGGCTAAAACTCTTGCAGGATTTTTTGCAACAAATAACATTAACTACCCAGGAAGAAAGGGAACAGGAACATGAAAAGACTTATTTATAAAAAAAAAAAAATTTAATATACACATTAAAAATTACCCTGAACACAAGAGCAGAGTAGATTAGACCTACAATTTAAAATAAAACAAATAAAACCCCTACGGGTTTTATGTTAATAAAACAATATGTTTTCACAGCCTATAAATATCTAGCACCACCTTTACCTGCTCAAGAAGTTAATGTTTTTTCACCACGCACACAACTTCATCAGCACAACTCCATCCTGATCTGAGGGCTCTGCTGGTAAGAGCAAGGGCATCACCACTCTCTACTCCTGTGAATCCTGGGCCTCCCTGCTGAGAACCCCAAGGATGGACACCAGTAACTATGATCCCAACAAAGGCCTTTCAGGCCCTTAGCTTTATCACTACCACCCTGACTCATACAGAGAGACAAGCAGGGAAAGATTGAGACTCTTCTCTTGGCCCTAACCTAGAAAAAGGGCATCACAAAATCAGCAGGTGCTACTCAACAATTAAGGGACTATGAAAATGAACAGTGACCATTCACAGCAATCAATACCATTGAAAAGGTAAATGAGGATTTAAAACCTTTACAGCAAACATAACCTGTTCTGCACCTGGAACAGGATCACAGACGAAAAGAAGTTCTGCCCATTTACTTTCTCTTTGTCATCCCTCCACCAACAAGTCCTACTTTTCTCACTTTCTACCTCTGACATCAAGCTTCTCTGCTGTTTTCCTCCTGCAACCACTTTCTACCTACATTTAGTCCCGTCTTCAGATTTTTCTCCCTTTGTCTCTCCTCCTGTACTCAACCCATCAGCTCTTATTCCTTAAAAGAAAAAGAGCAGAGCATAACTTTGAAGTACGATCCCACCAGCTTACCCATCTGTGAAAGTATTGGACTTTTGTATTTCCACCACCAAACACACTACGTTCCCAACTGCTCAAATGTTTAGCATGCTAAAACTTCCTCATTGCTCTAATAAAAATATTCCCAGTAGGGTCTCACATTCCCTTGATCATATTTCCAAGCTCCTACTCTCTTCAGCTTCCCTTCATTTTCACCTACTGCCTGTTTTCAATATCTCGTGTCTTTTGGTTTCCATAACACTGTCTTCTATGTGTCTCTTTTTGTATAAACCCTTTCTCACTTGCCATCTAAGATGAAAAAATATCTTGGGGCTCTGGCACAGCCCTTGCTCCTCCTCCTCCTCCTCCCACCACTATTTCTAGACTCTCCATCACCTGTCAAGCCTATGGTTTAACTGCTGCTGTTGCCTCCAGTCAGTTACAAAACAATCACTGCACTTTTGTTTTGCTTTGCTCCATCAAATCCACTGTAGCAGTTTTTACAACTGACATATCCCACAAAGGATGTAACCATCAACTTCAATCAAAATTGTGTATTTTTTCACATTATTTATTCCAGCTGACAGCACCACCATAGTTGTTATCACTGCTACCCTCTTTAGATAATTTTCAACTTTTTTTTCTCTTTAAACCCTGTGCTTTTGCTACTACCAACAGCCAGTGAAAAGCCTGGCCCCTACAGCAAAATTTTCAAGAGGTAACAAGGATACAATCTAAATTCAAAATTGTTTTTTGCTCTTGGGGAGTTTTTTTACTTTTATTTTTGTCTACCTTTCTAGACCTGTGTGTCTCTCCTCTACCAAAGAGAAAAGCACTACAACCTAAAGAATCACAATTAATCCAGCCCTGTGAATCAACTATAAGAACATATCCCTCATGCTGAGTTAATGCATACAAAAATTACCTCAAGCATACATAAAGATCAAGAACAAAAGGGTAAAATAACCTTCCATTATTCTCACCATGCTGGTCCCAAAAAAGAACTTGGCTGCTAACAATTCATGCAGCAGTGGGTAAGAAGAATTGGGCAGTTACTAGTGTATATTGATTTTATTGAATTATTAACAGATCTGTAGAGGAACTGGGTGAGGTGGATTCTAAGTGTTAGCACTCTTGTAAGTAACCGAAGAAGATGTTATTGTACCTTGACTAAATTGATAAAGCATTAATTAGACTAAAAATAACTTCTAACTGCTGCTTCTTCACATAGGGCATATTATTTCCTAGCCCCTAACTAAACTGCACAGTTAACACATACATATTGTACACATCCTGGTTCTTTTCCCTTCACGCTCTTTTAAATCTCTGATCTTGGCTTAAGTTCATGATTTCTCTGTCCATCCTGCAGCCTCTGAAGAGGCCATCAGGACAAAAAAATACTTGAAATAAAAGCAAAGTCATCAAGGTCTATGTTTCTTGACTAAAGTTCTACTCAGCTTTGCAAGGACATAATGCAACAATACAGCATTTCAGAAATATCATTTTTAACAGTACAAAGAGTTGTTTTTATTTCAACTTGCCCCAGTTTTTGGAAAGGAAGACAGACTGTAGAGATAAAACTGTCCTTGTTAAGACATGCAGTAGGAGATATTGCTCAGCAGCTACTTGTGAATGTGAGAATCTTGGAAGAAATGGAAGTCTTGATCTCAGTCTTGTGAAAGCATCACTGGACTCCACACACATGTAGTTTTAAAAATATATATCACATGAAAATTTTGAAAACAAATACTATCTGTCATCATGGAATATTTTACTTGTCAAACTGCATCTTCTTACAATTTAATACCTTATAATTAATTCATATAGTAGTGTATATGTGATGAAACAAGTACCTATATATAGTTATTTGTCAGATATGAAAGCATACCAGGGGGCCTTTCGTTAGGCTCCAAATAACTAGTCTGATACAGTCGCATACTGAGAACAAAAAGGATGTTGTATATGACTAATTAGTCAATTCTGAAAATCGGAACAGCTTACTGGCACTCCAGCTCATGATCCAACCCCCTTCAGCACTGCACTGAGTTAGGATTACATCTTTAAATCGGAATTTCAAAATAATATTTTTCTTTTCCTAGTTAAGTATGACAACTTATCATTTTGAACTGTGAATGTTAAGAATTTCAAATACTTGCCACTCATCGTGTTTTTGTTTTTCCCTATTTTAAAAGGGTAATGAAGAGCATTAATATTTTTATACAGAGACTACAAATATCTATTGGGTTCTTCTCAGGAAGACAAGGCACAGATTGTACTGAACCAATGTATTTTAAACTCCCTATTGGAAGACAGCAAAGACAGCACCTGTGAGCAGTGGTAAGGCCCCCATGTGTGGGTTAAACTGTCTTTGGGTCTAAACTATGCAGCATATTCTTGTGAGCCACCTGGTATATTACTGCCTCTTTTACAGAAAAGTGCTGATACCACAACTCAGCTGTCCCTCAAACTGTGCCAAACTAGTTACAGGTACCAGAACAGATACAAACACTGTGGCTGCTATTGCTCTGCACTCTTCATGAAAGAATATTTGTTTTAAATTCAGTTTGCCCTAACACAAGGCATTTCTGTGTCTTTTTTACAACTCTTGGGAATCCAGCCTTTATGTATTGTTAAGAAATGTTGCACTTTTAGACTGAGGTTTTCAAAGTTACAAAAGAAACCCAACCACTTGGCTGTGGGTACTTTTCACACAGTCAAAGCACCTGATTTTTTCAGTAGTCACCTCCCAGCTAACAGTGAAAACTGAACCGAAAGTAAAATAAGAACAAAATTAAAGCTTTATTTTCTTTTCTCTTTTGGTTGCAGGTCTGCTTAATTTGTATGGAAGCTTTCACCTTAACTTCTCATCTGAAGACAAATTACATCATATGTTTATATTGCAAGTGGAAAAGGGTTGCTCTCAGTGCAATAAAACCTCTCCTTACCAGATAGTAAGAGCAGAGTTTAAGGGTTTTCAAGAAGCTCCCTTCATATGATTAATTTCAGCTGTTTGGTTTTTTCTTAATTGTAGTAACATCATTCTCAATCCTGGCTATGGCTGGATGATAGAATCATTCCAAACATAATTAATGCAGAAGTAAACAAAATCAAGTAACACAGAATACATCCTAAAATTTCTACACATACAAACTATCTCACTGCTACTAGTGATGACACAATCTGTACCTCAGTGGGAACCACAATCTATGAACTGATGTCAGGGATACTGCTTCTGCACTTTAAGTTAGGAATAAACTTTATTATTTTCCTTAATTAAAGCCATAGCAGACAAGAAGGATTGGTCCTGCTCCACTACACTGACACATTAAAACTGCTTTTCTAATTCCACATATTAAGATTTCTCACTAACATAATGATGGAAATAAGATGACAGTGCTTTTGATGAGAAAAAAACATTAATAATTGATAATACATTAATACTATTTAATATTAATATTTCATTTTAATATTAATACAATTTAATTAGTTTTTATAGAAATTTGGAAATAAAATTCCTCCCTCCGAGAGTGCAAGTTTTTCTTTCTGCTTGATTGGTTTCCCAATCCAACTCAAAATGACTAGGGAGTGAGTCAAACGAACTGCCAGCTGATGGAGATGGAAATCTTTATTTCTTATCTATATGTGATGCTATTGACAGTTTTCACTTCCAAAAAATACTTTTTCTTAGAAGAGGGAATGTGAGTAGCCTTCCCAGGTTCACAAAGCTGAGAGTACTGTAGAGCTTTTTAAGTAGGACTCTTACTCAAAAAAAAAAATGGTGCATACCATGAAGACAGCAAAGCTAGCAAATAGCTCAGTACTGTCTATTAAAGACCCCGAAGACTTAATAGAATATATTGTAATACTTTGAGGGTTATCTCCGTTATGGAAGTCTCTTGCTTACACTCTCCCAATATTACACTTAATTTAACAAAAAGTATGTTCTTTATAACTCTACTTGGCCAATATGATGCAACACTGTAATTTGATTGTAACTATTTATCCTTTATAAGATTTCTTCTCTTCACTACAATCCATGGAAGTCAAATTAATCTTGCAAATATGCTTTATTTTTGTAATCCAGTAGTTAAAACCAACAAGATTAACAAGAAGATTAACAACAGATTGTACTAATTAGGTAAGTGAATAAGTGCAATATTCATATTGTTGGGGAAGAGGGTTAATAGTATTTTTAAGCATAAAAAGGGATAAATTAGTAAATCTTTCCAAACAGAATAGTAATATACAACTGTGAGCTAAGGGACACCTGATAAGGTGTAACCAGGTGTCATTTCTGACATGCTCCAGAAATCTCTGGAAAGAGGCAATTTCTCCTCTAAGACTGCTTACTTCCCTCCACTGGCAATGATTCAAATCAAGCCAGCTTATTCAAAAGCATATTTCTCAACTGAAAACCATCTCCCCTCAAGGGACAATCATCAGCGAAGCTGATGTAATTCTCAAATCCAGACAAAGTCATTCAGTCTTTGGTCTAATTTCATCTGCTACACTTGAAACTGGGACAAACATGACAACAGCAGAGAAACTAGAAGAGTTAGTGAGGAGAGAGAATAAATTAGAATATAAATTGAAAATTGTTTCACACAAAATTGTTCTAAGTTAACTATGTTGTATACTGTGTAAATAGTACAACTAAATTTCTAAATATCAAAAAATAAACATCATGTCCACACACCCATAACGAATTTGTCACATGTAGAGGGCTGACCCTGGTCAGCAATTTGGCACCCAGCAGCTCTTTTCTTGCTCAACCCCACAGTCGGATGGAGGGATTAGGAAAAAGAATGAAAGTGAGAAAAAACGCATCATTTGATATAAATAAAACATTTTTGATATCATAAAATAAGTGAAAGGGGATAGGAAAAAAAAAGGGCTCAAAGGTAACCACTCTCCAGCTACCAGCAGCAGACTGATGCTCGACCAATCTCTGAGAAACAACCACACTGTACTCCTATTTTCACTACTGAGGATGGCATCACAAACCTAAACCACAGCACCACACAGGCTGCTACAAGGAAATTTAACTCTATCACAGCCAAGACAGATATGTGATGTAAAATAGCCTCTGCATCAGGCAAAATCCTCTTGATAAAGAATAATGCAGTTTTCTCAGGTCATGTTCTGTCTTGGTCTTCACAAAAATTATTGTATTTTCAGGTCTTTTTTCTCGAGCTTCCTCTGCTCTCTATTTAATCAGCAATCCTTGGCAGTACTTCTGAACTGAAATCATATTTTGCAGAGAGATAGCTGAAATATGCTCCTCTAGATGCATCAGATTACCTTGGCAGCCAAGAGTCACAACCTTTATCCTGAAAAGCCTCTTCAGCATAACTCCACCATCATAAAAGCAGTGGGTATCGAACACTCTTTGAAATATATTCCACAGGGTAATCTTCAATTTGAGAGTACTGCACACACAGCTTCAGGAAAAACTAATTACACTTTACCAGAACACCTGTTTTAGTAAGCTGTTATTGTTAGGTAGGATGCTGCATTAAAAGCACCTACACCTGGGCAGCAGAGCATAATCCATACACAACCTGCTCACAAAGTATCTCAAACTGCATAATAGCCTGAGGCAGAAAATAGATTTAAAAGTATTTGGAATAAGGCTTCCAGCATGTAAATTAAGAAATACCAATTCTTTAAGTACTGCTTTATGCAGCACTGTGAAAGAAAGCTAAATGTGATGTAAATATTAACAAATATTATTATAATATAGCAGCACCATAAAAGTATCTAGAGACATCCCACAGCTTTGGAAAAGCACTGGTTCATTCTAGGACAGAAGCCAAACTCTTCCATCATTTAGGTGAAATTTATGCAGCTTTTTCAGACCCACAATGAAACCAGCTTTGAGGTTTGTATTTTTGTTTTTCTCCTTAAGGAATAGTTCTGCAAATGGGAGCATCATTACTTCTGTTTATTCTTTCCATTTTGATCGTGCTAGAGCACAAATCAGGATGGTATTTGGTGAAACTTGGCTCTAACATAGAACCAATGACATCCAATTGTGCAGTATATCTGAAGTTTGTGCAGTGCAAACACAGAAACAGCTCTCATATCTATGGGCTCTAGGCCTTACAAAAAGCCTTCTCTGAAAGGCTTTGTGTTAACTCTACAGTTCTACACCTGGCACTGCTTGCAATTAAAGACCGAATAATAGCAGAGTGAAGAAAGGGTATCCACAGAGAAAGGGAGGTTGGGACCATTTCTGCTTTTCAAGATGAGGCCCAGGACTCTGAAAAGATTTGGTGTTACACTACTGCCATTGTGCCTTTTGCTGTTTGTTAGTTTAGTATATCAAGTAAGAGTCTCTCTCCAGAAATAAAATCCCCTGCTCAAAGAGACATTTGAACCGAAAAAGGGATACAATAATAAAAGCACAACTCTGAAGAAACATGGCTATTTCAGTCCCCTGCCCCATCCACAAAAAAAAATCCTGAAGTTTTGATTTTTAGCCTTATCTCCCATCCTTCCAACACACAACCCCACAGTCAATCAGGGATGGGCAGCCAAGGCAGGTCTGGACCCCTGTACCAACTGTGCGTGGCTCAAGTGTGGTGCCAACACCACAGCTACAGCACAGAACCAGAAGCAAAGCCAGCATGGTTTGCCTCTTGAGGCAGCTTCACATCTGGCAGGGAGAACCTCTTGGGAAGTGACCCACTCCTGAGCTTTGCTCATGTGGGCACATCTTCCTAGTGTAACTTACTCCCATCACCTTCAACATGGGCAAGCGCGCCTGGATCAGGAACATTTTTAGGTTACAATTAAATGCCTATACATGTAATAAGCAAAATTATTATTTTTATGTAAATAACATGTCCCAATCTTTTATTCACTTATGCATGTTTTCTGAAAGAAGTTAAGCAGATTCATAATTACCACCCAGAACCAATGTCATTTTCCCATACAGAAACAATTGGGCCAAGAAATCTTCTCAAAAGCTCATCATATTGAAATCAGGTGCTGCACAAACTGGTAAATCCTCTTATAATGAGAATGCATCAGCCTCACATATGATAATCTACTGTGTCCTCATCAAACATTTCACCCTCATTGCTGATTAAAAAGTTTCTTCTCTTTCTTTGCTTATGGCATGCCTGGCAAGTTACACACAAAGCAACAGACTCTAATGTGAGAGACATGGAAATCACCAAGAATATGCAATTTGGTTTTTTGCTTTCATTGAGCAGAGTAACAATGGAGCTGCAGGTAAAAAAACCTCTTAAAGCCCCTAAATTCACCAAAACTCCATTGCTGCAGTGACTCCCTAAAATAGGGAATGGCTGATGAGTTCCCAGGAACACAGATCCACAACCTAGGCCACAGCAGTCTCCAGGGACTCTGGTACAAAATGCAATTGATGCTACAAGTTACACAGCAGGTCCTGGTGTCAGATACCTCCTGGAACATGATGGGGGCCAAGGGATTTGGTTCTGGAAGATTTTCAGTTCTGCTTCTCAAAATCAGCTTACATCAGAAGGCTTACCATAAAAAATAAGTAGAGGCGTATATAAAGCTGAATTACTTATATGCTTCTTTCCCAAAAACAGCCACAAATTCTCAAATGTAAGTCCACAAATGAGCATTCCCACTGACATTAATGCAGCTACTAACTCAAGCAAGCTCTGGGCATTAACTTCAGCAAAGTTCAGCCAAAGGAACAATCTTAAAAGGACTCAATTTATCCCATTTATTGTGCAACACCAGAGAATAATGCAGGTATTAGGTGGGACTGCAGAGTACCCTAAACTACATCTCCTCATAAATGCTTGACTTTCAATTTAATCTGAACAGAACTGCTTACTAGTCAAAGTCCATTCTGCTGCCAACACTTGAGCTTTATTGTGAGAAGGGCCTGACAGCACACTGGCATTATGTTTACAGAATCAGGGGTTTCATGAGGCAGAGCAACAGTTAGCACCAACACTGGGAGACTCTGCAGAGGACTTTGGCTTTCACTGCTGCAGTGGGGATGAGTTCCTTTCATCTGATGATGCTAGATTGTACAGATTATTCTCTTCTGATTAAGTAGCTTGTTGGTTCCTGATAACAAAACAGCAACTCAAAAAAATGAATCTTTACTCAGTAAAGATTAACAATGTGATTAACAATACTAGAATCTAACCTATAGCATTTCTTGCTTCCTGAGGAGAGAAAATAGGAACATGCAGCACTGAAAACAGAAACAAAATGTTACACTAATAAGTTTTTCAAATGCTTGAATTTAGATTGCCTAAGTATCTGAATACCTTGGAAAACAAAGGAAAACTCTCCTATGGAAGCACATTTCTAATTCAAGATCTCATCCATATTAACTGTTTACCTCCATGCTGAGCAGATTTTTTCGTTTTCTTTTAATGAACTTATTTGAAGAGATTATTTTAGTTGATCAACATCTAACTCACTGCATTGAATATGTCAATCCCTTTGACAGCTTACGAATGTATGGAGTCATCCCACAGTAATTTATAGAGAAGTGCTGAGGCTGTGCACAGGGCATCACCTTCACAGTAGGCATTGTCCTCTCGAAGGGCTCGGAAGCCGTCCCGGCAGCTACAGACAGCTCTGTCCTCCAGGTTCCGGCACACAGAATGCTCCATGCAGTTATGGCCGTCAGTGCAAAAGTCATGGCCTGCACAGAAACAAGCATGATTGAGGGTTAAAAAGAATCCAGGGATTACAAAACACACCTGTCGAAGACAGCGCTATCTTTTTCTCGGTTCTTTTTCTCAGTTAGGTCAAAGAATACCTTTCTATTGTCTGTGAGGTACAGAAAAATAAATTGTACCAAGCATGAAATGGATGAGAGCAGTACTAAAGGCCACCAGAACAGACTGTCTCTAGGTCTTCAATTCAATTTCAGGTTATAGCACTGATCTGAAGCAGCTGGATAGGAGCCTTGCTCAAATCCCCTTACTGTCTCCTTGTCATTGTTAATTACTTTCACAGGACATGTCTTAATTATATAGTTCTTGTAATTTTCTTTTTTTGTGTGTTTGTTTGTTTGCACATTTATAAAAGACCTTAACAGCTTAGACACTCAGCATCTCATTTATTAGTGATAATACTTTTAGAACTTTTAGTTCCCAGGTGTATTTGTAAAATCCTTCTATATTTAACCAAAAGTCTTTGATTAACATTGACTTGTTTTGCTTTACTCTCCTCTTATCTCTTCCCTTCCTCCACTAACTGAATACTCTTTCCTTATTACATCATTCTTTCCATTACAGAGAATTTTATTTTTAAATCTCACCTCTTAGCCATCCCTGTTTCCTATTTTCTTAATTTTTTCTTTTCTATTTTTCCTGAGTGTGGCCATTTTACATTGTACCTTAATTATAAATTTTTAAGACTATGAAGTTCTTTTCCAGGCAGGGAAATTTAGATTGAACCTTTCAACTCAGTAGGTTTCTTTTTAAATTTCTTCTGTTTGCTCTCATGAAATCTAATGATTTAACGTTGTTGAACAACATTAACTGGTTCTAGAAACTGACTTGAAGCTTTCACAGTTTCCAGATCTGTAGATAAAGGTGCAGAGCTTGTCTCCTTCCCTGTTCTCTCATTAATTTTATTTGTTTCAAGTTTCCTTCTTTCACTGAAGCATTAATTGATCAAGCAGCAGCAGTGTTTTCCAATAATTACTTTCTTCTCTGAAAGCCACAGGAGACCTTGGGAGTGTAGGCTAAGCTCAGGGGACAAGGACTGGTGTAAGAGCAACAGCTCCAGAATGCAAGCTGGCATCAGGCTGCAACACAAGCCTCTTGCAAAATAGCAAAAAAGTATTTTTCAGCAATAAAGATTATTAGTGTTATCATTCCACCTGGTTTCTGCTTCATATTTTGCTGTGAAAGAGCTTCTAACCCTAACCTCACAGAAGCTTAGTTAAACAAGAACCCCAAGCAGGACAGCGGCAGCAGGGATGCTTGGAGGTCAGGTCAAAGAAGTCTTTTGCACTTGAGCAGCTCAGGAACAGTGTAAAACAATAGGAATGAAGCCAAAGAAGAAAAGGAAGCAGAAGATCCCATAAAGACAAAATGTTTTAGTACTGAGGCCCAGTGACATGGTTATGACAGAAACATCACAGACCTACTGTGATATGACAGGCTAATGCTTTTCTTCCTCCTGCTGTGGGTTGTTTCTCTAAAGGCATGCTTAGGTAATGTTACCCAGACATCATCATCCACCACAGCTACCACAGTGATGGCATCTAACAGAATATTATGGAGCAAAACATTCCACAGTTTAATTGTGCCAAAGGGTCTCCAATACTCCTTCATGACAGCAGCAGCGTGTGCATCAGGAGCAACCTCTGGCCATGGCAATATCTCCTTTTTGCCTTTTTGCTGCCCTCCTCACTGAATCCTGAGTTCATGGAAAAGCAAGAGGCTTATTTCTGGATTCTACTGGATTGCATCAGATTTTGACATTAACTATGAAGATACATGTCATCCAGAAAGTATGAGGGCTTTCATATTGATTATTATTAAGATTCTCAACATTCATATAGCAGCTGAATTAATAAACAAAATGCATGCTACTGAATAACAGCCTACAGCAGCTTCTCATTTAAAGAATAAGCTCCTTGCCTCATGAGAAGCCAAGCTAGCATAGCTCAGGGAGGATTGAAAATATTCAGAAAGCACTCAACCAACATATATTAAAATTTTCTAGCTGAAATACCAGCCACAAGAAACATAGCCTCCTTTTCTCTAAGCTACTGAAGATTTTATAGAAAATTATCATTAAAAAATCCTTTTGGACTGTGACAGACTTGAAGACCTGTCTTCTCTTAACTTTTCTTCTACTTTCTTATCCCTCTGCTTGATGTCATTAATCATATTCTTCATGTTTGTGCTGAGTAGCGCAGAAATAGCCATAGCTGCAATCTTCGCTGATGTATACCTAAAATCAGGCCAAGAGCCTAACACATTCCTTCATGCCAGGTTTCAATTTATCTTATTTAGTCATATAAAAAACAGATGCAGCTTGAAGATGCAAATGCTAATAGCTTTGAAGATACCAGGGTTAGTCCAGATCAAAAGGGTGGGCCAAGGACTCGGAGCACTTCCTACATTGCGCTCCTTTGGTAAGGATCAGACCGGGTGTAGCACGCAAAGCTGCACAGCATACAAAAATATTTCCCAAAGTTTCTGCTTATAGATGTAGACTGCAAGCCCAGAGAGGTGAACAAGTTACCCAAGTACTTGAACATCTGCTTAGCACAAATGGTCCTCTGAAAGAGATATCTCAAAGCACCCCAGAAAGAATGCTCGGAAACATGAATATTTCTCCAGTCTATTTCATTGGGACACTGGAGTGGGTGAAGGGAAGAGAAATCAGTAATTATATACATGATTTCTTAGACTCTCCACCCATTTTTGGCTGGAATAAAACACAAAAACTTGTTTCACAGAATTTACATTACAAAACATTTTACAAACCACTTTCAGACATCACAGTGCAGTTGTCACCTATTCAGCTTCCCAAGATCTACAGTGATCATCATGCACAGGAGTGTCTTATTCAAAATTATCAGAAAAAAAAATCCATTTACAATCTATAAGAATGAAAAATTACACTGAGCTTATATATATATCCTGCTACTACCTTACCTTTACAGACTTTGCAGCAACTGTGGGATAAGGGGATCTGTTGAGATTCTGGGCAGCTCAAAGCTGGACAGATGCCTTTTGGAATTCGCTGCATTTTGTGGTCCTGTTAAATTGAGGTAATTGATTAATACTGTGAGATAGGAATAAATATAAATAAATATATTAATATTTATTTATATTTCTTTATATAAATATATAAATATAAATAAAACCATCAGGAACTGTCCTATACTCAAACCTTTTCAAGCAAGCAGAAGCGTGGCAACAACTCTCATTCTTCTCTTATCCTAGCTGTCAAGTAACTTGTCTCAGAAGTTTCTCTTAGCATTATGCCTGTAAGAGTTACAACTATTTCTCAAAAACTGAGGCAGCAGATTCCAGAGTCAAGGGTCCCCATAATGAATACTCTAAAGAAGCTTGTTATATACACAGCAAGTAAAATCAATCTTGAGCATCTCTGATCTCACTGCTTTCAGTGGCAGTAACACTGAAAGAAACTGGCACTGAGTCCCTATTAGGAAAGAGGTTTTTATTAGGCGTCTGGAAGTGTACAACACCACAAGAAGGTGCACAAGTATGTTCAGGCACTCAGCGCAGGTCACCTGAAATTGCTGCAGTATGGCCACACAAAATGCTTGCCTTAGCAACCTGCCTACCATGGGTGTACCTCCCTTAGGCTCCCTCAGGCCATAAATAATGTGTCTTGCTGTACTCTAGTCATGATAGGGCAAAGAAAGAAAATAAGGCGAAATACAGCATGTTCCTCAGAGGCATCTGCCATAAAATAAGTGATGTGGTTAAAATAACACTTCAATGAACTCAGCACTATGCATTTCTGCATGCAAGAAAAACATCTAAAATAATGCATCTGCTATTGCATGTGTGTGTAGTATTATTATTAGTCTAGCATTTAATTTTAAATCCTCTTTAAGCATGAAATATAAAGATGAAAATGTACACAATGGCCAACATCAAAATGACTGCTCAAACTTTACCTTAAACAATCTTGACAGAGATACCAGCCCTAATCTTATAATACAATAAAGCAAATCAGACAGATGTGCTGTACACCAGAACAAACAAAACCCAGCAATCCCATAAGCTAAATTAACCTTTGATAGAAATAACATCAATTAAGATAGTCTGGATTTTATTTTAATCTTTTATAAAGTCTAATTTGGAAGATAATCTTTCATTCACTTATTTATAATATTCAAACAGAGAAGTGCATGCCTATAGCATACAAAACTGCAGCAGCCAATCAAAACAAAATATGAGGCTTTTAATTACATCCAGACAAAATGAAAAATTTCCATACATTGCCTTGATAACATCATTATAATCTTCCAAGCATGAAACCAGTACCTACGCCATTCCTATTAATACCTCTTGACTTGAAGTCATTAATTATATCCTTTTATGAGAACTCTGGTAGTAATAAAATAATTCCCATCTATGAATTCCTAACTGACCAACAAAGCTTACAGATTTTATGCTCTGAATTATCATTCACGAGGGTGTTCAGCAGAAACTGTGCATACTTCAATCCTTGAAAAAGCAGCATTTCAATCAGCCAAAGTTGCTGCTTACTATTTCTACCAAGACAGTGAGGCAGCCTACCAGAAAACAAGTCTAATCAACAAAACACAGACTAGCCCAGCCAACAGAGGCATTTTTTTTAATACAGTATCACAACTGCCAGCTGCAAGGAACACAGGCAATGTCATGTAACTTTTGATCATTGTTAATTATATCCATTGACTAATCATAGAATTCATGTCTTGGGTGCCATGTTGAAAATACAAGCTCATAGCCCCAAAAAGCCTACAGCTGAATCCAAAATTATTTCTGGTCAGCTTCTTCATGCCATTCTCAAAAGGGTGTCAAAGGCCCTACTGCAGCAATCAAGCTCATAAGGATTAAAATCAACAGCAGTTAGAGAAGAATTCCCAGTTCCTCTTTGTAAGATACACTTTTTAACAACTGTATGAAAATGTTTGAGATTTCCAGAAACTGATCTGATAGACTGCTCCATGATGAGAAGGGAGAGGAATTGCTCGCCTCTCTTTCTCTGCTGAGAAATGTGTGTTCAGGTTTTCAACTCCAGCCCACAGCCTGCAGCTCTCTAAGCAGACAGGATTTTTCCCCATCCCTCCCCTAGAGAGACAACACACAACTCACTGCAGCAGTTTGTGTAATTCTTAACCCACAGCTGTCCCTGAGGTATATTTTACCCTTAAAGTATATTTTTGCCCTGAAGGGCAGCTGTATTCATGCAGCAGGGCAAGACTGACTCAGCATCAGATATATTCTGTTTACAAATAAAAACCCCAAGCCTACCCCATTTCCACCACTAGAAATACCAGATACCTGGTGTACCAGCTCTTTTTCTTCTTTTCCCCCTAGCTTTTCCTCTGAAGAATGATCCTGAATTCCAAACTATGCCCCCATTACATCTGTATCTCTTACCCCTGAGCACATAATTTTGAACAATAACACTGCAGATGGAAACATAAGGTAATCTGTTGATGTTTCATTACTGACGGTGGGGACGATACCTAGGGAAGAAAGAATGCTGCCTGATTGCCAAGCTGTATCATCAAAGCTTGCAGCTATGCAAAGTAAATTTATTTGCAAAAATTTGATGTGGAACTCAGACAACATAAACACAGGACCTATTGAATGCCTTTTCTGTCACTTCCTAAGGTACACCTATCTATATTTCAAAAGCGTGACTTTGATATTTCTAACATGCAAGAATCTTTATTCCATCAAGAGTATTCTTACCTTGCATTCAAAAAGAACACAGTCCCCTGAGCCTGAATACACAGTTTCTCTTTGTCCTTCAAAGTAGGTTCTGCCTTCAAATACACACACCGCTTCAGAGAGAAAAAACAAAACAAAACAACACAACACAATGATTTTAGTATAAACATGTTGGCACGCTGCTTATAGAATTGATACATTTTCTTAAAGAGGACTGCATTTCAGAATAAAAAGACTGATTCAGCTGCAAGAATATTCTAAACCCATCTATAGGACTCTAGGATATCATAAGAAAAAAATGTAGAGGAGAAAAAGTCCCCAAAAAGTCCCCAAAAAGGCACATGTAAGTAGAAAGTGAAGGATGTTGAAGCAATATGGAGTACAGATAGCTACTGAGATGGCAGAAGAGACATGTCTCAGGTGACACCAAGAAAGGTGACTGCCTGCAACATAGCTCACGGCTGCACAGGAAAATGGAGTGTGAGAGCAGAGCCAGTGGCATTAATATATAATTAGTTTCTTGAGAGGAATGTTGCATGATGAAGGGTGATCACTAAAGCCATATGTTTATTTGTTATCACAGTCCTTTGATGTTTCCTCACCCCCACACATTATGTCATTTAAACATTATGGATTTGTATCTTGAATATCCCCATTCTTTAATATGCCTTAGCAGTAATGATAAAGTATATGAATTTTCTTGTACAGTAACTATTTTTGTGACTGTCTGTTTATTCCCCAACAAAAACAGGATTAAGTCTCCAATGATCAAATGACAGACGGATGCCACCAGGATTGGTGTTTGTCACACCATGGCCTTGGTGCCATTCCTGCACCCCAGCAGCACCAGGTTTTACAGCAGCATGCTGACACAGCTCGTACTGGATTGCTCACTAAAACTCCTATTCAGTATTTAAGACTTACATAAAACATCTTCACAGCAAACTGTCTTGCCCTTTTTATTTTTTTAATGGGTCCATTACTGCAATTACATTATGCAAAGTATAAAGGCTGAGTAACATAACTGCTAGGTACAGAAAATCAGATGTCTGTCTCTGTTGCTTAGGACACAGTCAAGGCTCATCAAGTTAGCATAATCATGAAATAACAGGAGTAGGTTACAACTTTCAAGTTCCAGATTACATAGTTAGAGCTCTAATTTGCTAACCATTGATTTGAAGATGCAAATCAATTATACTTTCACAGAAAGATTTCTCTATTATATTTAAATAGATGAATTTTTTAGACAATTTTAAAATATCTAAAAGTACAAGACTTTTTGTTTTATTCATCTTTTACTTTGAATTGCCTATATTAATTAGCATTATTTCTTTTATTTTCATTTCTACTTTACTTTTGTTTTTCAACTTGCAGCTCTTTCTTAGTACTTCATCAGCATGAAAAAATTAAAGTTTTAGAACTGATGATGAAAAATAAGTGATTTGGTATAGCAACAAAAATGGGGTTTTCGAAATTCAAAAATATTGGTTATAATTACATTATAAAATATATATTATCCTGTGTGATATGAGCTTCCAAAGTGCTTTCCCAGTCCTTATCTCAACTCACTAACCTTTTGTTACACTTTCTCTTTCCTATACACCTATGGAGGGGAGTGGGAGAGCAGCTTTGGGAGGTGCCTGGAGTCCAGCCAGGGTCAACCAACTACAGGCAGAGTGTGTGACTCACAGAGAGTTGTAAAAGCTCAATACTGTGTCTGCTTCCTCTCCCCTTCTCCCCAAACTTGCTTCTCCTAGAAGGAAGTATATTAAATAATTCTATATAAATCTTTACCACAAACTAGCAGATCTTGAATCTAGGCTAGACAAGACAATCACCCAGTCATACACATCACCTCCTATGCATTACATGCCATGACACTAAACTGAAATATTCAAAATATTAAGCTCTTTCCCTTGTCCCATACATTTCAGTTTCTAAGAACAACTAAATGTGACAGGAAAAAATACAGTGCAGCATTGCCTGAGGATCACACAATGGCAGTGAACTGTTAATTTAACACATCCTCATGTTCCCAACAGAAGACTACGACTGTTCACAGAAAAGGCAGAAGACATCAAAATCACTGTCATTCTATCTTAGAAGAAAATATGCTCCTGAAGCCAAAATACTCTGTATATATGAGTGAGACTACCCAGGCCTCTTAAAAAAAGTCAAACAAAGTTCAAAAAAAAAAAGAAAGTAAAACAACAAACCACCTCAAAACATAGTCCACTGAATTCAGTCTCCTTATTAATGGCAACAAACTTGATTCTTCAAAGAAACATAGAAAATAACATATACAGAAGAACCATCAAAAGAACACATCCAGCCTTGTGTGAAATCATAAAGCAATTTTTTATTTCACCAACAGGCTTTGGAAGTCTTTGCATATGAAGCCATTCTAATGCAGTGAGACAGTATCAAACACTTGCTTTCAACAAGAAAATCAGTTCTTCTCCATAAAGTCTTGGAAACAAGAAAAACTTAGAAATTCCGAGTCCATGAGAGATGGCTCTGCCCAGATGGTCCTTGACTCTTTCCCATGTATCTTTATGCACCCAAGGATTATTTCTCAAAGGTTAGAACAGGGCAGCAGAGTGCATGATTCAAGCCTGTGGGGTTGCCAGAAATTTCAAGCAGAGCTCACATGCCCACCTCCACCATCACAACTCTTGGCCACCATGCAGCTAAGAAAACTATCTCATCCATTGAGCTCCCCTAAATAAACAATCCAAGCATTTTGTTGCAGTTTTGCCAGCAACATTATAATGTCTCCAGGTAACAGGGACCTGTCTATATAGAATGACCAAACTATGTCTGATAAAAGAGAGAAAACCAACAAACAATAAATGCCCCATTTAAAAAAAATTAATTGCAACTGAATTGAAAACTTGTTAAACTGAATAATCTAAGCACAAGCTTAAGCATGTCTTCTTATGGACTGCTGCTCTCACTGACAACATTCAAAAGGGGTATTTCTTCTTAAAACCATGGCTCCATGTTTAGTTATCATGACAGACACCGGTGGGTTTAGTGATGGCGTAAGCTTGCCAGTGCACACTGTCCATTCCTCTCCCAATGCTGCCGCAAATGCCTTTTCCCCGTCTCTTGCCAGTCCACTCCTCTTCCACTGCCCACTGAAAGGCATCCTGACAAACAGTAAAGGGCAGGTTTACATCAGGCTACCTCGAGGCTTCTAAAAACTTTAAGATAATCTGGTTAGGTGAGTATTAAGTATATATAGAAAGATTTCTAGAAAGGCAAATCTACTAACATTTTTCTGCACCCCTTTCATCCTAAGACATTGGCACACACAGCCCAGGTAGCGTGGACAGAATGTTCCTCCTGCCTCCTGACAGCAACTGTCACAATCAGTAAATATCCCATGATGCTGGTGACTCCTGTCTTTATTTTCCTTCAGAAACAAAGACGTTTCAGCAACATGAACATCTGGACTAGTACTATGTAAATGGAAAAGTCCAGTGAAGATTTAATTTCTGCTTGGTTAGATTTCCAGGATACTCTGATTAGTTTGTGATTGGTACCTCTCTGGGGAAGCAAATCATCCTTCATCTTCCTAAGTCCTTTCATTCAATAGACTGAGTCACAGTCAAGACATTACCTGATGACTAGCTGTTCCAGATCTTGGTAGTTATTGCCTATGTAGGATTTCATCTACAGCTGAAACACATCAACCATTTCTCTTGCCATCAAATTTCCACATTTCCCCAGTACCTAAAAATAATATACATTGCTCAAAGCAGAGGTTTCTAAAAGATGAAACAGGAAGCTGACAAAACCTGCTTAGAAGTCTGACTACTCTTTATCTATTTGTATGCAAACAGTGATCAAATACTACACTGGTAAGCATCTGCGTACAGGGTCTAAAAATTATTAGCAAGGTCTGCTTATATTTACACACCTGTATTAATAATGCAACTATCCTTTAGTATTATCTAACACATTGTGATGACATGGAATCTTCTCCATGTTCTTCCAGCAAAAAGAATCTTTCAGGAGCCCTGTTGCTGTTGTGTCTGTTCAATTAATTATCAATAGTTTGTTAAATCATCCCTTCTCTTCCACAATCCTTCTTCCCACTGGCCTCCAAATGACACTTTCCTTTTGAATTATTTTAAATGTCCATGCAAGATCCATGACCCAGCAAACTCCTGCCACCTGTTCACTGAGTTCTCATAATGTCCAGTAGAACATTTTCTCATTTTTGCATTTTTTACCTTCACCGTCTACATTGTGCATGCCATCCCCTGAGGAATGCACATACACTTCCCTGTGGTATCTCAGCTAATTTGGGATTCAGACTTATCACCAAGGGAAAGCAGGAAGTTCAGCACGTAGGTCAACTCCTCAAACCACTTTAATTTCTTGTATTCACAACTGCGCAATGAGTGGCAGATAGGACTTGCAGCTTTGTGAAATTTGTCAGTAATTATGAATGGACAACCTAAAAACCAGTAATTAAGTCTATGTTTCTTCATTCTTTGTTCACTTATAGTTGGTTGCTTGGCAGGGAGGAAACACATCCAAAATTATCTCACACAGAAAAACCCAAACCTGTCTCATTCACTTGGTTTTTCTACCTCTTCCTTGGAATCTCTTTGATTACATTTTCTACTGTTCAGAGATGAAGGCCTAGGCATTGTGTAAGTTCCATTAATCCTACTTTGCAAGCTTACATAGAGCAAAACCACAGTGTGGCTCTATCCTTAGAAGTACAGAGATAATCACCACCTTCCTGAATTTCTTTCTCTTGACAGCCAGATCATTACTAGGCATGGCTCTCACCCCTTTCTCATTTATCTTTGGGATTTGGGCATTATTTCTTCTTTGCTCATTTTCTGGAAAGCACAAACTCCTCTGTTGCTGCAGTCAGTGAGGCTGCAGACTTACTTCATTTCATGCCATCTCTCTCAACAATTCAAAATTATTCCAAATTTCAAGCTGAAAAATATATTGCAAATTTTTCCAGTCAATCACTGCTGAAAAGCTGCATATATCTGCTTCTGCTTCCTCAGCTGAAAAAACAGTATTTGAAATTTTATCATGACAAGGAACCAATTACTATTTCTGTCTTACGTCTTATTAGCTAAAAAAGCTAAAAGTTTCTATTACATTTAAAACACAAAGTTACTGTTCTATATCAGTCTTAGAATCACTCAAGAGTATCTACAGTGTGAGACACCTCCAACAACACTAACAGGCTGTTTAGTCACAGTGGCAAGGAGTCAACCTGAAATCCTGAATTCCTTCCACTACCTCTCATATTTCCATCAACTGCTACTAGGAAATTACATAGTTCATCTATCCTATGTGGCGTTGTTGAGAAGCCTTCTATAGAAATCATTCCAATCCTGGAATACAGGCTCCCTGAGTCATCCTTAAAGACTAAACAGGTAATCTGAGCTCTGAAAAAGCAATGAAAACATGACTAAAAACTCTATTGGCAGCAGTTCAGCTGAGGTAAATAGACCTAACATCTGAGTAAAACTTTCAAAGTAGGCTGCCAGACAGGGGAGTCTGGGAAAGAGGCTGCAGCCAATCAAAGCCAATGGACACAAATTGCACAAATGGAGGCGTATCTTGGTAAGCAAAGATCCAATCTGGACAATGTGTTTGATGCCAGCTTCCGTTAAAAAGGGCATTACTGCTATTCACACTGCAACTTTAGCTTGGTTAAACAGAGCGGCTAAAACAGTTCTACTGAATGACATACAAAACTTTGGCTTTAGTGCAACGGAGCATATTCTTTCTGCTTGTTAAAGAGAACTGGAGTATTTTGGACTATATACATAGTATTTAAACTTGGGCATGCCTAATGTGAACAAAATGCCCACCCATTTTATGACAAATTCACTATTGCTGGCAATCCAATACCCAAACAACTTTCACAGCAAAATGTGAAATCAAACACCTTAGACAAAAACCTTAGAGGCGTCAAGAGAGGAAAAGCAAATGAGGTTAATTAAAAGACAACTGTATTACAATTATCTTAAAGATTTATAAATAGCACAACAATCTGACAGACCAAAGGATCTCCATGACAAATATTACAGGCCTGCTTAATCCCCACAAAGATGGGATTTGACATTATCTGATCAATTCCTTATGTCAGCTATCCACAACACCAGTGACATAACTATATTTAGTGAAGGTGCTAATAGATATTTTATCAAATGCTGACAGGGAAATTTGTACTTTGTTCCATCTTTTCTCAGCTGGACTGCTGGGCTAGTTGCAAAAGATACTTTTCTGAAAACTTTGTTAAGAGAAAAATAGCAGAGTTCAGAAAACTAGACACCTCCCTAGAGCACCTTATGCTGCAAGACATGCTTAAATTCACCCATACGCCCATCAGAAATGCCTCAAGTCACAGGTATTCACATGCAAGTTGAAACTGAATTAACTGATTCAGATTGAGTATTGAGAATTTATGAAACGAATGAAAAACGGCTAAAGACTTGCACACTTTTGAGTCAGTATTTTGAAATCTATGAGAGCTAAACAGATATCACCAATCAGCATCAATTTATCACATAAAAAGAGGCTTGTGCTCTCCATTGTAAGTTAAAACCATCCATGGACATGACATGGGTGAGAAGACATGCACCTACTCCTGCAGCTGTGCTTACAAGATTTAACGCTGCTCCCCAGATACTTCCAACAGGTGGCAGAGGGGAAATAAAATAATGTATTTCATTCATTAGGATATTTTGCCCAGATTTGCCACTAAGAAAAAGAAAAAAAATTGTGCAATTATGCACAATTTTAAAATATATACTTTTGCACATGACAACTGAGATGGTGGCTTTCTGCAGCTTTGTGGACACAAATCACATGAACATGTTCAGTAAAAGGCAAGTGCCTCCCTGAGCAGCACCATTTCCCCAGATTCTGACAGTTTCATTTGACAGCACTAAAAAGATCCTATGCAAGCTACAAAACTGCAAGCTCCACCACCATATAGTAAAACTGGCATTTATTAAGGTGAAGAAAACTTGGAGGTGATGTTTCCATGCTCCCAAGTCAAAGGTTCCACACAGCTTCTGCTCCAAAAATTTACAGCAACCTTCAACAGTCATGGAGGATTTCGACCAACAGCTTGCCATATTATTTAAGTATTTACAGACTACACTCATATTTAAGCAACTATCAGGGACCCTACAGATGCTTTTATTCTCAATCAGAATATCCTTGGTCCAGAACAATTTCCACAGATGTTTTAGCTAGAAATTCTGCACTATCACTTTGCTGCACACACCTCCCTAGTGAAGGCACAGCATCCTGTGACCTGGCATCCATCTCACTGTATTTATTTTCCTCTCAGATCCAAGTTCTTTCACTTCTCCTAGGAACAGCAGCCCACGGTTAAGTTGGCTGTTACAGCAATACTCACGTTTGCCTTCTTGGCGCAGGTCAGTCTAATGTGCTCAGACATTCCCAGGAGTCGAGCACCACATCCACTGCTGCTGTTAGATCTCACTTCTTCCAAAGCACCTGCATCTAGCTCTGTACAGCAACTGACAGGGTTTCATGCTCCCAACTCTTCTTCCATCCACTTCTGTTCCCACATAAGCAATCTGCCAATCCTTCCATCCCTCCCTTCAGCCAGAATGACAGGATTAGCTGGCATAATCACAAACACTCCAGATAACTGCATTTAACATTCTTAAGCTAAATCCTTAGCATTAGGTCACCAAAAGGTTTTTAACACAGACAGCAGCGTAAAGGCATTTCTGGAAATCTTGATTAAAATTGGTTACCAAACTGGCTTTCTCAATTTTTTATATACTCAATCCCAACCTTCATTATCTAATAATATTTAAGCAAAATCCAACATTAAAAATCAGGTATTAACAATAGTTTTAGAAATTTTCAAAAGACAGTTTTAAAAGAAACCTATGTACATCTAACATGCTGTATCCCAAGGCTCCTAGAAGTGACTATTATCCATTGTGCATTCCCAAACAATATAATACTTCATGTCTAAAGTCAGTTCAGGATTTGAAATAATTAAAAATTTAAAAGTAGCTGGAGCAGATGTTCACAGATTCTGCCATGTCACAGCCAATTTCTCCCAAATGTATCTGTCGATACTCCGATTCATCACGGAAAAACAGTAAGCTGGAGTTCACAGAAGCTGTAAGTGTAACTACTCCTTTTTTTCGGTGGGAACATTAGTGAAAGAAAGCTTTATAGTCGCTAATAATTTTTAAAAAATTATATCTGTAAATACTCCTATTGTCCTTAGGAGGACCTTTCTAAATATCAGGCAGAATTCACACACTGTGCAGTTAAGTCTGTTTATATATATGGAGCTGGATTCAACTCCAACTGAGCTTTGGCTGCAGCACTTTTCTCCCTACAGTGGCAAGCAGCATCTCTGTATTCCTCCTGTGTCCCCTGACCTTGCTTCCACTGGGCACATACCTTCCTTTTTTGCCTTAGCTCCATCCAAAAGGTCCCTTTTCAGTCAAGCCAACCTTCTGTCTTATCTGCTTGACTTCCAGCATTTTGGAATTGCCTGCTCCCGTGCTCTTAAAAGAGGGTGTTTAAGAAGTGACCAGCACAGACAGAACCAGTGATTCCCCAAGGATGCGATTTATTAATTCATGTGCCTATTTTAACTTTCTACTTTGAAAATATATTCATTTATTCCCATGTTTTTTCAAAGCAACTCACCAACAGAATACTGCAAAGTTAATAAAATGAAAAACGTGTGGTTAGGGGCTCACATTGTACTATCAACTCTGATCATTAAGAGTCACAGAAGACAATGGACAAGACTAAAGCATCCCAAAGTCATATAATACTACTATTAAGAAATTCACAACAACCATACCCAAGATTGCTATCTCTTCTGTGCTATACTCAGATTTGATTTCTCCTCTCTCTCCTCCTCCTTTTTGAGGATCTACAAGGTTTCTAGATAAAGCATGATGAAAACATCTAAAAAACTAACTTCCCCTTTACAAGCCTGTAAAATTAGCCTAGAGAGAAATACTGCACTTCAGTCAATATGAATATAACTTCGTGAGATATCTTAAGGAAATAATACCTGAATTTACATGTCATTGTCAAAATAACAACTACATAGAGACAAGCATGCCTGTTCATCTTCCCTATCTTCGAAGTACCTGACGTGCTTGCTTAGTAGACAAAACAGGTTATGTGCCTAATTTCCAGATGAGTCAAGCATATTTACTTGCTTTGATTTCAGGATGGGGGGGGGGGGGGGGGGGGGGAAATCTTACAACTGAAACCAGGTGTTTTCTGAACCAATTCATTACAACAAACAATAATGCCACTGTAATTCTAATACTACTATGTATGTAGTACATACACAGACATCAGAAACAAAAGGAAAATCTTTTGGACAACAGAAAAAAAAAAAGGAAATCTAAAATATCATCAAATTTCTTCATCTGTTAGGAAAAGAAAAAATTGTAGAATAATGTAGAATATGTAGAATAATGTTAAAGGGATTTTGACAAAATGCCACAAATCAAAATGACATTGGGAAAACAGTCAAAATTATACTTGAAAATAATTTAAAGCAAGAAGGGGAATACCAGAATTTTCACTTACAATCAGAATCTTACACAAATAATTTCAACAAGTAGAAGGTGAAAATAAAGTAGTCAGCAACCCTGTAGAGAAAGGCTGAGGATGATCAGCCATCCTCCAAAACAAATGAAGAGGGCTTTCTTCTTAATAGAAACTGGTAACAAATCAAAAGCCCCAAAAAGGCAAAACTTAGTAAAAATTCTCTATATTGGCAGAACAGAGTTACAGAAACAGCACAGAGTCCTGTGACTGGTACAGTGACAAAAGCAAACTGCAGTAACTCTTCAAATAAAGAGGATTGCAATGACCTTTTTGAAGGCAACGGATGAGGAAAGCAGGATAAAGGTCTGCTACATCATATCAGACAAGATTTTCATTTTAAAGTTGTGCCTCCCATGGGACTAAGTGACCATTATTTGAAGCTGAATATATTTTATGAGCTGACAGATGTAGAAACAGTGATCAATAACAGCCTGGAGGTCTATACATCACACTGCAGATATCTGCAAGCAGTAGTTAAGAGAAGTATACCAAGCAGTAGATGGTTTAATTCAGTACATGCTTCCACTGAAAAAATGTCAAACTTCTGCAGTCCAAAAGACTGAAAGCCATAGGTTTAAATCATTATCTTCACAAAAAGACAAATAAAGGGTAACAGTGTACATCATTTTATATTAATCTCACTGAATCAACTTCATTTATATTTTACCATCCCTTCCACAGAAAATAAGAACACATTATTGACAGTTTTGTGGTGAGTTTTCTTCCAATAATTTATTTATTGAGTTTCAGCCTTGACAACCTTCCATTTTTTCATTTCACAGACATAGGCACTATCAAAAAATTGTATGTATGCCTTCTTGTACACTCCCATATCTCCTACCAGTGTCTCCCCTAGGCCAGCTTTCCATCCAAACAATCCTTGTCAATGTGGCAATCCTGTTCTGAACAAGAGTATGTCAAGTGCAGACTGGTCTTTGCAAAATTGTGCAAGCCAAGAATCCCATTTGGTTGGTTGGATGGGTTTTATAAAGCCTTTACTCCATCAGTACTCTGTCTTCAACTTCTCACACTTCTGTGACCTTGTCCAAAACCTTTAGTTCTGGAGTTTTCAGCTAAGGCTTTTCTCTTTTTTTTCCACAGCACATACCCATTGAAGATGTTTGCTACTGATACTGTAGGTATTTCCAAGATCTACAGGGTGAAAGATCCAGGCAAAAACCAGAACATGAGCTACAAGCAGCTGATTTGGCAATGTGCTTCTGGTTATGGGACCAAAAAAAAAACCAAAAATCCAACAACACCCCACACAAAAACCCTGAAATAAAGCAAAACAAAACAAAAAAAAAAAAAAAACCCAAAACACAAATCAAACAAAACGAACCTCATAGATCAATGATGCACATATAGTGACATAAGCACATTACTGCTGAGAACAAACATATTGAAATCAACACACAGGCATGTGAATGCCTACATATCTGAGATTATTTCTGTAATTATAAATAGAACAGGGTTTTTTAAATTATTATTTCATTGCTACCTAAGAAAATTCTTGTGAAATCAGCATTACTAAAGTTAGAGTACCAACTTATTAGAAGCTGGAACACTGCCAATCTGTCCACTCCCAGCTGTCTGAAAGCAAATATATTCATATCTAGCATATGTTAATGTTTTATTTGCACTGGAAATAAACTAAAATAATAATACGCTGCAGGTATTTTATATTTTATGAACTCCCTGGTAAGAATATAATGAAAGAGGAATGGAAAATATTTGCTCTTTTCCCACACAACCTCAACAAAATAGGTTATAAGGAAAGCATAGCATGGCCTACAGCAAAATTCTCCATGTAGAAAAAAATATTTTTAATTCTCTACCAATAAAGTTACCAATATTATGTTTCCAATTTCTTCTTTAGTGCAGATTGCTACATATCCAGTGTAATGTATTTTAATGAATTAGGATTTTCTTAAGCATACTTTATTTTAGTATTCACTCCTCAGGCACACAGTAAGACTAAAACTAGAAGATTTGACCATTAACTGGTAAAATACCAGTATATGAGTATACACTCATATACTGACACACTGCCTCCAGATCTAGAGTCTTCTGGTGGAGCTCCATAATGCATGGGGTCCAGAATAGCTAAAAGGCACACTTCAAGGCATGAAAAGTCTAAGACAGGCACAGGCACTGACTTCCCCCAGTCCTCCTTTGCCAACAAGGAGAAACAAAATTCAAAGGACATGGGGAAGTAGGAAAGGAAACAATAGGATCAAAACATTTTGAGAAGTCCAAAATTTTGATATACTGTAAGTTATATTTTAATTTATAGAGAACAAAGATATACAAGGAATGGGTTTCCTGCTCAAGTCAAAATACTCCCTGTTTTCCTTCTGATGAGGAACACTGCCCAGCTTACAATGAACAAAGGTCACCTGAGACTACATGCTCAGGAGCAAAAATCCCCTAACAATTCTGTCATCGGCTATTTAACAGAGATAAACCAAATACTGCTGGGATGTAAGAGTAGTTGGAAAATTTCTATAGCTTTACAACAGAAAATACAGCAGAGACTGAGCACCTTGGGTCATGGGTTAGACTGGCCCTGCCCACCAAAGCCAAGGGGATTCCTTCCACTGTGTTCAGCTGGCTTTTAGCTCAGCACAGGGAAGGCCCCAAGACATTCTTAGAGCGTCTCAACTTCCTGAGATGTTACACATCCTAGAGAAGTGAATTCTCTGAGGAGATCCTCCCAAAGTGTATAAACTCCTCCTGGAAAGGACTGAAGAAGAGAAAGACAGGCTGCTCTCAGTGGTGCCCAGTTACAGGACAGGAGGCAATGGGCACAGAACACAAAATCCATTTGGACTGAAGAAAACACTGTCACTGTGAGGGTGACTAAGCACTGGCACAGGTTGCCCAGGAGGATGTGGGGTCTCCATCTGTGCAGATATTCAAAAGCTGTGTGGCCACAGCCCTGGGCAGCCTGGAGCAGGAGGGTGGCACCAGGAGGCTCCAGGAGAGCTCCCTTCCATCCTCAGCCCTCTACTGAGACTGACACTGCAGGAGCTAGGCTGGATTCACACATGACAGGGGCAGCTAGTGTGCTTTTCTATTACAGCTCTGTAAATCTAAAACAGCTCCACAATCTTATTGACCTACCTGAGTTCAAGGACATGTTTTTGACTCTTGCAAAAGTATTTAATTAGAAAAAATATTTTTGTCCTATTGCTAAATGAATATGGATACTGACTTTCTTTTGCAGTCACAAGAAGTAATAAAATGGTTTAAACAGTTGGTAAAGTACAGTATAATTCATCTCAGTAGTACAAGTGGTACAATACAGTACAAGTACAATAAAAATGCTTTTTATTTGTCATTTCAGTGTGGTACTATCATTATATGTAACTCAAAAGACTGAAAAATAAGGTTGATGTGAATTATTTCAGCACAGAAAACCCAGAAAGTACAGGCTGAATGGACACTATTCTGCTAAATAAGATTCAGAAGTTCTGCATGCTGACTATGGGAGGTTATAGTAAATATCACAGCTCTACAAAACAATCCTGTGCTGGCAATAGTCAAGATATCTTTTAAAACTATTTTGAAGTAGGCTAATTTATCTGAATTTTCATATTAAAAAGAAACCTCAGAAGAACAGAATTTATGCTCTGTATGCACTTATGTTCTTTAAAAAGCCACACATAAGTATTTAAAATAAAAAGCAACTATTTGTTTTTATTAACCAGAATGTTGCTTCTCCTTTATATTCTAAAGCGTGCATTTTTAAAGAACTATGATAAATGAGAAATCATTGTTTTACTGCTAAAAACTGCCTTTTCTTCCTGCAGTACTGATGCCTGCTCTGCCACCCCGAGCCTTTGGCTGCCCACAGCCCTCAGACTCACGCCATGTTCCAGTCAGCCTGCTGGAGATGCTCTTCCATCTCCCTTCTTCTGATTTACTTCAAGGATAAGATGACCTGTTCAGTGAGTGACTAATCATTTCTCCAAGCTGCAGCCTCTTCTCTGTGCCACACTGAATGCAGAAACCTCTCCAGCACTTGGCTGAACGAGGCAGGGCTGGCACCCCACTTGGCTACTGATGGAAGTCACCTAAGGCTAGAGGATGAAAGCCCAGGGGGGAAAGTGACGATTTTGTAAAAATATGGAACTTGGTAAACAGCACAGACTTAAGTCCACAATGCCTCAAACTACCTGGATTAATTATACACTTCAGAGTAAGTTTAACCCATTTTCCTTAAGTTTCTAGATAAAAATTTTGCACTCTTGCTGATGCTCAATTGCTGCTGCAAGGAAGAAGCAGATGGGCTTTCACAGCTCCTTCTCTGTGTGTCAGTAGGCTACAAGTGCTGGAGTTTGCAGAAGAGTTTGGGGGGAAAAATGGGTAAATTATGAAGAGCAAGAGGAGAAATCCCTTTAATTTTAATAATAAAATTAAAAGTTTCTGCAAAACAGCAAGACAGATCACTGCATCAGAAACCCATGCATGTTATTAAGAGCTACAATGTCAATATTTGTTTTAATTATATTGTTAAAAATCCAAGTTATAGAATCCCTTTACACACTCTCTCTCCACACCTGCTAGCACTAGAACTGTGACCTGATCCAATACAACCCTAATGTTTCTCAAAGTTGCTTAAAATACTTGTGTTAGACTGAGAACATGGCTACAATGCACCAGAAACCCATGAAGTATCCTGTCTCAGAAAAAAAAAAAACAAACCAGGTATAAGGAAAAAAATCACAACCTGCAGATTTGAGCATAATGGCTCAGATTTTAACCTCTACTGAAGTCTATTGGGTCCTATTGCTGTTAGGTCAATAAGTATCTGCAGTGTCACTGGGAGGAAGAGAGTGATGAGAAGCGAGCAATTGCTTCCTGTAAATCAGTCTTTGGTGATGGGAATTATTACTGCACCAGATACTGGCACAAATATCACTTCTGGTCTTATAATAACAAAAATCACCTAGTTTGTTTAAAATACACTAGTTCCATTTTAAAAAGAATGCATATAGCTTTTGGAGGTGATGCCTTGGTGTTAATACACTGACTAATGAAAACATTACCATAATAGGATCTGCTGACCAAGCACCAATTCTCTCAGCTGCTAAGACATTGGCAGTCCTTCCACAATTCACTTAAAACAAATGAACTTGTCCTTGTACCTCTTAAGCCAAGCCTGTGGTCTAAAGCAATATTTATAGGTTCAGTAGGGAAGCTTAATCTCTCCTCAATTTGTACTGGTGCCCATCACCACACAAAGCATTTGTCTCCACAGAGGACCAAAAAAATTAATGATCTTTTGCACACACCTTCTCAGAATCCTTTAAAATTGCATTGAGCATAGAAAAAGTAGTCTCTTCCTTCCAGCTCCAAACAATTCTCCACAGGAAGCTCCCATTCAACTAAGATGTATGCTATGGCAGCTGGACTGAGTTTTACATTGTCTACAGCTGAAACATACATCCAACACACTGGCCCATTCATCTGCCCTGGAAGATTGCTGCTTCTTCGAGCCCATTACAGCTAATAGAAAATACAGTGATAATTTGCATTCATTGCCATTCCCCATGCTACCAGCATCGACCTTCACACAAGACAAAACAGTACAAGTTGTCTGAATGGCCTGAAACAAAGGTATGGAGTTAAGAGAGAAGGTCAGGGTTTGGTTTTTTGTTTGCTTTGTGGCTTTTTTCCTTTGGCTTACAAAAAGGACTAAAGTCAAAGTAATATTGTTTTTTAAAAAAATATCTAAACCATTCCTTACTAAGTGTTCTTCCCTGAACTCAATATTTAAGAAAAACATGAACAGACAATTGTGCTGAAATTTCCAAAGCATTGAAAATGTCATTGAACAAGACAAAACAAAGCTTCGCTGTCCAAAATGTAAATGCTGGACTGGGCTGAAATGTAGTTCCTAGGATTTGGCAGCAGGGGAAAGTCTCTTAGCATAACAGTTTAATGCCAGAATCAAGCTTAAAAATCCAGCACTTTCCATTCCTATCCTAGACACCTGATATGCATCACAGTAACTGGCGTAAGATTAGTCTCACAACTTCAGCTGTCTAAAAGTGCAGTATCTGATCTAATTACCTGGGCTCTGTATACAAAGCCATGGAAGGAGCTGTCCACTTCCAGAAGGCAACAAATCCCATCCCTTCCAGCCCCTCCCAGCACCAAGTGCATTCTGGAGGTGCCAGTCCCTGCAGCTCATTATCAACAGAGCCAAACTGGTGATGTCCACAACTAGTAAGTGAAATACATCAGGTAAATGAAACAGCAAATGACAGCAGGCTTGAAAACATTTGGTTACGGCGTGTAACTCTCCCTGCAGTCTGAGTGTTAGCACACATCATGGCATCATGTCACCCTGTGCCAGCCAAGATGCTCTGAAGCAGTGCCAGGCACAAGCTGGGGGCACAGCCCTGATCAGAGTCCATTCCCAGCCAACCATCTGGAAGCAGATAACCTGCTGGGGGTGGGAAAGGGGAAGAGGCTTCAGCCATGTGAGCCACAAGTGCCACAGGACTGTGCCTGCCCTATTTCATTTACTAGTGTAAGTGAAGCCACTTCAGATTGTATTCCCAAATTCTATATGCCTAAAGCCATGCAGAATGACTCCATCCTCCATCACTGGGAGGGGGGGACCAACAAAAAAAAAAAAAAAAAAAAAAAAAAAAATCCCAGAAAGCCTGCTTGCTGGTCACTGAAAGACCCAGAAGTGCTGTACTCTTAACTCTTCTCTTCCAGCTGTCATTAAATCCAACATCACTCTTTTGATTTTTGTGGCTTTGTTTTAACACCAGCAGAAGAAAAGAAGAGGTGTGGAGGGAAGCACTCAGCCTTGGGGGAGTGAGACACAGCCAATGGTTCCAGCAGCTGTCACTGCCTGGGCACTTCAACTCAAACAACAGCCTGGCAGAAACAACCCATCATCTGGTATGAGATAACAAATACCAGGAAGGAAGCATCAATATTTCATGTTCTGTCTTGAAACAAATACTAAATCCAGCTAAAGAACTGTCTATCAAGCATCATTTTTTCTCAGCACTTATGATTGCTTGTCTAAAACCAAGGATGTGGCTCCATGAGCAACACTCCCTAACTGGGGGTAACCCCCTAAGCTGTTTTCCCAATTATAAGCCATTTGTGTTCACTCTATATTATCCACTCAGAAGCTACATCTCTTCCTGTTGCTCCGAGCTCTGCAAACAATTAAGTTATTCTCAGAACCTGTCCAAATGGAGCCACTCAGCTTTGAACCCCACCAGCAAGAACCAAGTTCAACAAGCACACTGACCTCGATCAGCCCAGACCCTGACCCAAAGACACCAAGACAGAATACAGCTGGCATATGTGTATGAGCCCAGAGACAACTTAGCATTTCCACCAAACTGGCCTGGAGAATAAGTGAGGGTCATGCAGCCTCCATCGCCTCTAACTTCCACTCTTTCACTGGAATTTAACTACCCTGTCAATGAGTCTCCAATTTACATTCTCTGTCCTTTGGTTCCAGGAATCCAGCCACTGTAAAAATTGTGTGATTTTTCTTTTTTTTTCAAAAGTCACTTTAAATAATCTAGATGAAATTAGGAAAAAAATTTCAAAAGCAATTTTTATTTATGTCTTCTGATCTAATTATTTTTCTGGTAGTTTGTCAAGAAAGTGGTATGTTTTCATGATAGCTATAAACTGAATTATTTACTGGCATCAAATTAGCAACACTCAAAGCTAAGACACTTTGATAATATTAAGAATATCAAACAGGAAATTTCAGAGTAAACATCAGTGCGCTGTACCAGAACTGCATCTTAATTCAAAGAAGTACCAATGCTCTCTGACAAGGTCAGTGTCCATATGCTCATTCACATTTCTTGACTTTTGTCAAGACTCCCAATAAAAACAACTTTGGAAGAAGTCATATGATGTGAGTGCTTCCCCACTAACACCTGGACAGAGAATTCCCAACTCAATTTACAGGCATTACATTACAAAAACATACTTCAGAGGATCAGGTTTTCAAATTCTGCCAACACGGTCAGAGATTCAGATAGCCTCAACAAGAGGCTTGAATGCCACACATATCACATTCCTGAATTACCGATTACCCTGAGTTATCTAATATGCATGGAAATTGTGTGTAGCTGGTTAAAAAAAGTATCTGAATTCTTATTTCCTCTTAATTAGAATTAATCTACTTGAGTAAGTTAATAAGGTTTCATAAAAAGGGATGGTTTGTGTAACTTCTAACACAATTAAATATTAATAAACTCCTGTGGGAGCTAGATCAATGGAGTACAAAACGTCTTCCTGAGTTTTATCTTAAAACATGTCATTTTAACCAGTTATGTATTTCTCTACACTCTGTAAGAAGTTTTATACAGCAGTAGAACAGTGATGAAACAACACAGAAAAATCTCAACATTTACAGAATAAAGAAGTGCGTGCATCTCACGCTCAATTTTAATATATTCCACCAGTCTGAAATAACTAGCCATCATATATGGAATACACATACATAATCAATCTGAAATACTATTTATAGTCCATCTAGATAGAGATTAACCTGAAATTCCCCTTCTCTGACCCTACTTGCAACAAAACCAGAATACCCATAAAACCTAAAGTTAATAATCTATCCAATCCTAAAAGAAAAAATAAATCACCTTTTTCCATTTTTCCTTTAATTATTTTATGACCTTTTGTGAAATAACACTTCTAGGTGTCTGGGTTTTGTTGTTTTGTTCTTTTCTCTTAACTAAGGAAGAATCATAAATCTGAACCTCCATTTCTAAGCTTGATAACATAAGGTTGGTAGTACACTCTTCATGTGATAAAGGTGTTGGAGACCCTGGTCAAACATCAGGCAATTGCTCTTGAATTTCTAGCAGTTTGGTCTAAAACATAGATAATGGAAGTCCACAGAAAGCTTTGTAAGCAAATTTTTTCTTATTTTTAAATTTTGAAAATGAATATGTGTGCTAAATAAAAACAACACAACTAAACTGAAACAAAATATCCCACATGAAATATTGAGACCTTCTGGTTATCAGTTCACCAGAACACTTCAGAGAAATCTAAGTTCCCTGACTCCTCAACCCAACTATTTAATGACCAGTTCTTTCACTGACATACTTACAGAAAGGCTCATATTATTTAAGATTTCAAAGCATTCATTAGCAAGAGGCACAAGAGTGAAACTTACACTGACATTCCTTGCAGCACTTGCCATCCACGTAGGCCAGGGCAGAGTTGAGAGGACAGTCAGCGAGGGGGCAAACCAGAGCCTCGCACTGCACTGTGCCGTTCTAGGAGAACAAAAGGTGCTTAACTGGGGTTTATTTAGAGATGTTCTCAAACACAGGAACTGGAAAATCTATTTTTAAATACAATGAACTTTCTAACAATGTCCAAAAAAAGATAGTTTAACATGGGTCTTTTAATAACTGCAAGAACAGAAACCATACCTTCAGAATGTCACACATACAATCTTTTAACATGAATGATGTGCTCTTTGAGATGATAATGATCAATTTTTTTTTTTAGAAGCAAACCTATTTGGAGGCAAAACATTCTGCCAATCAGGAAAAAACCTGACAGATTACTGTGAAATGACAACTGCACAGAATAATACTCTGCCTTCTGATTTTTTGTTAGAGAGAATATATGTCTAAAAGGTAGCAATATTATAGCTGTGAGATAAATTCAAGACAAAAATATGCAATGAATTTAACTCTAAATTCAAAGAATTTTAAACATTTAGCAGCCAGATTTGATGCTATAAAATACTAAAAGCAAAACGAAAACCCATCCAGAAATATAAAGGTAAAAAAAAAAATATTAAGCTTAAGGAGACCCATTTAGCCAATTATAGATACCAGTAAATCAATCTAAGGTGCAGTACAGACAACAACAACCTTTTCACTGGCTTCTAATGGCCTTTGGATTAAGGATTTAATGAGTTCAAATGGAATGAAAGAGTTTTATATGAATGGACAGCAATACAGACACCCTAGCTTAGTACCTGGAAGGATACTTGCAATCACATATGGAGTTGTGATACCTTTGAGAATCTTCCATCCACCAAATCTTTTTCATTGGTAATATAACAAAGCTTGCATATGACCCTGACATTTTACTTTTTATTACTTATTGAGATGTAATCAAAGGCGACCAAAGGAAATCGGGCACAAGGGATCTATTAAATCATTTGCTAGGAAAAAGGCTGTGTTTTTAGAGACAAAAACAAGGAATTAACATTCCAGAGAAACTGTTTGTAACTCAGTGCAATGGAATAACATGAAATCTAAGTATATTCCCTAGCACCTGCATTTGGTGACATGAAATAGAGGAGCTACACATGCTAGTAGTGCAGAAAATATAGGAAAACATATTTATTAACACTATTCCTTAGATTTGGAACAGATTTTACTTCTTTGTTGTTAGTACCTAGCATACATCTGGAAGTTCTCAATAAACCTCATCAGAGGAAACACTGGAGTTCCTGACTCACCACTCAAACCATAGCCATACCATGCAAGTGCAGTTCTTACAGCCATCCGTCCAGGATTCAAACTCTCTGTAGGTTGTGCCTTTCATTGTGCAGGTTCTCTCACAGTAGCACTGATCCAACTTGTTCATCCTCTGCTCAGCTTGAGACAACTGTATTTACAGTTCACAAAAATGTTTTTGAATTTTTAAGTGGCCTCCACATTAGTAAAAACACAATTCAAACTGTCCCCAGTACCCAGATGAGAGAATACATTTAGGAAAACACAATCAGAGACAATAAAACAATTTAATCATGTTGTATTGTTAAATAAAACATGATTAAACCGCAGCCATTCAGAGACAGAAATTGAGACGTGAGACACAGTGCATTTCATCTTTCTTATCACCCTGACATCAGGGACATCATAAAACCAAATGAGCAGGTCAAGATGGGTACAGCTCCTCATTTCTTATCTTTTTTCTCATCTTTGTATGGGCACACTGATCAAGAATCTTGCTCCACATAAAGTACTCGCAGACAGAGGGGCCAAATAAGCTCAGAACCCACATTAACAATTTTTTCTGCTCTTCAGCCAAGGCATTTCTAACATTAGTGTATCAAAGCAGCTAGGTAACAGCATTCCAGCAGATATCTAAAGAACTGACATTTAAAATCACAGCAGTCTATTTTCACCTGAACACATGAATGTTTTTGGTGTAATATTCTACAGGAAAGAAAGAAGAAAGTCCTGGTTTGGTTCCTGATTCTTAGTTCCTTGTCTTGCATATATTTTGTCTGAACGCGCCTTTGGCAGCTCAGCTTACTTTGGTAAGTCTTGCTGTAATAAACACAGTTACCTATTTCGTTCTAGGTTTATTGATTTATTAGCCTTATAGGTAGAGTTTGGATATCTGTGAGCCCTTTCCTTGCTCAGGGATTTGGATGCTCTTTACTATTAAAATTCATGATTCTATAAAAATATTAAAACACAAGAAAACTCTCTGAACTGAGAATCTGTATGTATAAATTAGGCAGAGATATATAAAGATGCAAACATACCATGCAGGGATGTTCTGCACACAGCCATACAAGCATGAATAATCTAAAAATACAGCAAATAAAGACTGGCAATCCCAATTTCTTCTATGAATAGAGTCCTAGTAAACATTACCTTAGCTGATGTTTTTGCTAAAATGTCTTGCAGTTCCATAATTTTCTGCACAAGTCCATGGAAGTCATTACAAGTTGGGCATGCTGGAATAATACAATACATGTTAATAAATTAATTCACAATAGGATCAATCATGCCAAAGTTGACAAACAACACAATTAAATCCAAGGTTTTAAGAAAGCTTGTAGGACAGAAAGAAGGTAAAAAGCACACCTTTCATTTTATGATATAAGAATTAATAGACTTACTGCGATTAAGATCTGGGCACTGAGAAATAAATCCTTGAGGCATGACAAGTAATTGCACATCTTGCATTATGCCCTATGTGTTAGTGGAGAGAAAACAAAAGGATACATTCTTTTTACCTGTCAAAATTATGTTTTTTCATTCATCATGTAAAACATTAAAGCCCACAAAGAAAAACTACCTGATTTAAAAAAAAATACTTATGAATAAATAGCTTCATGTCTGGACCCAATTCAGTGTTAGAAGAATAAGTAGAAATAAAAATAGATAGATGTACAAGCATACTGAATAATTTTTAGAGACATAAGATTAAATGTCAAGATATAATTATGTGGCAAGAGTTTGGTGGGTTTGAATTCATTGTTATTTTTAGTTAGTCACTGCAGAAAAGCTTGCAAATGACCTTTAAAAAGTAATTTGAAAACAGCTGCAGTTTCAGTTACTTAGAAATACTCTTTTAAATAAAATGCAAATTTTTTACAAGCTATAACTCTTCAATAGATTTGAAGACTAAAGAAACTAGAGTCAAGAAAAATATATTAATGCAAACCCTTAATGAGTATGTGCTGGTTTTGGCTGGAGTAGAGTTAATTTTCTTCACAGAAAAGTAGCTGGCATGAAGTTGTGTTTTGGATTTGTGCTGGACACATTGCTGATAACACTGGGATGTTACAGAAATTACACAACAGCAAGGCCTTTTCTGTTTCTCCTACCACCCCACCAGTGAGGAGGCTGGGGATGCACAAGGAGCTGGGAGAGACAAAGCCAGGACAGCTGCCCCAGCTGACCAAAGAAGGGGTCATATCTGAGACCACAGGGCATCAGGCACAGCATTCAGAGCTGGGGCAAGAAGGAAGCAGGGAACGTTTGGAGTGGTGGCATTTGCCTTCCCAAGTAACCATTACAGAGCCCTGCTTTCCTGGGGATGGCTGAACACTTGCTTGCCCATGGAAAGTGGTGAATGAATTCCTTGTTTTGCTTTGCTTTACCTATTAAACTCTGTCTCAAACCATGAATATTTTAGCTTTTACCCTTCCAATTCCCTTCCCCATCCCACCAGGGAGGGAAGTGAGCAAGGGGCTAGGTGGTGCCAGCTGGGGTTAGACCACAACAAATTCTGATGGGGATCCTTCCACAAAGCTTGCAAAATGCTGAGAAACTACATGTCTGTTACACAGCTGCAGAGCTGCATGTTGCTAAGAACTCAGGGAGATTTCAGCATGAAATTCAACTATGATGTCTGGAAAGGGATGATTTCACCCAGAAGAATAGATCCCATGCTTGCTGGCAGATTTTACATGCTTAGTTAAGATATAATTAGTAGCCAGTATGCTGCCCTCCAATAGCAAAGGCCAAAGAGCAATTTCAAAGCAATCCAAGAGCTGTGTTATGATTACAGAAGCACAAACTGATTGAGCACAAACCGATGACCTCCTGAGGTCATCTGCTCCAGCTTCCCTGCTCAAGCAGGACCAGCTACAGCAGATTGCCTAGGACTGTGTCTAAACAGTTCTGACTATCTCCATAGTCGTCTTTCTTTGGCAAGCCTCACAGTAGAACTGTTTTCTGATGTGGAGAATTTCAGGTGTTTCAGGTTTTTCCCATTGCTTCTTGGCCTGTCAATGGGTCCTAGTGAGATAAGTCTGGATTCCTTATCTTCATTTCCCTCACATTTATCCACACTGATGAGATCCTCCTGAGCCTTCTCTTCTCCAGGCTGAACAATTCCAAACCTCTCAGCCTCTCATCATATGAAAGATGATTCAATTCCTTTAATAATTTATTTCACTCTATCTATCAGGGAGTGCATACCTTAAAATAACCATGTGCAGTATTCCTCTGTCCCAGCCAAAAGGTTGTACCCAAAGGTAAGTCCATGAAAGGCTTCTCCACAACTCTTTCATAAATTCTGAAAAGGAACAGGAAAATACAATCCCAGGTTGTTATCATTTAATTTACTCAGAGCTCAAATATTCCAAATGTGACAACTTCTTATAAAACAGCACTCGTTACTTACTTATTGCAGTCCACATGTAATATCAAGTGAGAGGCACTGATTGCTAAGGAAAGTCTGTGCCATTTATCATCTGCCAAAATGTATGGGAACACTTCTGTGTGGGAGCGATGACTGCCTGAACGATAATGCAACCTGATTTCATTTCGATGACCGCTGCTTTCCAGCTCCAGGTACCTGTACCACAAATGCATCATCATGTCACGAACCATTCTTTTCAGCACAGCAACATTTTACATAAGACATCTCATCATCATCATGCAAGAACTATTTAAAAAAAGGAAGAAAAACATGCAGATACAAAGGCAAAAAAGTAGACCCTTTTCAGATTTCCACTGCATCTCACTTCTCAGTGACAAATAATAGCAGGTTCAAACTTTCATGTAACTACACAAGATTCCAAGCCAAATATGTTTTCCTCCAACAAAACAATTCTCCATAACATGATGTGAATTACACTATTATAAATAATTGCCTTATACAATGAAAGCACAATAGCAATACTCTGAAGATCTGAATGCACAAAAGACAACTCCAAGTTCTGCAGTAGCCACATCATTAGTAATTATCAAGGGAAGTAAAGACTGAGACTGAACACTGCTTTGTTGGCTTTTATATGAACTGTTACATCTTCTTTCGTTTTCTGTAATAAAATTTCTCCAAATATATATAAAATCAAGAAATGCTAACTCCTCAGAAAAAATTATATATGTGTATTTATTTGCTTTGTTAAATTAGTACGTGTATTTGCAGGGTGGGTGTACACACACATATATACACATCTATATATGTATACACATATATATGCAAATATGGATATATGTTTAGCAAAAAGCCAACAGTGCAGCTGTGCTAAGTGCATCTGGCAGATTGCAAATACAAGCTTTGATGGTGAAATTCCAGCTGTTCAATTTAAAAAGCACTCCACAACCAAACTCAGTTCTTAGACAGGCTGTCTCACATGTCAGACATCTTCTGGGAAAAAGCCTGACTAACCGTTTGTCTTTTTAAAGTACTAAGTTTCTCATTTTAAAATTCCCCAAGAAAATTATTTTTACACAGGAAAGAGAAACAGAAATAGAGATTCTCTAACAATCATTTGCAACTTAAAGTTAAAGAGCAAGGAGAATAACATATGGGGTAAGATACACAACAACTGGGAGAATGGACAATTCATTTTTGTCTATTTTTGTGGCTACATCTGCAGTCAGCAGCCATGGCAGTGGCTTGTAAGATGAGTGCACATGTCATGGGTGATGGCATTTATTTTAACAGACTATCTATATTAAAGAATAGGAAAGACAATGATTGTCGTTTTGAAGAGTAAAAATGAGACCAAATCAAAACTAAAAACTGAGACCAAATCAAAACTATCCTGTACAATCAACATCCCTAGGAGAAGGCTGGGATGCACATCCTTGCTTCCTTCAGGCTGTTCCACAGTGGAACATACCTACCAACAGCACAAAACCAACAAGTTTTTTTGCAGAACCAGCAAAGGACAATTTCTTCTTTCTCCCCAGTATTAAGAAAGCAGTTAACTAGAGTCAGACATAAATTTTATAATCAATTTACCTCCTCATCGCCCAAAAACAATTTTTGCATTGGCAAGAAGTGGAAACTAATTGAAGGCCTGACTGGAAAAATTGCACAACAGTGGCAGGACATCAGTCAACTTAATCACCTCCTTCATAACTCAAGCGTCAAGGATAAAAATAAGGTTACTCTCAACCCGAAAGAGAGGAGAACATTAGAGAACTTGACTCCTCCAGCAACTTTTAAGTGTCTCCACCCAGTTGCCAAAAATAAATGTAAAACAAAAGGCATGGATATGTTCTACCTGCTGGTAGAACTAAGAGCTCTCCTTCATTCCAAGTCAATAGCAGAACTGACGGCAGCACACAAAGACGCAGGCAGGGAAGAAACTACACTACTAGACATACAATCACCAGAGAAGGTATAAAACAAACACTTGTGTTGCCCTTATGCATGTAAGATAATGAAACCTCTGCAGGTGAACCATGGATTTTCCAATAAAAAGAAGACATTGCTGTATAAATTTCATGAATTAAGAACTGCTGAGAGAGGATGCTGACAATCGATGATGCTGTAATAAGCAAGGAAATTTTCCTACACAAAACTGCACAGAAACTGTGGACACTTGTGGTTTTGTTTTAATGATGATTAACACACTGTTTTGATATTCACAGACAATATCTTTTGTTCTCCCATTTGGTAAACTAACAAATATAACTACCTTTGAAATGAGAAAACATGCATCAAAATGAAAAAGAAAATAACAGCCATTAGGAGAATTATTAGGAGAATCTTTTATGGTTTATTAATAATCTGTAGAGGCAGCAGCAAAACACAATTAGAAAAGCAAGTGAAATGACAGCCAAAGCAATACTGCTTTCAGCTTGAACAAATGCCATGATGCTGAAATACAGACGTGAAAGTGAATCATTTCTACTCAATTTTTTTACAAAATGCTGTGCTTGCTATTCCTCTTTTCTACATTTGTTTAACTGCCTGGACTCACACAGCTCTGTCTCAGCCTCATGAGATAGGAGATAGGACAAGACTCAGCAGTGACAAACATATATGAGTGAAAATGTAAAGTCTGCCCACAGTGAGGCTTCTTGTTCCATCCATGAGGCTGTAACACTTGGGTGCATGGCTTCCAAAGGTTTGGAAGAATCTTTCAGAAAATACGCTAAGCATTAACAAACAGACCTGGATCTTAGAAATTCATGTGTGGTGACAAAACCACTCTATACTTCTCGGTACAGTCCAGATTACTAATCATTTGAGAGAAAAAGGAGAGTGCTCTCAACTCCTGAAGGACTTGCTCCCAAAAGAAAGACTAACTGCATTGTACTGCAGTCTTCTCCTAGCCAAGAATCTCATTACTGAAAAGCTTCAGGGGAACTTCATCAGCTGAATCACCAGTTTCTTGTCCACATCAGCCTAGCCCAGCCCAGTCATTGCAGTGAGAGCAGCAGCCAAAGATATCCCATTTTAAACATCACTGATGCTTCTCCCAACAGCTCCAAGGTCTTCTATGCTGCAGAAGGCAAATGACTATTGGAGTGAAAAATAAATCACAATGAGAAACCCAACACAACAGCAGAACCTGCACCTCTCTTTCTAAAATCTGTAATCTCTGTGGTTGTTAATCAATACCAGCCTACCTGATTTTAAGTCCCCCCAAACAACCACACCCACCTTGGGGTAAACTTGGATTTAACTTCACAGGGAGATGATATGTGCTTATGTTTTGCTATGTTCAACATGCAGAGAAGAAAATGCCAACCTGGAAAAAAAGGTCGCTACATCTCTGTAGATCACTCTGTGTGTGCACAATCACTGCAAAGGCAACAGCCAAGGCCACAGCATCAGATCAGCTGCTCTGCCTGGAAACCAGCCAGCCAGTGATCCCTAAGGTACTGACTAGGGAGGAGCCTGTCTTGGTAAGAGGAAGAAATTTGTTTTGAATGCCCTGGAGGAATCTGAGACAGAAAACAGTGATGTTTGCTCTGCTGCTCAGCACTGATCTATTGTAACTTCTAGGTAAGAGCTGGTACTCAGCAGATCGGCGCACTGTGGAGCTCTAATGACCATCCACAGGGCATGTGGTCACACCAGCCTGAGCACAACCTGCTCTTTGGGAGGTGACAGAGGAGCACAAGGGAGACTGGAAGTAAAAGTCAGGATGGACAGCAAAAAGTTAGAGATTAAGGGGGTGAAACACCAGCTGGTCTCAGTGCACACAGTAGATGTCTTTGAGAAGAGGGAGGTATGGCCATTCCAGCTAACAGGCAGTGTTGGCAATGCCAGGTCTTTGATGGCTCACTTATTCATGTGGCATCCTTTCTCACACAACAAATGCACACACTTACTCCACACAACTAATAATTTCAACTTGCATTTACACCATGTAGACAAATACTTCAGAAGCTGAAGGCAAAATATCATGTCTGCTGCTTATGAATTTATAACAGGGAGGTGGGGTTTTTTAACTTTTCCTACTCCTTTTTCCTACATTAGGTATAATGCTAAAATATTTCTTCGTGGCTCTTTGGTCCATACTGAAAAAAAGGCAAATAAATAAAATAAAAGAGCAATATGTACTTACGAAAAAAATTTAAAATCCTTATCCCCATTACTTATAAAAAAAATCTTTTATCTGAAGATTTTTGCTATCAAAGTTGTGCCTTTTTTGTTAAGTTTATTAACATAAAAAACATTAAAAAAGAAAAAGGAGATCCTACAAAGTAGACCTCATTGCACAATAGCAGCAAGCAATTCTGCTAGGAGTAGATTATGAAGATATAAAAGCAACTCATGCAGCACTACCACATTCAGCAATGCATTATTTGCTATTTTCTGTGGTATCATGACTGGGTGGTCAGGAGCGCGAGTTTTATTCTTCTATGTTTCAGAACACTTAATCTGGAAGTAACACTAAGTGTTATGAAACACTGACTATGAGTTTTTATTGCTTAGTGCATCCCCTAGAACAACATGGCACCAAAATATCCCCAGACAGATTATAATTTTTTCAACCAAAATGATTCTATGTTTATATGAAAAGTCAATTGGTGGCTTCATTTTACCTGTAAGAATCTAGTTCCCACCTCTCACTCACACTACTGCTTGATCTTACTGTTTTTATCCTTTTCCATCTAGAGCTCTACCTAGACAAGAGAAGACTAGCACTTTTATCAGGGAATTATTAGTTTAAAAATTTTCTTTGCTTTTCTGGATAAATTTTAGCCCTTAATGCCAGCGCACAATGGGCAGGAATGCCGTCAACTCCATTTCTGACCCTTCCTTTGCTAAATGTAGTTTTAAAGCCAGACTGTCCTTTTCTGATTTAGGCATTTTTGTTCAAAAACATTGATCCATTCATTAAAACCAAATCTTTTGACAGACACAAACATTCTCTCAGCAAAGCTTGTGGGGTCTAGGATGTCATCCTTGCTAAAATGGGAGAATGAGAGAGAGAGAGAGCAAATATAAGATTCTCTGGAAGAGTTTCTCAAATATCTTTAATGCCATGATTATTACCTATATGAAAGCAGAAATCCCAAGTGAAGAAAGCTCAAAAATTAGATCCATATCGACACAGATCATATAAACAGCAGGAAGCAAAACCATTCTCTCAAATTTCTATTATAAAACTGGTGCTCCACTTCAACTCATATCCATCTTGATGATCTCTCACACTTTTTCCCTGAAACTGGTGGGCTTTTCCACACTGACTGGTGGGAACAGGCCTGGGCCAATGCTGCTTCACAGACTGCCCTGACATCATCTGCATGGGTACTAACTGCAGGAGACAAAAGCATGCCAAGGAAGATGCTAACAATTATGCAAAATGGACAGCAGCAAGCCAGTGCTCCAGCCTGGGCACTGTTTGGTTTACTAGCAAGCCCTTGACAGACACTGCCAACAAATCTGCATCAGCACTGCATCAAGTGAAGAGAAAAAAAAGGAGAATGGCATGTCTCAGGGCACTTGTCTAAGGTGGAAAAAAAAAAAAAAGTTCAACTTCCTGCTCCAAATCAGGCAGAGCAGAAGTTAACCTTGTGAAGAAAATGCCTTTGAAGCACCCCAGTCAGACACCAACAGATCATTCTGGCATTTAGATCTCTCTTGTTTATTTTCTTCCACCACAAAAACAGTCATGCACTTCAGCTTTGCTTCATCACAGCACTGCTCCCTGCACTGGACAGATCTGGAGAACAGCTGTGGAGGAGAAAGGTGCATTCATGATGCGCTCAGGTGATGGAGCCAGCACTGGGACATACATGGAGGAACACCCTCCTTGCTGGGATGCTCATGGGAGGGAACAGCCAGGCAAGAGATAACAGCAGGGCAGAGAGGCATCATCCACACACATGCACCTGCACAAATTACTGCTGCACAGCTTCTCTCCACACAGAAAGAAGCACAAGGCAGCAGCTAGGGAAGTGAGATTCAGTACCCTGATGTGGAACTGGAAGTTAGGAAACAAACATCTGAGGCTGTTCAAATCCTTTCCAACACTGTGCCACTCAGTGTCTGTGCCTGATTCAAACTAATAAAGCAGGCAGGGAAAAAAATGTATGTCAGTAAGATATTGCTCTTATCAACTCCTTGCAGCCCCTCATCTGATTTCAGTGGGACTGCTGTGGTCTGGAAGCCTTTGAAGTCAAGACCCTGCCTCTCACCTGAGAGACGTCTTTGCTTACCTCGCAAATTCTGAAGTCCACCAAATCAGGGAGGCAAAATCTTGCCTTACCCCCACAGCAGTGTTCATAGCTTCTGCTGGGTTTAGTGCTATGATCCAAGAGCCCATGGTCATCACAAGAGCAAGATCCTCCAGCCCATCCAATGCTACTGCTGATGACAAGGCAAGGCTCCCAGCTGGCCTTTCCACAACCCTTATGGGAGCTTAGAAGGAGCCAGAAGCAGGAACTGAGGTCTCACCAAGCTCTTCAAAGCACTCCAAGGAAAGCTGTTCTTGCAAAAGGTGTTGGCTTGGTCTTGGAAAAATCCAACCCCAATATTACAGCACATTGCCCATGCTGTTCCTATTTGGGCCATGGATATGAAATCAAATTTCCAAATTTAAGAAATAATTCTGAAACACTAATTCATGTCTTTGAGCAATTGCTCTCATTCCTCTCATCTCTCCCACTAGCTTCATTTATCAATATATAATATATATTCCATTTTATTCTCACTAATATATATTCACATTGCCAGGAATATGAATCTTGCCTGCCTGAAGCTTCCTCTTCTACTAAAAATCAACAAGGGAAGAACTTCCTCAACTCAATCACTGTAAAAACAAACGGCATAAACCATGCCTCTCATTCCCTTTTCTTGACAAATTTTCTCCAAGGAGAGCAAGAGGACTGTAAATACAATAAAGAACTTTCTAGTAGATGTATTAGTAAAAGAAAAAGGCAGTTTCAACATAACTGTTTCCATTTCCTACCCCAAAAGAATACAGATTTCTCCTTTCTCCGTTATTTGTTTGCTCATAGAAAGCCTTATACACAACATAGGAAGAAAAACAAAATCTGTCAAAACTCACATTTCAGCTATTTCAGTGCCAATTTTCAACATCACAGGAAGAAACAAATCTTCTGTCTCTTATTCAAGAAGGCCTGTCACTAATCTCAATTCAATAGGTTCCACATGCATATAAGCATTCTGTAAGATGTTCTCAGACTATTCACCCTGGATTAGCTGGCACTGCAATGATTTACACTGGACAGGCTGGCCTCACTTGATTTAACAAGAAGTTATGGAACAGTTAGGTGCTTGAACTTCAGAAACTTACATCCTTCTGCCAATTACTATTCTTTTTCTTTGGTCAGAGTATAAACTAAACTGAAACAAAAAACCCCAAATCCAAGCAAGAGTGACATGCCATCAATCAATTTTATGATAATCTTTGTAGCCAACACTCAAAGAAACGGGTCATTCCTAACACCACGAAGGCATTAAACAGAGTGTAACACAAAATAGCTGCTTTACAAATATTTCCATCTAACACCATGCTCAGGGATAGAAGTTAAATCTCCCAAACCAACACAAACAAGGAACTTTTTTCTTTTGGGACAAAGAGCCTGGTCAAGCTGTCAGTGTCTACAGAGAGAATTCTTTGTCCCACAGAATCTTCTCACGCACTGGAAAAGCAGTGAATGAATGAATGAATGAATATACCTTTTTTTGACACCTTTGATGAAACATGCAAACTACATCAAAAGAATAGAAGACTGACACCAGAGAAGTTTAAAATCACTACAGGAATTCAAAAGCTGTTACAAATAAATTCCAGTGCATTCATAATTACTATCAGACCAGTAAAAACTAAAAACTAAGATTTAATACAAAAAAAAAAAAAATACGGAACCCTACCTTCTCTCTTCCAACAAAGAACACCATGCAGCAGAAGTGAACCAGCTTATTTCTAAAAAGCAGAAATAAGCTACTGCCTCTTTTGGCACAGGGAACAGCCATATACGGCTTAAATGTTTGAAAATTAATCCCGTATTACCTAACATCTGCTCTGCAATTATTGGCTTAAGTAGTAAATATTGGCTTAAGTGGTAAATACTGAAAGCTCTTCTCAGTGCAAGAGTTTTGCAGCAGATTTTGTGGTGTCAGAGAGGACACTTCACACTGCAGTCCAGAAATACTGACACTCATACATCAAAAGCAGGGAACGTACAGTTCCACCTCTATTTTAACACAATGGTCAAATAAGAGAACAAAATTCATGCATCGGGAATTCACCTCTGGCAACTTATCTCCTTGTAGAATAAATCAGTACGAGAGAAATGTCACAGATAAGTTCCTCCTACATACTGAAAGAGGTTTGAAACTGTTGTACAGTACAGCCCATTTGACAGCAGATAATCACAAGACACCAACTGCTGTGAAAACAAATGCTAAGGAAGGCAGAAATTGAACAAATTAGTAGAGATACAAATTAAGTGTAGGAAATGCCTGTCCATAACATACTATTGATTTCAGTTCTCTGTTGCAGGATATAAAAAGCACTAACCAAAGGAAAGAATCATTAAACTACAACCCAGCAGCTCCATCCTTTAAGGGCTTAATATGCAGTATCTCAAGAGATATGAATGTAAGATTAGTTACATAAAGCCATCTAACCACAAAAGGAGGAAAAAGCTTTACTATCACCACCTCTACTGTTGGTGATTAAATGAAAATATATGATGGAACAGCAAGACTAAACATATATTACAACCCCATCACAGAGCAAAATCAGCTCTCTGCTGACTCTTCCATCAAGAAGGTGGTGAGACAAATTCAGAAGCGTAGAGGATAATACAGATTAAACTGAAAGATGAAACACAGAGCAATCAGTGTTTAACAGTGATTCTACTCAATTTTAGCTATCCCTTCATTAACACAATTAAAAATATTTACCTTGCTACCATGAAGTACAACACATTTTAGGCAGGGCACTGTCTGCAGTCAAGGTAAAGCCCTGAAGCCAAGAAGACATTTATAACTTCTATCTTTCAGGCATATGCCATATAAATCTGCCATATATAAAAGATGCATTCAGCTGCTTGAAATTCATCTGAACAATTACTGATGTGTAATTTGAATTCCCTGACACCACAAGAATTTCGTCTGAAATTATCACCTCCACACTGTGCCCAAAACTACCACTGCCTGAACTCCTTGGCTGCTCTAATCAGTGGGGGAAAAGCAATGTCTGTGGAAATGTATGGGCAAGTTAGGAAAGGACAGATACAGGTATTGTTTCAGATTCTTTCACTTTAAGACTAATTTTAAAATATTTTAATACATGAAATACTACAGAAATGCATCATCATTGTAAGAGGGGAAGTCAGCTTTGATACTCAATTAGGAAAAGAACAAAGCACTTAAGTGAGTATGAAAAGATTACTATACTTTCAGTAGATCATTGCAGGAGCATCTTCTTGTGATGACAAAAACAGCCCAGCCTCAGCAAATGCCCAAGGCTGAGACTTACATGGAGAACTTCTGTATCTCTCTGATAGCCCAAGGACAGCATTCAACACATGACATTAGAAGGGAAGCTTTGTGAGACCAGCCCTGTTAACTTCTTAAGACACAAAGCCTTAAATAGCTGCATGACCACGTCTCAGTGGAAGTATTCATTTTTGATGATTCTCAAAAGGGAGCCAGCAAAAAGGGACAAAAATAACAACTTCATAAAACTAGACAACACAGACTGAATCAGTCAACTCAGTCAACTCTGAATCACATAAACGATTTTAAGTTTATAAACAAAATTATACATTTAAAAAAACCCTACAATTTAGGAAATGCCCTTAATGTAAATTCACATAATTGCACCAACATCCCTAGATCCATGCAAAGAGAGGATGAGTTTTTACTCTGACTTATTTTCAAAAACACCAAGTATTAATAAATGCACCTTTTCCCACTTCTTAAACATTTTTATTTTCTTGTACCATAGAAATGGTTTTACCCTAGAACCAATAGTTGCCATGAAAGCTCTGTAAAATAAAGCACATGAAAAGGTACTTGTGTGATAACTAATTACATCATTCAGTTACTGCCACCTTCAGCCTTCCTCACCCTCATTCAGCTCCTCACTGCAGAAATGTCAGAGCTAGTACTGACCTCTGTAAACCGAACTGCAAGGCAGCAGCTCAATGCTAGTGCAACTTTTTTTGACATCAGTGTGATAAAAGGCTGAAGCTAGTGCAAAGCTAGTGCCAGTAAGGTCTGGCATTGCTACTTTTCCCACTAACTACAATGAGTGCTGTGACAGAGACTTCACAGAAAGTTAAGAACTAAAAGAACTGCTATAGCCAAGTCCCTGGTCAGAGGTGGGCAAGGTCAGAGGTGGAGATCCAGCACTGAAGAAGCAGCTATTGAATATAAGCCATCCAAATGTTTTCTTTTAACATCTACTTTCTCTTGTCTTTACTGTCATTCATCATAAAAGAACATTAAAACCATAAAAGAAACTACACAAGGTGCTTGTCTGGTTGCAGTATTACCCACAACTAGGTCAGCCCTCATTTCAGCACAGTTCAGCTGAACAAACACTGCTCTGGCACACAGACATCTCTCCATACAAGCCTAGCACAGAAGAGACCTGAATGTGTTTATTAAAAGCCTAAGGGCACATCTAATGCCATCCATGAGACATTTAACTACTCCTTTACAAGTATGAAAATCCTTTTATAAATTTGGCATAATGATCCTTCGGAGTGTTGTCCTTCTTCTTGTTTGTTTTGTGGTTTGTGTTTTGGTTGGTCTTTTTGTTTGTTTTTTTACAAACAGCTAAATTGCAGAAGATGAGGCCTCTTCTGCAGAAATTGACTGGAGCATCTTCCAGCACAAAATAATTGTTACCATGCTTCCTAATGCAAACTTGTACACTTACGTAAAAGAAACAGACATTTTGCTGTGCTTGAACATGTCTTTTTTGTTGTTGTTGTTGTTATTTTGTAGTGACACTGTCAAGAAAGAATTATGGGATGGTACACAAGAAAATAAAAACAACTAGGAACCTAAAGCAGAGCTCACCTGTTTCTTGCGCTAATGACTGTTTAGAAAGTGCACATTTGAAAACTCCTTTTTATTCTGTCAGAGAATGATAGGGCAGTTATCTTTAATAGCTATTACTCAAGTATATATATAAAAAGTATCTTATTTCTCTAGCAGTCTTGATTCTATTGAAAGGATAATCCTTAAATCCTATGTGCCATTCATTTTAGTTTTTTAAGGTTGACAACATTTTGAGTAAAGTGCTTTGCCATTCATGGGAAGATGTAAACCCTTAACTGGAGGATATTTTTTTCTTTTTTAAGACTGCTTGCATTGTCAAAAACAATGAAGAGGGGGACTACAGGGCCAGGCTTTGTCAGTCAGCATAGGTATAGTGACATACACAGGGACAGTTTTACACCAGCTGAGGATCTGCTCTTTGTGGTTACAAACAACAATGCAGAACTAGCTTTCCATGCCCTTGGTGGTAAGAGACATGTAAAGAAAAACCCCTCTTGACCTTCCCCTGTGACTTTTGACAAATCTGCACAATGTACCTATCCAAGCACTATAAATAGTTACAAGTTATCTGCTACACAAAAATTTTGTTCTAATTTATGGTCAATTTTTTATGCATGAATTCATATACTTGCATTACTGTCAGCCAGCAGACAGGTATCAGTACTTACCTGTGATCTAAATGGTGAATGGAGAGAATAACCCCTGAATTCAAATGGGCTTGTTTTAAGGTCACCAAAATTGTGAATTCACATTTATTTCTTAACTTCTGAAAGAAGATTTCAGCTGTTTCTGGAGATGCCTTCACATTTCTTGAAGTATCTAAAATAAACAGGAGAGGAAAAAACACACAGTATAAAATCTTACTTTACTTTACATTCTCATTCAAATAGCTTACAAAATAACAGGCTATTTCTGAGAAGCACAATTGAACAGGCAAAAGCAGGGATCAAAGTACTTAAAACATTAGTTTTGCATACAGTGGAAGCCATTTAAATGAAAGAGAACACATTTTCTAGGACACCTGTTCTGTTCTGGGGAGGGGTGGTGTTTTGTTCTGATCCAGGGTTATAACCCTTACTTTCTCCAGGGGTGGCCAGAGGGTACCTTTAATATCCCATCCAAAGTTTGAGCTCACTAGCAGTGAAGCACAGTGACAACACCAGACATGAGCCTAACCCTGACATGTGACCTGAGCAACTTTTTAATGACTTCTAAAAGATGTTATGCCTAATGGCATAAATACATAAATAAATAAACTAATTTTAAAAAACAACAAACAATTTACTCAGCTTTAAGTAATAGTTTAAAAATTCACCAAATTTCAAAATATTTTATCACTAATTATTTGCTCCATTTGGGTGGCATTTTCCTGCTGCTTCTTGCACAGGATGTCATGAACATTTATTGTATACATGTGCCACTACTCTAACAAAGACTTTTAAAAACCCACACAAAGCCTAGACAGAGGCAATATTTCTGCTGAATTTGCACATAACATGCATAGAAAATAAAAAAGGCCCAAGCTTAAAACCTCTAGAGAGATAATTTACAAATAAGATGTCAAATGCTAGAAAAATAATTCCCAATCTCCAGAATACATTATACCAGAAAAAAAAAAAAAAAACATTTTTAATGCACAAAATCAATTCATTAGCATGTGTAATCAACTGTGTAAGAACTAAATCAGTCCACAAGCTTCTTGTCACAGCAATTTGACCATTCTGGTCTACTTGGGACACTAACTCAGGAATAGCTGTCAAGAGTGGACAGCAATTTGGACAGAACTGGTGATTTTCTTCGGCAGCACTGGAGCTCAGCTCTAAAGTACACCACTTTCAGTTTACACCATTCGAAAAACAGCTTTACTCTTTAAGCTGGACCCATGAAGATGCTGGTCTCCATTAACAGAAACAGTTCATTGTGGCTTATGGATCAGGAATATTTAAATATCTGTTCAGGAAACGCAACAACCTGTGCAACTGTGAAGTCCTAACCAAGCTCCTGAACAGTGTCACACCCAGCTGAATTTCATTTGTTTTACACAAAGGGGAGCCCAAAAGAAAGAAAAAAAAGGGAAGAAGTTAATTTCTACCAAATTCCTATGATATTCTCATAAGCAACTGATGAAAAAGTATATGCTTAACACCCTTACCCTTAAAGAAGGCCAGTCCATAGATTTATAACTATTCCCCCTCCCTCAGGCCCTTTTATTCTAACTGGAGCTATTGGGATGCAAACACTGCACTACAGCTGGCCTGTGTTCTAGCAAGGAAACAAACCTTCACCATCACATGGATCTCTCCAGAACCACCCCAGTCCTCATTGCTGTGAGAGAGGCAGGGGAAACCGAGCTGCCACAACACCCACAAGACAGCAATAATTTATGAGGTATCTTCATGTCACCCTGAATCATTACCTGATCACTACGGTGGATGAGAATTTTCCATCCTTTTATTGTATGAAACCTTATCTGGGTACCCTATAATCATCCATTGTGACCTCAGATAACCTTCTTGCATACAGACAAAAGCAGCAAGACCTGATTGCATCATGCTGGCAGCCTAAACACGAAGGTTAACATCACGCCAACTGCTGGAGTGTCACACTGCCAAAACACACGGCCATTCAGTTTTGGTATTGCAAATAGGTCAGATTATACGTGCTGCTCAAAAAAGCTACACAGCCTTTTGAATTATTACTACACTTATGAAGCACAACATTCTTTGCTCAGGGCAGGCACCAGGTGGATTTCTTAAAAGCAAGATGACTGAAAGGTCCTTGATCTGTCAGATCCATTCTTTTCACACTAACACAAGAGTGCAAATCCCTCCTTCCAATTGCCTTTGAACACTAGCAGTAGGGGCTTGATAGATCACCAGCTGTGCTCAATAAATATTGCTTCAGGCTACTTCTTGATATCTGTCTCCTAGTAATCAGTTTAAGACCCAACAAAAATACTTCACTGGAACTGGGCTTCTTCCATAATAGCTTGGAAAAATCAAACTGCTATATCTTAGTCAATAATTTCCAGTTTTTCAATAGTTACCTAAAAACCTCATACTGCAAACATTTCTAGTACATAAAACCAGTGGCATATTTTTTTCAACTTAGGAGTGCAAAAATAAGGAGAGAATTATTAGTTTGAATGAGAAATTTGTCACTAACCACAATACGTATATTTTGGGTTTATTTTCCTAGAATATTGCGTGTGTTTGGTTTAGTCACAACAATTCACAAATCACTAGTGTCATCACTCCATCATTAACTTACAGAAACATGAAAGTGACAATTAAAGAAACAAAAAATCCAAACTCAAAGCATGTCTCACTCCTTGTTCAGGCTAGATCCTTTAACAGTTAGCGTTGCAAAGCAGCCTGAAAGCCCAGTGAGGAGAACCACTGACCACAAGACCTGCAGGAACTCAGCCCTTCAGAAGACAAGCTCAGCAGCTGCCTGTGCTCCCTGAAGCCCCCACTATTAGGATGCATTTCCCCCCTCAGAGAAATCTGCAATCAGAGCTCTGCAGCAAACACCAACATCACACCAGCATCTCCTGGAGGTGTCAAGAGCAGACAGTGTTATTTCAGTCATGCTCATGAGACAATAATTACTGCACTCTACCAAAGACAGCAAGTAACTTTCACCAGGACTTGCTCCACAAGTCCAAAGGACTTCCACCAGTCCAAACAGGTAGTGGAGAAAGAAGCAGTTTTACCCTCTGCAGTCATGCTCTCATCTTCCCTGTGGTGCCAACTGCATTCATAAAAACTTATGAGGAACTATTACAGGCAACTGATCCAGTCTTAACTGATCCAGCCATCCCTCCTCACAAAAAAAACCCCAAACAAACAAAACAAAACAAAAACAAAACAAAAAAAACACAACACAAAAAACCCAAACCAAAACAAAACAAAAAAAAAAAGGTGCTGGAATTCACCACCAACAAGTTATAAGCAGTAAGCATGAAAATTTCCATACACAGCACCAGCAACATACTAAATCATACTAAACCACTAGCCATTGACTACCATTCATTTCCAGACCACAATAAAAGAAAACAGTTATTAAATGGAATGAGTAACTTTTCCTAGTAAAGGGTGTGCTCTCAAATTTTTGAGGAGCATCTGAAAGTACACATACAGTATGAACTGAATTATAACATAAATTCCTGCAGAATAGTCTTTGAAGGAGGCATTCGAACTAATTGAGCTCCACAGTTTGCTTCATGTGCACATAATCAGCTTCTAATAGCAGCATCTATAAATCAATTCTGCATCTGACTCTAGCTCTGCTGAACTATCCAAATTAAATTCTAGTGGCTTGTAAGAAGAAGGAGGGCTGAAGGCTAAAATGAGGCTAAAAATATAATTGGCTCAATTTTGTTTCAATTTCCTACACTGGGAGGGATGAGTGTCACAAGCATATATTCACATCCTGTCACATTCCCATATTCAAATTTTTGATAATATTTTTGTAACTAGGGATTTCACACAGCCTTCAAAGGGCAACTGTTTACTTTATTTGGTTCTTTTATTTAGATAACAAATATAAACTAGGCTGCACCCAGCCAACCAGGCAGCATTCAAAGCCAATCCAACAGCAAAATCTTCACAAGGCTGACAGAACAGCAGGATTTTAAGGGGAGCACAGTGCATTCAAATTCAGGAGTTGCATTCCTCTAATGAAAAATGAAGATATAAAGAAGTGAACAACCTTTATTAGACCAAAGCCTTGCTAGATGTGATATGCATTAAATTCTTCAGTAGAAAGGCTGGTTGTTTTGCTATTTAAACTGATATATAAGATCAGCTCATAAAACATTTTGAACTACTTTAGCTGTAAATTTTTCTATTCCCTTCTCAAAGATTCCCAGTTGTTTTAGAGAAAACAGCAAAAAAAGCAGCTGTAGTTTTCCAAACCTACATGAACCAGAGTTGGATTCTCCAAGGCTGCAGCAAAGAGCGCTGCAAGAGTCTGGGGGAAGGTGTTGCAGTTTCAGCTGAAGTTTGAAAGACTACAAGGTACAGGGTAAACACCAACCCTGTAAGACTCCCACTGGGGCCATTCCCAAAGGGTGTGCCTACACTGCAGGGCCAGGAGCACTGCCCAGCTCCCAAACCTGGGGGAACTCTAGGACTACAATCGAAACGTACGTCAGGATACAGCCAGGTACATCCAGACCTCTGTGCACCCAAGTGCCCCCCATAAACTCAATCCAACCTGGTCTCCCCAGAACAAACACTCACAAATGCCAGGAACAAGGACTCTAGTAATTACTTTCCCAAGTGGCATGATCAGGACCTTGGGATACCCCACAGACTGTTTAGGGATATAGCCCACAAACTGCCCTTGTAGTTTTGACACCCCCATGGTGTGGCATTTCTGCCTTCTTATTTCCACTAAAGAAATGCTTCACTAGGATGCATGCAGATAGAAATGCAGTAGGTGAGAAGGAGAAAAGGAAGAGGGCAAAATGCTCTTCAGCTGAAACAAAACAATCGAAACAAAAACTGACTTGAAGCCAAATCATTAAATCAAATAAAAACAAGGGGGGAAATGTCACAGTTTGTTCTTTCAGCATTTGGGGATGTTCCAACTGCCTTTGCTTTGTAGCTTCCTCTGTTCTGAATGTCAGCTACAGCTTTGGTGTGTCATCCAGCAAGGGCTTTCCTCCAGCTCAAACCATATGCAAAGTCCCACAGGTCACAATGGGCTGACACTAAAGACCAGAAGACCTGTTTCTGAACACAATTTTCCCCCAATTACATTGGCTGTTCATACTTATGTCCTTCAAAAACAGTAATCATGTCACACCTGGACAAAACTCTGGCTCACCTATATGCTACATACTTTGATGTTTAAAGTCATTTTGGCACAGCTGAGAACAAACCCACTGTGGGACAAGAGGAGGGAAAGGTACTGAGAGCCTGGACAACTGGGCTTGAATCAGGACAACTAGGACAGACTTTGCAAATCCATTACTGCCTGTGGAGAACAACAGCCATAATATAATACATATTCCCTGTGAACTGACAATATTACCACTGAAATCTGCCTAGAAGCATTCTGCAAGAGATGATACAAAACAAGTTTGGGGGTGATTATACTAGTGGCTGGGTTAAGCCTCTGAGCTTATATACCAACCAGCTGCTTCTAGAAAGCAAGGCAAGTCAGATGGGACCGAATCATTCTGCGATGGATTCAGTACCATGGCTCTCTATCTTAGTCTCTACCTGCACAGTGCTAAGACACTTAGACATCTTTCATCTTTCCTTGGGCTGTTGTCCCTTCAGCAAAGAGGGAATTTGCACCAGGATTACAAGTGGGAATAATTTCCTGTAATGTAAAACAGCCCAGCTGTACCACAAAAAGTCAGGCATGCTCTTCCAAAAATGTCACGTCCATGAACAAGGATTTCATGACTTTTGGACTCAGCAGGCAAAAAGTAAATAAAGGATAAATAGTTATAGAACAGGTTCTAGTGACTGTATCTGCAATACCATATTTCTGCCAGTTTTTCAAACCTTTTGCAAATGACAGGATAAAAAAATCTAATTGCAGGCAAACCAGAACTTTGAACAAACAGAACTCCAGATTAGAAGTCTGTATTCTCAGCACAGGAGGCTGAAACAGCTGATTTGCTAACAAGCAATAGAGATCCTGCCACACTGGATTGTTAATAAACAACTCCTATCAAACTGCCACAGAAAATGAGAATGTTCTCTCCTGAACACTTCTGAAAGGAATTTTAGACATGTATAGCTCAACACAGAGGGAAGCAGCACACATAGAAAAATACTATCAGGAATCTTTAAAGGCATACATGATACAGAAAACTTCTGTTCCTTGTACACCAGAAATACTATCTCCTTCCCAGCAACTGTCATCATGAAGACACTATCACCAGAAGAGAAGGTGCTACTCAGTGGGGACCTATGACAAGTCAGCAAAACAATGAAGATAAAAGACTTCTGTTCTTGTTACAGAAATTCCACTCCTAGGAAATTAAAATGTGTGCTGCACAAAATGCTCTGCACCATCTATTTATCATTGTAATGCTTTCTGGTGATTTATAGGTTACAGGTTATCAATTTTAAGTTGCAATAGCTTTTTTGATTACCAGTTTTTCCTAGCCTATACTTCAACACTATTCTTAAACCCTTTTTAAGTTTTGAAGATGTTTTGTACGTGCTCCCTCATAAGCAGAATCACATACTGCTACTTAGAATTATGCTGTTTAGATTTTGCACAGCCAATACCACTATAAAATCTACTATGTTTGAACAAGGACACCGATGTAGCACAGAGTGGGATTTCTTTTGTTTCTTCATTTTGATGGAGATTCCAGCTATATTTAAAAGGTTACAGCTACTATAGCCTTTATAAATATATATGTGTATATAAACATGAACTCCCTTTAGGCACAAAACAGCTTTCTAGAAGCTGCTTCGAGAACACCTTGAAACCTGTGGAGAAAATCAGGCTTGCCTTATTTTCCTTGGAGCTGCCATCTGTGGCATATGCACCTAGTTATGCTTGGTTGCATACTGTCACATGAGCACTTTGTGTCAAAGTGACCTAACAACAAACAAAAGGATCACACCAAGAAATGCTGTTAACACTGGGACGTTGAAGAGCAGAAGAAAAACAATGCATCATCTTCCAGCACTACTAGTACTGTAATAAGGGCATGACACACATGAGAACTGCTAAAAGACTAATTTTATTTTCATTGTATAGCATGGCCAGGATTTTAACAGCTATTCAATTCACAGCAAAAGGGGAGGACAGGAGGAGGAGAAGGAGAGAGTGTTGCCAGCCTTTTTCAAATGAAAGGCAGGCTACCAAAGGTAAACAAAGCCCAATCAATTAACAACAATAAAGTACAAATTTAATGGCAGTAATAAATCACGCAAGCAGATTATGCTAGTTGTAGATCAAGCTGCATCACACGCCCTACCCTTCTCTCTGAAGCTATGATGCAGCTCAAATTCTCAAATATATCCTATTCCAGTGGTGAACTATCATACAATGACAGACTGTGTGAGATCAGCACCCACCATGGCACCTCTGAATTAGGATCATGCTTGGTGTAGGCAATCCAATCCCCTCTCAGCAACACACCATGTCTCCCCCTCACTTGGTTCTCACTGTGCAAGCGTCAGTAAGACTTACTCATGCTCTCTGCTCAGTCATGTTCTCTCAAAACCTCCTTTTGTTGTGACAAATATGCTGTTCCTGAGGACCTAACTCCTCATGCCTGTGTTTCATAGATTCATTTAGGCTGGAAAGGACCTCTTGAGATCACCTAGCCCAACTGTAATCATTTGTGGATGACCTAGAAGGTTTACCTTTTTTCTTCATGAAGAACCTGTTTCTCCATCTTGGTAGTGATTTGGATCTCTCATCCTAATTTCCCTTCATCCCTGGTTTTCTAGGGTATAACCCTAATGTGGGCAAAAACCAGTTAACTGCCTTCAGCCAACAAAAACTCTTTTAAGAATTTAAAAAATCTTTTAAGAATTTAAGTTCTGATTTCTTTCCACACAACACAATGGTGAGCTTAAGAAAGCATTAATATGAGATCATTTTGTAGATGACCACCACAACCATGCAGTCTGCATGAAAGTTTATCTTCTGACACAAGAGAATGGCCAACAGCCACTGACACAGATAAAAAGCACCAGAAAACTTAAACCTGTATCCTAACAGCAAAAATAGAGCAAGCAGGGCAGGGGGAGGGAGGCCACCAGTGGAAAAAATTTTATCTGAACACATCCAACACCTCTGTTGTTAGCCACAGGTGCCCAGCAGCAGACTGAGCAAACAGCAGCAGATGGGGGGAGAAGGCTGAACTGCACTGAACTGAAAACAGAATTCAAGCAGAATTAGGAAGTGGCAGAAACAGGAAGAGGCAGAGAGACCACACCTGAGGGTAGAGGTAGGACACCAATGCCACCAACCATACTGGCATGCTTGGAAAAATCTCTACTCACAGGATATCTATCTTGATGCCAGAAAAAGGAAAGAAAAATATTTTGAATTGAGAACATCAAAGAGGAGAGATACCAAGGAATACCATACACACCACTCAGATGTAAGCAGGGCAGACAGGTATAAAACACATGGAAGGCTCGAGCCAACCTTTACCAGACATTTCAAGAAAGCTGGGGAAGACCAGAGTTCAGGTTTTTCAGAAGTTCTTACTTAAACCAGGTATTAACAGAGTCCATGCTTCTGTGAATGTGCTCACTAGCCCTGAATCAGCTACAGGCTTAAACTCATGCTCAGTGTATAAACTTGGATGAGTTAAAATTACAAAATGCTTCCAGGCTCTAATTTGCTATTGTAGGCTTACTTTAGCCCAGCATCATCAAAATATATGTAAGTGCACCACAGAACAAGTTTCGGGAGAATACAAAGGCGCTGGTTTGATAATTGTGTACTAAGTGTTTGATGCTACTTTGTGTCTTTGAAAAACTCTCCCTATCCTGATCAATTTCACCAACACTCCCACTCTCCAGAGTACAGAAAGACTTGAAGGGTCATCCACTCATTTCTTAGCCTATTACCTGACAACTATATACAATAACTACAGCATAGCTACTGTTTCCTAGATATTATATTTCAGGCTATCTTCTTAAAAAATCAAAAGTATGGAGATTTCCACCACTTCTTTTCAGCAGCTATTCCACAATCTAAACTAGTTCACTGTGAAAGTCTTCTTTTATCTTAAATCCTCTCCATCTGTAGTATCATTACATTACTCTTACCTCTAGCTCTTTGAATACTAAATAATTCCTTCATTTTAAACCACTAAGAATCTTCTAATACTAGACACTTATCATACAATACTTTTGTCATTTCTCGGACAAGCTGTACATGCTCAAGTTCTTCAAAAGCTTTCTTACTAAGCCAGACCTTTTGTTACTGTATAATCAGGTTTGCCGTTTTTCTCTTCAGTCCCTGCAATTCATTGATATTTTTCTGAAATGCAGAAACCCAGAGTGAATGCAATAACCCAGACGCAATTTTTTTAAAAAATTCAACCTCCCAGATCTCTTACTCCCATATGCTTTCCTTATGCTAATGGTGTGTGCAAGGATTCTTAATAAGAGCAACACTGAACAGGGTACGCAAGGTTTTCCTCAAGTCAACCCTCTTCCTTCAATGAGAGCTGAGCAAATCTAGGGACTATTTCAAGTTCAAGGCATATCAATGTTACAGAAAATCTTAAGACTGCCTTTGGAACAGCTGGGGCACAATATGCAAATGCATGCTTGGGGAGCTATTAAAACACAGATTATCGACCTCAAAACTAGAAAATATCGTTTGGAACCCTTCTGGATCATTTCACAGCTGTATCTAGAGACTGATGGATATCCAGACATAGTCAAGGCTGGTGCATGTCATCTTCGCTTTTAGGATAAACACTGTGGATGTAACCACCATCTAATTATACTTAAATAAGCATTCGTGCCGGGGAAATTGTATAAACATTGCTCTAACAGAGTATAAACATTGCTCTAACTCTACAATTGGAGGTCTTTTTGTTATTATACTCCATGTTTTCAGAGAAGGAAATAGCCACTCAAATTCCACTAAAAGAGTTCTCAGTTATGGATCGCTAGCAATATTGATTGTAATGGCTCCCTTGGAAACATTACAGTCTATCATAGCAATTTTGGTGCTGCAGCAAATATGTTAATCTGCTAAAAGCCTCCTGAACATTGTGTCTTTGGAAGTCTCTCACAGTCTGCTGGTTCTTTTAAACCGTGCCCATTGCTTTAGCACCTTGCAAGAGGCCAGAACTGCGAGCAGCTACTCATGAGATGACTCAAGCTAAAAGTCAGTTAGTTCTAAGTTTGTGTGTCTCTCTGAAGTCATCAGCATCACACACACCCCAAAATCAAAGCATGCACCAAAAAACCAAAAGCAAATAAAACGTTAACAAATAAGAATTTTTTGCTGTGGAATTCTTCCATGTTGAAAATGGCTACAGAATTTTTTTTCAATCTGAAATATCTAAGTGAGCATTCCTAGTAGGTGTTTATCGTGGAAAAAATGTCCAGGCAAAAAAAATTTAAAACCAAAGTATCCTTTCTTATATTTCTCCTCAGATTATCCTGAGAGGAAACGATTTGGACAATGCCAAGATGGAAAAATATAGCATGTCTTAAACATTGAGACAAAATATAGAGGAGTTTAGGCAAAAACAGATGGACACTAAGAAAGAATCCAACAGTGAAAAATTCTTTTTCACCCCTTATTCAGCTGTGCCTTAGTAGCACAGGTAGGAGAACACAGCTGCTCAGTGGATCTGCACCTCGGCACAAAACCAAATGGGACAAAATATAGGGAAGAGTCACTACAAAGAATTACAGTTTTCCGTGACAGCTATATAAAATTTCCAGCCCTTACCAATGGTTTTAAATAACTTATGAACTCAGTGCTGCACATCCCTTAAGACTCAGTGGAAGCAGTGAAGTTAACCGTACCTGGAGCTATTTTTCCAAGGTAGCACCTGTATACCCTGGAGGATACAGACTAGAAGAACATAAGCTGGGGAGGAGGGGAGAGTAGAAAACCTATTTCCCACATCTTATAAGCAAAAAGTAGAGGGAAAACACACATTGTGATTGATCTAAAAGGGAGGACGTGTAGGAAATGCTGCTGTCCTTTGTGGCATCTCACTGGAGAATGAGCCATGCTGCAGTGGAGGAAGAAACCAGAAAAAAAAAATTAACCTTGCAAGTCTCAGGCACACTTTGTGACTACAGAACTATGCCACAGAAAAAGTAATTATATAAGGGTAGCAAGACCTCATTTTCCCCCATCACTTCCTCTTGCTAATGCATTCCTCCCCCAGCAATATGGAAAGATGCACTTGACAGCTACCTAGAAGGGTCACTGTCCTCTCTCCGAGTGCACAAGGGCTGCGTTCTCTGTGGCACACGGGACAGAAGCTGTCCTGCTGTCAACATCACATCTTTTAACTTCAGCAAACACCACTGCCCAGAGAGGCTGCCAGGTGAGCAGCCATCTGCACCTGCCTGCCCTTCACAGGGATATCAACATGGAGAGAGGCTCTTTGGCCCCACTCCTCCAAACATCAGGTCCCTTCTCACAGCACCAACCAGGACTCTGCCCCACATCCCCACACAGACACCACTGTAATGTATTCCCCTTCCAAACGTGCCTTAGAGCTGTACATCATACTCATCTTCAGCTTTCCAACAAAATGCCAGCTGCAGCGCTGAGATAATACAAGCCCCAACAAGGATTTTGTACTTGCAATATTCTAGAAGAGGCCTCATTGTAAAGGCACAAAGAAGCAAATGCAATTCTGTCTGTCCTTAGTTAGTATGAATCGTTTGGGGCAATACTGAATATATAAACAATACATGGTTATTTGCATTAACCTGAACAACCAGACACTCATTAAAAAAATTTTAGAGATTCATCATCATCCCAGTAGAAAACAGACCCCCAGGGACTTCAATTTATTGCAGGTATCAGATACAACTTTGCTGTGAAAAGCACAGGCTCAAGTCCACAAGAACACAGTAAAACACAACATTGCTTTAAATTGAGTCACACCCTGCTGATAAATAAATGCAGGTATTAATTCACTCCAAAGGCTCAAGTATCAGAGACTGAAGATGTTAGCTGTCATACCAAGCCCAGGCAAAGCCACCAAAGTCATGCTGGAACTTAACAAACTGAAAGGTGACAAGAGCCCATATCAAGACACATGGAAAGAGGTGAGAGTAGGAAAAAAAACAGGGAAAAAACCCAAAAACAATCAAACAAAACCCCAACAAAACAATAACAAAAAAGCCCACAAGCAACAAACAACAAAAAACCAACCCCAAAGGATTTAAATGGAATATTTAATCTCTGAGATTATTACCTTTCCCTCACCAGAAAAAGCCCACTGCAGAAAACCAAAAGAAAACTAAACAAAAAAAAAAGGACAACAAAGTAACACTTTGTGTAAAATACCTTTCCTTGGGATGAATAATGACAATTTTTAGAGCTGAACATAAAACAACTTTGTTGCTTAACACTTATACTTCTGTGATAGTAATGCCAAATACACACTCTCAACAACAATATTTATTAGAAACTTTCAGCATAAAACAGATGCAATCCCCAAATGTCACAGGCCAAGTTTTATGCCATTCCTTGACATTATTTGTGTCAATTCTGCACTAATGACTACATTCAGAGATTGCAAGCTTTTCTTCTCTCAGTTTCTGTATCTGCAATACTTCAGGTTCCTGTTCACTTTCCATTTCTCAGCCCTACCCTCTACTGTACCATTACAAACATCAATCAGAAGCTCAAGATATTAAAGTTTTTCTTCCATAACTTTTTCCTCTTTATTTTACAGATAAACCAGCACAACCAGTTAGCAAACAACACAGTCTCCAGTTCTGGGCATATTGATGAATATTCAGTAAGGGTAGTGCATCATAGTTCTCCAAGCATTAAAATTCATGGTTTAGGATGGAAAATTGATGCAGGACCCTCACATGCTATCTCCTTTTTTGGGCAGGGTCTTCAAGCAGCAGACAGTTCCCAAACACCTCCTCTTGCTACAACTGCTCCTCCTGCCCAGAAGTGGTTGAGTTCTTCTGGAGCAAGGGTATGTCTCAGAGGAGCAGCCAAACCAGCACAGGCAGCCCAGCTTTTCAGGGCTCTCCTGCTCTCCCCCAGCACCCAGCCTGACTCCCCAGCAGCATTAATCACAGTCCTGGCAGTGCCCTACCACAATACCACAATGGTTACTGTTTGCACAGGTGCAGAGGTGACTTTAGAAAGTTCCAGAAGTGAAGGGCAGCGAAGGGAAAGCTTATGCTGTTATTCCAGATACACCAAAACCTTTCTGGCTACCACATTGTCATAGAGCAATTGCTTACATGAGGCATTTCTAACATCAAAAAACATGAAATTAAACTTTGATTAAAATTTCTGTTATCTACAGATGATCTCTGTGATGAAGGTCCCACATTTTGAGGATTCAGTGCTTCTGAGTGAAAACAGTTTGCATGCAAGACAAAAAAAGCTGCAGTAGGTACTCACTCTGCAGTCAGCTAAGACAGTTGGCAACACTAACATCCTCATTCCCAGCTGTCTGTTACCACTCCTCTGGGAGATGGATACAGCTGGAGAAAGGGGATTTTACAGCACTGTAATCCATGTCACTGCAGTCAGCCAGGTTTGCTCCTGAAGCTGGCTGATTTTGCCATCAGCAGGCATGGGAACACTCGGATAATATCTTGCTTTGGAGGAGTTGTGGGGACAGTAACCTCTAGCTTCTGGGCAGTGATGAGCAGCTGGGAACAGTAATATTTTCAGCAGGCTCAGCTGGAACTGGAGAAAGCATCTGCCCACAGTTTCAATGACAGGTGGCAAGGAAAAAGCAATGTGTGTTGTAAAGTGCACAGGCAACGTAAATCCTATTTCTGTGACAAAGTTTACTCATCTCTGCTTTTAAGGCTTTTTTTAGCTTCCTTATTTAGTAAGTGCCCAGAGATGACATCATGAGACAAAACAGAGTGAACTTTCCAAAGGGATATAAGATAGAGTAATATTTTCTTGCTAGTATTTTAAAATAACACACTAATGATCCACTCATACAACAACAGATAACACATCACTTATACCAAGAAGCCTGGTTTAGGGGTGCTTTTCTTTTCTGCCAGCATTTTGTGCCAGCCAGCACCAATTCAAACAACAGTATTGTCGAGTCCTTTCATTCATCCCACTGACAGATTAAATTATTGTCTGGTGTTTCATAACACATCTTGATCTCCATCAGAATATAGCATATTTTGCCTCTAAAATTGCCCCTCCTCTGAATAAATTCCAAATTCTGTATTCAGATACATAATCTCTCACATTTTCATGACTGACATGTCCTTTTTAACTTTTCCTTAAATGCATGTCTCTGTGTTTGTAACCATCTGACTACACTCTTCTGTCCACCTTTTAGCCTTCCCTTTGAAGAGAATATACACCCTTTGATGGGCATATACTGTCCTTACACATCACCTGGCTTTCATTTGTGTTGCCTCTCATCCCTTGATTTACAGTGTACCTTCCACCCCTCTCCACTGGTGCTGGAGGCAGTTGGAAGGGTCTCCATTACTACACATACACACACACACACACTCTCTTTGGACAAAGACAGCCTGATGAACAGTATCTGCTCTCAACAAGAGACCCAGAATGACTACTGAAATACTCTATCTGTAAAATACATATAATACAGAATTTAAAGGGAGTGTGACACAATGTAATTGCCTAGTGAAATGTCAGAGACCAAGTTACTCTTGCAGCCCCTCTTTAGAATGTCACGTCTCAGAACACCATTTCCTACTGCCAGTTGAAATATCTGGCTTTACTGGGACCTTGCATGAGCTTCATGTTGTATCTCCTAGCACAGACGTGAGTCAGTCATGCAAAACCTTCCTCATCCTTCAGCCTCTGTTGTTGTGGTTCTGTCTGCTTCTTCAAACTCCCCTGCAGTTACATATGCAACAAGTCCTCTTGAAGCAATATCATTTCCATATTTACATAGGAAAGTAGCTACATTGGACTTTCATCTTCACCTATCTCCTCAAATCCCATTAATGCGATATCCTTACAAAAAAGAACTATAAGAATGACAACGTGTATTTCTCAAAAAGCCTTTTTAACAGCATTAATTACACTTCAGTCCACCTATCTGGTTTGGGCTTTACCCAAGTGTCATCCCAGTTTTGCAAAGGGAGGAACAAAGGTGTTGAAAATTTCACTGACTTACATAAACAGTTGCCAACAGAGAGACATTAGTGACACAGATATTCTGACTTCTACTGCTCTGACCAGCAGAGGAATAATTTTCCTCTCAACATATTTTGACACAATAATATCTGCTGTTGGCTAGAAAGTGCTGGCAGATGTTCACATACAGCAACACTAACATTTTTCAAGACTTCCTCCTGTTTTCTATTCATAATTGTATCTTCCCACAAGCTACACTGGAACATTTTACAATTACTTTGCAAATCAAATTTCCAGAAAAAGAAGTCCCTGCAGCTAACTAGACATAGATTACAGTGGCATTCTGTTGCTACCATTCATGACAACCAAGGAGCACCAGGCACCTAAAAAGCTTCAGAATTCAGCAACTAAAGCTGCTGAAGTCAAGTACACACACAAACACAAAAAAAGTCCAAGTAACAGCAGATTTCAAATGGCTAACATTATTTCTAAGTCACGGCGTGACACAAGACTGTATGAGTATAATCTAAATTATCTCACTGGACAGTGCCAGACTAAAATTACGTTTAAAGAGTAACTGCTTACTGTCTCATATGACCTATAAATACAAGTACCTTTGAAAAGTCACTTACACAAGGGAGAATTTGCCAGAACAGCCAATCAGATGCTAAACCTCTATATTGAAAAATTGATGCTACCTCTAATTAAGCAGTCAAAACTGACTTTTTGCCTAGAAACTAAAGAGACTATTCTGCTTTAACTATATATATAATTTTCCCATCATACATCTTTAATTTACCTGTTGGCAGTTCAACATGCCACATTCATAATTTCCTTCTAAAATAGAGAACAGCATTTAGGACTTCTGAATGTAAAGCTTATGTAAAGTAAGGCTTTAGAGAATGTGGTCTATCAAAAAGGCAGCATACTAAAGTGTTGTAAATACGTATATGATACGAGAAAAGATTCACTATCTGAAGAAACCAAGAGGAAAAGAAAGGATGGATCACAAGTTGGAGCTTCCAGAGTAAGTTCACAGATCATTTAAAGCAATTTGCATCATTCCCACAAAATCTTTTCTGTCTTGGACTAAGGCTTCAGCTGGAATAAGGAAAAACCCACACAGAGAAACCAAACTTCAAGGCAACACACACACATATTTGAAATTCACACACTGCAAATACATACATTAAGAGGCACACATTGCAGCAATGTTCCTAAAGTGTCAGTTCTAAGAGCAGAACAAAAATGACTAAGTGGACCCAGTGGTCTGATCAAGGAAGGAAAGTTCTCTATTTCTAAATGCAAGTTCAAAAATGAAAATCTCTCTGCTCAGTAAGGACCCAATTTACTATAAGAAAATCAGTAGTCATCTTATGCAGTAGCAGGGGAAATTATCTCCAGTCCTGCAGGGCATTGAAGACTTCCTAAGGGACACTGAGTGACTTCAACCACCATTTAGCCACAAGTGTTTTCATCCTTGTTATTTCTCCAATTGTTCTCAACAAAATAAAAAGGCTGCTGGGAAAATTTAAAATTCCTGTCTTCTTTTGTTACAAATAAACTGCTAACCCACTTGGGAACTATGTACATTTGTAATTGCAAAGAACGAGGGAAAAACTGGAAAAAAAGTAATTCTTTAGTAACCCAGTAATTTTTTGTCCTGACACTGGGAGAATATACCAGCAGGTCTTATTCTTCCAAACCTCAAATCCTGCAACCACTGAAGACAAAGTGAGTTTTAACTTCCCCCCACTCCTTCACCCCAATCCACTGTAGCACAACAGGGCTTCAACTCAGAACGATGCCTTAAAAATTACACCTATTTTAGGACACGCCACCAATCCCACTGGCACACAAATGCATCTCCATGCTGAGCAGCAGACCCCTTCACAACAGGTCTCTGCTGTGCAGCCACAAGCTCATCACAGATGTTTAAAGCCAGCATGTGCCAGTGCTTCTCAAGGCATATGCCCATGTGTCTCCACATTCGTGTCCACAGTGACACATGCTGGCAGCTCCAGGGAAGAACACCACTAGAGAGGTCACCTTAAAAAAAAAGAAAAAAAAAAAAAAAAGCCTTTGGCAACTATTAGCTTCCTGATAAATTATCTCATTAATGCAAACATGAAAAAGAAATTCCCTTTCTAGATTTTATCTCCCTTAGAACATAACTCTCCTGTATGTGAAACACAGCCTCTTGCCTGTTGCACTAGAAATTTCTTCAGATCCAAGCTAAACTCCTGGCATGACACAAGACACCAACAATGAAGTTCCCCTCTCTTGAAAGTGCAAGCTGAGGAGGAGGTGTGCTTATTTTTCATCAGATGTTGAGCCACACTCCTTCTTCTTGCTTAGTCATAGATTATAAGGAGCATTTAATAATCTTTCAGAGGAGAGACTTGCTTCTAAAGGCCAGTTTTAGGCTTCCTTTTTGTTTAAATAAGATAGACTTGGTTTTTTTTTTCCTAAAAATATTGTTGATTCCAGCTTCATTTAATGTATCAGTATGTTATTAAAGTGTAATTCAAAAACACACTGACAATGAGCAAGTGTATGGAAAGTAACCAATGCCAATACATTCAACAAGATATTGAGAGGTATTTCACAGTCTTTTATAAATTACAATATAAGAAAGCTTAATAATGTTTAATAATCTCTGATAAAACTCCTAAATGTACTTTTGGAAGAGAGAAGACTACTATTTTATGTCTATTCCCACTATTAACAAAGAAACAATCACAAGCACTAAAAGAGACCACAACTCATTCATTGTTTCTCAGGAGGGGTATGTCACAGAAACGCCAAAGGGCCACTTTCCTTTGGCAAAAAAAAGGTTGTTCTTATTTCAAGCCATCTGCCTCCCTCCTCCGGGGCACTTCATTTCAACATTTTGCTCGACTCACATAAAACTTTCAGTGAGGTTTTCCTTAGCTGGAGCTGGGATATGTTTAGCGTTTCCCAAGTAAAGCGGTAGAGTGGGTGGTGCTATTATTCATCACCGCACCCCACGACTCACAAACATGCCATCTGCCATCCCCGTTCCTGCTGTACTTTAATTAAGCGTCTACCAGTCAAAGAAAAAAAAATGGGGTGACAGGAAAAAATTTTATGAAATAATGAGAGGGGAGCGGTAAAGAAGAGTGGAAGAAAAGCGAGCAGGAGGGGAAGGTACGGAATCCCGAGGTCTCAAAGCAAGCAAGCCTCTGGCGGTGGGGGGACCCGGGGGGACGCGCCCCGTGCGCGGCGCCGGGCCCCGACGGCCGGGGCTGCGGGGCCGGGGCGGCCGTACCTGTGAAGAGGAAGGCTTTGCTCCCGTTGTGCAGCCCCGGCACCTGGCGCACGCCCTCCGTGGAGCCTCCCAGCTGTAGCTCGGACAGCACGTCGATCCGCAGCGAGGGGTCCACGCCAAAGCCTGAAACTGACCAGAAAGTGCCGTCACCCACCCGCCGGCACCGCAACTTCCCGAGCACCCCCCCAGCCCCTCCGCCGCTGTCCGCACCTGCGGCTGCCCAGGGGCCAGAGCATCGCCGCTGCGAAGCTCCGCCGGCCCCGCTCCCGGGCGCTCTCCCGGCGGGTCCAGCATCCGCCTACCTGGCCCCAGGCAGAGGAGAAAGCAGAGCGTGCTCAAGCGGATGCCCGACTCCATGGTACAGCGATGCGCTCAGTCCATAGTCCCCCGCTCCGGCTGCTGCGAGCGAAAAGCCTCCGGGGCACGGGCTGGGTCCCTCCCCGCCTCACCGAGCGGCGCGGACCCCGCGCCGCCCCGCAGCGCGCATCACGGCGGGCGCCGCACCGCCCCGCGCCGGCCGGAGCACACAAAGGCGAGGGAGGGTGGGAGACGAGCGGGCAGCGCAGCCCTCCGCCCGCGGGCAGACAATGGGGGAGCCCGGCGGAGCCTCCCGCCGCCGCCGCCGTGCGAGCGAGGCCGCGGCCGCCGCAGGCGGCGCGCCCGTGCCCCGCAGCTCCCGGCCCGCCGCCGCCAGGCGAGCCCCTCCGCTGGAGAACAGCCGCAGCCTCCGCCCGGTTCCCAGGGCAGCGCCGCTCTCCTCCCCGCCGTCCAGCGGGGACAGCGGCGGCGGCGGGAGGGGCCGCCGGTTTATGCCACGGCCACAGGAGCCGCCCACCGCCTCCGCCGGGCCGGGCAGGGCTGGGCAGGGCCGGGGGAGGCGCCGCCGCGCCGCCCCGTCCGCCGGGGGAGCGGGAGCCGCTGTGGGGGGCTCCGCCGGGAACTTTGAGGGGAGCGGCGAGGACGGCCCGGGTGCCCCCGAGGCCGCGGCTGGCAGCGCCCGGTCGGCGCTGGCCGTGACCCTCGGGGCGCTCCCCTGCCTGTCGGCAGCTCTCGGCCGCCTGTGCTGAAGGCACCGCTTGGTTCCCGTGCTGAGGTGGTGCCGTCCAGAGTCTGGCGAAGCCTCCGGTCTTTGAGCACGAATAAAAATAATTTGGGGAAGGTGGGGGGGAAGGGAAGAAATCAGGACGTTTGCAGTAGCTGACTGAGAGGGGAATGTGCAGAGCTGGCGCCGGGCTGACAGCGGCAGGTTCGTTTGCCCTGTCGTAAAGGACGATTCTACACAGCGGTCTTGTCCTCTTTAACAAACCCTCCTCCCGCCCCAGCAAGTGACATTTCTGTGCCGTACTTTGTGTGCTTATAAAGGGGGCTAAGAATAGCCTTATTCTTCCCTTCCCTTTCACAGACTCCCAATGTGCAGGGCAGAAATCTCTTGTTGCCAGTTTGTCAAATTCTGCAGGATGAAGGACTGGGGTTTTGGTTTTGGTTTTGGTTTTTTTTTCTCCCTCATTTCATAAGCATGTCAGTAAGACCCTGACGTCACCTGGTGATTCCAGTGTTGTATATTGACCTCCCCCAAGTTCATCCTCTATAGTCTTTGCAAATTATAAAATCTTTACAAGTAACCTTTCACATCTTTCTCAACAATAACTATGAAGGCTGAAAGAGAAAGCAGTTCTTTCCCTCATTTTTTTTTCTCTCCCCCAAGACAACCATGGGAGACCACTCCTTTGTGGACTAAATTAACCAACTGAGATACTAACCACCATACTAAGCAAACACCTTCTTTCTTATAAGAAAGGGGGGGAAAAAAAGAGAGAGAGGACTGTTTACACATGAAAGCTGGAAATGCAATCCGTCCCTCAACCTAAATCCAGAGCATAGGCATTAGAGTTCTGTTCCAGTGTGCCTAACATGCATGTCACCCTCAGAAGAGCTACAGGCTTCATCTCCAGCTACTTCACATTGCAACTGGTCTGAAAACAAACAAAAAAAATAAAGGAACCCTGCTGTTGGTACCACCCGTGTAACTGGTCACACAGCATCCCTGATGTTGTATCTTGCATAGTCATCAGTGACATCCCACCCCATGCCAATCAGCCTAGCATCCCTTCTGCAACAAAGCTCTGTCTCCAGCCTGTTGCCAACATGGAATTGTGCTTCCAAACTCATGAAGTCCACTGGCTGCCAAGGCAGTCTTAACAAAGGTTTCCTTGGGAGAGTTAACAGGCCGCAGCCACATATCACTGATTGTTTTCATGCTATTTCAATCACATTGGTTACAGATAAGTCAGCCAGAAGCAATTAATTTGTGAAGAAATGGGTTCAATGTCTAGAACAATAATGGTGCATAATGAGCCCCGCTGCCAGTTGGATCAGGCATACAAGTGAACAAAGCAAAAGAGGCAAACATCTGCCCAAAGTCCTTTGCAGCTGCCACCAGACAGTGGCATTCTCCATTTGCTGAGGCTGCCAAAGCAACAGAACCATGTAAATCAGGGGAAACCCATCCCTTTAATAATCTACTTCTTTCTCAAAAGATCTCCAAGGAGTGGCCACTCATATTCACATATCCGAAAAATCACTCGAAACACCATCCAAGCTGCTTTACCTATTCCCCCAGATCTGTGTGGAGCCTAGTGCAGACATTATACACATTACATGGAGCCGTGTTTCTGCTATGTTAAATGTCAATATTCAGCTAACCAAGAAGTGAGCAGAAATAGATTTCTACTAACACAAGGAATTATTGATGATTAAATGTTTCAAATGCTTGCCTAGCCATGGAATCACTTTCTGATCACTCTAAAACCACAGTTTCACAGTTTTTGGAGGGCATGTCCCTTCTTAAATTTGAATAGTATAGAAATACCTGAAAGAAAATGGGTTTTATACTTTCAGATGGCTGGAATGCTGTTCCTTTTGATGGAAACTATGTGTTTAGCCAAGAGAACTACAAATACTTCATACTGAGGCTCACCAGAATCTAGTCCACACATGGAAAGGTGGACAAACCTGAGAAAATGGTGCAGCATATGTCTCTAATAACCATGCATCACAGAAAGTGTTTTCTATGTTAAGCAAAGTTTCTGTCTAAAGAAGGCCATTTCAGATCCTAACCTTTACATGTCTCAGCAATTTCCAAGGCTCTCCAAAGGCTAGATGTCTTACAGGTAGCTTGGGGTTTTTTTGGTTTTGGGAGATTTTTGGTTGATTGATAAGGCTTTTTTTGAGTTGGTTTGGGATTTTTTGTTGGTCTGGTTGGTTTGGTTTTTGATGAACTAAGATGGTTTTTACCCATGCTCAAGGTGAAATTACTCGAGGAAACATCTGTAGAAGACAAGAGTAATCTTTTGCACTTTTTATTCTTGTCCTGGGGCTTTCTTTGAAATACCACCTGGTAACAGGTATTACTACATGTACATTAAAACACTTTCTCTTAACCTTCTCTTTACAAAACCTCTTGGATGAAATGGCATCCTGTAATCCCATAGCAATGGACATGTCAACAATAACACAAACACATTTTTTCCAAATGCAAGCAAAAAGGCTTCTTGAGGAGACAACCCTGGAATCAGTCACCATAATCTTATATTTACAGCAATTTTCATATTAAATGAAGAAATAAGGCATGTGTTGCAATCCTCAAATTCATGAATGGTTTCATTGTAAAAGGGAATTTCATATTTATTATGCACATATTAATTGCAATCATATTAATTAGACTCATATTAATTAGACTCATATTAATTATAGGTAATAAACTGAACGAAGTAGAGCTCTTAAAGCATGCAAAAGCCAATCCTACACCAGAAAAGCATTACCTCTCTTACTGCAGCTTATGTGGGTCTATTTATTTTTAAAGAAAAACATGAATATTTAATTTGCAGTAGTTTTATCCATGTATTTCTATGCTGAAATTGGAATAGTCCATGTGAATTTAAGAAATACATAAGGAATTGTCAGTGACCTACTTATAAAACACTGATGCAACTTTTTTCTGAGAGTATATTGCAAAACAGAGTTGTTTACTCAATACTATTAATGCAGCATTTATACAAAAAAATATTTGTAAAACATGATGTTCCATAATTAATACTTTTTGAAGTGGAACAAGAAGAATAGTCTGTTGTCACAGAGAAGCAGCTTTTTAATTGAGTAAATTCGATACTGCTGGGCTTGAGGACTTTTTATTAGTTACAGTCAGGGAAAATGCAAGAGGCAAATTATGTTGCAGCACTTTCTGTTAATACCCTTCAATGTGGACTTCTGTCTTCGTTATATCATTATGATCCTCGTTTTCTGTCTATGAAAACAGTCATATATAAAAATGGTACAGTTCTTGGGTGTTAAAATGCCATGAAGGACTTCAGTGAGACCACCATACCCATTTTCACTTGTTTCCTAAATGATGGCTTCAACAGTGAAGAAAAAACTCAGATGCTGTTTTTGAAGAAACTCCAGTTGTTCATCAGACAGTTTTTTCTTGCCATCTTCCTGACCAGATCTGTGAATTTCTTTTGTGGTACTCTCTCCCTTCCGCACACATCCCCTTATATTTGTTTCTGTAAAGCACAGAAGACTGTGCACAGTCTTCTTTTCCCAATTCCCCAGGTGCTTTCTGCCCTTTAGCAAAGTCCTCTCGCACAGGTGCTCTCTCTTTCCCTCCTTCTCACACACAAACTTGCGTGCACAGCAACTGTTTTGCTCATCTTCTCCTTGCAATTTTTTAGTCTTGCAGCCCCCCTGAGGTGAGAGATAGTACCAGTATTAGCATCCTGCACACTGCAGGCTACACTCTGCCTTTCTGACCAGGAGAACTTCGGATTTAAATCCAGCACTTGGCAAAGCCCCAGCAGAGACTGACAACCTGAGTAAGCCACACACCCAACGATGACAGCATCAGCCCTGCTAAAAAGCTTTGGCATCAAAGGCATCCCTCTCAAGCATGCATCAGCTGAGGAGGCATCACCCAATTTTAGCTACAGTTATGAATGTTTCATACTGATTTGATATCGCCCCACTTGTAATTGCAAAATTTACTTGCTATCAAAAATAGAGCTGTGAAACAAAGACTATAGCTATTTGAGGAACACACCTTAAGTCTCAGAATGCTTCATGCCTTCCTGGGGTTTTATACCATCTTCACTTGATTATGCTTCACACCCTGAGCCTAGGGTTGCAGCTTTGGTGAGTGGACTGGTGCAGTCAGCAGTGGAGAAGCAGCACTAAGCAAGGTGGAAATGACATGGTTGTTTTACAGCCGCATTCTTCTGAGTGCAGAAAGAGAAATGGAGGCAATTACATTAATGAGAGGTAGACATAAAGGTATTTTTCAGAGTTTTCCCAAAGATTCTTGTTTGATTCAAGGGAAAGGAAGAAAGTCTGCAAGTGTTGGTTGTGCTGTCTTTTTCCTAAATTTGAACTTAGACACTTCCGAGTTGCAAGGTCCCCACATTAACCTTCCTTGCTAAAGTCTTGTTTTTTATACCAGCTTTATTTTCTTCCTCCAAGAGAGTGCACATCCCTTTCATGTAAGGTAGAAGTGATAGACTGCCCTGCTGGCAGCCTTCGCACATTATGATGCCTAAAAATGTCTTTTCATTGAAAATGTCAGCTAAGATTGCTGGCATTGTATTTGGCACGTGGAACCATATGAAAGAGAAGAGGATAGTTCATGATCAAGATTTAATTATCTCAGTTCTGTCTGTCCAGATCACAATAACAACTAGGCAAGATTAGAGTTAAATTACCTTGACCTAACTGTGCTCCGTGCTTTGATTATTTTCTCATCTGAAGAATTATCCCCTATTAAAAAATGAATCAGCATATCCATCAGGGATATTTATGATAACAAAGGTGGCGTGAAAAGACTTTAATATTGTATGTTTTATTTTTGTAATAGAGAAAAATATCTATGCAGTCCTCACTATAGCCAGACACAGGTTGGAGTACGAGTCCCTAGAAGAAGGTGGGTGTAATTTCATTCCACCGCCTAATATAATAAGATAATTCTATCTAGAGGTACGAAAACTGGGAGACAATTCCTGGTAATAGCAGACTTTCTGTAGAAAGCAAAGGGAAAACACCATCTAGTATCTGAGAATCAAATTAGAACAAATTCATATTTGACAGCAGAATTTTTAATGACCAGCAAGAGGCTCAAGGAATCCTCAAGGCATTCTCTCTTTTATTGCCATTAAAAGAAGATGCCATTTTAGAGAACACAGGTTTGTGTTCGACATATACACACTGGAGAAATTTTTTGCAGCTTTAAGTCATGGTCAGAGTCAGCGGAGAGATTTCAGACAGCTTTGGATCAGGGGCCAAATCCAGACCCTGTCCCAAGACCTCAACCCCATCCCCAGACCCCACTCACTCAGAAAGAACAAGAGACACTTGTGATGCTGGGCTCTCCTTTCCTTTCCATGTGCTCAAGCTGCCATATCTACAAATTTGCCAAAGCTAACACTGATAGCTTAAAAACATCCAGTCTGCCTGGGTGGTACTACTGTGGAACAGTCATGATCCATTTCCTTTTCAGTTGAGCTAAGCTAGATTTTGGCTCTAGCATGTAGAGAGAGGAAAAAAATTGTTTAAAACATGGTTGTGACCTCAAAGGTACAAATTTTACATCTCCTAGTATGGTCTAATTGCTTCTGCAGTATTGGGAGAGAAAGTAGCACAGGATCTCTTAAACAGCCTGACAAATAATAGGCTTTTCAAACTTGATCTGTACAGTTTTCACACCCGAAGTTATATATAGTAGGCAAATGGAAATAGTTTCAGTGATTCTACCAGTCTATCAAATAATTAAGAAGGCCTTCAAATAATTAAGAAGGCCTTCAAATAATTAAGAGGGCCTGGTGTAGTATTGTGTATTAGCAGTAACAGTATCAAACTCCAATTCTTAAAGGACTTTGGATTTCTCCTGCCTAAAGAGAAAAATGTAGAAGAGAAGGAGCAGCCTGGGTAGGGGAGGAGGTGTTTACGCACTGGTGCAGACACCGGAGCCCTGTGTGGCTGTCCAGCTAGGAGAGCCTTGCAGCCATGTCAGCTCGGGCCCTGCAGTGCTGGGACATGCAGGGTGGCTGCCAGACACCCAGAGGTGCTTCAGAAGAGCACTCTGGCAGTGCCTGGACTGGAGATTTCTGATCCCTGTGTCACTGCAGAGACTAAACATGCGCAGTCCCAGTCTCACCAAATCTCCCTGCAGCCTGAGGGAACCCTGACTTGCATTGCTAGGAAGAGGAAACACATGCTGTACCTCAGGCCACACTTCCTGGGTTAGTCCTACAGGGATAAAAGAAGCTCCAATTCCAAAGAGCCAGAACAGTCTGGTAATGAATTTGATACAAAATTCTAGAATGTAAGTGTTACATAATTTTGGCATTGCTTTTTAAGCCACAAAATTTAAATTCTTAATTCAGGTAGTAAAATCATTACTGAATATGATACTAAGCAAATTCCATTGTTTAAATTTTTCAACAAACAAGAGGAAAAGAAAGATTTCTACCTGTTTGTTTTTAAAAATTATCATTCATAGACACATATTTTAGATCCCATTCCTTGTGCCCTGGATAGCAAAAATGCTTGTAGGGCTAGGATGACCACGTTCAAGTACCTGCTTCATCTGATTACAACTTATTCTTCATCCTGCTTTGTCTCGACTGCTAGTGAGAGCCTAACTCTTGAGTTATTTCTAGGAGAAAATTATTTCATCATAAAACACTTGATTAGTCCTAATCTAAGTGGTCTGTTTTCCAAAAGTCTGAGCACTAGGCATTTCTCATGAGCATAACCTGTAGTTTTAGTCAGTACTTATTCAAGCACATGTAACTTTGAGGTTGTGTGTTTTAACGGGCTTGGGTATGGGAGACAGACTGTTAATCAGGACAGATGGTGGTCAATGTCTTTGGTACATAACCACTGATGGAAAAACAACTTCAGATGATGGAAATTCCTTGCCTTCTTGTGTCTGTGTTCTAATAACAGTGTCATCTTAAGAAATAAATTAGACATGTAAAATAACATCTTGAATGAGGGGAGGAGGATTCATCACAGGTGTGCAAATAACAAATGTTATGGAGATACAAAAGGGAAGGGTCACGGATTATTGAGAAACCAGTACTAAGTTGGGAAGAAATGAAGCAACTGTGAGTAAGGAACTCTTATTATAAGGGAATATCAAAAGATGTTCAATGATTAGTTTGTTTCGAGGAAGATAAAGGCAAGAATTAAAATGTGCTACCTAAACCACTGAACAGAATTCAACGTGTGTAGGAGAAACTGACTCTGAGCACACAAATTCTAGATCAGAAAAAAACAAATCCAGTGCTGTAAACACAGCACATGCCATGAATCAAAATGATTAAGCATGAAGAAATACTACATGTAATGGAGTTCATTAACTACTGGATTTGTTTCAGAGAGTATGGTCCCAAGTACAATAATTACTATGAAAATAATTATGATTTATTTACATTAATATTTACCTTGAAGCTGATAGAATTAGCAGCCTGGGTGAATGAACTCATATTCAAGATCAATAACTTGAGCAAAATATCAGCATTTTAAGATAAAATATCAGCATTTAAACCAGGTCCTTTTCTCCCAGAGAAATAATTATTTTTTTAAATGTTATGAATAACTTTAGAGTGGAAGCTATTTATAACCTGTGCTTTAACAGATCTCCACAGTTCAGAACAAAGAAACAAGGGAAGGCATAGGATAATTAAATGGTAAAATTCCAGGAACAATTTTTATCCCCAAAGCATCTTTCAGGAAAGGATACTCAAAGCATAGCAAATAAAATGGAAGATTTGACAGGCAAAGTACAACTCATACATCAAGTTGAACCTCAGAAAATATGCAAAACCAGTCAAAGGCATGATGACAAAGAAGCAATGCAAGTAAACCAGATATGGAAAGCTGCGTAGATTTACTGGACTGCTAAGTGTAAAGAATTAAATCACAGGGTGAGGAAAGATTGCAGTGAAGGTAAATTATTCATTTGGGAGTCAGAAAAGAAGGGCTTGAGAGTGAATATTTACTCTGAAGTTACAGGCAATGATGTGAAAGCCCTATTGGGTAAAAGATATAAAAATTATCAGTGGTGTAATAACTTCAAAAATATATGTTCCGATAACTCATAGAACCAAATGGAATTTATCGGAGACTGAGGAAATCCAAAGAATGGAGCACAATTTCAGCCTACCATAATTTATCATTAAAGATATGTAATTCATCATTAAAACAGCCACTCTTCTGGGTAACTGGAAAATGGCCAACACTGTAGCAATCTTTAAAATAGCTCTAAAGAATGACCCTCTAAACAGAAATCTAAAAAACCTTAATTCGTTAATGGACAAAATAGCTGAGAAAATCATTAAAAATACTTATAAAACACCTACAGGTGGTATGCAGGAGAGAGGGAAAAAATCAGGATGAATAAATTGCAAGTCAGCACTGCTTAGCAGAGATAAATTGATATACTTATCAGTGAGGATAAACTGTGCTTTTCTAACCTGTTCAAATGTTACAAAGTGGTGGCAAAATATTGACTAAAAGAGAATCACAAGATATGCATTTACAGAGACATTTGATAGTATCATTCACCACAAGGCTTTTAAGGAAACTCAGTAGCTTTGGGGTAAGAGATAAGGGTTTTTATGGGTTAAAAGAAAGAGAAAAAGATGGGGATAAATGGCAGATAACTGGGATGAAAAGGTGGTAAGAGTGTGGTGCCGCAGGAACTGTGCCAGAGGATCACTGCTGGGATTAATTCCACTCTTTCTCCAGCCCCATCTTTATTAATGACCAGGAAGAGACAGAATACAATGAGATGGCAAAACTGCTGACAACACAAAGCTGTTAAATTAGATAAAACTAAGGTGTCTGTAAATAACTCTTGTGACTTGTTGCAAAGCTAGCAACAGGAAAGGAAATTATGTTCAGCATAAGCAACTGCAGAGATATGGCCATTAAACAAACTGCTTAAACTGCTTATACTCATTAATAGGGTCTGAACGAATTATGGGAGAGCCTTGCTGAATTGCATGTAAGAGAGAACTACTATATTTTCTTTCTTATTTACAACTAAATAAGAAACTATTTTACAGGGACTATTTTACAGTAGAAAATAATACAAAAAATCTCCTGCTTGTCTATTTAAATAGTTTGGATTTCATTTTTTCTGAACCTTTCCTACCCTCTGAGTGGTAGTCCATACTCACAGTGACATACCACTGCTGAGAAGGGCAATGTCTGCCTCTCTCTTCATAGTTGAGAAACCTTGGCAAGCAGATGGTTGTGAGCAGTGGGGCCAGCTAAGCAGTCTGTCATAGCCTCCTTCCATCACCCAGTCTCAGAGCCAGAGGACTCCTGCTGTGGGAGTTTTTATATCTCTTCATAAAAAACACCGACGACATGCTAAAGATAGCCTCTGCTAACGTGGGGCAAGCCAAACTGCACAGAGGGAAAAAAATGAACAGCCTTTCCATATGGCAAGATATTTTTCACACATTACGGTGCTGTTGGAAGGGGCTTTGCTGGAAGCTCCTCTTGGCCAATCCATGGAAGAATTTGCTTCCCTTTTTCTGACCCCAAGTGACTCCAGAATATATGAAAGGGGGAAGGGGAGGAAAATTCCAGAGGTGCACCTGCACTGAAAACCTTTTGCTGGGTTTAAGCCTCTTTTCCTTGCACTAATGTAAATATGGAGTCACACCACAAAGTCCAGCAATAGGGCTGGGAGAGAGAGCAGCATGTGGAAGGACCAACACTCGGTCCTGAGCTGTCATTGCCGGCACCCAGCCCCACAACATGGATGGATGCTGCTGGCATGTCCATCTGTCCTGCTCAAACTTGTTCAATCCTGAGCAGAAAGACAATACAGCTGACAGGGATGGACTGATTTCCCAGGACTATAAGAAGACTCTGCCTAATAAGGTCTAAATAACTGTAAGAAGGTCCTGCCTAATGTCCTACTGTCACCATGCTTTAATGAATTAAATAAAGGTAAGCATTTCCTCACCCCGTCATGAAGTTATACAGCAGTGGAAAGGAGAATTATTCACTTTCTTGCCTGTTGACTGAAATATTCCTTAGGGGATGGGAATAACTCAGTAGAGAAAACATTAACCCAGAGCAGCAAACCTTTTATGAAAGCTTGTGGGGAGGGAGGAGAATAAAGGGCACACAACTCAGAAATGATAATCACTGCTACCCCTTCTGACCTTTCCTGCTTGTAAATACCTGCATTTCCCTGCATTTATTACAGTTTAAAGTATCTTTGCAACACAGATGAGCAGAAATGCATATGATCTGAACTTAATACCTTTTACCATGACACTAATTCCTTCACAACTCTGCTGCATATTCTCACCAGGTACATGTTGGAGCATCATCTTTAGCTGTTCTCATAGCCATATAGCATGGGGGAGCTTATGGGCATCCTATGGTCAATCAACTTGTTCAGCTCTCCTTCCTCCAGTTCAGGAATCTCTTTCCTACAGGAAAAGTTCTGGTGATTAGTCTTCAAGGGCATGATTTTGCACTTTGGATTATTAAATTTCATGCTGTTTCTGTTCTGCTGTTCCACAAGGTCATCTAATTTTTCCTGCATAATAATCAAGTCTTTCTCTGGACTGTATGAGCTGTACATACCAGCTTTGTGTCATCGGCAGATTTTGTAAGCACGTGTCTAGTTCCTACACCAAGGTCACGAAGGAAAACAATGAGCCAGGCTGGCCCAAAGGCTGCCCTCACATGCAACATCACTTTTGCTCTGCAATCCTGTTGTCCAGCAGCCTCCTCAGTTCTACAAGGTCAGAATTAATCTCCTGTCATTTCTTACTCAAATATTAGTTCCTGTGAAGTGCACCCAGTCTCAATGTTTTTCTTAAGGCTAGAGAGATTCACTCCACTTTTTATTTGCTTTTATCTTCCATATTTCTTCCCTAAGATCTTCTCTGGTGTTCAAATAGGATTTGTGATTATCTCCCTCAAACACTCCTTCCTTTTTTCTTTTACTCTTGTCACGAAGCAGCATGTTTCTCTCTAGGGATGGCACCAGCAGAGGACAAGAACTCTGCCACCATCTCCTGGGGAGAAAAGAATCTACTGATCAGGTGAAGCGTCAGGACAGATAGAACTAACATTTGAGCCATCACCCAGTCCTACTTTTGTGAGTTTGTTTTGCTTTATTTTTTTTTTTCTTTTTCACTAAATCTTTAATAGGTTTAACAAACATGCAGGTTCAATATTATTGGGGGCATTTCTTTCAGGGAACCTGACAGACTCTTACTGAAGGAAAAGAGCACTCAGGAAAAGCTCCCTGTGCTGGCAAGGATTCTGTATAGATCCTTGCATCTTTTCCAAAATGAAAGGATGCTGGGGCATAGAGGGGAAGATGCTTGGGAAAGGCGAGGCTGAAGGCCAGGCCATGCTGAAAACAGGATGAAACTGCAGCCTGAGGACTTAGAGAACAGAGAGGGAAGAGAGGACAGGACTGCTAAGCAATGACAACAGATATGCTCACCCACCAAAAAATGAGCAGGAGGAGCTCAAAGGGATCATCTCCCACATCCACCAGCTCCTCAGCTAGATGTGGGAGTCAGTTGGGTTGCCCTTCAGATACATGTGCAGGGCTCTGACAGCTCAGGACATGTTCAGTTTTTTTTAATATATATGCAGCTGCCTTAATTTGTATAGATTAGGGGAGCATCAACTCTTCAAGCCTCTAACTGCCCCAATATCATTATCAACCTGGCAGCCAGCAAACCCTTCTCACCTCACCCAGCACAGCAGTGGAGAAGATGTAGTCAGGATTAGCACCAGCAAATTATTTTAAATGTTTGCCCTGCCCGTGGCAGATTGCTGAGGTTTCCCCTTTCAATATGTTCAAACCCTACAATAAAATTTCTGTTTGCTCAAGGCCATCTGCCTAACTTAGAGTCTGGGGGTGGGGAAGTGTCACTTGCTGCTTGCCTGGGCTGGAACTAAGTTTCCCACATTTCCAAGTGGGTGCTGAAGCCAGCTTTACTTCAGGTTTTCACTAAGGATGGCTCAAAATGGGATGGAGCCTCTCAAGTTGCCAGGCAGTGAGTGCTGGGTGGAGGGGCTGCATGAGAGCAGGTTCACTTTTCTGCAGCCACACTGGTGCAGCCCAGCAGAGCCCACTTCACAGGTGCCTTCCACCTGGCCAAGCCACAGCAGCAGCAGAGCTGCTTCTCACCCGATGGCAGCATATTGTGTGAATGTGCATCTGTTTGCTTTGCCTCAGGAAGGGGTGACTTCCACCACCCTGCCATCCTCATTCACATCCCAGTGCTATCTCTAGCCCAGATCCTGGGAATGGGATTCATTTACTGTTTGGCCATTCCTGGGATTAATCTTTCGTTTCTATCTGTCAGTCAGCAGCTCTTCTTGTTCTCTTTTTGTTTAACAAAATACAGCATCTCCTGCTATTTTTTTCTTTGTTATTTTTCACGAGCTACAGTTCAGCAAGGCTTTTGAATGTTTTTGGTTTAGCTCTGCATTTTCTGCCCTTTGAGACCCAGCAATCCCAGCTTTCAGTTCCTTTTCCATTAGAGGCAGGTTTTTTCCCTGAAACGCTTTGGACCAGTGCTTATTTTTGCCCGGTGGGTCAACTTTCCTTTCCTACCATTTTCCCCTTGTGCCTGCAATATGCAAGAAAACTCTTAAATAATACACTGGCTTAAATTAACTCCAAGCCTTCACATTAAAATTTTTGAGCTCTTAAGTCCACCGAGCCTTATTTCACACACACAAAAATTGTCATTCTGAATCTTACTTGTTGACCTGTTTCAACTGATTTGCAATCACTGATCAAAGATGATTTTTTGACAGCCAGTTCCTTTGTAAATGTGTAAGATTCTGAGTTTAAAGCAGGATCACCTCTGGTAGATATAGTGACCTTATAGCAGAACACCCAGACCTTCTCATCCAAAAATACCAGGACTTCACAATTTCTGGTAGCATAACTTCCCAGACTATATGTACAAGTTAAAAATTCCTACCAACAGATAATTCTTCCATCATCTTACAGAGATCTCCACCCATATCCACAGCTGAGCCTGAGGAGATCCACAACAGATGGCTCTGACAGAAACATATTTTCTTCTCTGTGCCTTCTGTTCATCACAAAGCTTCTGTTCCTGTACCTTATTCCGACCATCAAGCCCTGAATAACTTAGCAGTACCTTTTCTTGCCCTTCATAATTATACAGTTTCCCCATTGAAAAAAAAAAAAAAAGCCACTTAAAAAGCAGGGAAGTTTTGATGGCTATCTCAGTAGCGCTCATATTTTACTTCGACTCTTGGGATGTTTGCTGTTTTTCTGCAGGCCAGAGCTAACAGCAAGCAATTGCAGGAGACTCCTAACTTTCATTAAAGAAAAAAATTTTAAAATTAAAAAAAAAAGTGGTTTTCACTTATATTTGTAGATAAAAGCTTGAAAATATTACTAATATGCAGCTGAAAACTCTGAAGCAAGAAATGAAATGAGGAGACCCCTGAAATTATTTTTTCTTGAAGGCCAGCATAAGAAATGTCAAAAGATTTGGAGTCTGACCTGCGGTTTTAGAGAATTGAACCTGAGGGCAATACCGTGATAAATGGAGGGACAGACAACTGAAGGCAGCTCAATGCTTGCATGCACTGCAGAAAAGGAGAGGTGAACCTGTGCACAGGAGTGACCTGAAGGATCACAATCCTTGTATTAAAATTACAAATTATCTTCTATCATTGGCACCAGGAATCATGAGGTGAAGCAGATTTCATGACCTTAAAGTCTTTTAAAGAAGCCAGGAAAGTGGTATAGAACATAGTTTCACATGTAATAGACTTTGAAATATTTTATTACGGATGCAGTGATGTTGAAAATGGTTTAATCAACTACTGTGTGCTCCTTTCCTAGGGTAAGTTTACCATACTGTTAAGATACTTCAAATAAGAACATAGATCATGGAGCACTCCAGTATATGAAGAAAATACATAGAACCAAAACCTTTTGTCCCTTGATCTCAAAGCTCTCTGTGGTACACTGTGCTTGGAGCCAGTAAAGACAATACAAATTGTTCATTTTTGTGTGTATTAAGTGACTGAATAAAATCAATTGGAAAAGACACATTAGCATACGATAGGTGTTACAAGTGAAGTGCATAAACTTCTGACAATTACATGAATTACACAACTACATTTTAGACCAGGACAACTAAGAAAGAGCTCATCCAAAAACACAGTAGCAAGAGTCTTCCTTTAATTTCTCACCTAAAACATGCTTTCTCTTCTTTTCTCCTACTTTTTATTGTCTTTTCCTTCCTTGGATGTTAACAATACACTTGTGTCATTTTTCAGCTGGATGTAAAGACCATGTGGATGCCATCTTACCTTAATGTTTACAAGGTTATCGTAAATAAAAGAACACAGAACATTAATAAGTAGCAGAATAACATGTAATGCCATTTTGAAGAATTCTCACTACTGTTATTCATCTTCTGTGACCATTTAATAGAGGAAGTGTCTGAAAGGACAGATGGGAATTGAAAGCAATGCGCTCAGAAGAAAATGGAGATTACAACTATGCCTCCAATAATTTGAAACTGATTCTCAAGCGTCTTCAAAAATAAATGCAGAGCTCAAGGTCAGAAAATACATTACTTAGAATCAACCATTAGAATGTGGAACAGCCCCACAGCAGATTTTGGTGCCTGCAGATATCCTACATTTGTCTTCATCAGCAGTGAAGTATCCAAGTTACTGCAAGTGTCTTGGAATACTGGGATCAAGTAGTTTATTGATTGCAATATACAAGCTGTGCAATAGTAGCAAAACTGCAGATACCCAGCCAGAGCCCAAAGTCACAGACTAAATGAACTCAACAAACTCTAATAGGGATGATCTGCTCCTAAGGGAATATTGTCTGTATGTAAATATATATATATATGTATGTATGTATATGTGTGTATGTGTGTATGTGTGTGTACATATGTATCTATGTATTTATCTATATATTTAATCTCAGAGGACTGGAAGTGTGATGATGGTTAGCTCCCATGTTTTGGAAAGCTTGGAACCTGGCATGACAAAAATATTATGGAATAACACCTGGTTGCTATTCTAGTTTGGCTGGGATAGAGTTAGTTAATTTTCTCCCAAGTAGCTGCTACAATGCTGTGTTTTGGATTTAGTATGAAAATAATGTTGATAACACATTGATGTTTTAACTTTTCCTAAATAGTATTTAGCCTAAGTCAAAAACTTTGCTGTTTTCCATGCTCTGCCAGTGAGGACCTGCACAAGAAGCTATGAGGGAGCATGGCCAGGACCTAAACCAGCCAAAGGGATATTCCATACCAAGTCTATAAACTCAGGAGGAGTTGGCTAGTACCTGCCAATCACTACTTGGGATGGGCTGAGCACTGGTCACTGAGTGGTGAGCATTTATATTGCACATCACTTGTTTTTCTTGGGTTTTATTCCCTCCTCTCTTTCTCTTTCACCCCTGTCCCTTTTCATTACTGATAGTATTATAGGATTTATTATATTATTTTACTTTATTTTAGTTGTAAAACTGTTTTTATTTCAACACACAAATTTTAACTTTTTCCAGTTCTCCTCCCCATTGCACCGAGGTGGGCAGTTGGGGAGCAGCTGCATGGTACCTAGTTGCTGTCTGGGATTAAAGCATGACACTGGGTCACATGTGCCAGTGCTGATGGGTTCTGACACTATTTGGTAAGCCACATCTGTCAGTGCTGGGCAACAATACAGTGGAGAAATGTTTCCATGACAATGAGTACTACTTCTTTCTCTCCCCTCCCCTCCTCCTTCTTCCTTCCTCCTCCTGACTTGCATTCATAATTGCTCCACAGTGGCTTGCTGAAGATGATTTTGGACCCCAGCCCGTGAGAAATGGTGGCTCTGCTCTCTGGGTGGCATGCTGTGGGGGAGGTAGGCGACACGGAGAATCTCTAGTCCTGTTGGAGCAGGTAGCCAAGATGAAGCTACTGTAGTGACTGAGCTCAGAAAAGTGAGGAATGAACTTCTAGCTCTCCAGTTCATAATTACCCCATACTTCAATATCATTCAAAATATAATTTTTGCACAGCTTACTACACAGTCTTGATTTCTTCAGAATCATTATTGCAATCTTGTTTTAGGAAGGAAATTTGTCTTCTTTTGTATTGCTTAGCTGTTTCTATCTTGTACTGGTCAGTCTCCTCTGGGTTTGACCTGCAGTAGTCAATTTCTTAGAGCTCTGCAGAAGCAGATGGCAAATATAAAGTTTTAGCTGCCCTCAAATAGTATCACTTCCTGTGGGAGATGTATAGACTGGGACAGAATTTGCATTCCCACTACTGTTGGTTTTACAAAGCTAGCAGTTCCTTAGTAGAGGATTTCAGTGAGAGAACCCAACACCAAATGTAGAAATGGAGATGGGCAGCAACAGCAGCTTTTCTGGCCCTATTTCTGCCTTTTAACAAGATGCCACACTGTGTGTTGACCAGATACATTAGGAAAAGGTAAAGGTCAGAGATGCATTTGGCTCAGTGTCTCTCCCCACATGCTCTGGACCAGCAGTGCTGAATCCCTCTCTCCTCCCTCCCCTGCAGTGTCGCTGCCTCTCAGCTCATCCAGTTGCTGTTGATTGTGCTGGGGATACAGGGAGGCAGCATCAGTACTGGGACATTTAGCACAGCAGCTCCAGTGGAATGCAAAGGAAGGGAGGGAGAGACTGTACCCTGTGTCTCCAGCAAGGAGAAGACAGAACCTTATGGCCTCCTTAAGTAAATCAGAGAACCACTCCTCTGTGGTTAAGCAAAGCAGCCAGATGGGTTGCCAAGACTCTGCTGTTGCTTGATCCTGAGTACTTCTCTGCCCAGTTCCAGCCTTCTCTCATGCCCTGGGCAGTGCCTTTACTCTTCAGACAGGGTTTTGAAGGGAAAAGTGGCCAGGTTCCATGTCAAGCACGTCACTACTTCCAGTGCTGCTGGTCATAATCATGTCATGACTGTAATGGCCTGCTGAGCCGCCAAGGTGCAGAAGAACCTCTAGATTAGTAAAGTAGACATAGAGTTTGGAGTCCAACGAAGACTGCAAGAGGTGAGGTCTTGAGGATCCCAAGCTGCTACAGGGGCATTTAAATCACTTTATGGTTCTAGTCTCAGCTTTCTTCTGTGTAATCAAGGACTCGCTTCCTGCAGTCTGGTGGGATGAGTGCCAAAGGATGCAACTGAGCTCCAGCTTTTTTGTGGATCTTCAACTCCAACTAATGTGCAGCAGCTTCTCTGAATGTGAAGGGTTCTTCTTCCTTTTCTTCTTTGTCTTTCTTCTTATTATTCTTATTTTACTTCTTATTGGTCATATTCTCTCACCTTCTGAGTGGGCTTTAAAATTCAGTCTTGGTTTGCCAGTACTTTATCAGAGTAGCTCTGTCAATCATGTGTCTTTCTAAACATGGGGTACTGCAAGACCTCTAGAAAGAAGGAGTCAAACTAGAACAGGCAAGTAAAAATCAAAAAGAAAAAAGAGAGCCCCAGGAGGTACTGAGCAGAATAGCAGTGGATCGCTTTACCAAGGAAAACAAATATTGAGTTGGGTTTGGAAGGCATGCCTAACTTACACATTTCTTGCAACTTTACTAAATAGTTCATGCTGTAAGAAAACAAAAATCAAGTTGTTCTCCCAGAAACCAGTGGGTGGGAGGAGCAGAGCCCTACTTCATTCAGTGTAGCAGTTACACTGAAGAAATCTGTTAATGAAATAAAGATGGGGCCATATCCTGCTGCTCTTATTTATTTTGGCAGTCTCATGAAAGTTGGTGGTTCATGTAAATACATGAGAAGGATTTAGCTTGAGGTGACAGCAGGTGAGCCCTCAAGCAATGAGGGAATGGAAGTGAGACTGTCCAAGATTAGAAATCTAATGCTCTCCCTAGATTAATTTAATAGGGAAGACTGAAGCTGTGTGGTGTTCAGCCTACTGTACAATCCATCATTAAAAAAGGAAGAGGCGGAGAAGAAAAATGAGAAAAAAAAATAAGATTTCTCTGCAGATAGATAGTTTTCTAAAAGGTACATCTGTCTAAAAAAAAAGGCTGCAAGGGTTATATTTGCATATTTAATCATTGCTTTTAAAGATCTTTTCACTTCTTTGAAATTTCAAAGCATAAGGAATTTATTAGTAAAATGACATTTTGTATTGAAATTGAATATATTATAGCTTAGATGATAACCTTTATACAACAAGAAATATTTTTAAGCAGTCTCATTTAAAATTGATAGATATACATTCTGTGCAGCCAAATGTTTAATTTGCTATGAGTACTGCCACCATTTTTATTTCTTGTTAAAGGTCTTCAGAACTATGCAGAAACAGCATGGCCACTTTTGTTAATATTTTCATAAACAGGCAGTTTTCTTTCATGTTAATGTGTTAAAGGAAATTCGCTTTTGTGCTATGAGTATTTGAGGGAAGAAACGGAATCTTGAAAAGCTTTAAATTCACTGGTCCACACCAGTACTTTTATAATACATGTGAAAAATCTGTAAAGCAGCATGTGATTTTCCTGTAATCAGTTCACTACATTGCAAGTACAATATTTAGGGATGCTGTTCTATAAAAGGTATGGGAACTAGTTTTAGATACCTTCTGGTACCTTTACATGAGCCACCTTGTCGCCTGTCAGGTTCATTTCAAATGTGTATAGTGTAAATCATACTTTTCCCTTTTGCACTCCATCCCCTGTAGTTATGGCAGGAACAGCTTGCACCAAAACTGTCAGTTTTATAGCAAAAATCTCTCAATGTGCAATGCATATTCTGTGCAAAAATGTCAGGATGCATTTTCCTGATGTGCATGTCATGCATCGTTTTCATCAATCTTTTAGGAGAGCAGGAATAAAAGGTCTGTTTTCCTTTGCAGATGAGGAAAAAAAAAGGAAGAAAAATAATTTAGTTAACTTTCCACATTACTTCTATTTTCTTCAGGAAGACGGAGGTGTATTTCATCTTCTAGCATATACTCTACATGCTGCACACTTGTGTCTAAAAATATTACAAAAACCACATCACAGTATCAACTGATTGTCCAGAGTTTTGCATTTTAGATCTCCTGTCTGACAGCTAAGTGTCTCTGCAATTATCCATTGTTTGTGCTAGCTCTCTACCTGCTTAGACTTCTGTGTCATACAAATGCTGCTTGTGAGAAAAGAGAATAAGTGCGTGCCTTGGAACATGACACAGAACTGATTAAAAACCTGTGGGGGAGAGTTAGTATTTTGGGGAAGATTATAATACTACATATCAGATTATAATCATTGCATGCATTGGGGTGTCAGGTAGCAGAGTGCCACAGTGGGACACTTTGGAATATGAGCCAGGTAGATTCACATTTCATTTGTATGAGTTTGGGGTGAATAGGTTACGTATAAAGGCAAGTGAGATGACGGACATTGTGCCTTCCTCAAAAGAAGGAGTATTTCCTCCCCTGCAACTGATAAACAGCACCCTGTGTTTTTATACCAGCTCTCATTTGCATTGACTTTCCATTGATGAGCGTAAAGCAGGTATGGATTTATTAGATGGAAAGAAGGAAGAGTTCAGAGGGGCTGTAACCACCCTTCTCCACCATCAGCACAACCTGCTACTGCACGTACATCTCTCCTCCCAGGGCACAAGGCCTTGTGGTATAACATAGCCTTCCTGTTTGCATTTGATTGGGTTGCAGCTTTAGCTTTCTGTGGAGGAAAACATTAAATTATTTTTTCAATATTTATCTTGTGACAGAAGAGCTGATAAATAGAATAATTTTTTTGTTAATGTGGATCATCATTAAGAATGCAACAAAACATTGTTCAAGATAAACTGTATCATGGTCATTGCAGAAAATGATTTGATATAACTGCAATTTGAGCACTCTAGGGAATTAAGATCTTATCCATGACCATCAATCTCAAACAGACAGTCTAAGAAACATGACCCAATAGAAAGAAATTAGAAAGAAATTAAAGGTTGAATTGTAGAGAAAACTTCTCAGCCTTCTACAGGACAACCCAGGAAAAAAGGTAGATAGGTATATTCATTTCACCTAACCTGAGACATTTGCAATACAAGTTCTTCCATCTGAGCTTATAACACTAAATACCCTTCATCTGGAGGAGGCACTTCTAGGTCTTGAGTCATCTGACCCACTTTAGATGTTGGCTTCAGTGTGAGATGATAATAGCACAGGAGACCCAATTTCTCTTTATAAAGGAAGTCTAGATGACCAGCGGTGCTGGGTTTGGCTGGGGTAGAATGAATTGTCTTCACAGTGGCTGGTATTTGGCTGTATTTTGGATTTGTGCTGACCACAGGGTTGATAATACAGAGATGTTTTTGTTATTGCTGAGCAGAGCTTACACAGAGCCAAGGCCTTTCCTGCTTTTCTTACTGCGACACTGGGAAGGAGACTGGGGGTGCCTGGGGGGCTGGCAGGAGACACAGCCAGGACAGGTGACCCAAACTGGCCACAGGGATATGCCAGACCATGTGCCATCGTGCTCAGTGTATGCATTGGGGGAAAGGAGGAGGAAGGGGGGACATTTGGACTGATGGAGTTTGTCTTCCCCAGTAACCATTACATGTGATGGTGCCCTGCTCTCCTGGACATGGCTGAACCTCTGACTGCCCATGGGAAGTAGTTTTCTTTTGTTTATGTGCAGCTTTTGCTTTTCCTGTTCTTTATCCCAACCCACAAGTTTCTAGCTTATACCCTTCCATTTCTCTCCCCAGTCTGCTGGTGGGGAAGTGAGCAAGCAGCTGTGTGGGGCTTGGCTGATGGCTGGGGTTGAACCATGACACCAGCTCAGACCTAGATGTGTACCAATCCAACATCAGGCAGAGCAAGTTTTTACAGCATAAAGCAAGTTAAAAAATGGATCCAAGTTCTGCCACCACCTTTGTTTTATGCAGTGAGACATTTGTACTTGCCAGAGATGTATGGGTCTCTTCTGAAAGACTGAGTCATTTTAAAGGTCTTAACTGGAGCTTTTATCAACCACACTACATTATATTAAGAAATAGTGTTTCCTTAAACTGAGGTGATCAAGAAGTATATACTACTAACTCCAGTTTCCAAGTATCAACTTTGGCTCTCTCTAGAGTTCAACTAAAAAGTGATAATTCAAAAAGATACTGTAGGAGAACTTACTCTGTTCAGTTTTGCCCATGATCTGGATAGTCAACTGCTGCAGCCCAGAAGTTACCTTAGTGAAACAAATTTTTTTGTCTTTCTTACAATAAAATTTCCCAAGGCAAATAATTTCCAGACAAACTAAATTATTAAAATCCCTAAATCTCTAGAGAAGATAAAGCAAATCCAGTTTTCTCTTACTAGACACTGATGAATCTCCAAAAGCTCAACATTTCCAAAGTCCTCCAAGGAAAAAAATAAGAAATCATATCTGGCAAAGGGCATGTCAGAGATGAAATGACAGCAGAGGAGGTGAGAAAATTGAATGTTGAGTACACTCAAGATTCACACCACATTTTTAAGAAAGGTTATTTGAACACCTCACTTTCTTCCAACCCAGCCTGCTGAAGTCTCCGCCAGAGCCTGCAGCTTCTTTCACTCCCGTGTAGTGATTCACTGATGAGCCTTTTGGGCCACAGACCCACAGGGAGGTTGTGCACTCTGCTGCTGATAGGGATAGGGTTTGCTAAACCTTCTTTTAATGTGATTTATAAACAACCTCCCACAAACTGTTTGCGTTTTTGGAGGCTGCACAGCATATGTTCACCTTGGAAGGAGGTTGCTGCAGCAGAGAGAGCAACTTCTCCAACAGTCCTTCAGGCTTACACCCACTAGCCCCTGCTTTTTGCCACTCTCCATGATCCCTTCCCCCACACCAGCTATTTTTATTCTAGTGAAAATATCAGCTGTGCACTAACTAAACTTATTTTCAGACCTCCTTTCCCTTAGAAATGGTAACAAATACTGTACCCAAACACTTACACTTCATTCTATGAAGGGCTTTCAGCTGCAATGGTGAAATGCCCCAAATGACAAATCACATGTCAGCTGAATTCATGTCATTATTTCTAATATGCTTTTTGAATTTTTTCTTTATAGTGTATTTACTTTGACTGTTTTGTCCTCTTGCAGCTGCATTTTGTTTCTATATTTGTGCTCATTTCAGTCATTTTGTGTTTTATAGGGTTTTTGTGTCTTTCCCAATATATTGCAAATGGAGATGAAGGAAGAGTGGTTGAAGAAAAGAAAGTGAAGTGGTACAGAAAAAGAAAAGTGATCAGCCTTTGGCTCAAATCATTCCAATGGTTAACCATGAACCTGGTTTTGTTCTGCTGCCCTGATGTAAGGGGAGCGCTCATAGGTTTGGGGGTTGGGTTTTTTTCAACCATCTTCAGCAAAACAAAGCAGAAGTTGATGTGTGTTTCTTCATTATGCTGGTGAATATCTTCAATACACCTTCTTTACAATTCCCTGCTATTAAAAAAAATATTGTATCATCAACAGGGATTTTGTGGCTTTGTTTTCCAGGCTTTTATTACCATGAGAGACTGCAGCCAGTGCAGCAGTAGCATAATTACTCTTGTTCAGAAAGGAAAAATGCAATTCCTCAGAATTTAATTGGCTACACTGAATTAATGACCTTCCTGGTCCTAATCAGAAACAATACGAGGAAAAATTAAACCAAGAATTATCCATTTCCTGCAAAATCTCTCCAAATTATGTCAATGCAGCCATTAATTGCTGAACCCATTTTATGACTGGGTGCACAATAAATCAATCTAGCAATTTTAGAAACCTTTACTAACTCTCTGCATGTTTGTATAATAGCACCAGAAGTTCCTGCAACGAAGTTTATCAGCTAGTGTGGAACATGCTCACAGGTGAGAGAAACAGGTTACACCTAAATCACTAAATGTGAAGTTTTAACTGCTAGACATCCTAACTTGGTCTAACATAGACTTAGGGTTTAGAAACTATGCATTGGGTTTTTTTAAGTAGATTTTGACCAAAAAACCAAAACAGAGTGAGAGCTTTGCAGAGGTCTCTTAACCTGCGTGGCTTGCCTGGCACAGAGCCTTGTTCAAGGAGGATGTTGTTTGACAGGTGGCATCAGACTGGGCTGGCCAGTGAAGGAGAGACAAAAGCCCAGGCAAGAATAAAAATCACCACAGCAGGTGCATGGGGGTAGGTCTTCACACCTACTTAGACTTGATCCTCTGCACACAGGGGGGTTTCAAGAAAAATCAGTGCAATCTGAGGAGAGCTATATTTGGAATGCTTGGATGTTTATTCAAGTGCCTGACAAGGAACTTTGGGTTAGTTGAGGGGGTGAGAGGTCCAGCCAAACTTCCATGGGCAGTTCATATGCATCCTGCACTGCCCTGAGAGAACATAGGAACCACCATCTTGCAGCGATTTGTATCAACTAATACTTCAGGAGCAGAAAAATCAAAGTACCTGCAGAGAGTGAGGAAACATGGAGAGCATTACAAATATGAGGCGGGAAAGCACATGAACTTCATGCCTTTAGGCTGGACTCTTGGAACTGGGGTGCAATATTTTCCTCTTCTGTTGGGTATGATGATGATTGGGGTCACTAGAGAACAAAGTTTCTAGTTCCAATAGGGCCAGGATGTGTTTCATGAAGTAAGCTAGATAAAAATTAAGGTTATTGGAGGACTTCTTTATGCCCTAGCCAAAAAATAAGGCAGATTCTGGAGTGGAAGCTGCCGGTCAGAGTGCTAAGCAAAAGCTAAAGCAAAGAGCTTTTGCTTTAAACTTTTCAGAACCAGTGGGTACATTTTCTTTACGGTTTCAGGCTTATAGTCTTCATCTGAAGAATAGTATCCTGATTACCACATGTCCCATCTCATAGGACTTTTGTGAAGATTGCTTTGCATATATGGGATGTTTTAATGGGATAATAAAAATCAAGATGGAAATGAAAATTTATTGTCTGAGAGGGTTCAGAGTGTGTAGGAAAGTAGACCTCATCTACATGTATGTACTTCTCTCTCCCTGATTAATAATTCTTTCCATAATCTAAAAAAACCCCTTTCCTTTGGAGTCTGGTATATATGTTCTTGTTTTAAGAAAAATACAAGAGGGAAATAAACCTTGTGCAATGAAGTTTTGTACATTATAAAACTGGTAACAAGCTTTGGGTGACATGCAAAAGATCTTTGCTGTCAGTCTTAAGATGCTTTTTCTAGTACAGAGGGCTATGTGATCTTCCTTGACCATTTCCTCCAAACTTGCTCCTTACTTATTTCTGTCCTTATCCTGAGGCTATTTCTTCTCCAGCTCCTAACTAACAAGTATAAGTGCCTTTGCTACTTCTGTACCTTTAATTTTCTCTCAACTTTGTCTGTCTCTTTCCTCTCCATTCAGTACAATTGTGCTTTCTTTCACAGAAAATCTGTATTTCCACATCTCAGGTTTCTTATCTCAGCGCTAGCTTTACTTACAGAAGAATTTATTCTTCTCTTCAATCTCTCTCTGTTGTATTTCATATTTCTGAAGTCCATACCTTCTGGGTGGCTTTCTCACAAGCAGGTCTTCACAGCAGTGTTGCTCCTGCTTCTTCATCACAGCTCCTCCAAGGCTCTCCCCGACTGGCCAACCCACGCCCTTTTATCCCAGTTATCTTCATTAGCCACAGCTGCCACCCAGTTAAGGAGATCACAGCTGCAGCCCATTTAGAACAACTAGGATCGGGGCAAGGCCACTTATACAATACATATATTTTACTAGGACTCCTACTATATCTCTCTAGTTTGTCTCTTCCTGTGAAGAAATACCCAGTCTCAGTATTCATATTAGAATCATCCAAACTTTTCATCATGTCCTTGCTTACTCCCTAGTCTCTGCTCTCCTTCCCCATATTGGTGGGCAAAACAATCTCTTTCTCAGTGACTGGCCAGGCTGCTTAGCCAAAACTCTTAAAATAATTCTGCTGAGAGGCTATAATCTCAGGATAGAGAATTTCAAACAGAACAGACTTTAACTTGGTCATAAAAATTGGTTAAAATGGTCTCTTACAATCACATAAGTTTTGTGCTACAGGCCCCAGGTATACTGAAGAGTTGTTTCTCTAAGATTACTGAAGCAAAGTAATCTATTGAAAGTGATATACTGCACCAGATACACTTATTCCAATTTATAAAACAGAAAGTTTCATGGCCAATATTAATTTTCTTTTGCTGCAATACATGGTTTTATTTCATGCTCCATTAACAAGTGTAGGTGTACTTGACACTAACTCAGCTCTTTCTAATTAGATCTCATGCATTCATGCTCTTCCTCCCACAGTGCAAAAAGGGGGACAAGGTAATGTTAAGAAAAAAGGGAGATGACTTATTACTCATACGCCTGAGAACTTTTAGTTTCTATGTACAAACTATTCCCAGCTTAGCAATTCCCTTAAGACGAAGGTGGTCAGCGACCAACCAACCAAACCAAACAACTAAGCCAGCATGTCCAGCACTGTCCTGGTTACCGGAGAAAAAGTGCCACTATGGGAGTAACCAAACCATGTCTTCTACACCCATCTACCTTACTCATGGTGAACTGTTCATGGTGGGTAATTTGCAACAGCTGACCAGCCCCTCAGGCTACCAGCTGGGTGTTTTGTGAGATAAGGAAAAAGAGGCAACCCTTCCAGGCAGGGTAATGTTTCTTTTTCTTCACACCAATGACTCATCCCCATTGTGAAGCTCCCTGCCCTGGGGGAGGTATGGAACATTGTTACTGTTATCTTTTTGCATTCATATCTCTAGAGTCCCATACTGTTGCTATTATACTCTTAAAGGCCATACCTTCTAGCTGGTTTTCTACCATGCAGTTCTTCCCTGCATCACAGTTCCTCATTGTTTCCACAGGGGCTCCTCCTGGGCTCTCCACCCACCCCTTTTTATTCCAGTTATCTTCACAAGCCACAGCTGCTGCCCAACTAAGGACTTCACAGCTGTAACTCATTTGGAGTAACTGGGACCCACTTACCTTCTAGCTGGTTTTCTACCGTGCAGTTCTTCTCTGCAGCACAGTTCTCCGTGGCTTCGCAGGGGCTCCTCCAGGGCTCTCAGCCCACCCCTTTTATCCCAGTTATCTTTACAAGCCACAGCTGCTGCCCAACTAAGGACTTTGCAGCTGTAGCTCGTTTGGAGTAACTGGGACCCACTTATCCAATACATAGATCTTACAGGGACTCTATCACCATTTCCCCCTTTTTCTATTACCAACAGATATATTCAAATACAATATAGATATTCAAGTACAATAGAACATTCCTGCCTGGGTTTGAGGATATATAATCTGGGAACTGGGATCACTACCACCACTGGACATCCAGAGAACGACCAGACCTTCCACAGGACCACTGCCTTTGACAAGACTGCAGCCACCACTTCAGCAGGACTGCAACCACTGCTTAACTGGCCCATGCCCACCACCCCTACTGACAGGGGCCAGGTTGTAGTCTGACTTGGTGTATTTAAGCCAATTTTTCTGTATTGTTGCATTTGTTGTAATCTTTCTATTAAATTGTAGTTTCAGTCTTGAAATCTCTTGCAAAGTATTTGTGTGCGGTTAATTTTTCTCCCACTGGTTTACCTTCAAACCCTCACAAGCACCCACATCCCTCCTTCTTCCAGACCCTCCTTGAATGCTCCCCAGCAGCTGTCCCTGAGTAAACACTTCATTCTGAGGTGGCACAGGGTCACTGTCTCCCCTGAGGCTTGGCTGCTCCATACCTTGTCTATCTCCTGGTGTGTCGAGTGGTCCCCAGGAAGGTGCAGCTGAACCATCCCATGGCCCTGACCTGCCCAAAGCAGCAGACTGGGGAAGGAATTCTGAGATTATTTTGTAACTAATAGGACTGCTGCTGTCTGCCTCTTTTGCCCGGGTCAGCCTCATGGCAGCAGCTGGGGTTTACCTGCACACGCACGCAGTGGATGCAGGAGCAGCGAATGCTGCACAGAACAGCTGTAGATTGTCCTGCAGAATGTGGCTCTGAGGGCTGTGGTCTAGATGACAAAGTGACCAGTCCTAGGCTGGACTCAATGATCCTGGAGCCTTTTCCAACCTAAATGGTTCTGTATGTCCAGGAGATGGAGGCAGACCATGGGGCAGGGACTGTGGTACCTCGTCCTTACCAGCCACTAAAGGAAGCTTTGTGGCCTGCTTGCCTGGAAAGGTTTAAACTAGAAGATAAATGTGCCTCTCGTGTATCAACAGTGCCTTGTTTTTATGAACAGGGATAAACTTTATGAAAGCAATTCCCAAAAGCTGAACTGTTTTATCAATTCTAGTGCAAGTAGTAGACTAAAATCCTCTGTGCAGGTCAGTGTATCTCCTGTTAACCTCACTTACACCTGTCCTGACTGTCAATAGTAATTCAGCTAAATAAGATGCCTGTTTGTAACATTTTATACTGCCAGAAAAATGTGCTGTTGTTAGAAGAAAATGGTGAACTGAGGTCTTCTGAGAGGAAAAAAATTCCCATATCAGCAAGCACCTAAGTAAGGACACTGTATAACACTGAACTAATATAATAAATCCATTTATTTGAGAAAATGTCTTCTCTAACACAAGATTGCTAAGTCACATCCAATTTTAATTCTTACAATGATGGTGCATTTAATTACAATGTTAGCAGTATCATCATACTGCTGGAAGATGCAATTTAGCTGAGTTAATTTTGCAAAAGTACAGAAAAAAATAGCATTTAAAGCACTTATGTTCAAAATAGGTGAGATACCAGATGAGAAAGAAGGGATGAATTGTAATTCTCCTTTCAGAGATGAGGACTGACACACTGAGAGAAGAACCACTCTCCCTGTTTTTCTCTTCATCTCCTTGACACCAAGGTCGCAGGGAATCATGGCAGTGAGCAGAATTGCTTTCAGCTGCTTTAGAGTGCCAAGCCCAGGCTTCAATCGTACCCTACCTAAAGAAGACTTTGCAAATCAATGCAACAACAAAATTAGACATTTTGACATATCTTATTATACTTAATTAGATAGAATTGCGTCTCCTTAATTGCCTTTATTATATGCTGATTATATGCTGATGACAGGCATTGTGTTTTAAATTCTTAGCAAGAAAGCAGGTTTTTAAGTTCACCTTTCAAACTATCTTTTGTGCCTTTGGCTCTCTGTAAAAAGTATGGAAAGTTCATTCATGGAACTTAAAATCTATACAGTTTACCACAGCTCTATGAAGGAAGAAATTGAAGGAGTGCACTGTGGTTCTGGACTCATTTTGTTACCTTGCTGATTTTGGATAATTTCCTGAGCTGTGATTCTTTTTTTTTTTTTTTTTTTCCCAGAGCTGATCCCAGCTGGTATCTAGAAGGAAACTTCTGGGTCATTGACAAAAGAAAAACTAAAAGCCAACAATGCTCTTGCAGTTATTTTTCAGTTGCAGCAGGGAGGCTGGGGAAGCTATAAGGAACTGCCAGATGTCAAGCTTTAAAGTGGTCTCATATCTTGATTCTACAAAGCAGTTAGGCATACTCTGAGATCCAACTTTCTTCCAGGCAGCAGGAGATTGCATTTAGGTACATGCAAAAAAAAATGTACTATAATAAGCCATCCATATATTGCAACCATCTGGGATGCATATAAAGTGTACAACCACAAAATCCTCCTTTTGCTGTACAAATCTATCTGATGGAAATAGTTTTATTTGTCCAAGAGTTAAACAGCAGTGGTGCATGTTCAGGTGAATTATTTTGGCCAGAATTATTAATACCACCAGTTAAAGCAACTACCATGCCCTTTTTCCTTAAAATATAAAATCTCCTAAAGTCTCTTCAAAGTGTTGTTTTCTTCTGAAAGTTTGTCTCTAGAAAATGAAGTTTGCTGCACTCCCGTGTTGTTATCTAAAGGATTGCATTGCCATCTTGTGGCAAGAAAAGCAATTTAGAACGGGTACTGATTCTGGCAAAGATGGAAATTAAGCAAAAAGCCTAAAAAATTAAACAAAAGAAATTAATTAAGGAATAAGTATCCTGAGGTAGAGGTTTTATTAAGAAGAGGTAGGAAATAATAATTTCTCTACTCTTCATCATATTTCCTCCAAGGGTTTCCCAAGTGGTTAGAGGTGGTCTCTGCTTGGCAAGAGTTTCTTCCATTGAGTTGTGACATCAAACCCATCAATAAAGGGTCTTCAATACTTTAAACAGTGGAAAAACACAAAATTCTTGACAATATTGGCAGCTTGAGATACCATCCTCTAAACAAGCAGTCCCAGCTTCACATCTTCAGGGTGCTGTTGGCATACACTGCACTGCCTGGCTACTTTCAGAGACCCATAAGCAATGCTGTACATGTCCTACACTTGATACCTTTCCTTCCCATCAGCCCAGAAATCCCACAGCATCCTTTTCTGTGTGATGATCCCGACACCATCTTGTCCTCACAACTTCACCCCGTCCTTTCCACATCTTTCTTTCTCACACAGATGTGGGTACGTGCAATGGTTTCACAGAATAAGCTGAGCTGAAAAGGACCCAAAAGGATCACCAAGTCCCACTCCTGCTCCTGCACAGGACACCCCAAGAGTCACACCATGTGCCTGACAGCAATGTCCAAATTCGTGGACTGTCAGACTTGGTGCTGTGACCACTTCCCTCGGGACCTGTTCCAGTGTCCAACCACCTTCTGATACCAGATAACAAAATGGAAAAAAAGGAAGAAGAAAAGAATCAGAACTAGAAAGTTACTGGAGTAATATGGACTGGGAGAGAGGATAAAATTTCTCATACCTTACAACAGTCATAACCATTTTCTTGGGAGATGTAGGACATATCATTTGGTCATGGAACAGAAGTACAGTGTTATTAATGAATGCCTTGAGTACATCAGAATTAAATGATCAGCAATCCAGAAAACCTATTAGAGACAAAACAGTTCTAAAAAGAAAAAAAAGACGGTAAAACCAAAATTTTTGAAAAGAACAGGTGTATAAACAAATTAATAACAGGGTTGAGAGTTCTCCCAAGAAGTTTTCTTTCACTGTACATTTTGTCATGACCAACACTTGTCTTAAGAATTGAGCTTTTATATCCAGGGGTCCAAGAGAAATCAAAGAGATTGAGTAAAGCTCCAGCCACTTAATTACTTATGTATATCCCTAATACTTTGCATGATTCAAGGAGACAACTAGCAGACCAAAGTAAATAAAACTGAATGTTGTAATGTAAATACAACTTTTTTGATGGAAAAAAACCCCTCTGCTCTAAATTTTCTGGAGGGTTTTTTTCCCAAATTAAAAAAATAACCTTTCTCCTTGTTTTCTTTTTTTTGTTTGTTTGTTTGTTGGTTGGTTGGTTGGTTTTTTTTAAAAGGAGGAAGAAGAGAAAAGGGAAATTAAGTTCAAACTCTTCAGTACCAGTCTTGGCAAAGAAAAAAGATGCAACATTTAAAAACTAAAAGGGTTTTCTTGTTTGGGAGACTGCGATTTTTTTCTTTATTCTGATTTACATTGTCCTTTTGCCAATCCTCTGTTAACTACATATCTGTATTTACAGGCAGGAGGCATAAATCTGCAAGGAAGTAACTCCTGAAGTCATGACCCTTTTCCCATCAACCATTTTGCTTTAACTGCTGTAGCTAGGTCTGAATCTCAAATTCTCCTTTGCCTTTCTGTCCTTAAAAATCTATTATCAGTAACACGCTAGACATGTAGGTCAATTTCTAAAGAGCCCTCACCAGGACCTCTGAATTCATGTCTCAATAAAAAACAGTATGCTGACATTTAGCTCCTTGATTGCAAACACAAGTGTTGCCTGTCACCTCAATGCAGAGTTAGACATCAAAGTGCTCTTTCTTTTGCCATTTGGCTGAAAGAAAACAAGACCATTGGACTGTTTGAGAATTTTTTTCTCTAGAAACATTTCACACAATTTACAGCTTGTAATAACAATGTCTGCAAAATCTTTAATGTGTTTCTTGTTATTTTCTGTATCACATACACTGCTGCCCTCAAAACCTAACATAGAGATTTGAGGGTAGAAAAGCTACCCTCAAAACCTAACATTTTCCAGTAAATGACAGATGATGTAATTGATAAGGGAAGAAAATGTGGACTTTGGTGAAGTCTTTAGGAAGCTGCAAAATGTCTTCTTCTGTTATGCCCTTATGGTATTATATATTTTATATATTTTTCATAATTGAATAAATGCTAAACTCTTCTAACAATTAAAGTGTTTGTTTAGATGCAATTCTTCCCCTTCTTACCTTTTACATTTCTGTGTAAGAAAAGGGAATATATATACACATTAAATCAAAACATCTCCAAGTATCATGGAGCCCTGGCAGGTTTGCATTCAATTGAGGAAATACTGTTTGAATGGCTTTTTGCTTTGGCCAGATGGATATTTGGTTGTGTAGAAATCATACTGACTGATTCTTTCCTTTGCACCTGGAAACTACAACTTTTATTTTGGTTTGATTTATCCTTTCCAGAAGGACTGAAATATTAATCTTCTTTCAGCTGTTGAATTCCATGTAATTTCAGTTGCCTTTTCACTTGTGCTAAAATGTTATGCAACTTTTATCAAAGCAGGTGGCCTACTGACTTCAGCAAGACAAAATAAACATTATTTGTCCATCTCTCATAATTCTGCCACCCCCAGGGATCCACTCTGCTCATAAGTGGGACTACCCTCCACTCCTCCATTTAATAATGCTCTTCTCTCCAACCTGGTCAACAAATACCCTAATAAATTGATCGAATGTCTCATCTTTCCCCTTTGTGTTTCCATTGCATTGTGTCACTTCCAACTGCTTCCCAGAGACCCTGCTGAGGATATCTGCATGCCTGTCCTGTGTCAGGGTATGCTGATAGATGACAATGCCACAGGGCAGACAGCCACAGTGCTCCTCAGGGCTGGTTGAGCTTTACCATCCCCCCTTCTCATTCACACTAGTTCTTTTCATCTTTTTGTTCTTGTTCCTCTTGATGCTGTGTTTCATCAGCTTCAGTGCCACTGTATTCATTATGTTACCCAGTACTAGTTCCTGATTCACCAGACACACTTTGCCATCGCCTCCAGACTTGACATCCTGGTCATTGATCCTCCTTAGGGTCTTCAAACTGAGTGTGAAATGCTGTGCCATCTCTCCCTGACCCGAGTCAAGGGCTCACTAGGGTGTGGGTAAAGGCTGCTGTAAACGATCTCAGCTAAAGATTAGGTGCTATCTAATATCCAGCCTTGCTCTGCTTCTGCTGTCCAACACCCAGCTCTCAGTTCACTGGTCTCCTGGATTTTCTCTCTTCAGAAGTGTTTTGGAGTAGTGATCTGTAGGAGAGAAAAAGAAACCCTAATCCACAAGGCAAATTATCAAATCTTCCTGCCAGAATTGGAAGATCCACTGCTATTAAGCAAACACAGCCCCATAGAGGTCAGTGGTGCTGTGTCAAATTACTGTGATAAAAACTGGACAGTAAAGGCAACATATACCATGTGCAACAGATAAGAAACATGTTGGCTGTTGGAAAAAAAAACCTAGTTACAAGATAAACTACTACTGCTCTACCATCTTTAGATTTATTGCTTATGATTGACTTGAGTTTAGTGGCCTTTGGTAGCCTTTAGTTCATATCAACTTCACTTTGTCATGTAACTGACAAATGCCACAAATTACAACAAACACAGAAAGGCCAACATCCAATGACAAAATATGGCCAAAAATTATCAAGTATAAAACTAAAATTCCCTATTGCCTAACTAGAGGCTATTTCTACAGGTCAGAATTAAGGTAAATTTATAGAATAATGGAGAAAAACCTTTGCTATGACCTCCTTCCCTTCAAGACAGTATAAGCTCTGGTCAAGATCATCCTCATTTAACCTTGCATTATGAAGTGACTCATTCAATGTCTCCTAATCATTGAAAATGTACCACATGATAAGGACACCAGACAAAAATTAGTTCCACACGTGCTCATGCTTGAAGCACACTTTTAATGATTTGGATTGTATGAGTCAAATATTTGCTAATGGGCAAAGACAAAATATTAACTTGTTAAACAATAGACAGAGCTTCTCAGACAATATTTATACATTACCTAAAAAACATTAAATTAAAAATAACATTTTCAAAGACCCTGACTTCAGCTCCCACTGACTTTCCCACCTCTTTTCTGTTCTCTTTTTTTGTCCCTTTGAAAAATCACCTGATAAATGTCAGGCTACTTAGATAACAATGTGACTCCAAATCACAGTTCTCTCCCATTAGATGATATACAATGCACATTACAGAGAAAATTGGAAATCAACCTATTCACTATCACTGCAGACTTCAAAATACCTCATTCTAATTTATATCATTTGTCACATCCCTAGTATTATTAATGTTTTTATTTCAAATGAAGAATTTGTTTAAAATCTTGCCTGGAGTTAGTTTTGCATTAGCACTGAATGTGAATGAGAATCCCAGGTAAAATGGCAAATGTCAACTGAGATATTAAATTTCAGCTTCCATCTTCTAAAATATCAGAGGTGGTTCTGCAGGACTTCCTTGCTGCTGTCTGTTCCTCAGACCATCCTGTTGGGCCTGGATTCTCCACAAATGCAGGAGGTCTTACCTGGATGTAGCTCTTAAGACTTCAGGCTTGAACTCCAAGAGGTCTTCAGGAGTAGCTTTAAGTAATCCTGCAGCTGTCAGACTGATCAGTTCAGCTAGCAGACATTCATAGCCATACACATATTCTCATACTCTGCAGAGCTGATGTCTTTATACTCATTTGCTTTGACAGGTTTTCCCTTCTAAAGACATACTCTGCACTGACAAAGAAAGAGACAACCATGCCATTTTAATTAAATAGCAAATAGTTGCTATTCAAGCAAATTGTTACTGTAACTTAGTATGGCTATTTAATGTCATACTTAGTGACTTGTATATTTACATGCATTTACATGACAGACTCGACAGTGGGAGAAGAGAGGAAAATATTTCTGTCATGTCAGGAGTTAAGAATGAGGAAACACCTATAGTTCAAAATCTAAATACATTAAAAAACCCACCAGAACTGTTCTTGCTAAGCCTTGGGTTTTGTAGCATGATGATTAATGGCCCCAAATAAATAAGAAAGATGGTGTGACAACGTACTTCCCTATAAAAATCTCACAGCCTTTGGTTCAGTAATTCTAAATCAAATATATTCTTGGCTATTAAGTTTCACTGTCACCATATTCTGTCTGTAGTTTAAAGAAAGGAGCATTTGCTAATGAGTCTACCTGTGATGGTTCCTTCAGGTGTCACATTTTCCCCTACAAAGTCTAGGACAAGTTTTCACTGATAGAAATTGTCATTTCCTAAAGATCACTGATAGCTGGTGATGCACATTTATAGTTTATTTCTTAATGCCAGCTACAGGTTTCCATTTGACCATGTGATGGTTCATTCATTTTTGTACAAACATGAACTAAAACACCTGCATACCTAAGAACAGCTGCCAATAACACATCCATAAGATAACACTGAGAAAAGTACAGTGTTACATTTTCTGCATTTATTTATCATATAATTTTATCTCCTACCGATTTTTTCAACTGACATTTCAAAAAAATCCCCAACACTATTAACAGTATCTTGTCAAGTAGATGGGAAACTTAAATCAGAAGGGATGGGAACACAAAGGTTTCTCCAGCCTGTGTCAGAGGTGAAGAAAAGTTTACTCATTCTTCTCATTTGCTGAGTGACAGAGCAGTCTGGGCAGTGAGCTTGAAATGCTGAACATTTTTGGCCACCTGGGATCTTCCTCCTTTTGCCAGGTTTTCTAGCCTCAAACTGACTTCCCTTCCTATTCTCCCATTCTTTCCAAGCTTCACGTCTGAGTTGGTCATTGCAAGGAAAGGCAATTAGATATATTTTTTGCAGGAACAGATGTTAGTTCCTTCTGGTTGGCCTTATGTTTTTTGTTAGCACTGTTTACTTTTTCCTTCTCACGTTTCCTTTTTCCTTAAGATTTTCTCTTAGCACAAGCCAAGTTTTTCCAGAAATTTTCTTCTACTTTTTTCCCTTTTTCAATACCATAGACTTTACCTTGTTGGATTTACCAACAAGCTGAATATGACTAGGATATGTCTTAGTGCTAGTAAACAGCCAGTGACCTACACCTTAGACAGATTTATAAATCCCTGGGAAAGGGATAAAATTGAATGGGGCAATTCAACCTCATGCCACACCACAAGACTAGTTAGGCTTGGAGTCTTAAATCATCATGGATTTAATCAGGAACACAAACCTTTTTGCTCCATAGCAGGCCTTTCCATGGTCCTTTTTTCTCGACTCATGTTTTTTCTTCTATTCCATCTTGTGGTCAGGGTGATCAGAGAGAAGTCAGGGGGAGCAGAAGTCTCTGTGACAGATTTATCTTGGCTTTGGTGTGCTTAAAATTTCAATTTCCCACTCTTCTGACAAGCTCTGATAGTGGAACCCTGGAAAAAGTTAAAGATAGAATCTAAAATGTTAGACTTTGTGCTTTCCCAGATCAACTGCACCTGCGTAAGCAGTATGATAAATTATATAATTGTTAGATGTGATGATTGTTTAGTAATTAAATGTAATTATTATATAACCATAAGAAGAATAGTGAGAAACTATGTTGGAAATTCAGAGAGGGGCTAAATTTATGTATACAATAGAACAATATAAGTTTAATAATTAACATGAAAGTTATGTAACAATAGAGTATAAAACATGATCATTTCGGATGTATGGTCGGAGTCAGATTTGAGTTGAATATACCCCGATTCCCAGAGCTCTTAATTAAAAGCACCGCATATAATCGCTCCGTGATTATGTGTTTTTGAACGCTAACAGCTCTACCCTGCCTACTTGCAGCTGCAACTACCCATCCCTGCAGTAGATATGCACTAAGAGGTGGTAGGGTGTCTGGTGTATAAATCAAGAACATCATCAGGCATTTTCAGAAACACTGTCAGGGTAAGGACTCTTCCCATCACTTGTGATTTAGACTCTGCCATTGAAATAGCACTGCCTCCTGACAGCACTGAGCACACAGATAGGCACTGAGCACACAGATAGGCACAGAGCACACAGATAAGCACAGGGCACACAGATAGGCACAGGGCACACAGGCACAGGGCACACAGATAAGCACAGAGCACACAGATAGGCACAGGGCACACAGATAGGCACAGAGCACACAGATAGGCACAGAGCACACAGATAAGCACAGAGCACACAGATAGGCACACAGCACACAGATAGGCACAGAGCACACAGATAGGCACAGAGCACACAGATGGGCACACAGCACACAGATAGGCACAGAGCACACAGATAGGCACAGAGCACACAGATAAGCACAGAGCACACAGATAGGCACAGGGCACACAGATAGGCACAGGGCACACAGGCACAGAGCACACAGATAGGCACAGAGCACACAGATAAGCACAGAGCACACAGATAGGCACACAGCACACAGATAGGCACAGAGCACACAGATAGGCACAGAGCACACAGATGGGCACACAGCACACAGATAGGCACAGAGCACACAGATAGGCACAGGGCACACAGATAGGCACAGAGCACACAGATGGGCACACAGCACACAGATAGGCACAGAGCACACAGATAGGCACAGGGCACACAGATAGGCACAGGGCACACAGGCACAGAGCACACAGATAGGCACAGAGCACACAGATAGGCACAGAGCACACAGATAAGCACAGAGCACACAGATAGGCACAGGGCACACAGATAGGCACAGGGCACACAGGCACTGAGCACACAGATAGGCACAGAGCACACAGATAGGCATAGGGCACACAGATAGGCACAGGGCACACAGATAGGCACAGGGCACACAGGCACTGAGCACACAGATAGGCACAGAGCACACAGATAGGCATAGGGCACACAGGCACTGAGCACACAGATAGGCACAGGGCACACAGATAGGCACAGGGCACACAGGCACTGAGCACACAGATAAGCGCAGGGCACACAGATGGGCACAGAGCCACAGCACCCATGGAGCATGAGGACCAGCAGATGAGGACCAGTGCACAAGAAAGGGCAGTGCTTGGCCTCCAGCTTCCTTTGCTCCTGGACTCAGCTGGAGCAAGAAGGGCTGCTCCCAAGAGCTGTGGAGATCTTGGCAAGGGGCACACTAGTCCCTGCAGCAAAGTCCAGGAAAACCCTGTAGTTCCATGGTCCTACGGTTCCAGTATGGAATTTATGTCTTTCTTTTCTCAGAAAGATGAGAAGATGAGGAGAGCTGACTGGAAGAGTCTTGTACTCCTGGCTGGTTATGCCTGGTTCAGAATTTTTATTTCTCTGCACTTCTTTCACACAAAGGTCATTTAGAGCACATACACAGGGGAAAGTAAATTTTAATTTGCATGACTGCTTCTCCCTTTTGAAAGGATATTCTGGACTCTTATTTTAAATAATTCCTGTCCTGGGAACAATAAGGATTATTGGAAAATGCTGGAATGAAGCCTTAAGTTACATTACAGTAATTTGTTATTTAATTATTTCCTTTGGCAAGAGTTAGATGTCAACATATGAGCATGATAATTATATATATATACACACATTACTCATTCCAATTAGTTTTATTTTAAGTATGTCATATTTCATCCTTGTCAACTCTGACACACAACAGGACCAGTGGGTTCTTAACATTTGGTAGCAGGTTTATTTTTTCCAAGGAGTTTGACAGAGACACGTGAAAGACAGACACACATTCCATGTGACAGTAAACAAATTTAGAGACAGCAGCCTCTATAAATAATCTATGTTCATCATCTTACATAAGAAAGTGGAAGGTTAGGCACTTATTCCAATCTATTAAATGGTTTGCAGCAGTTTAGTAAGAAAACCTGCAGGGTCTCTTGCTATGGCTATGCTGTCACATGGCTGCAGTCAGATGACACAAGAATAAAGTCCATAAACATGTGAATATAAATGGAAGTACAAGTCAGTGATTTGGAAAGACACACACACACACAAAAATCCTCTAGAGAACACGAAGGAGCAATTTTTCTTTTCTGATTCTGAATAATTTGTCACTTTATACAATATTTATTGTAACATAAATGTCAAAAGCATGTGCACTGGTCTTTTCTCAGCATGGAGCACCTAGTCTGTCCAGGGGAGGATTCCTGAAGTTAGAGCACTGTAACTGAAAGGCATGGGGGCTTTTCCCAGCCAGGAGGACTCCTTGTACCATCTTGGAAGAGTCACTTTTCCACTCAGTGCTTCTTCCATCTGTTAATAATTGAAACACACATCTACTAACCCACTTACAGGTGAGATACGTATGCACTATCCAACCTCTAAGCAGGGTAGTGCATACAGTTAGTACCTTCCAGGAGTATGACATCTGGTTCTCTGCCTGCCCCAACCCCTGGGTACTCTGGGTGGGTAGAGCAGGGACTAGAAAAGTCTTTAAGGGATCAGGATTTGTTCCACAAAAGCCATGCACAACTCAACTGTAAAATATAAGCTCTGATAGGTATTTTCTGTTATTGTGCAAATTCACCCTCTTATTGTCAATTTGTTACCTTTTGGAAAAGGAAAACACTCTGCATACATGCAATATAACCTTCTTGGTATTAGCTGGAAACTTTCTAACCAATTCCCACTCCACTCAACCTCCTTCATGCCAGAGATGATGCAGCTTTAAACTACCAGGGGATAAAAGATCTTGGCCATGATCAGAGTTTGCACCATCTCATCTGCATTGCCTCTGTTTCCATGCTGCTCTCTGAAACCCTGAGAGAAGAATATGCCCAATTCAAACACAGAGAGGATGTGTACCAGTCCCATGCAGAGCAGTTTGGGAAGCACAGGTAGAGGAGAGCAGGACCTGAATTTTTCCTTCCAAGCTTCAGGTACATTCTGTCAATCTTCAGGCCTGACTAGAGAAAGCAAATAGAATGGTGCAAAAAGTCTGGTGCAAGGAAGAGAAGAAATATGAGGGTTAAAGTATGCAAACAGGATAACTAGAAGCTCAGTCTGAGAAGACTCGTAAAAGATGTAGAAAAAAGTATGCAACAGGTTGAATAGGTATCTCAAAACAAGAAGGCAGGGGAGAACTGGAGAAAATATCCATGTAGTAGGAATATTTGGTGAAGGGAATACCTACGATGTATCAATGTCTCCGTACTGGAGACAAGACTGACAGTTCTGTCTAATTACAGCACAGCCCCTTTACAGCTTGAGAGGGAACAAAATGTTCCCAGGTCTCACTTAGTGCAACCTTAGAGTCAGCAAACATCTTCCCAGATATACCCAAATATACCCTTTTCCCAGAGATGAATAATAACTTACCACTGCTATCAACTTCTTGCCTTACAAGAAAAATGAAAATATACCTCAGTGTTCCAAGCAGAGGTGGGTGAAACTACCTATTTTTTCCCTGTGGTTGTGGTGAAGGAAATATCTTCAGAAGAGCAGAGCTGGGACCTAAACAAAAGACTTCTATATCTGAGTTCAGTAAAGATATTACTTATATATGAAGCTTTTCATATATGATGTGAGGCCTTTCTTCAAGTACTATTCATATCCTTTGAATGGCAAATTGACTATCCAAATGAATACGTCATTTCACTGTGATTTTTCACTTACCTACAAAATGGGCGTGATAGCATCCATCCACCTCAGGAATATGCTGGGATAAAAAATTAACTAATGTGTGTGAACAGACACATATTTGAGTGCAATAGAGAGATTGCAAAAGGAAAATTATTATGTATTCAGAATGGGTTGGAACAGTGGGGAGTAAAGAAGGCATGAGAGTATACAGTGCTCATCAGCAGACAACCAAAATTCAATGGCCACTTATTCAGTTGAGTAAGCCAAAGTAGAAACCATGAGAAAAAATACCATTCAGTATGTCATTAAACATATTAGCTTTTATGCACAAAGAAGGCAAAGGAAGATTCCAGAGCATAGTTAGTATTTCTGGCCTCAGCAAGGAGCAATCAAATGACTTGATAATATTTGAAAATGTGAAAATAATGTAGCAGAAACTACAAAGTATTTTTTAAAATGGAGGATCTATATATTTATGTCATTTTTCCTGTGATTCCTGCTGTGAACAAAGCAAAGTTTGAGATATTGCCAACTCCTCTATGCTATAAAATATTATTATGTCAGTGGGGAGGTGCATCTTGGCAACATCTGACACTAGACAGATGTTAAATTAAATGCAGTTAGGTTATGTCCATACTACACTGATAAAAACCCTGGACCTTTGGTACCTCTGACAAAATTCTATTCTTCAAAATGGCGGCAGAAAGGAAGTTACAATTTAAATGAAGCATAACTTCAAATCTGTAGACAGTCGTAATGTCTTCTTCCCTTTACTAAATGCTCTAAACAATTTGATTTCCTAAACAGAGGACATTCTTTACAGATGGATATTACAGAATTAACCCTGGAGGTTGCAGTTCATTTTCAACTGCAAATGCTTATCAATAATATAAAGTCAGGACCCAAACCTTGTCTTTGTGACATCAGTGAACCAAAAGTAAATACAGCAAAGTTAGTGAAACTACACTAGCATGATGGTCTAACCCAGTGTTTATGAAAGTCAGCCAAAGCTGATTAGAGATTTGAGAGGCCTTCAAACTGCCACCGTTGTGTGACAGAGATATCTGTATTTCCTTAAAATTCTCCGAACAGAGGTAATGAATTTACCTGAAATTTATCTCCAGGCAATTTCAGATTATGAGCTAAAGAATGCATTTTTCTTGATGCACTTACAAATAATAAATACATAATTTTATTTTCCTCTACAAAAAAAAGATTGTTAAAATACAAACCCATCTCCTCTAAAGTTTAACACATCTTTTTATTATGTCACTACTGATCCTCTTGACACAGCAGTGATACACTTCATATTAGGAGAAATACTTGAAATACTCAGTATTATTACAGCACATCGGAGACACAGTGTAAAATATCCTATATTGACACTGTAAAAAGTAGAAAGCATGATGTCATGATGCACCTTTATAGGTAGGGTGCAGCTTCTTTTGAGAAGACTGGTTTCCTTTATGGTGGTTTAGAGGAAAATTAAGTTCCGTCGCAGGATTTCCCAAGATCTGCAGCTGGTAAAATATCACACCTCACCCCTCCCAGTTATGTTAACATGGTAAGAACATCTGTAAATATTCAAGTAGTAGGATTCAACCATGTCTTTCTCTTTTTCAATTTTTTTAATATATTTTAGAAATATTTTGCATTTATAAGTGAGAGCATTCATCAATGGAATTGACCATCCCAGAATGCAGAACCTTTTTCACCTAAAATTTCATTGTCTAAATGGTATTAAATATTTTAATTATAGATTCTACCTTTTCTGCTCAAATCCAGTTTGTTTCTCCAGGCTACATTCAAGATCAATTGCAAAACTGAAATAGAAAATTCTTATATAAAATATACAATGTAAATTTGAAATAATTAAATTTCGCAAACAAAAATTTGTGTAGGAAAGGACCTAAAATTCCAAGTTAAGATTTCATAGGGTGTATTACCCTTTCAAGTTTCAGTGAGGATCAAAGTTTTCACCTATTTGTCCTGTGATTTCATCTGTTCTCCCAAATCAATGTTAAGGAAATCTTCTATCAGATAGATCTAAATTCACACATATAACTCAGCCCACTGAAGCCAACAGGGATGAGAACAGAAATGTTCTCCTCTTTAAAAAATAAATTGAAACAATATCCTAAAAAAATCATAATTAAAGCATTAAGGCATTGATTTTCCCACTTGACTTGCATGATGCTTAGTAGGGTGAAAATAATTGATTTACAGTAATATCTGTTTAGCATGGCAATATTCTGCTTAGGCACTCCACAGTTGATTCTACCATTTTAGTAGGATGTAAAATAACACATTATAATAATAATGAAGGGTTCCAGAACTTAAAGTACCTGAATTTGTAACTGGTTCTATGTATTCAGTTTTATTTAATCTTTATGTGCATACAGGTCTTGCCTAAAATAGCACAGAAGTTCATTCTCATGAGCAGCCAGCACACCAGCTAAGGAATTCATCTCCTCCAGAGGGCTGGAATAGAGCAGATGTTTCAAAATCATGTTTCTCTCTGCTTGTGTGCTACAATCACAGTCACAAACAGCAGGCCTCTCTGCAGCCCCAAGGGAGGCCAAAATGCAATGTCTGCACGAGGCTGCCCAGCAGAGGAGTAGAAAAAGAAGCAGCGCACCGGCTCCATTGGATGCATCAAGCACATGCTCCCTCAGCTCCTGGGCTACATTTGCAAACAGAAAATGAGATTTCTCTGCACTAGCTCACTCTGTACTCATCACCCTGAGCTCAACTGAGAACCAACAGGCAAAACCATGCACCACCAGAGATTAGTGAATTACTGCATAGAAGCAACTTCTCAGTGAGTTATTTAATGAGATGGAGGATAGGGAAGGATTTTGTCCAGAGTGACAACTGGAGACAAGAACCAGTTGCTATAAGATAAGAGGACTAAAAAATGTTTGAACTGTGAAGAGTGAAAGGAAGGAGAAGTAGAAAGATATAAAGGCAAGAAATATACAACCCAGGGCAAGATGAGATTTGCCAACAATTCTTTTTTTTTTAATTGACAGTTGATCAAGCAGACCGTTTTCAGCTTCAGTCTGAATAAGCTCGCATTTCCTAAAAACATTGTTTCCTTTTTCCCAGCTATATCAATAGATGGAATGGAAAATACTATGTGTTTTTACTTACCTTGTATTTATTGTCTGTGTCTTTGGAGTCTCAAGATTGCAACAATCAAGAGCAACACAGATGAAGACAAAATCAGCAAGGTGATTACTATACGAAAGCAGGGAGGCATGAATTGGACAGCTGTTTCCATAGAGAAGAGAGAGAAGAGTAGAGAAGTAAGAAGAGAAAAGTCAAGCAATTCTACATGAAGCAATTCTATTTACAGAAGTCAGAAAAAAACACAGATCTGAGATCCAGCCTTCTGAAAGCGGTTTACTCCTTTAAGCAGGTAGTTTCATTTCCCTTTCAATGTCCAGGTTACATAGTTTCCATCTTGTTTTATTCAAGAGCTTGTATTGCCAACTTTCAGAGCAGAAGTGTGTGACATGTCCCTTCTTGAGCTGTAAAATGTGCCTGTTGTTATAGGAAAAGGTTCAAATCAATAGTAGACAGTATTTGATTGAAACAAAGCTTTTCATTCCAGCTTTTACTCCTTCATGATGTAAGTTCAGGAGAGATTCTTGAATATATAATGAACTCCAGTTGGTCTTGCACTATAAATCTTTGGCAAGCTGCAAGGGGCAGAGTTGCTGTTCAATTAATTTACATTTTCCAGAGTTCAAGTTCATTGTTCCTTCAAATCTTAAAAATTTAATATTTTAAGGAACCTTTTAAAGATGTGCATATATCAGGATTTCTCCAAAACACATGAAAAAGAAAAGAAAATGGCTATTGGCCAATAAAAATGAGTCAGTGATCCATGTGTTTCCTATATGCAGACTACAAATGGTTTTCAGATCCTGTCATATTGCATCCTCACATGATTGCTTGTTTTATGATAATTATTAGAATTAATTAGTATTAATACTCCAACCCTTCACCTGGACCACAAGCCATTAAGCAGTTTATCAGCTACCAAAAAGCTCAGAGCTATTGCCATATTGGTAGGGTTCCCAAAAAGAACAGGCTCAGCAGCACTAAACACTGAAATCACCTGTGTTGTTTTATTTGTTAGGCACACTTAGTAAACTGTTTTTAAAATTAACTTTTGAAGCTCTAAAAAAGGAGGGGTTAAAATTATCCTGTAGACCTATTGGGCTACCAGCCTTTCAAAACATGAGTCCCTTGGAAATGCCTCTTGACTTTATACAGAAGCAGTGGCAGACAATTGCTTTTAAGACCTGGCTAGAGAAGTAGATACCTCTACTTGTTTTCAATCTGTTTTTTAAGTACCCACACAGAATATAGGTGACAGAGTTCCATTTCACCTTGGCCAAGAACTAGTCAAACTCATGTCCTCTACCTCCAGAATGAGTTCTAGTCACCCAGCTGTCCTTAAAAGGTGAGGAGAGGGATGATCATCATCCTGGCAGAAGTATGTTCCTTCCATTTTCCATAAATGAAATCAGGATTCGGGGGTAGAAAACAGATACGTAACTCCAGCATAATGGCTGGGGAGAAAAGATAGCAATTTCATGTCACATGAATCCTCATTTCTGAGTAGACTTTTCCCTTGGCAGTGAAAAACCCCTGTAAGAAGGGCAGAGTCAACTAATTTTCCTCATGACCAGCATCTCAACTTTTCTTAAATGTCCTCAGGGTTGCTCAGGATCTTGTGCCCCAAAATAGAGGACACCAACCATGTCCACAGGATTTGCACCCCTTTAGGGATCCTGATCTAAGTCCTTTGCTGTGCTACTCCCTGAGCATTTAGACTCATAGGATAAATGAGGTATCCTGAGGTATATTTGCAACACCAAACATGCAGTCATCAGCTGTTGCATCTTCAGCAGTCTTACCCCTCACCACTTGCAATGGAGCAGAAGCAGCCGATCTGATCCATAACAGTTTGATTTGGAAAGATGGCTAAGAGATGAATGTCATCAGACCAGGCTTCTCTCCTACCCCTCATTTTGCCCATTCCTGCCCTTTTGTAAACCCCATTGCCACGAACATAAGCAATTTATTTTCCTAGTCTCCTTTCTCCCACCCTTGCCCCCTCGGACGCGCTGGGACGGACCTGCCCACGCCACTGTTGTGCGGGGCCGGAGCCGCCCCTGTGCGCCCACGAGAGGGCTGGGACGGGCTCTGGGGGTCGGCACAGCCCCAGCACCGAGCCCAGGAGCCAGGCCCGTTTCTGCCGGCCCCGCTGGGTTGCCGAGGGCACTCGGTCCCGCTGGTGCAAGGGACGCTCCGGGCGGGCTGGCTCACGGTGCCCGCGGGCTGCGCGCGTCAGGGGAGCCACCCGTCACGGCCGTGCGATCCCGGCATATATAGGGGATGCGGGGGCACCGCCGGCCGATCGCAGCCGCTCCGTGCCGGGCACGGCCTCCGCAGCGCCATGGCCCTGGCCCGGTCGGCGGGGCGAGCAGGTGAGCGGGCGGGCAGGGGGGGCACACCCCGACATTCCGTACCCCGCCATTCCGCGCCCTGACATTCCATATCCCGACATTCCACACCCCGACATTCCATACCCCGACGTTCCGCGCCCCGACGCCGCCGCCCTCTCCGCAGGTGCGGCTGCGGCGCTGGCGCTGCTGTGGCTGCTGGTCTGCGCTCCGGGGGACGCCGGCTGTCACCCCCTGACCGTGGCCGATCTCTTCGACCGGGTGATCCGGCACTCGGGCAGGATCCACAGCCTCTCCACGGCGCTCTACGCCGAGCTGGTGGGTGCCGGGCCGGCCCCGCCGCGGAGCGGGGCTTGCGCCGCCCTGCGAGCGGATAGGGGAAAAGGCGGGGGCATGTAGGGGGGTGGCGGTGCCTCTCGGTGCACGTCTAGGTGTTCTTCCCCCGTAGGAAAAACACTTCCCTCCCCGTGACAACGAGCTGGGAAGGCCCGCTCGGAAGTGCCACACGTCGGGGATGCTGACCCCCAACGGCAAAGAGTACGCCCAAAAAATCCCGGTAAGGGAACGGCGGCGCCGGCGGACAGAGACAGGGCAGAACGGGGAACCGCCAGGCATGGGGACGGGAAGGGGACCCTGCGGGTCACACCGCCTACTTTCTCCCCTCCCTGGAGAAAGGGGAATACACCTCCTGTCCTGTCAGAACCCCAAAGTGTCTCGTTCATCATGCTGTAATGGTCCCCCACTCCAGTCGGGCTGGAGATAGGCAGAGAGGTTTTTATGCTTCCGCAGCTTCATCAACAATCTGGATGAAAGAGGCTGCTAAGTTTTGACCCCAAACAGGTGCACACCACAGAGGTATTGCATATGAATCTTAAATTAGTTGAATTTTAAATCTGTAAATTGAATCTGTAAATATGATACCTAAAATTTGATCATAAATACTAGTTATAATAACTAGTATAATAACTAGTATCTCCTACTATTGCAGTAGTACTTTGTCAGAATGATTGACAGACAAACTTTAATTTTTTTGAGACAGACTCTGTGGAACAGAAACTTAGAAACTTGTGTATGTGGCAAAGAAGTTACATTCATCAGTATAACTGCAAAGTACAAAAAGCAATCAGGAGAAGGAAATAACAGTAATCTCTGAATCAGTAGTTAGGTAAGGGGAAAAGAACAGCAAATTTGTTTACATCACATTGTGATGGCAAAGAGAAAAAAAATCATTATTAGCTTAGAGAAGAGTAGGAAGAGTTTGTTCATATGGAGAAAAAGCAAATTGTGATGCTGGGGATAGACCAGTCTGTCTCCTCTAGGAGACAGACAAAGACAAATGCTAACATTTTGGGTTTTGGTTGTGATGGAGTGAGGAGTTTCCCCCAGGATGTCCTTCTAGAAGGTCCCCTGGAAGGGCAAAGAAGGCCCTGCTCGTGTTAGCTGAAAACATGACAAATACAACTTCTAGGTGTTATTATTTATATATATACAAATAACCAGAGATAGAGTGGTGTTTTAGTAGTAAATTGCAGATGTAAATCTTGACCCCACTGAGATTTCATAATGAGACTAAGAGTATTCGTATGATCTGCTGCAAAGTAACAGACACGTTCTCTACTGTTTCAATTTATGAGAGAGAAGAACTAACTCACGTGATACTGAAACTTTTGCAAGCCTGGAAAGAACCACTGTCCCACTTTAACCAGCATATTGAGCACCATCAAGAGCTACCTGATGACAGCCTTAGCAAAGCTAAGCAAATCAGCAATATGGTACATGAGCTGAAGACTGGAGTCGAGAAAGTAACAGAAAAGGCAAGATTTTCGATGTAGCTTTTATTTACATCGGTTATGTGGCATGGGTGACTTCGAAGAGGAGGCAATGTCTGCTCCTACTTGGGCTTGGAGGCTCTTAGCAAAATGCAGGACTTTGTTAAAGATACTTTAACCAAGATGCTTTAAAGTTAAAGATACTTTAACAAAGTATCTTTCCATCAGAGAATGTGGCTAAGCTATAGATTGGCAGATATGAAGATGGTATTATAGGAGTCCATATCTGTGAGGAAACATTTTATTAATATGACATGTATGAACAACACGCACAAGTACAAAGGCTAGAGCCTTTTGTATCTTCATATATGAGTAAGGACTTGAGTTTTCTAGGCCAGAAGAGAAGATGTGGGTAGACCATAACAAATGCTGAATAATTGTGTTAAGTTTTATTTGTATTTAAATTCTAAGCAATTCAAGTATCACTGCTGTCTGATGCAAAGAGCTCCTTCCTAAGGCAATAATTTTATGCTGGGGTAAGTTCTTCAAGACAACAGTGGCATCACTTGAGTCTGATGTCAGTCACAAAATAATTTCAAAACTCCATTTCATATTATGCAAGATTATACATAAATCATTGGATGAAATTCTTTGTTATTTCCATTTCTGTCTTCTCATTACTTGCTAAACTCCTGACCTTTGCATTTTTGTGCATTTATATCTAAAATTAACTTTGGTTTTGGCAAATGAAATCTGTGTGCCTATTCTCTAAAATGGCTACACTGCTGGAGTGTGTGTTTCACTAAAAAAAAGTGATTAATAAACTAGTATCTTACACTAGTAGATCGCCTTTCAACTCTAGGTGGGGAATACTAGTTTCAAAAGGGTAAGCAGCTCATCACTAGAATAGGCCAAATAGTACCCTACTACAAAATGCAGCCCTGGTTAGAGTGACTTGGAGTTACAAATGCAGCCATGGTTCTGGGCTAAAATAGCCTTAAAGTTCAGAAGTGTTCAACCTCAAAGCTTGACCTTTGCTTCTTTCTGTAGCTGAAGCAAACTCTAAACTAGCTACACATTTTTGATGTATTTACATGCTTTATTTTTTCTAAAGCACCTTTGAAGCCAGTACTAAGAGGGAAATTTCTACAGTATTGATTTCTCTGTACCATGGATATTTATACGTAGGGTAGAAATATAATTACAAAAATTAATGCATTCCATATTTTGCAGCTATGTCTTTCTGTTTAAAATTAGGAAAATTCTAAACTTGCTTTTGTTCTGAAGCACCCACTCAGAGAGGTGATCACAGTCTGTAGAATTCACCAGGTTAAATGAACAGCACTGGTGGATGCTCATGTTAGGAGCCTCCCTTCACAAAAAGCATAAAAATAAATAGCTAAAAAATCTCAAGACTGATTTGCTATAATACTTCAAGAGGAAATGACTACCAAACAGGGGTTCCTCTACCTAAACTCAGATGAAGTACTCATTACTAGTGTATCAAGAAATTTCAGTCTAGTTTAAAAGTTGCAGAGATACCATAAGGATAAATAGACAATGTTATTCTATGTAAGGATCTTTACATATATCTTCAGTAAGTATGTGAAAGATCTGAATAGCAGAGCCCAGTGGAGTGGCACCTCAGTTGTCTTCTGCAGTAGTATTTTCAATATTTGTTCTGTGTGTAGTTACAAGTTGAACTTCTTTTCCTGTTTTCAATACAGATGCAGTCAATGGGGATCATCAGCAATTCATTAAATGGAATGGCATCATCTGAAGACACTGGTTTATCAATTAGTAATGAAGCAAACATGATGAGTGACTCTGATTTCATTCACTGTTTTAGGAGAGATTCCAATAAAGTACAAAGCTACTTAAAAATTCTCAAATGTAGGATTATGCCAGAAAATAGTTGCTAAATTGTACTCCTTTGACAAGTAGTCTTCAGCATGTTGCTTATAAAGATTAAAAAAAAATAGAACTTCTAAATTATCACTTTAACAGTAATTTTAATAGGAAAGTGTTTTTAAAATCCTTTGGAAGCTGGCACAGTTGACCAATGCAGATGAAATACTAAAGCCTCGTGTGTGTATGTCAGTTAATGCACCAATAAAAAGGAGTGTTCTAGCATTAGATAAATAAATATTCTTGCATGTTACACTGTGGCAGACAATACTATGGCTGATTCACAGTTTAGATAAATACATAGAATTACAGAATGGCTTGAGTTGAAAGGGACCTTCGTGATCATCGAGTTCCAACCCCCACTCTGCCACTGGCAGGGATGCCATCCACTAGATCAGGTTGGTGAGGGCCCCACTCAAGCTGGTCCTGAACTCTTCCAGATATAAGCCATCCACAGCTTCTCTGGGCAATGTATTCCAGTGCCTCACCATGCCTTTGAATAAAGAACTTCTTCCTGACATCTAATCTAAATCTCTCCTATTTTAATTTAAAACCATTCCCCCTTATCCTATCACTCTTACCTATGTAAAAGTTGCTCTCCCTCTTTTTTATGAGCAATCTTTAAGTCATGTATGGCTGCAATGAGATTTCCCTGGTGCCTTCTCTTCTATAAGCTAAACAATGCCAAATCTCAGACTGTCTTCATGAGGTTCTTGTTGGCCCACTTGTTAAGCTTGTCCAGGTTCCCCTGGATGACATTCCCTCCTTCTATTGTGTCAGCTGCATTGCTCAGCTTTGTATCTGCAAACTTGCTGAGGATGCACTCCATGCCACCCTCTGTGTCCTTAAGGAAAATACTGAAGAGCACCAGTCCCAAGACAGAACCTTGAGGGACACCAGGTGTCACTGGCCTCCCCCTGGACATAAGAACCACTGCTCACAATGCCCTGGATGCATCCAACCAGCCAATTTCTTAACCACCAAATAGTCCAACCTTCAAACCCATGTCTCTCCAATTTGGAGATAAGGGTGTCAAGTGGGACCCTGTGGAAAGCCTTACTGAAGCTGAAACATAGGTACAACATAGTTGAAAATAAGATTCAATCTGTTAAACTGTGGTACATCTGTGTACTATCAATAAAGTATATTTTTCCCTAAAGAAAATGTTTTCCCCCATTTCTACATACATACCTACCTGCAGAATATTGCTTAACACTGAAGAGGGGCATTGATGTTGATCAGCTCATTTAACTGCAGGGCCTATGCCAGATTTTACATTCACATCATACTTCTTACTGATTTCTGAGGGCTTTCATGTGTGTCCCATAAAATCTAGAATTTTTATTCATTTTGAATGCCCTTTTATATCTGTAATGGCTTCACTGATTTCAGTAGAAACTCCTGAAGAAAAACTTTGTGAAAAATAAGTCAGAATTCTGTTCCAAATAGCATTTCAGTCTAAGGGCTGAGCAGAGAGTAGCAATAAGTCTCTTTCCCATTCCACATGCTGACACAGGTCTTGGGTTTTACAGTAATGATTACAAACTCCATTGCAAATAAAAATATGAAAGCTCTCAGATATTTTAAGGAAATCACATTTTCCTAGCAGCAGGGTGGTGCTGCTGGCTGTGCATAAAATAAAATTTCTTTGCATTCAGAGCCTGAGACAGTTGAACAAGTAGATATAATCAACATGGATTTATTTTTAATATTCTTGACTTTTTTACCACTAAATGCTCTTTTCTGGCCTTCCATGATCTTGATGGTTGCTGACAGTAGCAAGAGCTCAGGCAAGCAAGAACAAGGAGTAAAATGCTGATGATTATTTAATAATGATACTAAATTTGGGCTTGAGAAACCTAGCAGAGAAAGATGTCAAAGAAGCATTTATGCAGACCAAAGAAACAACATTTTAGTTACGTGCCCATAACTGCAAATATCCTCAGATATCTCCTGTCAGGTAGATGGCAGCTGTACTTGTGAGTGTTCACAATTCATGTCTGGTCCCTGCTGTGCCAGGTGTAGCAGACAAGCAATGGGCTACATTGTGCTTGCCCTGAAGAAGTTATAGCTGCAGTTCCTTATGCAGTGAGATACCACAAACACAAAATGAAATAGCAGCATTCACGGGTAGATTCTGAGGAAATTCTGGAAACAAAACGCAGCTCCAAAGAGAGCAAAGGAAGGCTCCTCTGAGCGAACAGACAGAACCAGAGGGGGATGCCCACAGTGCCTGCATCTAGCTGTGATCCCAGAAGATGCAGCGGCAATTAATAGCCGCAGCATTCATGCGGCCATCTGGTGTAGCCTCGGTGGCGGGGTCCAGCATCCCTCGGGCGGTGTGTGCCTCCCGTGCCAGCGAGGGGTCACTGCGGGCTCCCAAACGCCGCAGCGGGGCCACCGCGCCCTCCCTGCGGAGACAGGCGTGCCGGGGTAGCGCCGCCGGGTCCCGGCACACACACGGCAGCCGCCCTGCCACGGAGGCGAGGGGCACAGACACGGCGGGGCTGACGGCACGGAGCTCCCTCCGGACCGGCTGCGGCCCGCCCCGCTCCCCGGCACCGCGCACGGGGCGGGCAGGGCGGGAGGTGGCCGTGCCCCCCGGTCCTGCTTGGTGCAAGTAATGGCAAGCGAATTGCACGGTGACTCAGACATCAGCCGTACCCGCAGCTGGCAGGACGTCCCAAGGGTGCAGCTGAGGGTCAGAGGAAAACCTCGCAAACGGAGCGGGTCATACAAAATCTCTCACCTCCGCCGAAGTGCTGAACCCTGGGAACGTTTTACTGTACAGAAATGTGAAAACAGAGAAAATGAGATAGTGGGTGGCACACGAGGAACAGTGCACCGAAGTGTTATCCACAGTCATTCTTCCTCATTAGTGTTATATTTCAGTTTTGCCTTTGGCTGAAGCGAGGCACGTTGGTAAAACAAAAGCCTCCCTATATTGCTGGCATTGCTTTGCTTCCTCTTGTGATCGAGGAAACAACTGAGCAGTGGGCTGAAAAGGGCATCCTTTTCTCTGTGGCCACCGATGCCTAAAGCAGAAATACAGCGATGGTTGCTTTCTCCACAGGGGAATACTTCATCTCCTGCCTGATTTCCTCCAAGACAGCAGCATAACTGGTTAGGAGATTTTGATTGTGTTAAATCTTGTGCTATATCAAAAGCTTTGGAGTTTGAGAATCCATCATGTTTATATCCAAATATTAATTTAGGAGAAACAATTCTGTAAATTAATGGAGAATCAGAAAATCAGGATTGGCTTCCAGTTAAGCACTGGCATCATGTGCAACAAAATAGGTAAGTAATGGTATCATTTCCATTTGTGAAACAATTTGTTTCCATTAAACTTTCTTGCCAACCAAATAAATTTAAGACTTAAAACATCTCCATTGTTCTTCAGACCTTATTCCATGAAGCACTGGAGGATAATCCCAGAATACTGACATTTTGTATAGTCCAATTTTTTTTTTTCAATTATTAGAACTGGCTTTTGCACATCAGTGATTTCCTCATCATGTTTCTATTTTTCAGAACGATGAAAGATACAACAGAGACATTCCCAGTGACTGAAAATTTATTTTGTTCCTTTCATAATGTACTAAATGGTACTGATCATGTGTCTTAAATTTAGACTGAATCTTGTATGTGCTGATGTTTCCATGGTAGACTAAGTGGCTAATGTCACTCATAGTTTAGCTCTTATCTAAACCCATGATTGCAAAACAGAAACAAATTGAAACAGTCTTCTTTGCACAATACATGTGCATGTTCAGCTACCTTCATTCAAATATTGACCTGTAAATAAAATTACTTGAAAAAACTGAAGAATTCCTCAAGGGTTGAACGCTTATAAAAAGTGGCATTTCTATGTGCTTTAGAAAGCACTGGAAGATCACTATAGAGATGTTATCTTCTGACATCCCTGTCCACCATGCCCAGCTTCAGTACTCAGAATTACAACCAATATAAAACCAAGGAGTTGCCATTCTCCGGCCATGAATTTTGGTGCAAGTCTGCATGGGGGAACTTCAGACCCAGGTTTAACTATCCCAGTTTACCTTACAGTAAAGGTGATCAGCAGTCACCAGGTACATACCTTGGAAGCACACTCACTTTAAGACTTCCTCAGTCCACAAGCATTTCATCCACTGCGAACCTTTCTCTATAGGGGCTTTTTTTTTCTGCAGGTCTCCCTGTGGTTCAAAGCTGAGTCTTAAGTTAATTGGACTCTAATTCCTCTCTGTTCCTTTCTAAAGGCACTGGATTTACAGCTATCATCATGAAATTGGTTTGTCTTTCCTTCTAGTATGTGAAAATCAGTAACAGTCTAGTTGGTAGAGGGTGCTGAAGCATGTGAATGCACTTAATTTATGTCAGTCTTTTGACTGCAGAACATACATTCATCAGAGGAGCTGTGTGGCTACAGTGATGGCAACTGGTATTTAAAACCCAGTACTAGTAAATCACAGCAGATAAAACAAATCTGATGTATTACTGCAGCTCAGGAGTGACATTTGACCTTTGTACTACTGTTCTGACATTGAAGTTAGTAATGCAGTTTTGTGCCTTAAAGCAGCCCTGTTCTCAGCAGATCATAATACTTGATTCCTGTTTGGCAAAGGATCAATAAAAACAAGGTAATTTTCAGAAAATCATTTTACACTGTAAATATATACAACTAAAGTTTAAGTGCTGACACACCTATTAAAAATCCAGTTTCTAACAATGTTATATGAGGTGCATGGAGGAGCTAGCTGGTCTTTCATGTTCACAGGCTCACAGCTATTCACATGCAGTAAAATATGACTGTGACTGTGTCTGATACAGACTGCAAAAATCTGCATTGTGATACATTTTACAAGTCCAAGAGCTTTGAAGGAAATCAGCAGCCTCCTCTTAGGTATCAGGGAAGCTCCTCTCCCTGTCTTTAAGAACACACTTTCAAGATCCACATTCAGACCTGTATGGATGACCATCAATAGGTGGGATGAGAAAAGTCTCTTCTGTTCCTGAGGCTGCTGGGCTGGGCAGTGAGATCTCTGTGTCAGCAGCACAGCCTGAGAGCATGGAAGTTCGCAGCTCGGTTAACAAAGCAAGTACTGAGTCTCAGCCTTTCCTCTCTGTCCTTGTTGTATTCTGTATTACATTAGCATTGATAAGTTGCCAGAACAAACAGAGAGGTGCCCAGTGAGTATAAGTATCTGCTTTGTTTGCAGCCTCTGAAGAGATAAGGTATTTAACTGTGGTTTGCAATTTGCGGTACCTGAACTCTCCCCAGTCCCAGATCTCAATAAATGTCCATCATAATATCCCACAGCTGGTAACTATAGCCTCAAAATGCCACACACAGGAAATACCTCAAGTACCCTACAGCCATGCTGCAAGATCATCCATCAGGTCAAATCTGTGAAGACAAGTAGCACATTGCTGGTTTTAACCTAGGTGTCACTGGTATCTACCATGTCACTCCCTCACACCAGCTGCACCACATCTTTCACCTCTGCACTGTGAATCTTATGAAGCAGTTCAAGTATCTGCTGGGCACTTTGCATACGTGTGCTTTGTTCTTTCTAAAACTAGTAGGCATACCATATTTGAAGAAACCAAATACCACTTGATCCTTCACAAAGAAAAGACTGGCACTGTAAATATATTTTTGTATTTGTACAGGGTGCTATTTCTCATTTACCAAGTTTTCACAGTATGGACTGAAGAGAAACTCCTCCTTTATTTAGCAAAAAATCAGAGGAATAAAAATTTTGTGTTTCATGGGCCTAAATCATAATTTAATCAGACTATTTTAGATATAATTCAAGATTTGGATGTATACTTCAGGGTTTTTTAAAAAGCTTGGTCAGCATTTTCAGACAAAGAATCTTTTATCTGGCATACTGAAACTTCATTCTAGCTGTAAAGTAAGAACACTGATAGGAGGTGTTAAGAGATTTGGAGAACCTTGAAATGGTTTAAGTTTTAACAGGCTACAGTGAAACCAGAATTTGTTGAATTTAAAACACCTTTAATATTCCAATTGTGAAACCAATGCTGCATGAGCCTTGCTTGATCTTTGCCTCAGTGAGACAGCCTTCAGATGTATTCTGTTCAGCACATCAGCTCAGTTTTGACAGTAGTTCATATTTTGTGCTTGCAACGCCGTGAACTGAAAGAATTTCCCAAGGAGCATTCTGAATCACATCTCCCATTACCAAAAGTGTTGCTTCTAGCACTGAGGCTTCATTGACTTGCAGTAAAATAGTATGAGCAGCTGGGAAGGCTCCCTTTCCATTAAAGGGGAGATTAAAACCCCCCACCACCCCACCATACAGATTTCCTCCAAAATGGGAAGCACTGATGAATAGATGCACACACATATACCACCACCTGATCATTAGATGGTACTCTGAAAATACTGCAATGCAATTTCACACCCATCTGGGCTACTAACCCTAGCTGGTTCTTCAGGCAGGAGCTGGTCAAACAGGGCAGGATTTCAACACCAAATTCATCCCCATGTGTACACAATCTGTCTGTTCTCCTACCCACCAAATTCTTCTTGCACAATCTGAGTTGGTTTCGGGATTTCAATTGCAAGAGAGGAATAAACTCCTCTCATTACTGACTAATATATAACACATGTTCAAGGGCTTTCTGAGGGTAGGTGTTGAGGCAGCTTACACTAATGAAGATTTGTAAATGCAGGAAGAGATAACTTCTTAATTCTTCTGCAATTTGTTTTTTTCTTTAAATCAAGCAGAGGAAATCACATGCAAGGAATGCCACATAATGCAAAACTAGGATTGCATATTTGGCCACTGAGACAGCAGGACATGCACAAGGCAAGGTACAAAACTCACCTTATCATGCATAAATGATACCAGGATCATCATTGCAATCTCAAGTTTTTTATCTGCAGATGTATCCAAACTTCACCTCCCAGATAATACAATGTAACAAGGGGAATAGTAAATCATCTATCAAAAGGTAAAACATTAAATAACAACTTACTCTACAACAATTGCATGGTTGGAAGATGTACAATACAGTTCAAAATATCTGAAGCTCAAGGCAAGTATAATCAGAATAATCAGAAACATTCAAGGCATATATGATAAGAAAAGCCAGACTAGATTATCATAATCTTTTGCCTAAAAAATGTATCAACAGAAAGAAAACAGTCCCTATAAAACCTATAATGTTCTCCATAAGGTTTTGCCTGTAACATAAAATATCTTTAGTCTCTCTTCTCAACAAAGGCATCCATAAATGTATGAAAAAGAAAATGAATGCTATGCTGCCATTTTAGCTATAAAAATTTGCAAATAAAATAAAGAAAGATACACCTAAATTCATAGACTGACCTCCTTAAATTGGATTAAGCAAGCAAATAATTTTAAGTAGCTTTAATAATATTCAAGGCAACTTGTATTACACAGAATACTGCCCTGTCTTTGATACAGATATATGCTAATGCGTCCTTACTGGCACCAGTTTAAACAGCAATAAGCCAGGAATAATGCTACTATTGGTACATCATCTCCATAAGTAATTTTCTGAACAGGCTGTATTAGCAATTTTTCCAGTTATGGGCCTATTGTTTAGTGCATTTTTGGCTACAATTCTACACACTGTCATTGCAGTTTTGACATACAAAAGATTCTACCAACAGCCAAAAAAAAAAAAAGACACCGCAATTCAAAGTTAAGAATGCTAGTAGATTCATGCATGGACAGAAAGACAGAAGCCAGTGAACTTCACTTTCCAGTACACACACTCATCAGAGTTACTTAAACATGGAATATTTTAGGTTGGTTGCCTTTTAATATTGCATAACTTTACCGAGGTTATCGGTTGACCTGTGACACTTTAAAGCTAATCGAATACTGACATAGGTGAAGACAGATGGAGAAAACACACCAAAATGCTTGCATTTATCCATACGAATCTATTGTGTTATTTCATGAATTTCTAAAAGAACCCAAAACCACTTACTGTCTTGACAGAAGAGCTCTTTTTATCTCATGCACAGAAGAAATTAATTGGTCTGACTACAATGAGAGATAAAAGTGATTCTCTATTAGTGTATTTTTAACTAGCATCACATACAGTGCAGATGTATAAATCAGAGCACAAATTCAGATTCATGTTCTTCACTTCATTTTACTTACCATCAGTCCCTATTTTACTTTTAAGGTCAGTATAAGAGTGGAAAAGACACAAGAAAAAACTGAGTATTGAAGAATACTTCTTTAGTCATTAGTTGTTTGTAATTTTAATGGTGTTAGACTTTAGCATATTTTTGAAGCATAAACTAGTTAGCTTTGCAATGTTCAAATATTGTTAATCTTAAAAGACTGCTTATTTGAAGCCTGCACTCTTCCACTCCACTTACAAACAGCCCCTACTCTCTTACACTTGATGATGCCTTGTTTGCAGTGTCTTGGTCAGGATACAAATAGAGTGGGCTCTGCAATGAATTTGCTCTTGGAGGTGGTTGTGTAGTAGTCAGTCTTTCAGAATTTCCTGGAGAATTCTCCCTCCACCTTGGACTTGCCCGCTCTTCTGACATTTCCCACACAGATGGGCATGGAGAGGTAAAATTCATGGTGGATCGTGAGAGGTAGTTCTCCTGAAGACCCTCTTCTTGGAGGCACCTGTTAGAAAGCACTTCTTTTTCTTTGGAGTTTCGCCATTTCATCCTTCGATTCTGAAACCAGATTTTCACCTGTTTGCAAATTAACGAGAGTTTATTACTATTCTTTGCTTTAAACAACTTTGCCCTAACAAGTGGTTTTTTCCTTTCCATCCTCTTAGTTTCATTCTTTGTTATCACAGTAGAGAACCACTGAAGCCAGCTGACTGACATTATCTGAAGATTTTCCCATCACTATTTACTACACCTGGAACAAATATTCGCCTTGACTTTCACCACCTACAACAGATTACTTAGCTTAGAGAGGAAAATGGACAGCTCAATAGCTAGGGATAGAAGAGCTTCCTACAAACAACATCCTTCTTGACAGAAGAGAATTCCCAGAGAAAATTAGTATCATCATTAAGAACTAAGTGATATGACTGGTGGTGTGAAGGTCTCTATTAAGCAGAGGCGGTAAGAAGCATGACTGTCCCCTTCACAAACATAGCTAAAATCAGCTTGGCCATACAGAAAAGTGTGTTGTGACATAGGAGACAGGATTGAGGATTTAGAGACATTTTGTCTGCCTGACTACAGTTTTCCAGGAGTTGCCTAGAACCCATGTGATTTTGAGATAAAATCAACTTTTCAAAAACTTTGAGTTGCAATTCTTAACACAAGCATTCAAAGGCATTTATGAAATGCTGGGGAAAGCTTGGGGGAATATACAACCAGGAACTGGTTTTACATGAAGAGAAGAAAGGTAAGGGTGATCAATCAAATTATTCAGATTAGGTTCTCTTTTCCCTTAAACATTTGCATTTAGGTCTAGTATTCAGATACTTGATATGCAGACAAAGGTATGAGAATCATTGTCTTAGATGACATGTACTGTTCCTCCAGCACAACTGATCAGAAAATTGAAGAAGTACCCTTCACAGCAACTTCTCTTCCTTTCATGGGGGGTATAAAAAAAGAAACGAATATCATCTGGTCTGTCACTATCACAAAATTATATTCTTGTAGTGGTAGTGGTTATCTATGCATCATTACATTATTTTTACACACCCAAGCTCTTGAATAACATCAGCACAGAAAGTAATCTCAAGGAAATAACTGTAATATTAGGAATTTGACTACATTTTGGGAAATACTTTAGGCAGCACACTGGTGAGCACAATTGCACATTTCGATTGCAATAGTTTTACTGCAGAGATTACAGTTCTGTACCTCACACTGAGAAACACAACACTCCGCTTTTGTGTTTATTGTTGCAGTGCTTGCAACAGTGTCAGAGTCACCAGGTCGCAGGAACCAGCACAGACCACCAGATCCAACCTCCTGTGCAAACTAGAGCCAACTGCAAAGTTAGATCAAACTGTTGACAGCCTTTTCAAGTTCTGAAAATCTCCAAGATAGAGATGACAAGAGCTCTCATCACCACTCTCAGGCTTTTCTGTCCCCAAGATAGCTTCTGCACATGTATCTTAAGCACTTTCAATCTTACTGCATTCAAAGAAACAAAATTGTACTGTCACCTCTCAGTATATCAGCTGCAATTTTGAGGGCTGCATCTACTCCAGCACCTTCAGAATCCTACCTGTCAGCAACTACCATGTTAATTTTCTGCTGTTACATGCCCTCACAAACTTTTTCCCCCCCAGCTTCTTTCAGATTTTGTGCTCCTCAAGCCAGGCATTTTTCCTATGTTTTTATCTGCAGATAGGCGAGGACCCAAAGATTCCCGATTGTGCCACTGCTGCTCAGCACCACTATTAATGTAGCTGTTCAGGCACAACACCTAACTGGAGGCATTAGACCCTCAGCTAAACTCTAAAATCCTGCAGCAGACCAACTCAGACTCATGCAAAAAATCCCATGAAATGGGAATTGGCAAGTAAAGTGGGAGTGTTTTAGCAGGTCACCCTGCAAAGTTTTATTTCTTATGCTATCTCTCAGCTCTAAAAATATCTTTCTTTGTGCAGTCAAGTGTCATTCCATAGGGACGGTTGCCTGTCTGCTGCAGAACAGTTCCAGAGGAAGTGCTGTTGACTGCATTGTCCCTAGCTGTTCATCTGTGAGTGCAAAGGGTGGAATGAAGGAATGATCTATGCTCTCATGTTTTTGCCTTTAGAGCAGAGGGATGGAGCATAGTTCCCTACCCCAAAGCTTCCAAGGGAGCTCTGTCAGACAGCAAAAAAAAGGGAGTTGGAAATGAAACACAGAGGTCATGTTTCTTTGTGTGAAAATGAAGCCATCAAGTTTTGAATGTACACAAACAGAAAATAAACCAGGAAACTGTTCAAGTATTCCCTAGTTTAAACTGTCATTGGTTTACTGAGGTCTTTGCAGGTAAAAGAGCTCAGGGCTGCCCCTGCACTGTTCAGTTTTCCTCCTTCAAAGTAATTTTAAAGATTTCTCCCCAAAAGTACATTTCTTACCTGAGACTCCTTTAGACCCAGGTTAAGGGCCAGTTTCTTCCTGTCTGTTTTACTAATATACTTCTGCTTCTGGAACATTTTCTCCAAAGCTTTCCTCTGGTCTTCAGAAAAGACAGCTCTTCTTAATATGCCTCTCCGGGATTTGGAGTTAGACTCCTGGGTCAGAAGAGGCAGCACACCTTCCTCCCCTGTTGGAAATAGATGAGAATTTTCCAAAACATCTAGCATATATCAGAGAACTATTAAGTGCTGTTCATTATAATGGTTGCAGACTCTTGTCCCACTTTTGATTTGTTGGTGTTATAAGTGTGTTGCAATGCTTCAGTCATGTTCAGTAAGGATTAAATCCTCACTTGGATATAGAGGTGTTGTCAGTAGTCAAGAGTCTCCCCCTGACATGGTACAAAGAAAATCAGATAAGTTCATAGAGGAATATTAGGACAGAGCCCATGCTACTGCAAAATTCAAATATAGTCAGGGGGAAACTTCACTTTTCTTTGCCTGTCATCAACACTGAGTAAACTGCAACAAGTTTTCCTATGAGTTTATTTACTCCTTGTGTGGAATGTAAAATGAGATAAAAGTGGTCTGTAATAGTGATTCAAAGAAACTAAGTAGGCTTTCCTCTAGTTTTTTTAACTAATGAAAGAGTTTCAGAGTGATCTATTTCTCAGAAAATCCCTGGTCATTCACTTAGTTATTATGAAAGTACAGCAATTTTTATATTAGAGGATTTGGAGAGTACTTGGACTTACTTCTTTCAGCCTGGTTTCTAATCCTTTGACATCTCATAGCAAGTCCTGGGAGGGCAGCTTTCAGTGTATCGAATCACATCCCTAAATGCAAGCCTAGAGGGAGCCCTACCCTGGAAAACAGCCTCAAAGCTGGGGACAGAGCTGCAGTGAAGAAGTAGAACTGTTTACACAAAGAGCACAGAAACCCAAAGATAAACTTCTCGTGTTCCTCACACCCAATAAAACCTAAAGCCATAGTGCTTTCCCATGCTCCCTCTCCCCTAGAAAGATATGGTGTATGAGAAGCAGTCCTTGGTGAGGCTTCATATGCTTCCAGTGCACCCCAGCTTCCTCAAATACTCAGGAAGCAGGAGAAGGGATCAGTTGAATAGGGCCCATCATCAAGCAGGGCATGTGATAATTAGGGAGATGCAAACAGGCCACAAAACAGCTGCACTTTGGCTCAGAAACCCGTGCCATGGCTGTACAGCCACAGGCACCTACAATCTTGCTGTAGGAGAGGCAATTCAGATGCAAGTTGCCCTCCTGCTGCCCACCACCTTCTCAAGTCCAGGGTCCTAGACTGCCCTCCCAGCTTACAGTTACAGCAGCAGCAAAGGTGTGCTGCTGCTCAATTCCTACAAAGGATATGACCATTTTCATATCAAAGCCAAAAGCAAATCCTCCCTGAAAATCAGATTTTCTAAAATACTAAACTTTTTTTTTTTGTGTAGAAGTCTATCTATTCTAGTCAGCTGTAATGGGGTGGGAGGGAAATGACATACATTTTTTCAATTGATATAGTGCTCTTGAAAATACTAATGAAATCCAGATGCAGCTTCCACAAACTGTCCTTGGGGCTACACCACATTTCAACTCCAGTGTATTATACATACATACACCCACAGAAAAACAAACACACATATATGGAGGGTATTGTAATATAATGATGAGAAACTGAAGTGTATATCTGTATGTCTTGCAAAGCTGACTAAATACTTTTGTAGCCATGTGTGACTAGTAACACATGATATTGATATTACTTACACTGCCCCTACATCCTGCTTCCAACTCTGATTGATTAGGGTCAGATTTTAGGATTCCCTAAAATAAAACTACCCCTGTGAAACATTACTGATTTAGAGTCCATTGCATTCTGTCAATTCTTTTCTTGAACTTTTCACGTCAAGAAATCAAGACATTTTTATTTGGCACTCATAACAGCATGTAGTAAAAAATATTGCAATGTTACAGTATAAATAACCCTTAATTTATACATATGTACTTCAGTTTTCAAAATTATATCTAAGACCAGATAAAAAAATCATAACCTACTGGTTAATGTCCTGATATTTATTACACTGTGATATGCAGTCAGACTTTATCCAAATCACAATAAACCATCTGCAGAACAAAAGTCAAAATACCACAATGGAAGGGCAAGCCAGGCTGATATTTCTCTGGGGACTTCAGAGCCTGTTCATAACCCCCACTGCATGCTCCAATCACACCTACAAAACTGGGAGCAAGCTGGGAGCCTTCCTTCCTCATGCATGTTTTCTCTTTCTTCTCAAACTTTGTCAATTTAGGTACCTTTTCCCAGGTAACCTCTGAGTAGTTTCTGCTGAATTGTCAGCATTCTCAGGTTTAGTGGAAGGTACAGTCTGAGCCAGCAGCAGAACTGGTATCTTCTCTCCTCCCCACGGTGGGATGAGAGACACCAGCAAGGGAAGAGGCGTAACAGGGCTGGTCCTCGCCTCCCGGCCTCCGCTCCACAATGGAGTTGTCAGCCAAGGACAGAGGACGCCAAATTATGTGACCCCTTAAAATTTGTCTTGCCTGGCTGGTTGTTAACAGTCAATCAGCAAGGAAACAACCTCCTGCTGGAGCCTCAAGGCACCAATTAATTCCAGTTCAGGCAGTATGTAGGGTCCAGTTTAACACCTATATTAGAATAATAGTGAGGTATCTTTACATTCTAAGGCACAATATGTGATGGATTTTAAAAGATTAACTGAAGAAAATTTAATGATGAGCAGAATGAACAGAAGCATTAACAAACAGTCTATGGAGCAAAATATCTGAAACCTACCACCAAGTGAGTAGCCTAGAGAATTTTTTTTTTAAATAAGCCATATTCTAAAATGCAGTCCAACTGTTACACAAAAACTGAATTTCAGTTTGTGGATTATAGACCTTTTCAGTGCAGCAGGATAGGCAGTCATTTATACATTTCAACAATTCCAGCAAAATTAAATATGTCAGTTTGCAGCTCATCACTCTGAACATGCAGCAGGTTCAGTGTTCTGCTCACATAAATGTGACCAACTATTTCCTATGTTACTGATTTGATTTTTGTTAAGTCTTTCCTTTGTATCCTAATATATAGTGATAAATGTCCCCTTAATCTGTGGAACAATCTTCATTTGCCTTCATGGCAGAGACCACCTTGAAGGAGCAAGTAAAAGCTTTAGTCATGGTTTCCATTTTTTCATTAGAATTCAATACATTCTAGTTAAATGGACAATTAATAGGTCACTTCCAAAATAGTAGTGTATCAGTCCTGGTTAATAAACAATCCCCACAGTTGATAATGGGCCTATGTATTCAGCAAGTCCCTGTATACACTCAGCTCATCCACTAAATCCCTTTTCAGGTAGACAGGGTTATATGGGAAGATGAGCTAGAATGAGTCTATAAAAGTCAGTTTCATTCACTGCTTTATTTTTCAGTCAAGTGCTTTAAATGGTGTCCAGAAAATCTCTTGGAATGTGAGACAGGAGAAAAGACTGGCATATAGAGTATTGCTTTATGGCCATACAAAAGGGCAACTGACCCTTGCCCAGGCCTTTTCAATGTGAAATGGTTCCTAAAGTTCATCTGCACAGTGAAAAATTGTGGTGAGGTCGCGTGTGGATGAGTAAAGTGAAAGTGGTGATTGGTCATGGTGCTGTCAGCCATTGTGGGAGAGCCGAGGCCATGTAAAACGCTCTGTGGGAAAGTGTCAGCCCCCTAAAGAGGTGCTCAGAAACTTGCAGCTCATTAAACTGCCAGCATTTGCTGCCTCACTTGTCAAGAATCATTCAACTTAGCAACTGCCCTTCTGAAACATTCATAAAAAGCATGCACTTTAGTCAGGAATGGTTTGAACGCAACTGTGATAAAAAAGTATATGCCAGAGCACATATAAGTGCTACTTTTCATTTGGATTTGACAAGAAATTTGTGCTTTTCTTTCTGTTTTGAAGAAAGAGGGAATGCCCCTTCTGTTTTCATTCCTGAGCCATAAGCACAAAATCATGACTGTCCATTCTTACAACTTTGGCTTGCCATCTTCCCAATCAAGGTTAAATTTAGTTTTGGATTAAATGGATTCTTAATCCTGAACGGATAGTGAACACTTGTGAAAATTCTCTTTAACGTACTTCTTCAATTTTTTACATTATAATTAGAAAGAGAAACAAAATTAAACATGTGCACACGTTTGACTACTATAAAAAGAATGATTGTTGTATTTAAATAATGCTAAAGCTTCCTGAATCATAATCTACACCCCTAACAAACATTAAAATGCAGCACACATTTTACAATCCTCCAGCTCTTTTCTTATTTGCAAATGTTTATTGACACTGATTTTTAAAAGAGTTACTGATTTTAAAGAATTGTTTCCAGCACACTGAAAACAAGGCACTTTCCTAGGTTAGCCCTGTCTGGGTGTCTCAATACCATTAGAAACCTCTCACAATTGCTCAGTGTACTTAAGTTTGATAAATCTTTGGAAACCCTCTGAATAGGATTGCTGTGATTTTACTAAGGAATTAGCTGCTGCCATTGCATCACCAATTAGTTTTCCAGAACACATTAAATCCTGCTGCTTTGGTTTACAGAATAACTCAAGCATTACTGATGAAGCATAAAAACTTACTTGGAAAAGCAGTGGGGGATGCAGGGTGCTGACAGGACCCACCGCAGCATGCTGAGTAGAATGGTGGGGCTCGGAGAAAAAAGTGTTTGGAAAGAGCTGCAAAGAAAGCATAGATCTAATTGATTATCCATTGAGCTTAGGTGATATTCATAACAACAGTCCTCCAAAAAGTCAGTGTGTAAAGTCCTGCCCCACAAGTTCTTTTTCCTTTTTTCAACATGGTGATATTTTTAAGGCAAACAATGATAAACCAAGTAATTGCTCTTTAATTTAGCAAGGTTATTTTACATGCGTAGCTTAGCTATAATATGCAAAACTCTCCCTATATTTATAAAAATGAAGCTCTACAGACTAGAAATTTCCTTCTGTAATTGCTGTAATTATGGCAGTTTTCCTAAATATTGGTATTGAACATATTGTTTCAGTAATATGTTGTTGAAATAATGAGTATAATGAATCTGAAAGTTATTTAAAATAACTCTAGCAAGCATGTCATCTTACAAAAAAAATCAGCTGGAACTCCAATGCTGTTAACAGCACTCAAACCAATAATGTCCTCAACAAGAAACCTTTAGGAATAAAATTTATAAAATGCCATGAGATGAAACAGCTGAGCTCTACAGGCACGTACTACAGGACCTGATTCTGTTTCTCTGACTGTCAACTTAGTCTTGCTGGGCAAGTGCTCTAAATTTAAATAAACCACTTGCTGAAGGCTCTGCTTCATACAACAAAAAAAATCTGCAAAGTCAACTCACAGTATTAGGTAATATTTGGTAAATTTTTACAGATTTTTTTTAATTGCAGTCTCTCATATCTAAAAAGAGCTTTCAAATCATAGAAACGTCTTCATTATCTATTTATCCCTTAATTTTTTTCTATAAGGATCATGGGATTTTCCATTAATCTTAATTACCTATCAATTTCTGCTTGTTCTAGTCAACTATGAAACCTGGGATATTTTTTTGTTTTGAAAAAGATACATCATTGCTAGAACTGAACACTTGTAAAATGTGATCAGCATCAAAACATCTATGTCACTAGATGTGACATATTGGTTTAGGCACAAAATAAGTGGCTCTAGAGCCCGTACTGTAGTTGTCCAAATCTCCAGAAAAAAAAAATTAAAATAAAAAAAAGTAACTGCAGACTTGAGTAAAAAAAAATAAATCAACAATCAAAAAGAAAGGTAAATAGATAAATGTATCTAAGCCATGCTACTAGTTTTTAAAAATTTTTCAACTGCAATTAAAAATAAAGATAATTCAAAATTAATTTTCCAAGTATGTATTAGGACCTCAAAATAAGTTTCCTGACCCTTAAATTTGCGGTTATCCCAGAGTAAAAAATTTATTGCTATAGAAGTCTAACTCTAAACATTTTTTAAAGTATTAACTTGCAATTGCTGGCTGAGAAGCATTTTAGTGGTACAGCTTTCTATTGAAATTTTGCTGTTTCTAATGAAATACAAATTAACTGCCTGGTTTTGAGGCATATACTTGCAAAACATTGACAAAAAAGAATGATTTACACCAGGCCTTAGCATTCTAAAGGTTCTTTTCCACACAAGACCACCAAATGTGGAACACATCCTTAGAAACTTAAAATCATCAAGAACGTACAGCCAAATCCTACTTCTCCCATGTATCCAAAGGGTTTCAATGCAACCGGTGAAGTGTGTAAGCTGGAAAGAATCTGAGTGACACAAAAAGCACAGGAGCTGTAGAAGATAAATATCAGCCAACCTCCTGGACATTACAGCTCATCATTGACAGTATATTTTATCCTCTGAAATGCCCAGACTCTCAGGTGAAGGAGCTTTTCCTCCCTTCCTTGGTAGACTCATTCCTTGTGCTTTTATCACATTTCCCTTACAGTCAAGCGAAACTCTCCACCTCTGAAAACATAACTTAGAATACAGAAGATGGCACACTCCATTCCTTTGCCTTCTTCTTAAATGCCTTGGATATTCCTTGGCTGCCATAATGTCCTATTCCCTCCAATCATTGCTCCAGCACCTTATTCATGGCATGCAATTTTTGTCAGACATGTTATCCTGTCCCTGATATTCCCTCTTGTAGTTTCTTAACTCTGTCCAGTTCCTTGCTCTGTTTTGATAATGTGGGGTTCATAATGGCATGTGAGAAAAGCAGACGACACCTGTACAAATCAAAATTGAACAAGCTACTGACTCAGATAGAGAGCATGTTCCTGCAAGTAATGACAGGAATAGGAAAGGACAGTTTCCTCCACTCACTACATCTCTCAACAAGTAAGCTGCAAGCATAAAGGTCTGAAGATGGATCACAGTAAAAACTTAAGTAAATTGTTTGCTTAAGCAAACTCCAAGCAAGCAATATATTTCCATGGAAGTTGCTGACAAGGATTTAATAGAGTAGCACAGTACCATGATGCAAACAGATGAGATCTTGATCTTAATTCTGCTCAAGTTGATGGAAATCAGGAGTCTGGCTTACCTGGGCATTTTACTTAATTCTTTCAACCAACTGCTGCTTTATTTGCCTGCAGGGCACGTACCTCTATGAAGCAGAATATTTGCTTAAGTAAGATGCAGGTGAAATCCTCAAATCCTACTTTGAACAAAGAGGTTCCTGAGCTCACTTCTCAATATTTAGTCTAGATCCTGAGTAAAAAACAATGCCATGATGTCTCTCTATGCCTATAGCCAACATGTATGTCCAACCTTTTTTAATGTGCTGCAGCTATACTGATGCACAGGTGAATTCTACATTACATACATGAAACTACACCCCTTCATCTACTGAAGTTGTTGCACTCAAACCAATGTGCAGCAGTTCTGCAGAGCTACATCAGTAAAAACAATGTGACACAATACAGGGATACTCAACCCTGTCTTGGGAGTTCTACATGCAGAAAAATGTTAATGCTTCAACATATCCTTATATTTTATACAAGTATATATAAATATATGCACTTATATTTTTTATCTTCAATAAAAACAACACAGTTAATCACATTAAATGGCTTCCACTACCTGTAAGAAACTCCATTAACAGAATTAAAATTGCCTAGAATTATGCTGAAATTGTACCTGAAGAAATGGCATAATACAGTTTTGAGAACAATAAAGAGGAAGCACTACCTATTATTTTCTTTTCACATACATCACAGCAACTCTATCAATATCTGTTGATCAAGAGACCTAAAGCAAACACTCTTTGTTGTTCACATAAGGCTGAAAATTGCTGAGATGTCAGAATATTAATTATGCCATTTTTTGGCCAGAATGAGGTACACAGTAACCAAAAGGCAGCTGTTGCTCCCAGAGATATATAGGAACTTAAAGCAGGGGCAAAATCCTAATAATTTGTATTCAGGACACTTAAGCCTTTTTCTGCTTTATATCTTCATTTTATAAAACCGAGACTGTGTGGAATTTTTTCACAAGACTCACTTTACAGGTTTACCTTCACACATGCATGAAAAGTATCAAAGTGTAAGTGCCTTTTGGCACTCCAAAAACTGTACTAGATGCCTTAAAAGAAAATGTATTGGATCATATATACAAAAGTATTAAATACCTAGGGTATGGGGGTTTTTCATAAAACAAATTCTTTTGACACTGGTGCTGTATACAAATTCTAGTAATAGTGTTCACTACATTTATTGCAGTGAACAGAAATCATTTTACAGAAAATAAAATAATACTAAACATGTAAATGGACCTCAAGCTTATCTAGTGCTAAAACTCAGAAAGCATTTCAGATACTAATATTTTAAAAGACACTGTCTGGTCTGAAAATATTATAAATTCAAAAGCCCTTCCACTAGAAAAGTCATACTGACAATGGGATCAGAAGTTTTCCTTCCAACTATCCATCATTTTGAGAGTAAGGCTCCTAAATACAGTCCAGCTCAGTTATGCAACTTTGAAAATGGCTTAATATTAAGGAAACTGTTTACTCTTTCTAATTCTACTGTTGTGAAATAACTCAGCAAAGAGTGTAGGCTAACAGCCATCAGGAAAGTGGGAAGGGGTGAAGGAAAAATGGCTATTAAGGGACAGTGAAACTGATGGTAAACTTCTGGTATTATCCATACAGGCTCCTTCACTGCACATGCTGCTGGTCTGTGGGGGGTTTTAAAGATAACTGATAAAAATGTGGTATCAGCCTGTGAAGAGAGCTGAAACACCTCCAAAAAGATTATTCAGAAAACTGCCTAGAGCCAGCTAACAAACCTAACAACAGAAGCAGAGAAATCTCGAGCTGCGTGAACACTTCAATTCTCCAAACACGCTAAGTCCACATGAACTGCTTTCCACCATGATGCCTAGGATCCAGCCCTTGCAGGAAACTTAAATATATTATCAGTAAAGCTATTGTATATCATCTGAGAACTTTGGATGGTTATGGGCACAACTGGAATTTCCTACTTACATCCATTCTTGGCAATATTTAAAGCAGGCTTTTGCAAAGCTGCAGGGAAGTGTCATGTCATGAAGAGTTCCCTGAAAACAGTCCAGCAGTAGCTCTGCCAGCTTAGAGATCCAGCTGAGCTGCATTTCTGCTCCCAAACCACAAGCCCTGGACCTCATGATGAGTCACTGCTCTTTCCCTAGCAGTTACTGTCTTTAGAGTGCAACATTCCAGCAGCAGTTGTGCACCCCCAAAGCATTTCAATCCAACTGCAAGAACAAAGCAGCAGCCACTGCCATATCCCACCCAAAAGCAACTGCCATCACATGGAAGTGGAAAAACTTCCTGCAAGAGCCTGTGGTGAAGAACCACACAGAACTGGCTTTCCTGCACTCCCAAAGTTACCATTTGCTTCCTATTTATTCCTGTAAAACACAACCACATGAATGTTCAAAGGAAGTCAAGCCAAATGGGTAAAGCAGAGTAGCATCCACAGATCAGTTTTTAAAAACTGCCAAACATTCAGAGAAAGGGTTTTAAAATTCTAAATATATATATTTTTAATTCCTACACAAACCATGGATGCAAGGAGTGGGCTTACATTTTTATGCTGGGTCATGGTGGGGCTTTCAAAAATTGGCAGAGCAGCCCCCAAAATGGGCTTGAAATGTGCTAACAGCATAATCATCACTTACATCTACAGCAATGTAATGGCCAAGAGCATCACAGTGCAGATTATCTGAAACCACACTAATCACTGTCAGTTTTCAGAGCATCATTCACATGCCTAATTATTATGTTGTAATTTGTTGTACATGATTTTCACCACCTGAGGAAATACACCAGCCTGAGACTGGTGACAATACATGGTCAGATCTCACCTGTACAACCCAAAGCAACAACCAAACTCCACAATGTTTGCCAAAGACTCCATGGGTACCCTGATGTCAGGAGTAAAAGTGGCTTTTACCCTCTCCATGCCTCCTACACAGCCTTGCTATTGAGAAGATGGGAATCTACCTGTGGATTTACAACATTTTTCTGGCTTTGTCCTTTCTCAGGATGCCCATGTACTAGTGTGCCTCAGCACTTTATGACTACCAGTTCTTGTCAAAACAGGCATCACTGTCAGTTCTCTGTCTAAAAGTTCAGTGTCTCGCCCAAGTTCCTTGTCTGGGCCTCCTGTTCAGACAATGAGAAGAGAGAAGTAGCTCTACATAACAATTCATCACCTTAAAACAGACACAGAAGGTGTCTCTGGAGGCATCTCTCTCTACTGACTACAGCTTAGACAAGACACCTACTTTTTATTAAACAGCTGAATTGCCATGACATTCTTCTTGTCCCTCATAGGTAACATCAAAAGAATACTATCATCTGTACAGCCATAAAGACTAAAAAATGTAAAAAATTCAGCTAGAAAGTCATTAGTTATTTTCTTTGATTTTCAACATACTACAATTTGTTTAGAAATTATTTCCTCAACAAGCGTGGCAAAATTAAGGTCAGCTGCTGCAAGTCAATATTTCACTGGTTTTTCATTGTTGCAGCACTAATTCAAAATTGTACAAGAGGCCAAAATGCACCATTTACTCCTGTGGTATGCACTGATTAGCCAACTTTTTTTACCTGGAGCAGTCTTTACTTGTTGCAGTATTGCTAGCTCCAAAGAGACAAAAGTCCCAAGATAATATAAACAGTGTTAGAATAAAAAATAACACATGGCAAATTCTTTCTTCTTTTTTTTTTTTAACATAGGGGTTTAGTATTTTTACATTTGTACAAGGAAATACTTTTTCAAGTTGAAACTTGAGATACTCACATAGTCACAAGGAGGTAACATTCTCAACACACATTCAGAATACCTCAAGAGAATTATGTGCTACAACTGCAGACAAAAGTACCCTCTCATGAAAAAATTTCGTAAGCTTTTCAGTACAAAGCAAAGGCCACTTCTCCAAAGTGACAACTCACCTCAAAGAAACACAGTCCAGGTTACTGAAAATATTTGGATGTATAATTTTATAAATATCAGAGTCTACATAACAGACATTTGAAACAGCCTCTTACTGCTTTATATACCTGCAGTTGTTTTCAATTGGAAAAAAAACCCAAACTCCCCTTTCTGCTGTGGGGTCATGACTGACCACAAAACTACCATGTAAAACATCAATTATTTTGCAGAGCTGCTTTATAAAAGAATGCAAAACACCTTCAGAGGGCAATGGAAGCAGAGAACTCGCCTTCCAAAATTTAGGAGGATTTCTTTAAAGAAAATAATAAAGACACAGTACAATAAAACCTGAAATCTGCACTTAAGTTTGCCTGATGAGATTAATCCTTACAAAAGTCATGAGCAATATACCACAGGATTTCAGAAGACCAGCTCTTTCTGGTGTACAAAATACATTTCACAGAAGTTAATTCAGTTACTGTAGGCATGACTGATTCCATGGTTTCAACTCAGTCAATTTCTTTTGTACAAACTCCACCACTTGTCTTCCTAGTGCAGCTCTGAGATCTTCTGGTGGTATCTAAGTCTTGCCAAGGACCAAATTCGGGATCCTCTTCCTTCTGAGAGCCGGCACGGCGAGAGCTGCCAAAGGAAGGAGCGGTGTCCAGCCAACGCTCGTACTCCTCACCCAGCACAGCCTGCCACACTAGCGGCTGGGTCGCAGAGTAGCTGGCACTAGGCTAGCTCTGGCAACCTCACAATGAGGACAACAGTTTGTCCTTTAAAAGCCATTTTGCAGCCACTCTTAAAATATGCTGGGCGTTCCAGACCAATTCTATTAAATGGCTCACAAAGTTAACTGGAAACAGGAAACGTGCTAGTCTGTGATTTCTAATGCTTACAAAAACTTCTTTGCTTCCAAAGACAAACTTTCAAAACAATTACAGTGTCTCAGTGCTCCTGGCAATCAAGGAATAAAAAAGGATGCCAAATAGATCTCCCCACCTTAAAGCTTTCTATCTCCAGAAAACACCAACTAAACAAGAAAATCCTAAGACTTGTCAGTCAGCTTGTTGCTCGAGTTAGATGAGTCAAGACAAAACATTGGGCTTTTTCCTGTCTTTTATTTTACTGAAAGCTAGTGTTACATGTCGCTTGAGGACACACCCTGGCTGCCAGTTGGCTTGGAATCAATAATTAATAAGCATTAATTCACTAAAAAGAGGTCCAAAATTAAAGAAAAAATATCACTTGAAATTTCAGTAATTTAATTGTCTCCTGGTTGTCATAAAGAAACACAAGACACTTTATTAAATATGGGAAATAAGATATGTTTGATTCAGGATAGAATTGGTGGTATTACCTGAGAAGACAAAAATCGACATCATTTTCCAGAGACTTAGCCTGCAGAAGACTTGGTTTAATTTCCTTGCAATGCTACCAGTTATCTGTATTATCTCAGGTGAATCACCTCATTTGGTTTTGCTCCAGCTTCTCCTCTACACAATAGAAATCTCTCCTATCTCACTGGTTCAATGTGATGATAACTGCATCAAAATGCAAAGTACCCAAATGTTACAGAAGGAAAAGACACATTGATAGCACAAATGTATCTGGATATGTATAAAGTACATCTACGGATGCTTACTCTAAGTCCAATTTGTATTTATATATATACTATATATACTATATAGTTCTTCTGTTTTCTTTTTTGTTATGCTTGCTGTCCTTCATTCTGCTCTCTTGTATTCTGATGCTTTAGGCAAAAATCCCCTAAGATAAATTTCTGAGCAGGTTTTACAAAGGAATTATCTCACTGTTTGTTTTGCTGCAGTTTTCCATTTCCTTTTTCTGTTCATCTACAAAAATGCCAAAATTAAAGCAGAAAGCCACATTCTTGCCACATGACCATATTCACACTGTACAGCACTTCCTGTCAACCTCCTCCTGGACAAATGACTTAAGAAGAGCAGAGATATTTAGAAAAATTATTTCAGGTAGCAGAGTAACTTCACATTTCCCAAGGAGGTCACTCAGCTCTAGTGCCAGCCAATATTTCTGGAAACTAAGTCATGAGGAAATATTTGAAGTGGACCTCTTTACAGCACCTGTGCTACAAGACACAGCATCTCAGCATCCTCACATCTGATTTTTATGTGTCAGAAAACACTGAAGAAAACCGTCAAGTCTTCTAATTTATCCAGAATATAACAATAGGCTTGGAGTCAAGGGACTAAAACCCAGATTAGCGAGAGGAAATTGAGGACAGCACAGAGCAAAGGGGCTTCAGAAGAAGTGCAAGAAAGCCTGTGGGAATCCCAAGCCAGTATAAATTGGTATACCACTGCAGAAGGCTCATGAGTTTATTATACAGCAGTAATGCTCCTTCTGCTTTTCTTTCCTAAGTTTTATGTAACATGCTCTTTGCTCATATTCTTCTTAAATTAAACCAAACTAATTTCAAATACCTACAATGATTACATTTAATTTTTTTAAATGTATATAGTTATGGAAAGTGATTATTTAAACTTTCACAGACAGCAAATATATTTATTTCTACTATGCTCATTAGATGATGTAATATTTAGGGTGTGACTCTTCCTGAGTTCTTGCTCACTTTTTTATTCACAATAATTTTGTAGGAGATGTATGTAAAATACACATGCAGATGAGCACTTGAAATAGTCCAACTAATACTGTAAATTAAGGGAAGGAAACTTGCTGATACAACTCAGTTGCTGAGGAGTTACAAAAGGTGAAATTACCATGATGAGATAGCCCAGCTCAAGAATGCCAACCTGGTCTCTTTTGCCACCATGGATAAGTGTTTTCCAATTTACAGAAAGAAAATAGGATTTACATTTGTTAGCACTTTTATGTTAAAAGGTACCCTAAAATGGAGTGGTTTCTTCAAGTCTTCCCTTTGTAGGTACTGTGGATATATATAAAAAGGTTCAGCTTATTCAGTTAAGTCTCTGGTGTGATTTTATACTTCCTTCTTTTTGAGAACTTCTGGTGACCTCACCAGAATTTGGGACAACATGAGTAATATACTGTTTCCAAAAAGTCTGGTACTTTTTCAATTTCTTTTATTTTTTTTAATTAAAAAATAAAAGAAAACTTGGCTTATGCGAAGGTAGTTTATTAGGGAACTTTTAGTCCCTGCATGATCTATAAAGCACTTGTTAGTTCACAAAGATTTTTTTAAAAAAAAATCTTGCATTATCATTTTCAGTAATCTTCTGAAAGATTTCAAGAAAGATTTTCTGAAATGCCATGTGATTTTGGGGTTCCAAATGCGAGCTTATTCTTTAAAAAAAAAAAAAACAAAAAACCAGTAAATTAAAAGCCCTACCTAGCACAAATTCTTAGTCAAAATATCTTCATTAGTCCCTGAAGGCTAAAATTTTTGTTCTGCCAAAATGTTCCTTTGCCTTCTCACTGCATAAACAAGAAACATTACACACAGCCTGACCACCCCAGCCCTACTCACAAATGCAGTGTCTGGTCTGAACAGTTTCCTCAGTACACGCCTACACTAGAGACAAGAGACTCCTTAGAAACCACAAACTGGCTCAGCAAGACAGTTCCAATCTAACTCAAATTTATGAATGTTGAGACAACTAAGCGTCTTCATCACTTTAAGACACACAAGTGAGATCAGAATCAACAGATCCCTGTTAGAATATAAAAGTCACTGTTGCAAGTGTACAGTCACAGGAAAATTTTCTTCTGGGTGCACGATGAATGAGGAAACACCAGTATTTCTCCAGGCTCAAATCTAAGAGCCTGGTGCTTTTGCCAAAATCTGTGGGAGCTGTGGAATCAGAAGCAGCATAGGACTGGACTCCAAATCGCTAGGCAGACCTAACATAATAAAATCACAACTACTGCTATGGGTCAATCAAAAGAAGAAATAATCCTGGAAACAAACATTTGCAAAACTTGGCATTCGGGAACTTCTGCAGCAATTTACCCACAGCTTTTTAAAACAAACAAACAAAAACCCAGTCAAACAAACTAACAAAAACAACAAATAAAACCCAACAAAATACCTTTACCTCTAGCAAATAAGAGTGCTGGGGCATCTGCTATCTTCTCTCTTTCCACAAATAAATATAGCATTTTCTCCAGAACTTTTTATCAGGGTAAGGGCAAAGGGCAGGCAGGGATAATATTCATCGAATTGCAGGAAGATGATACTTGTCCTGTTCCCTGGCCTAGCCTATAGTTAGTTAAACACGTTTAAGTAACTGATATGCTTAAGGTGCCACTTACCTGAGAGGTCAGGAGCATTCAGAAACCTTAATGTACTCTTTGACTCTCTCCTGCCTTTAAAGTATATAATGCTAAAGGATTAAATACTACTTTGGAATTTGAAGAACAGTTTGCAGAATCTAATTGAAATAAAATTATGTTTAAAAAGAAAACAATTACTTCTGTTTTCAAAACAAGCCTTTTGGTTTCACATCTCAAAGACTTAAATAAATACAGTTCTGCTTGTCTGATTTTCATTTTAAACGCATTTAAAACTGTACTACTATAAATAAAAATTCTTAAAATACCGCATAATATTGGAATAATTTATGCATTCTAATAGAAAAGCAAAATACTATATAGATAGCGAGTCTAACACCAAATTAAATGAATTGACTACAATCAGTTCCATGACTAACAGAAGTACACATTTCTTAAAGTATGTTGCTCGTGCCCAGACAAAATGTATCTATACGAAAATCGGCACATTCAAGAAACCGAATGGGTTTTGGAAACCTGCTTGTTTCCAATCCTACGGCACGGATTCCTGCGGGCCCCCGGCGGCCGCGAGCTGCTCCCCACCGCCCGGCAGGGCGCTGGCTCTCAGTGTGACACCGGGCTGATAACGCATCTTTACACCTCTCTAAAACTTTTTTATTTTCCCCCCGTCCCTGGTTTTGTCAAAACTTCCAGAAAATTGCCTTTTCTACGTGGCTTAATCCTCCTTTTGGCAGGAGGAGCCGGGTCCTCCACGCCTTGCTGTCCCGCAAAGCAGGGCGTGTAGAGAAACGGGCTGCTGCCTCCCGAGCTATCGCTACTTAGGAGATGGGACTGCTCTCCTTCCTCCCAAAACTTGGAATTTCAGACTTTCCCGGAGCGCCTGTTGGCGGCGAAGCTTCTACCACCTCTGGAGTCCGCGGGACGTCAAGACCTGAAAGAACTGCGATTAGGGGCGTTTAACAGCACCCGACGCGGCCATCGCGGGGCTCTGCCGCGCTCTCTGCACCCACAGGTGCGCCGGCCGCTCGCACCACCCGCTCCTCGGCGTCCCGGTGCCAGCGGCACGGCGAGACCCTCGGCCGGAGCGCCGGGCGCAGCCCCCGCCGCCCCCGCGGCACGGCCCCACCGGGGCTCGGCGTCCCGCCGCCGCCTGCGGGCTCCCCTCCGGCCGCCGTGTCCGCCGTGCGGAGCGCGGGGCCGAGCCCTCGGCGAGCCCCTCGGTGCCGGCGGCAGGACGCGGGAGGGGCCGGCGCTCACCTGTGGCTGCCGGCGGGAAGATGCCGCCTCTCTCCGCCGCCGCGGCCCGCGCTGGCGGGCGGCCGCCGTCCGCCGCCGAGGGGTTAAGCACTTGGAAAGCCCATCTTGCCGGGAAGGGACCCCCTGAGGGGTTGATTTGTTCCGCCGCGGGGCACAGCTTGAGGGGCACGGGGTTGGCGGGGAGGGGACGGAGCTGGGCAGGGCTCGGAGCCCCGGCCCGCAGCAAGTTCTCGATGAGGAAACTTTTGCCCAGGTTGCCGAAGCCCGGCGCCGCCGGCAGGTTGAGGAGAGCCGAGGAGCCCACCAGGTCCCAGTAAAAGGCGCTGGGCAGCATAGCGAGAGTTCGTACCCTCTTCGCCCTGCCCAGCCCGGCCCGGCCGCCGCGGCCCCTCACTGGGCTGGGACGGGGCGCCGGGCTATGGGGCCGGGCGGGCTGGCGGGGCGCCTCCCCGAGAGCTGCGGGGAGCGGAGCGGAGGGCTCGGTGAGGCTGTCCGTGGAGACGCGGCGCCTCTCCGCCGGGCTGGAAGGTGTGTCCAAGCGCATTCATTATGTCAGCCGGGGACGAGGAGTGATGGACGCGGCCAACAATGCCGCCTTGCCCAGCAGCCCCCCGGGGAGGGGGCAGGGCGGCAGCCGAGGTGGCCGTCCCGCCGTGCCCGCCCCGACATGGCGGCGGGTCGCGCCTCCCGCTGAGGGTGCACCTGTGCGGGGGGACGGCCGGCGCAGGGAAAGGCCGCTGGCCTCCGTCCCGGCGGGGAAGCGGCTCCGGTGCTGGCCGCGGAGAGATCATGTCGACCTAATGATCCCATGAGGTAATGGGAAGATAGTCATTAGCTCACTCCCTCTGGGCATTTTTATCTGGCCTTTTTTTTTTTCCTTTAGTTACCCGCACACAACATGCACGCTGGATTTTCAGCATTTGTCTTAATAAATCTGATTAAGATCAGCACAGTACTGTTAATCATGTTTTTTTCGAGATGTTGGACGAAGCTTTGTGTGGGCATAAACATTCTTTGTCCGGAATAGCTTAGTCCATTTCTACTTCCTGGCATGCATTCTTCTTTATTTGCTTACAAATCACGTAATATAGAAAAGATGTCTCATTTTGCAGTTCAAACATGCAAGCAGAAAGTTAAAATTGAATGCTGTTCCAAAGTCCTGAAAGCATCTTCCTGTTTTGCAGAGAAATCCTTTTATTTCAAAGCAGCTGTTCACCAGTCTAATCTTGAAGATATTCCCTACAAAATCCTTTGGAGGAGGTGCATCCCTTATTTTTGTATGGCAGCAGAGGCATAACCCTTGGACATCAGGGTGGTTCAAAGCTAAAGCCAGCTGGACTAGTGGAATCATCTGTGCCCTTGGTTGAGAAACGGGAAGGATGCCTTAACTGCTGTGGGACTAAGTAATACCTTGGAGAATATAAATTAGATGCTCACATGTCTGGATCTTTCCTTTGCATCTTAGGGTAGGTTGGCCCTGCTAGAATTTTGGCACTTAATTCCGTTGGTACTAAGATGTGGTGAATGAGAGCCTAAGGCTTGAAAAGGCTGCTTCATGCCAGAGACCCATGTAGTTTGACCTTTTGTCTTACAGCAGTGGCTGTGAGCAGGAAGAAGTCCAAGATGAGTCTGATAGTTTTGCCCTGATACATTCTCATAAGTATTCTCAGCCGAAACAATTTCCACAGCTTGAGCGCTTGTATTGGCAAATCTGAAGGCCTTCATCAAAATATATTAATGCAAGTATTTTACTCATGGGCATTTTGAGACTCTTGCTTCTTGTTGTAGAATGGACAGAATCCAGGCTGTTGTATCCCAGGCTACATCTGAAGCTACTGAGCATTGTTGTAGTCGAAGGTGCAGAAATTATGTTTCTAAGGGAAAGAAACAAGTCAGGAGGGCACTGGCTTCTGAGCATTGCAAGTAGCTGCCTTTCCAATTACCCCTCATAAATTTATTCACACTTAAGGATTTATTTTGTCTTTAGTTTCCCTGATCAAATTCTCTGAGAATTCCCAAGGGCCCGAGACACTGAAAACCATAATTCAACACTTGGGATGTGCAGTTAGTCCATCCAGCTGTGCTGTATGAATAAAAGGTATTCACCAGGGAAATGATGGATGTCAGAGACTGTAACCTTCAAAGACAGACTTGAGTTTTGGTTTCCTCCAAGGCTACTTTTGATGCCAGAGTGGCTACTAATGTGTTCATCTCAGCTGTGTAGTTTGGTAAAGTATGATTAGTAAGTTTCATGTTTCTATGAAATATAAGCACAACACACAGAAATATAGCACTACACAAAGAAATATAACATAACACACTTCTGAGTTGGAAGAGACCCAAAGGTTCGTCAACATGTGTAGCATTTGACTGTGTGGAAGAGTGATCAACCACATGATGAGTTAAAAATTCATGTCAGGTTGCATCTCTGGTTCCAGGGTTTAACCCATGCCTTGCAATGTGTGTTTAAGCAGTCTCTTGCTTCTCTCTGATTTTCATCTGTCAGTGGCATCTCACCCATGATCTGACTCTGCTGTCACGGCTGTACTATAAACCCACCAAATCACAAGACTCAGGTTTTAAATAAGACAGGAAATACTATTTTTCAAGAGATTCCCAGTGGAGATCTCAAACTGGTTGTGTGATGTTAAGCAAGGGTGGTAGAGCAGAGTAGCAAAATGAGCTCATTAAAGCAGGGCAGCCTCTGAGCACTTGGTCTCTGGGACACACATCTGCAGCTCTGCTGAGCAGTAGCTACCAAATTCTGTCTGTTCTCTGAGCATGTGATAATTGAGTATAGTCAGGCCCAAGAATTGCTACTTGTCAAAAGCTGAAGAGCACAGCACAAGAAAATATAAATTCCTTGTTCAGATCTGGAGTATGGAATGATTTGAGAGTAAAACAAGTGGCATCCCTAAAATCCAGAAACTTTCTGGTGAATGCAGCCTGGAATTGCATGACAAATGGATCCCTAGCCATGGATGTGATAAGTTTTTGGTTGTGTATTATCCAGATACATTCAGAAAGTAGAGATGACATTCACATGATGAGTAGCTCTTACTTCTTTTCATTTGATTATTCAAACTTGGAAAGTACTTGCTCTGCATTTGGATTTTGTCAATTTACTAATTTACCTTAATGAGACTAAAGGAGAAGAAAGTTTGCCTTCACTGGCTATCTTGGCTTGTATCAGGTGTTAGGAAAACATGAAGATACACTTCTCAGGTTGCAAAACTCAAAAAATGGGGTACATGAAACGTACATGAAATTCTCAGTAATCAGTTAAGCCTTCCCTACTCAGAGGACAGTCTTACTGACAGGGCAGACCATTTATGTAACATATCAAGCACAAGATGTGTGCAACTATATCAAAGTCTCCCTAATAATTCTTCTTCTACACCAGCTCTGCCCTTTCTCAGATGGCATTTCCATCCTTGATGGAAATTTCCTGATGCTGAATGGCAAGCTTGCATATTAGCAGCATCTACATTTTTTTTGCCAAATTTACATGCATCTGATTTTTCTGCAAGCTCTTTTTTTCTTTTTTTAAGATTTGGACAGCTAACATTTAGATCTGCACTCCAGTAAATCCCCATTTCTGGCCTTTGTCTTCATGGTGGACTTCAGCTTATCAGATGTGTACTGGAAATGCAAAACAGCTTAGAGGAAACAGTCAAGGAGGTTCCTCCTGGACTGTGTGGAAGGTAACTTCCCCACACAGCTGGTGAGTGTGCCAGCTGGGGAGCTGCCCTGCTGGACCTGCTGTTTGTGGACAGAGGACTGTAGGTGATGTAATTATGGTCAGCAGCAGTCTTGGGCACAGCAGCCATTAGATGATAGAGTTTTCTATTATTGGAAAACTAAGGAGAAAACTCAGCAGAACGCTATCTTGGACTCCCAAAGCCTTGGCAGGCTTTGTCCTTTTTAGAAGCTTCATTGGTAGAGTCCCATGGGAGGCAGTCCTGAAGGGTAAAGTATTCCAGGAAAGCTGGATGTTCCTCAAGAAGGGACTTTTAAAGACACTGCAGCAGGCGGTCCCCATGTGCCGAAAGACTGGGATGGCTGAATGGAGAGCTTTGTCTGGAACTCAGGAAAACAAAGGGGGCTTGTCGCAGACATCTTTTCATTAAAATCCTTTCTTAGGATTTTTTCCTGCTGAAGCTGAGAAGTTTCAGCAACAAATGTAAACAATGGTTATCTGCTGCTGTGGAATGCAAGGTGGATCCGTGATTGGTCTCTTGTGGATGTTTGGATCTACTGACCACTCACAGCGGAGCTGCTCTCGCTCTCTGCCGGGACACAGATCTTTGTTATTCATTCTATTCTATTCTTAGCTTAGCTAGCCTTCTGAGAACTTTTCTTTCTTTTTTAGTATAGTTATAATGTCGAATATATAGCATAAAATAATAAATCAAGCCTTCTGATCATGTATCAACATTCTTGCCTCTCTCTTCATCCTGAAAACCCTTGTGACCACGGTCACAGGGGCTGATGACCTTTGGAAGAATGGCCAGGCAGCTCAGCAGGACTACAAGGACATGAGCTTTTGCAGGGAGGAAATTGGAAGGACCAAAACACAGCTAGAACTTAACCTGGCTACTCCATAAAAGACAATAAAACTGTTTCAATAAATACCTTTGTGACAAATGAAGGAAGGGCCCTGGAGGCTCTCCATCCTTCGTTGAATGGGACAGGAAACATAGGAACAGAGAATGAGGAAAAGGCTGAGGTACTCAATGCCTTTTTTGCCTCAGTCTTTAGTAATAAGACCAGTTGTTCTCTGAGAGCCCAGCCCCCTGACCTGGGAGACAGGAGCAATGAAGCCCAGATGATCCAAGGGGAAGTGGTCAGTGACCTGCTACACCACTTAGACAGACACAAGTCTCTGAGGCAGTATGGGATCCACCCAAAGGTGCTGAGCTGCCTGTGGCTTGCACAGGTGCACTGTTTGTGGGGTAAAATCTTGGCTGGATGGCTGGGCCCAGAGAGGGATGTTTAATGGAGGCCAACTGGTGTCCAGTCACTGGGGGGGTGTCCAGGGCTCAGTACTGGGGCCTGTTTAATGGCTTTATCAATGATCTGTACAAGGAAATTGAGTGCACCCTCAGTCATATTCCAGATGGCTCCTCCACAGAATTGGGTGGAAGGGTTGGTCTGGTGGAGGCCGAGAAGGCTCTGCAAAGGGATCCCGATAGGTTGCATTGAATGGGCCAAAGTTGTATGAAGCTGAACAAGGCACAAAGTGCTGGGTCTTGCTTTAGGGTCACAACTAGCACATGCAGGACTACACGCTTGGAGGAAGAGTAGCTGGGAAGCTGACTGACAGAAAAGGACCTGGGGATGCTGTTGGACATCCTGATAAGCATGAGCCAGCAGTGTGCCCAGGTGGCCAACAAGGCCAGTGGCATCCTGGCCAGTATCAGCAAGAGTGTAACCAGTAGGGCCAGAGCAGTGATTGTCCCTCTGTGCTTGGCACTGGTGAGGCCGCACCTCGAGTGCTGTGTCCAGTTCTGGGCCCCACACTACAACAAGGACATTGAGGTACTGGAGCATATCCAGAGAAGGGCAACACAGCTGGTGAAGAAGCTGAAACTCAGTTCTTCTGAGAAGTGGCTGAGAGAGCTGGGGTTGTTTACCCAGGAGAGAAGGAGGCTCAGAGGAGACTTTATCACTCTCTCCAACTGCCTGAAAGGAGGCTGTAGCAAGGTGTGGGTCAGTCTCTTCTTCCAAGTAACAAGCAACAGGGCAAGAAAAAGTTGTGCCAGGGGAGGTTTAGATTGGATATTAGAAAAAGGTTTTTCAGTGAAAGGGTTGTTGAACATTGTAATAGGATGCCTAGGGAAGTGGTTAAGTCAACCAGCCCTGGAGGTATCTAAAAGACATGCAGATATGGTGCTTAGGAGTGTGGTTTGGTGGTGAAGTGGTCAGTGCTGGGTTAATGGTTGAACTCAATGATCTTATAGCTCTTTTTGCAACCTAAATGATTCTGTGATTCAATGACATAACTTCAAGATATCAAAAGGATAATGGAGAGGCTCCTTTATTTTGCTGCATAAGCTGTGTTGGAAACTGGTAGCATAGGTATCTCAGGAGAAGATGTATTTTCCAGGACCTTGTGACAGCAGCAGCTGAAAGCTTTGTAATTCAAAAGAAGCATGTAAATATGGGGAGCATCCTACCTAGCCCAGGGCAAATTCACATTCTGCTTTTCCTGACTACAAGTTTTCCCAAAGGCACCTCCAATCAGCATGGATAAAATGCATAAAATTAATTTAAGAAGAGAAATTAGTAATTTAAATGCCCTTTACCTTCTATTAAAATCAGATATGCAAAAACTTCAGCACACCTGCCATTTCTGTTGTGAAGACTTGACATGGTGTGAGCCATCTGCCTCCATGCATCCACAGAATGTTCCTCTATGGCAGCCTGAGATGCTCAAACGTTATGGAAGCCATACAGCTTCCATAAAGCCAAGAACAAGGATCTTGATATATAAACATATGCACACTTGCAGGAGACAGAGATGAGGTAATTAAATACAAGTCTTTTCTAAGGCTGTCGTTGCTTAGATGTGCTAAAGGCAGCACTAGCCAGTCATAATTTTACTGGATTCTGTGTATGACACTTTGGAAATGTCTATTTGAACTCATTAATGATTTCCAACTTTGCTTTTCCAGTAAAAATAATACATGTTCTCTACGTTTCTGCTTGTAAGCTTTGGAGTGACATATTCTTGCCAAAGGAATTATACATTAATCCTGTCAAAGCATCTTTTGAGATTGATCCTGAATTTCTCTGGCAAAAAATGCTTTGGAATTACACATTGAAACATATTTGTAATAACATAGCTATCTGCCATTTTCCAAGTTAGATGGATTTTCCACACTCTTGGAGATAATTGTCTCACACTGTTTTGTCTAACCTGAGCATGTTAGGCAGCAGTCTTTAAAGTATGTTCTTCAATGTATTACTAAGCTTGGCAGTCTGGGCCCGGGTTATGTCATCACTGCAGAGCTGCTGCAGACTTTAGGCAGATTTTGCTCTAAATTTCCCCATTGAAAAGTGCTCCCTTGACATTTTGGTGATGGTCATTTCAGGGGTGTCCTGGTCCAAGAAAGTAATTCAGTCAGGCTATGCTAACCTGGATGCAAACCACTTAGGTTATCTCCAACTCAGAGATACCTCAGAACAGCAATGGTAGAAATAACATTCAGCAAACTGAGAGCAAAACTCCAGCTGTGCAGGAGGCATTTAAGTTTTGACTACATGTTTAATTTCTACATTCTTGTACCATCCCCAAAGTATTCTGGCTTACACCTGCTGCTTTGTTTACCTTGAAGCTTAGGACACAGTTCAAATAAAAGGTATGACACCCACCTGATGTGGGGCATGAACCCATTATAAGCTGACTTCTTAAGCATTAGCTGGCACCAAAAAATGTTGTGGTTACTTGCACTGTGCAGACTTTTTGGTATATGAGTGTTACCTGCACCACATTAAAATTGGGTGTGCCACCCGTGGCCTGGGGAAACCTTTGGTCTGTCCTTCAAGGAAAAGAAGGGATGTGAAAGGAGAGGAAAATTAGATTTGTGCATTCTGGCCAGGCTTGAGTCCTGTCACAGCTCAGTATTTTCTCCATTTGTCTCGTAAATATTTTCTGTGCATTGGGAAAACATTGTCCATGTTCAGAAAACAGAGTAGGAAACTGCACTGCTGTCTTGCTCTGTATGCAGCAGCAAAGGGCAGCCACAAGGAGAGCCTGGGTGGGCTTGTGTTGGGTACTAGCTTCCTCTGTAGCTGCCCACACAAGCCACTTGCAAGCCTCCCAATCCTTGCAAGCCACAGCTGCCTTATGAGGAAGGAGCAAAACTGGCATCTAGCCCACAACATTAGAAGATTTGGGGCACCCTGTTGTTGCCATTCTAATTTCTGAGGAGGCAGTTTGCCTTGACACTTCTCTTCCTACCTCCTGCTGTTTCTTTTTTTACAGTCCTGACATCCTGAAAGCAATTTAAACTTTGCCAGGTTAGTCAGGCTTTTGAGAAATCTAGATTTAGCTAAAGAATTTCACAGCACTCCCAGCTGAACTTAACCATTCACCAGGAAACTGCTGTGCTTAGGAGTCACCATCATTCTGAGCAAACACAGATGGAATTAGCATTCTTTCAATCCAGTTCCATAAAAAGCTTCAACAGCTCAGTTTCAAATGACTGAAGTAATTTCTGTCAAATCTGGCTTGGCATTAGAGCTCAGCAAGTTGCAAAAAAATACACAGAAGTGAAATATTGAAGTGTGAAAAGAAATTGATTCCCGGTCAAGTTATGTTGCAGATGTGCACAAAATCTTACTGCAGCATGCACCCTGACTTTTGTGCATGATTTTAACACATGTTGAAAGCTAGATATATGGATGTGACTAAACTTTTTTAGCCATGCTTCTTCCTGCAGAAACCACACATGAAATGCTTCAGTCATACAGAACTTTATTTGGAAATTTCATTTTCCTAGTTTGGATTTTTTTTCACCCTTGTGACATATCAGGAATAGTACAAAGCAGGTGAGAGAGCTTATATAAAGGATCTTGTAATTCATATTAGGTTTGACAGCAGCACAACCTATTGCTCCCACTCTACCACAAAAGATTCATAAAAAAAGTATCTAAAACATACAATGATTTCTCAGAATATGATTTCTGTTCCTAAGAATAAGTCATATATGCAACTCTGCTGATATGAAATGCAGAGCTTATCCAATAGTCTGTCCAGTACTGTTTCATATACTCTGGCATGATTTACAGCAGTGTTGATACTTCAGGCATCTGGTGATATAAAAATCAGAGCAAGGTGTTTTCTGAGTGTCTTGGGTATTTCACACAACTTTTATTGTGTATCTTTGTCCTCTGGGGAAAGCGATGGTGCTAGAAACTCGTGTAATTGTTTCAGGGAAAGTTTTTCAGTTTTGGATTAGCTGTAGTGGTCAAAAGTAGCACCTACTTCTGCGAGCAGAGCACTGTGGTCCTCTTGCATATCATAGTTTCAAGCTACATTTTCCAAAAGACTTAATTATTAAATGTTCTTCTAACAATTTGTATATTTTAGTAGTGTAAAGAAGGTGAGAGGGTAAGAGTTTTCTCTATTTCTCCTCCCTTTCCCATTGACTTCCTCTCTCCATTCTCTCATGTGGACTACTTAACCCATATTTCCTATTTTATAGCTGCTGAACAGTTTCCAAAGCTTTAACATCTTCAGGTCCAAGGGCACAGCATGGTGCTGCACTGGTCCAGCACAGGTGAGTCTGTCTCAAAGTAACACAGATGGACAGTCTTTTTTTATTCCCTATATATGTTTCAATTACTGTACTAATTTCTTTACTGTTCCTAGAAGGGCCCTCCAATAAGATATATACAGATAAAGCTGTTAAGAGACAAATCAGTCACCATTATATTATCAGAGGGTGCATACTCTCTTCATGCTCCCTTTGAAAAGAGAAATTTCACTGATTTTTTAAACATTGTCTTTAAACATTAGAAATAATTGTTTCCAAAAAAATAGCAGAGTTTCAAGTGCAGTTCTGTGTATGAAAAAAAAGAATATTTGCCCACTTATTGACATAATTAAATTCTTTTACACTTTGTAAGATAACGTAGGGGAGCATCTGAGGTGAGTTACTGCATTCAAACGTATTTTACTGAGGTGAAGATTCACAATTTGGTTACGTCCCAAATGGCTGACTTGAATGACTCTGGCACATCCTAACTGAAGTGTTAGGTAATATAATGAAATTTCAAGGCAAATAAAAATACATATACCTTGTGCAGTTGTGAAATAAGTAAAATTTTGACAGCTAGCTCTTAAACTAACAATTACAATACAATTACAAGGTCCATTAGTCAAGTAAAAGTCCTGCTCAGGTAATACTGCATGAAACCTAGTGGACTGGTTTCCTCTGACAGTTTCTCTTTACTGCACACCAGCACAGAGTCATGGAGATTGTGTTTATTTCACTAAGGGAAGCAAAGCTGTTAATAGAATAACAAAAAAAACAAAAAAAATCCTAAATTCAGGGTGAGGAGACTAACATGGTCCGAGCTGGGCATTGTTTGCAAGTGATGCACAAGAAACAGGTTTGGCCACATTTTGCCCAAGAACAAACAATTTAGTAAAACAGCATTATTGTTGAGTAGTTATTCATTTATCAAAGGAAGACATCTTTTCTCTTTCTGCATGTGAAATGACTGTGACCTGTTTTCAAAGGGAGAATGGCACAATTGCCACTTTGATATTAGTAATTGAGCAGTCTGCCTGCACAATTCAGGGTCCATCTTTTGTGTAGGTCTAGCCAAAGTGTTACTGAAGAAAACGGTATTTCAGTGTGGTGTTCTTGAAAGGTTTGAGCCTTCTTGATGCAGCTAGCTGAAAGATTAGATTCCATGCTGATCATGATAACTGAGCACCACTAAAGTCAAGATGATCATTTATGTTAGTTTGGCTTATGAAACATTGAGCCGTATAATTTCCCAAAGAAAATCTTACTATTTAGCTAACAGAGTTTTGTTATGTTGTGGCAATTTCTCTGCTCACAAATGTTTATTATCATGGTAACAGTAATCGATTGAAGCAAAAGCCCCAAATGTCCTGCTTTTTAGAAAACCGGCCTAAGTGCTACCCAAACAAATTGGTATGCTGGGGGAGAGGAGAAAAGGTCTGCAACGCTGCAGTAAGGGGTTATGATCCAGCAGGAGAGTAGGTGGGGAGTCTTGCGTGGCTGCTAACTGCTGGACAAAGCTTTTATGGCTACAGGCAGCATCAGGGCTAGGTAGCCTAACCAAGAACTGTGACCCAAAAGGAAGTAGGATTTCTGCAAGAGAAACAGAGCCCTAATTTACCCAGCCTCATTTCTCCTAGTGGCCTCAGTAGGGCAAAGATCAAGGCAAAGAACATGCAAAATAATCTCCAAAATTATATTTTACATTTCAACAGTAGTTTCTGGGAAGCTCTGCCCTACATAGAACAAGCCTTTTTTGTATTCAGTTACAAATACTGAAGTATTTTCCTTTGTTTTTCTCAGACATTACTCTTTGACATATGTAGGGCACCATGCCATGTGTGTCACATCTTTCCTGCACATGATCTATATGTCTATAAAATTCCCCTGTTTTTCACAGGAAGGGATAGTAATCCAGTGAAATCCAGTTAAAGCCAGATTGGAAAAATCTTTCAAGATTAAATACTTCTTCATTTCTGGATTTTCTTCTATTTATGCAGTAGAGCTGTCACAGAAAACATTTATTAATGGAACCATTACTATTTATTGAAACCCTTTTGGAAAGTTTTTGTTCACCAGACTATGCAAAAAGAATTCTTCTCTGTGTGTTTCTTATATTAGTAAGTAAAATGATCTATTTACTTCTTCATAGCAGTTTCTTACTAGCAGTGCTTTCCTCTGTTGTTGGCAGACCCCAAGGTACCTGAATGTTTAAGCACTTATCTCTGTGACTTTTGCCTTGTCTCACGTAAACGTCTGCCAGGAAGGAACTGGGCTGTCAGCTTCATCCCCTCAAAAAGCCTTCCAGTGCCATGAGCTGAAGGCAGGTTCCAATTGTTAAGTCATTCTGACCCGAGCTGAATTTAAAGGCAAGCTCCTGTAGCTAACGGAAGTTGCTGGAGGCAACTCCTCAGCAAAAGGCATTAAAATCATATGTCTCATAATTATTCTTTTGACTCAATTACCCATTTACTCTTTATTTTTATATCCAGTGGAACCTGAGGGCAGCAAATACTGCATAAGGGGAACAAATCCTGTATAATAGTTCTTGTTTTGGTACATTCACTTAGTGGTGATTTATTAAGGGCTGCTGAATAAGCCTGATTAAAATGCATAAACAGTTCTGAACAGTAAACAACCATGTCTAAGGATGAAAAAATGGGACCCACATGCTGTGCATGGAAATTGCCCTTAACAACATGGCCTATTGTTGAACAGATAGGAAGCCAAAGGTTGCTTGTAATCAAATTTGAAGTTTCCCATCACTTATAAAAGCAACACTTCCTTGTGTAAACGTTTCAATTTGTTGTTGTTGAAAACTGCTTCCTGACTTAATCCCTACAGGAACACACAAATTCTTTGATTGTCAGGTGGAAAGACAATTTTAGATAAAGTAACTTTTAGATTTAGACTAAGTAAAATAAATATGCTTTGGCTGAGCATTCCTGCAGCACTAAAATCTGCACAGTTTTCTGAGATTAATTAGAAAGAAAGGACTCATTGCATAATTTAATCTCTCCTGAAAATTTCCTGTGTTCTTGCCATTAAAATAATACCTAATAGGGTAGACACAGTACACAGTGCAAACCCTCCTAACTTTGTACAGCAGTGAGAAGCACTGTGCAGATTTTTTAATTTTTCCCTTGATTAACACAGTTAATTAATTACAGAAATTTTCATATTTAATATCTGATCTAATCTAACCTAAATAAAGTAGTCTTTCCATTGTTGGAGACTTTGAATTATGCCTGGAGCAAACAGAGGTACCTTTTAAAAAATAAAATTTGCTTTCAATTTCTTTGACAAATACAGCTTCAGAGCAAGGAAACCCAAGCCCTAGCTGAACTGTAAATGCCATTACATTTCCCTCTGGAGGCAACGAGATCTTTGTCAGAGGCTTCCAGAGAGCCTAGATTTCACCCATTGCATTTGAGGTCTTTGAACCAAATGGTGTCTTCCTAACATTGTTAAACCTTTTTTTTTTTCCTTCTGGAAAAATAGGAACAAATTACATTTAACTATGTCCTCATGTTTAAACATGATTCTCTATTACCTGTTGTCCTTGGAAGGTCCTAGAGACTTAAAGGCCCCTAACAACTGGAGAAGGTCAAGAAAGGCAAATGTTGCAACCATCCTCCAAAAGGACAGTCTGGGAATCTACAAGAGCTAATGGGAGAATCTCCCTTGTGAGATTCAGCAAGGGAAAAACTGAAGTGCTGTCCCCAAGAGTGAAGCAGCCCTGCAGCAGCCCAGGCTGGGGAACAGCTCTGCAGGAATGGCCCACCCTGGGGGCCCAGTAGGCCGCCATGTGCCCTGACAGCAAGGTTGCTTCAGGTGTGAACAGGGATGCAGCCTTGGGCTGTGGGAAGGGATTTGTTCCCTGTTCCTCCATGCCTGTTAGTCTGCATCTGGGTGCTGTGTTCAGTTTTGAGCACACCAATGCAAGAAAGAGATTCATAAACTGGAGTGAGTTCAGCATTGTCCCAGAGCTGATTGGGGTCTGAAGCATTTGCCCAGAGAGCAGAAACTGAGGGGACTGGGCTTGTTCACCTTGAAAGAGACATGGCCTCGGGGACACCCAACAGCCCCCCGGTGCCTCTGGGGAGGTTAGCAGGAAGATAGAGTCAGGCTCTTCACAGCAGAGCATGGAGAGAGAACAGGAGGCAACAGGCATATATTGAAGCAAGGAATTCAGACTGGATAGAAAGAAAAAAATTCCCATGAGGGCAATCGAGCAGTGGTAGAAAATTCCTAGAGAGGCTGTGCAGTCTCCATTCCCAGAGATTTTTAAGGCCTAACTGGATAAAACCAGTAATCTGCTCTGAACTCAGAAGTGACCCTGCTATAAACAGGAGGTTGGACTATTGACCATTCGACTATCCTGATGTCTTTTCAACCTGAATTATCCAATTAATTTATTCTAGTATTCAGGAACAATGTTCCTGATTACAGGTCTGTGTAAACAGTGCTGCAACATCAAACCAATTTTTAATCATGTCATAATTGTGAGTATTCCATATAAGGAATAGGTCTTACAGTATTTCTCTTTTCTCAACAGAAAGCTCCCTGAGCTAAGAAAAGGTGATGAAGAAACTATATTTCTAGATCTTTCTGTACAACCTTTATTTATGAGTCCTTGTACTGTGATTAGGGCAAGAATTCACAAAACCTCAAGTTCTCGTATTGGGCATCCTCTAGGTAAAAAATTTGAATTCTCATTTTTGCAGATAGCCCTTTTTAAACCAAAATACTGTTTTGTTTTGGGTTTTTTTTTAATTTTGGTTATTACATGCCATGTCACTTTAGATGAGCACAGTGAGGACTAGGAGGTCTGTGGGGCAGGAGAGAAGGCATTAAGAAAAGCTCCACTCTGTGACCTGGGAAAGACTCCTCACATCCTGCTGAGGGATTGCTCTAGGCTTGGCATTAGCTGTCCTGACAAGCTGTACACCTGGCTAAAGCATAAAAATGGGTATCATCTTGTAGCTGAATGTCTTTTGGCTAAAGGAGGCCCTAACTACTATCTTAAATCGTGTTTTCCATCCGTTGTACACACCTGGATTCTGTTGAACAAAAAGGACACTTACAGAAATTTTGGTGGAAAATGTGTGCTCCATTGAAGGCTAAGGCTTGTGACAGCCATTGGGGTGCTGACCTCGCCCTTGGGGTGACAGACTCCCATAGTCTAGGAGAACTCAGAGCCCATGAGGTGTTTAACTCATGAAACTACAATACTACATTTTGTAGTTGCCCAGAAGCTGGTGAGAAATTTGTTTGGGGCAGTGCCATAAACACAGGAGTGTATAATCATGCTTCAAAGGTTATATCTGGTAAGGATCTAGCTGAAACTGCATGATTAAAACTTCCAAGGGTTTCTGCTTGAGCTAATAATGGCAAAAACTAATATAGTCAGTAGGTGGGTACTTATATCTTTGGAAATTAACTATTTTATTAGCCGTGTGGACCAGCATTGCTATTTTCTGTCCTAACCATAGAGTTATACAGGCTTTATGAAGACAAATATAAAAATGAAAGCTCTGTCTAACCTCTGTTATGGGTCTTGCCCAATTTTGGAATTTCACTTAGAAACTTCCTAAGTCAAAGCTAGTGAAAAGAAGATCATCTATTTTAGGAATACTTTGCAAATAAGAATACTGTTTCATTTTCTTGGTGTACTGATTCTTTTTCCTGACATGGAAATTTATTTTAGGCATGTGTTAATACTGGAAAAATTTCACTGAAGATTCAGATTATACCTTAAATATTTTGGGAGTGATGAGATTCGGAGTATCATGAGGTGCAAGCTGTAAGCATAAACAATGCTATGGTGAAAATACAGAACTGTGCATAAGAAATCCTTTTTTTCTTTTTTTTATTCCTCGCAGGCTGCCATGGAAAGAATTGCCTTTTCTGTAGATTAGAAGCTCTTCATATAGGAGATACACTGTGTTACTACCTGTGCTCTGTGTCTTTTGCATTCTCTGCTTGTCTGCTTTTGAAGTAAGGCTAAATTAACATATCAAACCATAGTTGTTAATTTACATTTTGGTCTCCAAGTAAACAAATAGCAAAGAAGATATTTCCTTTCCCAATTTTTTACAGGTATCAAGTATAGTATTTGAGTTTCTGTTATTATTCTAAAAATCTTTAATTATTTTTCAAAAATGCAACAATAAATGTTGACAATAAATATGGTCTAAGATTCATTACTGTAAAATATCTACATTTCAAACATTCTTTTTCTCACAAGAATTCAAGCTTATGATTTTTTTCTCCTTTGCATGAGTGTGCATACTGGAGGAAATTCTAAACCTAATTCTCATTAAAATTCTTATGACATCCCTAAATTTATATCCATTTAATACAGTTCTCTTATCTCATTTAGGGAACCATTTTTCCCCAGTGTAAGATGCCACCATCCATACCACATTTAATGATGGTACATATCAATCTTTTATGTGATGCTAAATTAAAAAGCCTCTTCATAGTCAACTCAGGATGTCTCCTACTTCACACCTGTCAGTTTTCATTGTTTTCCCATGAAGAAGTTAATTGTGTTAGTTAAACACAATTTCCTTTATATCCATGCTGATTAGTGTGTATCTGTTCATGTGTTTGCCAGTTATCTTCCCAAATAATTACTGAAACAATTTTTGTGGTTTGTTGGATTTTTTTAAGTAAAACAAATTATACCTAGGTAGCACGTATTTGAGAGATCAATTAACTGGAACAGGAAGGAATTGTTTAGGAGATAGACAAATGTTACAAAGAAATGTAGTTTCTAGGGAAAGGCACTCTGGCATTTTTGCCATGTGTTATTTTACCTATCACTGTTGATCATTCTGTCAGTCCTATGTACATAAACTTTGATTCTGCATTAACCACCTACAAGAACATTACTGCACCGAGTAACCTCTATTTAAACCCTCTTCTCAACTCATTGAAATAGAAGTCAAAAGGATGTGATCAATTACTCAGTTAAGTTAGATCGTAATCTAGCCAGGTATTTGCATAGTGCCTACTCCTTTGTATACAATTACTTCTTTCCTCACCACACACTCATGTCACTAAAATGTCTAACTTTATACTCTGAAGAAGAAAATAACATCTTAATGGTACCATGTAAGAGTCATTGCAGCTAGACAAACACTGACAAAATGGTTTTAGTTGGAAAATACTTTCTTGATCATTTTTGCCTAAAAGTTCTTTAAAAAACCTGAAAACTTGTATTATGTCACTATCATCACTTGATTTGATGCTAAAATACCAAGTTACATACTAATCGGTGTGAAACAGTAAAATCACCTACACATTCCAGAGGCAACACTTGCCTGAAATTTCCTTGTGTAGGAACTGATAATGTCCCAGGTTGGGAATGCAATTTCTGAAGGTCAGAAGTGATCATGAAATAGGTCACTTTCAGGATTTATGACTCGTGGTTTTCTGATTGTCCTCATGCCATGTTTAATGGGGGGCCATTTTTATTCTCAAGCTACTTGAAATATATTATTGCCAGTCACTGCTGTAGGATCTTCTCTTTGTCATGCACAGGCTTTTCTTTGACACTTACCAGCTGCTGACAATAGGGAGGTTTTTATTATTTTATCCAACTTAAAAGATACTATGCTGTTTTGATTCAAAGTCCAGTTACCTCTCTGATTTTCCCCTAGATATCAAACCCATAGCTGTGTTTTAATATAGTAACTCATCTTGAAGACGCATTTGTAATATCCCAGCATCATTTGCCCTTATTAGACTTTAGTCCACTCTTTGCACCTCATGCACTAATTTCACTTCAAATCTCATGTAATCATCCTTTTCTTTGTCCCCATCTAAACCTGCCTTCATGATTTTTTTGCCATTTGATACCATGCTAGAATATCCACGACTCTAATATAATTGAATGAGATCATACAATTTTTTGAGGTTCTGTTGAATTTCATGTATGATCCTTTATAGGTACTACACATCTCGTTTATTTTTTGCAAAATTAACCCTGGAAAGCATCAATTTATTTTACACCTATTCTGGTTGTCCTATTAGTTATCCTAAGTACTGTTGTTACATTATTCTTACTGTACTGTATTACTTTTACATTTTTGGTGTTACTATAATTGAAAGGTCTAGAGATTGGCAGTACAAAGAGCTGAACATGCATACATAAAGGTCAGTATGAGCTATATTTAGCCATAGGTACATTATAACTATTCAGTGAGAATGCTTAGAATCCTCAATTTCACAGAATCACAGAATGCATAAAATTGGAAGGGACCACAGTGTGTCATTAATCCAACCTCCTTGCTCAAGCAGGGTCATCCTAGAACACATTGCACAGAATGGCATCCAGGAAGTATCTTGAATATCTGCAGAGAGACTCCACAACCTCTCTGGATAACCTGTCCTAGTGCTCAGCTACCTGAATAGTAAAGAAGTTCTACCTCATGTTGTCTCTTGTCCTATTGCTTGGTACCACCAAGAAGAGCCTGGAAACACCCTCTGGACACCCTCCCTGATGGACATTGACAAAGTTCCCTCTCAGTCATTTCTTCTTGAGGCTGAACAGGCACAGCTCCCTCAGCCTTTCCTCATAAGAGAGATGCTCCATTCCCCTGATCATCTTTGTCACCCTCTGTGGGACCCACTCCAGGAGCTCCATGTCTCTCTTGCCCTGAGGAGCCCAGAACTGGGCACAGCACTCCAGATGTGCCTCAGCAGGGCTGAGTGGAGGGGCAGGATCACCTCCCTGGACCTGCTGGCAGCGCTCTTCCTAAGGCAGCCCAGGATTCCATTGGCCTTCTCTGTGTCCTCTGTTAGCAGGTCTTCCTCTCCACTTACTAATAGCCCTCATTATGCTTTGTTTTCCTTTTGTTATTGGTGCATTTGAAGAAGCTCTCCTGGTTGTCCTTGACATCTTTGGCCAGATTTAATTCTTGGTGGGCCTTGGCCTTACTCATCTTATTTCTACTTCCTTTCAAGTAAGTCTGAAGAAAACTTTTCAAGTTGAGCAGTTCTATCAGATAGAGCTATTTTTTTAGCTTTTCCCACTTCACCAAGGACTTGGCCCCATCACCTAGGCATGAAGTTCTCAAACACAACAGAACCCAAAGTAAAGATGTCACCTATTTCAAGAAATTATTTCAGCTAAGATACAAATACTACTCTGAAAAATGTTAAAAGATAATGTTACACCTAGCCTCTGCCTATTTAAGAATGCAAACAAATCCATACAGGAAATATTAAAATTGTCGATGACCTATAGTTGATTTTTATGCTACACTTTATCAAACAAACTTTCAAGCAGTATACATTTGCTATTAAAAAGAATGGCTTTTTACTGGACTCCATTCAAGTAACTGCTGACTTAACTCTTCCTCTGCATTGTAATTAAGAACAACAGCAGCTGGAAGAATGGCTTCTCCATTTGTTTGTTTGTTTTGCTTGTGAGAGAACAAAGTGAAATTTACATATTATTGATGTGATAGCTTCAGGAGCCTTCCTGTTTGCAGTGTCTTGACCATGTCTCAGATGAAATAAATTTGGAGGCCAAAGGCCAAAGTCCTAGGCTGCAATCAGACATTCACTGCAGAAATGACGCTGTTTGTTTAAATGCCTCTGCCCCTTCAAGTCCCCTATCTCTGCATCCCCAAAGCAGAGATGCCAAAATCGATTGTGCAACTGGCTCTGCAACTTCCTGAATCCAAATATCAGCATATCAGATCAGTTTCATTATCTCTGAAAAGCTGTTAAGATAAACTCAGTGACTTCACAATGAAGACAGTATAAGTCTTCACATGAGTAATTTTTAACACTGTTGTTAGGGGCTATGCTGGAATTGCTGTTAACTGGTTTCATGTTTTGTCCTTTGGCCCTGACACTTCTTGAAGATACTGAAATGGTGTGGGTGGCTGCTATCTTCAAAAAATCATTATTTTCACTACATGTTCACTGGTCATTTCAGATGACCAGAGATTCCTTCCCTTTTTCTACTCCTCTGATTGCATCTTTTTCAACATTTCCATGAAGCTTTTGGGTTGCCTTCAAATGAGGTGTGGAATTTTTCATTGACCTTTTCATCTCCTCCTGTAATCCCTTTCAAAATTATATTCACTGTTTTACTTAAGAGTAAACAGATGAAACATTCATAGGCTGGGGCTAGGAAACTCCCAAAGATGTAAATTTATGGGTCAAGAAAATGACATAGAGATGGCATAGCAACTAAAAAGTAACCAAACTGTGACCATGGAGATTTGAGGACTTAGCTTTGTAATGGCTGAGAAACAAGCAGGACACAAGCTTTACTATGCTAGGCTGTACTAGTGAATAAATCCCACCTAATACTCCCGTCAGGGCTCATTGACCAAGAACTAACTGTGAACGTATTTGTCAGCAAATTTACAGCATTCCTGAACTATAACAGTGACCCAAATCCATTCTGGTGATTCTGAAGGGATATGGTATTTCCTTAACAGACTGTTTTGTTTGTATGTATTTTACATCATATCCACTGATGGCACCACATTGACTTACATGGTGGCTCTTTCTGAAGTAGAAAAATTAAACAGGGACTAATAAAACTAGTTTTGCTCATAACCAAAATAAACAGATGTCATGCAGTACTACTTTTCTGTTGCAGTTATATTAAAACTAATTAACAAATTCTTGCTGTATGTTTCTCCACTGATTTCATAGTGAAATGTATATCAACATAAGGGAATAGTAGGAATACCCACCTAAATGCCATTTATGTGTGAACAACAATTTCCCTACTTCAGATTTCACACATGGCAAAACCCAAAGCTGTAGCTATTTTAATGTCAGTTGCTCTTTCTTAGAGCAAAACATCTCACAGAGAATGTGAGAAGTGGCTAGGATGCTAAATAGCATGCCTTGATGTAAAGATACCTTATTGTGAAATATTAAAAGGAATCTTTGCCAGAAAAAATTATCTACACAATTTTTCCTGTTTGCCTGAAAACATAAAACCCTTTGGATTTGGTGTAAAGTGAGTCCCTTTGGTCTGCAAATCTGTCGTTCCTGTGTTTATGGGAAGTGTGGAAATGCTGAAAAGTATTCCAAAGGTTGCCACCCAGACAGCTGGCTGCTGCTACCCAAGACAATGAGCATCAATTTTCAAAAAATGAGAATGAATTAAAAATCAGTACTTTGGAGTTTCATATCCAAGTCTTAAATACAAAAGAAGACTCAATTATAATATGGTTGAGACACAACCTATGTCGTTGTGCTCAGTGACTGAATACTGCAAAAGCCTTAATGATCTGTTGATACAGGGAGATGTTTATACTGCACCCAAAGCCATAGGGAACTGTCCTACCAGCTGCTAGCAGAACACAGCATATTTGCTAAATATGCCGACACTTTGTGGAGACAGGTGCACAGATGGACTCCAGCCCAAGAAGGGCAAAGTTGTTTCATTAGTGGAAGAAGAGAGAGCAGTTCCTTATTCTTATCTTAGTTAGAGTGGGACTCTGACAGCATTCTGCAGCTTTTATAGCTCCTTACCCCTTCAGTAAATCAGCTAAAATCTAGGAGAAAAGGAGCATTATTCAAGGCAGGTAAACAGAGCAGAACCTGGCCCTCTGTCAGTAAATGATTTGTGAAAAGATCTTTTAAAGATGTGCTGTGAATGACAGTTTGCTTGCCTTGAGGCAGCAAACAAAGACAACCTCCAAATCCCGCTGTAGCGTTTGGCAAGTGTAATCCTGGCCAGTGTATTTCAAGTAGCCAGTTGATTTCAAATACACTGTCCTAAGTGAAATGGGAATTTCAAGGAAGCAGAGTTAAAAGATGCTGGCAAATGAATCTGCACTACAAAGGCTGAAATGGGGGATTACAAATGAGTGATCCCTTTAGTTAGCCTGCTAAATTGGTGTGCAGGCCTGGAAAAAGGGAACAATGAACACCTCCTGACACCAGGCTGTTTGTCTGGTGAGTATCCCTCTGTGCAAATGTTGGTACTGTGTGAGTATTTCTTGTGTTTCTATAAAGTCCTAATGAGCTCCTTGGGTGAGAGTGAAACCCTTTGCTTTTTCACACTGTGCTCAAGACCCTTAAACTTCATGGGGTCAGGCCTAAAGAAAGGGTAATGGACCATGAGGTCCAGCTTAATAGACCTGATATTAACACAGCAGCAAGAATGTCATCAAATGCAAAGTTTAGGGCAGGCAGTGAATGAAGTATTTGTTACACTTAAATAATATACAAAGATTATAACAGAGTAGTAGCACTACATCAATGTCATCATGCGGGACTTTGAAAATCCCCCATGTATGAAATAACTTTGCAATGCATCCTTGTATAATAAACACCACAATTTACTTACATGTCCTAAGAGATTAATTACATTAATGTGTGTTAAATGTCATATCTAGCAAATAATATTTATCATACCTTCTCATTAATCTTTGACCTTGAAAAACCTATGTGCAAGAAAACCTCTGTAATCTATTAGATCACAGTTAGAGAATATTTGCATATGAGAACCAAAGAGTTTATTCATTCAGTGGCTGAGATTCCAGTACTGACAGATCAACAATTTTATCACAAAGTGAATGAGATTTCTCACTTTTAGTTTAGCCCTGAAGTATTTATTTCTGTAATTAATATTTCATCTGACTAATGAAGTTAATTCCTAATTCAAGATAATTTATGAACCAATGGGGTCAGGTATCAGCAGCTCAACAGCCTTTTTTAATAATTGTTTAACTTCTTTTCATAGACTCGCAGTTGTAAGCTCAGAACACTGCATTTGAAATATCTCTATATTAAACTTTATTTGTAGGTAAGGAGCTTTTATTATTGTCTCTATTTTGTATTGTTAGAAGAATAAAATGTAGATATAAATAGTGATTTGGTAAGCTTTCTGAAAGTGGCAAAAACACGTTTCCAAAAAGAACCCCCTTCTTTGCAATGGGCAGAATTTACTTCTCTTTTAATGACTAGGCAACATTCTTTCCAATAAAATAATTCAAAGAGAAGCTAGTCTGCAAGAAGTGTGTGTTGTCCCTTTGAAATACAGCTTCACACAGGTGCTTGAAATGGGAAACAGAAAAATTAGGCAAAAAAAATATTGGTAAAGTTAGTAATTCTATTTCATTTTGCAGAAATAAAAAAATCTTTTTATTTTGGAAAAAAAGTAAAAATTCCCGCATGTGATGTGTGACATCATTCAGACCTGGTATTTACCAGTATGTCCTTCAGGTGATGGGAACAAAGAATGGCCCTGACCTGCCTGGGGACTCCAGAGGGACAGAAGGGGTGGTCTCTGCTCTTGGTGAGCAAACAAAAGCAATGGAGCAGCATTGCCTGCTTTTCTCCCTTAGGACAGTTGCAAACAGGTTACCTAAATTACAATTTTCTTCCTCCTGAGGTTAATTAAAGATTGATTGGTAGTAGGAGAACAGGTCCTCTTCCCAGGGTGCCTTTCTTCCCACAGAGACTGTGTGAAACTGGAATGCAGCTGAGCCTTCCCTGCATTGGCCAGGGAGATGGTAGGAGATTGGAACTGGTCTGGCTTGGTCCAACATCCACAGCTGGCAGCAGAAGCTGCACTAAACTGTGCCTGTCTCACTGCAGGACTCAGGTGGAGGCCTCCCTGCCCAGAGTGAAAACTGAGCCCATAGCAGTGGTGCTGCTAACGCCAGCTGATGATCTCATCCATGCTTCCAGACCACTCAGGCCTGGACAGCAAGCCAGGCTGTACAATGGAGGAGGTGGCCATGAAAAGCAGAGAAACAAATTGCTCCACTGATGTATCTGTTGTGACTGTTAAAGAAAGATGGGAAACCAAGGCATTTGCCAAGGTTATTATGATATTACCATTTGCTGCCTCTCACAGAAATATTAGGTGTTCATCCTCCATTTTTGAAAGTTAGTGGTTCAACATGTCATTTAATCATTAGAACATAATAAAACACAATAGTACTTTAAATTTATTTTTGTCAAGTTATTTTGAGAAATATGGTTCTCAGTGTTTTTAAATTTTTGACTCAATTTTCATAAGTAGGGAAGGAAAGCATGTTGAACTCCTTATGTATTCCATTCCAATATAATTTCCCAAACTTTGGTATAGCTCAAAGCTTTGTGTGGAAAAGCCAATTAAGGTTGATCCTGGCACTTTAGAGTAGCAGCACCAATAGCAACTTACCTTAAGACCAAAGACACGAAAATTATAGTCAAGGATTCTTAATGACAATGCAGCTCTAGTGCAGGAATATGCATGTCTGCATTAATTTTGAGGCTTCAATTTTATCTGTACTGAGTGAAATAAAAATAACCTCTTTCCTGACATAGAATTCTGCTCCATTTTGAATTTGACTAGGGCATTTAAAAAAATAGCTTTCCCTGTCTGTCATTGAGGACAGATTCAAATACCCAGGATTGTAGTAGTCTTTTTCCCCACTTCAATGTGAGCAAAGTGACCAGAGACTATCATAAGGAGAACAAAGAGACTTCATCATCTAAGGTTACTTCATACTATCCATGATTGGTGAACATATGTTGCAGCCTTGAAAAAAAAACAATAACTGCAGGATTTTAGGCTTTTATAGAAAATTTATGAAGCTAGCAATTCAAAGTCAGTTAAAATCTGAACCTAACTATTCCAAGTGTAGGAAAATTAACTACAGTGAAACAAAACAGTTAAGATTCAAACAATGAGAATCAAAGTAATTGTTGTATAAATAAAATGTTATGAAGTCACAAATTATTTTGAGTAGTGGGTGAAATCATCAAGGAAACACTGTATGCTTTACATAATGAATGTATGTAACACACTCAGAGGGCTTGAAGTATGCTCTCAGTTCTTGAACAAGTGGTATATGAAGTACTAAAATATGAGTATATACAAATATATGGAATATGTAACAAAAGAAAAAACTAGTGGGTTTAGACTTTTTTGTCTTGTGTTTTCCACTGGTTACCCTTAGATAGCTTCCTGCTCATCATTTAAGTCTTCTAGATCCCATTTCAGGGGCAGTTTCAGCTAGGATTTGAGATGTGGTGCTTTTCTTATTTTTTATGGTATGGCTCAGACCAGCTGTCTCATGAAGTCTGATGTAAATGATTCAGTAGTTAAGGGGAAAGATAACATCTTCAGATGGCATGGTCTTTGGAGCATGAGGGTTAGAGCTGTAATCAGCCAGTTTCATTCCTCTTTGCTAATTCATACCATGCAAGTTACTTTAATCACAAGGCTCCGCAGGGTAGCACGTTATGTGACTTCTTGTTCTCATTTGGCCTGAAGACACTGGTGTTTTCTAGAGAAAACCATATGTGCCAAGTTTCCTACCTCAATGAGAAAGAACAGTCCATACTCAGTGGCACATACTGGACTGGACCTCAGTCTAGCATGCAGCAGACTGACATTCAGAATATAAAAATCCATTCCAGAATAAGTTACTGCAGATTTTTTTTTTGTTTGTTTGTCTCTCAGCTTTTCTGTGTGCAGTAAAAATATCTTCTAAGGAATGAGCAATCTGCACATGTATATATTATATATATATATATATATATATATATATATATATAAAATTATACAACATATTTAGAAAAAGTAATAAACCTTGAAAAATACAGGAATTGGAAGTTTATACATGTAAGTTTTATTCCAATGTATTTCTCTCCAGCTACACATGAGGGCTTGACCTATGGGACTATGCAAGTTTTGAAAAGGAACTAGTTGTTTTGAAAATCTTCTATATAATGCAGAGGTCTGGAGAGCAGGAGTGTAAGCACACACAGAGTTTCTTACAGAAAGGAAGAAGAACATTACATTTGTAAACAAGGAATGTGTAACTTCTGAGTTATATTATAATATTTATATAACTACTGTTATTAATAAAATAGTCACTTAGACAGTTGCTGCTCTGCTTTGCTTTCCTGTAAATAAATTGTTAAAAAACTCAACCTATTGTTTTCCTCAGTTTACACTGTTACAAATAAATAAGAGAGAGCTTAAAGACTCAACAACTCTCCAGCATTAAACTCTGCAAACTCTCCAAGTTAAGCCTTGCTGCATATCTTGGATCTCAAAGTCTCTTTTACTTACATTGTAAATTTTAATTCCAATAATGTACTCAAATTTTAGCTGAAGTATTTCTCACTGTCGGCAGCCAAGGAAGCATGATAACTGCTCACAGAGCCCAGAACAAGCTTTATCAGGGGTGATGTATCTCACTTCTGGTGATTGAAAGAGCAGAAACAGGATGCAAAAGCCAAAAGCACACAGAATTCTAGCATCATAGGAAGCTTTCCTTTGACATGATGTAGTGTCTAATATGTGTTCTCATATCAACACACTTAGATTAGTAACATATACCAGTTTGTAGTCAATATTTTGACAGCAAACAGAGTCCAATCTTCTGCCTGACCAGGATGACTGGAGGAAAATACAGGTATAACCTGTTATCCTTTTACATTTCTTTGCAGCAACGGAACTCAGTAAATGCCTTTCCAGAAGCAGCTTTTGCACAAGGCTGCACACCAATGCCAGCAGACAAGACAATTGGCAAACAATCATTCAGGGCTGTGGGCAGGTTTCTCACACCAAAATCTGCCACCAAAATCCTGGACTGCAACTTCCATGTGGAGAAGAATGTGTATGGTAAGGCCAACTCCACTTACTTTGAACTCAACTCATAATAGCCAAGGAGGTGTGACCCCGAACTAAAAGGCTTGCATCTACTGAAAGTTATAGTAAAACTGAAAGCAGCAGTACCATTTCTTTCCTGACAATCCAGAGTCTGTTTTTTCATCATGAAAAAAGCCACACCATTTTTCTGTGTATCAATGGTAGCAAGAGCTCTGCCCACAAAAGGTTTCCAAGACTGTGGGCAACCTATAAGGAAAGCCTGCCTCTTCAATAGTCAGTGTCCTGGGCTTAGATTGTCTATTCAATATTTTTAAACTGACAATTATTTTCTTAGACAGAATAAAAAGTAATTACAAAATTAAAAATAAATACTTCAATTTCAAACCTAATCATATCCTCAAAACTTTACACTGAAATGATCAAAATAATGGAACTTCTCTTCCTAGCATGAAGGTGCAAAATGTGAAACAGTAAATATTCTCCCATTCAGTAAATTACAGAACGGTCTCTTACTTAAATTACAAAAATGTCTCTTACTTTTCCACTTGAATCAGAATCACTTCAGTATCTTCCCTGGATTGTGTTGTGTTAGAGGAAAGTCTTGCCAGGAATCTGAGAGAGAGCACCACTAACTTTCCTCTATTTTTTATAGCCCATGATGTCTCCATCATTCCCTTGTAGGCAAAATCAAATATCTGAATCATTCCTGCACAATGGTTGCATCCAGTCTGAATTCATTTCATTTACAAAGGGATTTTCAGTCTTGTGAGGTAAGATTAAGTACCAGTCTGTCACACTGAAAACAGAGATAACACATTTTGAGTGCCTGAGAGTAAAGAAAAAAGCTGTAAAATACACACACTCTAAATAAAGTTCCTTTATTTCAGCACACTGAACATGAGGAGATTATTTCCACAGCCAAAGGGGATCCTATAGAGACCTACAGGACCATTCTTCTGTTAATTGAAGGAGCTGCTTCTACTCAAGTGTTTGGCTGCGTTTGGATTGTTATTTTCTGGGGGGAAAATAGTGCCCCTTGCAGACAGAGACAGAGGAAGATATGTTCAACTGAAAATGTTGTGAACACACAACCTCTAAGTGCCAGTCAACACAAAAGTATGTTTTTATCCAGCCCACAGAACCTATGGTCAGAACCAGGTTTTGCATTTGAAGACAAAACAGCAGGGCCCTTGGAAGTTATTGTGTAGTCCTGCTTCCTTATGTGTGTCTAAAGGAAAGTTCTGCAGGAGTTCCTCTGCCATTACTTTAATTTGCTAGAGGTTCTTCCTTCTCTGTAAAATCAACCTGCATTGAGATCCAACTTCTTGTGTGTCTGTGCCTGGGTTTCCTTGGTGAGCAACAGGAGATGGGGTCAAGGAAGGAGCTTTCCAGGCACTGAGAGCAACTGGAACTTCACAGCTCTGGGGTTCTGCCTGTGAGAGCTCCAGACAGACAGTATGGGACATTCCTCTTTGATGGGGTGGATTCAGTGGGTAAGGCTTGGAAAGGGAAGAAGGTAAATCTAAGATAATCAATCATTGCAAGTGACTGAAATGTTCAGGATTTCACTTTTTATTTTCTCTTAGTTGAATTCAGCCTCTTTTTTAATTCTTGGTATGAGGATTTGCAGGAGAAAAGGATGAAAGCTCCATTAGTGCAGTGGTACACTCCTTGTTGCAATTTTCTTTCCAGTATGCAGAAGTCAAGGAGGGACCAACACCATCTATTTTGGGGATCAGTTTTCCGCAAGTTTGTTTCTCAGATTCTTGTCTGGTGCAGAGAACTGCTATTCTGTGTTGCACTCCCTGTACTGGGTTGGCAAACCTAAATTTTTAGTGCTACAAGGTGATTTCTGCAAGTGAAGGCTTTTATTTCTTTTGATAAATCATCTTCTAGGGACTAAAGCAAGTAACTGGGAGGTAAAAATCTGAGCAAAACTTGTGTATTTTCTTGTGTATTAATCCTTTGTGTGGTTAAAAATACAAAATCATTCTTATTCTGTGTAACTTATGAGTAAAATCCTATTTACTAAAGGAATTTATGTACAGGGGAAATAGTATATTCAAATACAGAGTACATAAACCATACAAAATACTTTCATCTTTACATAGTGTGTGGTAAAATTTACATCAAAATGTCAACAAATGTCTAATACTTTTGAATTGTTTAAAGGTCTCCAGAGGTTTAAAGGAATGATTAAGTTCATTTTTACTTTCCTAGAGACATGTCACCTAATATTCTCTAGTTAAGTACCTTTCCATATCCCAACCTGTCATACTAACAAGCCTATATATAAATGTTTATATCTTTTCGTCTTCTAATTTTTCGTTTCTTTTTAAAAATTTTATTTGCTTTTAATTTCCTTTTCTTTCTTTTCCCCTTTTTCTCTTTGCTTTGTTTTCTCATTTCTCTTTTCTTTTCCCTTCTTTTCTCACCTTTTCCCCTATTTTCTCTAATTTCCCTTTTTCTTTTTTCTTTCTTTATGCTATTTTTCATTCTTATTTTTCTTTTGTCTTTTTCGTTTTTCATTTCCCCCCTCTTTCCTCCCTTCCCTTCCCTTCCCTTCCCTTCCCTTCCCTTCCCTTCCCTTCCCTTCCCTTCCCTTCCCTTCCCTTCCCTTCCCTTCCCTTCCCTTCCCTTCCCTTCCCTTCCCTTCCCTTCCCTTTCACAGAATCACAGAAATTCTAGGTTGGAAGAGACCTTTAAGATCATCGAGTCCAACCGATGTTCTAACACCTCAACTAGATCATGACACAGAGTGCCACATCCAGTCTTTTTTTAAACTCTTTGAGGGATGGTGACTCTACCACCTCCCTGGGCAGATGATTCCAGTATTTGACCACTCTTTCTGTGAAATACTTCCTCCTTAATTCTAGCCTGTATCTCCCTTGGCACAGCTTGAGACTGTGTCCTCTTGTTCTGTCTGTTGTTGCCCGGAGAAAGAGACTGACCCCCAGCTCACCACAGCCACCCTTCAGGAAGTTGAAGAGAGTGATAAGGTCACCCCTGAGTCTCCTTTTCTCCAGGCTGAACAACCCCAGCTCCCTCAGTGGTTCTTCATATGGCTTGTGTTCCAAGCCCCCCACCAGCCTCGTTGCTCTCCTTTGGACATGTTCAAGCATCTCAACGTCCCTCCTAAAGTGAGGGGCCCAGAACTGGACGCAATACTCCAGGTGAGGCCTCACCAGTGCTGAGTACAGGGGAAGAATGACTTCTCTGCTCCTGCTGGCCACACCATTCCTGATACTGGCCAGGATGCCACTGGCCTTCTTGGCCACCTGGGCACACTGCTGGCTCATGGTCAGCCGACTGTCAACCAGCACCCCCAGGTCCCTTTCCACCTGAACTCCTTCCCTTCCCTTCCCTTCCCTTCCCTTCCCTTCCCTTCCCTTCCCTTCCCTTCCCTTCCCTTCCCGCTATTTTTTTTTTTTGAGGGGGGTGTTTGGTTGGTTTTTTTGTTTTGGTTTGTGGCTTCTTTTTTGTTGTTGTCATTGTTTTTTGTTTCGGGGTGGGTTTGGGGTTTTTTTTTTCCTTTCTCTTTTCCTTTCTATCCCCCTCTGGATGACTGTGCCCTTCCTGGCGGGTCGCAGCCGGGTGGGTGTGCTCGGTCCGTGGGACCGTGCTGCCACCAGGAGGCTGCCTGGGCTCCTCCGGGCTCCTTCCAGCGCTTCCAGCCTTCCGCTCCAAAGGCACCGGGAAACACTCCTTGACAAAGCTCGTTGGTATATAGACAGCAGTGACAGAGAACTACTGAGCTGCCCCAGGGCTGCATATAAAGCGTGGCTAAAAGTGACTGCAGTGAAGTGGCTGTTGGTGCCGGCGCTGGGCATGCATCAGTCAATGTGTGTTTAATTGCACTGCCATGACTGCCGCACGCTGAGAAATACAGCACTGGAAATCACTCCATGCCAGTGGTGACTCTTTCAAAACCATCAGGAAACTAAGTGCCTGGGTGAAATCACTTTGTACTCTTTCATATAAGACCATAACAATTTGATATCAGTTATCTTACCACCAAAACAGTGTATTAGGTTTAGGAATTTTTTTTCATTCACTTTCAATAGCAGTTTAAGTATATTTCTAGATTACAGACACACACATATGGATTGGGTAAGTCATCTACTGCAATTGGAGTCATTGGAGCTACCTCAGTATGAATGATTTGAACAGCTTTCTCTAAGAATTCTGTGAGAATACCTCTGTAGAAAATGCTGGTACTACAGTTGCCCTTGCAGAGTCTGATAATTTATTTGATGTTATTTGTGGGAAAATTTACATATAAAGAAAATATTTTATCTAAAACTAATTAGAAGGCAGGGAGGAGGTTTGTTTGTTTGGTTGGTTTTGGGGGTCTTCTTTGGGGTTTTATTCCCTAGAAAAACTACCCAGTCCTAGCCTATTCAGGTAACCTTTTCCATAAAGATCCACTTCTATAGGCAGACACAAGCAATTATGACAAGCAGTCTGTAAATTAAACATACTCACTTTGCCAGACTGTGAGCCTGGATTCTTTCCATTACATTTCCTTGGTCTATCAATAACTTGTCCTGTGGCCTTGAGAATTTCTTAGCCTAGCTGTGCCTTGTGATCCTTAGATCAAGATCAACTAAATAATTGTCATTAATTATTAACCTATGTGGGACTGGAAAGGAGTTCTGAAGCATAGTGGCCTTTCCCTCCAGCCAGAATTCCTAATGGCATCTCTTCTGCTGGATAATGCAGTAACATCTGCCGAGGCTTTCTAGTGACAGCTTCCTTGTGACAGTGCTGAGTGACATTACAGGATGAAGCAGATCACAAATGCCACCTTCACACCAACCTTCTCAGTACCCCCACAACACACACCATTTTATAGCTCCTGATGAACACTAGTGATAGATTACCAGTTTCCATGAAAAGCCAGCCCAGATATGGCTGGGGAAAGAGCTTATCTTTAGTTCTGATTAGCAGTATGTTTCATCCTAAAACACACATGCAGACACTTGGCTCCTTCACTGCATGTTGAGACCATCTGATGGTGGCCATTGTGGCAGTGGAAAATGGGGAAAACTGCATAAAATTCCTGTGTGCTGGCAGGCACTGCTGAAGGGTCCCAAGCACCCGAGGGAAGCCAGAACACAAGATTTGCCTCTGCCCATAGCCCTGCCTTCCTGCATCCTTCCCAAAAGCTGGACAGATCCCAGCAGTTGGGCTTACTTGACAGGCACCTTTCCTGGATGAGGAAGAGGCAACTCCTTGACATTCAGATATTCAAAGCCCATAGCATTTGTATGGCCATACCTACATCAAAATGTAAATAGGACGATTTCAAAGAACACTCTATTTTCTTTAAAACAATTTCCAAGTTTTGTTAGCTCCTAATAGGCAGTCTTTTTTTCTTTTGTACTGCTGGTATGTATTCTGAGACTATTTTCTTTACTGAGCTGTTCTATTCACAAGAGGTAGCATCTCTCTTTTGAATTTGTGAGATTATTGTACCACTCGTCATAACTAAAGGAGCCCGAACCATCATTCTTAATAAACTCTTATGCTTGAAAATTATCATTTTGCTTTATTTTAGGTCTATACCCTATAGATGTCAGCAGCCTCTTCCCATGCTCTGCACTTCAGGAATGATGAACACATTAATACTAAGCAAAAATACTATGGACACAAAACTACTAAGCCTAGCTTGGATTTTCAGGGCTGTGTGCAACTACAGAAAGTTTCAAAGAGCTCTAGGAGATGGAACTATAATGAAGAACTAACTAGTCCCATAAGGCTCAGGCTGACAAATGCACAAACTTCACAGGAGCTGCTAGTCTGTGCTTCCAGGCTTGAGCTTCCAGGCTTTCAGTACACAGTTTCTCTTGGTGACTCATTTTGTCTGCACAAACCTCCAAAGGCTTTCTGCTACAACTACCCTTTCCTTTCTTACACATTGTGGGGTAAGGAGTCACTTTAAACTTAGACCATTTTAGTCAAAGGGATGTTCCGTGGGTTTTGGCCCTTGGATCTCACAGGAAATCAACATTTTTCTCTTCTGACAATGCTGTGAGGAAGCTTTGCAGATTATGAAAGAAGATATGTTCCTCAAGAAAGCCCAAGCTACCGTTCAGGCAAGAAACCCACCAAAGAAGGAGAATCTATTAGCTCAAAGCCAGAGCTAGTGGCTGGCCTTCCATGGTACTTGCATGAACCCCTTACAGGTTCATGGAAGGTCCCTTATAGCACCAGAGAGTATTCCTGGTGTTCAAAGCTTCAAGTGCTACTTCAAGCCTGGAAACAGCCCTAATCTTCCCAATAAGGATCAGATGGAGGTTCCTCCAGGCTGACAGAGGTAGGAGCTCCTGGGCAAGATACCCTGCTCCTACTGGCTGGGCAAAGCCCATGCCCATGGAGAAGTGCTACCACTGCTCACTTAGTCTCTCCTACCTCCACGTGAAAGCAGGAAGGAGAGGTGTCTTAGTTGAGGTATGAAACAAGCACAGACCAGAATGATATTTTTCTGTTGTGCTCATTACTGTTATTCCTGGCATAATACATTGAATTTCACAGGAAACTATGACAAGATTCTGGGGACAAATGCTTTTCTTTTTGAATGTGAACTGCTATTCAGTGTTCAGAGACTTAATGGAAGTTTCCTTCAGAAAGAAAAAACAATGTTAAAGTTAGATACTTGTCTGACTTTTGTTCCTTTAATGTACAAAGACTAAAACCAAAGTTATCAAAAAGCAATCTTATTCTCAATTTTTAAATCCTTGCAGTGGAATTGTCATGGAAAGATGTCTCTGACTATTGACTTTTTTTGAGGCTACATTTCTAATATTTGCTGTGGCTATTTTGCTTGCTTTTCTGATGTTTTTGTGTCAGCCTGTGATGGTTGTGCAGTTTCTTTTCACATTAACCTCCATCACATGGTGTCCTCACCTCTGCAATATTATGAAGCCCAAAAACTCCATTTTTTATCTGGGACCTTTACAATAGTGTATATTGCTATGATCTTGGCAATGGCTCTTTTTCCCAGCTAATTCCATGAAGGAGCTTTACTGTTTCCTATATTTTATTATGAGTTAAATGCAGCTGTTACAAAAAACTCCTTCAAGGAGATTTTGTCCAAGTGTTGGTATAATGCACCCTCACCCTCACTGAAACCATCATTCAGAATTTAATTCTGACTTTGAGATTTGATGTTTACAAGGGTTTGAGGAGCTCAGAAAAAATATTTTTGCATTATTTAGGTATATCAAAGGTGAAAGATCAGACTGTGGAGTCAGAAATGTTGTTCTTCTACAAAAACCAGGTCAAAACACTGTATCATGGGCAAGGCAGGCATTGCAGCTGGTCTCTGAATTGCTGACACAGAGCTGGGTTCAGCACCTCGGTTTGCTCCCCTCTTGGCCACAGAGATTCTTGTCTTAAACTGGGCTTCTTTCTCCATGAACCAACCCTTCAGCACATCAGTCTCAGCCTACAGCCAGGTGTGCCTGGCTGTAATTTCAAACAGCAGTGATCTCTGATGTCCTTTGCATCTCATCTGCCTGCTTGGATGTGTCTTGGACATCACAGAGCATCACTGCACCTTGGCCCTGGAAGGCTACACCAGAAGGAATATCCCCAGAAATATCTGGGGAAGAGTGTGTTTAGGACTGTCTGTGGGACCAGGAGAGCTGTGTCTCTAAGGCCAGAAACATCGGGAACATGTGAGACGAATTCTCAAGTCCAACATAAAGATTCATGCATGGAAAGGATGAAAAGGGACCAGATTTCCCTCCCAACAACATAGAGGTGAGCTCCATCAAGGACTATCCCCCTCCTTTGTCCCTGCTAACAGACAGATGGCTGGATTTATGCAGTCCTGAGAAATGGAATGGGAAGGTTTAAAATTCCCGTCTCCATCCTGAAATATTGGAGCTCTCTTCACAGCTCTCCAGACTAGAGTAGGGTCTTTTCTTTATGACTTGTACAACCTCATATTTCATAAACCAAGCCCAAAAAGTGAGATGGACTGGAGATTGGAGGGCAGGGGTGAGTGGTGATGTCAGCAGGAGTTCCTTGCTGCAAATGCAAAGGGTAGGTCACTGCCAAGGCAGCAAAATGCTGGTCCATGTGCTGAGCTAAAATGCCATGTTCTCCTTGTCCTCCTTCTCTCATATATGATCTTGTCTTACAAAGGTCTTCCCAACAATCAAAACATAAACATCCATTGGGAAACCTGAGAGAAGTTAATAGTGTTCTGTCCCCAGGTAGCTGCAGCACATGTGTGCTGCTCTTAAGAGCTGCCAGTCACATTTGGAAGGAGAAAAATCACTCTGCAGAGGCAACAAAAACCAGCATGGAGCAAGACATTTATATTCAGAGTCCGAGAGTAAAACCATATACAATATATTCAGTGGCAGAGATGCATCACTGACAGAAATTATCTGAGAAATTATTTTATAGAAGTTTCATTCTCTATTGTAAATAATGTAAATACTGCAAAATAGTTTAGATTTGTTTGCATGTGTACATGCACAAAGGCTGCTATTGAAAAAACTTCTACATTTTGACCCTAACTGCTGCATTAAAAAGTGCTATTTTCACCATAGGACCCTTGCTTGGAACCTTGTCAGAGAAGCACCTACTCTGTATTTTGCTTTAGCCACACTATCCTGCATCTACTGGGAAGGATAACGACTGTCCATGTGCAGGGCTGTGTTCAACTTGCCTTCCTGGGGCTCTGCTCTGACACTTCTCCTCTGGTGTGAATCTGTCACAAACATGCATTCTTAAGGCTTCCCGAGGCAGGGCTCCAATATTATTTAATTTTTAGCTACCTAAGGCTCCATTCCTGAGAATAGTAAGTATTATGTAGACCTTTTTGTCCACATAATAATTATGTGTGATTATGTTACTGTTGTTGCTGCTGTTGTTGTTATTCTTCCATAAGACTGGTGGGAAAAAATGAACATGATGCTGTTTTATGGAGTGTAAACTAAAGTACATACACTGTGTAAACCCATTAAGAAAGTGCAGACAGCCAACATTTGGAATTTCCTAAATTTTTCACAATTAAAATCACAGCCATTTCATGTTGTTTAATTATTTCAATGTCATTTTAGAAAGGGTGACAAATAGAGTCGTTTGACATGCCACATTCCTATGGCCAAGCCAAGTTGCTTCTGCTTAAATAGCTGCAGCAGAAAATAATGGATTATTGAAAACAGTTTTAACAGAACTAGCATAATTAATTTTGTCATATCCAGCTAAGGGAGGGAGTTAAGGAGAAACTGATGTTTGCAGTTTAGGCATGCATAATTTAGAAGGAAAGCAATCTCCTAGCAAAAAGTAAATAAAGGTTAGTGAGCCAGGCCTAATATTAGACTTTGCTTAAATAGTTCATGTACAGGGCAATTGGAGTATATAATCAACAATTGAAAACACTTAAGAGAACACAGCCTCTCAGGGGTCCTGAGGTGCAGTGAAGGCTCCAATTCACATTGCACCCTGTCCATAAAGAGATGAAATCTGTGCTGCAGTATTTACAGGATCTATTTAGAAACTGATCATAACTGGTGGAATACAAAAACATGGTGGTGAAATTGCAAATAAATAGGTATTGAAGGTGCAGATACATGTTTCTGAAGTGAACTTTCAAGTTAATTTAAGCAGAGTTGATTTTCTTCTCACCTGTTAGCAGTTAAAGGCTATAACTCTATCCATGGCTCTGCAGGGCACTCACAAAATTGATCAATTTGTGAGAGGTGAACTCTTCACTCGAGCTATGGTTACTGCAAACCATCAGCTGCTTTCAGGGGAATCAAAGTTGCTGATGGCAATACAAACACAGTAAAAGCATCCTGGGTGTTCTGCGGGGATATCATGTAGCAGGAACCAACTCATCATTGAACAGGAGCTCCCACAAATGTATTTCTGCGAGTTAATGTGTTTGAAGGGGTTAGCCAGGTTAGCCAGTGTGTCCCCAAACAGCCTGAATTTACTGAACTTATTAACTTTAAATTCATTTTGAAAGGGTCACAGCAGTCATATAATTTAGTTTCTGCATAGTTCAGTATCATGTGGAAAATAATATACAGGGCCATTTTGGGTTGCAAGGGTGTGTTAGCTTACAGAGAGAACAACTAATCAGGAATGCTACCATTTTGTGTAGTTCCTGGACTGGCTGGTTGGCATTTAGTCAGCTCATATCTTCAGCAAAATAAGATCAAAGCTGTTCACACCCTTCTTTGCATTGGCAGTGATCTGTCACATCCCCATACTGAAACATCAGATATAACAGAAAATGTTCATATGGTATTTGACTTTGGATTCTCCGAATTTCCTGTTTATCTAATAATTTTCCTTCAGAATGGAAGGTTGGAAAAAGTAAGAATCAAGAAACAGGAGCTGTTAGACTTGGCGTCTCAGACACAAGTTTGAGAATGGTCACATCTGTAAATGGGAAGATTTCTTGCTTTGAAACTTTAATTTCCATAAGCAACAAGCAGAGTTGCTGTTCACAAAGCAATCACCATGGCTTCAAACTGCAGATCTGGAAAACTGTTTCAAAATGTTAAATAGATTTCTGGTTCTTTGCAGGATTGCAGTATGGATTTGGTTACTTCATGATAACCATCATTCTGGATCCTGTGGTTAGGCATGTTGTTTCTCTAAGGAACTTGATGAGTATAGCACCTTTCAGAAGAAAATTAACTTTTAGATGGAAGGGGAATTGTGACAACCTTTACCTGGAAAAGTTCAAGCCACAGATGAGCATTAAAATTTGCTGTGTTTTCTCTGACCTGAATCAATGCCTGATGTGAAGATGCTTCTGCTGCAACCAATGGTGGTCAAAACAGAGAGAAGCCTTAACACAGCAGCCTGAGGAACATTTCTGCTTTTCTTTAGAGGAAGTCAACAAGTTCCACATCGACATTTTTAGCCTTTGACCCTACAGTGCTTGAATCCAACTAGCATGGGTGTCAGGAAAGATCCTCATGCTATTTCTTGTATTTTTTTCCACAGCCAGCCATGGGCCCTTTCTGAGTGTGGGGTAGTGGCAGAGTCACACCTTTAGATTGGCCAGCTACTGCAAATTTTCACCTCAACCATAAGGTGAGTGTTTTTAAAGACATTTTTTTCTTGTTCATGTAATTTTATGTGCTGGCATTTGGAGGAGAGCAAGGTTCTGTTTTATTCCTGTTTATCTCACTCTTGAGTTTCTCTGAGTAATAAGTCAGAAGCAAGTTGTTTGTAAGATGTCATTTCACATCTCAGTTGTGAGGACATTAATGTAAAGCCACATTTTGCACTTGTTTATCCTCTGCAGTTCTGGTGGTTTCACTGGGGTTTTGATGGAGGAAATAAGGTCGGGATGCAGCACTTTGAGCCCAATCCTGCAGAATTTGTTCCTGCAAAAAAAGCTTGTGGGCTTCCTCCTCCTAATACTCCATGCAATGGAAGGAAACATATGCTCCTTTAAGTGACCATGGAAACTGGTGCCTTGGTTTCCAAGGTGATTTTCTGGCAAGTGGCCGAAGGAGGAAGCGTTAACAAAACAGGATCCTGGGCAGCAGAAAGCATCCACATTCCTGGCGATGCAGCAGCCTGCACTGAGGAGGACAAAGCCACAGAGACAAACAGAAAACTCCTCATTTTAAAGTCACCAAAGGTATCAAACACCTGGCAAAGCAGGGGTAACTTGGTCTGTGGTCCCAGCTTCATCACATATCTATCTGTTTCCTTTTCTGCTTCTACCTGGGGAATGAGATCAGTCTTACCCAACTAACACCTTAAGGCTCATATAATCTCTCTTTCAATAGAAAACAAGAAAAGCAAAATAACCCAAGGAGAGAAAAAAGAAGCTGCTTAAAACTGACTCATACCTTGAGGTAAGGAAATTCTCACACTCTGTGTATATCTATATCTATATCTATATCTATATCTATATCTATATCTATGTATATATGTGTGTGTATATGTATATACAGATACATATTTAATGTTTCATAGTAAATAACAGTGGTTTTCTTTCTTTCATTTGCAAGACATGGAAGACGTGAAGAATAGAGATATATCCATTTCTCTTTAAAGTGCAATAAAGATACTTTGCAGAGCATGTGGGTAATCCTCCTGGGGTTCCATACCAGCATACAGCAAAACCCTTTCTTCACATTCTTCAGGAGGACCAAAACTCTCCTTGTTTGCCTGTCAGTGTAATTCCTCCTTGGAGTAAATTTGAAATGCAACATGACATAACAGAGTGGAGGAGGAGGAAGGACTGGTGACAAGATCACTTCCTTTTGCAGCAGAGGGGAGGAGGAGTTGATACAGGAGACACATGAGCTCCTCCAAGTCCTGTGCAAGCATTAAAGCCTGCCACAGAATGCTCTCACGTCATCACTTGTGGAGACTACTGATTTATACCACTTCCATGACCACAAGCCAGTACAGACATAACATTTAACAGTGGAACAACCCAGAAACAGCAGTGTTACTGAAGATTAGATGAAAATAAAACCATCCCTAGCAGAAAAGCAACCCATCCTGATAGAAGAAGTCTGATTGGAAAATAAAGGAAAGCCATTTAAGTGTTAAATGTGCAATTATACTCATTCTTCAGCTATAAGTAAAGCCTTATGAAGTTTGTTTGCCAGGTTTTCATTAATGTCAGAAAGTCCTGTTCTATCCCTGCAGGAAACAGTTATTGACAAGTTATTTTAAGAATGTTTCATGGCCACAGGATAGAACCAAATTATCTTTAAAATGCTGGGAAGAAATTTGAGATTAAGTCACTTACCTAATAGTGGCATTTATTTCAGAATTCCTCTTTCTTGCTCTCTCTTCAACTTTTAATGGAAAATCTGTGCTTGCAGGTGGTGGGGGAGATGTACAGCAGCAGCCACTGAAAGCACTTTGCTTACCACAAATAGGGAGCTTTACTACAAGCATGCAGAAGTAGCACTTGCTTATCCCACTGGAATTGCAGTTAAGATGAATATTGGCTGAAGTGCTGGAGGCATCAGCCACCACAGTAAGGGGAGATGATGACAGTGAGGGCAGAGACCTGCACAAGTAACAGCCAAGACAAGCCCTTCTGACCTTATCATTGATAAACTCCCATATGCATATTTGTCACCAGATAAGTTCAGGTTTTTCCAGAAAAAATATCTATTCCACTGATAATGGAATGGCAAGTTTGTGACATGTATTGCTGAGTGGGCTCTACAGAGTGGATCTTTCTCAGTTGCTCAGGGAAGATTGTCTGAGTAAGCCAGCATGGAAATAGAAAGGTTAAAAAAGTATTTTATTAAAAATAAAATATCATGGCTTCTATTACCAAATTTTGGGAAACATTCTCTTTTTTTAATGTGTGTTTTTGTGGCAACCGCAGAAAAAAACTGTAGTATTACCACAATATTATGGTCACTTCAAATTTTCCAGTAAGTTTTATCTCCTTATGTTCAAAAATTCACAAATGTTATCTTTCCAGGACATACAGCTCTTATTTCAAATTAGAAAAACTGTTGAAGACTTCATTGTATATTTTTTGTAGTCTGAACATTCAGCTATGGTTGTGTCATTTCTATGTTGGCTTAGATCAAACATTTTTCTCAAGTAACTGAGAAAGTGACACCGTAAAAAACACTTAGCAACAAGTGTGGCAAATTATTTATCCTTTACTTTCCCAACCAAAGTGTACCTGCGCTTGGACACAGTAAAGATGCACAGCATTATTCAAATTACTTTAACCATTTCGGTGGGGTTTGGGTCAGGGCTACATGCAGCTCTTTGCATTTTTTTAGAGCACAAAGACAAAACCTGTTGGCTGCCCTACAGGTGTGGGCCATAACTCCCCCAGCAGTCAGATGTGATGCCCAGGTACCAGAGCCAGTTCAGAGCAGCTCAGGGTATTCCCAGAACGCACAGAGATCTCAGTCCTGGCTTTGAAAGGCCTGGCCTTGTTAGTCACAGCTCACCTGGACTAACCAACACAGGCGGGTGTTTCCTGGGACTTAGAGATATCCAGACAGACTTGGGACTTCTTCTTTTTTTTTTTTTTTTTTTTTTTTTTGTAAGTAGAATTAAAATATCATAAAACTAGAACAGCATACTGCCAAGAAAATGACTGAATATTATTGTTCATAATTCACCTCTTGAAATAACCTCATTATCTCCCTGAAGTTTAAATATTTTGAACTATATGACTTCAGATATTTTTGTTAAAAAATTAACAGTACTTGAACTCTTAGCCTATTATTCTAATATACATATTGGACATGTACATACCTTTGCTAAGAATTAAAATCTTGGTATTAAACAGGTTAGAAATATCAGACAAAAGGTTTCCCAGATGATTACCACATCTACTTAGCATACTAAGGACAGCTAGAGAAAGAAGGCAAAAGGAATTCACAGGTAGCAGTCAGCAGAAGACTTGGCAGCCCTTACGAGACTTCTGCATCAAGTAATTACACACACCACTGCTCTGAGATCCATCATTTATATCCTCTTTTATGCATTGTGGCTCATATTTCCTTGGTAATTGTTATTACCAATTCACTTCAATAGAGGGCAAAAGAGACTGAAGTTGTCATCTCAGACTAGAGTCTGCATGCAAGAGTGAGAATTAAGAAATCTGTGAGGATTACATGCAATTGGAAACATAACTGAGGTAAAAGAAAAATACTAAAGCTGTACAGAAATTGGGTAATTTCCCTTAATGATTCACTGCTCTCCCTATCTGTGAATCAGACTGAAATAAACATAAGAGCTTGATGAAACAAAATTATCTCAAAACTCTTCACAGTCATTTCTCTCTAGGCTTGAACAGATTGCAAGCACCAGCTTAACAATACAGGAAAAATATATGGTGCAGTGAACTGGAAGAAGTTTCTTCTACATTTTCTTTTACTGACTGTTAATGCAGCAAATTTGTGAATAATTTGGTGCACTTAAGGGAATTTCTTGTGGGGAAATACCATTTTATTAAGTGTATATTATATTTATATATGTATTATTTATTATTTCTTTAGTTAGTTTTAATCTTCTCTCTGAATTTGTTCTTCCATTATAGCAGGGGCTTTGGATTTCAAATGATCTCTGTTCTCTTACTGAGTTTCAGAGTTTCAGTAATGGTGCTAAAGACACCCCTGCTTTCAGACACAAAGGTACAATATCCCAGCAGTTATTAAAAAGTCTAATGTTTTATGAAATGTGAAATAATAGACTTTGTTTGGTCCCTAGGATAATTATTTCTTTCATTCCAACTGAGAATGCAGAGTAGAAAGACAGCTGTGTTCTCTGCTCTGCAATGAATCCCACAGTGATGAACCACTCCAACTCCTGTATCCTTAAAGAAATCCTCACACAGTGATACTTGTCTCCTGCTGTCTTTCCCAAATTTCATGCGCACTGATACAATATTCCAGTGTGGCCCTAATATCTTTCAATAATTGATAGCTTTCCCACAAAACTCCCTCCAAGGTTTTTTTTGGAGCACACCTTACCTACCAGTGCTCCAAATCTTCTGCCTGTTTGCTTTCTATATGCTCATGGACTTTATTCCGTTAGGCTTATGGTTTAGGCCATATGAATTTTGTCCCCCAGCAGTTTGCTGATACCAAGAAAAACACTCATATTCAAAATTATCTTGAAAAATGAGAAAGAACTGATCAAATGAGGAAATATTATAAAAACAAGGGTAAAAATGTCCACTTAGGAACAGAAAATAAACTACAGAAATACAAAATGGGAAACTGCCAGACAAATTGATCTAAGACTTTTTGCACAATGCAATAGAAATATGAGTTGACAACTGTGGAAAGACAAAAATTAAAATTGTTGCTGTGGGCATGTTAGAAGGAAATTCATGTCCAAAATGGCACAGCAATAGTATTCACTGTGGATGAGTTCTTACTTGGAATACAGTACTTGTTGTTGAGCACAGCACATTAAAATAAAGGGTGAGGCAATGAAACAAAGTGTACAGAGGTATTGACAGGTAGTAGAAATATTAAGAGGGCATAAATGAAGGATAAGTGGATATAACTGCATTAGCATGATAAAAATGAACTATATTCTATTAAAAAATGAACTATATTCATATTAAAGGAAAGGCATAGTCCCCAACAGAAAGGGGGTCTGTTTCCTGCATTTACCATTCCAGTCAAAGGAGACAACAGATTGCCTGCCAGCAGAAAAATCTACCTCTAACAAAAGAAAGTAATATCACATCACATCAAATACACCATTCCTTTTATTTCTAGCCCATCTATAACACAGACTCTGGCCTTAAGGAACTCAGGCCAGACTTGCCTAAAATTTATGGAGGTGGAAATAAGCAGAAGTACAATGCAAAAGAATGATGTCATAGTGATTTTTGGTTCTTGGGTACAAAACATCTGTCCAAAAATTAGTTTATCATTGCTCAGGGGAGATGATGAGGACCTGATACCTGGCATCCCTTCACGGAACCACAGAATGGCTGAGGTTGGAAGTGACCTCTGCAGGTCATCTTGTCCATGCCCCTTGCTACAGGAAGACCACCTGTGCTGTGTCCGGGTGACTTTTGGGTATGTCCAAGGATGGAGCTCCATGGCCCCCTGGTTCTCTGTGTTGTACACAAGTGACCCTGCCCAGACCACCTGAACATTTGCTTCTTGGTTCTTGTAATTGTGTGGATGTGAGAGTGTGAGGAATGCAATCACTGAGAAAAGGACTATGAGTGGGTAAAGCCAATGTACTTAAAAGCTTTTGTAAAATGGTATCACCTTCTCCTACCATCACCTTCTCCTACCCTAGATTCTCACACTACATTTTTTACACTAACTTGCAACAGAGAAAAAAGCACAGACAGTGATTTGTGCTGGAAGGATGCAAGACCTGGATTTGTGTAATCTGGATGAGAAAAGTTCAGAGGCATTAAGATGATAGTTTTCCACATGTAATATGTCATTATCAAGAGAACAACAACCAGCTGCACTCACAGATGCTGGGAGAAGGACAAGAAGAAAACTTCAAATGCTGCAAAATTCTTTTGGCTGTGTACCAACAGGAGTGAAACTGGGGGCCTCATGGACTCCCCACCAGAGAATGTGATGGCAAATGTTTGTCACCGGTGTCTGGATATGTTCAAACCTGCCTTTCTGCTGGGGGCTGGACCAGAGCAGTGACTGACAGCAAGCTTCAGATGCTCAGTGCCAGATCCTTTGTCAAAGGCCCTGTGACTCAGAGCTCCTGGTGCCAGCCCAGATCCACGCCAGCTAAAGACTTGGTGCCTGCGCCAGAATTTTGTCACTACTGGGCTAAACAATCTCTTTTACTCTCTTCCTGACCTATATTGTTACAGTTGCTATGAAACCCTTACCCATGGAAGCAATTTTTCCACTGGCTCCACGAACTGTCTCTGTTTCTCACCACAAGGAAGTTTTATTTCTTCAATAAAATTGAATACAGTCATGCTTGAGCTGGGGTGGGGATTACTTAGCCTAACTTTTTCATTTCAGATGACTTTTGAAAAACTTGGCTAGAGTCAACCCAACTGCAATTCTTTGAGTGGATCTTTTGCTATTATCCATCTGACAAAGAGATGGCAGCAGGGTGGTGCTGTTGCATTTTTGTCTTCATTTACTTTTTTTTTTAATCTGTTTTTCAGGAGTAACAAAACTGAGCTTCTGAAGCTTTGTTGTTTTACCAAAACTACACATAGAAGTGTTTTTGTCTGGTACAAAGTCAAAAAACAAATAGCTATGCATTTCCCAACATACATGCTTTTCATGTGAATTTTGCACACAATATTCCCCTTGTTTTTTAAGATAACTGCAAAACTCAGCTCTGTAATCTGTGAAATTGAACATTCAGGTGTTGAAGGCTGAATGAAGCCTACAAAATCTTTATTTGTATTATTACAATCTATATTGTAAAATACTGGGAGAAATCTTTATGCTGGGAGCAGGAGGTAGATCCTCTACCTGTATTTTTAGTAGGATCAAGTTAAAAAACCCCACATTTTGTTAAAGCCTGGTTTTGAAGTGCTCTTTCTTTTTTTAACTTTGCTATTATTGGATTATATTTTCATTCATTAAATGTGAAAATGGGAAGTATGTAACCAAGGTAACAATGATGTCCCTGGAGAGTATCCAAGTGCACAAATCTCACGTCACCATCCTAAACCAAGCTGTACCTGACTGTAACCTGCCCTCTTCCCATCATTTGTGAAACAAGATCTCACCAGCCAGGACCACATTTTGGGGAGGACCTGCAAGAAAAGGGGGCAGCTGAATGTTACACAATGCAGGTATGTAAAGATGTTACTGCAGCTGTGTGCCAGGCACATCAAAACCATGATGTGTCTGCAAATGAATCATCTTGGAGTGAACACTCCTGGCTGGGAGCGATGTAACTCACTCCCTCCTCATAAACTCACAGAGTGTGAAACCTGACAAGCAGTCACAGCAGTGAGTGAGACATGTTCTTAGAAGGTCAGAGGCAGATTGGATGTGTCCCAGGGCAGCACACTATGTTTCTAACTTAGGACACAAAAGAACAAATCTTGCTGCGCACCATTATCCCCCCATCATATTGCCCCCCTTCTCTGGTTCAGTTCTGTGAGTCTTTCCTAATCTGAGTGAGAAAAATGCACAGTGTCAGATGGTGCAGATAACCATAATACCATTGAGGCATTATCAAGAGGGCAAAACAAGTAGCTTCTGTTCTGATGCATTTGCAGACCACTTCTGTCTTTAAGCAGACTATGAGAGAAGGCCTTTGCCAAGCAGAGCTGATTCAAAACTCTGCAATTAAATTTCTGAACTTTTTTTTTTTTGCTGAAGGTGCTTGCACTTAGACTTGCTGTAATACCAGGCCCTGCTGTGACTCTAACCACAGCTGCCTGACGACAGATAACCATATTAACAAGCAACAAGCTTTTCTGACAAATGGCTTTTCATCCAATTTTTTGTTTGTACTTTAAACATCCTGAGTCCTGTGAGTCATTTTGGTATCAACAACAGACTGGAGAGTGAAAATAGATTGCTTATAGGGTTTTTACTGCTTTTTGCAGGAAAAAAATGCCTCGAATGGTATCTTGTGCTTCTTATCTTCTCCTTTCCCCAAATATTGCTCCTCCATTTCTTCAATCCATTTTTACAGTCTTATTTCCATTTCTTCCCATTATACCACCTCAGTCCAGTTCCTGTCTGGGCACTCCTCCAGATGTCTTGCAGTTTTAGGAACCCTTTACTTGCTCCTGAAACCAACACATGTGAGTAGATGAGTATATTGATGAGCACTTAAATTCCTTTTTATAAGTACTTCTGCCCCCACAGTATTCCTGCTTAGTTGCGATTCATCATTCTCTGTGTTGCAAAATTCTCCTAGGTTGTGTCTGGAGGCTAAGATGGAGATGAGAACAACCTCTTCCCTCTGAAATAATCAACAACGAGTTGAATGCATTACTAGAGGTCTAGAGATGGGCTCGTTACTCAGCCCTTGAGCATTCCCCCTTCAATTTCCATTACCTTTTCCAAATAACTCTACTTGTTGCTTTGGAGCTTTTTCCATCCGTAGGCTTCACGTTTCCAGCAGCATTTAGCAGTGGTTCCTGGGTGCGTATTTTGGCCCATTTTTAAACCCCCAGGGTTTCAGAGGGCTCCGGCTGGAGCGGGGCAGGGCCGGGGCGGGGCGGGGGCGGCCGCTCCTGCCGGGAAGGTGCCGGTGGCCGCCCCCGCCCGCCCGCCCCCCGCGCTCCGCCCCCGGCGCTGCCCGGGCTCGGGGCGGGCTCGCTCCGGCGGCGGGGAGCGGGCACGGGGCGCCGCAACTTCGGCAGGATGAGCGTGGAGAACCAGGACGTGCTGCTGGATCTGGAGGGGGAGGAGGAGGAGGAGGAGGAAGATGATGATAACGATGATGGGGAGATCGGTGAGTGGGGGCTGGCGCGGGGAGGGTCCCCCGGGCTCATCGCGGGCGGTGTGGCTCGGCGGGGCTCGGGCAGTCCGTGCCGGGGCCGCGGGCGGGAGCGCACCTGGCCGTGCGGGCTGGGGCCGGGAGCCGCCGGCAGACAGCGAGCCGCCCCGCCGCTCGCCTCCTTCCGCCAAAACTACTGAGCGTTTTTCCGCGGAAAATTCGGGATGTCTTTGTCCCTGCGGGCGGGTGTGCGCCAGGTGTGGTTGCCTTACGGAACGCCGTGGTGATGGTCCCGCTTCCGTAGCGTCGGCACGGCTCAGTGGGCGAGAAGCACCGAAAACTTTGCCCGTTCCTTTCCCTGTGAGCTGAGGGAAACGCGTGAGAGGGGGCAGAAGCAGCGCTTTGCAGGGAGCGCGATGCCGGAGACCTTTGGGGCGGCAGTGAGCTCCCAGGGCGGGCACAGCCCGTGTCCCGGTACCTCGGTCCTTAGGAAGATACAAACGTGCTATCCCAGTTCCTCGGTCCTTAGGAAAGCACGAACGTGCCATCCCGGTGCCTTGGTGCTTGGGCAGACACAAAGGTGCCATGCCGGTGCCTCGGTCCATAGGAAAACACGAACGTGCCATCGCTCCGGCCGCCCGGCGCTCGCAGCATCCCTTTGCGCTGCCCGACTGGCGTGCCTTGGCTGGACACCGAGCTAAGGGGAAGGGTAATCACAGAACGGCTTGGGATGGAGAGAGCTTGAAGATCATCCAGCTCCAGACAGCTGCCATAGGCAGGGACATCTTCCAGCAGACCGGGTTGCTCATAGCTCCATCCCTGCTGGCCTCAAACACAATCAGGGAAGAGGCATCCACAACTTCTCTGGGCAGCCTCTTCCAGTGCCTCACCATCCTCGCAGTAAAGAACTTTTCCCTAATATCTAATCTAAACCTACCCTCTTTCAGTGACACCACTCCCTCCCCGCAGAACAAAACACCCAACAAAGCAAAGTAAAATGTAAGGAGGAAATTGGCAAAGCAAAGAAAGATAGTGATTTTGCTGGGGGGAAAAAAGGCATATTGTGTCTGCCAGAAAAGCAGACATTAAAATGGACAGAGAGTTTTAAATTCAAAGTGTATGTAAGTCTTGTTCCAATGCCAGTAGCCCAGGACAATGACATTGTATTTACTGTGGGAATGAATTCTATTAAAGTATTTCCAGAAAACAGCCCAAAAGGGGTTGTTTCTCAGCTGGTTCAGACTGAAGGGGTCTGTTCATTTCACAGATTTACTTCAGTTCAGAAGCTGTGTTTCAGCTGCAGTAGCCAAGATATTCTAAAGCCTTTTATTTCTAGTTCACTTGTTAAAATAAATCTAACAAATAAAGAATGCAGGTAAAAGTCAGTTAGACAAGCAAGTAGAAGCTGGGCCTGTACATATAAATTTTAACAAATAAAAAGGGTTTCTGCTCATTATTTTCCAAAAGGCTGTGAATCTTTTTGCTGAAAAGCACATATTTTGATGATTTTTTAAATATTTGGTCTGAGTTTCTGCATTTGTAAAAAATTTTAGTGACATTAACTCTCTCCTTTTCATTGCCTCCAAATATTAATCCTTAATAATGCCACATTTGTTCAGTTAGCTCACTCCAGAAGTGCATAAAGTTTGAGCCTCACCCTGTGTCTGTGGAAATCAGGGAATGTCTTTCCTCCAACATTATTAGCCTTTGTTTCAGATGGGAGTATCCCTTGACTTACAGTAATAGTCCAAAGACAAATCCAGTTTTCCATATGAAGTGCAGCAAAGGTATTGTTTGACTCCACTCCCTGAATTTAAAGGGTGGATCAGCACTGCAGTGTATTAATCAACAGCTGTCTTTTCCATTCTTCACCCCAGAGAAAAACTGATTTTTTTTCCTACTCATAACTCTTTATCCAACTTGGGGATAGTTCAGCTCTCAGAGCCAGCAAATCATGAGTTTCATATACTGTATACAACAGTTGGGAACAACTCATGCTATGTGGCAAAATTGCCTAAAAATTGTGCAGTGATGATTTCATGAGTTGTTATGTTATGCAGAGCCTGTTACACAGAACCTGGCTTTGTCACATTCGCTACTCTTCCTTGCAAAATGCATGTGTAACTGTCTTAAGGTTTTTATATTAGGTGTAATTACAGGAGAACTGTTTTATTAGTATGACAAATATATTAATCATCCATTTACCTCCAGTTTTATTTTGCCACTTGCATCTGCAGTTTTCCCAAGGACACCATCTCTGGTTCAGGAAGTAAGCAGGATTTCTGCACTCTTTCCAGTTCTATTCAAGGTTAATCCAAAGTGTTTATATCTCATCAGAAAAGCATTATTATGGAATGTCAAAGTTTGCAGCCATGGCACATAAAGGGAGCGATCTGTCTCGTTTTGGCATACAGTTGGTTTTGGTTGTCCATGCTGATGAACAGCAAGCCACTCATGTCAGAGGCGGTGTTGGGCAGGCATCCAGAGAGAGAGCTGTACTCGAGTCCACAGGGGGGTACCAGAGCTGCTCTGCCTGTTGTACAGAGCTTTGACACTAAGTGTTTGGATCAGAGTTGGGCTTAGGGAAGAAAGTCTTGTCCTAAGGTTAGACTTTTTGGCAAGTTGAAACTTTTTCTTTCCAATGCTTAAACAAGATGGACAACTTTTTTATTTGGACTCAGGCTGTTTTCAAGAGGATTTTTACATCAGTGGCATTTTTCCCCCCCCATAATTTATTCTTTCCCAAGTGCAAACCTCACACCATATCCAAATTGGTTTGCTTGTGTTTGAGGATTTACAGAATATTTGAGTATGGTTTCCAGAAAAATTAACTTGTGCAGACAGTATCCAGAGCCATCCATCCTGATTACCCATCCAGCAAGAAATGCTTTTGTCTTCATAGGGATATGTTAGCAACATGCTTATGCTGTGTGGTCTTGGTTTTACTCGAATATATATCCTATTTGCTTCTTGAACCTTGAGTCCACATCTTGTCATCTTTTGACACTGCTACGATAATGACCAGACCGTGCTTTCTAGATGACCAAGAAAAGGATGTTCATATGTCAGCCTTTTCTTCTCACACAATGTGCTGATGAGGATTCAGGGGGAATTCCAGCTCTTCTTTCTAAGAAGGCTTTCATGCTATTGTTCAGGACACATTTTTAGCAACTACAATAAAAATGTACAAAAGTACATTTTATTGGTTTATTCAAGCAACATAACAATTGTGGAGTCACAGCCTAAGACAACCAGTTTTGTTCAGCCCACTGTACAACTGAAGCCCTGCCCTGAGGGGTGATGTTGTAATCCAAATGGTGTAGAATATCTATTCTTCACCTCCTTACTTTTGCTCACTGTTATGTTCTCTTGTTTCCTCATGGCATATACTGCATTTAGTCATGCTGCCTGCCCTTTCAATAACTCCAATGACATGATGTTTTTTGTATGACCCTACAAATATTGTTGATATCATATACTGTACTCCAATATGCAAATAAAACATACCCACAATGTCCTCCAAATTAGTCCATTTTGCCTTCATGATTCTCTGAGATGGGCAGTTCCCTACAGAAGTCTTCTAAAGGCAATGGAAAGCCTGAACATTTAAATTCGTTTTCTCAGAAGTGTGGCCTTGTCCTGCAATTTATTAAGTATAATCCCCACCTTTGGAAAATTTCAAAGGGGCCAGATCTTATATTTTCTTAAGACACAAGACTTTATAAGTAGATTCTTTTTAAAAAGTAGTTTTGTTTCTGAATAGACACTTTCTTCCTTTTCAGTCTGCCTACAGTAGTAGGGAGTAAAACTGCCCCAGTGGTGTCTTTTCACACCTGGTTTTCTTCTCTTTTGCTTCTCATACTTGCAATCAACTTAAAAAAATATTGAGGCACATTGCAATTCTCCGTTCTCCTGAAGATGGCATAAACTGTCTGATGAGCTGAGAATCAAGAATTTCTGCTCCCTGCACTCTGTTTGGGACCCTGCTCTTGTGTGTGGACATCTCATGCGTGTATGTTCCTGCAGAAACAAGCAGGAATGTACCACATGGTCTCAGTTATTCTATTAAATTACTATTGGAATTACTCTTGGGTCAGTGAGAAACTCCTCCTGGTGAGCTGGGACTTGCACAGGTCCAGGAAACACTGGAGTGTTACACTGGCCAACATCTAAACCACTTTTCATGCCTTCATGTCCTTTCTCTTGTATCTGTTACACTGATGGTTTACCCACATTTTTTTTGTCTCTTCATACTTTGTCATTTTTCTCTCCCAAGCTTCTGCCACTTCACCTTTGCAGAATCCAGGCCACAGATGAGGATACAATCCAAGCCACACAGTGACACCAACCTTGTCACCAAGTGTGGTCCCATTTGAAAGTACACTGCTGGTACCACTCACTTGTTAAGGCTGATTTATTTATTTTTCTGCAAAACTCTGAAAAACCTAATGCTGAGAATATAAATCTTTAATTGCAACATAATTACCAGTTTGCAGCTATTTATAATTCATAAATTCTGGAGGAGATCAGAGAATCAGGCGGGAATTTAGGAAATTTATACAACCTTCATACATATACCAAATTTAAATCTATTTTTAAAGGGTTTTTACCACACCTGAATTCAAAGTTGTCCACTAAAAACTTCCTGTACTGTGAAAATATTCTTTCTTCCTGTATTGTGAATTTAGCTGTACTGAACATATTACAGGTAAGTCTACAAACTGTAGGAGGACTAATTTGCCACTGTATTAGGTTGTGCAAATTGCACAACTTTAATGGTAATAGTTTTGTTTCTTTTCCTAATTATTAAGTAATAAATTTTATGGTGGGTATTTATCACATGTCATTCCTTGAATTTTTTCCTCTATTTACATAAGCCACAATTTCCTTTAAGAGGAGGAATACTCTACACTGTTATGCTCAACAACTTAAGATTTTTTAAAACTACCTTTCAAGCATTACCATTTGTAAAAAAGAAAACTCATTAAATTCAATATGTAGGGAAAAGCCAGAATTTTTTTTATGTGGTACAGAACTCCAGCAGTTCTATAATGTTACAGTTACTAAAAGTAATGCAATCAAAAGCTCACAAAAAACTGTCCTAATATCAGTTGATTTGTCCTTTAGGCAGAATATGAAAATGCAGATAAAGAACTTGAATTTGAAGAGATCAGAGACTTGGAAGGGAAGATGTACACATGCCATAACAGATGTTGTGTTTCCACGCAAAAGGGCCTTTCAAGAGAAAATTAGAGAAGAATTACTAATAATATCTGTTACTATGTGCCTGGGAAATACTTAGAATCACAGAATGGGTAAGATTGGAAAGGACCACAGTGGGTCACTGATCCAACCTCCCTGCTCAAGCAGGGTCATCCTGGAACACATTGCACAGGATTGTGTCCAGATTGTTCTTGAGTATCTCCAGTGAGGGAGACTCCACAATCTCCACAATCTCTCTGAACAGTCTGTTCCAGAGCTTGGTCACCTGCACAGTAAAGTTCCTCCTCATATTCAGGTGGAACTCCCTGTGCATCAGTTTCTCCCTATTGCCTCTTGTCCTATTGCTTGGCACCACCAAGAAGAGCCTGGAAACACCCTCTGGACACCCTCCCTTCAGATACTGATGGACATTGACAAAGTTCCCTCTCAGTCATCTCTTCTTGAGGCTGAACAGGCACAGCTCCCTCAGCCTTTCCTCATAAGAGAGATGCTCCATTCCCCTGATCATCTTTGTCACCCTCTGTGGGACCCACTCCAGGAGCTCCATGTCTCTCTTGCCCTGAGGAGCCCAGAACTGGGCACAGCACTCCAGATGTGCCTCAGCAGGGCTGAGTGGAGGGGCAGGATCACCTCCCTGGACCTGCTGGCAGCGCTCTTCCCAATGCAGCCCGGGATTCCATTGGCCTTCTGGCCACAAGGGCACTGCTGGCTCATGGACAGCTTGCTGTCCTCCGGGATCCACGGGTCCTTCTCCACAGAGCTGCTTCCCTGTAGGAGGGCCCCAAGGCTGTCCTGGTGCAGAGGGTTATTTTTTCCCTATGTGCAGGATCCTGCATTTGCCTTTGCTGTATTTCAGACACTTCCTCTCTGCCCATCTCTCCAACCTCTTGAGATCCTTCTGCAGGGCTGCACAGACCTCTGGGGTGTGAGCCATTCCTTCCAGCTTTCTGTTGTCCATAAAGTTGTTATAATTTATGCCATTCAATAAAGTTATCATTGAAATCTGTGATGGTGGTCACAGGGGTTCTTGGATGAGGAAAGAAACGAAAATGTTGACTCTACGTTTAGAAGGCTTGATTTATTATTTTATTATATGTATATATTACATTATAACTATACACAAAAGAAATAGAAGGAAAATATTCATTTCAGAAGGCCAGCTAAGAATAGAATAGCAAAGAATGATAACAAAAGCAGCTCTCTCAGTCTCTGTCCGAGATTGCTCGGCCTTGATTGGCCATTAATTATAAACATCAAAAATCCACCTGATGCATTCCACAGCAGCAGATAACCATTGTTTACATTTTATTTCTGAGGCCTCAGCTTCTCAGAAGGGAAAAAAGTCTTAAGAAAAGATTTTCACAAAAAGATGTCTACGACAGAAATCACCTCATCATGCTATTTCCTCATACCTGCCAATTCCTTGGAAATGATGGCTGGCATGCTGTGCACTTAAGATATAGTTTGCCACTAGACATGTGGCAAACCTCAGGGGGAATCTGACACTAAAATGGGTGTTTTTTGGTGTGATTACAAAAAAAAATACAACCAAACACAAGGGTGCTTTTGTTTTACATGACATAAATTAAATAGTCTTGTACCCCTTAAAAAAGTCAAATAAAGTAGCATTAGCCTAAGCTTGGGATTAACTGGTGTAGCCAGGAAAAGGAGTTACTGACTGCTGTGCTTTTTACTTAATGCACAAATAATATAACTAAATATTGTCTGCTTGACATGAGAAAACCTTTAGAAAAGGTGCTTCAGGCCTTAAGCATATGGAGCTGCTGCAGTTGCATGTTTAACACGATAATTTAACAGAGGGTGAATGTCAAGGAGGACAGCTCTGGAGAAGGTGCCATGGGTTGGTTTATGCGCTGTTCTCATATTGAGGAAACAAAGGTGAAGGGAGAAATATTATGCAAGTGCTGAGCTCTGTATCCTGATGAATAGAAAAAATCAGATTATTTTTAGTGGACTGTCACTAGTGCTACAGTGCATGTCTTTGGCATGGTCCTTTCTAACAGTCTGAAATATTGCTGTACAAAATACATATAATTAAACTGATATTTGGTATATATATTTTAATATGAAATTTCTAAAAATATTCACTGGGGGCCAAATATTCAATGGGCCTAATACCACTTGCAGGTTTTAGGGTTTTCTGTTTCAAACTCAGTCTTAGTGTGAGTGTAGGTGGAACAGTCTTACCTCTGAAGAGAGTGAGTTCATCTGCTGCGTTGGCTGTGAGGAGAGACTGCTCAGGCATTGCTGCTGTCTGGTGTTCTGGTTCCAGTCTGATGGATCTGGAAGCTGAAGTGAAAACTGGAGGCTTTAATGTCACAAACAAGCGAAGCAGCACAAACTGGTTTGGCTACAGAAAGTATTCCCACCCCCAGCCAGCCCACAGCAGCAGCCCAGGTCTCCTTGGCACTCTAGCCCTGTGTTTCACTGGGGAGTCTCAGTGCCAGTGTGGTAGGAATGCAAAGCTGCAGAGAAGGACACTGCACACTTTATCTTCTTATTGCTGCTCTCTGTGGCAAATGAAAACTGGCAGTCATGTGCACTGCCACCAAACAATGGATTGGTTTTGGTAGTCAGTCTAAGAATGCAAGTATCTAAGCATAGATCTATTGTCTTTTCCACCCCTCACAATTTACTCAGGCATCCCACATGTCTCTGAAGGCTTTGTGACAGAAGACAGACAATCAATTCCCTTGATTGTATCCCAAGGGAATACACAGCCATCTGAAATATATTTTTGCCTAATTTGATGGGATTACTCTCTTCTTACCTGCCCCATTCTCAAGTATTTGATAACAGCAGTAGACATATAGACAGGGTTCCCTGCAGGGAGTTGAGAAGTGAACTTCTGAGGCATCCTTTATGAGTGCCAGATTCAAATTGTAAAATTAATAAAATATACTAAACTGCAAACTGAACTTTAAGAAGTTTAGTTACAAGTCTGCTGGACCATAAACATTCCTTTCAGTGTTTTTGTGACTCATGTGGTAGAAACAGCAGCTTAGTTTCAGATTGTAAAGGCACTTCAGTTTAGTTTTTACATTAAATACAATTAAAATAATTTCCAACTAAACCACTATTCATCAACATCATTTTGACACAACTGAAAATTAAAGTTTTGTAAGAACTGCCACCAACAGCAGATTTTTCTTTGCTTTTACTGTTTCCCTTCCTTTCATTTTTTTTTTGTAGATGGAATTCATCTGGCCCCATTAATCTGGTTAGTCAGGTTCTTCAGCATTTTTTAGATATGATTTATTATCGGACATTAAATATTTGCATAGGAGACTGCTTACATTACAGTCATCAGAATGAGCTGAGCAGCAGTGCTCTGCTGTGGGAAACAGCTACTACCTCTTGTGTTTAATGCTGCTTGAGACCAGCTGGTGCAGCAGGATAAATGCCTGGAAAACTTGAGTTCCCCTGGTGTGTGTCTGTCCTGCAGGCTTCCAGCATGGGTGGAGATAGATCACGGAACCACAGAATGGTTTGGGTTGGAAGGGCCTTTAAAACTCATCTAGCCCAGCCCCACTGCCATGAGCCCCATCTTCAACTAGATCTGGTTGCTCAGGGTCCCATCCAGTCTGGCCTTTAATGTTTCTAGGGGTAGGACATCAGCCACCTCTGGGCAACCTGTTCCAGTGTGTCACCAACCTCACTGTTAAAAACTTGTTCCTTATAGGTAGACTGAGTCTACCCTCTGTTAGCCTAAAACCATCACCCCTTGTCTCTAAAGGTCTTGATAAAAAATCTGTCCCCATCTTGCTTATATGCCCCCAGTTTGTCCTAAAATGACACAATAAGGTTTCCCCAGAGCCTTCTCTTGAGCCCGAAAGCTTTTGGCTCTTTTTCCATGGCTGCAGCAGAGACTCTTGAGCTGTCCCTCTACTAGTTTGGGAAGTTGCAGTCAGTTAAGGAATCTTCACTGTCTAGGAAGAGTGGGAGCAGGAAGAGCTTTTGTTGAGATACCCTGCAGCTCCTATGGTGTGGTGATACTAATGGACTTGTGTCAGGAGAAGGGGATGAGATTAGTGACTTTTCAGAGGGTGAAATATCGTGGATTCTTTCCTTCCTTTGCGGGAGGCATAGTAACTAAAAAATGTCATCTGGGCTGCAGATCAGGTTGGAAAGAATGAGAAATGATTGTTAAATTTTGGTGGTGTAGCAATCCTGCTAAAGATGCTGGCAACTGATATTAGTAATCCAAGGGTGTGCTAACACAGTGGAGGAGTTAAGAGCCATGACCAAACAGCCTGTGGAGAAGCTGTGGTCTGTTCCTGTGATTCAAGAAAGCCTGAGAAAAAGCACCAGACTTGAGCTTAGATCAGTGGAGAGACTCATGTAGCACAAAGCAGGGTCTTACCTGAAGGTTCTCATAAAATAAAAAGTGTTGAAGTCATGAAAAGAATGAGGAAATGGAAGTGAAGACGAAACATGTGAGTTCTGGGTATAGACTGAGAAAGAAAGAAAGCAATTGAAAGTGAAAGAGGAAGAACTGCTGGCAGTATTCACTGGGGAGGGCTGGCCAGTGCAGCTGTTAAGAAGCAATTGTTTGCTGTGGGTGCTGAGGCACTGGGGCTCCCCAGAGGAGCTGTGAGTGCCACATGCCTGGGAGTGAGCAGGGCCAGGCTGGATGGAACTCTGAGCACCCTGTCCAGTGGAATGTATCCCTGTCCATGGCAGGGAGGTTGGGAACTAGATGGCCTTTAAGGTTCCTGCCAACCCAAGCCATTCTGTGATTCTATGGTTCTGTTATTATATTCACCTATTTGTCTGGTCAGGAACTCATTAAGCAGTGGCATAAAGATTCTTCCAATTGAGTTCATCAGGAAAATGAACTGCAGAAGGGACTAAGATAATATAGCTGTGGGTGCAGTGAATTGAAATAATTCATCTATGGCATTTTCATGTAGTTTTTAATATATAGCAAAAATTGAAATGTGTTCATCGGTAATTTATCCACCAGGAAAAAAGTTGCTATCTTTATACTCTTAGTTATTTGCAAAAAAATTTCCACTGCTGCAGGTTTGGCACTGCAGTTAGAGATAATAAGAAGGCTGAGATGATAATCCAGAGGGCTCTAGCAGTGCCAGAGAGTTTTATTAGTTTGTGTGCAATATTAGTAAGATTATTGGTATTCTTTTTCTGTGTTTTTTCTGTAAGTAGTCTAATGGAGTTTTTACAGGCATTAATGAATAAGGATGAGGTCAAGCAAGGCACACTTTACCCTTGTGAGCAGTCCCTTTGACTAGAGTGGGAATAGCATCATTTTTGTAAACAATGTTGCAAAAGCAGAATTATTCCCTAATCGAGGTAATATCTCTATTAAATATTTCATCATCTCCATATATGCTGATTTATTCTAGGAAAAATAATTAAATTCATTTAATCATTCTGCTGTCTATAAAATACAAGAAGAATCTTTGCACTAAAGCACAATTTAATCTATAAAATGATGGTAGTACTTAAGACACAACCCAGCAATTGCTCCTACAATATTTGGTAAGGCTTAAACATGTAATAATTTTTTTTTAATTACCTGAAGAATAGAAGAGTCAATGCTGGAATATATTTTTTAACTTGTTCCTTGCTGATAACCAAGCAAGGAGAGAGAAAACTTCAAGGGCAATGCAGTCCAGCCAAGGAGAGCTCCAGATGTTTTTGTAAGTTTATTGGAGTTTACGAGAAAAGCAAAGTTCATCTCTCACAAAATCACAGAATAAGCTGATTTGGAAGGGATCCACAAGGATTATTGAGCCCAGCTCTTAGCTCCAGGCAGGACAGCCCCAAGAATCACCATGTGCCTGAGAGCATGGTTGAAATGGACCCTGCCAACCTTGGTGCTTGCCCACTTCCCTGCAGGGACTGTTCCAGTGCCCAGCCACCCTCTGGGTGAAGAACCTTTTTCTAATATCCAGCCTAAACCTCCCCTGACAGTAACTTCAGGCCATTCCCTTGGGTCCTGTCACTGGTCACCACAGTAAAACCTAGGGAGTCCTTTAATTGCTAAAACTACAATTTACTCATTAGGAAACAAAAGTACAGTTTGTTTCTAAACTCTGGGTCCCACACCAAGAATGCTTGCAGGCAGAGTCTTTGCACCGACACACAAGCTAAAAAGTACATCTAGGTTTTGACTTATTTTCACTGTTTTTAAAGTAATTAAAAGTATCTTTTTGGGACCCTCCTATAAACATGCTGTCTAACATCAGAGTGTGGGAAATACTTTAAAGCAAACATGCTGAGCATCTCGTTACAGAAATTCAAATATATCTCCTTTGAGACATGTAAATTTAATAGCAGTGGGTATAATTTTATAAATCTATCTCAAGATTTCTAATTAGATAGTTCATTGATCCACAGGCATTGAAGGCTGACCAAACAGCCATCTGCAATTGCAATTGTGTTAATCATGTCAGCTCCCCGTGAAAAGGCTCCATAGCCGCTGCCTGGAGATTTGGCATTGGTGAGGAACACCAAGGGCTCAGCTTGGCTGCTAAAAATCCATAGCTTGGCTGCTATGTTTGGAGCTTGGGGCAACTGCTGTGGGAGGGCTGCCCTCCTGGAAAACGCAAGGAAGGCAGGGTATGCTAGTTCCCTCTGTAAAGGGGTAGTATTTTTGACATGGTTGAGGTTGATCTTGGCAAATTTGCCTCATGACAAAAGCAGAAGTAGCTTGTCTTCTTTATATTTCCTGCTTCAGGACAGATTGTTTTAGTTGATCTGGGATAAAAACAAGCAAACAAAAATAAACCACATTGTTTTAAGCAATGAAGAAAACACCTTCTAATTCAAGAAGGCCCTTGGGGACCCTCAGCCCTGGAGGAGGTATAAAAGCAGCTTATCAGACTTTTGACCGGAGGCCAAACTCGACAGTCCTCTCCAAAGCTGGGACAGTCCTACAGCGAGTCAGCCTCCAGAGTATGTGCATGTGTACCATGGTTCTGGGCATGCATGAGACCTAGGGGAGGGAGAGTGGTCACACAGAAACAGTAAACAGCTTGTGCTGCTTCTTGGTTTCATCCTTTCTGCTTCTTAAAGTACCAGCAGTACTGTGTTTCAGCAGCTGCTTCAGATAAGATCTCACTAACTCTTCTGGAATTACTCAGGGAAAGAAAACATAAAACCAATGATATTTTATGGAGTTTGGGCTCAAGTTTGGACTCAACCTTTTGATAGCTGTTACACTGCCACCATTCCATGTACTTGTCTCAGGCTGTGGTAGGAATACTGATTTTTACAGGATTACCTGCAGCCTGCTCCTGTAGTTCTCACACAACAACCTAAACTTCTGAGGTAGCAGGCTGCTGCTCCTTTCTATGTTCCAGTCCATGTAGGGAAGGATTACAAGTCAAACATGAAAATGATTCTTTTGAGATGAGTGGATCCAGCAGCGTCTGTGTAGTTATCTAAGTGTGTAAATGTTGGAGTCTTAGTCCCCAGAGCCTGGGGGTAGCTGTTCAGTAGGTGTTTTTCAGTGTGGGGTTTTTTTCAGTTGTTTATTTTCCAAAATTTTTCATTATGAAACCATAAATAATAATAATACTCCATTTATCATTTGTGGTTTGGTTGCTTTATTTTCATTTGTTTCTTCATAATGGAGGAGAGTTTAATTAAATACATTAGGGATAGATGTTTATCCTGTGCTCTAAGATCAAATGTGTCCATCAGAAGAGCTTCTGCATCTCTCACTGTGTATAGTTCACCAACCAAACCCATTAACCATTTGTCTCATCAGAATGTTCCTTAGGAACACCTTGCATGCAAAAGTAAACATTAGAGAAATCCTGTTTGCTTTCATGATGAGTCATTCTGTTCTTTTCCATGTCCATCACTATCTTCTTTGCTGTTTTCTTGTGCCAGCTTTAGGGCCAGTCATTCTCTTGGCATCCAGAATTCCAGGTTTGAGTCCATATGACCAGATCTGGCTCATGCAGAAGAGAAATGTCACTTACGAGTGGCATAGGATATTCTTCAGGTCCAAACTGCACAGCTGAAGTGCCAGCCTGGAGCAAGCAGGGATAGAGGAGTCATTCCATGATTTCATGTTTCTGTTTTTCTCCAGTTTGGTGATACTAAACTAAATTAAAATCTGGAGGTAAAATCCTCTGGTTTGTGTTCAGGGACCAGACTGGATGACCTTGCAGGGATCACTGGATGACTAGAACCTTCCAGTCTTGCAGTATAGGAGCTGGATCCACACATTTTAAAAGGTCATTTTTCTTACCTTTGACACAAAAAATGGAATCTGCAGTAAAGCCTTTTCAAAAACAGAACAAATCTCAGCATATATATTATCCCCATATAAGGGATAATGACTAACCTCCTAACAGCCCATCACACTTGCATTTTCCCTACTGTAGTAACGAGATGCGTAAGCATTCTAAACTCAGCTTAAATTAAAAACAACTCTCTAGAGTCTGCTGGTTGGGTTTTGGTTTTATTTCATTGCAAAACTGATTTTTTACATTTTCTCCCTTCGACAGTTTTGAAGAAATGAATTAGAATCTCGGTGGAAATGGGTTTGTGGTGAGGGCCATCGCTGGGTCTCTCAGCACTGGTCTCTCTGATGGAGATCTGTAATGTTGTACAAAATGAGCAAACCCTGTGGCTCTTCCTGTGTTACTGCCATCTGGTATGTTCATCACATCGTAAAACAGTTTAGCAGGATTCTTTACAATTCTTTTCTAGACACCAAAGTAAAATGTCTTTCCCCGCTTTCATGCATTTCCTCTTCTGTGGGCTTTTTTAAAAATTTCATGGAATTACACTATGGTGTAGGTGAGATAGGAGTAAAGGAAGGGTTTGGCTTTTTCCTCCTTATTGTTCTTGCTGCTTGGTTTTGTTATAGCTGAATGGTATCTAAGATTTGATGCTAGTAATTTTTCATCAGGATCATTACAGTATAGTCCTGAGCTCTGTTAGCTCCCTCCTGAGATACACTATCAAAATACACATATTTTTATTCTCTGTGCTAAGCAAAAGGAGATTTGTATTTTTAAATTAATGAGTATTCTTTACTGATAAGCTCTTAGAGAGAATTTACTCAACCTAGGATGGCTAATCTTCTGTGAAGGAGCAGCAATTGCTAGAGAAATCTAGAAATGGCACTTTATGCCAGACTATCATATGCTTACTCTTCTGGGTCTGAAGCTGTCCTGCTGTTCTTACTCTGAAAGGCTTGTTCACAATGGTGGTGGGTGACCATACTGAAGTCTGAAGTACGACTCCAGCCAGGTATTAATCCTTCTATTTGGGTTGCTCCTAAGCACTTAAGCTAGATACCTTATAGTTTATTAACATTGTTGCACATCAAGCAATCAAAAAGCTCTCTTGTCCCATGGTCAGCGCCGTTCTTACATTTTCTCAGGTATCTTTGGCATCTGCCTCAGAGCTTGTAGTACTGTGTAATATATCTGGGAAGGGTTCTAATGTGCCACTCATGGGTAGGTGATTGGAAACCTGCTGCTCCTCACTCACCCCAGAGCCAAGACTTGCAAGAAGCAGCTGCGGGCTCAAAAGCATTTATGATCTAAAAAAATGTACTACTTCTGTCTGATTCTGTACATGGGAGGTTCCCTGCCTCTGTGCCCTCATTTTACACTTTGGGTCCCTGAATGGTGGTTCTGACCCAGAGCACCACTGGATTCTCTTGGAGCCCGGAGGCTGGGCTGGGTGCACCCCTGACCTTGTGTAAAACTAGGGAACAGCCTGAGTGTTCACTGGCTGGTGAAAAGGGGCAGTAAGAACTGCACAGGAGGCAAGATGCAGGCCAATGACTGTGCTGTGACAAAAGCTGGGCTCTGGGAGCAGGCATTCTGCCCAAGGACAAGGGCCAGGAACTAGAGCTAAGCCCTGCAGCTGAATGACCACGAGGCAGTAGTGTGACATCATCTGACAGAAAGGACAAGCCACCAGTTGGGCTTACAAACCAGATGGCAGAGCACCCATCCCAACAAGAGGCTGATTGCAGCCAAAGGCATGGCTTGATGGTGGCATCACCTTAGAAAGCTAATTGTCAGCCCTGCCTAAGCTCAGGGCTTGGTCTGGGAGTGTGCAGTGGTTGATCTGTCCATTCAGTCACCTAAACCTGGGGGCTCTTCACCAGTGACTAAAATGACCAGGGTCTTCAGCGTGCCATTCTCTCTCCAGAGAAATATACTTCATTTTTTCCATCCTTGTCTTTTTACAGGACTGTAATGCTGTTGGGATCTTACATCCTTCTATTTCTGTATTTTCAAAGTCCAGGGAAAAACTTTTGTGTTGCCTCTAGAACTTGCTTTTATTGCCTTCATGTTTTCTGAATGTATTTGTGTATAAATTTGTTGAGTTGGTATTTTCATATGCATTTATTTTTTAGTTTTAGTTGAAAAGTGGACTTTTCAATGCCAGGCAGAAGGAGCATATTCTTATTTTCCATCAGACTGCCCACACTACTTTTATTAGAAAGCTGTGTGCCCACATGCATCCTTCTTGTTAAAGCCTCTTTTCCCAGAAAGGAACTTAGAAACCTCTGTGTCTTCAAAGCCACAGGGTCTGTGGCATGTGATCTTCTGTCAGGCACAAAGCTGTCAGACCTTACCAGCTGCAGTTACTGGGGATCACAAATAGAATTTTCAGCAGAAACCAGAATTTTTATTCATGGTGATTGTAATGAGCTAAAACAACCATACTGGTTGGTTGTGGGGTTTTCCATCATGGTACTGAATTTACAGTAATTACATTATTCTGAACTGACTTTTGAAACTTAATAAATTTGATCCATCAGAAAAAGTGTCCATAGTTACTATGATTACTTTTCTTGCAGTGCATTTTGAGATTATTCTGCAGCAGCACAGAGTGCTGCTGCATATGGACCACTAATCAAATTGCCTGATTAGGTGAAATTCTAGACTTTCAGCAAAGTTTCCTCATGCCAATTGCAGCAATAATTATTACATCATTTCTGCTCAAGGGAATCACTCAAATGCTTCAGATATAATTTCATTTCTAAACTGACTGTATAATTAAATAATACAGTATAGCCAGTAGTAATCTTTCTCCGTATTTAAATGCAAATTTTACCAGTTATCGGCAGGAGCCGTAGCATCCCTAATTGGTTGCAGCTAATAATATATTATGACTAAAAAATGTTAACGTTAAGGCTATGAAGTCAAGCACTTAGAAGTTAGGCAGTGTCAGCATTAGTATTGCCCAGACAACTTCCATTTCCCTGTCATTTGTTTAAATGCAAGTTACAGTGTTTATGTACACAATCATTGTTCTTTTTTTCCTCTTAAGTCCATTGCCTCATTTAGTAAACTGGTAGCAATTGCAGATTTCTTTTTATCTTCCTCATAAACAGCATGTCTCCACATCTTGTTTAACTCAAATTATCCAAGCATTGCACAGAACATTTTCATTTCTTTCACCCTCTGTGTTTCTATGGTGCTTTTGCCACACCTGAACACTATGTCCAACAGGGATGTGAGTGTCAGGTTGCCTAAAACTCCTGTTTTTAGAGAGTCATGGAGTTTCAGGCTCTTTTCACAGGAATGTAGGATGCTGAAGCGATTACTAAGATGTGGGGAAGGTAAAACACATGTGAATGGATTGTGCAAGCACAAGATGCTGAACAGAGAGATCCAAATTGCACTGGCAGGAATCCAGTGCAATTGCAATGGCAGGAATGCATCTTCTGCAGGGCCACAAGAAAATAATTAATTTTTAACCACTTCTGTGCAGTCAGATCTTAATCCCATTCTGTGTTTATAGTTTATAAACTCCCTGCTCTTCTTAAAAAGTTGTCTAAAAATGTTCACCAATGCCAAAAGCTTTGGGACACATTTTTCAGAAACAAGAGCATTTTCCACTTTTGCTATTATAAATACCATACCACACTTCATCATAGAACCATCACAGAACAGTTTGGGTTGGAAGGAACCTTAAAGAACATCTTATTCCAACCCCTCTGCCATGGGCAGGGATATCTTCCACTGGACCAGGTTGCTCAGAGCTCCGTCCATCTTGGCCTCAGACACAACCAGGGATGGGACATCCACAGCTTCTCTGGGGAACCTGTTCCAGTGCCTCACCACCTCCACAGCAGAGGATTTTTTCTAGAATGTGATCTAAGCACACTCTCTTTCAGTTGGAAGCCATTCCCCCGGTCACTACATGCTGTTGTAAGTGGTCTCTCTCAGTGACAAGCGCCCAGCTGTGCTGTAGAAGTGCTGAGCTCCCTGACAGCACCACCCTGGGCAGCTGGCTTCCAAACTCTGCTGAGAAAAGCTGGGCCAAACCTTGTTTGAGCAGCTTGCTCAGCACCACGTGTATCACATCCTGAAGCAGGGACACAGGCCCCTTCTCTGAGGCTGTATGCAAATTCTTTGACAAAGAGATAATCTTTCTTCTTTCAATCTTCCAACAGCCCTATATACTATCTGTCTGTTACAAAAATTACTCAAAGTTCTAGACAGACAAGTTTTACTTAGCCAAACCTGGAGTCGTCGTCATTGCAGCCCCATCTTGTATACAAAAGAAGGTAGGGTCCTGGAGAAAAAATTTTGGGGTTTATACTGAAAAATTATTTCCTTTGCCTTAAAATCTGCTTACATCTCCTGGGCTAGACCAAGTGGTATTATACTGTACCTTTTACCTTTTTTGTAGTCACAAAAAATTCTGAAACAGAAAAAACAGGATCCAGTCCTTTCCTTTGTGTCTTTAGAATGAGGATCTGCAATGACAAAGAGTCTTGAACCAGAACTATTTCAGTGTTCATGAGTTTGAATTTGGCGTCTTATTGATCTTCTTGCTTGCCCCATCTCTCTATAATTTTCTTTTTCAGAAGAACCCTGAAAGCCATTAGAGCCACATTAACCAAAGAGGAATGATTGTAGTTGCTGATTTAATTCATGGGTTGTAATATGGAGCAACCTGAATTTTTATTTTAAAGGCTCTCTTAGAAAAAGAAGTTTTTCTTGTTTATTGGTAAAGAAGCTAAGGCAGTAAACCCCTTGTGTTCTGCTGTGTAATGACATTTCTGAGGGCACCTCATGGGCTGTACCCAGTCTGGGTATAGCAATTCCCTGGCAACCCCCAGGGAATTAGCCACAGTGCCTGACAGTAAGGCAGGAAATTCCTGTTAGCTAGCAGTTGCAAAATCATTATTTCAGTTTGTACTTCTGGAATTGAATGTTTTGATTTCTCCCAAGTCCTGCTTTAGGGGCCTACATCTCTTCTTTAATTCCATAGACACACATTAATTTCAGCAAGTATATGGCTCAATGCTCACTTTCTTTGATTTTCCATTTGTTGTTGAAACAAATTCTTTCTAACCTACTAGATAATTCCTATTTACTCTAAACTTGTATATAGATGCATCTTATTGGTAAGTAGAGTTAATATACCATAGAGAAAAACATGTTTATTAGTTGACTTAAAGATGCTGTATACTTTTTTAAAAGTACCTTTATGAAACATTTTGCATTTAAAATAATTTATTAAGCAAGAGAAACATTAGTAATTTCCTTTCATTATAATAATGAAATTGATGTATCGATTAATGAAATTGATTCATTCTGGTCATTAAGGGCCATATGCTATGATTGATACAATTTGGCTTAAAAATTCTCAATCTGCTTGGGCATTTTGGAATGCATCAGCAAGAATTTATCTGTAACTTTAAATGCCTACTATGTTCTGCAAATCTGTCCTAATGCCCTTTGGGTTCCTAAAATTTGTCTATCTCACCCTTTGCAACCTGGATTTTATTTATTGCAACAGGAAAAAAAATGCAGCCAGTTCTTCTTGATCCCTTTTTCAGGCTAAAACAGATTATTCCAAGTAAAGAAATTTTTCTCTCAGAACTTTCTAACAGAGCTAAAAGTCAAAGTTGTCTGTAAGCTGGTGCTGAATTCAGTGACCCAGCTGATCCCTTATGCCTTATGTTCTTAATGTGACTGAGGTAATTCTTTTTCTCAGCTCTAGAAACTATGAACTTACATTTTTGACAGTAGGAATTATAATGTTTTCATTATTGTTAAAAATGAAAGAAATGAAATACATATGCATTGTGTGCCTCAGTTTGTAGGAGTGTGACAGAATCAATCATGAAACAGGCTCATTTGGCAGTCAACATTACAGTAGTTTTCTACCTGATTCCATATATAATTAAACCAAAGCAGCCCTTAATTGAAAAATTTAAGAAGGCTTGTTTGTTGCATCATTTTAATATATTTAAGTTGCCTACTCAATTATAAAAAAATGTATGTGGAGAAGAGAAAATGATTCAAGCCCATAGTCCAACTTGGTATTAATGCCTGAAAAGTATGTAAGTCTGGTGCCTACTGACTTAATCACTGTATTCCATTACTTTGACAAAGCAAGCCATGTGTTTGCCATGCATACAATCAGTTTACACTGAAAAGCATATCAAATATTGTTTAAAATTATAGCAGGTAGACATGCTAATACATTCTAAAACCAAAGGCTGTTTATCTTTAAATTGCCTATTGACAGATGAGAGCCAAAATAATTCTTTCTGACAGCCATTTCAACTGAACGAGAGTAAACTGTTTAGCTTGAGAAAAACCATGTGGAATATTGTAATTAGCAGCTGAATTTCTGCAGTGATTTACAGTCAGCTGGAGTTGGATGTGGATACTGGATGAAGCCAGGTTGGTTCTGGCATGCACTGCAGCAGTGAGAAACAGGAGCCAACACTGGCTTTTCAGCAGATTACTCTGAAATCACAGAATTGTAACTAAAACATCATTAGCCCAGTGTTTTGTTTCTGAAACTGAGGCTGGGGCTAGTCCAGGTCTCACTGAAATGTTTTAGGATTTTTGCCACAGGTTTTGGGCAATTGGCCCTCTTTGAGTTCTGAACACATAAGAACTGTTTTACAATTACTGAGTTCCGTAAACATTGCAATTCAGTGTCTCTTAAATATTTAGGTACTGCTATCAGCAGAATCATTTCCACAAAGTCAAATTTCTTGGTTTTATAACTGCCTGCCATTTACTTTGTTATTTTTGGTGAACTACAGTGATCCAGACTTGCAATGGCCTCTATTATACAGCCAACTGAATGTTTTCCTGTTTAGGGTTAGCCATGAAAGAGCATTTATTTTTTAAAGTCATTCCGCATGTTCCCATCCTTTGTTTGCACAGCTGTAAAAGAAGATAACTTAATGGAAAGATGATTCTTTCTTCAAACAAGAAAGAATCATCTTCCAAGACAGCCATTTCACTTCCTTTGTGCTCCAGCAGCATCTCTAGTTTCATTATTAGGTTTCCTCGGGCTTCTGAAATTAAAATCAATGTTTTCCTTATTATGAGGCATAGATTAGGTTTTTGGGTTGATGATACCTGCAGATCTGCTCTATGTAAGTGTACAAAGTATGTAATTTATTGACAGCTGGAAAGCCATTTTGGCATTACTACATTTCAACATTACTAATTGTCACTATGTTTCTCACATGCTGTAAGGCTGCAGGTGACCCAAAGTGAGCAAGACTTTCACATGGAAGGCAGCTTGCAAATCTCTTATTAACTGTAAATGATAAGTTATAAAGCATAGTTTGATATAAAAATAATTCAATTTCTCTCCAAATACTTAATTTTTCTGGAAGTGAAGAATGTGGGATTTAGTAGCATGATTTTCAATTCATTGTTGAATAATTTCTTTCTAAGAAATTATCAAGTCATTCTTCAATGAGGTATGAAATGAAACTAATTTAAACATATTCTAATCACAGAACTTAGCAGAATGAATGCTACTAAATGCAAGCCAGTAGTATTTGGTGGGATGGGGTGAAATCATTGATACTTTTATAATGTGCATGGAGGAAATATCATAGCCCAGAGAACCACTAGTCAGGAAAAATCAGCATCTGGGCAAAGACCACAGTCTTTGGATCTTCTTATTTATCCCAGCAGATGGGAACAATCTGACTCCATCCAGTTATTTGAGCCTCACTGTGGCAAACACGATATGATCTTTTCATTTGATTTTCATTAGAACACGTAGACTTTACTAATCACTATTTTTTTTCCTTTTCTAATGTGGTGACAGTGCTGTCAAATGTATCAGGAAATGTGTCAATTCAGATAAAAATTGCATGTAAATATTTCCTGATATTTTCCAGTCAGTGACGTATTTTGTTATTATACTGATTTTCTTTGCAATCTATTTGAGGCCTGAGCGACCTGAGCGTGTCCAATTGTGTACTTAGTGTTCACACATTTCTGCGTGCAGTGACTGTTGTTGCCTCAGGCATGGCTGTGTGAGAACAGGACTGTGAGGAAGCTTGAGAGGGGGTTTGAAAGATCATCTACTCAGTTCTCCTTCAGCAAACGCCCGCTGCCCATTTCTGCCCTGCTGCATTCCCACCTGCTGCTCTGTGCGTGCAGAGACACTTCTGACCAGGAACTGCAGAGCAGTTGCTGTGCCCCAGCACTGTGGCCTGGCTTTGCAACATCTCATTTTCTGTAACCACACTGTAAACTTCCCTCTCTGGGGAACAGGAACTCCATGCTGCAGGCAAGTCCCACTGAGGGGCTGAGCAGATGTTCTTGAGCCCATTGGGTTTGTACTTCGGAGAGCACAATGTTCTATTAACTTATTTTTCTCCCTGTAAGAAGAGAATTTAGACTGTTTAAAAATTCTGTGAGAGACTGTCATCACTCTCCCAAAACTCTGTGGGAAGTGAGAGGTGATGTGATCTCCATAGCAAAGCAGCAAAGCCTGGGCATTCCAGAAGTCACTTCCTGGCTTTGCATTCTTGGTTGCTCATGAGGTACCATGTTCAGTGCCAGGGCTGAGATCTTGTCCTTAACAATGCCTCACAGGCTTGTTAGATATCAGGTGCTATGAGTTTAGTGTTGTGAAATCTTCTTGACCTCTCAGAATAATTTGGTGCCTACTAATTTGGGTTAATGCAGGTTATTTACAAGCCAAAAGAGTGCTGCGGCTCTTTTTGGCCTCTGACTGTCTTCATTTGAGAGGAAATCAGTGATAACAAATACATAGAATTTCTTTGTCACAAAAAGATTGGCATCTTCAGGCACGTTTGACAATGTCCTTGTCACAAAGCCAAACCCAGTGGTCTTTTCAAACATCAGTTTATCCAACATTTTTGTGGTTTTCTTGTCATTAATTTTTTTTGGACAGCATCGTTTTTCACTTCTGGATACTGCTTTTTTTTCATTCTCAGTCCTCTTTAATTTACAGATGCAAAAAAACCTTTCATCCCTACTGCATGTACTTTGGACAGCTTCCATTACTTTGCTATTCAGACCCGAAGGAAATATTTATTTCTTTATATATAATTCTTCTTTATAGTTTTACAAAGGCAGATCATCTTCCATGATTATCAGTAGGCCATAGCCTCTCACCTATAGGTAGAGATTGCTAGTAGAAATTATAATTAAAGTCTTTAAATTTGAATTATGCAATGAGAAATCACTGAACTTACAAAACCATCCATTGTCAATAACAAGTAACTAATGAAAAGACTGGAAATTTGGCATTGGCTGTCAAGGAATTTTTTGTGTCTTTATTCAATCCAGTCAGAAATTCTGGCTCACCTGTGAAAAAGCAAAGCTGTAGAGAACATTCATTTAAAAAAATCACTGGTAGAATAAACAGCAGGATTCATCTCCCATGGCCTGGCCAAAAGAAGGGATACACATAGGTTATAAAAAAGTAATGTGGGATCGACATGGACTACTTAGTCCTTCTGCATAGGCATATTTGAGGGAAGGTGTGAGTTGGTGACAGCTCACTTCAGTGTCCTGCATTGAAGAACAATCTCCAGGCAGCTGGAAATACCACTGACACATTGGCAGCTCAAACACCACCAAGATGTTCTTGCAAAATAGCTTGCACATTTTCAGTACTTAGAATTTTTACAACAACATCTTTTGAGAGGACTAGATCAAAGACCAACTGGTATCATTGAGCAGGCACTCAGAACTATGACTACAATAGAAAGAAATTAGGTTAAGTGTTCTGACAAAAGCATATGTTGTTGGATTGCTTGAAGACAGAATTTGATGTATCTGTCAATTAGAGTCAGAGTATGCTGGCACAAAGCCAGTAGATTTCTTTGTTCCCTTGAACCTCCTTTGCTTTAATTGGCTGGGTGATAGAACACAAACATCCAGCCTTGATGTGCTGTAACTCAAATATTAACAGGAGTGGTAACATTTCTGAAGAAGATATCAGTAAGAAGAACTATTATTTTAGAATAAAATCTGGGCACAGCAGCCCTTAGACATAACTATGAGAGCACTAGGACCAGACTTAGAGGAAGCTGGGTCTGGGGAGGGACCTTGAAATCTCCTCTAGGCCAACCTCATAAAGGTGACGCCAGATTCAACATGGCCTAAATTGTTCCAGGGTATTTAATTCATCTGTACTAAATAATCTCTGATGTTAAAGACCTCACATGACCTCACCTGCCTTCCCAGGCACTGTCTTCTACTGTTCTTGCTGTTAGGAAGTTTTTCTTAGCGTCTAGCACCAGACTTTTATGCTGCAGGTTTTTTTCCTTCCATACTTAAAACTGACTTTACTGTAATGCTGGAGGGGAGGGAGAAATAAATTAAGTGATTTTGGGGGTATAAAATGACTTTGTGTGGGTGCACCTTTTTCTGGCAAAGCTGAGTTTTGCAGTACTGTTTTTGTATTTCTGAGAGACTAGAATGGTCTCTTCCAGATAAAAACTGCACAAATTGGCACAGCTGCCCTTGCAAACCACTGTCAAAACAAATCTTATCTAAGTACCCATTCAAGTAGTGTCAAGGCTTTGTAATTTTGGATTCACATGAACGTTAAGCTGTAATTAACTTAAGAGAAGTTCTTGGCTATTGTCTCATGAGAGGTGAGAGTGGCAGGCCCCTTTTACATAAGTTCTTCCTTAGGGACAATAACCCAGGGACTCTCTTGAGCATTATTTCAAGTACAAATGTGTTAAGGTGTTAAATATAGACCCAATTCTAAAGCTTCCATGACATTCAGCATATCAGGAGGATGTTATTCTGGACAGAGAGCCTGATGCAGAGGCAAACTCTACTCACAAATTTCACAGAGATATTTCTGACCATCCCCAGATCCATCAGGATTTGGGAGAGTTGGAATTCTTGTGAATGCCATGTTGCCAGCTTCAGTTCTGTCTGAAGGGTTTTCTAGACAGAACTGGTGATGGGGGTGTGGTTACTTAGCAAAAAGGCAACTTTAACTCCTGATTCTGCGGTTCAGTGGCTGGAAGTCTTCATGTCTGTGTCCACACCTGCACGTTTTGTGTAATGGCACACAGAGTTTCAGAGCAACTGTTTATATTTCAAAACAAGATGCTTATATTTCTGCTTCCCTCTGCCTATTCATTACATGTGGGCAGAAACATTCTTTCTCCTGTGGGTTTTCAGAAATACTTTGTATCTGGATATCTTTGTGTCCACACAGAATAAAGAATGAAGGAAATGCAGGGAGATGTCCATTGCACTGACATTGAGAATATGTATTTCCCTTCTCACCCTAGTCTAAGCTGAATCCATTAAACCACAATGATGCACATGTTCAGCAGTTTTTCAATAGCTGCTGAGAGGTGCTTGTGTTTTCTGAGTCTGAATGTATTGTCTCACCATGTGACGTCAATGCTGCACTAGTCCACATTTTCCATCTCTCTTTTTTTTTTTTAATTCTGGGAAGGTTTTTGAACATTTTATTGTTTTGAGAGCTCACAGACCTTGATTATTCAACTGGGCAGATCTTTGGGTTATGGCTCTAATATTTCAGAAAAGATTCATTGACTTGCTTTTGTCTTCTCCCTGGAGCATTTACTATCACCAGAGCAGAGATCTGGAAACTGACAGCACCACCTGGAACTGAGTCCCTACCAAACTCTGTGTAAGGGTATTTAAACAAGAATTTTTTGCTTGGAGCCATGAGAGAGTTCTGTTGATTTGTAATCTTGTTGTGCTATTTTTCTAAGTTTTGACATATTTTCAGCTGGTATAAATGAGCATCATCAGTGAAAAAGAAAAGCTTCTTAAAATGTCTTGAAAATGTGGCCATTTAGCGATGAAGGTTTTAAGCCAAAAAAACCCAAAACCAAAAAAAAAAAAACCAAAAAAACCACCACCACCACAAAAAAAAAAAAAAAAAAAAAAACCAAAAAAAAAAAACCGCCCTAAACTAAACCAAAACATAACCAGGCATATCACTTGTGTTTTTCCTGGCTTTGTGTCTAATGGGTGTTGAACTATTCTAAAAGTACTATAGGCTAATTATTTTTGAGTTTGGAGAATTTCTTTTAGTATTATAGTATTTTTTGGTAGGTTGAGGCTTTCCTTTCCAGACAACATTGGCATTTAAGTACCTGTATTATCCATGGCCCTTCCTCAGCACAGGACAGACTTAACTAAGATATGTCTCAGATTTAAGGATCTAAAAATAACAGATGGGATCCCCATCTGCCTGTCATGCATAGGCAGGAAGCAGCCTGCTCCCTTCAGCTACTTGATGTTATCTTCAGCCTCAGGATGTTATCTGACTTCTCCTTAAGAAACAAAAATAGTTGTGAAGAAACAAAACCTTGCAAATACCTTGCAGCAATTGTAGAGCTTCTGCACCTTATTTCCAGTAGCTTTATTAGGATGAATTTGTGTGTTATCTGGGGCTTGATTTGGTAGCCAGCATTCCTAGTATGCTTGATAATGGCTTCAGGCAGTAGTATATTTGACAAAGTCATTTTCAGTTCATGTTGTATATCAGGAAAACAATTCAGTTTCCAGGTTGTTCGTTTTTAACAGGTTCTGATGGAATGGGTGAGGAGTAGCTGAGGCATCAATACCCACTGAAATTGTAGGTGTGTTTTTTAGGTTATGTGTCACTGAGTGAATGTTACAGCATCGCACCTGTACAGCACCCATTCCAAGCCTTGTGAAGAATTCTTTGCTACTGTTATTTGTTCTTGCCTGACAGGTACAGCCAGTATGAGCTAGGGTTATTGGCACAACTGGATCCAGTGCTGGTACCCTTATTCATTGAAAAATAAACTTCTGCTACAATGTCCCTGGAGTTTCGGAAACACTAAATAACTAGTAAAATACTAGCAAAGGGATGCTGTTTGCATCACTGTAGGGATGCATCACTGCCAAAATGTTCTCCTAGCATTACCTTGTCATCCTGGTGTTTCATTTTCTTGCCACCTGCTGATTGTAACTGAAGTGTGACACACAATTGTTCCATTTCTGAAACACTAAATAAGTGCAATTAACTGGCTTCTCCACCAAGCATTAATAAAAAATAATTTTAAAGCTATAAACCCATAAAAAGCCATAACACAAAAGATGCTAACACATTTTCATTTTTTATGTTTAATTTTAGTCTTGGAACTGAACCAGGTGATTATTCCCACTTATGGAACTGTGCCGGACCAGCAAAACCTTCACACACCTGAATGGGTGGGTACCTGTTTACTTTAGCTGTGAATACCTGTAAAATTCTCTCTTGTAGGTGTGCAGCAGTCCAGTAGCTGTTCCAGAAGACTAGCATTCCTTGGCATTTGCATCACAGGCAGGTCATCTTTGTGATTAAATCTGCGATGCTGTAATCCCCATTTCCCTAAATGCACCTGAAGTAATTGGCTCAGATCTGAAAGCACAGCTTGTCACAGGCACTGGACTCAGTTATTAGTGACACATATAAACTCACTATAAACTGATATATACACATTCCCCTCCTCTCTCTACGTAGTTTTGTTCACAAATGCACAGGATTTCTGTGTGTGTGTACAAGAATAAGTGTTTCTGAACACACCCTACGTATAAACACACATACCCAAGAAAGCTCTAAGAAAGCCTGAAGACACTAAGAAATTCCTTACTCCAGAGACTGAACTGACAAGAAAAAAAAAAAAAGACCTGGAGGTATCCATTGCCTTTGTCCAAAGTTCCAGGTTCCCAGCTCACCTAAGATTTTCTGCAGCGAGCAGGCTGCTGGCTCTAGCTCAAGAACCCCTGCCTCAGATCTCATAAAAAGCCAATATCCAAGGTAACTTTGGAAATTAATTTCCTTCTGGGAGGTGGACATCCTCATCTCCCCTGACCCTGTGTTTTGCAGCAAGGTGTTCATTTGAAGCTGTTTAAACAGTGTTGAAGCATGAGGTGCAATCAAGAGCTTCCATTTCCCAAATGAGGGCCTAGACTTAGATGTTATAAAAATCCTTCTTGGAGTCTCCTTGTGGTTCATTGATTTTTTAATGTATTTTTATTAAGTGAAATAGCATCAAAACAGCTGGAATGTCGTGTACCTTGTGGTTAGAACAGCCTCCTCTGAACAGTCTTGGTAGAATTTATTTTTATTTCTACTGAAAATTGATGGTCAAAATTGATTTTTATTTTTGGTAACTCATGTTTACCAGCAATTGTAGTTTCTTCTCAGTTTTAGCAGCATTTCTGCACTGCTTCTTCGGGGTCAAGTCCTCCTTGTTGATCTAGATAGTTTCAGTGTGTTGGAGGAGACAGAAAGATATAATTGACAGCTGCTGAACCTCTGCTAAATGCATTATTGCATATTGTTTCTAGTTAATTGTAGCTAGAAACAGAGGCTGAAGAGGAAGCCTGATCAGAAACAGTTGAATAGAAGGGAAGTACTGTGCCTTTTGTCTAAACTTAGATCATGTGTTGCAGCCAGAAGTATTCTGGAAATTTGATTTGATTCTGCAAGTTCTTCTGAGGAGCCAAAACTAAGTAAATTATTGGCTAATAGAAACAGTCCTGTTCTTATGGTGCTTTCTCTAATTACAGGATCATAAGCTGAGTTTGCCACAGGATCCCTGCCTCATTTGGCACATGAATAGGACAATTATCTCCAAAAAGCCAAAAATCTGTGAGGATATTGTTTGTGGTACTTCATAAAGCTTTAAATGTGGCAGGAAATTGCAGCAAAGGAATGAAAGGCTCTTACCACTAGAAAAAATTAGTTTAGTCCTAGATAATTGAGCAATCCCTGCTAAAGGAGTTTTGTGCAGGACTCATAGAGTTGCAGCTAGATTTTAATTTTCCTGAGTGCCAAAGGAGAACATCCATGGCCCTGTTTGCATTTGCAGGAGAGTGACATGTGGACCTGGAATTGAGTGTATTGCTCTTAGCAGAGAGAGAATTGCTGAGCTCTCTGGAAAGACGTCACTGTCCTGCTGTATAAAGCTGTAGCTCCAAACTTAGGTTTTGGTGTAGATGTTTAGATGCCTTATGACCATTGAAATGAGAGTTATACTGTTGCTTTCTGTCCTGGAGGATCTTGTAAAATTTTCACAACATTTGCAAAACACTGAGATTCTATGAGGAGAATACCAAAAGCATAGTCAGAAGGAAATCCCTATTTTAAGAATTTGAGCTATTTAAATGAGGTGTAGCCAAAAAAAAAAACAAACAGAAAAAACCCCAAACAAACAAAAACCAACAAACAAAAAGAAACAACCAAAAAACCCCATCAGACATTAAATGAAGACGATAATAAGGAGTATTCCATAGCTACTGCAAGGAGCACAGACAATTTCATGTTATGCAACAATTTAATAATGTATCATAAACAACATGTACAAGGCAGACAAAACGGCACAGAAAGCATTAATTCAAGGCTTTTCCTTGAAGTGTTTCATTTTGCTGTTTATCTGCTTTGTAGGTAGATAATTTGAATTGGCATGTAACAATAATTTGAGAGTGAATATCTGCAGGGAGAAGGTTAACTTCTTCAAACTTTCTATTACTGTGCCACTCACATACAATTTCTTTTGCAAGAAGGTTTCTGGGAAGTTCAAAAGAGCGAATTTCCCAGCTCTTGCATCCCATGGATGTTGCTGAAAAGCAGGTTCTCAGTGAGCACTTTCTTCATTTTCTTTAAAAGCAAGGCTGTTTGTTCTCTCTCTAATCAGGAGTGACTGGAATTCCTCCTGCAGCAGCAGCAACCTGACGCTCAGACAGGAAGTCAAGTGGGTGTCTGGTCCAAACTTAGCTCAGGGGACGAGGCATCCCAATGCCTGGCCAGTTACCAGCTGCTTTCTGCTGACAGAAATGCATGACTGTAGTGACACCCCATATTTTTTCTACTTCTCTTTAGTTTCAGTTTATTTCAATTTGTTACATAGCTGAAATTCCTTTGCGTGGTGAGGAAAGGAAAAAAAAGCCTTCTTCTGATGAAGTACTTGCTAATATTCACATTATTGCTAAAAAGAGAATAAAAACAGTCCTCTGTTATTAAAAATATGAATAATAAAGGAAAATGTTAAAGGCACAGCTGTTTTATGGTCCTCCAGAGACAGACCAACATTATTATGCAATATGCAAATAAACTTACATCTTCCAGTACTATCTCATATATTATATATATCAGTATAATTCAGAAATAAATGCTTCTGTTGGTCTTAATGTAGAAAGTTGTCTCTATAGGTTACTCAGAACCTAAAGCAATAAAAATCTTTTTATATGGCTGTGATAGTAAGAAGAACTTTGTATTTCTGTAACATTTTCTTCAGATGATCCCAAAGTCCTTTATAAATAATTATGTTTCCTGACAACCCGGTAATATAGATTGTTTTCTTTTTATTTACTTGTTTTCTAGTTTCCTGAAGCAGACAGAGAGAAATAACTGTGCTCCTAATTAGTCACTCTGAAATTTTCCCCTTCATAAAACCCACAACTGAAGTGCAGCCTGCAGATCCCCCATGTGCCTGTCTCTGGGCCCATGGGAGGATTTTTGCAGGTGCCTATCAGCAGAGGCAATGTTACACAGGCTCTGCTCTGCTCTCCTCTTTCCCAGTACTGATTTATTCACTGGCATGCTGCAGGATGCTATTTTGAAGCATATCTGAATATTATGTGAGGTTGCAGACAAGTAGTTTATCCCTCCAGTAATGATTACATTTGGCGCTATTGACAGTCACACCAAAGGCTCTTGCAGGCAAAATAAAGCACTTCCATCATCTTTTCAGTTAGCTAAATCATTCCTGCAGAATCTCTTGTTATTTAAAAAATCCAGCTTACAATACTGTGCTTGTTCAGTAAACAATAAATAGCTGCAATTCCTGTGCAGATATTTTTCTTCATGCTTGTCTCTGTGCTGCCCATCCCACCATTATCCCCACTGAATATTTAACTATATCATGTCTAGAGAAGCCTGGAAAAGTGAGGCAGGTTTCTTGGAAGTGCAGCCATTTTTCGTCCCTGGAACACAGCTGCTGCTGAAAGGAGCTCTCTGCCTGCACATTCTCCTTTAAAGTACTGCAGGCATCGTGTGTAGCCATGGCTACAGGAGCAGCTCTGAGTGACACACCACAGCTCCCTTAGGCACCTGCCAGCCTGGTTACAGTGAGGAGGGCATGCAGAAGTCTCCCTCCTGATGAACTTTGAGTCAAGGGGCTGAGGGGACCTGCCATGGGGTGGGCATTTGAAGCCAAAACTGCTCCCTCAGCTTTCTGTGCTGGGACAAGCTTGTCTGCCTGTCCCACTTGCCCTTTTCCAAGTGCTGCTCTGTCCCAGGTCTGGGAGATCTGGTGCTGCTGGCTGGTGATGGCTTGTGCTGGATTATCAGAGGGCAGAGAGCTCCTTATTCTTCTGCCAAGGTGGCCACAGGGGGACACACTCAGGGAGCAGGAGGATAAGGTGTGTAAGGGAAGGGGAGTGCATGGCAGGGCACTCTTGGCACTGATGGCATGGCACTGCTTATGACCAGCACGTTCAGTGTGGCTGCAGCAGTGCAGCACGTCCCAGCTGCAGCAGGATCCCACACCCACCACCTGGTGTGCATTGCTGGCAGTGAGGCCCCAGCAGTGGGGCTGTGGAGAAGCATTTGGTGCTGAGGAGGTGGTGTGCGCTTTACACACATTTCTGCGCTTTTGGTTGCCACAGGCTCCTCCGGTCTCATTCTCTGGAGTGAGGAGCCTGTGATGCTCTGATCTGACCTGCTCCAAGCTTAAACACAGAGGTACAGCCACATGGATGTGGCCATGCTGCCTCTAGGCTAACCCACAGAAGTGTAACCTCAGTGTTACAAAAACTTTATTCATGACCAGGTCCTTCTCTCCTTCAGATTCCCTCTGTTAAAAAAGCAGCTGATAGCTCCCTGGTAGGCAGCAGTTGGCTGTGCAGCTCTTGGACAGTTATTAAAGGCTGCAGATTGTGTGCTAAGTATAATTAGTATTTCACAGCTACATAGATATATATTTTTTTTATTAGTGGTGTTAATCAGTATTAACCTGCTGTCCATTAGAGTATTATTAAAACATTAGAGTGCACAACTGATTGCCTCCACCAGTACTTAAAAACGCGTTTATGCCAAGGCTAAAAAATTAAATAGTGCAGTAAATAGTCCCGTGTTTTAGAAGAGGTGCCAATGGGCCTGTTGGTCATTTGGGGCTGTAATTTGCTACTGATACTTTAAAAAACTATGTATGGAAATTTCAGCCTCATTAATTTGTCTGTGCATGCAAGCTTGTGTGCATTGGTATGATAGTAACATTTGTAAAACTGTCAAATAATATTACATATTTAAAAAAACCCAAAACAAACATTGTCTCAAAGGAAATGCTAACTTCAAAGTACACTACATCTTTTTGGTTTCCAGTCCTGTTTTTCCCTGAGCACTTATGTTGAATAATATATGATTTTTCATTTCCAGCTATCCAGTAGGTATTACAAAATACACCACACATGTAAGTTAATGTGGCTGTTGGAAACTTGGTTATTACTTTCTCTTGTACATTTTACTTCTTAATTTTAATTGAGCAATATTTAATTTATCATGAGCTACATAACAATCTATTTGTATAGGTCTAAATCTTGATCTCTTAAGTATTCAGGCTTCATGAGTCAATTCTTTATTATTTTATTGATATATAAAGCATCCATGGAAAGGCCAGCTGAACAATGTCCTTGTGATTAAAAGCAATGGAGATTACATATAAGAAGTTAGCTCCATAAGTATAAAGTTCTGTGTATCTGGATTCTTGCAGTCCAATATTTATTAATATTTCAGCTATATTCAATTTATATCTGCATAGTGTGTGAAAGAGAGAGATAAAGGTGTATGCACACAATAACAGTTATACGCACATGTGAATGCTAACACTTATGTAAGTAAATTTATCAGTCAGAATGCTGGTTAATAGGCAGATTTTATTTTAGAAATTGTTTTTTTAACTATTGTATATATAGTTTTTAATATGATAAATTATTTTTGATAATCCAGTTATCACTGCTTTTTTAAGCTTAAAAAAGACTACATTTAAAGGAAAACTACTCAGTGAAATTATGCAAACACAAATTACCATCAAATCCTCTTCTATCAAAGCTTGATTTGATGTTTGCTCTTTTCCATGTCTTTCTTTATCCTGAGGTCATATCAGAAAATGTGCTAAAAGCTGCAGTGAAAAAAAAAGTTACAACTATTACTACTTTTATGTTTTTGAGTGCTTGACTTTCACAACTAGACTGCGTGTCTTTAAGCAGAAGTTATTATAATGATGTTTCTAAGGTTCCAGAGAGGAAGAAGCCCAGTTAAAAGACCTCGTGCTTTATGCAGTGGCAACCCTTCCCCCTGTTACTCATTTTCACGGGATCTGGGCTCTGTGTTTCCACATTGCTACAGGAGCCATCATAGTCCATGGTGTGCCAGAGCCCGCTGGGGTGCCAGGGGAGAGCAGCAGTTCCCAGGCTGGGCTCTGTGCCCGCTGCTCAGGCACCTCCCAGGCTGTGTCCCAGGGGAGAGCAGCAGCTCCCAGGCTGGGCTCTGTGCCCGCTGCTCAGGCACCTCCCAGGCTGTGTCCCAGCAGGGGCTGTTGGCTGTTGTTGGTGCTTTCCTCCCAGCTGCAAACCTTGTCAATGTGAAATCGTCGTGGCGATGTTTTAAATGAGACTGGAAATTGAGCATCCCTCTGGCTGTCCAGAATGGCCAAGACCGCTGCCAGGGGGCTCAGAAGCCCTGGCACAGAGCCCAAAACACCTGTGGTTTTGATTATGACCCATGGAGCAAATTACCAACCTTATATGAAGGTCAGCAAGCCACAGCAGTTTAGGTAGAATAACAGTGAAGTTATCACAGGGTGGAAAAGTAGATTTTGGGGTTTCTGGAATGGGGGTTCAGGAGGTAAGATGGGTGTGTCCAGCCTTTCTGCTTCTTCTTCTTCTTGGCCTCCATCTTCTGCTGTGATGTTGGCACTTACAGATTGGTTTAGAGTAGAAGCTCACTGTCTAACATAGGTGATAGGTATTGGAAAGTAATTGTAAACATTGTATACGTAGTTTTTAATATAAAGACATAACTGTACCCTGGGGGCAGGCAGTGTGCCTGGAGCTGTCCTGCTGGAGGGATCTTGGCAGGGCAGGAGAAAATTTTTTTATAGATAAGATGCAATAAACAACCTTGAAACTGAGAACTGAAAAGAGACTTTTAACAATCTCTGGGTCCAAAAGATCCCGAGAGGAAATTACAGCAGCAAGGCTGTGTTTTACACCTGTGACTAGTCCTCAGCAGGAGGAAAGCTTGTCATGGCCAATTCTGATTTCTTGATAGGGCTATGCCAACTTAATTTCTCAAGAATTTAGAAATTCACACCTGTGACTTGCTTAGGCTGATAGAGATACTCGGCGTCATTGTGGTCTGGTGATGTCATCTGGAAATCGATTGCCTTTTTTTTCCTAAAACTTTTTCTACAGTATGCAATTGTATGTTGATTTGGAGAGTGCCTAGGTAGTCTCTAAATCTTATCCCAGGCTGTGAAACTAACATGCAGAATGTGTGTACACTGGCCATATGTGTATGTGTGTCAGCAGCTGCTTGCTGTCAGGTTTGTCACAAATCCCAGCACACAGGTGGCATTCAAAGAAAACTGTTCTATTCAAAAATCTGCTCAGACTTTTGAAGCAACTAAGTCAACAGGACCTGTTTGCAGCAGGTCCTAGCCTTTGCAGATGCAACATAAAAAACTGTGAGTTTAAACTACCCCAAGTTTATTTAAAATATGGAAATTTTGTCATAATTACAGGAGGACATATCTTGGTTGCCTGTTTTGGTTTAACCAATAAACAGTTACAATATAATCTACACGGAGAGGTTTTGCAAAAAAAAAAAAAAGAGAAAATTTGTTTTGGAAAAACTGACACGTGGTTCTTAAAACATTATATGCTCCCTGGAACTTGGGTGCTCCTGACTGAAGACTGACTGGTTCTTCTTGGTTCTTCACAGTTGAAGAACAGCCATTCCAGGCTGCACTGTTGGGGTTTCTGGCACCATAACCACATTTCTGTGGTCTTTCTGTGGACCAGGCATCCTAGACCTCCAAAACCTGACTTTGCATGTCTCATGAAATTTGGTCTGAACTGACAGGGGAATTCCAGGGATGGGACATCTGGGAATCATTGCCACATCCACAGCAAATGCAAGGGATTATTCTGTGTTATTTTTCCTGACCTGATCCCAGCTTAGCCAACCCTCCATGCCCAGTCACCTGGAGGCCAAGGCTCCTCTGCATTTCTGAGTGGGAGCCTTGCCAGCTTTGGAGATGTTCCTGTCTCTGATGCCGTGCTGAGTCCCACTTCAGGCTTTCGGGATCAACTCCAGTGGCACCACCTCCGTTAACAGCATGGACAGATCTGGCCAAGTACCTGAGAGGCTGGTGCACATTACAGAGCATGACTTGGATAACATTACAGCTGTACATTACCTGAAAGGACGGGGGTGGTAATTTGTGATATTGCCCCAGAGTCCTCTAAGAAACTACAGAATCATTATTCAAGCGTTCAGGTTTCCCTGTCACCAAAGTGTCTGTATCGTTTCACGCATGAAATAACACATTAAGATGTTATTAGTGGATATGACAATCTATCCTGCTTTCCTCCAGGGACTAGATAATGGCTTATGGATATATTAAAACTTTTGATTTTGGCATCTGTTATAACATGATGGATATGTGGCACACAACAATGTGTTTTTGCTTGCTGAGTTGTTGCAGATAAAATGAGAAATAAATCCACATAATATGTGTCTGTTTGGAGATCTCATCTCTCTGCTCTGACCATGTTCTTTGTTCTCTTGGCAGTGGTGGGTTTAAGTAAGCATGCATGAAACAACTGCTTTTTTTTTTTGCTTTTTTTTGCTTTTTTTTTTCCACTTTTTTTTTTTTTTTTTTTAGTAATTGCAGAGATGCTTACATTTGTTCAGGTAAGGGAACAGATGGGAATGCACTAATTCTGAGACTCCCATCAGGCAACAACAATTTTCTAGACAAACTATCTAATGATATGTCCATGATGGTGTACAAATTACTAGACAGATGCATTATTTGGTACTGGTGCTGCTTCCCAGTGCTTCTCTCATTATGAAAATGTAATGCACCATTTTTAAAGAAGAAAGTTAGGTCAAGGTTCTGTTGATTTGATGTCATGCAGAGACCTGGCATCATTTATTTTTCTTCATTTTACTCTGTGCAACTTTGCCATTTTGGGCTTCCTGTTACACAAGGCTGATTTATGTTGAATTTCTATGTTCAGTGAAATACTGTGTAAAGGGAAGCAAGTAAGGAACTAGCGAGTAAAGATCATCATATTAACCTATGGCACCTGCCTTTCAGGTGGATTTTGATGATAAGCCTGACTCCTTGTTCTTCAAAGATGGGCAGCGAAGAATTGACTTTGTTTTGGTGTATGAAGATGAAAGTAAGAAAATGACTCATAGGAGAAGTGATCGTAAAAAGCAAAAGGTAGGTTATTTTTCATATACTGGGTGTTAGAGCTGTGGGCAGAAAGGACAGTGCCCTGACCCAGAACAGCAATTGCTTTGCCTTATCCTCAGAGTACTCTTGGGAGCTGGGAGACTGAAGCCCATCAAATGAGCAGGGCACAGCACTCGAGGTGCGAGATTGCTGTGAGGGTGGGCAGAGCACTGCACATCCTGTCTGCCTGTGTGTGCCTGGGGACCTCAGAGCACCCTCCTGGATGGGAGGCACCCTTCAGAAGATGTGAGCAGGAAAATGCCCGTGTCAGGTTAGAGTTGGACACCAAGATATTCACACTGGGAAAATTTTCTGTACCTACAGTGATTCAGTTAGGCCCCTAATGGACTTTGGTAATAAAATCAGAGTATTCAGAGGAACCCAAAGGAGGGAGACGACCAGTTGCTCCAGATCACAGTTATAAACACAGCTGCTGACATTCTGCTGACTTCTGATAACATAGCTAAGTTGTTCAAGGGAAATAACTGCACATCTGCCCCCAGAATTTTTCTTATATAATTCTTTCCCTTGGCCCTTCGGCAGCTTCGCCCTTGCTAGAGACCTTGCAAAGTTTCTGACTCGAGCCAGTGACTTCTTGATGCTCCTCAGCATCCACAGCTCCATAGCTCCTTAGCAATGAAGCACAATAATAGAGTAAGAATTATTCTTTAATAATTTCATCAGCTCCATCAGAGCACTACATTCTTTATGGCACACAGGGTCACAAAAATGAGCTCAGCTATGCCACTGAACTGCCTGAGAAGTAAGCATCCATGAGATTGTTCCCTTGCCATCTGCACTCCCCCACCCACCCACCCACATCCTCCTCTGATTTAGTAATAGTCCATGTCCCAGCAGCAGCCTCTGGTAGAGACAGGCAGGGACAAAGATATCACTGAAAGCAGCTCGCATACAAATAATAATTTGCAGTTAGGAAACAGAAGAGTAGGAGTAAGAAGGCCTTTAGCTAAGTTGTTTGATACTCATTACACAGTGTTGTTGTTGGCATTAGGAGGACAGCCATAAGGAATGTCGTTAGTAGGGTGTGAGGGAGTCCTGCCGTGGGTGGGTGTTGTATTACACATGATCACAGGATCAGCAATATAAATTAATTGAAAGGGGTAATTAGACAAAAAAGCTGCCCCTTTGGAAAGAATTGTTTTTATCAATTAGCATTTTACATTTATGTTTGTAATGCTTGGCCATTGCCCAAATATATTAAAAATATAATGAGCATCTTTTCTAAGTAGTGATGGAAATTAAATGTGAGCAGTGGAGTAGTATTTTCAGTGCAGCATTAATGTTAAGATATTAGCCAGAATGAAACCATTAATAGTTAGAACAGGAGATTGTGGGTAGGTGCTTGCATAAAAATTTTACTTCCCAAGGTCTTAGCTCCACAAAGATCTGCAGCCAGGTTGGCTCTGTGGTGCTGAGGAAGAGGAAGCAATCTACCTACACTCAACACATGTGAGGACAAGACCATGTCAGACAAGTGACCAGAAAAGGGGAACACTGAGCAGCTGGGGAGCAGTTCTGTGGAAGAGACCCCAGTGGTTTTCGTGGAGAGCAATCTGAACAATTGCCAGCTGTGCAGCCTGACAGCAAAGTGGCCAACAAAACCTGTATGGACAGAAGAACAGCCAGGAGGGTGACACACGAGCCTGGGGTGGCTGGGATGTGTCAGAAGGAAGCCAAAACCAGTATTTCCATGCATAAGTAGAAGCTGAAGCAACAGGGGAACTGTGCACGTATAACTTATATCTGAGATTGAAATTAAGATTATATTTATGGTTCAGCTTTACATTCTTAGAATTCCAGGAAGGAAATTAACATTTTGGCCTATCACAGTTCCCAGAATAGTGTGGGGTTGGTGCTGCCCAAGATACGCTCAGATTTCATCAATGTTGGCATAAAACCTACTTTATAGCTTGTCTTTACTGACATTGTTTTTGATTTGGTTGTAATTTTTTTCTGAGAAAAATTTCTTCCACCCTTGTGATGAAACGGAACCAAAATAAGGAGCACTGCCATGTACAATCAGTTTTAAATGCTGCATACATCACTGTCTGATCAATGATGAACTGAAAACGCCAAATTTTATAAGTAGTATCTTGTGTAATTCAGAGTGCTTTAAGCATTAATAGGTTCCTTGCCTGTGCTACTCTTTCTTTGACTTCCCTGACAGTTTTATAGAGCTTTATTGTGCACAGAATTTGGAAACTCCAGCTCACCGAAATATGGAAGATTCAGTGAAGTCTGTTCTTGTAGGGTGACATCCTCGAGTAACTGGAGTCAGGAGCAAGTTTTGCACTGGTTGTGTGCAATGTTACAGGTCTCTGAAATCTAGAGATTTGTCACTGGGAAAAAATCTGACACAAGCAGCACCTCACCCAATTGCATGATGTGGAAGTCACTTCAGAATTCAAATTATTAGTGGATACCTGTAGATTTCTGAAGGGAAATATTTTGTGTGCTGCAGTGGGTGTTTTGTTTATGATACATTGTGAATGTGGAGAAGTCCCCAAATTCTTACTGAATTTAGACAGGATTTGAAAATCAGGCCAGAACCTAGGTATCCAATTGACCAGATTCAGAGAAACAGGGCACAGATCCACGTGTTCTTCTGCAGCAAGAGAAGACTCAGATCCTGGGAGTATCATTGTATTGGATTTGAATGGCTTCTGCTCTTTTTCTGAATAATTGGATGAATGTAATGGAAAGGCCCAGCATTAGTTTATAGTAGTAAGCAATATTCTTGGGGAAATAGCTCAGAGGACAGCAGGAAATAAAACATGGGTGTGATTTGATAGAAGGAAAAAAATGTGTGGGATTCTGAAGCTCTTGGACATCCACAGGGCTTCTCTTATTTTCATCTCTTTCTGAAATCTGGTTTTGGGTAGGCAAAGTCAAACTAATGAAATGACAGCCTCAGGGAAGTGTCTAACATAATTTAGAGATCCAAAAGATAGTAGGTAAGTTTCAAATATGCAACTCAATTCAAACTCCAAACTTTTTAAAGTTGGTATACAATTAATTTTGCAAGCACTAGCAAAAATGTGACTGCCAGGAGAAGATTCCAGAAATTGTACCTTGCAAGCAATTGAAATTCTTGCCCAAAGCACATCTTTTAAATCTACAATTTATGTAGCCTATTTGTCAGGATAGCTTACCATCAGAATAGAATTTAAATATCGCCAGTCTCTTCAGGAATGCTCCCAAATACCAGTTTCATCTGTTGAGGTCCTCAAGGAGCTCACTGTTGAAAGTCAAAGGATCAGGGCCAGAAAGGTAAATTCAAGATAAATCAATGCAGAATGCCATTTTAGTCCATCTATTCGCCCCCAACAGAAATAAACAGAAAGACTGTCAGTAATTTAAATCAGAATGTGGGCAAAACCTTCATTTCCAGCCATGGAGGAATCTGTGCTTCTCAGAAATAGATGGATTGTTTTTTTTTTTTCCAAATTGAATGAAACTATCACTCATGGAGAATATTGCACACATCTTGTTTGGGTTTTTAAGTACAGTGTTTCTGACAAATTCATCACAGCCGGAGAATTTTGTTTTCATAAGCAAACAATGAACAGTTCCTGCCTCTATACTTGTCTAGTTCAGATAACTAACAACAATAAAACCACAAAAAGAAAAAACATAACCAAAAATAAGCTTGGGTAACTTTTCAAACAAGAATTATACTTATCCCGCTGCTTAGCATGTGTCAAACCTGCAGTGAGAGAACAGCACTCAGGTTTACAGTAAAAGGGTATCTCTGTGCCATTTTATGCAGTGATGTGAAGCAGTAGAGCATGACAGGCTCTGCATGCCTGTGGTGTGCTCAGCCAACCTACTCAGGAAGTGTGATAAGTATGGAAGGGACCTTTGGCACTGGGAGGAGAGGGCGGTCACACCTGCCTTCATCTCAGCTGGATGGCTTGGTTTGAAGCAGAAACTCACTGAAATAAAACCTCTGCTCCTGAGGCAACCACAAACCCAAATTTTACTACTTTGGAAGGAAGGATGAAAGAAGAATATGAAGACAGATAGAAGGAGGGAGTTACTCTGCAGTTACTACATACATTTGTAAACAGAAATGGCTCTTTCCAAACAGGGTGCCTGGAAGCTGTTGTTGAGGGCAGGGCTGGACTGCAATATCACCAGTTCTGTGTGGTCACGGATCAGGTTGCAAAAGACCATGAGCTGGCTTAAAATCAAAGGGTATATCAGAAAATATGTATTTGGAGTTCTTTGGGTTTGCATTTTTGGGGGCTTATTCTCTATAGCATGTCCTGCTTCTCATTTTTATGATTGTCTTCAAACATAAGGGAAAGAAGCTTACAGAGCAGAGCTGCTCAGTCAATTAGTTTTCTGATGCTGACAGCTGGGACTTTGAGGAAAGCTTCCAAACACCATCAAAGAAACTGTGAGGCAGCTAATATTGTTACAATGATCCTCTTCACTTCCTTCAGCGTTTTTCATAGGGGAGGCTTTGGGCCCCATGTACTTTCTCTTATTGCCTGTCAGATGAGGCAAAGGAGGCTATTCAAGCTCTCTTTTTTATTTAGGATTTTTTCCCTGAGCCCACATGGATATTGTGATAGGGAACTTTCCTCCTTGCACAAAAGAAACTTAGCAAAGATATGAGTTGGTGTTCTGTCACTGTAATCAAAGCAAGTCTTCCCTACCATTTACAATGCACAGGGGAAAAGATGCTACTGGTCTGCTACCAATTTCCAGACCCACAATCTTGTTAATCTCCTCAGCTTGGCAAGACAATCACCAGAAATTGAAAACACCATGGTGAAAAAGCAGCTCACAAAAGCTGATCCTTCCACATGCCTGTAATACTTGACATTTTCTTACATTCTGCTTTCATTTTCTTAAGACTGTGTGTGATTATGCATCCTAGGTGTCTTAGTCTATTGACTAGCCATTCAATCATCAAAACCTATGTCAGATTTAGATCAGCAGCATTACCATGATTACTTCATTATTGCAACTTAGCCTTGCAGGTAGCCGAGCAAAATGCCAAATACTAAAGTAAAACTTTGGATGGTCTCCACCTTCCAGCCTAATAAACTGTTATATCTATATACTGTATTCCCCAGTGAATGCAAAACCACTATAAACTCCTCTGGGTAAAAGTCTAGCTCCTCCATAGATCATTATACACATAATTCAATTATTTATATAAAATAGCAAAGCCCCTAATTAGCAAAGGCTCCCAGAGGCTTTTTTTTTTCTCACTATTTGAATTTATGCATTATTAGAAACCTTAATATTGTCAACATTCATCTAAGATTTTGAGGGCAAATTTAATTTTGGGAACTTATTGCCATAATCAATTAGTAAAGGAATCTGATTAAAAGTTTTTTAAAAATAGTATTAGACTTCTACAAATGAGAATTGCTCTACATGTATTTTTATGCTCTTTAGAAAGAAAATCAAACAGGTATTTAGCCCCGTGCCTATTTGATTTGCTGGAACAAAGCAGAACTTGGGTTGAAATACTTTCATGACTGGGTAGTGTTCCCTTTAGAAACAACCACGTGAATGTGGAAGAAGCAAAGTGGTGGGATGAAATAGCACAAGAGTTACTACTAGAGTGACAAACTCCTGTGTTGTGTACTACATATATTTCTGAACTGGGAAGAGGGTTGAGTTTTGATAAAACAAAAAATTGCAGAGGAAATCATTATATAGTTTACTTAGAAGCCAAGGTGGCTGAAAACCTTTAGCTTTAAAGGAGACTGGAGAACACTATTATCTATGAAAGAGATAGTAAATATCTTGAAAATGCAAGAAAATGTATTACTGCAAGAAAAACACTCATTCACATTTGTGATTTTAAGTACAACAAAGATAATTAGATGTACACATCATAAATGTCTGTATTACACACACACAGAGATAAATATATATATATTTATATATATATATATATACAAGGAAAAATATAAACAGCATAATACTGTCTCAAATGGCCAAGTGAATTTCTGAGACATGGAGAGATCCCTCAATGAAGGGTGCTATCAAAGTCTGGGTTTGTGGTTTTGTCCTGAAAAAAGCAGGAAATAAGGAGAAAAGTGATAAGTGTTGATGAGAGAAAAAAACAACAGATTGAAATACTTGGCTCTTCTTGTGCCTAGCTCGAGTAGAAGGTGATATTCACTGGAACAAAGAGGCAGAAAACCCAAAACAGATAAGAAAAATACTTTTTCACAAAATACTAAATTAGTCCATTGAGATCATTTTCTCATGCAGCTGCTGCAGCTGGGAAGTGATGAGCTATAAATGGGGTAGGCTGTTTATATTGTTATTCAGTTCTATAATTATTAATTTCAAGACTTGCTAGAGTTTTGGAAAAATAGCATTTTCGTGTTTGGGGACTTACAACCATCTTAAAATATTCAAGAACTGGATGAAACTTATTTGGGTATACAACTGACCTGTTCCTGTGGAACTTCTGAAGAAGTTTTCTGAAATGGTTTTTACCCATTTGCTGAAGCATCTTTTTGCCCCTAAAGTGGCTGAGCCTTGAGTCCAGCCCTGAGGACCACTTTCTACATACCTATCAAAGTTCCCAAGACTTTATCTAGAGGGTCATTCATTGACTGATTGTTCATGGTAGCAGCCGGTCTGGATCCTGTGCACAGATGTTAAGGCAGCTAGAATTGCTATAGAGAACCACAAGACAAAAAGCACTGGGACCTTCTTCTTTAAGTTCCTGTAGTGGGAGATGCCAATTCCTTTAAGCACTTATTAATCAACAAAGAAATTGGCCAGTGGCATGAAAGGAATCTGGGAGAAAGAAAGTAGTGTGCCCAGGTCACTCTGAGAACCTCACTGCAGCCCTAGTCTAACCTGGTACTGGAATAAAGCTCTCGGCCCCCAGTGCATTAAATTCATCTTCTTCCAGCAAACTGCTCACTAAAGAACCCCAGCTGCCTACAGGTGCCCCCCATTACCCAGGCTGGTATTTTGACATGCAGTCTGTAGTTCAGGGAGAGCTGGCTACCCTTGACTCCCATAAACAAATAAATCATTGAGAAACTACCCACTTGGTGCAGATCACTTTTAAATTTGATTGCTTCACATGGAGTTTCAAAATTGTAAATCCCATATGGAGTTGTACATTTTGTATTTGAGGGGAAAGGGGATGTTTCTGTGTTTCTTGGGAGGAGGTCGTCTGTATGGAGAAGCAGATTCAAGATTGGAAAGACATTTCAGGTTTTTTGTAACGCACTATCTGCCAAGTGATGGTAACTATGAAATGAAATTAAAATGGTCCACAAATGTGATTTTTGCTTAGAAAAACTTCTTATGTCCTTCTGGGGACATTAAATGCTCCTGGAATATCACCACTGACTCTACAAGTGCTACAGCTCTCAGCTTCTTCCTTTGGGGATGTAGTCCATGGACTAAAATATATTGGGATACTACAGTTTGAACCACTGTGTGAACACATATGATTACTGTGAAAGAATCATAAAGTTACAGGTTTCTGGAAGGAAAATGGGGTGGAATGCATTTGAGATAAAGACTTTCTAAAGGAAGAATAATGTAGTTCACTTAGTGACTAAAGGCGAAAGAGATCAAAATTTCAGGAGTAGATTTACAAATTTTCAAAACCTGAGTCATACTTACACCTCTGAAATGTACCAGAAACTGAGAGGATAAGTTGTCCACAATTGCATTTGAGGACAATGTTGCATATCAGATAAAAAAACTGATCCACGTTAATTAGTAGGTAGGACTGTACATATTACTACAGTAGCTATCAAGTGTTATAGAGATAACATAATGACGGTTTTGGGAAGCAATTCCATTTTTCTATGCATACATTTTTTGTGAAATTTGGAACAGATGTTTTACAGTGTTCAATATCTTTTAACAGAGGAAGAGACAAGTATATGAATCAAACCTGATAAACAATGGCTTGCAACTAGAAGCGACGAGGTCGGTAAGTGATGTTCTCTTTGTGAATGGCTGTTCTGAGAGCAGAGCTGCCCCTGTGAGATTAAGGAAACTGGATTTATTAATTCACTGTAAGATTTCTCTCCTCTCAAGGAAAAAAGACCCACCTTTCTTCCATTAGCAGTTTCTTTGAGATCTGATGCAAAATCTTTTTAAACTTATGTCTGCTCCTACCTCTGCAAAATAAAAGAAGGGAAGCTGGAAGATTACATCATGAGGCTGGGAGATTACATAGGTCATGTTTGCTCAGAGCTTGCAAGATAAAAATTACTGTGTGTGCCCTGCAGAGAGGTACTTCCCATACTCTGGTTGTGTAGTACAGGTGGGAGGCTAGTGTGTGTCTGGGGCAGAATGCCCCTGCCAGAGGAGCAGTGCATGACCCTGCTTCTGGAAATGCAGCGATGTCGCCTGCAGGCAGTTCAAGAGCACTGAGGTAATGCACACCAGCTGCAGGGCTGCTGTCTCTGGCAGAGAGGATTATAGCCCCTCCAAATGCCTTCTCTTTTTTCCTACCCTGCAGGGCTACAGTGCTCCAGCTGTGTCTCCCTCTCCAGGACAATCACTTCCAGTCTAAATTTGTTGTCTGGTAGTCTATAGTGAGCTCTAGAAATGGTTGCTTTGCCCCTTCCTCCCAAATTAGACTCAGAATCATGGCATCACAGTATTTATTTGTCTGCTCTGAGGGCTCCTGCTGCATGTCCAAGAATGCAGTCCAGTTCTTCACATTCATAAAAAAGTAAATGCTTGCTGTCTGGAAGGCTGCTGCAGACCGTGTGCGATACTTATATGTTGCTTCAATAGTTCTGCTGCAATTATGACTGAAAAACATTTGAAACTGGACATTTCCCCAGGCTGGATCATATATCTGACCAGTGCCCCTGAGCCAATGGGCTACTTAAGGAAATTTCACGTGGCCGGCACTCACTAATGCAGGGAAGCAGTAGGACTACAGGCCACGTGTGGACAGGAGGCAGGAGTGGCTGTCCGGGTTCCCACTGCATACTGCTGCTGGTTTGGGCGTTCCACTGGGAGCAAATGTGCCCCATGCTGTCTTTTTCAGCAGTTCCATCTAATTTCCCTTTCCCTCTCCCCATTCTCTGTAGGAAGTTTGGAATTCTTGTTGCACCGGAGCACCCATGAGTGCCTAGCCTGCTCCCATCACACCGGGCTGTAACTGAGCTGCGGGGGAGTTGCCTGCCTGCCATGCCTGCCCTGTCAATCTACAAAAAAAAAAGAGTCTGATGACCCTGTATGGGCAAAGTGTTACACTTAAATTGCTTTGTAAAGTACTTTGCAGAAATGTAAACATTAAGCATTAAGGGAAGATTTAACTGTCTTTTTTATATACCTTTATATACCTTCATTTGCCTGAATGTTTCCTCATGTCAGCACTTTTACAGAAGCCAGTGATATATTTGCTGGGATGGACAATGAATGCAACTTTGAGTAGGTCATCTATGAGCTGAAAAGAGAAAGAAAATTCTCGACAGTTCAAGAATTGTTAAAATTATAAGTTCTTTGCTTACATATTTATTTTCTTTTTTTTTTTTTATCTCAGGTTTTGGATGAGAAACTTATTTTTGTGAAGGTGCATGCACCTTGGGAAGTGCTGTGCACATACGCTGAGGTTATGCACATCAAATTGCCCCTGCAACACAATGACCTGAAAACCCGAAAGTCAGCTTTCAACTGGTTCAGTAGACTCTTCAGGGTGGATGAAAATATCATCAAACCTGAGCAAGAGTTTTTCACTGCCCCTTTTCAAAAGGAACATTTGTCCAACTTCTACATCCAAGACAAAGACACATTTTTCAATCCTGCAACCAGAAGCCGAATTGTAAGTCCATAGAGTATTTCTAGCATTTACCCATAAAAAGAAACTAGTCCTTTTATCAAATCAGTATAATTACCTTCAGTAGAACATCCTAAAAAATTAAAAATGTTTGGGATGCAACAGTCCTGTGTGATTTATTAAATAGCCTGGGAAATCCGGAAGGAAAACTTAAGTTACATTTATCCTATTTCTCTTCCACCTGAATTTAAATGAGGGATTTGAATGGTTTGTACACCCTGTGCAATTAATTTTGTCTACACTGCTTACTCTTTCTTAACTTGATTGCATGCTGATACAGGTATAGCTGTATATGATTTCTTTCAGGTTGCAAGGACACAATTTTTTTTTTTAATTTCAGGTTCATTTTATCCTGTCCCGTGTGGAATATGCAACAAAAAATAATGTGAAAAAGTTTGGCATTAACAAATTACTGGACACTGGAATCTACAAAGCAGCATTTCCCCTTCATGATGTAAGTCTGGTGCTTGTAATTAAAATACACTTTGAAATAGAGGTCTGAACTATATCTAGATATATATATATCCTCTAGGTATATCAAAGAATAGAAGGACTATTCATTGTCTTATTCCTGGAATGGTATTATATCTACATAGAAGAACAGGATGTGGTTTTGCTAAAGAGATTTTCTTCCAAAGCACTTTTGGTTAAAAATGTGTTTCTATAAATGAAAAACAATATATTTCACTTGAGAGTTCTTAGACTTGTATTTTCTGGGAGATGTATTTCAGTAAAGTACCTGGACTGAGAGATAGTTCCCATGGCACACTGCATTATCAGTCCTAAATCAATGTTTCATTAGTATGCAATATTCCAATGTTAAAATTCCTATCAACATTTTTAATAAAGATGTAGACTACAAATCTCATTTTAGGATGTGTGAAAGTCTTGCACAGTGAGAAGCAGTCCCTTGGTTCCCAAACATTGCCGCATACATGCATGAGACTCAGGTTTCTACAGGAGGACACTGCCCAGCCAGTCCAGTGCCTCACAGGTGTTGTCAGAATCTTGCAGAGAAAAGCTTCACTGCTTTCAATTTCACCTCACAATAATAAAAAATCCAGCTTTTGCAGCTACGCTTCTGAAGCTTTTTAAATTATATAATTTGAATAAGAAAGTTATTCTGAAAATTGTTTTGCATACTGAGGCTAGCAATAGCACTAAAAAAAATCAAGGAGAAAAAAAATCAGATTTCAGAATATTTGACAGAGAAACAACTCCATGTGAGGCTGTGAATGCAAAGTGAGCAAAGACTGAGGGCTGATTTTCTGTATTCTATCTATTGCATAACTGCAACATCCCAACTTGTCCCCCTCAGAGCCACCATTCTGTGTCCAAGGTGTGTTCTGTCGAGGAGACATTGAGAACATGGGAGGTCAGGAATGATAACTGCTTCAGCCGCATGGACTTGGCTTAAAATATTTAGGAGGCCTCCAAGGTTTTCACAGAAATTTTTAAAGCAGAATCAAGACAAACCATGTTTCTTGTAAGTAATCAAAGATTTACAGAATAGATTTGTGACTAGCCATTTTTAAGGTTTCCTTTTAAAGATTTAAAACCTGCCTTGCAGGATATTTCTATCATAGCACGGGAAATTTGGACTCAGTATGACTAGTAATTAATGACTGTCTTTTTATACAGTTGAAATTATACATAACAGCTATGCTAAAAATGAAAAGTAGCAAATGAATTTCTACAAACATTTATCACGTTGTTGCATCACAGATATAGAATGGAAAATATCTCAAACAAAACAGGTTTTATTGGAATAGCTTTTTTAATAGCCTACTAAGAAATACAAAGATTATCTCCATATGAACTCTCTTTTAAATTTAAAACAGATACTAGAGGCCCTGGATTTTTCCCTCAGTCTTTCCAGCCTGTACTCTAGTACAGTATTGAAGGAAAGCATGTGTAGCATGTTAAAGCTACTTAAAATCCATTTTAGTTCAGTCCTGTTCTCTAATTAGAATGGATCCTTTTTTATTTTCTATTCCTAAGTGCCAAGATGCTGACATGTGCTTAGATTAAGTTCATGATGAGTCCCTGTTATTTTCAGCTCACATATGTACAGCATTTACTTTAGCATTCAGTGCCTTTCTGACAATCTTCTATCCTGAATCCTGGTGTGCTCTCAGAGCTGCTGCTCCTTTTCCTAGCTTGCAGAAAGACTGTCTAAAAGCTACTCCAGACTCTAGCTTTGTGTCATAGAAGTCATCTGTAGAGATGAGAGATGAGCAGCTCTGGTTAGATTTTAGTGCTGTCTTCTCATGCTCGTTCTGTTTTGCAGTCAAGTTTTAGGCACCTGTCGACTGATCCCAGCTGCCCAAGTGAGCGATATCTCCTCTACAGAGAATGGGCTCATCCTAAAAACATTTTCAAACTGCAGCCCCTGGATTTCATCAGGTTGGTGTAGCTGGCACTGGAATAATGCAGGGAGAAAGAGAAATCTACATCATAGGTTTGGTTTTGGGGAGGTTAGAGACACAGGTCAGTTCTGAGGGAAGATACATACGCCCAGATCAGCTCATGCACAGGAGCATAATTTGAGACTGGTTTCTAGATGATGTGATTTATGAAAAGGCAACTGCTTAAAATTTTTCTTTGCAAGCCATGATCTTTTCTCTTTTTCCTTTCCCCCCCCCACCATTTCTATCCTTTTACAAAAGCATGCAATACTATTCCACCCCAAACTTGAAACCAGAGGACTGTGACAATATGGGTTGGCATAAAATGTGTGAATTGAAGAGCCATTTGAAACAGAAATGCAAATTTACTTGCATTTCAGGAAAAAAAAAATGCACTTTTCTCCTCCACAGGAAATACTATGGAGAGAAAATTGGCATCTACTTTGCTTGGCTGGGCTTTTACACAAATATGCTGACTGTGGCTGCAGTTGTAGGAGTTGGCTGTTTTCTCTATGGATACCTGACAAGGGACAACTGCACATGGAGGTACCTGGTTTAATACCACATACAATTTTGGTCAGTCCTGTACACAGAGGGACAGTACAGGACTTGCAAGACATTGCTTAATAAAGGAAGCAAAATTAAAGGGCCCGAGAACAACTGCCATGGTGGATTTGACGCAAAGGCATAAAATATTAGATAAATAATGGATATCCATGGACCATTACAGTGACAGACATCTGGGAGTTTTCTATTTCATAATTTTATTTCTGTTTTGCATGAGGTTCACCATACCTGGTGTAGAAACACAAAGAAAAGAGTGACAATCAGAAGTCAATATGAATTGGCATAATAAATAATTTTCACTGTGGTAATCCTTACACTAGATACCCAAAGATGTTAAAAGTTTCTTTCCTCTAATTTGGGAAAATATAGGGAGAGCAGCAGCACAGGGGCCTTCAGCTGCTTAGGATACCTTGGAAGGCAAGGCATAGCCATGACACAGATCCTCTCATCAGAACATAACAAAATTCAATCGTGGCCAAATGACCCAGGGGAAAAGAAATGATGGCATTGTGTCAAAGGACCTACAGATATACAGTTGTATATCCCTCCTGGAAGGGTGCTCACATTCCATGCTGAAGGGCTATTCCACAGCTCCACTCCCGTGCCAAATTTATACCCATTTAGCTTTTTGCCAGAATTATAATTCATTTAAGCAGCTCAGCTCCCTCCCTGGTGTTCACCCCCCTGATGTAAGGTAGGAAGTAATTACACTACCTTTGGCCTCCACCACGCTGGGTTAGCATGTGTGAGATGGCAGCTCTTTTGCCATCTCTCAGGAGATACATCTGTAAACCCATGAATCCTTGCAGCAGCTCCCCTCTGCACAAACTCCACTCTGATCGTGTTTAGGAGACCACAGGGCCTAGGAAGCCCTTGGGGCTCTGCAGCTATTCCTTGTTCTGCTGGGCAGTGCTGCTCTTCCTTCTCCCTTTAGACTTGCCACAATAGCAAGCGTGAGCATGCAACCGTGGGCTTCCTACTGAAGAGAGTTCGATCTTTTCAGAGCTTTATTTAAGAGTTTTATTTTTAGTGTGGGCAGCTTTGAGAATTATCACCATGTACAAAGGGATGGAAATGATTTTCCTCATGTGTCATCCATTTTTGAGATGAGGACTATGATTGGAAATGGGGATATGTTGCCAGGGCAAGGGGTGGAATTCTTCAGTGGAGATCACTGGTAAATTATTCCTTAATTCCCTGAGATTGTTGCACTGTCTTCATGTGTGAAAAAGGACTAAAGAATTATTTAGTGTTGGTGAGTGACTGACTAGTTTTGTTTTTAGCCAAGAAGTATGTGACCCCAACATAGGAGGTAATATCATAATGTGCCCTCAGTGTGATAGAGCATGTACCTACTGGAACCTCACCATCACTTGTGAATCATCCAAGGTAACTCCATTTACAGCTTCTAGACATGATTTTGATCTTTAGTTGCACTTTCCCTAGAACTGCATATAAAGCAATGTTGGTCCTCCATCAGTATCCTGCAGAACTACTAAAAATGTGCAAACAGTTGTTCCTTTTGATACAGTGACTCAACTTCAAAAACTAACAACAACAACATTAATTGCTCCAACTTGATCTAAGATGAAAAATTTAATCTTTTTTAGTTCACATTGTTACTACTATTTGATAGGAGAATAAAATTATTTCAATTGAAAATTGGTTTCATTTGGGGGTACTTCTTTTTGAGGGAAGGAAAGATTCAGTTAAAGCCTTGATCCAGTAACTGAATCAATTTTTCTAAGGAAACATTTAAAGCTTGTTTTGACATTTCTAATTTCTGCCTCCTCCCTGCATGAAGAAGTTATCTGGATCCGTGCCTTGAATTTGATCCGTGTTGCCAAGGAGAAGATGGGTACAAGGGGAGGCTGGTGTTGGCTATGACAGAAGCTGACACTGAGCCATGTCCTGTTGCCTGCTCTTTATTCCTGTCAAAAGGAACCTCACTTTCTTTCCCCATTACTTTGTCTCACTAAGCTAATGTTAGCCTTTCATCATTCCTCTCTGTAGATTCAGGCCCAAAACTGCAGTTTTTCAGCTATTCATCAAAAATATTTTGCCCAACTTTAATGTGCTGCATCAGCACACTTACATAGTAAAAGAAATAAGATTGCAGGGAAAAGGTTATAATGGAAAAAAAAGGGAGATAGTGACCACAAAGGTATTTCATCAGTGTGGTTTTACTAACTAACTTATTTGTTATCCTGCTTATGAGAACCAGATGTGCCCATGGCTTTAGTAGCTGTACTAAAAATCCATAATTCCATCCTGAGTTCCCAGACCAGAAGCACTGTTTTTCCTCTTAGTAAGCACCAGATGGAAGGAAGTTTGATAGTACTCCATTTTATTATCAATCATAATGCATATATGGCTTTTAATTCAGAACTTTGCATTTAATTTCCTTTATTTACTGGAGAGTGGTGTGCATGGACAGAAATTGAGGAAACACTATCCACAAGGGTTGTTTATGAAACTACACAAAAACTGAAAATCAACATTTTCAGTAAGCAGCTTCTGAGTTCTGTTCTGGGTTGCTGTAGAAGAATAAAAGATGGTCAGTTATATTTTAAGACTTTTTTTTTTCTTTTCCTCTTTTCCAGAAACTCTGTATATTTGATAGCTATGGAACACTGGTGTTTGCAGTATTTATGGGAATATGGGGTAAGTCAGTTTCAACAACTGTGGTTTGTTATCTAATTTTGGCCAAGCCTCCAGCATCAGCCAAAGATAAATTTGCACTGACTTCATTTGCTAGCACTTAGGAATTCACTGGAAAGTAGTTCCATAGAAAACAAGCACATTCACAGGAACTCATCACAAACAAACAAAAAATTGTAGTCTTGATTAGTCGTCAGTATCTGTTCTGTTTTGATGACTTGAAGAAAAGTCTGAGAGAGGTGGTCAATACTGCTACATGTTCATCCAGCAGGAGCCAGCCACATGCTTAAGTATATCTGTCAGAGGAGCTGGGTTTTTTCCCAAAGACTTATGGAGATGCTTGTGCTATTAACAGCTGTGTAACTGCACAATGCAATTGAAAAATAGTCATTTGTTATACTTCCCAGGAATTTTTTCCTTCTGTCTTTAGTTAAGAAGCTGATTGTAAAAAGTGTAGTAGGTTATAAGCACTAGATTTATCTTTTAGCAGAGAAAATATATATGAAACCAGGATGTTTCCCACAGGTGAAAACACTTAGTGCTAATATTCAAGGGATTAGGCAAGGTTTATTTCCCTAGGAAAAAATGATTTGATTCATATTAGCAGCTTTGTTAATTGGCTTTTATTACAATGTCTTATCCAGTAATTGTGGAAGTTAAGTTCCATGTTAGGTCTGCATACCAGGTGCTATAGAGAATGTATCTCATGTAATATTTTGAATTCATATATAGGCTGACAAGAATGCAAAATTTGCTTTCTTTGTAAAACATATTTTATTTTTATTTCCCTATGATGACCTAAAGTGCTTCAAAATAACTCTTCCTTTAAAGAAATGTAAGATGAAATGTATAACTTTAAAAGGAAGTTTTTTTCCTAAACATATGCTGAAGTCAAAATACCAGCAGGGAATTCACTAAATTAAAAGTTATTAGAAGTTTGATACTAATGTAATCTTCTCCCATCACGTCAAGAGTTAATTCATTGGCAATTTCGTTTTTAATTAAAATTGTGCTTCCTGTTTTGAAGAATGGTTCCAGGAGCAATAATTACAAAGTTAAGCTTCATGGTTATAGAGATGGCTGCAAGGTCTATTAGTATTCTTGTTGTTAAGTCCACTATATAAAGAGGTGAATTATATTACAGAAATTCAGCCAAAATTGTACTGCATCCAAATGACCCATGGTCCTGGTGTAATTCCAGCTGTAATTTTCATCTTGCTCTATTACTTTTTTAGACCTCCTTGTCCAAAACAATTAAAATTAATACTACAATCTTAGATATATTATTGCATCATTAGCATCAATATATTTCTAATAAGAGCATATTTTCTTGTGTGTATTCCCTTCAGAAATCCTAAAGCACTATAAAACACCAGGGAATTTGGCCTCAGGAGTTAGCCCTTTTTATACATTGATGCTCTGCCAATTCTCCCTTTGCTGGTGAGACTAGATTGGCAGAGGTCATGAGCAAGAGGCAGCTTCCATTTCCCTTGCTGCCATTCCTGGGTCCCCTCCCTGAGCAAGGTCAGTTAAGCCCAGAAATGTTCTCTAATGGAGGCACTTCTTGTCAGACCTTGGTGGCACAGCTTCAGAGGCAGAATATCTGGGCCAGCCTGAAGGGCAGTGTTGGGGAACACACAAAAGGGGACACCATTCAAAATGGCATGAAATGACTGCTTTGATCTCCTGATTCTGAAATGTCATGTGTTTCCACTGTTGAAACAGTCTTGCTTCAAAATAAAAGGAAAATGGCAAATCCAGCAGGAGCTCCTTTCCTGCTCTGGAAGACACAACACAGCTAATAGGGGAGAGCTGTCCCTGTGTTATGTGCCCTTCTCTCACAGTTAGCATGTGAGGCTATCATCAGAGAAGGAGTCCCTGCACTTCTGGGCTCTCCAGCAGCAGCTGAATTTGCAGCTGGAGCAAATCAGTGTAGCCTGTAGATTCCTGTGATTTGGGCTGGGCAGCAATTAAAGTTTTATGGAAGACTAATGTCCTTGCTCTGCAAGAGAAAGCAGATGAGAGTCTGGTCCTCTGTTTGCAGTGTCCTTGCTGCTTCCAAGCATGAAGGGGTGGGGAAGACCTTGTGAAAGTGGCCCCTGAGGAATCAGGGGAGCAGGGTTTTCTGGAGTTTTGCATTTGCAGATGCCAAGGTCATCTCACAGCCCAGCCCATGGAGTTTCCTGGCTTTTAAATGTTTTGGTTTGGGATTTTTCAACCGCACCTGATTTTAGACATAACCTTTAATGTTCGGACTTGTAACTGCATGCCGCTGAGGTTTCATCATTCAGAATGAAGGGCCAAACTAGGGAAAAAACCCCAAATTGTAGGGTTAATTACTCCCAGACAATGAGAGCAATGAAAGTGCAGTGATTGGGTACTACTCCTCCTGGAAACAGTGCTGCAGAGCCACACCACTCATTTAATCTGAGACTGCACCCTCTTCAAGAATGAAGCATCCAGGTGTGTGCCAGGGAGCATGGTACTGACACCCAGCATCCTGAGCTCCTCCCAGCCTTCCCATCTGGCTTTGTCATTGCCTCTGCTGCCAGATCTGCCTGTGTAATGTCTTGGGACAAGGTCGTGAGTTTGGCTGGGTTCATGTTTAACCATTACCACTTAGGCATCTGTGTACCTGATCCTCAGCACTTCCAGCTGCAGGAGCACAGTCCAGGAAAACAGCTGGCCCAGCCCAGGGAGTTTCTAAGCTCCATGCCATATGAAAGAGCTGCAGTCTCTTCAGGTTTGTGCTAGCAGAGCAGGAAAGACAGCTGTATTTAAGCAGTTTTACCTGAACAAACATTGGTTTTGTAGCCTGCAAATTGATAACTTCTCTACACAAAAATTGCAGTTTGAATGAGCATGAGCTCTTCCCTGTAACAATTTTTCAGATACTGAGTTTAATTTTTCTAGAAGTGTGCACTTTCCAGCATTTTGTCTTCACATATCCAAACAATTTAGTTTCTTAAGTATCCCATGTTAAACTTTTTCAAAGCAGTCTGTAATATAAAATCCAAAGTGCTCATATTTTAGCATCAGGCAGAAAGAAAATACATAGATAAAGTATATACATTCTTTAGCATGTGCTTACACCACCATTTACCTCAGGTTTCTCATATTAAAGTACATATACATCCAACTTCATAATTGCCTATAGGAATAGATCCAGTTGTTTTCACCCATTGCATTAGCCAAGGTTTTATTCCATGGCTGTGAAAAGCTATATGGAATACTGAGCCATGTGTTATAGCCCAGAGGGGGCAAACAGTATCCAGTACTCATGTGGTATTGCTCATTTTGTCTATCCTTTGGATAGTTACCTTTTTTTTGGAGTTCTGGAAGCGACGGCAGGCTGAGCTGGAGTATGAATGGGACACAGTTGAGTACTTGGAGCAAGAGGAGCAAGTCCGCCCAGAATACGAAGCTCGCTGCACTCACGTAGTGATGAATGAAATCACACAGGTGAGGAATATTTTGACAACTGGTGTAGGCGTGCTGTGAGCAGACACCATGAAAATGGTGACTCAGGACTGGAGCTTTATAAATCAGCAGTGCCTCCAATGGATAAGCTGGTCTGAAAAGAGTGACTTGATAAAGTACAGCTGCAGGCAGAAGGAATTGAAGTCTAACTGAAAGCACTTTAAAGTAGTTGCCTATTTGAGGACATTGCACTGCTGAGGTTCCTCTGTCTTAAGTAAGCAGAAGTAGGCATCATCCCCAGCTTAGAAGACTAAGTCTACTTTATTAAATCCTCCAAGAAATTATTAATTATTGCCGCCAGAGGCCAAGATCACAGAGCATTTGCTATCTTTACCTAGAAATGCATCAGGAAAAAAAGGTGAATAAAGGGAAACAATGCATTATTGTATATTATGCCAGGAATGTTTTTTAACTGAAGATGTTTCTGTTTGAAACATGTATAAATAGCTATTGTTGCTAAGTGCATATGGATGAAATTATGATTAATAACAACAAATTTGCAGAGACAAGGATAAGCCTCATTTCAATGACTGAGGATTCATATTTATGAGGATCTTAGTTTAGATTTCTATTTATTATACTTTTCAGTAGCTTTAGCTTTGGCAGCTTACTCAAGTTCAGTTTCACTTTTTATTATTCTCTGTCAATAGATTACTCTGTCTTTTGTGTAATCATTTGCACTGCTTTCACATTCCATCCACGTTATAGTAATGCTTATTAGAGGGCACTTGAAAAGTTTCAAAATTAACTGCCATAGTTGAAACTATCCTATACAGATCTTCTTTTTATATCTTGTGCTATCAAAAAGCTTATAAACTTATGCCACCTTGAATATATAAAGTCATAGCTAGAAAGTTCCTTCCAGACAGTTCAAAGAGTGAAGAATATGCTAAAATATTTTATTTTGATCCTCAGAGATTCTTTACAGACTCAGTGAATTTTCACAGTACCACATTGAGGTAGTCATTTTCTTTGGGGAAGCCATCCCATTGTTCGTATGGAATACATTGAGAAATACAGAGATCAAGGACCAAAATTTTTAGTGCCTGCTAAATTTAGCCATTGACGTTTGAAAGATAATGACTTATCTTGCCATGATCAGCCAAGAAGGATGGGTCCATTCACAAGGAGTATGTACTCTGTAATAGCTGAAGTCAATAAGATCTGAGGACCCTCTACCTCTATGGAAGTCATTTCTGTCTTAGAAGGGGCAGCAAAAAAGACACCTGTAATCAGGCAAAACTTCTGAAATAATGAATAAATGTTGAGTTTCCAGGAAAAAAAAAAAGGTACTTTTTTACTTTTTTCTTCCCTCAGTATAATAAAGAGTTCAATTGGAGCACACAAAAAAAAAAAAAAAGGAAGAGGATTGTGTGCTTCCTTGATCTGTTTCCTAATCTTTTACAGCAAGAAGAACATGTGCCATACACTGCATGTGGGAAGTGTGTGCGGATGACTTTCTGTACAAGTGCCATCTTCTTCTGGGTAAAGTTCTTCTCTTATTCTTTCCCCTCATAAATTCACTTTTCTAGTAACTGTCCTCCTGAACTGAACAAAAAGTGAGAATGGAGCAGGTTCAGCTGGATTTCCATCTCATGCATAAATCAAGCCCATAAGGTATGGACCCCCATGGAGAAGGTAGCTGTAGTCACCCAGTAGTCATTAGCATACAGTATCAAAATATCCTGCAGCTGTAGCTTGTGAGTTATGCTTGTGAAGGTGGTCCATTGATTTTTCCTTCATTATTTTAAGAGAAATGCCTTTGCTTTTAGGGGGGCAGTAAGGGGAAGACTTTGGTTTATATGCTCTCCTCCTTGCTAGTTTCTGTCTGATTTGTTCCAGCTGTGTTCTTCCATATTGTGTCTCACAGTCCATGACCTCTTTCAGGTTTTGTGTTTCACTTAACAGAGCAAAGCTGGGAGCTCTTTAATCTTCCAGAGCTGCTACTTTAATTAAAACTAAACCTTGAAAGCAGTCCAGTCAACCATGACACAATATATAACACAATGAGCAGGCCTAGAGAGATTGCCTTGAAAAGCTCTGTGTTTTAGCATGCTCCTCATCTGTAGCACAAATAGCAGCAGGAAGAGACCTCATTCTCAGTGAAAGATGCAGAGAGGAGATAGAGTGGTGTCTGGCAGCCCAGGAGAGCCTCAGCATTGGCACATTTTAAACACAAAGGAAGAAATACCCATTTGCAGTTGGATTTAAATGGGGCAGACTCCGTGTTGCAGGGAAGAGATTTGTTCTGGGTTTGTCACTTGTGTTACTGCACAGTTACTGTGTGCTGGGTCAGGGAAGGTAGTTCATGGCAATTTGCTGAGATAGTGAAAAAAAGATACACAGCCTGTGGACCTTAACCTGAACAATAGCTAGAGAACTAGCAAAAAATAAAAGCAGGAAGAGACACAGAAAGAGGAGATGGCAAGCGAGATGTGGTGCCTGGATCATTACTGCAATTCCTGCAGACTGCATGACTTGGCTTAAATTTTTTTCTTTTCCTTTGATGGGGTCTGTAGTCTGTAATAGTGTCATGTGGAAGAGAAGGTGCAGCCCCCTCCATAATCAATGTAGACTCACTAGTACATTTGCCATCCTGCCAATTGTCCAATATGAAGAGTTTTCTCCCATCACATGCCTCGAGGTGCAAGATTTGATTACACTTCTTGTTATATTGGCTTACATCAGTAAAACCCTTGTTCTTAGTCATAAAACAGACCATCTATTTTCTTTCCTGCAGATTTTCTATGTTACATGAAAAAAATGCTTCTTTCATGGATTCTCTATTTATTGCTTTATATCTTATTTGATCATCCTCTTGCAATGGAATGACAGGCACAAAATTGCTTTCCTTTTGCCTATCATAAAAAGTGTTTTGAACTCACTTTTTCCTAACACCAGTGGTTGAACATGAACATATTTTCTTGCATTCCCTTGGCAGATCCTTTTGATTATTGCTTCAGTTGTTGGAATCATTGTCTACAGGCTCTCAGTTTTCCTGGCGTTCTCCTCAAAGTTGTCCCAGCATGTCAATGGGACGGAGGCGCTCCGCAGGTACCTGACTCCGCAGACGGCCACGTCAGTGACCGCCTCCCTCATCAGCTTCGTTGTCATCATGATTCTCAACATCGTCTACGAGAAAGTGGCAATCCTGATCACTGACTTTGGTAGGCTGCTGCTCTACCTCAGGTGGAAACGTGGGGTAAAACAGCTAGAAAAAATAGCATTTATATGTATAGTAGGTATTGCAGTAGGTGAAGACCTGTACCACATCTTCCAGAATTTTCCCACTTAAATCACACGATACCACCTAGAAATTTTCTAATATAGATTTTCTCAATATCAGAGAAATATGATATTCAGCTCTTTGCCTGAAAAGGCCTTACATAGGCAGCATGAAAGATCGATTGTTTACAGTTTTGTGCTTGTGAAACATACAAAACAAAGAAAATTACTACAACAACCAAGCTTTATGAAAATAGATCAGTAAGGCATAACACATTCAATTATATTAGCTTTTGTTTATGGGGAAAATAGCTATTTTCTTGTAAATAAGTGAACTAAGAGCACCATTCCAAAGCTACATACCACTCTGATGTTCTTAAACAGATAAACAGTAATAAATAATATTATCCTCTATATCCAGGCCATCAACATCAAAGTAGCTATTTTACTTTAGATGCGTGTAGTAGTTTGGTGTTTTCACTTAATACTGTTTCATCAGTTCAAAGTGTTACATTTGTATCTTTGTCGAGTCTGTTGGATTTGGGTGCTTTTTCTTCCCCTGAGTTATTAGGAGTTTTGCTTCTTCTCTTTCTTTATTTTCAGGGAACAAGTTCTTTTCTTTTTACAACCCATACAGTTTTAGAATTATATAGTGGTTACAGTATACGTGGGGATTAGGTACAATCTAAATGATAATGCTCTCAGTCATATAAAGGAATATGAGGCTTACAGATACTTTGCAGCTGAGGCTCTGGAACAGCTTGTAGGTTACTTGTAGATAGGGTTGGGTTTTTTAAAATTTATTTACTTTTTTTCCATTTCAGAACTTCCAAGGACACAAACTGATTATGAAAACAGTCTGACCACAAAGATGTTCTTGTTCCAGTTTGTCAACTACTATTCTTCATGTTTCTACATAGCCTTCTTTAAGGGTAAATTTGTGGGTCACCCTGGAAGCCCAGTTTATTGGCTGGGAAAGTATCGCAATGAAGAGGTAAGAATGTAGAATGTATAATTAGTCCAGGTGTTGTGCTGCAGTTTGGAGTGTATAAAGTAAAACATAGTTGTACATATTTAACCTTAGGGTTTAAAAGTGACTGCCTCCCAAGGTAATTACCTCCTTACAAACCCCTAGCATGAAAGAGTATGGCACAAGACCAGTTGGGCTTAGAAATGTATTGCACATACCCGGAAAACTGTATTTTACCATGGTCCTACAATCGTGACTGGGCACACAGAAAACAGAGAATATCAGTGGAAGCATTCCTGGTTTGCTGGGTGACCCTGACCTGGTGATGGCATAGAGCTTCATGACTTCACCTGGTATTTCACTCTTCCACTGGTATTCTGTCAACCTACCATATGTGGCCTGGATTTGGCTTTTGCATACCTTACTGGAAAAGTTTGCCTAGACAGTCTTCTTCAAATGCTATCAGTAATGTTGTTATAATAAACTTTATAACAGGGATGCATAATTTTAAATGTTTCATGCATGCTTGAAAAGTTACCCAACCTCAAAAAAATTTTCCTGTCTCTCGCAACCTTCAGTGTGATCCAGGTGGATGTCTCCTGGAGCTCACAACCCAGCTTGCCATCATAGTGGGAGGGAAAGCTATCTGGAACAACATTCAGGAAGTGCTTGTTCCGTAAGTTCAAACTATTAAGTAATCTGCTCTTTCATAGTTGAAAAACACTGTTTTGCTTGATGCCTTCAGGCATTTGGTCACTGAGTTTGGTAAGTGCATATTGTGTTCTGAAAGAATAAGTCTTGTCTTCAGTATCTTTTTTGGTCAGGTAGTCTGGGCTGCTGTTTCTGTTTTAACTGATTTTAATTCTAATCAGAAATTCTTCCTTCCTCTGCACATCAAACTTGATGTGTTTCAGGTTGAATATTCAAAACTGAGGTAGTAAAAACTATGACAATATTAAACTGAAGGCTTGCTTAATATTGATTGGAATGATTTGTTGTTATATATTGGGATTTTAAAAGTCATGTATAAGTTACTATTTTAACTCATTTAGTAGATATAAATCACTGTGATTCTGGTATATTTACACTCTTATTTATGGCTTGTAAAAACCCACTTGAAGGGTAAGGCAACAAAAGTTGCCTTTCTTAGGAAGAAAGTTTTGAATAATTCATAAATAAATAAATCCGTTGTTTAAATCTGCAGCAGAAATGTAAAAACAGAAATGCCAATTTTTTTTTGTGTTTATTGGACTTTTTAGGTTCTTTATCAATGTTAGTGTTCCTTTTCTCCCTGTCTGATAGTTTGGTGAAGAATCTAATTGGAAGATATTCTGCAGCTGCTAGATCAGAAAAAGTTGTTCCCCGTTGGGAGCATGACTACCACCTCCAACCCATTGGAAAACTTGGACTATTTTATGAGTATCTTGAAATGGGTAAGGAACAGTTTAGTCTGGATTCACTACCACTACAGGATACAAACATGCTCTAAAGAAAATCTTCACACAAGCAATGTGGAATATGGTGGGCAGAGGAGACATTAATGTTTTCTGAGACAAGTTTTGATTGAGCCATTACAGGTGGTATTACAAGCTTTTATTAAGCAGCTAAGCCTTAATCCATTTTATAACTAGGAAGCAGCATGTGATTGTACAAGGAGGAGTACTGCTGCTTCCTTGCCTAATCCTGTGAGAAATGCATTCAGAGGGCAGAGCCCTGTCACGTTCTGGTGCTGCACAGCACAGCCCTGTGTCACACTGCTCTGCTGGAGCTCTGCAGTCACCAGGACTCATTGCTGGTAACCTGGGAGCTGGCAGGCCATGGCTGGTTTGTTGCCATTCTGTGACAACATTGCCAGTGTGCTTAAGGCAGTACCCAGACACCAGTATGATGATTGTTGGTTTGCACCTTCCAGTTCAGTACAGAGACAGACAGTCATGATATTTCTCCGTCTTCGTGATAAAGATGTCAGAAAGAAATGGATATTTGAATACCCAGAATAGTTCCTCATGCTGTGTTGTGATTTGTAATATTTTCCTGTTGCCTTCACCTAGCAGGTTTCTCCAGTACTGTTGTGCTACTATTTTCTCATCCAAAGGAGTCACGAGGAACCCAGCTATGCTTTCTTGTTTCTTCCACCTGAATTTGGAGTATAAAAACCATACATGCCTGCACTTGCTTATCTCCAGGAAGTGAAAGCCTCACCAATGCATGTAACCTCTCCCTTTCCCAGTTATTCAGTTTGGCTTCGTGACCCTGTTTGTGGCGTCGTTCCCCCTGGCTCCTCTGCTGGCTCTCATGAACAACATGCTGGAAATCCGGCTGGATGCGTGGAAGCTGACCACGCAGTTCAGGCGCATGGTGCCACAGAAGGCACAGGACATCGGAGCCTGGCAGCCCATCCTGCAGGGCATCGCCATTCTGGCCGTGGTCACCAATGTAAGTACGGCGCCAGCAGCTGCTAAAGAGAAAATGCCTTCTCTGCAGGTGCTGCATCCAAATGTGGGAATGCTGTGTGTGGCAGTGCAACTGAAATGATCCTTAAGGCACACGTTCTTAAAACAGAAATTCAGCTTCTTTCTTGTGTGCCGAAAAATACCACGTGTGTTCAAAATTGTGTATCAGAATGAATTTTCTGAGAATTTGGACTCTAATCTGTTCTTCAGTTGTACTTAATTTTTTAAGTACACAATAAACTGAATTTTAAGAGAGTTTTTCAAGAGTTTCTTGAAATTATTAAGAAAAAAATTCTGATTAATATACTTCTAACAATGAAATTCAGACATTTCACTTTTTTGTATCAATTCACCATTATTTAATTTGTAGGCTGCATTGTGGGAAGAAAAATAAGCCATTATTATTTATCACTGTGGATTATTTGTGGATTACTAAACAGGAGCTAGTATGTATTAACTTACAGAAAATTCTTGCTGCTGGCCTTTTTTAAAGGAATAATGACCACTGGTTTCTTCTGCAGGCACAATGACACCTCAGACTATCCATGGGGAATAATAGCCTTTTTCAACAAGGTCACTGTTTTCTTCTCTTTTCAGAGAGATTCAAATATATTATACTATTGGATAACTGGTATTTCCTAGTCAGTCCAGCTGGATCTTGTAATACCAATATGAAACTAGAAATTGAACATGTATCTTAAGATTACTATAAAATATTGTGCGTTATCACAGTTCTCATGGTATCCAGGGCAGAGTTACAGTGGCTTTGGTGACCTCACGCTGACTTGGCCATGTGTAGGCTTCTGTCAGGAATGTGTTGGTGCCCTGCTTTTGGCAGGTGATGTCGGTGTGCCGGCGGGGCATCGGCCGCTCTCTCTGGGGGCTGTCGCGTGCGAGGGGCTCAGCTCCAGAGACTGCCACGTTCCAACAGCCCTGCTGCACGTGTTGTGAGGACCTCAAAGAGATTGGTGTTTATTGCTAATGAAGTGTGGGCCATGAAGCCGTGTGCTTGAGCAAATGCTAGAAGCTGTTTCCCTCCGTTAAGTGTGTTTCTTTCCTTGTTTGACATCCAGGAACTGATCCAAGTCACTAGTCTTTAACAACCCTGCCTTGATTTTGCCTTACCTTACAGAACGTGTTTCTTCTCTTCTACGTGACTTGTTACAGCTAATTATACTTGGGTAGTGCATCATCTTCCCCTTGGTGCATCTTCTCCTTCATGCATGTTACCTTTGTAGCAGCTGCTAGTGCTTGCAATCAACTTTTGCACAAAGCTACCAGTTTTGAGAGTTGCCGTGAGGCACTGGACTTGCTATTGCATCTGTTGTTGATTTGAAGACTGATTTTAATTAGTTATGGTATAAATGGAAAACTGTGCGCAGTAAGGCTTGGGAAGCAAAGAATGTGCTGTTTGTTTGTAGTTCTCCAGTGCAATAGTCTGAAATGCAGCCCATAATTCAAGAGGAAAAAAGTTTTTCCTTTGAGAGGATGCCGTAGGATTAGTTCTCGTATTTCTATCCTTGAAGCTCTCCGGAGCACATCTGGAGATCATTCTGAGAGAGGGAGGAGAGTGAGACAAGGCTCAGATTTAGGATGATGAGAGACCTGGGGCCTTGCAAAAAAGATTCAGTATGATCAAATATTAAGCTCTGTAAATACCATATTCCAGCGTCTTTCTGATAGAAAGAAGCAGCATCAAACTCATTTGGTCCAAAGGGAGAAAACATTTTTTTGCCTTACTGTTAAGTTGATATTAATTCATTTATGGTCTGACTAGATGAGCTAATGAACAGAAGCAAAGTTTATTTAACAAAAATTTTCTATGCTTGTAATTCAGACTACAAATACTCTACTTGTACTCTACTTTTAACTCTACTTCAGAGTTAAAAACAGAGTAATTTAGCTGTGAGGTCGTCTCCCTGCAGCTGCAAGACACAGTACTATATACTTCTTGTCAGTCAAAAACTCCTACTCGGCATGTAAATATAAACACCACATAATTTTCACTTCATTTCACACTGGCCTGTAATGCTTAAAAACAGTTTTTAAAAGTGCATGCCAACTACATTTGATTTAAGCCAAAGTGCAGTACAAGAAAAACACCTTATCCTTGAAAATTTTCAATGAGTTTTAGACCTAGGAGGCCTTCTTTTTATATCTTATCAGCCAAACTTTCAGCTGAACTCACTTGTAACAATATTCTGGAGAACTAAATACAGATCTTAGGCCAGTCTCAGAAAGAATGTTTCTGCAACTTTTATCTTAACTACAGTTTAGCTTTTCTGGTTCTTCAAAGTAAGCCAACTCAACAGGTCAGACACTAGGATATTATTCATCATTTGGCAGTGGTGCTACCTGAGGTAGGGTGGGTCTTGCCCCCTTTTCAGCTCCCTGCTCTTTCCCTTTGCTGTCCTTCCCCCTTGGTCCTGCCTCTTGCATTGTGCTGGCACCAGTGCTGTATAAGCACATGATGAATCAGACCAGGGAAAGGATCCAGTGGTGATTCCCAGTCAGATCAGCATCTTCATCTGGTCTGCTGAATGGGGCCAGGACTGCCCAAGCCAGCACAGAGCACAAGTCAACTGCTAGAGGCAGATGCAGGATGTTGATTTAGCTAGCACTGCCACCAAAGCATTGTTCAAGGAACTGTAGAAGAGTTATCCACTAATTTTTTTTCACCCTTTCTCCACTCTCCCCTTCCCTTTTTCAGCAACTGCTACAAATACCTCCTCAGGCTGGGATTGTCTGGCTAGAAATGCTGCACAAAAATGGAAATTTTTTTTGTCCTATGTCATCAAAATAAGGAAATACAGATCTCATTGATTACAGACTGGCATGATGGGGAATAGGAAACAGATATGAACCAATTTTTGTGCTCCTCTGTTACCCATTATTGCTTGACTTTGCCCCTAATTCTGTCCTATGATTTTCCTGTAGTTTTCTCTGCCGCTTTTATACATCTGTGCCTAAAACTCCTTCCGCCTGATCTCATCATATCCCTACTTCACACCTTTCTCCTCCATGTCTCTGCCCTGGTTCTTTCCATCCATGTTGTCAAGTGGGTATTTTTATCCTGGTATGGGACAAAACACTTCTCTGGGGCTGCTGGAGTGCAGCTGGTTGCTCCTTCCCAGGTGCCGGGCACCAGAGACGCCTGTTGTCATGAGCTGGCTGGGCAGCCTCTTGCTAAATACTCAGCTGCAGATCTTGCCAGTGGAAAGTCTTCCTCACAGGGAAACCTTTTGAACTTGCAGTAGCAGGGGAGGAAATTGGATTAAACATAGTTAACCTGTCCTCCAGAATAGGATGTTTTGGGAAGCTCATGAGTTTAGAAAAGGCTTCCCACAACAAACCCACAGATCATATTTCCTACCCAGTTTGTGACTAGCAGACTGAGTAGGACAGGGACTCTCTTGGGAGCAAGATAAAAACAAATGGTCACGTCATGTAAAACAGCACTGTGCAGCTGCTACTAAAAAAAATTATCTTGGCATCAAGAGTAGTTTCCACATGTACTACGCTGTAGTAGGAGGCAACAAGTACCAAGATGAATTTGGGCTGGCTAGCACCTCAGAAAGGGTGGGAGGTTTCTAGGATCAGAGACAGATCAGTTATATATCTAATTTATTTAATTCCTTTACTCAGACATCAGAGAACCTGGTGACATTTAATTCTCTATTACTAAAAAACTCCTCTGTTGTTTCCAATAGTTTCATCAGGCAGAATTTCTTCAAGCATCTCATTAGTACTCATAAAAAGCACATTTGCTGATCTTCCCTGCATGCACATGAAAGAAGTGTTTTATAGTATAGCTGTTTTAAGACATTCAGCAGAGCTAGCAGAATTTAGGAACTGTACAGAGTACACATGCCAGAAAGGGATTGTTTTGTGCCCATGAGAGACTTACATGCTCATTTACAGAATGAACAACCACTGATGGGAAAAGAACATCTTTTCTATTTTTAGCTCCTATGCTAACTTTTGAGATGATAAGTATATGGCAAAGGAATGCATATTAAAGCTTATTTCTTTAATGCTGCTCTGCTTTTTTGTCTTCTCTGTCTGAAATGCAGGCTTTGATCATTGCTTTTACATCTGACATGATTCCTCGTCTGGTTTATTACTGGTCCTTTTCTGTCCCTCCTTACGGGAGCCACAGCACTCACACTATGGAAGGGTACATCAACAGCACACTTTCTGTCTTCAATATATCAGACTTCAAGAATGAAAGCAAGCCTTCTTCCCCTTGGCTCGGCAAACAAACAACGTGCAGGCAAGTGTCAAATAAGTATTTGTCATTTTCCAATTACAAAAATAGTTGTTTTTATTTCTGAGCCATCTAATTCAGTAAACAATATCCCTTAAGAAACATTAAAACGCAGGAAAACCCAGCTTATTTTGAATGGCAGAATGGAATGGAAGTATTCACCCATAAGTGCTACTCAGAAAATTCTTTTTTTTTAAATTGGGCTTTCTCCTAGCTGATAGTTTTCAAAAAAAGCACCTTACAATTTTAATCAGTAATTCTTAATAAAATGGCAAAAAACCCCATGACGTTTCAGCCAAATATAGCTTATTTGAGCTACAGAGCTGACTGTTCTGGACACATGAAGCAGGGCCATGTCGTGCTCCATCCTCTGGCCGCAGCGCCGTACTGCAGAGATGCCAGAGACAGCTCCTGACTTTCCTGTTTGCTTCCAGATACCGGGATCTCCGCTACCCTCCTGGCCACCCGCACCAGTACGAGCACAACATATACTACTGGCACGTCATTGCAGCCAAGCTGGCTTTCATCATCGTCATGGAGGTCAGTGTATGGGGCTTTGAGCAATGCCTATTTAGTCTCTTCCCTCCCTGTGGAAAATCCTTCAGAGGCTTTCGGTCCAGGCACAGCTATCAGAGCTGTGATCTGTGCTAGCATGAGCAAGAACTTGGGAGATGTAAATTAAGAGTAGCAACACTAGAAAAATAATTCCCTGAAATCATGGCATCAGCTGAAGATTGCCCCACAGAGCTGCAGCTTCTTTTCTCAAGAACTGTAGAATAATTTTTAGTGGCAGAAAAAGAATACATGTATTTAGAGGAAGTTTGCACACAGCGTCCTGAATGCATGTGCACGATACCTGTTTGTAATGCACGTACATAATGCAGGTACAATACATGGCAGAGGGAAGTCTATTAAGACAGTCCCTGTAAGAAGTGATCATCTCTAGATGACCGTCAAAAAACAATTGCCCCTTCCTCTGCAGCTACAGCCTGGGCTTATGAAAGATGGAAATCAGTCCAAGATGAAGAGAGAGAAATATCGAGTGTTATTTAATTATAAAATGTGTTTAGGTCCTGATACAGGGACTACTGAAGTCATCAGAAACTGGTTAGAGCAGATTTCCTGTATCAGAGAAAAGTAATTGCCCCAGAGTCATTTGAAAAAACATAAAAAATCTTGTAGGAAACTGTGAAAAGTGCTTCCATGGAGGAGGGAAGCGCTGTGTACCAGGGTTTCCCCAAAGCAGGCAGAGAAGTCCTTGCTCAAATCAGGATTGGAAAATCAGAAATTCTTGTTTATCAGATAATTATTCTATCTTATTAGTTATGTCTTTTTAAAATCTTTTTCTACAGTGTTAGATACTGGCACTGAATCAGCTCAGTGTCTTAAGACAAAAAGTGACATTTCATTTATAATGATAATAATGTCCTGTTCAGCCTGACTGACATTTTTTTCATTTTCACCTTTCCCAGCATGTCATATACTTTGTGAAGTTTATTATTTCATATGTAATTCCGGATGTATCGGAGAAGACCAAGAGCAAGGTCAAACGAGAGAAGTACCTCACACAGAAACTATTACACGAGAATGATCTCAAAGGTGTGAAAAAAACCATGGGCAAAATAGCTGACAAAATCATCAAAGGAGCAGACAGCACTTTCCGACCTAAAGATGAATAAGTATTTTTTCATATAGAATAACAGTACTTGGACAGCTAATATCTGTCCAGATATTACCAATAGCTATCAAGCACTTTGGATGTACTAAACATTGTTTCTTGTAACTCTTACATGCTCATTTACCAGTTTCCCTTGGACAAATGCAACCACTGCAATGCAGATAAGAGTTATTATTTTTTAAACAGCTCTTTAGAACATATTAAAAAAAGAAAAAAAAGAAAAAAAAGGGAAAATTATTTATCCTCTTAAGAAGATGCAGATTAATTCCCAAACACCTAGGCTGCTTTCTACTTTTCTTAGGCATCAGCTATTAGATAACTAGTCAAACTTGAATAAACCTTAAGAACAAGAATGATTTGCTATAAGAATGTCATCGCATCCAATGAAGGAGTTTTGATTGCTTGCTAATACAGACCTTGGCTATAAAATGAAGAGGAAAAGCCAAAACATGAAGGAAAAAGAAAGAAAATACAAGTCAAAATCCCACTGTTAAGCCATTGGAGTTGACATACTAAGCATGGTTGTTTGCTACTCTGAATTAGCTATGCATACTGAGACTTAAATGGATAACAAGATATTTCAATTAATCATGGACTTGGATCACAAGAAGCAACAGGACTGTAGCCCCATCCTGTTCATCAATCTCTGTGTAAACAGGAGAATTGCCTTTGAAATCAATGCATACAAACTGACCTTACAGCATGCGCAGTGAGTAGAAAACTCAGGCATTTTATCTTCCCGCAGTCAATGTACTTTCATTAGTTCACTCGCCCATTCTGAGCTAAATGCTCATAGCCCTGAAGGTCTCCTACCTGTAAAAGCAATAAGTGTTAAAAGTCTTTTCACATACTAAATCAATATTTGTGGAGGGCTGTCTTTTGCATTTCTCTCACGCCAGAATGTGCTCTTCCCTGAGGTTTTGACATAGGATGAATGTACAGCTGAACATTTTGATACAACATTGCATGATAAAGTAAATTCTGACAAGACTATGAATCTGTTGGAATTGGAGATTGGAATAAACCTTTCATAGGCCTTAACCATGCTGTGAAGCTTTGATTAATATGGAAGGATGTCAGGGGTGTGGAGGCATGTGCTACAGCCATCAGTCATCTTCAAATCAGGCTTCCGATCTCCCCGCTTATTTTGGCCCCAGCTGCAAACTGGGAATTAGGGAATTACAGATTAAGCATGTGGAATGCTATTTTGTGCCTGAAGAAGTGATATTGCCAATTATTAACTTGCTTTCTCTTTTAACAGTTTTAATGAACAAATTTATATAAATCATGAAAACCAAAACCTTTTAAAAAAAGAAAAATATGACTGTGCTCTATAAACCAGGTGATTATGTTTGTAATTTTGTACTCTTCTTAAATGCAATAGATATGCAGAATTTTTAGGCAGATTATTCATATAACTTTTTAAGTATGAAGTCCATTTACAGAAATTAAATAGCATTTGGAAGATGCATTTTATCCAGTCAATAATCAGAAGGAATTAAACCTATGAACTTTGCAGCAAAATCTCCAAATACTCAGTGCCATGTAACTCAAGCCTGTCTTTTGAAGCAAACCCTATAGAATCATAAGATCATTCAGACTGGAAAAGACCTTTAAGATTATCAAGCCTCACCATTAACCTGACACTGCCATGTCCATAACTAAGCCATGTCCCTGCGTGCCACATCTACATGTCTTTTAAATACCACTCTCTGAGCCCGGCCACCCAGCCAGTTTTTTATCTAGCCAGCAGTAGGTCTGCCCAAGCTGTGAGCAGATCAGCACCCATTCAGCCCCAGGGACTTGTGTCTGTCTAAGTGATGTCACTGAATGTTTCCCCTTGGATCATGAGGGCTTCATTCTGCTCCCTGCCCCTGTCTCCCCTCCTCCCAGGGGGCTGGGATCTCAGAGAACAACTGGTCTCACTACTAAAGACTGAGGCAAAAAAGGCATTGAGTACCTCAGCCTTTTCCTCATTTTTGTCTGTGTGTTTTCCACCACATCCAATAAAGGATTGAGAGTCTCCTTAGCCCTCCTTTTGTTGCTGATATGTTTATAGAAACATTATTATTGTCTTTTGCAGCAGTAGCCAGATTAAGTTCTAGTGGGGCTTTGGCCCTTCTAATTTTCTTCCTGCAAAACCTCCTAGCATTAGTCTTCCTGTGCTGCCTGGCCATTCTTCCAAAGGCCATCAACTCTCCTTTTTCACCTGTTCCAGCCAAAGCTCCCTGTTCAGCCAGGATGGTCTTCTCTTCTTTTGAATATTTCCAGGGATGGAGACTCCACAACCTCTCTGGGCCACCTGTTCCACTGCTCAGTCATCCTCACAGTGAAAAAGTGTTTCAGTTTCTGCCTCTTGTCCTGTCACTGCATAATATACCAAACTTTCAGGTAAAACAAAGTTTTGTCCAAAAACTTTATTCAAGGAACAATTTTAGTGAAGTAGTCAGGATTTGCCTGTGGAAAATGAGTTGGTTTAGAAAGGACAGTTGGCTCCTTTCATACTTGGAGCTTTTGATTTTAGCTTTCAACTGGACCTTTCTCATTTGCAGTTGTGTTCAGATGAGAGATGCCTTTTTTTTCCCTCATCAATGATCACAGTACCAGTGTGCCTTAAATACCTTTCCAGGTGTGGTGTTAGAGGGCAGGTAAGGAGGCATCCTGTGATAAAGGGATGGAAATGCAGCACAAAATGGACCATTTCAGGTTATTATTTGGTCTTAAGGAAGCTCTTTGAGAGTTAAAGAGACTAGGAAACAAATTAATTGTCATACTGTGAGCAGTGGCAGAGCTGAAGGCTGATTTTTAGGAGTTCCTAGACTTATGCTCCCTGTTTGATACCTGGGGAGTCTCCAAGTTGTTTCTTCCTACATCAGTTTCTTCCTAGTCATCATTTCCTAAAGGGAGATTTAGCCCTCAGTGTCATGAAGAGTTTATATTCCTGCCTTTAAAATAACATTAAAAAACCTGCTACATCAGCAAACCTATGTGCCTCCCATAATAAAATCCTAATCAGCCCTGAGTGTGTTTCTATGTAACCTTTTTTGTTCAGATGACAAATGTGCTTTGGAAACCGGTCTTCCACTTGTCTCCATTTTCTGGGAGGCATCACAGGTTAGTCTGGGCACACATGGGCTGAGTTCCTTTTGGTTCACACTGACCCAGAAGGCAGCTTTCAGATATGCACTTAATGGTCAATGACAGGCCCTTGGTCTGCTGAAACCAGCGCTGGGCTGAAGAGTGGTGAGCTCTGCATGGGCATCACCCAGCCAACATGGACTTTTTGCTCGAGTGATTTGCTTCTGAAATGCCGTGTTCCTTGCTAATGTAAGTGTAACATTTCATTTCAGAAGACATTACATCAGGAACTCAGTTCAGTTTGCCATGTGCTCAGTGTTATTCACAGCAGAGTTTTGAATCAGAGAAAGAAGAGGGAAACCAACACAGTGCCTAATAATCGCATTTTAATAGTTTGAGTTAAGCTGTGCAGTTTCTGAAGCCTCTACCTCCAGCTGCTGAAATGTGCTCTGCTTGCGTGCTGGAAGCTCTGTGGAGGCTTAAGAACAAAATGCTGGGGGCCAGTTGCCAACATATGAGTATTTGTAATTTTTTTTTCTTTTTTAGCCTTTGTCACTTTAATTAAAGATGTGCTTGAAGGAAAAATCAGCATTTGTTTTAAACTCTGACTCAATTTTACCTTTTTTCTACACTTGATACGTAGACCAGACTCCTACTTTGTACAGATCTATTGAGTCAGGGTGAATTTGGACCAGTGACCATTTCATTGCCTTACCAAGCACCATAAATTACAGACTATCACCACTGTTTTAGACTCTGTGTATGTCAATAAAATTCAGAATGTAAGAGTGTATTTTTTATTTTTTCTAAGAATGTTTGCAATTGGTTTCTGAATATTAAGATTTCTTTATATTTATTGTCATTAAATAAAGTCTGTTTTAAAATATCAATACATCTGATGTTGATTAGTGTTGTTTGTTTTTCTTTGAATGATACTGCTGCTCCCAAATGCTACACTTAAATTATTACAGTGTCATCCCTGTCTTAATTTCCATATTCATCCTCCTTTTCAATCTTATTCTATTAAAGTGTTACTAGTGCTGAAATTTATCTTCTGGGCTTTTCTGCATCCCCTAGATGGAAGTCATTCCTTCCAACACCACGTTGATGACAAGAACCATTATGTTCTCATGCAAATAAACAGTTTAGGTCTTTATAACCTTTCACTCCTGTCATGATAAACCCTGTGTTATGTTTCAGAGTCATCATTTATTTCTTCATCTGGATCGAGTCTGGGATGCTCCCACCTCCAGGCAACCCACTCTGTCCCTCTCTCCCTGCCTTCCAGCCATCAGTTCTCTTCTGCTTCTGCTCTGGGTCCTGCTCTCTGCTTCTGGGAAATCCTTTCCTAAGATGTAGAGAACAGAAAGGTTAGAGGGTAATTTCAAATAGATATTTACTTTGCACTGTGGTGTGTTTGTTTTATTTCACACAGAGATTCTCAGGATCTCCTTCCAGCAGCTCTATGACAGTTGTAGAAGCAGAAGTACCACAACTTCCAACCCGGTTTCTGCTGACTAAGGGCTACGTGTCTTACCCATGCCGCTACCCACATTGCCCTGCCATTCTTGCTTCAATGTGGCTTTGTCAGAGCAAGAACAGCAGAAACTTTAGAATAAAACATAAAAGGATCATTGTCCTACAAGCAGAAAGATAAAGTATCGTCATAGCCCAAATCCATATGAGGATTGTGCAGTTTTGAATTGACTTACACATTTAAAATTGTTCAAACAACAGCCTTTAGTTATTTTTCTACTTAATATAAATAGCCAAAGCATAGGATTTTATTTCTGGTAATGTTAGAATGTAATTCTGTCTGTCATAGAACAGATGAAGTGCACTGGTTTTGGATAGTCAGTCTATACCAGATGAAAGCACACTGTGTTCTGCCCCACCTGGAACACCCAACCCTGTTATTGTGCTCTGCCTGCACATCACCAGAGATGTCAGCAAAGGTATGAGCAATTCACACCAAGTCTAGATTTTTCTCTGGTATGCCTACCTGTCATTTCCAGTCTGTTACATAAGGCTGCTTTTCCAATATAGGGGAGCAAGTGATGGCGACTGCAAGTTCTATTTTATTTGCATTTTTGTGGAACTGAAGCATGGATCGGCAGCAGGTATGCAAAACACTGAGAAGATATGGATGTAGTTAGTAATAAATAACCTCAACACAGCTTGGAGCAATATTTTCCTCATAAGAAGACAATGTGTTTTAATAGCCTGATAATAGTAAAAAATTATTTTTAGGAAAGTTGAAAAAAGTGGGTTTTATTTACAAGCTGGAAGTGCCTCAAAACAAGAGTCTTTTAAAATTGCTTTCTACAATTTCTGCTGCATTCTCGGATGCATCCTGTAAAAACAATGCTAATTGCTGAGATTAACCTTACAGTTAATGAATCGGGAATTGTATCAATTGTATGTAGGCTATGGTGATATCCTAAATGCTGAAGAGAAAGAAAAAGAAGAAAAAGTACACAACACAGACCAAGGAGAAAATCCCACTGCATTCCACAGTGCAGCATGCACAGGCCAGGACAGCAAAAAGCCACCTCTAGCATATGAAGAGAGAGTTGGGGGGAGAACAAGGTGGGGGAGAAAATCATATCTTAAATTGTGCTACACAGGAGAAATTACAACCAACTCTGATAGCATTAACATAATATCAGGGCAGGGGATGTTAGGTGTTTGTATAGTGTCCGTGTAAGTCTCTCACATAATTTCTCAGCTTTTTGAGAAATTATGATTGCCACAAGTGCCTAAGTAAGCTGTGCTGGGATCCCCAGCCCCCTGCAGCTGTTGCCTTACCTCCCATTCTCTGGGATCCCGTTCGGTGTCCTGTTACAGCCATACTGTGCTCATTCATGCAGTCATGCTCCAAACCGGTCTGGCTGCTCCAAGTGAGCAGTAACGTGTGAGCCTCCCTGGATGGGCACTGCAGGATCTTCGCTTGCTGGAGCCAGGAAAGCCAATGGAAATTGTGACTGGCACCCCCAGCCTGGCATTCAGCCCTCAATACCCATCCCCTCCACTGAGGATTGAGGGTGCTTGGGGTTTGTTGTGTTCTTGAGTTTTATGGAGCTCAGAGTACCCAGGCTGCCAGGGGCTAAGATTACTTGTACTGTGAAAATATTTTGCTGCCATGCCAGCATAAGGAGGCAGGGGCTCTGCCTTGTCCCTGCTGCCCTGGGGCTGCCTCCTGCCAAGCCCCTGTTTGTGCAGCTGTGCACTGGGCAGGGGAGTGTGGCTGCATGGGTGGCTGTGCTGGCATGGATGGCTGTGCTGGCACTGTGGCTGTGCTGGCACGGTGGCTGTGCTGGCATGGGTGGCTGTGGCCACAGGGGGTCACACAGGGTGGGAAGTAGAGATGAGATGGTGGGAGAGGTAGCACAGTTTCAGGGCAGCCTCTGGCCCAAAAACTCTACCAAAGCACAGCCAAATGGGCTCCTCATCCCACAGTTATTTTAATGAGTTTAAAAAAGAGGGACCTGCCTGCCTGCCTGAGCTGGTTACACAGATGAATGGGCAGGCTTGTGCCTTTAAGAATCCCCTGTGCAGCTGCAAACAAGCTGCAAACAAGGTCTGGTCTTGGCACCTGCTCTGTGTCCTCTGAATATCCCTATTCAGGTGGAGCTATTGTGCTTTGAGCTCAGGCTTCACCTGAAGCCAAATGAATTTTCCAAGTTCAGACATGCTGTCTGTATGCTCATATTTTTAACTATATAGAAGATTATACAGATGGCTAAAAACTCACAGGATCAGGCCCTTTATCATTGTCCTAAATGTTGTTTTGCAAAAAATATGTCATTGTTCTATCAGAGACAGCCAGAATGTCACCTGGACTCCCAAAGGCCCAGCACAATGTGGGAGTTTCATACAGCAAAGTGAAGGAGCCAGCCGTGCAGCCTGGGACAGAGGGGACACCACACAAGGGGACTTGCAGGAGGTCTTGGCCAGAGGCAGAGGTCTCAGGGCAAGGGCAGCAGCAGCCCCCTGCCCAGCCATGCAGCCCTTTGCCCAGCCATGCAGCCCCATGCCCAGCCATGCAGCCCTTTGCCCAGCCATGCAGCCCCCTGCCCAGCCATGCAGCCCCATGCCCAGCCATGCAGCCCCCTGCCCAGCCATGCAGCCCCCAGGTTACAGCACTGACAGCTATGCCAAAGCAAGGACTGAACACTTCTTGCCATATCTGCTGTTAATTGATAACTACTTACTTGGACCTGGGAAAGGCAAAAACTGATCTGCCTCTCCTGGAGTACTGTACCTCCAGATTAATGATAGGTTATAGACCTGTTACTGCTCACAGCAGCTTTCTTTTTAAAATACGCTAAAGTATTTCTTTTTATCTCTTGAAAAGGTATAGGCCCATGAACATTTAACATTATATCACTGGTTTTGCACATGACTACAAATAAAAGAAAAAGGGTGATTTTGTGTTTTTCATAGCTTACAGCTTTTACTGAGAAGCATAGATATTTTTTGTTTAAATGGAAAAACAAAAGAAAATAAAAAAGTGCTAAACTGATTTTCTTTCCTTGTCAGCCTGCTCCTGTATTTTTTCCCCAGTGATCTATGAGGGGAAAAAAAAATGTCGCCATCCCCCAAGAGGAGCCATTAACAAATCCTTTCTTATCTTGCAGTTGAAGTAATGACATCTTATTGACAGTGCAGCAGAACAAACAATGTCTTATTGAAAGCTCCAGTACTGCAGGATTTGGGCTGTCTTCTGTACCTGAGACCTAGTAATGAAAACAGGTTTTACTGCTAGATCACAGACAATGTCTGCTCTAGTTCTGCAATGGCCTTTAGCAGTCCCAGGCACACAGAAGGTGTGCATAGTTCACACCCACACCACAAACTCGGCCAAGTGCAGAGACCCGACTACAAGAGGTGTGCCCAAAGTAGCAAGCAGTGAAAGTATGATCTATGGTACACAGGGGAACAGAGCTGGAACTTTTCCATAACACTGTACTTGACACATGGATCAACCTGGAAATACAGGTCCATCTATTTCTTGCAATCTCATTTAGTCTTGTCAGAGTCTACGACAAATTATTTGCTGATTTCTGTACCTCATCAAATTCTTTAGACCAGCTGCAGATATTTTTGATGAGCAAACATGAGTTGGTGATTTGGGTTTTAGTTGTCATGTCTGTGTATGATCTTATTAAAATTATTAATGTACCTTTGTTCTTGAGATAGATTCACCTTCTTGTAGCCTGCTCTCAGTATCTTGTGGGTACAAAGAGAGTTTTGCAACCCAGACATCAGTTAGGTCCATTGTATACATATGGCTTTGTGCAGATGAAAAATCAGTTTCAGAAAATGTAACTGTGCCTCTCAAATCCACCCAAGCAAAGGGGAAACAAAAATGCAGAAAACAGGTTGTTGTAGCAGTGAAGCCTACAGCTTCAAGTAATCTAAACCACCCCTGTCAGAGCTCAATCACATCCTGTGTCCCCATGCTTTCCTGCACATTTTTCAACTATCACTTGTGTTTACTTGACATCCTGAAGAATCAGCTCAAGATGCAAAACTGGGAGAGACCTAACTAAAATCATACAAATACTGAATATTCTTCTACCAGCTCATCACAGGGCCAGTGGACACAACGGCTGGTGCACAGAAAGAGCAGGGCACCATGTCACTGCAGAGCAGGGTAGGACAGCAAGACCCACTTGGAGTGCTTTAAAGTCTTGTAGATCCTGCTGTCCTGGCTGGGGAGGTGGAAGAGGCAGCTAAGGGGGTCTAACAGATCTCTACTACCTAAGAGTCATCGTTCTCCCTCTCCATCAGCCTTCACTATGGGCATTCCTCAGGCCCTTTGTGAAGATGATTGAACTCATTAACCCAAGCCAAAATCCCCCCATTTTCATCTCTTCAATTTTATTCTGGAAAAGTGAGTCAACCTGGTTCATTACAGAGCCAAACACCACCAGAACCAGAGCAAGAGCTGAAGGAACAAAGAGTCAAAAGCTGGGGGATCAAGCCCTGTCAGGGTTTGTGATATATTAGATCAGCTGAGCCCATGGAATGAACTGCAGCTCTCAGAGTTCCATTATTTCACAGAATAGTTACTTGGCTTGAAAATGCTTTTTTTATTCTTGTCTTTTTTGTTGTTGTTTACAAAGCCAATGCATCACATCTATACTGCATATATACAATAGATTATAAATGTGACTGTGAATGTATGAATGTTCAATGAATGTGAACATACATTAAGAAAGTGCTCAATTTATCCGTATTAAATTTAACAGGTCTTAGATTAAACACAACTTACACTGTTAAGTAAAAAAATATTAATATTAAATCCTGTTTGTGCTAGAGCAGGAGAAAGCAATGTGTGACGTCTTAACTTGTGAATATGCATCTTCAAAATGCATCAGTGAGGCCAGAAGGAAAGTGGAAGGAGACCAAATTCAAGCCCTCCGAGGAAGATGAACATCTACCAAGGCTTGGCCAGGAGAATAGTGAAGGACCTGTGGCAGAGCAAGACCTGTTCTCATGACTGGCTTCTCAAAAAGCCACTAATAATGCTGGCAAACATCTGGCTCAGGAATATCACTTCATTTTTCAGATATCCCTCTTCAATTAAAGTTGAATTCTCATGAAAATAAAAACTTATGAAATATTTAAATAGATATTTTAATAGAAAAAGAAATTCTTAGAATAATGAGTCGGGACATCCCCAGTGGTTCTTCTCTCATATTTGGTACCCTAGGTCCTACCTGGGTGCTCGGGGCTTTGTGCAACACCTTCCAAGATTGTTCCTGATTAAATGTGCAAGAGATGATCTGCAGGTTCAGACAGCCAAGCCCATGTGTATTCAGCATGGTGGCCAAAAGGTCTCCCAATTCCCTCTTCTTCACCCAGGAATAAGATGTAAGTGTGCCCAAACCTCAGTTCTGAATCAGAAAGGTTTTCCTTCCCTCCAGCTGCAGAAGTGCCAGATTTGTACATATGACCTAATAAACATCCTCTTATTTGTCTGGCTTTTGCAAAAATTAGAAACATCCAATTTGACCACTTACATATCCCATAATGAGTCTCATTTGTGCAAAATTTCCCAAACCTTTGATTTCTCTTGTTGCTTCCGGCTTTTACTTGGTCTTCAAAAGAAGGAGGACTGACTATACTTGTGCTTTGCAGCTTTTGGTCACAACAGCATGAGGGAACTTCTTCTCTGCCCCACTCTGGTGCACCCTCAGCAGCAGAAAGCTCATAAGAATCCAGCCACCACCACATCTGAATCCAATATCTGGCTCCAGTCAGCCTCAGACATAAGCCTAAACACCACCCTATCTTTTCATCCTTTTTTTTTCTTTATCTTTCCAGTGTGCCAGGAGTTTCATCTCTTCAAATATACACATTCCTTGTCTTTAAATACCAACAGTCTCATCTGGCCTACCTATAATTAAACCATTATTAGAGTAACTTAATTTCATTTCACAAATAGCTTATGGAGTACAAACAATCCCACAAAATAATGTATGGTTCTTTACATTGATTTCATTTATTCCTGTTGTCTGACCTTAAATAGGATTGTGACTTCAAAAATCAGGGTATCCTGTAGATAAAATTTTTGATTGCCCAAGACTGGAAGGGCTAGCAAACTGTAAGCACATAGTCCAAAAAAGGTATTTACTACTTTACTTCAAGAATCTCCTTTATTCACTTCATAGGCCCCTTAAGTCCGTGTTAACCTAATGAATTATCCTCAATCATACTGGCAATACGTTAATGGAAATGTTACATTTAGTCAAAATTTGTAAAATTCTCACAGGTAAGTCTAACCTGATCTTTTTAACAATTTTCATTGCAGGAATATAAGCTGTAACACAGCTATTCTTGATGCAGACAGTTTTCCAAAGAAGACGTTCCATGCTCAGTATAGCCAAGTATGATGAATCCCTCCTGTTCCCTTTCCTCCAACAAAACCACTGGAGGAGTTGTTTGCACTCTATATTTTCAAAGTATCTTCTCAGTCAAGGGCATTTCAATGAAGGATGAGTTTCTTCAAAAGCCTCTGGAAACGTTCTTTGCAGAAAGATCAGAAGAGCCATCTTTTTCCTCTTGTAATTTGACTGACACAAACAAATCTGGGCTCTATTGCCTTCCAGGTTGAGAAGATGCATTTCCATTCGGTCACAGTGAAACATGACTGAAAAATTGGGGAGGATTTTAATTCTTAAGTAAAAACGGCAGAGAGGATAATCCCAAATATTAACGAGCTTCAGATATACTGAAGAAACAAACTAAATATCTCAAACACTGATTTCTAAATTATCATAAGTAAAAGAATATAAGAAAGGACACCAGTAATCTGGTGAACAGTTCCACACCTTGTCCTTCTCTGGAAGATCCCACCTCTAAAATGACACACAAATTCGTAATCTTTTTTTTTTTTTTTTTCTTTTTACTGCAAAATTTCGAGCACAATAAAGAAAATGGGCAGGGCGGGCAGAGGGAGAGGCTGCTGGAGGGCCAAGTTTCACCTAAATCAGCATAATAATCACATTTCTTCACAAACATTGCCTTTAAGAAAGGTTGTTCTGAGCCTGGTCCTTAATAAAGGGGATAATAGCTCATGAGAGCAACAATCACAGGAGTGATTTTTCTAGTCAGCTTTTGTTCCTGCACTTGGCCAGTTTATGCGCAGCCTAAGGGTATAAATAGAGAGGCTATAGAGGGGATTAACAGGCTTCCTTTCTAGCAGGGCTCATGTGCCAAAGCGATGACTCTATTAGCTTTGTTTCCCCTCAAAGGTTTGCTTCACTCAGAAACCAGCGCAAAGGCCCCAAACTCCTTCTGGGGCCCTGTTTTATCCCCTGAAGAGGAGGGAAGCCTCACTTGTGGATCTAAATACTTTGGGGTTTTTCCTTCTATCTGGGATAACCCAACCAGGTTTTCCACCTCCCCTTTGCAGGCCATAGTCAGAGACAAGGTGTCTGTGGAGATTTTACACCCCTGCAAGTTCCACATCAGCAGTCACTTCTCCACTACAGCATTTTAGCACATTTATTTGATCAACAGGTTGTTAGTTATGCTGTGGCCTTTCACTCTTCTGTGTACTGGCAGCCTAACAGAACATTGCAGAGAGCAGGGAATACAGGGATTTAAAAGCTAAGCCTCACCTCCTCGAATTTTAGGGCTCTGGAGGGTGGACATCTATACTTGAGCAAGCCACCTCAGGATCCATTTGTAATTAACAGAGAAAAATTGGCACTTCTCATGTGTCATCTTTCTGATCCTTTTTGATTGACATTGGGATGTGGTGGATGTAAGCGAGAAGTGGCTGAGTTGTCTGCAGGTGACCAGACAGGGTTGGATTTCTGCTCCTCTTCTCTATCTCCCACGGACAGCCTCTCTTACTCAGCTCCCAGCTACTCAGTTAATGCCCAGCTTCTCATTTTTGGGTTTTTTGTTTGTTGGTTTTAAATACAATCTCATTTTTTCAAGGCTTTTTAAAAATTGTAATTCCCTTTTTAGGGATAGATCTCACACAAATGTAACACCATAGAGAGCTCAGGGAGGCACAGCAGAGAGTGCAATGACTTCCCATGGAGTGAACAGCTGGAGAATGATAACATGAACATATCCACCACCAGAGGAGCAACAGGACTTTGCTCTGTACTAGGCACTCCACAGGATTCACCAGACTATCTGCATATGTGATTAAATTAAATATGATCAAGTTTAGATGTTTGTTTGGTCCAGCTCTAGGTTTCAGCATGTCAAAGCATGAAGCTCTCACAGTCTGTGGCTGACACCATTCCCACAGATGCATCTTTGAGCAATTTAAAAAGTTAATAACTCTGACTATGACCATCCATGTGGTGGGCCATAATCAGCTGCATGATGCTGTCCAATATGTGCAGAGCTCAATTTAAGCAACTGGAAACAGCAGTCTGCATGACAGGATAATCATTCATCCCAGGTGCCTCGTGCCCTGCCAGGATGAAGGCTGGGAACCATCTAAACAGCTTAGTGTGAATTACTACACCATCATTCAAAGTCACTGCTAGCTTTTATTAATCATTTATAGGGCTGTGTATTATTCATATATGAAGAAGCAGCTGTCTCTCTTTCTTTCTCTCTCTCTCTCATGGAATTTGCTTTTGTGAGTGATTTGGGGGAGACCAAGGAGTTGAAGAACCAGAAGCCCAGCAGAGCTTTCCCAGAAGAGCAGGAGAGCTGCAGAAGTAGGTCACCAAACCTCTCAGTGACAGACCGGTCCTTCCCTCATTAGGTTATTTTTAAGCACACAGGACCAGCTCCTTAGGTAGCATAAAGGAGTTTGGTACCATTGATTCCATTTCAGCCAGACATATTGTCACTCTCTGAAAATTAGGGCCATGATTATTTAAAAAGAAAGAAATACCCTGCAACATACCACCATTACAAGCCCGAAACATACCCTGAGTGTGCAGTAACATTAAGCAGGAGAGGCAATAACTGCAGTAACAGTAACACTTTAATGTTCCTCAAGACATGGGGCCAAAGTGCTTTTAATGCTTCATGATGAATACATTATAGAGGTGAAGCTGTCTCTATGTATTTATAAAGCAGATACTGCCTTCTTATTCACTGGTCCATGTTTTTTGCTTGCCAACACATTAGAGCTGTCCTCTAGGACTTCTTCACTCAAGGACTGAATCTCTGAACCACTATGAAAGATTAAAAGGCACTCTTGTTTTTACAGAAATCCTCTTGCTTTTACAGAAATCAGCTCCTCCTATTTAAATATCTAATTAATTTCATAGCAAGCATTTCCCACCATTTTTTCTTTTCAATCTATTTATTGGCCTGTTCTCTGCAACACCTTACAATACAGCAAGACCAGCTTGCTTTGTCTGCTAACACTTGTACTGTTCCATGAAAAAGCAATTTTAAGGAATGCAGTATCTATCTCTTAGCAACCTTTATAATTAAGCAAAAAAGAAAAAGTTCTTTTTCTCTTTTTTGTTTTGTTTTGTTACAAGAGCTGAATAGGAAATATTTTTCCTCCCCAGATAGTTTCTAAGAGTCCAAACTTACATATTTTGCAGCCAAAGGAAAACCCAAGACCTTGGGAAGATTTCCACAAACATATTTAAAAGTCTGGAAAAGGCTGGAGTAAAGCTTTTTCCACCAGGGCTTTGGGGAAAGCAGACTGAGGTTCTATGCCAATGTCTAATTATCTAAAATTATGGTACAAAATTATTTCATTAGAAGTAACTCAGTGAGTCCTTCCCAGTTAATTCTATCCCAGCTACCATCCAGCATCTGGGCACACTCCTGCCAAGTTTGAAACCAGGGAAGCTTGACTTCAGTCAAAGATTTCAGAATCCCAGGGAGGGGCCTGGAATACTCCCCCACAGTGAAGGAAAGGAGAGAAATGTTCCCTCCTGCTCTCCTCTTTCCCCTCCTCCTCTCCTCACTCTTCCTCCTAGCTTGGCCCAGAAACACCTCACTTTAGTCAGGAGCCTTTCTGTAAGCATTTGTGTGTGTTCATAAGAAAAAGAATATTTTTTCTCAACAGCTTCAATTTAGAATAATAGGTTTAAGAGACAAAAAAAGGTGAAAGTGATTGACTCCTTAGAAAGTGCGTCAATGTGGAAAAAGCCATACTAACCTATAGATCTCACAGTGTGAAAATTAACATCATTTTATAAACATTGCTGCTAAGACACATCTAAGTCCACAACATAGAGCAGATAAGAGCTGAGACCTAACTTTTCCTAGTTTTGCCATGCAATTTGCTGGAAATTTTTGAAAAATCAAGTTTTATGTGACCCTGCCCACTTAGTGACACAGATATATGTTTTGAGACCATTTGCAGTCCAAAAGCTGATCCTGGCTAGGACTAAAAATTTTAGTTGTCAGAAAAGTTGATTTTATTACTGTTTCCATTTCACTTTAAGGCTGATTTTGAGTGCTCTGTAGCTGTCAAGAAGTGTGTTTTATCCTTGCTGGAAGGCTTGATGAAAACCTGAGCAGTGCCTTGTATGTGTAGTGTAACTTGTAGAAGGGTGGTAAAGTTCCATCACTTTTGAATTGATTAGTAAAAAAAGCTACATAGATGCTAGCTGGATGTTAAGATTCATCACTGTCAACTTAAGTGTTAGAGGAATTTTCAGCTAGACATCTGAGCGTTTTTGGATCTGGATTTTAGGAACATACCAAATTTAACTGAAGAAATTTCCAGGATTTTAAATTAGGGAAAAGGACAATTCACAAGGAATCTTGTAATTTGAAAAAAAAAATCACTTGGTTATTTACACCATTTACAAATGTATGCAATATTTTCTGATCTTTAGCTTCCTCTTGTGAATGACAGTTTAGCTGACAAATAAAAGGAGATGTACAGATACTGCGTGAAATTAAGTACTGGTTTGCATTGCTTTGCAAAGGTTGTGGAAAAGTCCTCTACAGCACCTGATTTACAGCTTGCATGTAACACACAGCAGGTGTAGCATACGTGTCTCTCTCTAATGGATAAGAAGATTTTAAAAATCCTTGCTCTAAGCTGCATGACTCACCCAGACACAGGCACCACTGCTGTGTGTTTTCCAATCCCGAAAAACTAGGAGCTGAGGAGAGACTTGGTTGCTCTTTCACACCTTTGTGATCTGTTTCTTCAGGAATATCTCTCTAGGCCTAGGTAATGGTAATTTAATGGGCTATTTCCTCCAGTATCCACCTTTTACTGGCTAAATGCAATGCAGTTCACCTGGCTGATGGATTAAAAGAGCAATCCTTCCTTGTGTAAAGTAAAGCCTGTAAGTCACAGACAGCTCTGCTCTTCACCTGAAAGTGCAGTGTGGAGTTTCACTACAATTTCAAAAGACAGGGTGAACAAGAGCAAGGCAGCAACAGAATTATTTTTTTTCTGTACTCATTTATCTATGGCACTTCTGATTTTAGGTGCTTCCTTTTAAGTGAATTTAGTTGCCCCTTGGCTGAAGCAAAAGGCAGCTTTAGTAAGGTTCAGAAATGTCTCTAGATCAGAGGAAAACGTGCTGTCATCCATCAGTGTGTTCCGCAGTGAAGCAGAGCTCAGGACAGCGGGGCACTGTTGCTGGTGCTGCAGGGCTGTGTGAGAAATCCCTCCCCATCTCCATGGATGCTGCTCAGTGGGAGCAGACACAGCCACCTGCCCACCACAGCATCCACACCCATCAGCTGATGCCTCAGAGTGGCCTGTACAAGCACCCACTGAGGCAAAAATTAAGTCATTTAAGCATCTCATTTTTGCCCTCTGGAATAGAGACCCATATGATGTGATCTAATAAAGGGTCTATTCCTAAAATGCATCCTAGTTTGAAAATGGGCTGCAAAATAATGCTGTTAGTGAAAGTTTTAAAAATCAACAGTCACTAACAAGAGTCTTTCAGCTGAGTACTAAACTGTATATGGAATGGAATAAAGTTGAGGGTACTTCACAACTGAGGCAGCACAAGTTACAATAAAAATTTCAATATGCTGCCATGCTACATGACTTATATTAAATTATTTTTCCTATGTTTGAACTTAACAGCTGTTTCCTCTTTCATTAAACATTCTCCCATGCAAAATCATTAAAAGCCTATTATCATGAAAACCCAACCAACTTTGAATGTTAATGAAATACAGATTGTTACACTTGTCTTCCTTCTTCTATCAGAATAAGGAAGGCAAAATGACCAGACCCATTTCTAGAGATTGGCTGTTACGGCAGAAATGGTAAATACCTATCCCTTCTCACTTGCAGCAATGCAGGGCAGTTTTCTAAATCCATTATAAAAATAATTTGCCAGATACTTTTATAACTTAACCTTTGTATCCATATTCTGAAGAGTAGTTTAGGAACCTCTCAAATTGGGAAAATGTCGCAAGAAAAAAAATGATTATGTCATATTTCCTACCATTTTCCTACTTAAGGTCCTTGAGAAACTTTTGCTCAACCTAAAAGCAAGTCATTTTATTGTAGAAAAGAGCAAATATACAAGACATCAGCTCAACAGATGTGAGAGTCTGGGATGGAAGAACTTATGTGTTCTTAACTATATACACAAACACTAGATTTCAAAGCTCACCTGAAAAAATACTGCAGTTGTTGCACAACACTATTATTTTTAGAGCTGACTTCTCAAATTTTTTTCACATGCATTAAAAGAAAAAAAAAAAAGAAAAAGAAAAAGGCAATGTGATATTTGGGGCATAAGTAAAAATTCCTGCACCTAGTCACCAGAAAGCTCATCCTATGTGATTTAGGACACACAAACCTGTTACTTTTGCCTGGGCATCTGAAAGGCTATTACTTTACATATTCCGTTATTCTACTGTTATTTTTACCCACATATATACACTCAATTTCACACAAGCATCCCAAATCCACCCAACCATCCCCACAAACTAAGATCTGTATGACAATCTCAATTCCTTAGATAAACTCCCCTAAGTAAGGTTACCATGTCCAAAGGCCTCTGGGACCACAAACAGGGGCACTCACAGAGGACTACAGGATAAAACCTCCCAGCTTTTACAGCTTTACTCTGCTATCTATCCTCAAATCCTAACAACTGTACAAACCATTTCAAGTGCAAAGACATTAATTGGGTCAGGAAAATGAGAAGTAAAAGAGAAATATTATAATATAATAGAGCAAAGGGAATTTTTAAAAATGGAGAAGTGCCTGTGGAATGCATCCCATCCAGCTCCAGCTGCTTCACTTTGAACTTGGGGTTGCCCCAGTTTTTGCAGGGAGCTCACCTGCAGCCTCAGCCATCTCTGGAGTCAGGCTGAAGCAGCTGGGGGACTCACTGCAGCCAAGCTTTTTGATATCAAAAGTGAAGACTCTCTGCAGGAGGAAAAAAGGGAGTCCCTTACACACCTACAATCTGTTCCTTTTGGGAGGAGGTTGTTGATAGTGTATTTGAAGTGATAAGCACTATCAAGGTTTGTGTCTAGGGTTCTATGCTACACATTTAAGCTAAAAATAGATTTTAAAAGCTAATCAGAGAAGGCTGTATAACATCAGCTAGGAAGTGCAGAGGGTGGTCTGATAACTTTTTCTTCCCATGAACACTTACAAATTTAAATTTGCTCTGAAAACAAAATTATACTTCAAAACACAGGAGATTCAAGAATAAAATTCCCATTAACAGCTATTAACAAGAGTGATCAGTGTAAATCCCTTCATATTAAGTGAAGAATAAACTGGAATTGAAAGACTCTCTGAGGAAGAAGGAGAAGTTAGAAAGAAGAGCCCCAGAGACTCAGATCTCTCACCAGGCTCGGGAGCAGGGATCCGCTGTCATCTCTGGGGCTTGGTCCCACAATGTCCCAGGAACTGCCTTGATCCCTCCCATTTCCCAAAGGACAGCCAAGTCTGTAGATCTTTGCTGGGCAGTGAGGAACATGTCAGAGTACCCAGCCTAGGCACAAAAGATGGATTTATACCATTTCTGGGGCTTGCTGTTACAAACCCAGGTGTGCTGTGAGTGAAACACATGGTAGGAAGCAAGGGCATGGCAGTCTCCATCCACACTACTGCTGAAGCCCTGCAGCAAAAAAAGAAATGCTCATCAAATAAAGTACATTGCCACGAAATTGAATTTGCTGAGAAAGTACAGCACTATCATCAGCTGCTTAGGGGACTTGTTTGGTCACTCCTCAGAGATGGTTACAATGGTTGCTGCCTGTGAAATACAGAGGCACGAGGTGGCATGTTTTTAGGACTTGGTCTTGTGATATTTCACCATCACCCCCGAGTTAGTAAACACCAGCTGAACCATGGTAACTGATGGCTTGTTTCTGCTGCCTGTCTACTGCAAATGCATGAGAAACTGTGTTCACTCTGGCCAAGTTTTATCCCTCTGTGAATGCTGCTGTCCGCACTGACTACAGGCTACGTTCACAAGCTGGGCTGACTCTCTTGGCTCAGATGATGCAGGATGATGACCGGACTCGGGCAGCTGACTCCCCAGGGTGGCTGAAGCCTCAGACACCTGAGCCTTGCTTTTTCCTGGGAAGCGTGCTCGCTGCCAGTCTTTGTGTGTCCCCTTTCCACCCATGGAGATGCAGCATCCCCTAGGCTGCACAGCTGCACTCAGCTTCACCAGCAGCTCTTATAAACCAGAAAAGTCTTGTTACAAACCACAAGAAGTTCAAACTCTAGTAATTGCCTGGTTCCATGGGTATTTGTATACCACATTGAAAGGTATCTTCCTTTCCTTTGACTTGGAAAACTCCCAGATTTTCTGTGTCTCTCCCTATTTTCTGTTGTGTGGGAAACAGGGACAACAGTTGCTCCTTCCCTATATGGATGATTTTTAGCTTTTATAGCCCAAAAGACACGAGGCAGAGAGCCCAACTTCACATCCAGCTTGCAGGGACCAGCAGGTAGCAGCAGTTTAGTTCAATTCCATGGTTGTAGACCTCTAAAGGGCTTTTAGTGGGTCACAAGGGGTACATGAATGAGTCCTTCTAGATTTCTTTTTGTGGGCCTCCTTTTGATTTGTCTTATCTCTAAGAGAAACCACTCCAACCTTATTAACCTCCTTCATATGAGAGTTTTCCTGTGCTCCAATTATGTTTGTCACCATTCCCTGAACCTTTTTTACTTCTTTTGTTATCACCTTGAACAAAGATGGACAGAAGAGCAGAAGTAGAAGCAGTTCTCCAGGCACACAACTTGTGAACTACAGGAAAACAGGTCAAGGCTAAACTGAACTTTGGATCAGCTCTAGCAAGGTCAGTGGAGTTACCTTAGGAATGAGTGTACTCCTCTTCAGCTGTTTCTTGTCAAATTCATGTTCCTTAATGCTGCTTAGGCTGTGAAAAGCAATTGTGGCTGACACCAGGCTGTCCATGGCACATGCAATTGAAGTCATGTTAAATGTATTTTAGCTGGAAATGTGGATACACAAAAGCCTTCCTGAGCATTTTAGCAAAATCGTGCCTAAGCTTGACTGTACAGCATGGCAACACGTGACCAGAGAAATGATCTGGCCATCTGAAACTCCTGTTCACATTGCTGCCAAAATGAAGGAAAGAGAAATCTACCAATTAATTAAGGCCCTGCCTTTTGTTCCCGTGGCTTGTGTCATCCAGTGCTGCCTAACAGGTTTTAGATCTTCTCATTATCCATACAGAGATTTCTCCTTGCTTTTATTTTTACTAAATCCTTCATTTTGATGAGCCAATCAATACCATAACTTAATAATATACCACTCAGGATATGCTGCTTTTCACTTCCATTTCAAATTACCTTTTTTCGGCATTATCCTCAAGAATAAATAGGAGACCTTGATTTTCTAAACATTTATTTTTTTGTGCATCTTCCATTCCATATTGACTCTATTCATACATTTACTTTTTAAATTCGCTCTCTGAATCAAGCAGCTGTGGTCCCTCCATCTCTATATGCAGAAATATTTCCTGGCTTTCAGATGATGCCTGTTGGTATGGCAAGACTCTGCTTTGTCCAATTACTCTGTAAAATAAAGGAAACCTGGTGCAATACAACCAACTGCCCATTAAGTGCAATAATGAGTTATCTTTGTCTATGTCCTTAGGCTTTAGTGACTTTCAATCAGGCAAAAAATTTAGACCAGTATCTTGATTGGTGCCATCTCTCCTACCACCCTATAGCTCTTGCACAGCACTTTATCTAATCTGTGGCAGCTGGCAGTAGTTCTTCCAGATCCTCTCAGCTCCTAAGGCCTTTTTCATCCCACAGTTTATGGGAATGTAGAAAAAGAGTGAGATGGAAGAACCATCAGAAGAAGTGAACTGAGCCACACAACAGAATAGGGCTGGAATAACCATAAATGGTTATTGCTGGAATAACCTCACAGCAACAGCTTCATGGCCTGGACCAGCAAGGTCTTCCCTCAGGCAGATGTTTTTGACTTGGCAACGATTATAATTGCTTTCTGTATTAAGGGTGCACAGCACAATATGGTAATTTCTATTCTGTAGAGTCAGTGTTCAAAGAGAAGAAACCAGCAAATGCCAAAACAGATTCCTAGTGATGTGTGTGTTAGTACTGAGCTCAGGAAGGTTTCCCCAATCCGCAGTTTCTTCATCAAGAACCAAATAAAAGGCTGACAGTGATCCAGGTTTCATGAGCCTCTGCAGAGATTCTACTCTCCAGCCATACCCACAGCCCCTCCCCACACTGCACCAGAGCTCCCACGTCCTCCCCCTCCACGGGGCTTGCGACTGACCTCCTTCTCCACGGATGCGGAGAGCAAAAGGCTACACAGACACAACATGCCAGTTCCCAGCTGGACTCTGCTGAATGAGAGGGTCACAGATCTCTCTAAGAATTGCAGTCATAGCCAGCCAAAGGCATATTCATGAATTCTCACTTTGAATCCCATTCCATTTAAAAAATGCTGTCCCCTTGAGGTTTTTTTTTCAGTACTTGCAAACCTGCCAGCTTTTTTAACATATAAATAGGAACATTTAGTAAGAAAACAGGGACATGATTCTAACTCTATCAAAATACATCTGATAGAAAGAGCTTTCAGGAGAGAAAGAATTGAAACGATTCACTGCTTTTAAAGAATGGTTAAAACCTCATCTTTCATTACAGCAAGACCTAGGAGGAATGGCTTTGATCCCTCAATATTATTGGACCAAAGGCAGTTAATACCAGCTTCTAGAGTAGTGGCATTAGCTATTTTACAGAATTCTTTAAATTACTTCCAGGGCTATAAAAGTCAATCGTAAAATATCACTGCATTTACCTAACCAAAAATTTCCCCAGCAGGTCATTCCACAAAAGCCTTTAGAAGTTGCAACATCAAGTGTCACAATTTTGAACTTCTGACACTTTCAGCCGGCTTCATCCCACTAACTTTGGGAACCTTAGCCAGAAACAAAGGCCTTGCAGAGCTCCTCTGAAGTTAATGGAGAATTCCAAGCAATAATTCAGGCTGACTCTTACATGGGATGAATCCAGTGTCTTTTCCCACATAGAAACATGCAGCCCTGAGTTATATACCTAGGCTCCCTGTTGTATATGTGGGGTCATCCATGTGTCTCTGAACAGGATCTGGGAAAGCCACCAGAAGGAATACAGAACTCTCTCATCTAGCTGGCACTGAGTTGAGGGGGAAAACCTTTTCTCCCTCTGCCCCAGAAAGCTGCTGATGCAACCTTCTTGGTTTCCTTGCTTTCTAGGAGCAATGAGAACAACCATCCAGGTCTGTGGGAGCCCTGCCCACTCACCTCTGCCAAGGCAGTTTTCACTTAAATCTTGTTGTGGCCAGCAACATCTATCTGTATGTCATTCTCCAGTTTCTTCAGGTTAATTTCCCAGTTTTACTTAAATGATTGCACATCTGTTGAGCTAGCAAGCCAGAGAATGACTCTAATCTAGTCACTTGGAGAAAGCATGGAAGACTATGTCATTACAGTTTCTGCTCTCAAAATTATTCAGTTTTTTGATATAAAACATTGATTGGAGAAGAAATCAAAGCACTGATCTAACAGAAGAAATTACTATGTTTAGTGGATATATGAGAACACCTAGTTACTCTCAGCAATGAGATTATGTCAGTCAAGTTCCCAACGTATCATTCAAAAAATTAAGGATTTTTCCGGCAGAAATGTGGATACCTAGAGACTTATGATTCTGCCAGGGTCAGCTAGCAAGAGAAACAAGATTTTAAGTGTTTAAATTGCAGTTTGACATCCCTATAAGTGTGTAGGATGTGCTAGGAAATCCTGCTGCTTCCATATTTCGCAATGTGAATCTTAAGGGAAAGTCCAGTGACTGCAAAAAAAGAGGACTCAGTCTCTTTCCCTCTCCCACATATAGATGGAGGCATACATTTAGCACACTGCCATACATAATTAAAAATTGTATAAATAAGTATGTTGTTTTTGAATGACAGAAGGAATGAGTTGCCCTGCAATCTACATACCACTCCTCAAGGCATACTGGCATAGCATGTTTGCCAAATAAGATAAATAAATAGGGGTTTACCCATTAGTCTGAGAAATAAAGCTCACCATGTTTAGATCTCTTTCAAAAATGTGAACATACTACTTGGAGACAACATTGTGCCACCTGTAAGGTTACTAGGGCTACATGCAAGTCTGGGAAAAGGCGAGACAAGGTAATATAGAGATCACCACTGAGGGGAGTGGAAAGTCATGTATTTAAGCAAGTAGGCAGCCCAATGAAAATGAAACATCAATACAAAACAATGAAAAAAATATTGGCAGAATGAAAAAAGACAATATAGGAATACAGAAATAGGAAAAAAAAGAAAAGAGCTATCAAGGTCATGTTTATGCATTTGTACACTGGAAAAGAACAGTCTTCTATTCATTTAAGCATACTGTGGGTTTTTTCTGATTGAATAGCACTACAAAACGCTTTTGCAAAATATATTCCTTATTCTAAAAACTCTCATATAAACTGCACGCATGCTCAATAAATAGACATATTTTATAACATAATAACTCATTCCTTAACCTCACTGTGAAAATGTAAATTGTCTTTCAATAATAAAGAAGAGAATCAGATTCAGGTTAATGAGAAGATTTGTCTGATTAACCTTCGCCACAGTGAATGACTTGTAATGGTCCATCATTCATCCATGCCTAAGTAAGGTTTCCAAAAGAATTAAAGTCATGGTCAAAAATATATTTATAGAAACAATCACTGGCCACTAAATAAAATCTGGAGCCTTATGTTAATCAATGAGCTTCAGGAAAGCATATTTAGAGCATTTAAACACCTAAAGATGCACTCAGGGTGACTGAATTACTAGAGTTTACAGTCTTTCTGGAATTATATACCCAGGTGAGAATTGGATCATACAAAGAAAAAGGGTTACAAACAATAAAAAATACACATAGATTTCCCCTTGTTAATAAAAACAAACCTGCTGAAAGATAATAGTGCTTAGCAATTGGAAAATTGCTTTCCTGTATGTAAAATTTGTCTTAATCCAGTTAGCAGCAGTGAGAAGCTAGCTGCATCTTGTGCTCTGATGGAAAAAAGTCTGGAGTTTGCAAAACAAAAATGAGGAGGTAAGACAGATTTCATCTCCTCTGTTAATGCTGTGGTTACTTTGACCCCATAAAGCTGTGTGGGGAAACTCCTGCCTTTCCAGGACCTGTCAAAGAGATAAATAAACATGCACTTTTTTCTGAAGATGCCAAGTAAATACATGAAATCCCATTAACTCTTCTTTAAAAACTAAGAACAGAACTAAACCCGCAGTGTGCAGGTAGAACCAGGTCTTGGCATTTCAGGTATTCACAGGAGTCATTTTAAGAAAAGATGAGTTGAAACACTTGAGACTTTCACTGCCATGTTTCAGGCTCTAAATCAGGCAGTAGTTTTCAGAGATTTAAAACTCTTCCTTTGTGTGGGTTACTACATAATATGCCTTTGAAACATAAGGAATTGCTCACTGGTAACAGACTCATCGCAGTAGATGTCTGCTAAGCTACAGCAATTCTTCTGTTCCCTTGGTTATCAACAGAGCAAGAACAATAACTCATGGCCAGTAATTTACTGGATAATTCTTGATTCTTTTTATGAACTGTCCCTAACAAAAGTTCAAACTTTCAAATATTATTTAAAATTAGTTTTTATTTCTATAAAATATCCAGAGATCAGAGTATTCATTAAGATAAAGTAATTGAGAGTATGGATGCATTGGTAGGCCATATTAATGGCCTTGTTTCAGGCTTCAGTCGGGCTCATATCTGCAAATATATGTGATGCAAAGCTCCAAAAAACTGAGTGCTTAGAAAACCAAATCGTAGTACGTGCTGACTTTCAAGTGCCAGATATTCAGACCCAAGAGCTTTTTTTTTTCTTGTTAAATTCTGTCTTTTTCACAAGCCTAGCCAAAGGACAGAACCAGCCTACCAGCGGTACTAAGGGAAGCATCTGGCCAGTGACTTGATTCTTGTTCTTCAGCACCCCCGTCTTAATTATATTTTGCTAATTATGTTATTGACCTTCCTTTGAGGAATCTCCTCTCTTGTGAAAACAGTATTAATTCAATTAATTTTAAAATGGAAGGTGTTTCTTCTTTTTTTAATGAAGCAGAGAGCATTCTAAAAATGCCATGAAAAGGATGGGTACCAAAGAACAAATACCTCTGCTGCCCACCTTGGGCCATCCCAGACTAATGGAAAGTACTCTCTTTCTTGTTACCAAAGCTACCAACCATGAGCAGAAATAGGCAAACTGCATCTTCACCATAATAATCAGATATGTACCTAATATAGGTCATAGCTTCACTTAATCTAATCCACTATTATCAGAATACTGGTTTTTTCTACAAAACAGAACAAAAAAAGTTTTATTGATATTAACAATATCAAAGACAAATCTCCAGGAAGTAGGCGTAGATTGTGTTCTCGTAAGAAAAAGGTAAGATCATAAGGAGTCAGGTCTGAAAAACATTTTGAAGGCAATTTGCTAAAAGAACCAAAAGATGTAGTGAAATATCTCTCAAATTTGCTCTGGATCAGAGAATCAATAGGGGCAATGGGGTTTCCAGAAAGAGGAAAGCTAGGTGGGCTTGATGACCACAAAGAAGAACTCAGGGACATTCCCACTGCATAGGCTTTCCTAATGAGAGCAAACAGGAGTAGCTCAAATGTCGTAGGGGACTACTTCGGACAGAACAGTAAAATAGGTAGCAATGAATCAGCAGAACCCTAAGGTATTTCCCCAGAGTTGTAAAAGGACTGCTTAAAATGCTCAGCCTTCCCCTTACAAGGTAGATGTGAATTCAGTTTTGAAAAGAAAATTAGAAAAGGTCCAAACACCTATAGATGTGTAATGCTGATGTAGGAACACCGACATAGGAAACATATGATAAAGCCTAGAACTTCTGTAGGGAGTAAATCTTACATCATAAATCCACTGAGCTCCTTGGAAATAGTCAGTGAGAGCATGATTATGGTGGTGCTGTTTAAGAAGCATGCTTGTGTTTCCAAAGCGGTTTTGAGAACATCCTTCCTAAAAGATTGTTAAATAGATAAAGCTCTTACAGTTGGAAAGAAAGGGTAGGAACAAATTGTCATGGGGGTTTTCTTGGGTTTTTTTAGAGGAACATTTCCAGGGCAGTCCCACCAGCATCTGTAGACTTGTGTGCCTGTCCAATTCACATAAAAATCACCTGAGAAAAGCAAATAACAGCATAGAAGTGTTTGTAGATGATACAAAATAGTTTAGGGCAATATGAAAAAGGGCTGTCTGCAATGTGAAAGAGACAGCTCACAACAGGTGGGATTTATTTTACCTAACAACAGCATAGCTGTTAGAGAAACAAAGAACCAGCTGAGGCTCATTTTGTGCTCAGTGGAGAGAAACAGGCTGGATTCCCCTGGTCTGTTTGGGATATATCCATTAGACTTGGGGAGGAATCATGGCCCTGGAGATGCCTCTTTCTCTCTGCTGCCTATACTGGGATCACATAGTACCTGGCTCAGATGATGTTTTCCTACATTAAGTCTGATGAACAGGCTCTGAATGTGCAGGCTGTAAAATAACAGACAAAAATTCAATGGCAATAAATGTAGACTAATGAATATGGAGGCAAACAATTTTAACTAGGCATATATAAATTTATGGATTTTAAACTGTCTATCACCATACAGAACAGAGACCTAGGAGTCACTGCTGGTAGGTCTGTGGGAAGCACTCAGTTCACTGTTAATAGCAATCAGAATGACACATAGTTTTGTCAAGTGTAATATCTGGGGATACCAAGTGCTTCATAACATAAGTATAACATAGAACAGGTCAGAGGGGAGTTTATTAACCATGACCACAGGGAACAAACATTTGTACAGCATTGGTCTCTCTGCTCCTCTCTGCTCTGCCAAGTGATTGCAGACAGCCAGCCTATAGACTGTGTCAATATGTAAGAAAGGAGCAACAGTAAAACCAGAAATTATGTGTTGCGTAGATGAGGTGAAATTACTCTTACTGATGGCAGTTCAGCTATTTAAAAATCATCACAGAAATGGTACAGGTGTAGGAGAAACACAGAGGGGATGGTCCAGAAGTGGGAATATCTTCCAAGTGGGGAAATATTAAATGAGCTGAACTCATTATGTGCAAAAAGATATTTAAGGGGAATGAAATGAGAAGTGGTGTGGAGAAGTTGCTGGTTTTTCATTCTTGCAATTCTATCAATGTCAGAACTGGCTTCTCGTCACAGGCATGTGGACAACAGCATCATGTGGTACTTGGGGGAGTGTTAACCATGGAACAGTGAGGCACTGCAGCCAGATCCCAGGAGCAGGGTGTGGGTGGGGACATCATAAACGTGTTCCAACCCGTAGGGGAAACTAGAGATTGAGAGAGCAAACAGAAAGCTAAAAGGAGCTAAAACCATACAACACATGACTGGAGAGGCAGGGAACTGCCGGGAAGGCTGTGCACAGTGAAGGATCCAAACAGAGAGCTGAGAGATATGTGGATCTTGGAGAATCCCTGTGTGTAATGGAAGATAAGTCAAATAAACATAGTTTCTTAACCCTCTAACAGCATGGTGTCAAAGTAGAAAGAGAGCATTGTTGTGTGTGAATCTCAAGGAAGCACATTCCCTTGCTGAGGTTAAGCATCCAGAGTTAGCTTTAGCACAAGGACAGGGAGCCTAGGGCATTGCTTAAGGGAAGAGGCTTAAAAGGGTCCTAATAACTCACTGTGAAATTGAAAACTATGACAAAGGGTAGAAAACACTGAAAGACTTGTAAGTCTAACAGATTGATCAGAACTGTGAACTTTCCACAGCAGATGACCTCAGAAAAACCCAGCAGAACTGAATTTTGTTTGATATATAGCATATGTGATATAAATATATATTTATATATAAATATAGACTATTTTAACAGTCTGAATATAGGCATTGGGGAAAATGTCTAAGCTGTTGATTGAAGATTGATTCTTCAGAACTGCCAAAAACTAAAAATTTAACAACACGCAGCAAAAAATTGTGAATTAGCAGTTTCCATATTGGAGACTTTCCAGAAACAGTAAGACTATGAAAAATGTCAGAAGAAGAATTAAAAAGAAGCAGAAATCTTGTTCCATGTACTTCAGAATGGGTATACAACAGCTCCATGCAGGAAAGAAAGATGTATTTCCAGATACTGCAATCACTTGGAAATGCATCAGATTCTGTTCTGTCCTTCTTGAAAGAAAATAGAGCCACCTAAATATTCAACTGTCCTGTACTCATGTGGGCTTAAACACAATGTTTCAACTACAACCTTTGCAGAGACTGGAGAAAGGCAGAGGTAATCCTTGCTGGAGAGAGGCACAGCTCAGTTTTCTATATGGACCCTCTATCACTTGCTCCCAGAGCAGGAGAGGGAGCAGAAGCCGGGCAGGGGCAGGAGGACAGGGCAGAGGGACAATGGCAGTGGCACAGCAGTGTCAGTGGCACAGCAATGTCAGTGGCACTGGCTCTGGGGGCTCTGCTTCCTCAGTTCCCACCATGCCAAAGGGGACACTGAAATGTTCACCATGGAGGCAGGAATTTGCCCAGGTCCTCCATGGGGACGTAAAGCAGGGGAATTTTTCGGTTTTTTTACCTTTCTCTTGTTCAGAAACTCATGCTGGATGATGTAAACCTTTGTGGTTAACAGCTTATTTAATAAAATATTGATTTCTTTCTTTTCTCATACTTCAGGAAATAGGATCTTCAAGAACTTTGATTAAGTATTGTAGTTTCCTCAAACTCTTTTCAATGTCTAACAAAGTCTAAGTCCTAAACTGACTCTTTCCTTAAATTATATCCACATTTTCCACAAGTCCTTTAAAAATAAAGTATGTCCACCAAGAACACTGATGAAGGAGAATACCTCAACTTTTCTGATTTATCCAGCAATAAAAGTGCATCTACAGCTACACATGAAAAAATGTCTAAGTGTAGTTTTGAGAGGAAAATACCCTCACTGAAAAACAGAGGTGTGAATAAATAAAATCTGTCATAGTTACTTGCTAAATAAAACTAACCAAAGTGGAAAATAAATGTTATGTATATCTCAGAGAAAAAAAAATTAGCATAACTAATTTAGATTGTATAAAGTAAGTGTAATTAGACAGTATGCAAAATAAATGTGCATTATTTATTTCTAGTTAATGAATTATAACCCTAGTACTAGAGATGAATATGTATATGAACTAAGGTTTATAAATTTATGTCTTTAAAAATTTTGAAAACAGAAATCATCAATAATTTTTAATCATAAATGAAAATAAGATCACCTGTAGAGTTATGAGATAGGATTTAACAGAATTTAACCTGATGTAACAATACACACAATGGAATACAGACAGCTATAGAGAACATTTTTCAAAATACCCATGGTAATCCTATTAGTGTTCATCATTATGTAGCAAAATAGAATTACTACAAAGAGTAAGAGTGCATAGGAATTGTAACTTCAAACTGACAAATTTTGAAACAAAGTATCGTAATCTGAAACACTGCCTACAGAAAGAACATTTTAAGTATTTGTCTGTTTCTTTCACTGGTGGGTTTGTAATTTTTTGGGTCACATGAAAATTTATTTTAAATCAAATTCTACTTTTTCTTTTTCTCCTATATGAATTCTGTGGAATTAATATGTTTTGGGGTTTTTTTCTTAAAACTTGTGGAACTTTTCTGTACTGTATTAATTCTTTTCACTGAATAGCAAAGAGACTGAATATATACTGGAAGCTTTTCTGAATCAGGTCTTTAAGTTCGCCCAATGAAAACCATTTGGCTGTATAACAGTTTTAACCAGCTTTAAAATTTCTATCACTCAAGTAGGAATAAATGGGTTCTTGGCTAATAGAGCTTGTGATGTTTGGCCATCTTTAAACTTTGTTTAAATTTGAGATAAACATATTCACTGCACATAACTGAAATAATTTTAAAGTCAGCATACACATGCTGATTTAAATTAGCTGAGGATCTAGTCAAAAATATTGTCCAGAGCACACACAGAAACCTTATGCAGATTGCCTGTCTGCATATTTTCAGCACAGTCTGTAAAAGATTGCACTGGAGTAAGCCATAGGTAAATGCTCTTATCTTCTGTATGCTATCTGCACTGGCTAAACAAATGTGTTATGGCCTTCTCTTCTCTTTACACAGTTAAGACTTGTGGCCATTAGAAGAGAAGTCTGGATAGGAAAAGAAGAAACATTCTAGCACACAATGGTATTAAAGAAAACTTATACAATGTACTAAATAGCTGAATAAAAAAAATAAAAGTGAAAGATCTTCAAAGTATTGACACTACCACCAAACAAAATGAACATCAACTTCATTAAGTACCTTCAGCTTGCTCCTTTTACTGTGACAGGAAAATAGAAAAGTATCAATTTTCTAGATCCAGATGTCTGTGTGGCTTCTCATGGCAATGGAGCTGCTAGATAACAAAAGGCTTTATTTGTGGAAGAGAAAACATAAGTGCTGGAGTGTTGATATAGAGTCATAGAATCTTGGAATGGTTTGAGTGTGAAGGGACCTCAATGATTATATTGTTCAAACCCCACCACCATGGGCACAGGCACTTCCGACTAGACCAGATTGCTCAAAGCCCATCCAACATGTCCTTGAACACTTCCAGGGATGGGACATCCACAGCTTCTCTGGACAACCTGTTCCAGTGTCTCACCACCCTCACAGTAAAGATTTTCTTTCTAACATCTAATCTAAACCTAAAGCCTTTCAGTTTGTCCCCTTTACTCCCTTGTCCTGTCACTGCAGTTCCTGATGAGGTGCTCCTCTCCAGCTCCCCTGCAGGCCCCCTTCAGATACTGGGAGGCTGAGATGAGGTCTCCCCACAACCTTCTCTTCTCCAGGCTGAGCAGCCCCACCCTTACTGCACCAAACTACATAATAAGGAAATGTTAAAGAGTGTATGACTCCTGAAACAGAAAATTCAGAGGCTTCATCTGAGGAAGTTCCCCATTGGTTCTGTCCACCCACAAACTACAAACACGGCTTGAAGGCCCACACTTTTGCTCAAACTCAAACCTGAGAAATAAGTTAGATACACATAAAATACAATAAACTTGAGGGAAACGCTCTAGGTTTTCCAAAGCCTAGACTAAAACCAAATGTCACCCAGGACAGAATCAGTAGCTTTGCCTTGTTGTTCTTTTTTATACTTGATAATCATTATTGGTCACTGTAAGGAAAAAACAATACATTAGCCTTTCCCAGCTCTATTTAGATTAATGTCTCTAGTTGGTGGGTTTTGTGTTTACCAGAGACAGGATGAGACACAGAGAAAGGAGTTTGCTTTGTAGGGACAACATGTGCAGCTCTAGACTGAATGACTAGAAAAGTTACCCCTAAAGTAAGTTCTCCCTGCAGAATTAAAATTATTGGTGGACCTGGCTTGCTAATAAAAGGAAAAATGCAACTTAGCAATTCCATATGATAAAAACAATGGAAAGGAGGTTCTCTGCCACATAATGGATACTAAAGCCTCATAGAACAGTGCATGGAGTTGTGGGTACAGTCAGTCCAGGACATGCTACTTCATCACCTCAGTGTGCTGAAACTCTCCCTTCACAGCAAGAAATAATTTTCCAGCACTGTTTTATATCACTATTGATTCTAAGGTCACTAAAACCAAAATACTGACTGCACCAAGAGTAATATTTTAAGACTGTCTTGTGCTCTGCAGGAGCACTGATAGAGAGGAAGTGTTGCACCCAGTGCTGGCACAGCAAAGGTGCTGCACCCAGCCCCAGGCAAAGGTAAAGGTGGTGATGTACAAAGCATGATTCCAGCTCCTGAGGGAATGAGGCAGCCAGGACTGTGAGCAGGCACTCACATCCCAACATCCTTGTCCTGCCTCTCCCTTCCAGTCTCCAAGTCTTCCTCCAAAGCCTCCCACCTTAATTCCTGAGTGGCAGCGATGGCCTCCATGGGGCAGTCACCTTGACATGGGATGTGGGGAGCACTCTGAATACAAAAAACTTGAAAGACCTTGGTGAAGGCCATGCCTGACATGTTTCACTCCCATTTCCAAATACAGCACAAAAGTCTCTCCTCTCTTTCCAGCTCATGAAACATGGCTGTGGTAAAATGCTAGCTAACCACATTTAGCAAACGGAGATAATAAATAAAAATGAAACTATACTTACTTAAGAAAAACAGTTTCCAAAACACAGACTTTGGCTAGCGGCTGTGTTTTGCTTAAGAGTCTGCCAGGAGATCTGTGGACTGTTTTGTAAACAATTCTCAAACTGGTGTTTGTGGGAGAGACACATGGGAAGGAGATGAGAGACAGATGGACATATGAAATGTATCCCAAAGGAAGTTCATCAGAAAAGAAAATGCTCAAGAGCAGCTTTGATGGGATCCAAGAGAACTGCACACCATGGAAAGAAGGTGAACGGGGAATTGTTCCCATTGTTTCCTGGTACACAAGAGCTAGTGGACAGCCTCAACTCTTCCTTAAGTCAAACACAAGGAAGCAGTTTTTCCAATATAACAGAGAATTTAATGATGTAATTTATTGATACCAAAGTTATAATAAGCTATAAAGGAATTTTGTGAGTTTGTAACCAATGGGATTACCAGGACTGTTTAGCAGAGTGGTTTAGGTGGAATTTAGAGCCCCACCAGTCCAAACTCAGTGACTGCTGAAGATGAGATGGTGTCCTGGGGTACCAGATGGCGTTCTACACAGGAGAACCCTTCATTTATGCTCTTTCTAATACTCAAACCCTAGGCATCCTACACTGATCACTGTAAGATTTAGCATTATGTAGCAGTCATAATCTGACCTAATTTGTCCTTCTCGTATTCCAGAAGACAATTAATAGATCTTTCAGGGTTCTTTCTGATTCTTTCTGGCCTAGCTGAAAATCTGTAAGCTAAAAAGCATTAAGCCAGAGCTTAAAATCTTCTATTTTATTCCCTCTACTCACTTTTGACATGAAGTGTTTCATTCCTCTTCAAAAGGGCCCAAAAACCTACCCAGGGAACTGCAGAGTGCTCAACCTACTGTTGTTTCCTCAGGAAATTACTCAGTGAGTCCTCTTGGAGTGCACTTCTAGCACATGAAGGAGAAAGTGACTGGGAACTCTCCTGGGCTGCATTAGTCAGTAGTTCGAGGGAAGGGATTTTCTAGATACTGAGTAAAGAAGGACATGGGCAAACTGGATTGAGTTCAGCAGACGCCCCTAGGCTGGATGGGGGCTGAACCATTTTCCCTTTGGGAACAGAGTGAAGGAAACAGCTTGGTCAGCCTGGAAGAGACGAAGCTATGGGAGGACCCAGGAGCAGCCCCCCAGCACCTCTGTGGGAGTTCTTAGCAAGAAGAGAGGTCTGGGCTCGTCATAGTGGTACATGGCAGGAGATCAAGAGACAAGGGACAGAATTTGAAATAAGAGACACTCAGGTTAGTTGAAAGGGATCATGTTTTCCCCAGCACACTGTGGAAGAGGCTGCCTAGAGAGGCTGCAGAGTCTCCATCTCTGGAGGTCTTCAGGACCCAAATGGGCATATTCCTGAGCAACCTGGTCTGGGCTCAAGGGGACTTTGCTTTGAGCAGGAGGCTGGCCTAGTGACCTTCTGAGATCCTTTCCACCCTGAATTATGCTATGAGTCTACGATACTATGACAGTAGTGACAATACTGCCTTTCACTCAGTTCTATAGATTTAATTATTTTTTTCTATCCTGGTAATTTTAGATTAATTGCTTTAGTTTTTCCAAGAAATGCATTTGATGCGTGCTTTTTTTGTGAGTGATGCTTACTGTCCTAACTTTTGAGCTATTAAGCTTGATGTCCTGCTATGTAGCACTGCCATTATTGAGTTCAATTGCTACTTTCAGTTAAAGCAGTGTTTCTTGCTACTGGAGTCTCCTGCTAAGGCAGGAGATGCTGTCCTCTGCTCTGGTGAGACAAAGCAGAAGTCCAGCAAATCAGGCTGATGGACCAGGGCTGAGGGAAGCTGTGGCACCATGAACTTTTGGCTTCTCAGTCCCCCCCAAACACCCCTGCTGTGGGGGAGACAGTGCAGCACATATTCTGGCACAAAGGATGATTTTGGGGACAGCAGTAGTTCTTCCTTGTATAAAAAGGGGGTGCTGACTCTTAAGCTGTGGTGGGGGGTCTGAGGCCTGTGCAAGGGAAGGATGCATCTCCAGATTAACCTGTCCCTGCTCAGGCTTGAGAGCTACCTACCATCTTTGAATGGCAAAACTCACCCTGGAAAGAAATGCATACACGAGCTTCCTGTTTCAACCTTCCTACACAAGCATTTTTAGAATAGGGAAGCAAGTAAGCCTTAGGTTATTCACAGGCTAGGAACAAATCACTTCAGGTAATTTTGCTCAGGCAATTTTATATTTTTGAATTATATGGAAATAAGAGCAATTAGCTTTTAGACTATTGTTCCTTTCACATATTTTACCCACCCATTTCTCATTCTTCTTTATAGGGCAGCTAATAGTAGACGTTTTGCTCAGATGGCTTTTAAGAACTGGAATGCACAGAATATAAAATTGTACTTTCTTTTCACATTTTTCCCATTCGTCAGAAGACTGCCCAGCACACATTTCATACCATACTTGTTTTGTTTTTGTCCTTTCATACTCTTATGGTTGAATGCATTGGATGAGCTTCTATAAAACATATTATTTAGCAAAAAAAAAGAGTGGACTATTACATCACAGATGCAGATCTATGGGAGTGCCTTTTGCATTCTTGAGATTTGTGACTAGAGACATTTTCAAAGTTTTCCCATTGCACCAAGCAACTTGTTGACATCAGATACAAGCAGATACATGCAAGTTTCTATCTTCTTGCATACAAAATGGGTTGAAAAAATCCACAAATTTTCTGGTAATTCATCTCACCAAAACCTAATGCTTAACATAAAATTTTAAAAGTGTTTTTGGATTTTTTTTTTTAATGTAATGGTTTTGGACCCTGTAGCAAAAAAAAGAGTAAACCCCCAAAAGCACAAAAGCGGAGGTTCTTCCTCTTCCCCTGAGCTGGGACTGCAGGGTGGTGCCAGACAGCACCCAATTGACTGGCAGCGTGCTGACCCTGGGCTCAGCTCTAGCAGGAAAAGCAATCTACAGCTTCCAGATCCTGGGGAGTAACTCTGCTCAGCCACCTTTTGCATTTACCTCTTGTCAGAAATATTAAGAAAAAAATTGTCTTCCAAGTGAAGAAGTGAAGATATGCAGGAAAATCATTAATAAATGTCATGTCAAAGAAAATACATTTAACCATAAACTTCGGTTGCATGGGTTTTCTTATTCAGCCCCCTCCTCCAGGAGAAGGATAGGAAAGAAAAATGATTGCAACATGTTCTAATAAATTAATGTGTTGAAATTAGAAGAATGGAATTTGGAACAGAATGTGGAATTACATACCATTGTCTTGGAATCCACAAAATCTTGTACATAAGGAAAAGCGACTTCATATTTTTCCATAGTAAATCTGAATTTATGTAGACCAGCATGTAAAGATTTTTTCAACTCTGTTCAGTTAGAAACACCTATAATTTTAGAAGAGAGGGACTGAGAATAATTATTAGTATTTATACTTTAGAGTATCTTCTTCATACTGAACACATTCCTGGGCAGAGCCTGCACAAAGCTTGTGAGGCAATTGTGGGCATCCTGAACTGCTTTATGACACAAGACCCAGGCTTGGAAGAGGTTCGTTCCGCAAATATGAATTTACCTGTTGCGCTCCCTTCATTTTTTCCCTACCTGTCCCCTGAGGACTTGTGTTACAGCAAAATGTGTGTTACAGCCACACTGGTGTTTTCCAGTGTATTTGCCTATTGGCATTCCTTGGCAGATGATTAATCACAACTTATTGTAGTATGCCTACTGCACGTTGTGGGATTCTCAAGTTGCGTCTCCTGTAAGGACTGGGAAAGGTCCATCCATGCTGCTTACCTCTTACGGAGCAGCCTGCAAAATATATCATCATTTGTGCTGGAAAGCACAACGTCATTTTAATGAAGTTCTTTGGTTTAGACTTTGCAATAACAGCAGGAAAAAGTAACTTTCTTTCCACTGAAGCCATTAAGCATTGTTCATAGCAGGAAGTTTTTGGGAAATCTTGTGGCACAGGGTATATCCTTTGTGTACTACGAAGTAAAGACCAGAGTTATTATTTGGGCTCTATGAGATTTCTGAATGCATAAAACAAATAATTTTTATATTTTCTCCTTTGTTTTTAATGCAAGAGAATGTGGTAATGGTATTCAGTAGCAATGAAATTATATTTGGTATTTAATAAATCTCAGCATCACTTAGCTTTTTTAAATGATAGAGATGTATTGATAGCTCATTTTGTGGCCCTGGTATTAAAGCATCCGTAGCCTCTCATTTCAAACAATTCTTCATAGTAAAATGAAAACAGTTTTAGATGTGGTCAAGATATCAGCCAAGATGCACCCTAGGGGTGCAATTATCACTTATGATATTAAAGCAAAAAGAGGAGGTACTGAGATAAACAAGTATTCTAGAAAAAGCATTGTCCTAAGTCTGCTTTTACTTTTTCCAGGAATACTCTCTAAACAATGAGACACACAGAAAAAAAGTTAAGTATTTTTTGGCACAGGTTTTATTCTTTAACTTTTGGAGTCATTACTAGTGGATGCAAGATACCTTGGACAAAAGGGATTTAAAATGATTAATGATTCGAGATATTTATCTGTAACAAATAATTTCCAATAAAGCCAGATTGCACAGAGCTGAATGGCAGTCATTACCATGAGCCTCTTTGCACCTTCTCTTGTAGCCCTCCATAAGCTCCAGGTACCTGAAGCATTCAGTCCACACGGCACTGATTAAACCATCAGGGTCAAAAATAAATAGCAGACGAGATAATGGAGGAAAACCAGATGAGGCATCAGTGCTTGCAGACAGTACCTTTGTGCATCAGAGACCATTGCACATTTTCTGCTCACTGTACTTCCATAGCTTCTTCAATTAACTCATTCTGTACATTATTACACAGTCCCTTGCTGAGAAGGATCCAGGCCATGAAGGAGCCCTACGACTTCTGGTTGTTATCTTCTCCAGTGTATCCTTACTGCCATGAATCACAACTCTCTATCAACTTTGCACCTGTAAGAAAAGATTTAGGAAAGACAAAAAGACTCATCAGTCAATGCAAGCCACAAATAGCTTTATTAGTATCAATGTGTTCAGCCAGTGCAGTTCAGACAAGGCACAGCCAAAAGGTCTCTGAACAGTTATTGTCTCAGTAATGCTTTGCATGGTGAATCACAGACTTAGAGATTTTAGACTGGGCAGAGATTTTAAACTGACAAATTGCTGGTAGGTTAATGGATACCTCTTTTCCTTGGTACTTTCCTTCGCATGAAGAGCTGCAGTAAAATTCCAGAGGGATGAGTGATTGTACACTGTTCTTTTGTAAAAATAATACAGGATATGGCATGCTTTATGTAGGTAAGTGCACTGGGACCTTGTTTGGGGTATATTCTGCTCCCCACAGCTTGGAAGTGCCGTGAAAGTGCAGAAAACACATACAGAGAAAACATCATTCAAAGGTATCTAGTGACTTAGGTTAGACAGACAAAACTCAGTTTCTGCAGTCTGCCAAAGAGAAGGCTCAGGGGAGACAGGATCACAGAATACAAATACCTTCAAAGGAAGAGGATTATTTGCATTACCAGAATATGACAAAACAAAGAACAGGGGCTTCAAACTAGAGAACATGAAGTGCAGTGGAGTAATTAAGCACTGAATGAAGCATGGTGCCAGTGAAGAAGGGGCCAAGAGGGAGGAACAAGGTCAGAAGAGAAGACTGAAACTGACACAGGAGGAGAGGATTACAGGCATAATTAATTAATTCAGTGTTCAGGAAGCTGAAGAGCTCTATGGCCTGCTGCCCATTGGCCACCAAGGCCAGACATCCTTGCTTTCAGTGATCTCCATGCAGGTACCGCTTGCCCAGGAAGAGCCCAGCTACCAAAGGAGGGCTGGCTCGAGCCTGTACTCTGCACCAGCTGTCATCAGGTCTGTACCTCACCTTCTCAACTGCCCCAAGGGTGGAGAAAGTTCCTGGCCTGATCTGATCATCCCAGAGCTCAGGTTTTGCTATACACTTCCCTGCCATCACCACAACATATTATACAGGGAAGTGCAATCGAGCTTCTTCCTTTAACTTTCCAATCCTTTACGAGAGCTAAAGGCTTTTTATTAAAATATGCTACATTAATTGTATATTCTTAGCTAACATTTTAATATCTTACAACATTTTAAGATTCATGTAATTTCTTTCTCCTTTATGGAGAACTTCAAATAGGCAAAAATGAATCTCCATTTTAAAGGAAGAAGGAAGTAGGTTTTTAAACAATCAATAAAGACAGAAAAGTCATTGCTTTTGAAAGACAAAGAAGAATGTCTAAATCATTGACAATACAGGGTCAGAAACAGTTATATGCCTGCAACAGACACATATCCTTTTCCTGACTGAAGCAATGTCAAAGGTGAAGAAGAGTTCATTATAAAATAATCTTCAAAATAAAAGAATTGATAATCCTTATTGAAAAAGAATTGTGCTCAAACAACAAAACATCTTTGGAGTATCAGAACAGGGGTTCACACAAAAAAAATATTCCTTCAGATACATATTAAAATGGCTTTCTTGTTTAGGTTTTTTTAGTTAAGTCATTGGTTCCAAGATAGACATAAGTTTAAAGTATTGACATGAAGTAAAATATGCACTTGTGTTTTGGCTAAATAAAGAAAATTTCAGAAGACAGCCAATTATCATAGTCAAGAACTATTTCTGGAAAAGCAGTGCCTGATTAGTCCATATTTTAATCAAGTAAACAGAGGACAACCAATTCTATAAATAATATTGGGGTTTATGTGAGAAAAAATTAGCAGGATGCAATCTTTACAGACTCTGTTGTTTTCAGATTAATTGGAATACATAATGAAAGTAATTACACTCTGATATTTTGGTGCATGTCTCAGTGTACATTGGAAGGAGTCCAGTAAGTTGTCTGTCTATATCTGATTTATAGAATAATGATGTATCATTTTAAATTGTTCCTTATGAGCAATAAGCATGGAGTATTTGTACAAATAGTAAATGTCACTTGATTTTTACCTTTCTGTGTCCCCCAAAAAGATGTCACTAAGAATAAAATATCAAAAATAACCCTGAGGGATTTACTAGCAGTATCCTGGCTTGCTGCACAGCTGGGCTCCAGCCCTGCTTGGGCAGCATCCTACAGCAGCTCCAACTATGGGCACTGCCAGAGCAGACCACAAAGTTTCATTTTCATTGGTTGGCATAATCTTTTTCCATTTTTGTTATAGTTACGTGATGCTGAACTTAGTATTTTTAACCTGTTCACATATTTTTGATCTGTCCCATGTACATTTATTTAGATGATTAGTTGTACACATATATAGATGTATATGTATCTATTTATGTCAGATAATAGTGATGGACGCACTTCCTGGTGATTATTTTGTCTTAAGATTTTTATAAGCAGTATTCAGATGAAAGACTTTAAGAATACATGAAAAGAGCCTGTTACAATTGCTTCTAGAGGTAAAATAAATGACCCCTTACTGCTGTTTCATAAAAATGAAGCTTTTAGACTATGTTTTGTATTTAAAATAACATTATTATGCAAAAGAAATATTAATTGCAGTTAGTGAAATAACATATTGCTTCTGGTCAAAATGGGCCTCACTTCTAAAGGTATTCCCTGCCTAATAAAGCAGTTCATTACTTTGTGGGATTTCAAAATTGCTGCAGTGGGCCAGCTGCTTTGTCCCCATCAAAATCAGAGCCATTAAGATGCCGAGGCGCTTCTGAAAAGCAGCCATACATGCAAGAATATTGTCATAAATATGTCTACATATTCTTTAATTTTCAAATTGAACTGATTATTTTTTGTCCATTTGGGAGTTTGTTTGTAAACTGTAAGACAGAAATGCCTTTTTCTGCCTTTTTAGCTCAGTCTATCAGCTTTAGCTGAAATAACACAAATGAAGAAAATATTGTGTTTGCAACTCACCACTAAAAATTCCACTGGAAGTAATTCAGGAAAGCTTAAACCAATGCAGCAGAAACTGAAAAAGCTCCAAAGTTTCAAAAAAAACCAGCAGCAAACCACAACACACCAAACAAACCCTCTTTTCTGAGAGACTTATACAATGTGAAGATTTATTAGGCCAAATGCACTTTTGAACTCATTAACATCTGAGAATAGTAAAAGTAAAATTATGCCTTAGAACAGTCTGTCATTGCCATGAATATAAATAGCATTTTTAAAGAAAAGTGTTCTTATTTTAAACTAAGACCTTTCGATTTAAAGAACAAAGGATGGATTTTTTTATGTTGGAAAGCATGAACATAAACTCTTATGTTTATGGGTTGTACCTTGAGACTACAAATATTTTAATCATAAGTGATAATATCTACAAATCTAAATGTAGCCTGTTCCATATTGTCTTGAGTAGATGATTTTGTGCAGTTTTAGGTACATGTATAGTGACAACAGCACTACTCCAGGAGCAGCAGCAATTAATATCTTAAGCAACACGGACAGGACAACAGAAACAGTGGGGTAGACTTTGGTATTCAGATACACAAGCAACTCAACAACATTTATATAATGTGTTGGGGCTGAGTGCAAGCGATAATAAACTAATGTGGATTCATTATGATGACTCAGAGAAACAATATTACATTATAAATTCCAAATAATATGTTTCTGTTCAGAACGGATGTGGTCTTGCTAAGAAAAATAGTACCTTTAAAAGTTGTTGCTTTGGGCTAAAAAAGCTGCTTGAATTCTTGAAGATAAAGATTACTGGAATGCCATGCAAAGACCTCTAAAAGACTTAAAACTGAAGAAGAGAAGGGGAAAACAAAGCAGATTTTTTTTTAAATATACGTGATATATAAGTGATTTTCTTATTTTTCTATCATAAAAAATTGTTACAATCAAAGTTTGGGGCTACAGGTTGGAGTGGGAGATCTGGACAATCCAAGTGTGTAATAACACTAGTACAGTTTGGAACAGGTCAGTTTATTAACTGTGATCACAGTGAGATAACATGTGAACAGTATCATCCTCACTGTTCCCATAGGCTCTGCTCAGTGATTGCAGCCTGTAATCATTCTAATAGAGGCTGTGTCAGGGAATAAAAAACAATAAATAAAATAGGTGAGAAAAAAGGTCATTGTGGTGTTAAAAAATTCAGGTATCCATCTCCAACAGGAGGACAGACTTCTTCAGTAGCTTGCTGGCTGCCATGACTCCAAGAAGGACTCACACAGTAAATAAGGTAAGGACATGGAGCTGATACCATCAGGCATACCCTGTATCTCCTACAATTAGCACTGGGGAGGGGAAGCAAACAGGCTGCAAGCTCCTAGTTGAAAGGACTGTTCTTTTACTTAGGATGAACTTCTTAGCCAGAACTCTCAACTATCAATACTCTTAAATATCAATCATTTTACCACCACACTGGTAAAACATGACTCAGGATGTTGACTCTTACGATATGTCCAATCAATTTTTCATAATCAATCACAAAAGTCTGGCTTTTCTATTGTCCCCTGACACCTGCAGTTGGGGGATGACTGTGCTCATAGGGAAAATCTGTTCTCTGCAATGTGCTGGTATAAGCCTCCCACTCACAAGAAGTTCACTGGCTCATGTCCTGCAAGTGTAAGGAAAACACTTCCTTGATGATGCTCTTCCTCACCCCCTTCCAAATAGACACACCAAATATTCTAATAAATACCTCAATAATGTCTTCCATGCTGCATTTTCCAGCTTTTATGGACCTGTTGTAACTGGAATGTGACTGTGAAATAAACAGGTAGAAAATGACTGACAATTCTCAAAGATGGAAAAAATAAGCCCATTTTAACCCCAGGCTGTTAAAATAGTTCCTGCATGGATTCTACAAAGTATTGCCCTTAACTGAAGCTAAAGAAACACCTCAAAGGTGAGGCCCTTTGGTTTTCTTTTTAAGCCCAGACTACCAGAATGATAACCTTATTAAAAAAGTAATGGCCTTGTTGCACCTGGCATTTCTATGAGCACAAAGTAAAAAAACCCCCGAAACCATTTGTATCACAATGATACATACTCCTTTGTATACAGTCTTTATAACTTATTTGCCCTGATAAGTACACACTGGGTTTTTTTTCATTCGTGACAGGACTCAGGTTAACATAAGTCTGTGTCTTTCTCACATTAAATTCATATGACTAAAACCAAATCAAACCAAAACTGTAAACACACTGATTCTACAGCTGGGAGTTATCAGCTATGCAAATAACAGATAACACTATTCCTACTCATTCCAGAAAGATTAATAAACTAAAAAAATTCATTACAGGCATTGTGTACCTTATACACACAAATAATCTCTGTTTCTTAATTTGTCCTCAAATACTTCCATAAATGCTTTTTGCAGTGGAGTCTTCATACAAACACTATATACTAGAGATACTCAACCTCTTCATACAAATACTATATACTAGAGCTACTCAATCTCTCTCCACCCATGATCCAATTTAAAAAATTAAAACTTCTGCATTCCCTGCTTACCAGGGACTGTAACTCTGGCAAGAATTAGGGGTGGAGATGATTTGCAACTCACAATTTGGGAGAAGCAATCACAGACTGAATGGTGAAGGCTCTTTGGAGTTAATGCTGTCAAACTCTTCCCAGTAGAAACCCTTCAATTCAGTTGTTAAAAACTCTTCCAGAATTTAACTGTTGGGGCTGAAATGTTCCAAGTCTGATTTCCAAAAGAATGTTAGCATCAATTGTCCAGTTGTTTTCAATAATAAAATCAGTAGAAAATATATTATTTGCCAATCATGCTATTTACCAGTGATTACTTCAACAGTTTTGTAAATAATTTCTGGCAGCATGATGTCTTGAGGCAAGGAAATGAATTAAGCATTGAATAGTCTTTGTGTGATGTGTAAGTCTTTAGTTGTGCATCTATATGTATGGTACACATCTATGTATAATGTGCAAATATAGACAAGTTATAAATAAATGAGAAAATATCTGATTGCATATGCTTAGTAGCAGTTGATAACTAGCATTTCCAAGGATTCTGTCCATGCTAAGCCTATTTTCTTTCTGACCCCAGGATAGAGGAGGCTAAGCCCAGACTGTCTCCACAATTGCCTTTCCCAGATGTGCTGTGCTAGAAGACACAACCAAACTAAGGTGGAGGTTACACAAGGTGGTTGCATCAATGGGATCACTCCCTGTGGATGGTAAAGGAAAGGCATGGGTCTCCTTTCTGGGCCTCATAGCCAGCTAACCTCACAAAGCCATTCCCCGAAGCATCCTTCCTCAGCCAGGCATCAGCTTGAGAAGAAGACTGTGGTGGTCTTGCAGAAGTGTGGGGTTCTCACACCCACGCCTGACATCAGGGAGGGCTGTACTGTCAACTAACAAAATCTGAAGAATACTTGTCTATTGTTTTTTAACTCAGTGTCCAATATTTGTACTTAAAGTTATTATTCATATTTGTCTGCTTCAGCTTATTATCTGAAAAATGGGACTAATAATACTCTTCATTGCAGCAAACAAGTATGGCAGGAAGTTCATTACTGCTTGCGAAACAGCTGAGTACACTAATGATGAACAGGAAAGAAATGGTCGTAAGGAAACAAATAATTCTGCATTACATCAGTCTTACACAATGTGAAATGAATCAGCATTGGATGCTCCTTGAAGACAAGGGTAAAATCAAATACTGAGTTCATTAATGGACCATCTATATGAAACATGCTTCCATGCCAGGGGTCTGACTTGAAAGAGTTCCAGTAGATGTTCATTGACAAGAACAAAAAAAGTGTGTGTTCTTTTAATTAAAGACTGATCACAGTGCATAAATCCAAAGGAAGCTAGTTAAAATTGCACAGATTACTGCCAGAAAGAAATAGAATTATGTTTTACTGCTTGATTTTCTAAACTTTGTGTCCTTTAAATAGTTTTTAAAATACATAATGTTAACGCATGCAAATAGCAACAAAATGCAGAATAGCTACAGTGAAAATTATAATCTTATTTTTTGAAGTGCTGATATGCTTCCCTAGGAACACCATTTAGACTAGATGATTTTACAATGCATAAACATAGTACATGCAAAACCAAGATATGATTTAGTACCTAACAATATGTTCCTGAAACCTAGAACAGACGAGAACAAGATCAATTTCAAAATTCTTGCAGAATCAGAGCTTTAATGTAAAGAAATGCAAACAAAATTTGGGATGATGGCAGCAACTTTTTCCATTTTTCCTGAGATCTTTCTGGAGTTTATGTGATTTAGTACTGAAATACAATCCAATGACAAACAGTAAAAATCTGTCCTTGATGCAATTTCACAAAGCAGTCCTCTTAAGCAGCAGGTTTTCCATGAACACAAGGTGACAGCTGAAAAAAAAAGTCAGGCTAAAGCTAAGACTTTGGTTAAGAGTCTCTTATCTGGTAAATAGGTTCCAGGCTGGAGGTCATCCATACATTTTAATGTTTCCAGCATCCCCCAGCACTACCTCCACTGGACACGGCCTCCACTCCTGTCCCAGAAGACTCCACTGTTGGACAGACAGCCTCCCTGCACGATGCCATGGCCCTTGGGAAGCCAAAGTTCAGCTTCACAGCAAGGCACCAGCGTCACTTCAGACAGCAGCTGTGAGCTGAGGTCATGGGAAAGCCACAGGGCAGCTGGAAGAGATGTAGAGCCAAGTGTAGGGTGGACATGGGCAGCCTATGCCCAGTGGTCAAAAGGTCGAGCATCTTCTGTGGTCTCACTGTATTTAGCAGTGCAGGGGCAGTCCAAGGACCCTGTGCCATCTGAGGGACCAGACTGCTAATAGGGGCTAAGGGTTTCCTAGCTCCTGTCTCCCAGTTCATGCCTCTCACTGGGGAAGCTGGCACTCTTGGAGCTCCCATTCCTCAGCTCAAACCATCAGTAGCTGATTATGGACACAAGCCCCAAAGGTTTTCATCCTTCTTACCATCACAGACTTTAACAAAATGGAGGTTTCTGGCAGCGTCCCCTCTGTCCTATGTCCTTTGTCATCAAGAGATTCCCAGGCACTTGTCACCCATGCATGCCTTCCCTTGTAGGGCCTGAGCTTGGAACAGGGATTTGGAGCCCACGCTTAATAAATTAATCCAGTGATTTACAATAAGAAGATTTCAAACACTCCTGCTATAATTCTTTGAAAAGTTTCCTTACCATATATTAGCATAAAATGATAAATATGTTTTGTGAGATACAAATGATACATGCTGCACTGTGCTCAGGACAGTGACTTATGCATGTCACTTGCCCTTCTGCCACATGTGTCTTAAGCTGCATGGGCAAGATAACCTGGTTATCTCAAAAGCTGTGATGTAGCTGGACTTTCCAGTGAATTCAAGAAGCATTTATAATCATGAGTAAAATTAAACTACCAAATATTTCTGCTTCAACATGGCAAATGAGTACTGATCATTGCACTACATTCTGTCATCACTTAGATTTTTTCCCAGAGTAACTGGAGAACTTCTTGAATATTGCATTCTCTAGCATGATTGATTTTAATGCATCAGTCATGTATTTTTCCTCTTCCAAATTACACTTGCTGAAGAAACAGAAACATGTTGAGCAAGGAAAAAAAATTATGTACTCAAAAAGAAAAGTACTCTCAGTTTTGAAAATGCAATTAATTCCTGGTTTTAATTTACTAATAAAATAAAATATTTCTGATTGTTCTGAGGTTAAACATATAAAATAAGTTTCCTGTGGGACAGCTATATCTATACTAAGTAGATGACATTACTTCATTGCCTGAGGTCCCAGGAATGTGGAATCACCCCTAATTACTCTTAGCTCAGTCCTATGAGGTACTAAACAACTTTGACTTCATTTCAGTAGTAGCCAAAAGTGTTTTGCCATTCTTAGGAATAAGCACATGACAGATCCTTCTCTAAATTAGCTGGAAAACAGTTTCATGCAAAATTTTACATTTGTTTTTAATAAGAAAAGTTAATTCCAACGGAATAGGATGACTACACAAAGAGAACATTTGATCCGCCAAGTTCAGAATTTCCTTCAGTTTCTCACCAATCTCCCATAACAACACAAACTGACTTCTTGTATGCACACTGTCCAATTTTATATCAGAAGTTTTTGTTCTAAGTGCTCACAAAGGCACTATAAAATGTGTTATTCCAAGTATAATATCCACAAATAACTAGTATAACTTTGTTACATAAAAATTTGTTGACATTTTCATCAACGAAACAAAGAGAATTGCCATTCATAATCTGCAAGCGATCCACTAAATGAGATTTGTTAGTATGAAATTCTCAGAACATGAGTAATTATAAAGAAAAATCCATTACACTACACATTAATATTGCACAGGCATTCCCGTTTTCTCCCTTTTTTCCCCATCTCCACTTCTTTCCAGCTGGAAAGTGTTTTTCTTTTAGGAGTTTGCTCACATTCTTGGTCCATGGGAGTTACCTGAACTTCAGACCCTCTGTGAGTGCCTCTGCTTTCCCTCTTTGATGCCAGACACATTTTCAACAATGGACTTTGCTGAAATACTGATAATCAATGCAGGCTCCCTCTCATCTTCTGGGTCTACATGGAGGCCAGTGCTGGACAGACTAACTTGACTGCACTTGTCAAAAGAGTTGTTGCTGTTGCTAGAAGAGAAAATTTTTCCATGAGCATAAATAAGCCAGATACTTATGTTATGAAGAAGTTCACCAGGTCCAGTGGAGGTGGACTTCACTAGAACAAAAGATGACAAATGTCACAGCAGAGAGGAAAGACATTTCATTTAGCCCTTCCACAAATATGACTTCTGAAATTCTTTTAGCACTTCAATTGTTTGAAGCACATTTTTGATACAAAAATTAGTGTTTGTGCTTTGTAGATACTTTTAAGACCTAAACCTCCATACATTTTCGCATTTTGAGCAGTCAGCATTTCAACAATCACGTTCTGAGCCTCTAGAAGCAGCCTTTAGTATAGGTCTTACAGGTATAAGTACAACACCTTGGTTGATTCTGTGCTACAACTAAACAGATTTTGTAAGAGTTACAGCGGCATTTTCTACCTCAAAAATGTATTTTAAAAACCCCAAAACCAAAAGAAAGCCCAACCTAAACTTTGCAGTTCCAATGTCCCAATGTATTCTTTAAAGCTTGTTTGATGCAAATATTCAGACTACACATTTTGTTTCTTCTATTTCTCTCTTAATACTTGTCTTTAGATTCAGCCAATCAAGAGTATCTGTTCATCTAAAGAACAAAAATTATGAGGTTGCTGATGCTCTTTTTGCTTGTTGTTGGTTGCTGTTATTTCAACTCAGCAGAGAGCTGTTGAACATGAGAGGATGAACTGAATGTCAAGTCTGACTTGAACAAAGTAGACATGCTGTCTGTTTTACTGCTCTGCTAGTTCACACAAGGAGAGGAAAATAACCTAGCTGTGGCAGGGTGGGGGAAAGAGGATTAGTCCTGCAGCACCCATTCATACACTCAGCAGATCTACCATCTGCCATGAATAAAAGGTGGGATGAGCTGCAGCATTTCACAAGCACAGTAGGAAAAACTGCATTGTAATCTGATCACTGTAATCGTTGCAATTACCCAGCTCTGTAGCAGCACCAGGCAAATGGTCAATAAGTTCCCCTAGCTGTTGAAGAGCACAGTGTGCTCACAAACAGGAGGGAAGGACAGAACAGGTTGTACTCCTGCTTTAGGCTGTGCCTGCCTGACACTGCTACCTGGAACGGGTGGCTCAGAGACCAAATGTTTCCTATCACAAGGCGTGCAGCTCCCACGGACACAGGCTGGTCTGCCCCAGCAGCCATGACACGAATAACAATGAGTTTGTTATCAATCTAGAGGTAATTGCCAACACCCAGCTGCTATCCCCTGAATTTCTGTTACAATATAATGTGTAATTTCCCTTTGCAGTGACATCGTGGTTCAGATCATTTCAGAAGCATTTTGTTTGCTGGAGTATTTACGTGTAGTATCCATCTTTACTCAATCAGAAGACGGCTAATTTCTTTGCTGTGCTAATTGTGCCAGAGCAAAACACAACATGTTTACGCTTGTTCTTGTCAGCCAGTTTGAGAAAGTGATTCCCTTTGAGTGATTCTATCACATAGTTTCTGATGTTTTGTTTGTGGACTACCTAATGATCTGTTCCTAAATTTCTCTGGAGTTGTGCATGCAGTGACATGCAGGCAGTGCAAGTATAGTCCACAGAGGGCTGGGACTGTTCACAGCAGCCTGTACATACCCAAAGTGCAGAGTAAGCTATAGTAGTATCAGTGCCTGGTATCTATTCATACTCCACATGCCTGTGGTTACATGTGTCGACTTGCAGCCTGAGTCACATAATGATGGGTTACATCTCACATACACTATCATATAAGCACAGAACAGGATTGGGAAGCATATATAAATATATACACAGCAACACACCCAAAATGGTTTTATGGAAGCAATTATATGACATAGCTGCTCACCATAGATGAGGAGTGGGCTTCCCACCCCAGAGGGTCCTCTGAGTTGTATAACACTAAAACTGAAAATGAAGTTGTCTTTAGAAAAATGCAATTCCTTTTACAATTTGAGTACTGAATTTGAAATTTGGGTAGCAACCAGAATGGACATATAAAAAAGCAGAAATTACAGAAGTCGTGAGTAAATATAGGGATCTTCATTGGCACTAACACAGTCTCACCATATTTCTTCCAGTTTTTACTTTTGGCCTTGCTTTGGCATCCTCTCACATTTTTATCACTTAACAGGATAGAAATAATTGGGAAGAAATACAATCCCGTTGCTACCTGCAAGGCTGAATATTCTGTCTCAGAAACTAAGTTTCCTGAGCTAGCCAAGAAACTGACAGTGGGTTTGTCAACCCTACAAGCTGTGGTGAACAGAAGCACTCTGGCAGGGTCCTGTGCTGCTCAGCAGAACACTTCTACTATGAAAAGCACATCTGTGCATCAGAAGGGGGAGCCTGGAAGTCTGCAAGGGCAGCAGCAACTTCAGGGAGCAAAGAAGAAGCAATGCAGAATTCTCTGCCATGCACACATCTGGTAAGGGTGGGAGGGGGTTTGGTTTTGTTTTTTATGAGAGGTGAAGGTAGGAAGATCAGATAGGAAGGAAAAACAGATAACTCAGGAATTTCAAGAGTTAAACTGTCCTTAAAACTAATTCTCCCACTGAGATGAAAGGAGCAGCTTGCACGTGGCCTCAGCTGTGCAGCTGCATACCCAGGTTTCCCCTCCACCAGGGATTTTATCATCTACAGCTTTTCAGGCTCAGTGCAACTTGAAATGAATGTGAGTAGTATCTACATGAGGTATACAACTCTATTCCTTCCACAAGGCACAGCTGTACCAGACATTCTGCTTCTACCCAAAATTTTTCTCAAACATTTTGTGTGCAGGAACCAAAGAGTAATGTGGAAAGAAACTGCCAGAGGTGCATGTGACTTAAAGCACCAAAAGGCTTTCTTAGATCAGTGTCCAAAACTGAGGGGATACAGCTGCTCCCCTGAAGATGCAGGGCTCTGTCCCTGTTTTTCATAGGCTTTAAAACCAGGATCCTATGCCAGCAACCAATCAGAGATATTGGCAAATAGACTCTGTAACCAAGGTATCACAGTCCAATTTTGCGGGGGGAAACACAAAACAAAAGAAAAAAAAATGTACCACTAAAAGCGATTAAAATGTGCATGTTTACAAGTAGGGTTCAATTCTGCTTGTATCGTATTATCAACAAGCAGTCACTTTCTGTGCTGTCTGCTGACAGCATTTGATGCATTTTTCCTCCTGTGCTTATTTTTAGTTGCCATAGGAACTTTCTTATTTCCTGTCAGCTGATGTCCTTATTTAGTACTATTAATTGGATAAAAGGGTGTTGATTCTGGTACTACAGATGCTGAAAAAAAGTGCACTTTCCAAAAACAGAACACACATTTCAGTTTACTCAGACTTTTATTCACTTATTTCTATCAATATTCAGTTCAAAAAGCTGGGTACAGTAATAGCAGTTGTTATCACATCAGTGGAATCTGGACTAGATCCTCTCCAGTCTTTTCTTCTTGATCTAAGTTTGATCTAAGTTTCCCTCCCACTACCATAAATATACTTACATGAAATAGTATCTTTTGTCTGTATAGCTTGTAGGTTCATTCTTTTTCACTTCCCACATACCTAATTATCTTTTTTTCCAACAAAAAAATCCTCAAAACTGCTGCTAAAATGCATAGGAGTGAAAAGAAAATTTTCCAACATATGAAGAAACATAGTCTGGAAAAATATTGGGACCTGAAGGGGGGTCCTTTTTGGCAAATACCAGTTCTTCTTCTCTTACATATAATAAGATTAGTTTTCAATTAAATTTATTGTGTGGCCATAGAGCAATAAAGAATGACTGGAATTGACTGAGAACTACAGCAGCTTAAACTGGCATTTTCTTTATCCACATCAACTATGAAATTTCCACAGTTCTTCCCATGAACTGGTCACATATTTGGAGAAAAAAAACTTGTTCAACAAATATATTTGCATTTGAGTTACAATTCCATTGCAAGCTTATTCTAGTGGTTCTTTGGAAAAAACTTAGGAAAATAGCAGAAATGTACAAATACACAAATGTATTCCCTTTTCCAGTTCATATCATTGCTCCTCATAAGATGGAGGAAAACAAGTAGCTTGGAATAAAGAAACTGGCAAATTAGCAAGCATTTAAAACTTTGGAAAATAATTCCTGTGGTGTGACTTAAATTATGCAAATGCAGTCTAAGGTTTTATTCAAGCATCCTAAAGATAACTTGAATCTCCTCACTGACTTCAGGGCCTGCAGGATTAGTCCCACTGAATGGGTAACTGGGGTATTAATGAGCTTGCTGCGGCACTAGGAGGATAATAATTCTGTTTGGGAATAGTCCCAGAGCATATGGTGTATGCTCTTGCTGAGACAAGCACTGTCAAGTGTTTTAGTTGCTATAACTCAATGGACATCTGAGGCAAAAGATTTCCAGCCTCATCCTGGAAGCCTCAGCATTAAGGGTTCCTTTTGCAGAAGTCCTTCCCAGCCTCCTCAGCCCAGCCCCACCACCAGCAAAACTGTCATCAATTGACCCTAGGAAAAATTCTCGTGCAAATGGTAATGCTGATTTTATTTAGGCCTTGCTAAATTAAGGAAAAACATCTATTCGACAGCAGAAGCTTTTATTATTTAGCAAAAGAAGAATGTACCAAGCAACTCTTTTCTTCTAAACAGGAAGAACTGAAGGTTTTAGGGATTGAAAATTTATTCTTCTAACCAGTTTTTTCTTTTAAAAATGGTTTTTAAAAGCACCTTCTTTTGTAAAAGAAAGTGTACATGTAGATGGAAGTTGGTTTAATTTATTAGTGAGAATCAGAGAAAATAATTAGGTTCATTACTTCACTGTAAGACTGTTTGGGAGATTTAAAGACCTGGAAAATTAATTTATATGTCCAGATATTGAAATTTAAAACTAAACTTAGAAAAAAAATTCTTTACTAGAATTTGCCCATAATGCCTTTTCCCAAAACAAATCTCCTAGTTGAACGAGGAGTCAAATAGTTACCATTATATAGCAACACTAAATTAAATAAATATTAACAGTAAATAACTATACTTAAGTTACCATTATATAATAATGGTAAATTAAATAAATGGTAAATTAAACAAAATAAATTGCTGCCCCTAATAATTGGCAATTTTTTATTTATTTTCATTAATAAGCTACCAGCCTGATATATTTCAACATATGGGAGAAATGATGACCAAGCTATAAGGGCAGTCATGCCAAGCTAAACAGACAATCCCAGTTGTTGTTACTAATATGCAGTAGCATTTATAACATTATACAATTATAACATTTATAACATTATACATTGTACATTTATAACATTACATTAAATTTGAAGGAAACTGCAAATGTATCAGGCTTACTTGCAAAACCATGGCTCAAGATCTGGTTAGAAGTAGCTTAGATGGGGAAAATCCACCCGCAACTGAAGTGGATGTTGACTTCCCTTTTCCTTTCCACAGACCCAACTGGGTCAGCCAGCACAGAGCTAAGTGCTGGGAGGCTGTGAAACACAGTTTGATCTGGGCAGTGCTCGTGGGGAAGCTGGGGGGGACCCTGGGGGGGGTGGAGTGCCAGGAGGTTCCAGGGTCAAGTGAGAGATGACTGTGACATTCAATCAGTTATGTTGGAGATGCCCACCCAAGCCACATCCCACTGGGAAGGGAGGGAGGCAAGCAGGAAGGAAGGAAGGACAGACAAAGCCAGGTTCACTGTGTGACAGCAGCCAGAGAAAGGTGAGCATGAGAACAAGCCCAAAGCACCCCATGAAGTCAAAGGCCTCAAAGACCAAAATCACCTCTAGCAACAAAACTGAAGTATTGCTCCTCCTCCTTTTTGCCCCACTGCAGTGGGGACAGGAAAGGATCGTATTCTCACCACCTTGCTGTGGGGCTGGCACTGAGCATGAGAGCATGTTTGCTTTTTCCACTGAGCAAACACTGGCCCAGCAGTGACTCTGTAAGATTTGCCAAAGGATGAAGCGAGTTATGAGAACCATGCCACTAGACTGAGACACTAATAACATTACAGGGACATCTGAGGATATGGTTGTACTTACCAAAGTATGAGAAGCAACGTCACCCTAAGTTGTACAAATGAAAGAAGGTTATTTAGAGTCCATCTGGTTTTGCTCAAGAGATAGTAAATTACTATTCCTCAAATGTCTGCTGAAGGCTTTTTGAGCTGCCCGACAATAGGATTTTTCCTAGCCTACAGATGTCACCTTCCATGTTCTCGGAGATCAACATGACGCATTCCCACTTTTTATACCTCTTTCTTTAAGGCAGTGTGATTGCTTGTTTACAGAACACGGAGACTAGTACAGCTCAGGGAACGAAAAATTAACAGGTACTATCCAGCAGAGGGAGCACAGTAACGCAAAAAAATCCTCAGCCCTAAGGTGAGGAAATTTTCTATTAAAACCCACAATAACTAGCAATCTGAGTTTACTGTTTTAGCACATGGCATGGAAGAGACAGAATTTAAATAAAAATAGAGAGATGTGAGAGAGGAATGTCAAACAAATACAAGTAGTAAAAGAATTTATTTCCTGATATTTTCATTTGTAATAAGGCAAATGCAACTTCACTGCTGAAAAAATTGAGGTTTAAAAGAAGAGATCAAGGATGATATTGGAAAGAGTAATAACATTTATTTTAAAATCCGAATTTCATTTTAATAGAACAGGCTGCTTCGGCTGAAAGACTCAAGTACTGCTTTCAGTTTGATGGTGCACTTCCTCTTGCTCCTAATGAAGTCACATATCTCAGAAATAACTGATGCACCCATTCATTTGGAGTATGTGTAATTTTTAGAGCTCAATATGACAAAAATCATACTCGATATGTTCTGTCTTCTGTGCCTGTTACACTTTCTAGTCTAATCAAGCTCAAATATTTGTGAATTAAAACAGGAAACAAGAGCTAATACCTATTTTTATATAGAATTTATCATCAACCAGAGAAAGAACCCATCACAGTTTGATGTGACTTACATGAGCTACAGTAATTAAAGAAACAATGTAATATCTTAAAATTGTTGCCATCTTAAATGCAAACATTTCTCAGGGTGCATTTCATTAATATATTTATACCACAGAATTTTTTAATTAGTGCATCTAAATTCTAAGCTGTGCCACTGACTGTTATTTGACCTTTGGCAATTCACAGTCTTTCTAAGAGAGTTTCTGTTATCTTTGTAATGAAAATCATATTGATTTCACAGCTGGGTACAGTGTAACAGCAGCTTTGCCTGCTGGTAGAAAGTGGTTGAAATAAAAACATAATTTTAAAAGGAAAGAGAGAAGAAAGAACTGGATGTTCTGATCAGAAATGCTAACTACAGATAACTCGAGATAGAATATTTTCGGTTTAACTCTTATTTGTTTTCCAAAGAAAAAGCCAAGCATGATGAAGACTGATTAGCTATATTTCCTGTTAAACAAACTTAACTTCTCTCCACAAACTAGCAGTAAGATTAACAGCTGAAACAAAACATCTATACTGCTAAATATTGAAAATGTCCCCATCCAGCAGATTTTTCATTTTGTTGTATAATGTCCTAAGGAAATGAGGCTTATGCAGGCACATTATCCATTCACTCAACTATTACCCCAATTTCCCTGGTAATTTTTCAACATCTTGGACAATTTGAAACAAATCTAGAACAACAGTGGAAGTCATAGAGACTTCAGATCACCAGATCCAACTGAGATTGTATGAAGTTTAATGGACACTTGATACATTTGCTAGTCACACCTGTCCCTGCTCACTAAAACTGACTCCAGAAGTAGACTGGAAGTAGGGCATTGCAAGAGGTTTCTCACCCCCATTTGTCCTGGTTCTGGCAAGGGACAGGGTTAGTTGTTGCAGTAACCAAGAGGGACATGGGCAGGACCCAGAGGTTATTCTGTACCACCTCACATGATTTCCCAGGGGAAAGGGGTCCCTTCTGGATCACCTGGTGTGCTGGAGGGAGCGGTTGGGTGTTGTTGGGGCTCTGCATGGTGACCATTTATGAGTGATATTGCTATTGTTACAGTTCATTGTAGGGATGTTTTTTTAATTTAATTTCCAGTAAATTGTTCTTTTCTCAGTCTGTGATGTTTACCTTTTGTTTTTCCAATTCTCCTCTCCATCCCACCACAGGGGAGGGAGAGGGGAACAAGGGAATGAGTGAGTGGCACATGGTTTAGTGTGTTTCAATGAGAACACTAAACTGGGAAATGCCATTCCTAGACCACAACACCAATAATGGTTTAAAGACACAGCATCTTTACACTGACAGGACAAGTTGATCCACAGAAAGCAAAGGTGTCATCTTGGGAAAAAGTCTGAAGAATTATTTCTTAAACATACTGAAACTGTTTTGCTTATATACTGGTGTATTCTACTGCTCTTCTAAAATATCTTATTTCATCAACCCAACATAAATTCATTTATTTTTACATAATTCTATTTTAGTAATGTGCTAAGGTCAGAGTAAACTTTTTAAATTATTTTAAAAACATGATGACTTCACTAAGGATATTAAAATTGTAGTCCAAATTAACTTCAAAAACGTCTCATTAAAAGTTCCTTACTGTTTATGACCAAGGTGTTCTCATGATCCTCTATAGTCACATATATCCAACACATTAACTTTTAGAAAGTTTTACTGTCTTTTTTTCCATCTAACAAATACAAATGCCTTTTGTGAGGCCAAGACAATCCCTCACCATCCCACAGTAGCCAACAAAGTGTCTAGCACAGGCAGGCTCCTTAAAAGCCCCGCTCATTTTCAGCTACATGTCAGCCACTATTAAAACCTGGTGTGTGGTATGAATCGGTGTGGATGGTGACCAAGCAGAAACAAGAAAAAATTGATTAACCTCAGCCACACATGGACACACACACACATACACAAACACACAAACACATATGCATCCCCAAACAAGCAGATAAACCCATGTGAAAGAAGATACCTGATGTCAAATCAAGAAAGACAAGGATAAGAGAAAGACAAGCAACTACCAGAAAGGGTCCAGCAGAGGGCTACAAAGGTGACAAGGGAAATGGAGCATTATGCAGGAGTGATACTAGCCTCTTATGAGGATAGGCTGAGCAAGTTGGGCCTGGTTAGCTTGAAGAAGAGACAACAGAGAAGGGATCTCATTAAGATTCACACAAACATGCATCACCATAGAATCAGTCTGAAATATTATGTAGGGTGCCACAGTATATTAAAGCACTATTTTTAAAACACGGGTTTCTGTTACTATATAGTTAACCCTAGCTGAATCTCAGGGATGGAAATAAGCCCACATGTGTGCTGCAAGTCTTCCCACATAGCTACATCACCAAAGGCAAACGTGTGGGGTAAGTAAATCATGAGCCCTAGATTACACACCATACTCTCTAAGAGCAGGGAGCAGTGGCTTGTGCCACTTTGAGAGGTGGTGTCCTTCCCTCCAAGATGTGCTGTCTTCCTCCAACAGCCAGCACTGTGCCACCATCAGCAACCTCTGCTGACACAACTGGTCTGGTGTCAAGATATTTGTGGCTCTGGGGAACACAGGAAACCAGCTCTGATCCTTATATCCCAGTTCTGCACTTCCTAGAATGCTTGGGTTCTGCTCTTCCCAACTTTGTGTTAGCTTCATCATCAGGTATTGCAGTGGAGTCCTCCTCTACCATGCCATTAATAGTATTTTTTGTCTCACAAAAGAGCTATGACATGTCCCAGCAGCATAGAGGGATTTAATAATAAAATCAGCAAATGAAACCGCCTTTCTAAATTCCAATGGGTGTAGCAACAATCATTTAAAAATCTCTGCTATCTAGGAATGTCTGTTTAGCTGCTGTCAAGGTATATATTCAACTTTTAAAATTTCTGATTACCTGATAGGATATACTATGGCTACTACATTTCAGAGAAACAAATATTTTTTGTGGTAAATGTTCTTACCACAAAGCTCTTGGGTACAATTTTTTTTCCTGAATGCAAGAATTCACATGAACATGCTTTGTAAAAACAAAGGGGGAAAAAGAGTGGAGCCAAAACCAAAACTGAAAAAGTATCTCTCAGGAAGGTACTCAGATGAAGAGAAATATTTTTTTACCCACAGACCACTATGGACCATTAAGGCTGTGCCAAATTGATACTCACTTATCTAGGTTAATGGTCATAATGAACCATCTGTTGCTATGAAACTGTTTAAAATCTATTGTGTCTATTGAATGTAAGGAAATGTACCTGTAAAACCACTCTGAACATGTGCCTGAGCTTCATTAGAGAACATGAATGGCCAGAATAGAGGGTCCTGATTTTAAAAATATAACAAAAATCTGTAAAGATTTTTGCTTCTTGCAACTATTTCCTTTCAAGCTTCTCAGTTAAAATACAATGATTAATTGTTTATCAAACTTATTTTCATTTTACTGTGTTTTTCATATAAACACATTCTAAAGAGCTACAGCCTTGGAAAATTTAGGTACATCAACAGGCTGCTGGATGGTGCAGTTTTCAGTGGGCTGGGCCACTGTTTATCTTTTTTTACAGATAACAATGAGCTTTTGCCTTACAACTCAGTGTTGTAATATGTTCCAGGACTTTGCTGTGAGTCACAGTCTGAAAAATATCAGTCCTATTGGTCTTGCTTTAAGCAACTGACTCCAAAAAGTAGAAGCTACACGATTTTGAGAAGGCAGAGCATCTTGCCAGTACCTTCCATGGACAGAGTGGCCTGTTACTGAGGCCAGATCCCTTCCAATAACTGACCAATATTATTTAAAGCTAACTTCAGATAACCTCTACCCTGCGCTGAAATCTATAGGGCATGTATATATGCAAGAGCATAGGTATCCAAGTCTAGAATTTAAACTCCAGTAAAGCCTCCAAAATTTTGTCTCTTTTCCCCATTCATTGAGTAAGTGCCTATACCTTTACAGTGCATCAATCTCTACTGTTGGAGCTTGCAAAGTCACCTAAATTCACAAGTCACTGGACCCAAACATAGCTATTTCAATGACAGATAAAAATATCAATTGCATGCATCTGTTCCCCTTGTCTCCAATGAGAAAGATGAAGGGAGGAACGAGGTTTGACATAAGCCTGGGTGAGGTGAAGAGTCCAGCCAGCCACATTCAGTTCCATGAATCTGGAACCTGTAGAGACAGTTGTCTTCCAGGGTGTACACCTGAAAAACCCAAGGAAGGACAGGCAGTGTTTCCCATGAGTCAGGACCCAGGATTCAGATGAGCATGGTTCCAGTGGCACCAAGTGCAGTTTGTTGCTCAGCCCTGATGATCGATGGTGCCCTTCTTCAGGATCAAGATCTGCTGAGGTCTAAGCAGCTGAAGGAGAAAGAAACAGAATAGTCAAGTCAAATTTCTGTGACATTCTGCAGTAGAAGTGCTATGTCCCAGTCATATTACAGGCAATGTAAAGAAACTGCATTCAAGTTATAATCTGAAAAATAAAGAATGCCCAGAATAAAACGAATAAATAAATTCTAAACTTTGTGTCCAAAGTATGTGTTTGAGAGTTGTGATTTACAAGTGGTTAGTCAGCTGCCCTGGCCCAACCATTTTATTCTGGAAGACTCAACTGCAAATACAACTAATATAGTAAAAAGGACTTTTAAAGTTATCTCTGAAGAATCTACACTTTATCCTTTTAGATTTTTAATGGATTTCAGATTATATGTACAGTTTTTGAGAACTGAAGTGCTACTTCTAATATTTCCAGTTAAATGAAATCTTTAAAATAGGAGTGATAAAATAAAAATCTAAAATTATACTTAGCATTCTGAATGCAATTAGGACATTCAATTGATTTCCGAAGTTCCCACATGAGTGATCTACAGTGATATCATTCAGTACAACAGTAACAGGTGCCAAAAAAGTAATTTTAAACAAATGAATTTTATTACATTATCTGTTTTTTCCCTATTACAGCCACCTTTCCATGTACTCCTGTGCAATTATCTAAAAGAAGGTATATCAAAAAGTACTTTGTTCCAAGATATATTTCCATTTTTCATTACAAGATCACTGGAGTAACAGCATTGTTTACTCTCCTTTCTACAGAAGGATTTTATCACTGGTTGAAGACATGAAGAAGATAGTGTAAGAAGTGTACATGAACCCTATCCTTTAAACTACAGTTTTACTACAAGAATAAAATATACAGAATAACCAGGAGGGACCTCCAGATGACACCTAATACATCCTCCTGCCTGCAGGAAGCAGTTTTTCAAGGACTCTGATCTTACAGATCTCCAATTGAGATGGAAACTCCAAAGGCTTGCCAAGTAATCTATTCCCTATCCTCACCATTAAAGTTTTCTGTAATTTTAAAAATAAATCTTCCCTGCTGTAATTTAGCCTATTACTTCTTGTTCTATCCAACAGGCAAAGGAAATAGATTGTTCTTTTCCTCCTTGGAGCAACCTCTTGTATTATAGTGTCTTCATTCTATCTTTTCTGTCAGACTAAATGAACATAATTTTTTTTTCCTTTTAGGTTATAATTTTTACACTTCTGTCTTTTTTGTCACTTTCCTTTGGACTGTTTCCAGTTGATTGTCTTCTTTCCTCAAGTATGGTGTCTAAAACTGGACATAGCGTTAAAATTCAGTATGAAATTAAGATTTGTTAGTACCAGATTTCATCTAATTATTTAAATAATGAAGCTAATCATCTGCCAGGAGAAGGATACGAAAGCTCTCATTCTAGTAATTGTCCTGCTGGAAACCAAAGTCAAAAGTTAGATTAATTAAAGCACAATTCATTGAAAATCAATCTAAGGAAGCTTGTTTTCCTTTTGGATTTGTGTCTTAAGCCTGACTGACCAAACATCTAAGAAAACACAAACTCTGATTCAAGTTTGTTTGCATCACACTATTTCTATGAGCTTTCTGGTGTCCACTAAGTGAAACTCCTATGAAGTCTTTCCCTCAGTGCTGTCTATCTGCTTGTAAGAGCATATTTCCAGATTCATTAAAAAAAACAAACAGGGAAGCTTCCCAGATATGAGCCTCAGGGATGACAGCTGGAGTAGATGGGGGAAGAAGGAGCAGGAGGTGACAGCAACTGGACTATAAACAGCTGGTGCAGGTTTTAATGGCTGATTCAGGATTAGGCTGTGATTTTACTAGTTCTGTTGACTGACAAAACAGCCCCTACCATAAGCCCACCTCACCAGCTATTCTGAACAGCAGCATGATTTCCTAAGCCCTACTTCTCAAAGAGACTGCATGGTTTCCTTGCAACAGTTGTGAGCTATATAAACAAGGCCTTATTACACCCTATCTTGGTGTAGAGATTTTAGATCTCCTGTTGTATTCAAGCATTTTAAAGTTTTAAATGAGACGTGAATGTGAGAACATCTATTCCCCTTCTTTCTTTCTTCTCCCAAGAGAAAAATATATGTGGATCCTGCATTCAACATGCTGCCCTTTATTTTGTTTTTATAGTAGTTTAAGTAATAAATCCTGTTGTGTATAGGTGGATCCACTCAAGGATTACATAAGATATTCATTATGTGAGACAAAAGGTCAGCCTATTTATTCATTCCTGCAGGACTAAGGAATGAATACTTGTGTCACCAATGATGATATCAATTCCATGGTCAGGAGTTATGATTGTGACTCTACGATTTTGGTCATAAATAAATAAGAGGGTAGTGGTATTTCTATTTGGTTTAATTTGAAAAACTTCTGTAGCAGACAACATTTTATAAAATCACTATTTTTAAATGCGTTTGATATTTCAGGTTACATTGGATACTGGGGATTTCAGGAGCAATGCCATGAAACTTGAACAGTACATCAGCCTTAAGATACTGCTTCAACCTATTGAGGAATTGTCACATTTGCTTATAGTTACTCCGGTAACTTTGATACTAAGGACTACACACACTGTTACTTTCAAGAAGCTGTCTTGCTATTATGAACCACCTCTTCAAAAGCATCTACCTTCTTTCCTAGTGATTATAGAGGAACTTTGGAGGTTATTTCTGCCACCAGCTATCCAACATTAGGTACTTAACATGGTCTCCCTTTTTTTCTTTGAGTTTAGATACGTAAAATACAGTACATAATGTGATCAGTGAAGGATGGGAACTGGGAGACCAAATGGGAGAGATGTAAAATCTCATGAAAAGATTTTCTACAGAACAAGCAGTGACTGACCTGACAAATAAATCAGAGCAAGACCAGAGACAAAGCTGCTAAAACAGGCTGAAGAATAGAGCAGGCAGAAAGAGATAAATATGATAGTGAGAGAGAAAATCAGCTTGTCTTGGCTATGTAAGAACAGAGATAAGGACTGGAGGAACTCGAAGTGATTGGCAAAATGACTGGAGCCTCGAGCTCCTAGATGAAGGTCTTACTAAATAAAAACGTGTTAAACAGAAGCCCAGATGAAGAACCTTATCAACTAAATTAGGAGAATTGGGGTAAGACACAAGGACAGGTATTAGAGCAGAGTTACAGAAGTTGAGGAGGCAGTGGCAGACAAATACATAGCAGTGGAAAAAGACAGAAAAGTGTCTCAGCCTCAAGATTTATTCATTGTTGGAAAATGCAAGCTTCATCACCACCAAAGCTGGCCACATGAGAGGAGTAGACTACTTATGAGCTATTCCATCATATCCAGCTACCAGACGTGTGGTGTCTCCACATACAGCATAGCAAAACAGAACTTGTTCACTATGAAAATTTTCTCCTTTTAATAGGTCTCAACTGGACATATAGTCAAAGTTTCTAGAGGTAGATAAAGCTGCTAAGTTACTTACTTTGGTCTCACATCTACACTACAGACTCTCTTTCAGTAATGACTTCAATATTTATGTTTGAGTTCTTATTTGAAGATGGATACAGGATTGGTAGTCACACTATTTTAAAAATCCACAGCATTCCTATCTGAATTTCACTTTACTTTTGAAACACTGGCACTTCGTATGCCTTTTTTCCCTATGCATGTAACAGTTCTGTTCTACCCATAAAATTATCTGGTGTAAGTAAGCTTCTGTCTTTATAATATTAATTCCATAAAGATATTTACACACTAACAATAAAGAAGCAAGATCACATTTTCTACCATTTTTTCCTTCTTTCACATCTCTTCCTAAGACTGAATGGGGCAAATTTCTAAAGTAGACAAGTTTGTGGACAAAGAATCCATAAAGTTTTGCTTAAACCACTGTAACAAATTGTTTTAACATTGTGTAATCTTTAAATACATTGAATGCATATAATGTAACTAAATAAAATGTGGGATGAATTTGCAGAAATTTCAATATTTGAGTTTTACTGGATGTGACCATGTAAACAGGATGTAATGTTTACTTACTATAAAGCCCATGTTAAGGACACCATAAAACAATGTTTTTCAAATTGCAATTAATTAAAGACCAGGGAAAAGGCAAGTAGGACACCAGCTTCTTACAGGTGCAAAACCAGCCTACTGAATTCATGCAGTGAAAAAATATTCCTGCAAGTGTACAACCTGCTTTAACCTGTGGATTTGGAGCAAGGCAGAGATACAAGAGATTTTTGTTACTTGGCACCAGTTTTTTGGAAGGTTCAAAGGTACTGCAGAGCTTCACCACCTCCAACAAGTGAGACACTTGTTGGTAGCTACTTGCATTTCTATGAACCTACGCTTTTGCCACAAGGCAAGGAATCTTAGCCTTGTTACCTTGACAGCCCTTTAAATCTGCTAGCTCACGTCTTAGGCCTAAATGAGATTCCCATTACAGGAAGCTCCCACCCTGCCTCACCTGCAGGCTGCACAACCCCTCCATCAAGAGCTTGGAAAAAGGCAGCTGAAGACAAGCGCACTTGGCACAGGCCAGGATATGCTCCTCAGCATGCCCCAGTGGCACAGCAAGTAGGAAACTCCCCTGGAATGCAGCCATTCCCCACTAGCTTGCTTGGGCAGCTTCCTGATCAGAGGTTTCTGTGGAATCCACTCCCACTTCTCCTCCCACACTGCTAAGGAAGCCTCTGAACCTTGAGCTGGGCTGTGACTTCCTCCAGGCAAAGGGCATCCAGAATTACACAGTGTGATGCAGGGCAGAGGAACAAATAACCCAGCATGTCTCCAGCATTTCAGCCATAAAGTGGGGGTGGAAGCATTCCTATCATGACCTGCCTGTTGACACAACTCCAGAGGAAAGAATAGCTCCCATCCCAATTCAAGCTACTTGAGATGATTTTAAAAAAACAGACAACCAAACAGGATATCAATTAATTACATTTAATGCTTCTGCTAATTTATTCTCTAATCTTCATCAGCAAGATAAAGCCTTCAAGGGCCACTCCATCTGTGCCAAAACATGGTGCTAGTGGTTGCTGTAAGGACCTACAACTGCTCACCACTGCTTTGGGCCATCCACTCTTTTGTCATTTTCACCTACCTGCCAACAACATGCTAAAGGAAACGTGGAATTGGGCATTATACAAACAACCCAACTGATGTGAGGAACAGAGAAAATGGCACAATGTTTGGAGAAAACAATATGGCTTAGAAGTTCAGCAGCATTCTCCCCTTTCCTGTACCTGTTGATTCATCAGAACTATCTTCTCTCTCCTTTATCTAATGTATGTTTGCAGCTTCAACCCAATCTTTTCAAGTTCCTCTCTGCTCCTGAGAAGGAGCATAGTGCTAGGAGGTCCAGAATAAGATGATGAGGTTGTTCCTCTGTTCACATGCCAGTAAACAAATTCACAGACGGAACCTAGCATGCATTATATAATAACATGCAGTCAGAATATGTACCCGATATGGATTTGGTACAACACTTGGAAAATTGTTTAGAATCTGTCAGCCAACTCAATCTAAAAGTTCTGGAGCTATCTGAAAGCAAGCCTGCTGAAGTGTAAATATGGCTCTCATTAGAGCCATTTTTCAGTAAGAACACCAAAGGCACTTATTGCATTTAAATGCTGAATGCACCACTGACTCACATATTGACCATGACCAGTTCATACGTAGTAGAGTCCCCATACACAGCTGGCGTTGCCAAGCTGGTAACTTACAGTTAACTCAGCAAGGCTGAGTGTTGTTGTCCCAATTGCAAATGCAATGCAAACTGCATTGCAAAATTCTTTTTAAGTGCTTCAATTCACTCTCAAACAAGTGAGGAGAAATATCAAGGGAATGTGAGGGTGGGATCCATCTCATCCACCTTGACATATCTACATCAATGAAGTTTAGAGACTGATTCATCTGACTAAAAGTAGATGCCTGTTTTAAAATGAGTTGACTCACTTTATGGATAATATTGACTGTTTTGACTAGATCCCCATTGACCATGACTTCAAGCCTATCAGTTGCCTCTACACACTCTAAAACAGGAGAGAAATTCAATGAGTTTGCCTGAAGGCTAGGGATATTCCAGGACATGATCAAGTAAACTAGCAGCTAATATAGACTGTTTTCCAGTTCTCATTTTAGAGGAAATATCAATGATTCTACAGAGACATCACCAGAGCAGAAATTATACTGAGATAATATAGATAGTCATTAAGTAGGCATTAATTAAAAATGAGGGGGAAAAATGAGGTAGAAAGGAATGGTTTATTTTTAAATTTTTCCATAAGTATAAAGATGTGTTTTTACAATGTTGTTTTATACTGTGCATATGCATACCAACCATATATACACCATTCATGAATATTCACCAAAAATTAACAAAGTATTTTTATGTAATCAAAGTGCTGGCACATTAGGAAGATCGTATGTTTGATAGTTTTCATATTATATCACAGGCTTTAAACTATTGCTTATAAAAATATTCTGATCTTGAAATTTCAAAGCTATTCAAATAGAAATTATTTTCTGAACTACAGGGAAAAAGACTTATAAGTGACAACTTTTTTAATAGAACCACGTTCTTGTGACCAGCATGTAAGTGATGCTTTTAGTATATGCACTGAATATAGCATGTTTTTGGATCATAGAACCTCGGCTAAAACAAAACTGAAGAGCCACATAATTTTTCTTACAGACCATGATCTAATTTAATCCAAGGGTTGAAATCTGATAAATATTTTTTCCTTCCCCATTTGGCAAATCTCATTTCCCCTTCCCCACAATTCTAATAAAATATAAGCCAGCATGTTGATTTGTTAACAAACCACTGAGGAAAGGAAGAAGGTCTATATTCTGACTGTTTTATCATAAAGAGGCATCAAACTAATGATGAAATGCTGTATTTAAGACAAAATACAAGAAATATCTTCAAGTTACCAAACATTAAAAATAAGGAGGATTTTTTTCTTAAATATAAGGATTACGATTATCCACTCACTTATCCTGTTACCTATACCTGTGGAAGCTGCTACAAAACTGTGAATCATTATACTAGAAGAAGGAAAAATCATATAGTCCATTAAATGTGTATCATGTTTATTAATTTTTAGTGACAAAAAGTTTTCTCATAAAATGTATAGAATTTGATCAGTCATGAAGAGATAATGACTTTTTTTCCCAAGCACTATGTGTGCTTGGGAAAAAAAGTGCATACTTTTGAATGTGCATACTTTTTAACAAAGTACTAATGTGTATTAACTTTTCAACCTATACAATTATTCCTGCAATGCATACCTATATTTACTGCCCTGCACAGCACAGAATACAGCAACATCACATTCTCATATAGTTTTGCTAATGCTGAAGTTAAGCAGAGTGTCTGAAAATGGAAATTAGCATCAGTTAGAAAACAATTGTCATCTAACTCCAAAAAGGGGCCAAATGTAACCATGTACACTAGCTACAGGTATGCATTCACTATTAGCAGATAGGAAACTCACATAGGAAAACAACAATTTAAAGTCCTGAAAACAATAGGGCCTCTCCAAAACATCTGCCACTTCCTACAACCTCCAATCTCATCTTAGGACAACAGGAAAGAAAACGTCCCTCAAAGCAATCCTGATCAATCACCCTCTTATGTCTTTCATGTCTTCAGGAGAGAAGCCTGCACTCTTTGAAAACACATCCATTCTATTTTAAGTTGACTATTAAGAACCAGATTCAAAAAGACATTCAGACCTTAGGGCTCTTCATTGAAACTTGCAGTTCTCAAAGGAAAACTCAGCTGCCATGTTTAAGTGTTGAAATGTGTAGGTGCCTCATCTTTGGCACTGGAGCTCTCTGATAATAAGGGTTCGAGCAGTTCTGCAGTGGTAAATTACTGCCATTTGCTGGTTTTTGTTCCTCTTCTCTGATGGAAAGTTGAAAGTGATCCCTGGAGGTCTGCTAGTTCAACTTCCCATTCAAAGCATCTCGTACTAAAGTAACTTGCTCAGTCAAGTTTTGAATTTCTTCAAGGTCTGAGATTCCACAATATTGACTTAAAGTCCATTCCAGCATTTGATTATATTAACAGTGAAAATGTTTTTCCTTACAGGGAGAACTTCCTGTATTGCGACTTATGTCCATTAGCTCTTCCCCTGGCACCATACATCTCCAAGATGAGTTTGGATCTCTTTCCTCTACTCACCCTACCACACTAGGCTCATACACATGTGCTTCAGCCTGTGTGATCTTAGCGACTCTGCTGCACTCAAAACCATGCGTCAGTCTCTTGTGCTGGGCAGCAAAAACAGTACTCCAGAAGCAGTCTCACAAGCACCAGAGAGAGGGAACAATTACTTCCCTAGACCTGCTGGTTACAGCTTGCTCATACAATGTGGGATGAGTCTCACCTTGTTTGCCCCAACTGCCAACTTGTGCTCATCGTGTCCACCAGTACCACAGGTCGCTTTCTACAAAGCTGCTCTTCAGTCAGTTCATCTCCAGCATGTGCAAGACATCTCACCTGTCTTTGCTGAGCTTGGTGAGACTCCTGGAAATGCATTCTGCCAGCTTGTCTTGGTCCCTCTAAGCAACAGCCCTGCCCTCTGGCATATCAACTCCTTCCCTGAAGGCAGGTATGATCCATGAATCTGCTGATAGTGCAAGCTCCCCCATTAGATCAGATCATTAGCAGTGAAGACACCAAACTGCACTTACCCCAGAATCTGTCCCTGAGGAGGACTGCCACTAGCAACCAGCTGTGGGATGGACTTTATACTGCCACTCACAACCTGTCTGGCCTGGAATTTCAACCAGTTTTCCATCCACTTTTTAATCTGCTTATCCTGTCCATATTTTGACTGGTAGGTTACTATCAAAGACTTTGGGAAAAGCTCTGCTAAAGGCAAGGTAAACAACATTCACGACTCTTCCCTCATCCATGGAATCAGTCCACTTCACAATGATCAATCAATCAGGTTCATCAGTGGCAATTTGCCCATGGTAAATTCATGCTGACTATTTTTAATCACCTTCTTGCAGTTCATGAGCTCAGAAATGGTTTCCAGGAGGAAATATCTTCCAGGAGACTGAGGTTAGAGTTCTCAGCCTGTAGTTCCCTGGATCCTCTTTCTCAGCCTTCTTGAATATGGGTATGACATTTGCCTCTTCTGAGCATCATGGACCTCTCCTCTCACCACAGTGAAGTAGATGGGTAGCACACTCACGCTGCCACTGGCTAGATTTTGTATTTGCAGTCAGTCTAGAGTGCTCTGTTCATCCATACCAGCCTTGCATCACCTTTGCTTACCTTTCTTGACTTGGAAAGGGACCAGTTCTGTGTTTTGAGAGGTTGTTCTTGAAGTTCAACTAGCTGTGCCAGGGCACCTGATTGTTTCTCATGTGATCCTGTCCAACAGATTCCCAAACAAGCTGAAATTTGCCCTTTGGAAGTCAAGACTGGTAATTTTATTAGTTTTCTTGTTTATCTCAGGATTTTAAACTATAAAAACTCAGAGTTGCAGCCAAAGCTGCCTTCAACCTCTACACTCTCAGACAGATTGTTCATGAGTAGTAAGTAATTCCAGCCAGGGCATCTCCTCTAGTTGCCTCACAAATCACCTATGTCAGGAAACTGTCATTGAATTTTCTGCACTTAAACCATGTTTCAAGTGCTGACATCTTTGGAACCTGGTGTTCCATAGAATAAGGAGTTGCACTTTCACTGTTTTGACAGCAGAGATCTCACTTCACCTCCAAAAACTGAATATCCTTATCACCTGCCACAGGGAATCTTGGGGAGAAGGCTCCTTTACCACAGCTGTAGTGCTGAGGAATAGTGTGGCTCTGATGCAAAGGGCTAGTAACATATCCCAAGGATAAATGTGATAAGGAGGTTAGAAACATGGTGCCAAGACCTGTTTTGACAGGTGCTACCTTCATCACCTCTACTCGGTGCAGAGGCTAGGAGTGGACAAGGAGACTAAGGGGACATTCTCAGGTTGTTGGTGCTAGCTCTGGAGATGAGAAGAGCAGCCTTACTCATACTGAGTCCTATCCACTCACCAGCACGGAACACACAGCACACCAAGACTCACCAGTGCCAAGGTTGGCACATTTGCAGTCACTTCACATAGGCTTTTACCAGATGCAGCAGCACTTGATATGACTCCCTGTTGGCATATTTCACTTCCAATGAGCTTCCTTTATAATTTCACGTGCCCAAGAAGTCTTGACATAGTGAGAATTAGAGCTGCTTCCTTCAGGGAAGACACCTTAGGAGAATGGCCCCATATTGATTCCGCAATGAAGAGTTTTGCCAGTTTACAGCTCCTGCTATTTAATGTGGCCATAGAATTCTGAATTTAATGATGTCTACATAACTTTCCAAGTCTGTAATTCTGCTGTTCAAGCTACTGAACTCTTCTTGTTCTAAAATAATGATGAACTAAACATTTATCAGAAATACATGACCTTCTGAGCAGTTAAGGCTCTTGGTTTGCACAGGAGACGGCAGGACCCAGACTTTTTTAGCCAGGCTGAGTGAAAAGTTGCCTTTGGAGAAAACTTGTAGAGGTACATCCGTATCTTGAAGGTCTAATAAACAGAAAACAACTCTTTTCCTGTCTGATACTCACCTCAGCACTGTCCCCAAGAGAAACTTGTGTGGGGCGCTCCTTAAATCATATCCTACACAAAAAAGGGAAAAGTCTCTGAGCTTGAGTAATGGGAAATTGTTAGTCCTGAAGGTAATAGAGTTTCTGTCAGGAAGCATTTACATTCTTCAGCCAAGCTCTTTCAGTTATCTCCATGCACAACTTTACACATTAAAAATCCCATAATGTTATTGAAGATTTCACAAATAAGCAATTATGTTTTTAGATTACAGGAAAGTTCTCTTGAAATAGGAAAATACTCTGTGTGAAAACTGAGTTTGGTATCAGTTGAAGAGTCATGTTTAGTATCTCCATTTTTAATAATTAGCTGATCTTGGTTTTTTTTCTGCCACTTAAAACAAATAAAACTTCAAATAGCTATTTGAAAAAAAAAAAGATAAAAAGGATTTGAAGGATCTTAAGTGAAATTAAAAACTTTAGTGGTTAACTAAAGTTAACCACTTTAGTTAACCACTAAAGTGTTAACTTTATGTGTTAACTGTATGTGAAAAACCAATGACTACAGTTAAAAACTGTGATGCTGCCCTCCCAATTCAGTCTTGGCACTTCTCAAGCACCTGGCTCCTTTTATTATAGATGAATTGCAGAACTAGGCCCTGGTTTAGAAGGGAACTGCAGTAAAGCAAGAGAGAAATTCTATCATAACAGCAAGTGCTTTATATAGTATTTCTCAGTTTCATGTGAAGCACAACAGCTGGGCTAGAAAAGTATGGAGTTTTACCTACAATATGACATTTTTGCTTTTAAAAGAGGGAAATTCAGAATTCAGAATTCTACGTTTCTTCATTTCCATTCCTGACTTCCCATTTCCTCTGCTTTACTCACATAATAATTGCAGATTCTTTTTTATGTCTTAAGATTTTTCACTGAATAACATTAATTTACTTAACTTTGACTACTCTGAGCTTGTCTCAAGGTCTAAACCGCACATATCTTTTCATTCATATGCAGAAGCATTTGACTTGTCCTTCTGGAGCCTTCCAAGGCTTTCAAGAAATTTAGTCACACATGTACTGGGACTCTTACACAGGATTAGCCATTGCACTATTCTGCAGAAACGAAGCCATTAGCTGTTGAAGACAGAGGAGGTGTGAGGATGATGATGCTGCACTATTCTGGGCTCCAGACAAACCCTTCTGCACCACTGGAATGGTAAAAATTTTACTGTGAGCTGTTAGAAGAGCTATCTCTCCCTATTCCCATTTTCCTAAAGCACAGCATGGATTTGATATAATTGCATGGGGAAGGGAAGGAGTTCTAATTGAAAATCAACAGTTAAAGGTCTGTACTTCTTCTTCAGTTGCTTAACTTCACTGTTTGCAACATAAAATTGAATCTGGGATTAACTGCACCTTCATTCCCCCCTCCACACTTACAGGGGTGTCATGAACCTCCAGACAGATATTCTGTAGCTCCAGTGGCAAAGTGCTACTGAGAAGAGGCCAAGGAAGTGGAAGATGGAAAGAAGTCTAAAATGGATGAGAATTACAGAGAGCTAAAACTGATAGGTCTATGGGAGGGCAGCAGCAGACAAGGCAGTGTTTTGGTACTTCAGTATTCAAGTTTAATATTGACTGAAAACACTAATCTTACCAAAATAAACCCTATGATATCATGTCCTCTGTCCCTCTCATCTATATGAAAACATGTAGGAAGCATACCACTCCTACAATATCCCTTATTTGCAAGACTTTAGATGTGGAATTTATTTCATATATGCAATTATTTTAAAATTTGTCCATATAAAAAATAAGGAGGGAAAAAAGGATATAGGTAAAGAAAATCTAAATATAATGTGCCATGTTCCAAAAGGTCCTATATTAGATTCTTCATAAGTGGATGAGAGAAACTTCTTTCCAAATCTCAGTCTTGAAAATACTCAGCAGATTCTCTTTATGCTCAACTTCTCTCCATCTCCAAGGCCTGCAGACTCCAAATTTTAGGTCTTTGGATGCAGCACAAAGTTTGGGGGCAAACAGACCCAAAGCTGGCAAGAGAAGGAAAATATAACACTGTTGTTATCAGCCAAAAAACCTTTCCTAACTCATTTTTGTATCATCTCTGTCCATCCCACACGGACCTGCTACATATAAAATGAAAGTTAGTTTTCTATTTCTGTTTTCTTAAAAACACCACAAGATGACAGTTGTACCCCAACCCCCCCTGAAAAAGAAATAAGAGCACAGTTAACAATTCAGCCACGTGCACTCCTTTCAAAATGCCTGTGACAACTGGGCTAAGCAAGAGGAAATATTTATCAAAAGAGTCATCACTTTATCATCCTTTTAAAGAGCAACAAGGAAGTGCCAGCAGCACCTAACTGCCTTGACTTCAGATTTCCTCCACTCTTTCACCGGTGATAACAAGGGGGACAGCGTTCTGTCCTGTTGTTATCTGATTAGTGTGGATGCTGGAGCCTTTGAAGGAGGACTAGAGGAAGGAGGAGTCCTGTCTTTCTCTGATTCTTATTTCTACATTCTCTTGCATTGATGCTGCCCTTTACACAGTGGTTGGAAGTCCATTTAAAAGACAATTTTTTCTTGTAAATTTTCAGCTGAATTAATCTTCATCTATGTTGCAGTACAGGTGTGTGAAATGCTAATGCCAAGAGGAAGGAATGGAGGATGAAGATGCATGATGTGCTTCTTTTTGGAGGCAGCACCTAGTTTAGGCTATTAAGAAATTGTGGAACAACTTGTTGTTACCTAACTACTAGGAGTGATTCCAGATCCTGCCATCAGTTTTGAGTATTTAGTGCATAACTGTAGAAAGCCATTTTGCTGGAGGGCAAAGCTATCACTAACATTCAGAAGCTACCCAGACTAGAAAGGCTACAAAGTCATAAGCTACTAGTTTGGCAAGTCAACTGCTGCATTAGGTTAGCAACATCATTATCTAAATTATTTATCTGCAGGTTTTCAGCATCAGGGGTTTACCCAAAATCTCAGTTGTTCCTGTAAGGAAAGAGCACCATGAGAGACCCATGTTGGTCAAGAGAACCCGTGCACACATACTTTCATGTCTCAGAAGTGATCCCACGAAACAACTACCTCCTTAGTTACATTACATTCCATATTTTGAGATGTGAGCTTTTATATCAAAAATTGTCCAATAAAAGAGTTAGGAGTTGTCTGCCAGGATTTTTCTTTCCCAGAGGTTTAAGGGGCTCTTAAAGAACATGGAATATTTGTCCCCAAATAATTTATGTATGCAGAGTCTCAAGTTAATACATAATCTGGCACATAACTCAAGAGTTACTTCCTGTAGTAGCTAGTTTGTGGTAATGACATGTCATTTCTGTAGATTGTGTAAACTGCTGGCTCTGTTTTCATACTTCTATAAAATCTGTTTGCAGAGTTTGTACTTCTTCTTTCATTACAATCAGGCAGAAGTTCAAATAAAAAAACTTTATTGCTCATGTCTGTAAGTTAAATAACAACTGAAAAGTATAAAATGCTTTCGTGTTTTTAAACCAATATAACAATGTGCAAAACACTGGTAAGTTCTAGTGAAATTACAGTGTACTTTCACAAGTGACTGATGTGCAAAGGAGTAACACAACTACTGTCTGCTTGCAGTTCTGCCATCTCCTCTTCACACACCCTTATTTCTTGTCTAAGTGGTTCATTGTGGAGTATATGAGAAAGACCTTAGTATGGCTAAACTCTGGGATCAAACACTACAAATGTATATACATTCAAACTGTGCTATCTTATTTTCAGACCAAAGAAATGTTAACAATCTATTTTTCTCTTCCATCTTTACAAAAACGCTTAAAACTCATTTTTTAGAGATCAAGATATATATGAAGTACTTTAAAGTTGTAAACTCTTACTAAAAGTTAATTGGCAACATTGCTGCAAAACATGAGCTCAACTGGTGAGCTTCTTTGCAAGTATCTTTACTTACCATCTTTGAGTAGTGAACTGGCAGCAGTTTTGTCCAATTAATTTTGACATGAATGAAGGATGATAAAGCAAACTGTTTAATCAGTACTTAAATCCTCACTACTTGTTAAACATCCATAAGGCATTACACAGAACACTAGTACTCCCATTTTAAGAGATGATCCAGCATTTTCTGAGAAACGACACACAACTCCTGGACTCGAGTTCCAACAGATATACATGTATATACAAACCTCCTTTAGGTAAGTGAGTTCATGTCTTGGAAGTAATGCTGGGAACTGTGACTTTAAGAGCTCCTGCTCTCTGGCTGATAGGTGGGGGCACCAGCACAAAGAACAGTGCACAAGTAGGCTGGTACAGTGCTGTGTTTGATAGTTTGTGCTCCAAATGTGCCACCCAAGATGTGCTCCAAATGTGCCACCCAAGATAGCTGGCCTGCAGTGGCCTCTACCCCTGACACACCCACGCTCCTGCACATGCCTGTTTACTACTTCCTTTCCAAATGTTAAACTTCCCATAACTTTATTTGCATTTACAAAGCTGTGGGTGTTAATATTTACAGCTACTCCATGTTAAAGATCAGCAAGCTTTACTAAGGCAGTAACAACCCAATTAGTTAATCCGTGGCTTTGCTTTAGCTATTTTAAAATTTGTTCATAATATCCAGTGCACAGTACTATGGTGTGGCAACGGACAAAACTCCATCAAACAGGACACCACTTTCAAAACACCTAGAAAGCTGTGGTGTTTCAATGTGCATGACAGCTTTATAAAATGCTGGCAACTGTACAGCATATGTTTTCTGGTGGAGTTTGGTCATACTAAGGCAGGGGGAGATGTGCTGAGCTACCAAAAGGCCATTTAGAATCCTCTCTGCCAATTTTTCCTTCAGAAATTTGCTAACATCGCATCCTCTCACTTTCCATGAAAAGATGGTGAAGAATATTGAAGCTGCTTCAACTATTTGTTTGAGTAGTGCCTGATTCCCTCCAGCCAGCACTGAATCAGTTGCAGGCATACAGTAGACAGCTTCACTGATCTCTATACTTAGGAACCACAACTGGTCATTGAAACAAGCAAGAACAAACAAAAAGCAAGTCCTTCTTTCTGCCTCTTCCCTGGAACCAGATGGTGAGAATATCATCAAAATAGCCAGTGGAGTATTCAATGAAAAGATTTTTTTACATAACAGTATTATTGAATTCAAGCCATAAACCTCTTTATTCTACAGTAATTGTGCATATGAAGATCATATACTGGAACTAGAAACTCTTCCCTTTCCACAACTATAGGTTTGGGGTGTTTTGTTTTTTTTTTTTTTTTTTATTTTGGGGGTTTTTTGTGCTTTTTGGTGTTGGTTGGTTTCTTGTTTGGCTGGGGTTTTTTGGGTTTTTTTTGTGTTTCCCCCCCCCATCAAGAAAGACGTATGCGACCATGGAGTAGCCTTTGATGTTCTAATCACAAGACATGTCTCAAACTTTTTGTGACAATGAGATGTGGAGGGGGTAAGGAGAAATAAAGCACACAGCTGTGTAAAGCTCTTCTATCATTCTCAGACCTAACTGAAGCCAGTAGTAGCAAAGTGAGAACAAAACAAACAAATGCTAGCCATTCATCAGCCAGTCCTTCCTTAAAACTTAAACAAATAAATAGAAATTAAAAAGGCAGACAGTACTTACAAGGCTAAGCCTTTGCTAGCAACAGAGCCACCAGAACCTCTTGAGCAGAGATTAGCAAACTAAGTAACCTTCTGGGAATTCTCCCATGCCATTTGGCTAGTTAATAAAACTGTTCTGTTCTTTGACTGTGGTCCTGTAACAAGTTAGAACTGGATGTGGTGATCACAGCTCTGCACAGTGAAGGGATACAGTCTGAATACTCCTGAAGACTCAGTCTGTGTACCTAATATAACTGATTCAGCTACCCAGAGACCTAAACTCATTGGAGGAAGCCAGAACCAAGAATTACCACTGCAAAGAGTACTTTTTACTACTTAGAAGTACAGGACTTGCTACCTTCCTCTCATGTAATGTCTCGGTACTGGACAGAGTTATTCTGAGTCATATGCATTATACTGGAATAAGTTATGTATATTAAAAGACAGCTGACCTTCTATATTTGAGCTCAGTACAGGTATTTTGCAACCACATTGTGTATGACTATAAATGCAAACACAGCCAAACAGCTGCAAGGATATGTTTTTGGGGTTGAAATTCAATAGAGCTTCAGGTTTTAAGACATGTTATTAGAAGAAACAATTGAAAATATGCTGGTTTTTTGACTTTAATACTACCTGAGTTTAAATTTTCCAGGTCACGTGTCTGCCTCAAGCTGATGTTTTCAAAAGAACTTCTTAACAAAATCCAAGTGTGAAACTGAGGAAGGAAAATCTCCTATTTTTACTCAAGTACATAAAAAAACCCTCTTAATGTACCTGAAAAGGCCTTTACTTTTAAGAGAGAATTTGAAATTTAGTGGGAGGGTAGCCTTTGAATCAGAAATATGCCTTTTGGGCAGTTTTCCTATTGAACAATGTGATAAAGCTTAAAAGCTCTTAAATCTCAAGTGGCACATGTACAGTAAAAAATAGTAATAATGAAAAATATATTAGGAGCTAGGAGCTGGGTTTTCTGAAAAACCTGTGGCATCAGTAATGCTGCAGGTTGGTCCTTTCAGAGTTCCTCCTACCTGAGGCAGTAGCAGGGACATGCAGGCTGGGGCTCTGCTGTGTTCCGTGCTCCCTCTTCTGGCACCCAGGCCCCACCAAAATCCAGCAGCTGCCTCGGGGAGAGGGAGGGATAGGGGATGTTGGGAAGCTACTGCAAATGCATCCTGTTGGGTACACACCACTTCTATTTCTGGCTTTATCAGGGATTTACAGAGTAGCGAGTTTCTTGTATCGAACTGGAGGCCTCTAACGAAGTGCTTCTCATTTTCTGAGCTCTGTATTCAAGCTGCTGGAAAATAAATGCAGAAATATCAAGGAGAATCTACCGTAGGCATACAGCCTTCTCAGCACTGCAAATGCTCTGAGGAACAGAGCATCCCAATAATGCTGCACCACGAAAAGCCCTAATAATGCAGATAGCACCACAGCATGTACCCACAAATTCAACAAAAAGCCTATCGCTGAATTTAACACAGCTCTAAAATTATGGCTAGCACTCCTACTGCTGAACAACCTCTACCCTCAAATAACCTGTACATTATATTCAGTGAAACTCTGCGCTGATTAAATGAAAACCAACCAAATTTAGCAGCCACTCTTTTATTGAATCCCTCTATGCCTTAGCTTTCTCAGCAATATAGTGATGATAATGCTACTAGTTCAGAATTTTGGGTACTCATTAGTATGAGCATTCAGATACTCATCTAATGATTACTCTAGAAAAGCCTGCAGGAAAAGCAAAAAAAAAAAAGGGTATGCAGACAAACACTTAACATCAGAACATCAGATACAGAGAAGTAACTTTTCTATTTTTTTAATTCAGTGAGAAGTTTCCATCTCAAACTGAAGGATCACTAAAAAAGTGATTGTATAATTAAGGATTATCATGATACACATGCATGATGTCGCAGATGGAAAACATAAGCAACGAGCACCGAATTCTTCCACTTGATTTTCATATATGTTAAGGTTTGCATGTAATTATAGACAATTTTATGTTCAGACACAAACAGAAACTATTAGAATTTTATTTAATGTCAAGAACTCTCTGGCAGATAAAAAAATTAGTAAATTGAATGTCTATGTGTTTTCTTCTACAAATAAATAAATTGATCCTGAGATTAACTTGGCTGCAGCTAGTTACCCAAATATTTTTTAAAATATTATAAACATCTTTGAAAACTTAATTTGCATATTTTGGCAAATGGAGATGACTCCTCAGAACAAAAATTAAATTACTTGAGTAAATTCACAATATCAAATACATACTGTATGTTATATACATAAATTCTGTATATTACTGCAAACATAACACAAACACCTGACTTAAGGATACACAACTCCATTTTCATAACTTCTAAACACAATTAATTCCAATAGAACACCATGGAGGCTATGTAATAGCTTGGTAACCTCTCAAAGGAAAAACTGTGACATTATTTAATTTTCCTAAAGCAAAGTGAAGAATGAGCCGGGACTTATTAAAATAGAGGTAACAGATGAAACACAATATTCTCAGGGTTTCATTTACAGATAGGCTTAATTCACCTTTATTGTCTTATAAATCTAGCCAAACTTGTAGCATTAAAGAAAAAAAAAATCTATTTTGACTTTGTAAAGTATCACTAGAGAAACTTTGTGAAGGATGAAACAAGACAGGAAGAAGTTTCATTCTGAGAGAACACACTCCAAGTTCAGGCCACTCCTGTTTATGCTGGGGAACTTACTACAAAGCAGTCTGTGGTGCAGCATGTGACTCAAGCCACTGGGAAGTTCCTGTTCAACAAACTGGAATAAAATACTTAGAACAGTAAAGAGGTCTAATGTCTTGATTTGTAATAAAGTGTGAATAGTACTTAATATTCCCAAATCAGCAAAAGATAGAAACAAACGTTAGGGTAAATGCACCTAAGGAGATCTCTATCTAAAGTCACCTGTCACACTGCTCGAAAGCACACAGAGAGGGAGTTGTCCCACTCAAAATTATCAGATTTTACTCACTCCCTTGCTCAAGTCCCCACTTTCTTTCCTCTGCCTTTTTTGTTCTTCAGCAGGAGTGCTAGAATTTTTCCAGCTTCTTGCTTGTTTTCTATTACAAGCGAGGGAGTTTCATGGAGTGAAGAGACCTTTCCCCAGTGTGCCGTTTCCCCACACCGCACACAAGCTAGATAAGGACAAGGCTAAGCAGAGCGGCTTGCGCAACACGTTTGAACACGGCTCCACCCCAAATACCCAGACTGCACTTTTGCCTTTTGGTAAGGGGTTAGGGAACTGTGCTCACTCCTCTCTCAACACTGTTAAGTGCATCTCAGCTCAGAACCAGACACTGACCCTGCTCTGTGCATCAGCTGCTCTTAAACATAAGGACCTTGAGATCCTCAGAAGCCCAAAAAAAAAAAAAAAAAAAAAAATATATATATATATATTAAAACATACAATATATAATTTCATATATATATGTATATCTATACACACACGCCATTTCTACATTTTCCTAAGCAATTTTCATTGCTTACGAACAGAGTTTGCAGCAAGATTCTGGGTAAGACAGATCTCACATTAAGGTTCAAAATTCAGAAGTAGGAGCAGCTCAGCCTAATAAGCGTTTTTATAATATCTGGAGGCTAACAGTCATAGATTCCCCCAAAAGCTTTAAATGCTGTCCTGTTTCTGCAAGCAACAGGAACTGATACTCAACTACATTTGATAACTCTTCATGGTAAACAACTTCAAAAACTATCTCTCATTAGCTTTTTTTTTCAGCTCTATTAGACACTACTGTAGTTACAAATTTAAGTCCTAGGTTTTAAGTGTGATTTTCAAATTAGCTATCACACCAGCATTTGACCAATGCACTAAGTGTGAGGGGATTTGTTTTCCAGTTACTCTGAAAATAAAAACACTTCCTTTTATCTGGGCAACACAACACATATGCAATGAACTATCAGCAGTCTATAAGGCCAAATCCAAATTGAGCATATCACCAACAGATACACTGAGAATCACAATTAGATAACAGCAAATTTCTTCCTTTCAAAGTACATCTCTGAGTACTCATGTGTTTTCACTGCTTTAAGTTCTTGATTTGCTTGGGCAATTTTAATAGATTACTTCAGTTATATGTTATTTGGTCAGTATTTATTTTATTTATTATTTTTCAGAAGTGTTCTTTCAGCATATATTATATTGAAATGCATAAATTTTCACATGTATTGTCTGTCCACACATTCACAGTTGCACAAATTACTTCCCTTTTCATTTATGCCCATATGCAAGTTAGGTAAGGCAACTGCTTACTCAGAGAAATTTCAACATGATTTTAGCTACTGTTGACTGTCATTTGAATTGGTAAAAATATAAAGATGAGACAGTCCTACGTGACAATGAAATATTGCTGGCAAATCTGCAATACTGAGAACTCTCTTACTAGTAGGATTTCACCACTTTTACTTATAACAAACATCATGAAGTTATTAGGTTTGGTTTGGCTTTAAATTAATTGGACCTTCCCTGTCCAAGTATGACACCGTAATTCTTAATCTACAAAAACCCTTTGACAAATTTAATCTGATCATTTCTGTATTTCTGAGCACAGTTCCTTTTTAACATTCAGAAGAACTCTCTCAGTTTTGCATCTCAATCAAACTTTCACACATTCAACCAGAAACATGAATCACACTAGTGCTATTTCAGGGAACAGTGTACAGCTATAGTGGCAGGGGGAAGTGTGCCATCCACCAGATCACACTGACACAGAGGTCATCATAAAGCAATGTGTGAGATTAAAGGTAAACGGAATTTACTAAGACCAAATACTTTTTTTTTTTTTTAAGACAAAACCTGCACCCATTTGCTGTCAGGACATTCATGACTTCTGTGCTACACACCAATGCTTGCTAGAACACCAAAACATTTTCTGCCATTGAGGCCCTAATCTGCATTACAGTTATGATAACATAAAGCATCTTTTTTTTTTCTTTGCCTGCAAGAAAACGATATGAATTTGACAATCTTTCTAAACTTACTGCTGAAGTACTGCAAACCTAGAGTGTTCAGAACACCTAAGTCAGGACACAAAAGAATTAGGATTTCAAAAGTACAACAGTTTTGAAATCGAGTGGGAATGCATTTACGTATTTATTTTTACTTCTCCTTCAGCTGCATTTAGGGTTTTCCTGCTTTGTGTTTCATACTTCATTGCACAACTGAAAAACCATCCACTTTGAAGTGCTTCTAACTTAAGAGTTTAGATGACCATGAAACTCACTAATTCCAAGAGGCGGACCTTTGTGAAGAACAGCAAGTATTAAAAAATTACAGTACTTACAGACAGCATTTTTAAAAGTGTTTAATCAACACTTGGGTATTTTCTATAGTGTTTACGCAGCCAAAATTTCCCTCTGTTTTATTTCCTGAGTAGCAATACCATAAAGTTGAAATGAGGAAGGTGCATATCCTGTTGGAAGATTTAGGAGGATAAGTGTCATAAATTATTTAAATAAACAGCTTAAGAAGGTGGGTATTTTCAATGTAAAAGTGTTTTAAATTTTAAGATTATCTAACTCAACCCTCCTGAGGTAGTTAAGTTCCAATAAATGTACTGAAAATTGTAAGCAAGTGTGCAGCAGTAGCCTGTAATGCTGGACCTCCACTTTCCCACCTTTACTATGCTGTTTAGCATTTAATTTCATGCATAAGACCTTTCACTTATGATTTAATGGTGTACCATTGAAGACTAGTCACTTATGGTCTATACCAAGTAGCAGAATCTTTAAAAGAAACTAGCACACTAAAATGTAATAAAGAATTTCGAAGTATTATTCAGTCACAAGGGGTAGGGCTTACTGAATAAACCCTTCCCTGTTGAAGTGTGCATTTGCTACAGCAAGTTAAGCAAACAGTAAAGTCTTTAGCCCAGCATATGCAGTTGCTCCAACACTTTGACTTTTTAATTAAATATGGCTGAGCTACATGCTACTAAAATTTGCCAACTTGGCCTTTCTAATGCTCTGCTCTAGCAGAAGTTCATCCTGTAATTCCTGTGCTTATTTTTACATTGCACCTCTATTATATACTAGTCTTAAGAGGGAATTCACTGGATTCTATAGTCCATCTAATAGGCTGCATTTTCAAAACTCATGTATATAGCACATGCACATACACACAAACAAAATTAACTTCAGTTTCTAAGGATTTACAGTTTACTGTTTAATACAAGTAGCATATAGCTAGTGATACTAGTTACACTCACCATAACATAATGTTGCCACAATTCAAGAGCAGCACAAGGAAAAATGGAAATGAGTGAGAATATTTCACCCACCAGAAAGCAAATGCAGAGTTAGTGGCACACAGAGAAGAGCAATGGTGGCTTAGCTCTCTCTAAAGCAGCAATACTGAAGACAAGCAATAAGCCCAAAATTTAGTATTAAAGATTAAAAAAAAAAAACAAAAAACCAAAAAAAACCCCAAACTCAAACAAACCCCCCCAAAATAAAAACAAAACAAAACAAAAAAACAAAAAAACCCCAAAACCAAAACAAACAAAAAACCCCCTGCAACACAGGATACAGCTGCTAGAACAGAACCTTCACTTAACATAGCTATACTTAAAAAACCCCAACCAACAGAGAGGCCAAAAAACCCATGCAAGCAGCACTGAATAGTGACAATTTGGGTACTGAACCTATCCTGTCTGTCTGCAAGAATTCTCTAATATTTATACACTGAAATTCACTGTATACGGTAACATTTACAAACAGCAGAGGCTTTATTTTACAAATAAACTCAAATTGCATTGACAAATACTATACAGAGAATAATAAAAGGACCTTTTACTAAATAGCAAGATTTTTTCCTTTTTCCTGCTTTTGATCTTTGACTGTTTAGTATGCAACAAGATATTTCAAAACTCCTTAATATCAAGGTAATTTTGGTACACTTAAAAATTATAACATACATCAGAAATAGGTAATTTCCTTTATTTAATACTATTAAAAAGCATGCATTTTAAGACAAATAGAACAGAAAAAAAAAAGTCTTAATGCACAAACCCCTTTTCTATCTCTAAAAACGGAGGATTTACAAACATAAAACAAACAAACCCGGTGGTGTCATACTAGAATCAGCTTCACAACCTTATCGTAAGGGATCTCCACCTGTTTCAGCTATAAGCCGAATAACCAAGCTATAACAACCAAGACATCGTTAATGTAAAACAGTAATTACTACCAAGCTAGCATCGCAAGATCAGAGTCCAATACAGACATTTTGTACCTTGGTGCTGGATAATGTTACTTGAAGCATCAGCCTAATAGCCGGTTTATTCATAAGGCACGCACTAAAATGAAACAAACAGTAATTAAGTGCTGACAGTGACCTAGTTAGCTACACAAGGAGCTCGATCGTCCTGTCATTCATTACAGGTTCGCCGGAATCCGACAGGAATGGCCCCGTCCGCCCGGGCAGCGCGGGAGCGGGGCGCAGCGCCCCCCGTGCGGGCAGCCCCGGCCCCCGGCCCGGCGTCGCCAGCCGCTCCTGCAGCCCCCGGCTCTCCGCAGTCCCCGGGTCTGCGGGAGCTACGCCCCGGCGAGGGCAGCGCCAAGGCCGCCTGCCTTGGCCTTCGCCTTCCCCTCCCCCGCGCCGCAGCTCCGGCAGTTCCGCGCTGGGATAACGCAGCCTCTGACTCGCTCGCTGCTCGCGTCCCCCTTCACCTCCCTCTCCTCCCTCCCCCAACGCGCGCGCTCCAGAGTCTCCTCTCGGCGGCAGGAGGGCGGTGAAATCCTCCGCTCTCCTCCCTCCGCGCTCCGTAACGCGAACGAGCCGCCGCCTTCTGTTCCTCAGCCTCGGCCAAGTCGGTGTTTGTTGACAGGCTCTGCCGGGCACAAAATGGGGCTGCCGCTTCCATGGGCGCCGCCATTTTGTGAGGAGCCGTTGCGCTCCCTTGCAGCAGCCGCAGCCTCAGTCGCGACGGCCGCGGCAGCCCAGGCGCGCCGGAGCGGCGGCCGGGGTCTATGTAATGGTTGAATAAAGTGACCCCCATCTAGGGAATCCCCGGCTGACAGTTACGTAAGGGACCGTGCGCAATTGCTGTGCTTAGCATGGAAACCCACCTAGCCCTGCTACGCAACTTGTCTGTCCTCCCCTCGGCCTCCCGCTCCCCTCACAGGGCGCCCGGGCGAGCGGTGACTCACCTCTGCCTACTGCCCCTCGCGGAGGGGAGACCCCTGCTTTTAAGGAATTTTTAAGGCATGATTAAAAACCACCGCCCTCCCGAGAAGGGAGGTTTGACTGTGCGTCTAAAACAGCGATTTAGCCCCCCAGTCGCTTGTTTTAAACCTCTCTGATTTGTATTATCCTGGCTTTGGCAGTCTTACGCATACTGTAGCTGAAATAGCAGAAGCTCAGAGTGTCAGAGACAGGAGCTGCAGACCAAGATCTGAAGGTCTAATTTTAGGGGGGAGGAGGGAAGGCTCTTAATGCTACAGTGAATAAGACACTATGCATTTCATATTCTGACATCCACACACCACCAACTTTCAGTATAGAGTGTTAATTTGAAACTCAGATATTTATTTCTCTGTCCTTTTCCCCCAGATCATGAACCCAGGGCAAAGCTTACCAAGCTTTATTGTATCTGTCTCTATATTCAAGCTGAAACAACAAACCAGTCAAAAGGATAAAATATTTGAAAAAATATTGTTTTCTGAAGTTAGTACACGGAGTAGAAAGGGATTGCAGATTTCCTTCTTTAAGTGCTCACTGGAGGCCATCATATGCCATTGATTCTAAAACACAGCTCCTTACTGACTTTATTGAGTTCTGCTTAAAAAAACCCCAAGGCTGTAGGCCTCTAGCTTTGGATTTCAGTGTAGAGGTTGCAAGGGGCAAATATTCCTTCAGAGTCTCTTAAACTGGAGCAATCACTCACCTGTGGCTGTTTGCATGCTGGGGAAGGACAAATGCCCACCTGGGCACTGCTTGCTTTACCTGAGGAGCAAAGGTTTGATGGAAAGCACACTTCACCCTGGAGTGTCCACTTCATGGACCCTTTCTTGCTCCTGTTTACCCCAAGTGGCACCAAGCTCCACCGTGGTCGGCATGCAGGTCTTCTCCTGGTTTCCCAAGTGGAAAACACGTCAGGAAGGGTGTTTACAAACACTGTGCACACCACAGGCAGAGGGCTAGCGCTTGTAGTGCCAGTGGGGGCTGCTGCCCATCCGGGGTGAGGGCCAAGACCTTCCTCCTCCATTAATTTTGTGCTGCATGTTCCATTTGTCAATGTACAGAAAGATATGAGCGGCTTAGATTGTGTACAGCAGTCTTGAGACACTTAGATTACAGACTGTAGTATCCCAAGAGAAAGAAGGAATAAGAAATATTCATGGAGTGACCCTGAGCCTAGGCTCCTACTGACAAACCTCTCCAGGGCACCTCCTACTCGGGGGAGCACTCGGCATTCTCCTTTGGGGAGTTTTAGAGCCCTCATGCCTCGAAATCAGGGGTTCCTGCTGCCCCCCCTCGCCCCCGCCGTGCCATCCGGGGCGACTTCCTGCCCTTGGAAACACCTCGGCCCGGGGGAGTCGGAAAGTTTTCCGAAAGTCCACATCCCACCAGTGCCCCCTTCGGTTGTTGTTTTCTCTCCCCTTGAACTCAGGGCGTTGGGTTTAGTCCAATTAAAAAATTCGTCCCCGCTTTCCAAATCCACCTTTCCCGCCCCCCCGCCCCCCCCCACCCCCCCCGCCGGCAGCCAGCGGAGAGAGGCCGGTCGGCGCGAGCCTGGCACGGGAGGGCCCCGCACCGGCCCCGCGCCCCGGAACAGCCGGTAGTAGCCGTTTTTTTCCTCCCTCTTCTCCCTCTCCCTCGCCTCTTTCCGCCCGGCTTTGTGTGAAGTTTGCGGCACATTGCAGATGAGCCCTTAGCGGCGAGAGGAGCCTATTGTTCCCCGCCAGGAACTGCTTGCTGGGGCTGTGCTGGCTTTTGCCTTTGGAGCTGCCTCCTGCAGTACCGGAACCGGCCTCCGGGGCCCGCTGTGTCGCGCTCTCGTCCAGGCAGAAGCACGGCGGCCTCAGATCTTTTTGTCTGAGCGAGAAGAGAAGTGAATCCCGCTGCCGCCGCCACCGCCGCCGCCGCCGTAGCTGTACAGTGTGTGTGTGTAAGGGAGCGAGCGAGGGAGCGAGCGAGCGAGGGAGGGAGATCGCATGGAGCCGCGGCTGTAACACACACACACTGTCAATACCTCACTCCGGCTCCCCCCCCGCCCCACCACAACAGTAACCCAATTCATTGTGTGATCCAGCAGCACCATGTTGAGTCTCATGTGCAGGCTGGATCGGCTGGGTTTGTGGTGCTGAGAGAGGCAGCAGCCGCGGGAGGAGGAATTACTGAGAGGTGCCCCTCTCCCTCCCTGCCTCTTCGCCCGTGTGTTGTGTGGAGACAGGACTCGCAATTACCACACTCTCGGGGCTCCCTTATTCCTTTTAAACTTTTTTTTAAACAAGCCCCTCTCCATGGCTGATCCCCGGCCGAGCACGGGCACCTGGGTCTCTTAAAGACAAGGAGGAGCCGGGGATTGTTGTTGTTGTTGTCGGCCGTTTTTTTTTTTTTTTAATTGGATTTTTTTTTTACGAGAACCTTTTTTATTACAAAAATGGCAAATTCGACGGGTAAAAACCACGCAGACCAGCGGAGAAAGGGACTCGCTTTCCTGGACGAGCTGCGGCAGTTTCACCACAGCAGAGGGTGAGGAAAATGGGGAGATGGAACGGGAGGGGGGGAGGCTTTTAAATCGACCAGATCCAACTTCCAGCCCCTTCCCTGAAGGACACGGCAGCCCCAGCGAGGGGAGAAAAGGGGGCAGAGCTGACAAGTTGTGGTGTTTTGTGTGTATCTCCTTTGGCAGGTCTCCTTTTAAGAAGATCCCCGTGGTGGGTGGGAAGGAGCTGGATCTTCACGCTCTCTATACCAGAGTCACCACTTTAGGCGGATTTGGGAAGGTGAGTGGAAGTTTTAATTTGGGTTTCCCTCCCACTAACCTCTTCCCAAAAGTCTCCTCTGACCCCCGGGGGTGGCGGGGGGAGCTGAGGTGGCCGGGAACCGTCCTATTTAAAGCCGGTTAGAGAAGGTGGGGGGTGGAAGGAGGAAGCGAGCAGATAGGCAGGTTGGTGGCTCGGCCTTGTCGGCGGCGCGATGGAGGGGGACCCGGGGGTACGGCGCGCACCCCACTCCTGCCTCCTTCGCCTCCGCCGGACCCCCTCGCCCATGCCCCCCTCCCGCGAGAAGGCGAGGGGGGAGCAGGGAGCTGCTGGGCGCCGAGACCAGGCTTCTTTCGGCTGTGGTGGCAGCTCTGTGCGTCTCTCTTGCAGAGGGAGAGACAGAGGAAAGAGTCTGAGTGCAGTTTTAGTGCAACTCAAAATTAGCGGGCATGTTTAACATCGATAATCGGCACGGAGCATGGGCTAGGGAACGATCCTCGCAGCCGGGGGGGGCCGGGCGCTGCCCTCCGAGCCCTTCCCTGGGAAAAATAACAAAAGGGGCACCCAAGACGGTGTGTAATCAAATAGCCATCTTTAGGCTTCAAGGCTGGGGACAGAAATGTAGGCCTCAAAAGAAAGGCCTCTCTGTGTCTATGGATCTGTGTTGGGGGGACCCCCCGGGCCGGCGCCCCCGCGCCCCGCAGCCCAGGGGGCGCCCCCCGCCAGCACTTCCCTGCATTATTTTAAACTTCTTTGGGTTTTTAACGGACCGCGTTAGGATTTAAAAGGGGGCGACAGAGGGACTCCCGATTGGTTATTGTCCAGGCAGTAAAAACAAAAACAAACAAACCCCAAAACAATACCACCACTCCCGGCCGTTCTCCCCGAAAGAAATAATGTGTATGTTAAAAAATAAATGCAGTAAAAGAACCCTGAGAAGCAGGATTATTCTCGAAAGGGGAATACTAGCAACTGTCAGTAAAATATATAGTCCTAAATCCCATATACATTCGTGTTTGTTTCTTTTTATATATTTATCTATTTGCTTCATGGCAGCCTGTTTTTTTTTTGTGATGTTCGCTGTCAGCAACATGTTTACGTGTACGTTGTGTATCTCGGCTTGTGTGTTGTTTTTGACAGGTATCAGAGAAGAATCAGTGGGGAGAAATTGTAGAAGAGTTTAACTTTCCCAGAAGTTGTTCTAACGCTGCCTTCGCTTTAAAACAGTATTACTTGCGGTGAGTGCTATCAAGCTGTTGCAGTAGTATTTTTGAGTGCGGGGTTATATTTAGTTTTCAGTGTGTGCAATAATAAAAATATCCCTACTCTTTTCAAATGCTATAAAATAAAGCAGAAAAAACCCTTGTAATTCCTTTCTCGTCTGGTGCAGTGATCAGTTAAAGGTGATTCTGTTTTGTAGTTTTTTTATTTTACATCTGCAAGCCTTAAACTTTGAAGGGATCCCAAGTACACAAACAATATATGTCAGAGGCCATTTTTTTGATTGTTTTAGAATGACGGTACTAAAGGACTGTTACTAAGAGATCACATTATTGTAGTTATAGAAACTTAGATTAATATTTGGAGCACTGAAATGTGTTGATATATGTAAATTTGTTTGCTGCTTAGTGGGGTCAGATGTCGAATAAAAATGCATCTGCAGGACTGTTGCACAAATTATATTGTTCTCAATTACTAGCAGCATATATCATTCTCTTCTATTTTAGAATACAAAGAGCTAAACAATTATTTTATTACTTGTAAAACAGTAAATTTCTGCAGGTTTTAAAAATAAGGTTGCATTTCTTGGAAATGATGCAGATTATTTTTTTGTGATACAGGTTATTTTTCCTTGTTGCATGGAGCTCATATTGAATGTTTTAAAATACTATGTATGGTACTATTAATTTACTAGATTACTTTTTAAAAAATTAATTTTTATTAAGTTTGGTGATTATTTTTTTGTAGAAAAGATTTTTAAATGATTGTGTATATAGTTGTTCTAGATACTATATATGTGGATACTTATATTTCATTTAGAATGAAGTTAAATGGATGTTGGTTAAGGAATATAGTTTTCTGTTTCTGAATTATAAATACAATATTTTTTTCATTACAATTAATGATAATATAGATGTGCAGTATGTACAAAATCAATATGTGCTTTTGAATTTCTGTTTTGGTGAGCTGAGTTTACACAAGCTTTTTCTGTTTCTGGTGTGGCCTTCTGAAATAGGAAATGCAGTAATTGTACAGGTGCACTTTCTATTGGTTGTCCTAGATTGACTTCCAGCTTGAAGCTGTAGAGTTCATAGCACAGTGGAGCAGTTACTGAGTTTCAGTGATGTCTGGAAACCTTAGCCAAATATTTGTAGTTACTGAAATTTTGGGGGTTTTTTTGGTGATGGCATACAATTGCTTTAAGATTCAGATTAAGAAAAGAAACTACCATTGTTAATAGCTCTAGTAGAGTTTAAAGTTGGTGGCAGGCCTAGAAATCAAGTGGGAAGCTTGCTTTAGGATATCCTTCCCTCTTTTTTTTTACCCCTCCTCTCCTACATAGTACTGAAATAGTGTTGCTGAAGATTTGTCACATCATAGAAAGAGGTTTTTTGCTTCTTGAGTTTTTCTGTTGGACCATGTAATTTGTTAGTTGACTAGATTTTACGTATAATTAGCAAAATGATAGTTTTTTTGTTTTTACCTTTTATTTCTATTTCCATGTTTTTAAGTGTTTGAATGGCCTCACTTTTTGCAGTAGAAGATTGTATGTCATTTCTGTTTTCATGTGTATTTTGAGAGCCATTATATGCTGTGACAGTTAACACAATGTTAATTTAGCCTTCTAATGGCTATTAATTTTTAATAAGATATTACTTTTTAAATTAGTCAGACATACAAAAATGTTATTTTTATTATTGGCATACTGGTGTTGACATTATTTAAAATACGGTTGTTGAATACATATATAACTGATTACATACAAATAATTTAAAGGGTTTTTGTTTATTTTGAATTTAAGAAAAAAGTTGATAAATGGTTAAGATGAAGAACCTTTAAAAATATTTTTATATAAGCTCTGTGATTAAGCCATTCTGAAATAAGCTATCAAGGTTGTTGGTTTTGGGGTGGACTGATTTTTAGTGATCATTTTGGTTTTTGTTTGGTTTTGTTTTTTCTGAATTGCTGCTTTACTCACTGTTGCTTCTCACATGGTCTGAGTTGGATGGGAACTGTTTCCCAGCTGAGTTCACCTTCTTCCATGTGCAGTTGTAAGACTGTATGTACATGTCTCTCTGCTGGGTTGATGTCTGTTTAGCTGCAACCTAGAAGGTGTAAGGGGGGCAGCAGCATTTAGTTCTAGGGAAAAAATAAAGGCTCTAATGATAAATTGGTTAAAAGGGTCTAGCTTGTCTGTGTTGAAGAACATAATCTGGGGTTTTTTACAAGGCTAGATTTGAATGAACTGCTGAGCAATTACCTTTGGAAAGCAAAAAATGTGTCTTGTGAACCTCAGGTATGACTGTAGTCTTGGCCTCACTACTCTAATGACTTTCCAAGCAAAGCCAGACAAATTGAGGCCTATCAGCTTGTATTTCAATTTGTATCCAATGGCATGTCATGTGTACTGTAAAGTGAGGGATCTGCTTGGCAGATGGAGACCCTGTTGAATTCAGAGGGATTTAGTGGCATGCACCTACATGAATATGTTTGCAGATTTGGATTTGGGATGGTTTGTGCTGAAAGTTGCTTCTTTCTGTGGAACATCTGGCATAGTGTCTTGACTGAGATAAAATCTCAAGCTGCATGGACCACTTGCTCATTTCACTGTGTTGCCACTAATAATGCTGCTCTTTTTACTTAAAGTTACTATGTAAACAAATTTAAAAATTGATTTATTTGCGTGAGGTCAGTAGTCTTATAGGCTTGATCAAACTGAATGTTTTGCAAAACAGTCATTGGGTTATGGTATTTATTGAGGCAGTTCTTAAAGTTTGTATTTTTGTTCAAATAACTTTTTCACTTGACTGTCCTGGAATTTTGCTGTGTGTCTTTGGGAATCTATGTTAGGCTTCATTAAAGAAGTGAATTGTTTAAACTTGTGATACAATTCCAATGGGTTTTATGATAGGTGATAGTTGAATACATGATAACCTATTTATCTACCCCTTCTCCCTTTTCTCTCACTGGAAAAAGTAATGTATAATAGGGAAAGTCTGAACCATTCAAACTTAGTGCCTCTGTTGCTTTGAGGTGTCTGACAGGTGAACTAATTTATGCACTGGGGTTCTTAGTGAGCAGTCAAAAGCCACAGTGCCAATAACCATTGATAGACTGTACTTGTTAATGTAGTTCTGTAAGACTTTACAGCAACACCGAGTGTAATTCCCTTGGATGAAGTGCAAATTGGATGTTTTATTTCAATTGAGGTGAATTAGTAAAGCATTTTCTAAATGCTTCTTGAAAAATTATTTCATAATGTTAATGAAAATATTTTAGTATGGGGTAATACATGTAAATATCAGTAATGTGGACATACATTTATGTTGTTGTTAGTAAACCCCCACTTGGTAAAAAGAAAGCTAGCATAGAATATAGCCTGTTTTTTATCTTATTAGTAGATTACATTACAGCCCTACAAAGAATTGGGCTGATGTGACCTCATGTGTTGGTATAAGGTTCTGTTGGTTTTCGTGTGAGTGCAAGTGATACATTTATTTCTGTTGTGGATCTTCATCTATTTTGGGGGAGTGAGAGACCTTGTAAGCTTAAATGTGTGAATGAAGTATGCCTAACTGAACTGAAAATCAGTTGCTTTTCAAAGTTATTTATCTACATTAAGGTAAATGGTATGAAAGGACTAGTTGTAAGGTAAAATAAGTTTGTCTTAGTTCTGTGGAGAATTCCTGAAAGGTGGACAGCACATACATATTGTATGCTTTGGGCAAAGGCAGTAGTAATTTGCTAATAATAGTTCAAGGTGAATAAAAATTTGCTGTTGTAAATATTGGGGAAGTAAGGGGAAGTCAAATAGAGAGGAAAGTGGTCAGTTCATAAATGAGAAGTTGCATAAAGTTGTTATTAAGACAAGCTATTATGCTGAATTTCCTGAAATTCCATATATAGTAAGATGAAAAAAAAGTGAGCAGTTAACAATCAGAACCATATGAAGTAGTTATTGATGACAAATAGAGGGGGTTCTTGAAAGATCTGAAGATATATTTATAAGTCATTTGATCTTCCAGATGCCTTTAAGAAATTAAACAATAGTACTGATTTTTAAAAAAATAAAATAAAGGGGGAAAGAAAAAAAAAAGCATGAGCTTAAGAACTAGATAAAAGGGATTCTTAGTAATATAATGGCAGAAAAATCAGAAAAACAATAATAAGAAGCCTGGAATTTTCTAAGCAAAAATTACTTTAGGAGAGGTTTTTTGTTATTCTTGCTTAGTGTTTAAAATTAGGATCTGATACTGCAACAGCATCTGCACACAGTTCAGTGAGTATGGAGAAGTACAGGATTGGCTTGTTTGCCAGATCTGATTGCAGATTCAAGGCCCCAGTAAATGAATAGAGAGTTGTAGCTGTAGTAAAATTTTAAATATTTTCTGAAATTCAGAAATCTCTTGTTAAGAAATTATTTATGTATATGGATAGTCATGTTAATGAAAAATTGGATGAAGGACCATAAACAAAAATAGAACCAAGTATAAAGAATAGATGTGGTGAGTCACAGCAGTTTTAGGTGCTAAAAGAGTATCATCAGTGCTTACATATGCACGTAGTAATACAAGTTTAGCCATTTTAGGTATATTTAGTGTCTGCTTTCCTTAACTTTATGAGAGGTTGAATACTACACTTGCAGCATTAGCCAGCAATGATAGAAGAGTTAAGCACAAGACAGGGCAGAAAAGAAAAGGTAATCTAAAGAAATTAGGCACATTGTTGGAAAGTACATACGAGATTTAGTTTGAAAAATGCAAGCTAAAACAATTGAGGGCTCGTAATCCAAAACAGGTATTCATTGTGAGGGAATAACCTGGAAAGCAGTATTGCTGAAAAAGGGATAGGAGTGATACCATGGGCCTGATAATCCTGTCAGTTGTGTGAACCCAACTCCCTTTCATATGAAAGGGATTTGTGCATGCTTCTGACAGGAAAGACAGCCCCCAATTTGAAATATGATATATAGACTTTGTAAAATTTAGAACAAGTTTAGGTTGCACCCACAGTGGCATTGAGCAAACATTAGACAAATGGGACATGGATTTTTGTACAAGATTATGGGACTGTGTTTAGAGTACTGTTTTACTTCAGAGCCTTTGCAACAGGTGGGGTAGCTTAGCAGAAACTCAGAAGAGCAGCAAAATGTTAAAAAAGCTGAAAGGACTAATTGATTATAAAAAAAAAATTATAAATATGTTTTGCTTGGCTCAATTAACAGTTTGTTTGAGAAGGGGAAATTATATCTTCCAAGCATTTTGAAGGGTCTAAACAGTTAAAAGGGAGGTAATTTTAAATAAAAGAAGAGGCTGTTTTGATGTGTAAGCTGAGATAAAACTGAAGGAGACAATTCAGAGCAGTGAGCAGCACAAAACCCCCCAAGATATACCTGAATCCCTTCAGGTATGAATAGTGTGTCAGGCAGAGTACAGGGGAGCCCCCATACCGGGCACTGGCCTGGCCACGACACCCAGACATGTGCAACAGGTAATGAGCCAGGAATGGCATAGAGACCAGCTGAGCTTACAGCTTTTGTCCATCCTTGAATAATGCCATAATGAAGGCTTTCATCTTGCATACCTATGGACTTGATCTTGTGGAATCTTTTGCACTTAATTTTGTCCCAAATCCTGCAGTCACTGGCAAGACAGGAAACAAATACGTGGATGACATTTTTATGATTTCTTCTTAAAATTTGCTTTTCCTTCCTCAAAGCAAAAATTGTAATGCATGTTTCAGTCAGGTGTCTAAGGCCTTTCTTTTAAAGTCTGAAGTGAATATTTTACATAGTTGAAGGGGGAATTTTGTTTTAGTTGTACTGAATCATATAGCCAACATACAATCAAGACTAGTTACTGCTCATGAAATAAAGCTTTATTTAGGGAAATTAAATATGTTGGTTGCTAAAATCTCAGAATGTCTCTCAATAGAAGTTACTTATTTGGATGCATGAGGTCTTGTCAGGGTTGCTGGGAGTTTGCTCAAAGGAAAACAGAAGTTTTACTGTACAACATTTGCATTAGGACTCCTCTGAAGGGAGCAAGCAGCAAATGAAAGGGGATATAGCTACCCTAAAATTGCCCTTTATTAGAATGACATTGTGATACCAGTTTACTGTGCAGATGAGTTTGGCCTCTTATCAAAGTTTCTCAGCTTTTTCTTCAGAGGGTAAACTCATTTTTACTGCTGGTAGATGTAGTGAAAAGTTCGTGCGATGAACATAAACATATTTTCCTGATTATTTTCTGCAAGCTTTTTGTAGAAACTACCTAAGTTGCTGCTGTTATGCTGAAGTTCACTAGTTTATTTGGGGAGAGGTGAATGTTGTTCTTCAGTTTTAATTCAGAATTCTGATTGTTTAACTTGAAAGCTTATATGGGCAGCTATCAGAACTAATAATCTACAAAGAGCAAGTTTCTGGCAACACTGTAGTAAATGTGGTGACTTCAAGCACCTGCTTAATCTTCTAAGAATTAGTGGAAACTTAATTATTTAAGACCATTTTCTATTCTTAAACCAAAACAGTATTTAAATGAATTTATGCCTTAAAATTATTGCTATCTGTTGTAATGTCTTAGGTTTGAATGAATGCTAAGCTAATTACAATATGATCAAGAATGCATATGGAATGCAAGGGTATTACTTCTTTCCTTGTCACATGGAATAAGCCTGGGCTAAGCGAAGTTGTTTGGTTTGGTTTTGGTTGTTTTTTTGTTTGTTTAATTTTATTCTGGAGCTAGCAGCCTTTAATTACCTTGCTTATTTGCAGTTAAATCTCAATAGATAAGACTTTGATACTCTTTTTTTTCTTTTCTTTCTTAACCCTTTCCCCAGTAGTGAAATAGAGAAATACGATTTGTTAGTTTTTACAGATGAGGTACCAGAGGTAACAGAGGTTCAGATTGTTACTTTGAGGGTGTATGTCAAATAAGATGAAACCTAAATACATTAAAGCCAATTATTTTTATAATAATCCAGTTTTAATTTTTAATAATTGTTTTTATAGAATATAATTTTAATCCTGTTAATAATTGTTTTATGGAATCCAATTCTGACAGGAAAATGTCTTCATTTTGATCCTTAGTTAAACTATCCATAAAAAGAGGCTACTGTTACTATCTTTTAAAATTCCTCTTAATCAGTAGCTGAGAAATCCTGTTTTATTTTCCAGACAGTGCTAATGTTATGTTCTGTGAATTGGAGAACTGAGAACTAAATATGTAAGATCATGAGAATGAGCTGTTCGTGTTTTGTTTTGCTGTGTTTTGTTTTAAAATGCTTGTTCTGAGTGTTGTAGTGGTGTTTTATAGCTTAAATGGGGCTGCTTGGAGTTACTGCAGTATCAGTCCACATTATTACAGGTCAGCGCAGTTCACAGAGGAGATTGGGTATAGGCCGGAGATCCCATCACATGGTCTTGTTTCTGGTTACCACTCTGATACATATTGATTCTGTGGCCTTAGTTAAATCATTTACAATCTTTTTATTCATATTTAGAAAGTGGCTATACTGATGTTTGTTTACCTATCTCAAAGAGAAGTGTGAGACTTTAAGCTCTTTAATGCAGGTTTGTGTCTCTTCATGCTTCTATCTCATATCTTAAATATTTGAAAATGAATATAAATTAGGAATATATGAGGAAAGTAAAACTATTCATAAGGTTATTTGCCCTCTGCAGTGTTGAGAAGCAGAAAATACAGCACAGATGAGAGGAAGAACAATCTTTATTCCTTAGGGAATAAATAAACTTGGGATACCTAAGCAGAGAAATATTGAAACGGTCGAAAGAAAGAAGCTTATCTTGAGGGAGGATAATAAAACAGCAAGATGGTACCCAGAACAGTGAGCTTAGGCTTTGCCTGAAGTACTAGATTAGTGAGCTGGGTATCACATCTCAAATACAGTCTCCTTGGAGCAACAAGTTCAAGTCTTAACCAGACTTGAATTACATTTTTAGCAGTAAGGTAGTGAAGCTGAGTACTCCACTTATTGTTTTCCTATCTTTAAACTGAATGTGCATGCATTTATTTTAACTCCAGATAAATTGTAGCAAGGCAGCTATGTTGCAAGAGAGATCACACATAATAGAGTTATAATACAGTGTAGTTTTGTTGAATGATGCACTGGAGCATGTTTGTCTGTAGGAGTGAACTGTCTTCATACTATTTTCTATTGGTGTGGGAGGAGCTACAGTTGAGATTATTAGTCTCTCAGAATAATTTACAGTGTTACTTATCAATCCATATCTGCTTAAAATACATAAAAATCTTGTAAGGCAGTCATTCTGTTGCAGAGAGCTTTTCTCTCAGAGGTTGGTGGACTTTTGACATGGCTGCTGAGGTTTAGATGGCCCACACTTTTGGCTGCATGTGTTTCTTCACTGTTACGTGCTGTGATGTCTGCTGGCTGGCCTCTGCCTCCCAGTGCAGAGGTTGCCATGCTTCCATGATAAACCACATGCTGGGATTCTCAGGTCCGTAGATCACCAAATCCTGTGACTAACTTTGAGTAGTTCTGGTCGATTTCTCTGAAGTGCAATAACAACCTGTCTTACTGGAACATAATGTACTGGGGGAACTTTCCGTTCGGGGTACATCCCAGGGGCTGTATTAAGCTAAATGAAAATAGTTTACTCTGGAGGTAAATCTTTGAGTATATTAATAATTATTATGGTGTAGGATAGGTGCAGAACTATGTGTATGAGTTTGTTTGCTCTTCAAATCTATATATTAGAAGAAAACTTGTGGAAATACTATTAGGAATAGTTCTTCTTTACCTGATTATTTTGGTCAGGAGTGTCCATTTTCTAGTGATCTCCATGAAATGATGAAGAATCTAGGCACTGGCCAGGTAAACAGAGTTCACAGATGTCCTCTGTAATTTTGGGGTGATAGTATAGCTTTGAAATGTTTTAGATTTTGGAGCTGTTTCTTGGCTGCTTTTCACACCCCAATACCATCTATGAAACCCCAGGAAAATTAAAATTTCTACCCGTACATGTTCATATAATGCTACAGTTATACAGTAAATACCTGAAAAAAATCAGGAATTGCCTCATATAAGTATGAATGTGCAACTGTAACTGTGTTTCTAGAGAATATTCTTTACAGTAGAGCCTTGTGCTCTCTGTGAGAAGTGGGAATAAGTTTCATGGCAGTATTAATGTGTTTTATCAATGTACACATCATTTTGACTCATCATTCAATGTGGTAATTGATTAATCTTAATGTTAGTTATTTCTAAAGAGGTTTTGAGTTTGCTTTCTGGGCATCAGTTCTCCACTCTTGCCTTCCATGGTGTTACCCATGTGGGCCATGTAGCTCTGTCTTTCTGTCTCTCATTCTCTTCTAATCATCATCTTCTCAATCTTTTGACTACAGGCCATAATTCAGTCTCTGTTTCTTGTCCCCTTGATGTCTGTACCCATTGACTCCAAATGGGATATTTACTGTAATCAAATGAATTTCTAATTGTAAGAAAATTGAAGGAAAAAAAGGATGTATGCAAGTAAAAGGGCAAGAGGACAAAGCACTAAATGTCAGGTGCCTAGCAACAGTAAAATACTGAATTTTACAGCAAAACAGTAATAGATTCTGTGGTACCTGAAAAACAAATTCTGCAGCTGTGGGCATGCTGCATTCACAGGATCCAGATGAGTGTATAAAGGGTATTTCACCCACCTAAAAAATGTGTTTTCAGGTACTCTGCGGGACCTAGTCAGGCATTGCAGCATTGGGGACATTTTGCTTGTTCTTCCAAGGTCATTTTTGTAATTCTAAGGCATAGAAACTTGATTTTTAATTTTTTTTTAAAGTGGAAATACTGTTTCTGAGCAGAGGTATGTGCAAAGGCTGACCCCTGTAGTGAAATACTGCGTGTAGTTGGATTTGAAGAGTATACAGGGCCCTAACTGCCATACAGTTTGGAACACTTCTAGTAAGTGGGGTTTTTGGATTTTTTTTCCCCAAAAATGCTTCAGATTATTGTATTTTTTTCCAACTTTGCTGAACTTGTTGCCCTGTTTAATGCCATGTCCTTCTCTGTTTATGTAACATGAAGTTATTAATTAGAAAGGTGTTATGTTAGTCAAAGCATATGGTGTCATAGTAAAAAGGTAAAAGATTAGAAAATCAAAATATAACATTTGGTGCCAATGATTTAATAATGTTTAGTGTTGTTTCATTAATATGTCCTGTTGTCAATATGCTGTTGTTACTGAAATGTAGTTCCTAGAAAGGTAGGTTTTGTGGTAGATAAATACAATGGCTTTTTCTACTTAGATTTTTATATTGCCAGTATACAATTCTCATTTTTCTCTAGTAGTTTTCCTTCTCCTAATAAGCAGTTTAATTGTCTTGTAAGTAGGATTAGTCCAGCTGTAGAAGAGAGTGCTTCTTAAGATCAAAGCAAAAGGGGTCTTAAAAATTATATACTGTTCTGCACATAATGCCAAACAAACACCCAGCTTTCCTAGGCATTCTGATAATTTTCTGTATGGCTATTTGTGTGCCATAAATTCATGTGCCTGTTAGAAAGCAAAAATATTTTGCTAGCTTTATGGTGATGTTGAATTGCATCTAGATTTGCTGAGGTAGAATTTGTGCCTCTTTGGGCTTTGGCTGAAATTGGTGGCATCCTGTGTCAGTCCTGCAGTGCACTTGTAAAGGTCAGGTGTGTAACATCTGGACCATGTGTATTAACACAGAATGTGCTGCCTTAGCAAGGGTGGGAAGTAAACCAGTGAAGTCAATAAAGATACATTCAAAACTTAGGATACTGAAATTGGTGTAAAGACTGTTTATTAGTTGTTTTCAGGAGGTCTTTCCATCTATGCAAAAGTTGCAACTTTGGCAGTTGTTACCATTTAAAAGGGTTTATGAAAGTTACAGGTTTTGTTCTTTATATGTGTAAGCTAAGAGAAGCTTGTTTTCCTTGGTGGGGAAAGTGAGCTGCATACCTTAAGCAAGAAAAACAAAATGCTATTTCCATTATTTCTTGTTTTCAGAAACTTACCAAGAGTTTACTTATTTGTATTGTTTTCACTGGTATAATGCAATTCCTAGTATTGCTGATTTCCTGTATCCACAGTATCAAAATAAATATGACTAAAACCTTTTTTTTTTATTGTGGAAATAATGGTGTAAGGTTAAAGTGTAATGGACATGAGATAAATATCATTGTTCACATATCTTATAACATACAGTAACAGTATAAATATGTGGGATTGTGGACCTGATTGCCTTACTGGATGAGTCTTTCAAAGGTTCCTAATACAAGATTCTACTGTAGAAAGCCACTAGGGGGAAGTGACCCTCTTGTCTTTTTCCTCAAGGCTTTTTTTGGCTCAGATGTTATGTGTGTGCTATGGTTTGTGGCTTCAGAGACTTTGTGTGTTTCTTGACTTAGCAGCTGCCCATTGCAGAGACCCACCTCTCCTGAGCAGGCAGCCAGCTATGCAGATGTGTAGCTTGGAGGATGTAAGGTGCACAGGTACTGGCCTGGTAGGAGACACTTGTACTCTGAATAGTCAGGAACCCAGCTGGAGGCACATGCCAACTCTGCTGCCAGCTGGGCCAGATAAAACACTGCTGCCTCTCGGTCACCTGTGGGCCAAGAGAGAGGAAAGACAAGCGGTTTGGAGGTGTTGTTATGAGAGCAGGAGAAGAGACCTTCTGTGCATAGGGGGTTGGTTGAATGGCAGATGGAAGAAATACGAGTGTTGAGTGAGGTGGGTGCATTCATGCACTGGGTCAAAAGACAGGAATGGGAATTTTGGAGAAAACACTGTTTGGAAGGGCAGATGAGGTAGACACTGTAGAAGGAAAAGGAGGGGTTATGTAATCAAATGCTGGTAAGTTACTCTTTAATAGCCAACTCCCTCATTTAAATTGTTCACTGGATATTAATTGACTTGTTTCCCAGATGCTAGGTGGCTGCTGAGTGAAGACTGTAATTTCTGAAGTACTGAGTTGAACCATCTGCTTTCCTCCAGTGAGGTTGTGATTTACTGGTATAAACCTTAGAGTGGTTCTTCTGCCTCTTTGCTTACATTACCAGGGCTGCACGTGCAGAATTTATTTCTCTTCTGTTAGTTTATATTTTTTCATTAACACTGAATTTACCTTTTTCATTTTGGTTTAAAAAAAATCTACCATTATCACAATTACACTTACTTCTGTCCTTATATTAAAATACATAAAGGCATAAAATTGCATATAATCAAATAAAGGATTTTATCTGTTCCTTAAATAGCTTGCAGGGAGAAAGGTCTCATCTTGGAAAATAGTTTTTCATGGGCATTGCTGCACTTATAAAAGCTAAGAAAGTTACCATTGTGGAACAGGGTGAATTTTTTCAAATGCTGTTGTCACTTTGAGAAAATTAGTAATGTCTGTGTATACTTCATTTTGTATATTGATTATATAAGAAGCAAATACCTTTTATTGCATATGTATATAGAGAGAGCATATACAAATCTGGAGGTCAGCTAAAGTTTGGGATAGATTGCATAGGTTTCCTGTCCCACTTCTAATGTTAAGAGTGAATTTTCAACAAAAGAAAAAGATTCAATGAAGGAAACATTCCAAAACTCTAAAAATATTTTTATACCTACCAGCACAAAGGTTTAGAGACCCAGTTTGGATCTCACAGGTGGAACTAGGTGCAAAGTACTGTTTCTTTATGGCATTTCCTGATCATTTGTGATACAAAGTTGTTTCCTGTCCTAGACTTTAGGCTTACATAATTTGGAAAGACAGCTTTTAAACTCAGCCTTCTCTAAGCAAAATATATCAAATGGCTGTTGTTTAAAACTACTCCAAGTTATGGAATGTAGGTTGCTCTGATCAAAACAATCGTGAGTAGAGAGCAGCTGAATTAGTCAAAGATGTAGACAAACTACATGCAATTCTGCTATTTTTACTATATTAGACAGATACTGTCATCCAGCTACATAGATTTTGATTCTGCTATGATTGGAATTTCTTTGGGATTGGATTGGTTAGCTATTAATTGCTATTTTTTCTGCTAAAGATAATGTAAATATGTGTTTCCAATAGTGCTTATTGCCACTCTGTTTTGAGTTGTCAGCCACACTGATGTTTCCAGCGAATAAAAGCGACACATTGTTTAAAAGGAGTACACAATCTCCTTTCTCTACCCCTTGTCCTACCTCAGTGCATAGAGGAGGGTAAAAAGAGCATAGGTCATCATTCTTACTTGCTTATGTACATCAGAAATTATTGCTGTTATCTTAAATAGCAGCTTGTGGTATCCCTTTCCAAGCAGACAGTTCTGCTGTCGCTTGAGTGGCTGCTGTGCTGCTGGCATAGGCCTCCAGTAGTGATATGGCTATGGCTAGTGATAAAAGCTCTGCTTTTAGGGTTGTGGTACTGGTGAGGACTGGTGTGTTTTTAATTGTGGAGGTCTACTTTCATGGAGACCTGCATCAGGGTTCCATTGCTCTAGAGAGACAAGCTAGCAGATTCTAGTCTTGAATTCTTGTTACTGCTGTTGTTTATTTATTTGTTTACTTTTAATTAAGTTTTGTAAGTTATTTATACGGCCTTGTGGTTAATCTTCTGTAAAGAAAGGGTTTCCTTGTTTGCCTGCCTTTAAAATTTCTGGAGGCCGCCACTCTTGTGCAGGGAAGTCCCATTACAGACTAAGGAAGAAGAACAACACAGAGAATATAGAGGAAAGAACTTTACATATTTAGACATGTATTAGTCAAATAGATGTTCTTCACACCTTTTAAACTAGTTTTTACTGAAGGAGATCAAGTCTTGTCACTTAAGTAACTTTAAGAACTCAACAATTTTGTTGTCTCCTTGGAATTTTTTTTTGGAAATTGAGATAAATAAGGGGTTTGGCATTAGTGTAAAGAGAATTGATTAAATTAATGAGATTGATTAAATTAGTAAAATTTTCAGAAAGCATCATACTAGTATATATGCAGATACTAAATGAGGAAGAGAGAGAAAGATCAGTGAATCTTAGTGACTTTTAAAATGGAGGTACCTGGTGATGACAGAGGTTATTATTTCTCTGGTACTTCAAGAAAGCTGAGTAGGAACGTTTTATTGAGACTAGTCCTAGAATAGGAGGGTTTTTGTAGTCACAGGTGTCGTGTAGAGTGTTGTGTGTATATAGATTTTATATGCAAAAAGCATAATAATTGAGAGAGTATTATGTACTGGTGATCAAGGAGACAAGAGTAGATTACAGTAGGAAAGTGAAATAGTAGAGTTCATCTAAGAAAAATGATGCCAAAACTGCAGGTAGGGAGATGGGTAGATTTATGGAGTAGGGTGAGTGCAGAAAAGCATGAATTATGCTTGTAAACATCATCCTTGACCATGAGGAATTCTTGCATAATTAAGGCACATAATCAAAGAAAACTATTTTAGTAGCATGAGGATATTTGGTAAAAAGAGTACAAATAGCAGGGAGTTAATAATAATTACACTAGAGTTGTGTTGATTATTATGAGCAATATAAAATATAAAACAGTTAAGTTTCAAAATAGGAATCAAATGTAAAATGTAGAATTGTTAGGAAGTTTTGTAATGTACTATCAGTTGGGGGAGTGTCCTGGCTTGAGATGATACCAGACCATACAGTCACCCCAGGACAGGGAAGGAGATAATCCTTAGTACTCTTTGGACGTTTTGTCAGAGAGGGAATAGAGAAGCATTTGAAAACAAATACTGTTCAATTAAATGCTGCCAAGGCTCAAATCCTTAATAGGTAGATCTCACTCACTGTGGGAACTGAAATACCAAAGAAGAAGATGATAAATTCCAGGAGCCATCTAGCAAGATATTTGAAGCATTATTTATGTAATGGTTTATATTTATTTATTTATAACCAAGTTCCTTAAGTTTCTGGGATTTGTTTTGTTGGTTGGTTATTTTGGTGTGTTGAGGTTCTTTTAAGCAGTTCAAATGGTATTTTTAAAAAAGAATTTGTCAGAGAATATATCAGAGTATCTGTTCATTCTTTTTACTTTTTAAGTGTTATATTTTGCTCTTATGGTCTTCTTTTAAGTGCTGATCAGTTCAAAGAGCACAGCTGTAGTGCTTGACAATAATCCAGCTCATGCTGTACAAGGTAAAAACATCTTCCCTTAGAGGAAGCAGATCCCATGGAAGTGTGTTTGCTGCAGGATCATGCCAATGAATTACTGTACTTATTTGCTGGATGTGACTGACATGGTGGCTGTACTTTTTTTATCTTACATCTCAGTTGTCGTGCGTTTTTCTCTTGTTCAGGTGTTAGAATGGATGTTGATTGAGGAATCAAAAAATAAACAGACTCTATCATAAAAAAACTAACTAAAGAGAGAGAGCTAAGTGTTGATCTAATTGTGAAAATAGATCATCTGTCTGAAGGACTGATTTTCCCTCTACACCTTTGTCTAAAACAAAAGTGTGCTTTTTGTCAGTAACACTTAAGTTACTGAGCAAGTGGTTGGTCTTCCACCCTTTTTTCTTGTGTTATATTAGTGATTTAGAATTTTAAAACTGTTTCTCAGCCCTTGGCTGCCTCTTGGGGTATTCTGGGTAGCACCCAACTTTTCTTTAGTAATTGAGGTTTTAAGTGTAGCCAGTGTGTGGAGTCACAGTTGTGTGTTCTGTGACATGTAATTGGGAGGTTATTGATGGAGAAAGAGTCCTGAACTTCAACACCTACCTGAACAAATGTACATTAATCTGAGAATGTATTGCATATTCATTTTCAGTATAGCAGTGCAGTGGGTGAAATTGACTTTCCCTGTGATTGACAAGAGTTTTTGGTAAGAACACCTTACAAAGAGTGTTTGGTTGAAAGGGTGTTTATTTTCTTGTACTGTAGTTCTCACCCTGAAGGTTGCAAGCTTGTTTTCACTTTAATAAAACGTTACTTACAATAAATGTTTGTTGACTCCAAACGCATTGTCAAGAGCCGTATTCTGAAGTTGTATAGGAGGTGTAATATTTCATACCTAAGCAATTCAATTAAGTTAAAGGTTTTTTTTTAAAGTTCTGCAAAGGAAATGATGGCAGTGGAAGACTACTTTCACAGCTGAAGAACTTCACTGTGGACTAGCTGGCACTAAGCTGCTTTGTGCCTGGGAGCTTCCAAGAAACTTTTCTCACAAAGGAGCATTTTCTCAGCTTGGAATACAATGCTTTAATATCTCCTCTCTCATTATGTTGATATGCTTTGGAAGTTTAGATTATAATTAGGAACTTCCTTTCTTCATGGTAGTAGTTATATCTTTGTGTAGTTAAAACTGAAATGCCAGTGCCCTGTTTAATCAATGATACAGTTATCTCCAAATTTTAGTAGGTAGCTTTTCTCTAACCTTTCACAAGCTTGTCCTCAATCTCTTTCTTACACATTTTTCTGTATGTTTTAGCCAGATGGATTATGTGGGGTTTTTTTATTTGTTAGTAAGCTTTCCCTAGAGGTACTGGTCTTCACATATTCAGTCCCTTAGTTCAGCAGTGGAGTAAGCAGTACTCTCATAAGATAGAAAAAAGGCAAGCAAATCTACTTTCCTTTTACTGTTCTAAAAATGAGTGATTTACTGCAATATTAAGATCAATAACTTTTAGGCTTTACCTTACCTAGTGACCTCAAAAATAATTAAGTTACTTCACCTGTAATTAGGGTGTCTCACTGTTGGGCTGGTTTTAATATTCCGTTTTGCTCATGAACACAGGAATTGGTTGTCCTCTTTCGGAAATAGCAAAGAGATATAAGTACATTTACTTTTTAATCAGACACTATAAGGACAGTAGAAGTATCAAATTTTATAGTCAATATAAGGCTAATGATATCTGCATAGCACTTGTGTGGAAGAATAGGGAGGGATTGCAATTAAGCTACTATGTAGTGCTTTTTACCTGTCATTTAAAGACTGGTGTAATGTGTTTGCCTTTTGCCTTGAATAGGTGAATGCTCCTTCCTATAGATTTTAAAATTGGCAATGTTCTCTGGGTGTGATAATGAATGGTGCCATGGTTTCCTAATTTCAGGAGAAGTTTTCAGTGTTGTATAAGTTTATAGTGTAGTAAATCTACCTAATAGTAATTTGATTAGTCCAAAATGTGCTTATATTGCTTTGTACATTTGAGAACTACCAAGTGCATACTGTATAAAACAGATTTAATTCTGGTAAACAGGTAGTTCTGAATATGAGCTTACTACAAAACATTTAATATGTACTAAGATTTTACAACACATACTTTTTAGTTCAAACACTAGTAATAGAAAGTACAAATGTTTTAAAGACATACATAGTGTTGTGAAAATAAAAACATCTCTGAAGTGAATCATATATTGTTTGCATTATTATTTGCAGATTATGGCTAGCAGGACAGAATTTTACAGTAGTATGGTTTTAGGAAGAGTGGCTCTAACTGTGATGTTCTTTGTAAAAGGTCAGGGGAAAATACTCTCATTGGCATTTAAAGATAACACTTAAACTCTAGAACAATTTGGAACAATTCAAAACAGTTCCTTTATCTACACTTTAAATAATATTTTTTAATCAGGAATAATTTTTCTTTGTTCCAAAAATGTCAGAAGCACTCATTTGAGGGACAATTTGTATAATTAAAAATCAGAATTAAAAGGATAAGGATTCTTTTTCTGGGTTGTTGCCTTAATTATCTATGGTTGTTGACAGATGTAAGTTTTCTTACACTTAACCTAGTAGAAAGGCTGCTAGCAGTTCTTTACTTGCCTTTTCCATTATGGTAATTTCAGTCTTGTTTTCTTTCCAGAAATACTTTTGGCTGTAGCACACTCTTACAGTTTGGCAAGGTCAAGGCCCTGTAGTTAGAGAAGTACCTCCTGTTCATCCATTGTTGCATTATGATTTGTCTGTATTTTAGGTAGTTAAACTGTCTTTCCATTTCCTTCTCCTTTATTTGCATTCTTCATTTTAATTTGACAGCATGTCAGAATGATATCTAAATATGAATGGCACCTCTGCCACTGAAAAGAGCAAGGAGTAACATATGCTGTAGCCGGGATGGTAACTTCTGTGTGAGTCTCAGGAGTAGTGATGTGGGAAGAAGCAGCTTGAGTTTTCTGAAGACCTTCCTGTTCTGAAATTTTTGCAGTTGGGCCAGTTTCCCCTTTTCCTTTTTAGAAACAGGAAACTGAGCAAGTACAGCGGAAGTTTCCCATCTTTTGACGAGGTAGAGGAGGAAGTTGGTTTCTGTCTTCCTTAACTCATCACGGGATAGTAAGAGCTCATGACACTTTCCTGGATTGATGACTTTCTACCTCTTAGGCTATAGGGATGTTGGAAAAAATAATAGTCCATTGCTTTGTAATTTCCTTACTTCTTCTTAGGAAATGAAATTTAATAGGAGTTTTTTGTTTGAAACAAACAAACTTGATTACCATGACCCCCACACCTTCAGAATTTAGGAGATGTCAGAATTATTTAGCTGATTTGACATTTGGATGTTTTCTTAAAATGACTCCTCACAGTTCCTGGACATGCTCTGCATTGATATAGATATATAAGGGGGTAGAAATAGGGGACCGTTCATCTACTTGCTCAGGAACTTCTGTGAGCTACTAAGAACAGTTGGTTTTGCAGCATTATTTTAAGTAGAATATTTTCACACCTCTTTTTCACGTGATATAAAAATGTAAAATTCTTAATGAGAAGACCTGGAAGGTAAAAAAATATGAGAAGGTTATCTGTCTTTTGTAAGCTGTTCAGTGGTATATTTTCCAGGAACCATATTTACATGCATTGATAAAAACGAAGTTTTAAGTAAAAACAGTACAAAAGACAAGTAATTTTTTTTCACTATCACCTTTTAAAAAAGGAAGAAAAAACTCACATGCTGACACTTGGGCTTTTTGTAAAAGCACCATTATAAGTACTGTGAAATGGAAGAGTACATAATATTCTGGAGAAGTTTTGTAAGGGAAAAAAAGTGGGGAGAATATAATTTCTGTAATGTGTTTTATAATAAGGAATATAAAATAATAAAATCCTTGCTAGAATTTAGTCTGTTGCTTTCTTCTTATCTAGTGCTGCAATCCCTAGTGATAGCATCACAAATGGTTCCTGTGCAGAGTATTACAATAGGGTGATTTGGGATTATGTTCTCATATGAGAGTAGGAAAGATAAGCATGTGTAATGTGTTTTCACTAAACATTAGTATTGTGAAGTGGTAACTTGTGGTGTAAAAGCAGTGTAAAGTTGTAGGCAGTAATGGTGATTAACTAGGTTAGTCTCAGAAATCAGAACACTAATTATTACTTTTTCATAATGCGCTTCGTTGAAAAAAAACCTACTTAATGGAAGTACAGCAGCATGTAGTTCATCTGTGTTGTAGTTTCATATGTATGGTACTTCTGAAATAGGAGAGTTTCAATGTCTTGGGAAATACCACATAGTATACTCTAGTAAATATTTTTTTCTTATTCTACTTCAATGAGACAATGAGGATTATTTGATTTAAGGCTTCATAATGAAATTTGCATATGTAAATAGTTATCATTCAGGATGCAGCAAATTAGGTTAATTATGATTTAAACTATTTGTTTTTTCCACACTAATGGAAAATGGCAAAGCGGTATTGGAAATTTATGACAGAGGAAATAAATGCAACTAATGTTTTTTCCTTGAAGGTCCAGAAATCTGTTTGTGTGAATTTTGGGAAGAATTGTTTCCATCCCAGTTGCCAGTAATGGAACCAAATAGACTACTCTCTGTCTCATTGTATTGGTGTCAGATTATAGATAACATGATAAATGCTGCTTGTCTGTCATTTTTATGCTTCTCTGGTAGTGAGGCCACACCTCTAAGTCAGGGCATCCTTTAAACTTGAAACACCTGTAGAACTAGTTGTTCAATTATATTCAGTTTCCAGCACTGGATGAAGTGTGGTTTTTCAATTACTTCCATTTCTCATTAGATTGTGATGTGGTTTTGAATACTGCAGCTGAGGGAAAAATAAGGAAGTTTTACAGTTTTTTTTGTATATAATTTATAGTTGCTTATATGAGATAAAAGATGAAATCAAAGACTAATATTGCAGATTCCATTTAGGTATGGACATTATTGAAGGGGGAAAAACTGATCTGTAAAAGACTAAACTTTAGTGAATGTTACAATATTGCTGCAGCATCTGCAACTTAGTCTCTTTCCGTGAACTTTATACTATGGTATATGTCAGTTTTAATAAAATGCTGGCTAATTATATTTTCTAACCACTTTTTAATTCTAATTCTTTAGGGAATCTTAACTCAAAATATTTAATAGGCTAAAATAACTTATTCAAGTGCCAGTTGAAAAAATAGGATGATATTGTATTAAGAAAGTGACTACAGCATTGCTGTCATGGCCATTTACCAGTGATTACTAAGCATTCAAGAAAAAAAACATATAGTGCTTCTGACAAGTTAATATTTTTTTCCTGAGAGTTAAAATGAAAAATTTATCTGTCTCCATATTGTTGTATCTAAACAATAATGACTTTCTTTTTTTTCTCCCAAGTGGAAGTCAGATTTGAAAAACAAACTTCAGAGCATATAGCGGGCAAAACATTCAGACTCTGAAAATAATGCTTCGGGATTTGTCCTCTAGATAGAAATTTTGTCTGTTCCCTAATCTGACAGATAAGGGGTACACCACTTGAAATTTTAGACAGGCAAACTGTTAGACCATTTAGATCCTCTAAAGGGATCCTGCTTATAAACTAAGTGGCATTATTATTTCTGAAGTTTCCATTTATGTTTCAGACAGTGGTGTTATGTTTGTATCCATTATTTAAGGTTAGTTTACCCAATTTAATGTTGCATATTCTTAGAGCGAAAATAATGACTACATAAATGTCTTATTTGTACTTTCAGTATCAACCAAACTAATAATTGTTATAGCTTATTACTGCATACATACATACATAACTCAGAGTAGTGTAGTTCCATCTGCTTAGGTATGTATAAATTGAAATATATATTGAAATATCTATTAGTCAGTCTATCTTCTGACTTTTACAGGTTTCTGCTTTAGTATGCTAGCAGAGCTTGTAAAATGTTCCCTAGCACCTCTTGTCATACATGCTGAGGTGTCTTCAAACAAGTCCTTTGCAGGAAGGTCAGTGAAGTTCCTGGGTTTTTAGCTGGCAGTACTGGGTGTGCTGGTATTGAAGTACTGTGCCAGTAAAAAACCTTCTGCATTTGTCATATATTTGTAAATACAAAATACAGCTCTCTTTTGGTACAGCACAAATGGTAGGATAAATTACTTTGAAAGGATATTATGCAACAAATATTTTCTTAAATAAAATGTGATTAGTTGTGTGAAGAAATGACTGACAGGCTCTTGTCCTATGACACTTATCATTTACAACTATTCATGCTTTTGCAGCACGTGGCTGCCTTTAGAAATTTTTCTGGTCTTAATCAAATGTGATTTTAGAAAGATATTTCATGCTGCATATGAAGTGTATATCCAAATGTGCAATCCCAAAGCGTGTTGTGTTTGACAGTGAATGGGCTGCATACCAACTTAGACGAGATGTTGTTTTTAGGAATAAGTCACACTCTTTTAATTTACTTTCCTTTTTTGAAACATCTTAAAGTATTACAGGTGAATTCATTATTAATTATGGTGGTTCAGTAATAGACTATACACGATGAAAGAGTGCTCACTACCTTAATCTTTAAACATTTATAATAACCATTGTTTATTTCTCTTACTAATCCCCACTGCAACTCTTGTGTCTCTTGGGCTCAAGAGACAAGGTGTTACCACATCTATTGTAGCAGAGTGCTGCATGGCTCTGCTACCTGCAGTTTATCATGGCTTTCAGTGTTTGTTACACTGAAAGGGGAAGACAGTTACATTGCTTCACTAAGAATGTATGGTAATATAGAGGGGATCAGTTTTGCTGTAGTAATTTCTAGAAAATACAAAACCATCTAGGCACTTTCAGGTATCTGCTAATAATCAACAGTGGAGAAAATATTCAGAAACAGATCTGGATTGGAACTTCTGTTACTTGACTAAACATTTATTTCAAGAGAATTAGAAAAGGAAAAACATATTCTACTGCAGTAATAGGCAGAAATAACTACTGTGTGGTTTGTTCCTAAATCACTGTAAAAAACCAGACTAATGATTAACTAACATTTACTTCTATCTGTGCTGCTTTTTTGTATTTTCATTATAGTTATTTGTAACTTTTATGGCCTTGGCTTTTGCCTGGAAAATGTGCTCAAACATCAAAATGCTCAATCATTTAAAATGAGTAGTGAAGAATGTTGCTCTTATGTTTACTGTTGGCAGGTTTTTTTTAGGCATAAGGCTGGAGGTCTTGGTCTTGTATTCTTGGTTCCATAATTCTCTTGTGAACTAAAGCCAAGACCAGTTAAAAAAAGTTCTGCTAAATTTCATAGGAGTTGGATGAGGCTTTCTGAAAAAAAAAAAATCTGAAACCTGATGTGCTGGCAAAATTCTAACCTTTGGCTCTCAATGTATAATTTGTCTTTCTGAGCAGGTACTTAGATTTTGCATGGTTTATCTGATGGTTCGTACATGCTATATTTTTTTAAGTAGTCATTTATAGTAGAACTAATTGGTTCTAAAGGCAATGGTACAAGACTTTTCCTCTGCATTTGCACATTGTGTCCTTAACCTTGCTCTTCTGTGCTTTTATTTCAAGTGGGCAGCAACTGCAAGCAGTTACAGAGGGCCAGATGGCTCCTGTCAGGTCTAGGAAGTAGGCATGTAGTGGAAGGCAAGATCTTCCTTTTCCTCCTTAGGTAGCTGCAGAGGTGATGGAGAGACTTCCCTTGGGTTTATTTGTACACACAGACCTGTACTGTTGCTGAGTAACAGTCTTTTAATGTAGAATCTGATGGTTATGACTGTGAAACTACAGCCATCTTCCTAAAAGTACCTCATGCTAGAGATACACCTTTCAGTAATGATCATTTTATCACTTACTTGTGGAGTTCTGAATTAGATCAGGTTCCCATTGTACAGAGGATTGTAAAGAGAAGCAATAAATTTCTTCCAAAGGAAGAATTAAATAAGCTCGAATTAAATAAGTAAAGACAATGAGACTTGAACTGAGCTGCCATACATGGAATCATCCTGGAGGTCATTCCAGGGCTATCTGTTGTAGCCCTTGTACTTCATGTCTCTGTTTTAAATGCATGGATGTTTGAGATGAGCTTTCTAGTGCACACAATTGATTTAATGTATTAAACTGTTTGCTTTTCAAGTTATGTAAGTTAGTGGTAAGCATAGCCCTCACACAAATAAAAAATGAATATTTGGGTTGTCAATATGTATTCAAATGTCAATAATTCTTAACACTACAATACTAAAAATAGGCTAACCTAGGTTTTTTATATGCTCTCATGTACTTATCTCACAGTTGCAGTTTGTACTTCTGTCAAGAAAATAGTGTGTGAATTGTATGTGGTTTGTTGGAGTTGGTTTGTTTGTTTTAAACTGAAATCCTAAGTCTGTACTTTCTCAGTCAGTTGGGGTTTTTTCCTCCTAAGAATATATTAATGAAAACAGAGTCATGTTTCCAGAAAGACTGGGACTGAAAACTCAGTATTTAAAGAGCCTGGAGAGCAAAAAATACTGAAGACCACTTCAAAATATTATAATAATAGATTTCCGTGATCTACCCTTCTCCTTTCTGTCCAGAGGAACCACAAACAGACAAACTTTCTGAAATGAGGACCAGGAACAGTTTCAATGCAACAGTCCCAATGCAGGAAGTGATTTTTTGTTTTAATAAGTTATAAACTGGAAGATGGCAGAAAATGAAAGTGTCAGTTTTAGTTATAACTAGGCACTTCAGCAAATGACAACTCATTTTTCATTTGGAACTTGAGTTTATTTTGTTCTCCTCCTTGGTAATTCCATTGATTTCTAGACCGTAACTGAGCAGTTACGGTATTGTGCCCATCTCTAGCACCAGCCTGCTTAATGGGTGTATGTGCACCTGTTGGTGTGCAAACAGAAGAGCAGCATACATGGAGTTCTGCAAACTACCAGGTTTTTTTGTTGTTGAACTTTCAGTCAAAAACAACAAAAAGGAAGAAGAAAATGCAGACTGGGAAGCATTCTATGTACCAATAAATAGGTCACTTACAATTTATATGAAATACTATGGATGACCAGATGGTTACAGAGTTTTATCTGCATAATTTGTATTTGATAAGTACATGTGAGTGCATGAAATAGCTATGAGCTGTGAACACACAATGGTTTTTTAGCCAACGTAGAATACCCCTATAACGAGAGCCAGATAGTGGGGAAACTCAGAATTTATCACTTTCGTGAACACCTGTGCATTGGTTTTTGTTTTTCTTTTAATTTGTCTATATCTGAAAGTGATGTAAGCAGCATCTGGTTATTCTTATTTAGTATGCCTATGCTGCCAAAAAATCAACAGATTCCTACTGTACTGCATTTCAGAACTAATGAGGACATAATTATATCCCTGAGCAGGAAGAAGGAATTATGCTTTGTTGGGGACTAGACTAGAATAGAAAGAAATAAACGAGAAAAACATTCTTTAGAACCAAGTAAGATAAGTGATGGCTTCTGTCAAAGATCTGATATTGATTTGTTGGCAGTTGACTAAGAAAATAATGCAGTATAACTTGCATTTCTGTGGAAAATATGAACAGCATAGGTAGAAGTAGAGTCTTTATCCCTTTTTAATTTTGCACATGTGTTTTGCTGGTCTTCACGTTCTTCTTGAAACATACATAGATTTGTAGATTCTCACGAAGATTATTAAAAATAAGCTTATAAACAAAAGCAGGTTAAGTTCTTTGACCTGTTGATTTGCTTAAAATACATTTTTGAAAAACTGGTAAATGTTCCAGTCTAATGTGCTTGAAAAGCCATCTAATTTCCTGAAAAGGAACTTAAAACATCTTAGTAGCAGGTATAGGTTTTTCAAATACATAGTGGTAGAAACACATACAGCTACCTACTTTTATTTCATTACTGGTGCTTGGAGTGAGTGGGGAAAGCTGAGAAACTTGTCCTTGGAGACTGACAAAACTTGACTCTTCTTTGAGCAGGCAGTGCATTAGATCACATCCAGGGGTTTCTTTAAAACCTGTTATTCTGTGCTTAGAAAATTATACCTGGCATTATATAGAAACATTTGCCAGGTTTGTGACCTCATCATGGTAGTCACTAGTCATGTGTGTGCCACCAGTGGACTTTGATTGTTTTGCTCTTGCACTCTTCCTCTTCTTTTGACAATATTATATATTGATCATGAGGAAGTCACGGAGGTAATTGCTGATAAATGTTTAATTCTCACAGTGTGTGAGCTACTACAATGCAGATCACAGTTTAGCTGCCCTCTAGAAATACAGGTCCCTCGGGCCTTGGGAAGTGTGGTTGTGTTCCTCTACTAAGGGATTCTGTAACTTCCCTGTGTTACCGCGGGGCATTGGCTACTCACACTGGGTTGCTGACTGAACTGTAAGGTACATAGATGAAAAGTAGTTTTCAGTCTGCTTAGAGGTGGAATATGGTAGGATGGATTGTTTAGGATAATTTTTCACTTCAGTCAGTAAACTGATAGTGCACTTGTATCTTCAGGATAGAAACCATCACAGTGAAAAGGCAGTGTATGGCATCTGTGTGTCATTTTGAAATTCCTGAATAGGATAGTTTGGGTGAAATCAGAGGACTAAATAGTGGTTTCACAATATAATATCTCTATTACTCTGAATTTTTCTCAGTAAATGTTCTTTTAGATCCTCTGTGACCATAAATAAAATAATTTAGCACTAATTTTCATTTGTTTGTCAAGGTACATTTTCACATGTAGTGACTTAGAGGGGAATCAGAGAGTTTGTTCACCCTTTAGTGATAATACATAATGATAGTGATTTAAGTTAATTACAGAGTTACTTTGGGGATTTTTTTGTTTCACTTTTGCATACTGAATGCAAGATTGGTTAGAAAGTTATGTCTGCTTTTAATTTTTCAGCTTTAAATTTTGAAGCTGAAGGGTTTTTTCTGAATTCAGGGTAACTTTCTTTTAGAACAAATGATAACATCAGAGGGACATCCATCAGCCAATTGCCTTGAAACATTATTCATATATTTTACACAAACTCTTTCCTGTATTTTAAAAAACAAATCTTTAAAATGACTCTGCGGGTGAGCTATTACGAGTAAAACACAATACACAAAAATGGGAAATAAATGTGTCCTGTGTCTCAGATACTTCTAAATTCATCATATTGGAGAACTGGGAATCAGCTCATTAATTGAATCAAAGACAGTACTGGATCTTACTTATGGTAATTCATGAGGTAATGTATCCTAAAATTGCAAACAAGATATTTGATAAAGTAGGTATTCTACAGTTGTTTGTGTCAATCTGAATTTGAGGGCAGGGGAGGTAGAGTGTGTATATTAAAGTAAACTTTAAAGTAAAAAGAAAAGTAAAACATGGAGAAATAAAACAAATAAAATAAAAACCACATAATCTCAGTTGTCTGGTGTTACACTTTGTAAATAAGGCTCACTGGAGGCATATTTAATATGCATTGTAGGTGTTGGGGAGACATAGCCTGATTTAGATAAAACTAAAAGTTTGCTGGTCTGACTTCATAACCTAAGTGGGAAAGTATTGTGTCAATGAGAAAGTTCAAGTAGCTTTGCTGTTTCCAAGAACTGTTTTACAAATGACGTGTATTATATTCTATTCTGCCTTTTGCTAGATGCTGTTCTGACGTGTTCAGACTATAAACCCATGGTGGGAATATTCTTCTAGTCCATAAAATGTTGGACACGCTTGTGGTGCTGTACAAGTTAATATTTTAATTTTCAGTTTACACCAATTGTATGTCCATATTTATAGGAAGATATAATTTAGCATTGTGAGGTGACCTGTTACTAGACTAATGATTTCAACAATAATGGTAAATAAAGTGTGGTGAAATCTGTAAAGCAGAGAGGGCAGAGAAGAGCAGCCAAGTGGTTGGTCACCACGTTGCAGGCTCTGTATTAGGTAGCTCAGAAGAGGATTGACAGCTCTGCCTGTCAGGAGTGCAGCCAGGAGAAGTTACTCACTAAAGGAACCTAGGTGAGGGATTGAAGGGTAACCTGTAAGGAAGGAAAATGCAGGATGAAACTTGTACATGAGTTTAAAAACACAGAAATACTACCCCCTGCTGTTTCTGAGGGGGCATTGGAATACCTAATGCTTAAAAAAACAGTTATAGATCAGCTTTTTTAATGCCTTGTTTCCTTTTCAGCATAACATAAAAAGGAGATCCCTGAAGTAGAACCAGCCTCATAAGTAGCTGTCCTTGATTGTGACTCAGAAGCACAAGTTCTGTTTAGCTTTGCACTGAAAGCAGGATTTCTACATTTGTTTTGGGCTTTTTTGGGACCCAACGAACAATACTCCTATAACAGAGCCAGATAGTGGGGAAACTCAGAATTTATTGCTTTCATGAAAACCTGTGGATTGGTTTTTGTTTTTCTTTTAATTTGTCTATATCTGAAAGTGATGTAAGCAGTGGTGAACGCTGCCTGTCCTGTGCAGAATACAGTACTTTCTGAGTGTATAATGAAACTGCTGGGATTTTTGTAAGTAAACTCATTAATTATTTTAAATTGAAATGAATAAATAAGTGAGTTGAGAAATGTAGTCTTCTGTTTCAGTATGTTTATAACCTGAATTAATTTAGTAATGGATGAGATAAATTATTCAAACTTTAGATACACGCAAAACACATTGAAGTCTTTTGTACAGTACCTTGAAGAATTTAGCTTGTGGTTATCCTGAACTGCTTGCTACTACACATGAAAAAATACATGGCAAAGATAAAAAATACATGGCAAAGATTAGAGCTGAGGTTGTGTTAACTGTGACATTGTGTGACATCAGATGTAATTTTAGATGTTGCTTTTGCTATTCAGTTCCTCCTTCACAGATGAAGTTGTATTTCCTGTTCATCTTTAGATTTGGTATACGTATGCTGTCCCAGCAGGTGAAGTAGCATAACTGCTATGATTCTTCTGAACACTGGTACAGTGTAGGGCTGTTGCCTAGTAAATGCAGATACATGGGTTTATAAAGCAGAAATAGTCCTTTTATGCTACAGGAGAAAAGGAAGTTATCTTTTTAAAGCATGGATTGGACTACAAATGCTAAAGACCATGCTTCAGTATGTTCAGCTTTTGTTGCATTTAACAGGGCTCAGTAGGACAGAGTTAGTGTTCTCTTAATATTTTATATTTCAGTTTCTGTGTCTTAAAATGTATGTATTTCTTTTGAGACAGTTCTTGGTATTTAGAGTATCTGCAACATGCCTAAACAAACCCCTTAATTTTATTTATTTATATGTAACTATTTGAACAGAGCTTAGCTTCTTTGCATATGATACGTGAAACTGAATAATATAAAAAAGTATTGTTTTCAGATTCCAAATGTTTTCTGAAGCATAAATGAAACTTTACAAGAACTATTTAGATGACTGTTTTATCCCATTTTGTAGTCAGAGAAATATATCTGATTCTTTGTATCTATTGCTTTTGTAAACATAGTGTGTAATGTCAATATACTGTTTGAAATAAAAGGGACCATAAGTGATTTCCTGAAGCATTTGAAGGAATCCATACGTAAACTGGGATTAGATGTTATTCTTACTGACTTTCTTTTCCTCATCTCACTTACTTTATCAGCGTGGCATTGACTACAGAGGAACTGCTGCAAGAGTGTAGAGGAAGGATGAGGAGAAGTGAAATTCATGCTAACTTTGCACAGGGTTTAAAAAACCCCTAAATTTAACAGTTTTCATGCCATTTCTTGAGATGGCATTGTACCACGATTTCATGAATATGTGAAATCCTTTATAGTCATTTACTAGAAGAGTATGGTCCTACAGGGGTTTTGGAAGTTTGTAGAAAACAGGAGGAAGAGAAGAGTATGCTTTTTTAGCCTGTCTTGTGTGCATAGCAGTATAGTAACATGCACTGTGTGTATTGATACTAGTGCATCTTGAGACCCATATTTTTTCTGTTTTTTTTTTTTTTTTTTTTAAGTAATCTTTATCTCATCGTTTTTAGAAAACTGTGGTTTGGTTTAGTGGTGGGTTTTGTTTGTCTGTTTTGTTTGTTGTGGACTGTCCTCCCCCAGTGCAAATGTTGCTAAGGTGTTTCTTACATGTTTTTGAGTGGTTGAAGTATGTTTCCTTTTTTTACCTTATGCTTTCCATCCACCTGCTTTCATATACTGTTATCTGAAGGCTTGAAAGTGTAATTTAAGGAAAGACTGGAAGAAAAATGTTGTGTTTGGTCTACAGAAGAGAAGACAAAAGATATGTGATAAGAGTTCTTTAGTATGTGAAAGGACCAAGGATAATAGTTAAACTTCTTTTGTGTCTGTTGGAGTTGGGACAGACAGCAGTGGAGGGGGGTGGTTGTAGCGAGTAAAATTTAGATTAAAGGTTTTCAAAAGTTTTCTAATGTAAGCAGTGGGCAGTCAAATCCCTATAGAGAATTGGTGGAATCTCCATCAATGGCATTTTTAAGCAGGTTAGAATAACCTTTTCCAGGAAGGGATCAATTCAGATCAGTACCTGCCAGCTCTACTGGGATGATGGACAAGATAGCCTTTTGAAAGGTATTTCTAGATTTCTTGGGGTTTTTTGGCTCATATCTCAGCACATTCATTGGGAGCCAACTACTTTCAGGAGATATTAAAAGCTCCCCACTCCCCCCACCCCCTGACAGTCTCTGGAATGTTTCCATATTTCACAGAAAATCATTACTTCAATCTCTATAGTATATATGTTGATTTCTATGTTGTGTTGTCAGAATATTCCATGATTTCTCCATGAAGATTACTGTGCAAGTAATAAATATTCTTGCATGATAGCACTTTCTGATTGAAGGACAGTGCTTCCTTTACAAGGAAAGGTATGACAGTATTAACTTACTCATAATATGTTATCATAATCCACTATTGATTGTTTAGTTCATAGGTGTTATGGCCTCAGAATTTTGAGAAAAGAAAAAAGATCATTCACTATATTGAACTCAGATCAGTATTGAGAGAACTACTGGGTTGCATTTAATGGAACTGTTAATGTGTTAATTAGCTTGCATTATGATTATGAAGTAGAAGGCATGGGAGACCCTGAGCTGATACAAGAGAGGACTACTTTTTGCCTTCTTTGTGTTTGAATACCACATGGTTATTAATACTTGAAACTTACCAAGGGAGATATTGCAAATATTAGAGTTGCCATTCCAGTTCTGAGGGTGAATATGGTCTGTATCTGCATTAGAATGCAATGGTATCAACCATTTCTAATTCTGTTTCACTGCCATTAATGTAGCTCCTTCATGGTGCAAAATTTCCTATGTCTTGTTTGACATGTTAGCAGCATTTTTAAGTAATCTCAGAAGTAAGACCAGTGATACCTGGGTTAAATGAAAGTTTTTGCTGTTACTGACAGAAATAATGATCCATGACTGCATTGGTAAATCCAAAAGGTGCAAGAATAGACTAAGAAAAGCTTTTCACAATTAGTAAGCAAGAAGTTGGAAGTGTAGACTTGCTCTGTCTGGGAATCCTAATTGAAAATGTACTCTCTTTTTTAAAGTTAGTGTAATCTTCAGAACAAATTTATAGGTTCTTATACCTTGAATTCAGGAGCAAGCTGTTTTGTTTTTTTAAATTGCCAAATATGGTTGCAAGACAAATGGTAAGTGTACTGTTGCTCTTTTGTGTTTGATATTTTGCATGTAAAAATATGGCTGTTAAACTGAAACAGTATCTTGCACATGATGATCTCATTCTACTCTTTGCATTATTGCCTGCTGGCAGTGCAGAATATGGAGTGCTATATTGTCTGTGTGTATATATATAACTGTTATCTTAGAAAAGATACTTTATTTTAATTTAGGGCAGCCTGAAGTTAAATGAATTCTTGCCTGCTGCTCTATGAATCTTGTTTTCTTCTCCAACTCTGTCGCTCATATGTGTGTTCATCATAGGTTTGGAATTGGTCATCCCACTTGTCTGTTTCATGAGTCATAAATGCTTTTCTTTTGTAAATACAACATGCAGGGCCAGTAAATTACTAGTTCAAGCAGCTAGTGCAAGTATGTATTTGCATGTTTTCATATGTAAAGTGTAGATATGAGTGTCTTGCTGTTAATTCCTAGGTATTTTTGGTAGAATTATTTTAGTTTTATGAAGAATGTTTTCCTGTGATTGTACTCTGTCTTCTCTGAGAGCTGTGGAACCTGTTAACCAAGTTCAGCCATGTTTGGTACAAAGAAATAACTTCCTTCTAAATTTCCAATAACTGATTTAGAAATTAGCAGATACATAAAGAAAAGAGACATTAGAAATGTTGACAGTGAGGGAGGATTAGGGAGAGCTTGGACTGTATGCATTGCAGGTGGAATGGCTTTCAGCAGCTCACACATACTGGATTGCACATTTTTGTGAGCCATTTTTACCACAGGCTGGTCCTTGCCTGGTTAGCTGGGAGAGATGGGTCTGTGGGAGCTGCAAGTACTTGACAGATCTCTGTTAGGCACAGAAGAGAGAAGGCAGTGACTGGAAGTGGGGAAGTAAAACTTGAGGATGACTTAAGGTATGTTGAACTCTTGTGAAAAGAGTTTTGCTTGGGGCAAAGGGAGAAGTCATAATTTTAAGGGAATAGGAGGAATAGAAAGTACAAATCCTTGATTCATTATGTGTGTTCCTCACAGAGATTTTAAAAGTGTGTGTTCTGTTGTGACTCCCCTCAGTATGCTACTTGGTTTTATTCTTTCTGTTGTTGTTGTTTGGTTTGTTTGGGAGTTTTCATGTTTACTAACCTGCTGTGGCTAAGGAACAGAATTACAGAGAATTATCCCTCCTACTCTTTGTGTCACAGGATGTGGATATGGAAATGTATATAGTTATATAAAAATGCTTCTAAATATTTGGCTTAGTATTTTGAAATGTCATGAATAATTGGCACCAAAGAACTCTAAGAACTGAAGTAACAGATGCTTGAAGAGCTTTTCATTTTGTGAAGCAACTAATTTCTTACTAGAAAACCTAAATTTTAAATTAAAACTTAAACCCCATGGCTTTACCAAGTAGCTATTACAGCAAGTTAACAAGTCTTCCACCAGAGTGCAGTCTTTTCTAAGGATTTCTAACACCTTCAGCTAAGTATCTGCATTTTGCATATAAATATTATTTCTCTCTTGCAGCTATTACAGGCCCACAGTTGACTTTATTTTTCAGTGTGCATTTGGCTCTTTAATTGTGTTACCTCATTGTGTTTCACAGTTGAGACAAAATTAGGTAAGGTCGGTTAAATGATAAGGTAATGTACAGTAATCAGATTCCAATTAGAAAAAATGTCAGTCTTTCTCACTTTTTTTTTTTTAAATTCTCTGGAATGAAATACCTTCCTCCACTCTTTCTCATTCACTAAATAAATTCACTGTTGCCTTGTGTCAATAGCTAGATTCAAGCAACAGTACTGTAAGATTGAACTTTTCCCATATGAGTTAATAGGGTGTTAACATCAAAGGCTAATTGTAAGTATTTAAATTCTTGACACATCTGAAGGACAAGCCAAAATACAGCTGCCCAGCTGACAGCATACTTTTAATTGTGAGTATGAGTTGCAAGTCATAGGATGAAACCTGATCCATTTTCCATGTCTGCAGTGAAAATACTTTAAGCTGTTATGTTTGTCTTGTTTGCAGTGAAAATACTTTAAGCTGTTATGTTTGTCTTGTTTAGGCAATTGTCACCTTATTATTGTCATCCTAATTCTGTTCCCTGGGAACTGTAGTCATTCTGTGTGCTATTCAGTGTAATAGGAAAATGATCATAATTTGAGTTGCCTATAGAGATTGTTGGCAACAACTGCTATAACCCAAGACTATTTGATCAATGGCTTAGATACTTTGTTAGGTATTTGTTGTATAGATACTTAGTGTGACTTGTTAAGAGAAAGACAACTTGTGTGCAGGTCAGACTTACTATATCCTGGGCAACTTCAGTTTTCTTTTGGCACAAAACCGTGGTATTGTCAAGAATATTTTTGTGTTTTAGTGTCACATCTGCTATTTTAAAATGTCATGTTACTGTTCATATGAAGAAGTGCTATAATTTCTAGTTTTGACTACACAGTGCTGTTTTCAGCACTTAAAATTGCAGTCTTTGAAATAATGTTTGTACCCAGCATATCATATATCATATCATATCACTAAGGATTTTCAGTACTGCTTGAAAACCAGTAACAAACTTGCTATCATTGATACTGGTGTGATGAGAGGGAACAGTAGAATTTTCTAGATAAGTCATCTGTCATGCTTAATTTGAAGATACTTTTTAGATAATTGAAAGTAAAACAACACACTTATCTGGGAAAGAGTTGCACAAATGAGCTCAAGTAATCTAATGGATTGCTGGTAGTGAAAAAAATGAGCTCCAACTTCTTTCTGTGCATAGCTGTGAACTCCCACCACTTATTTTTTCACTGGCCTTGGCATTTTTTTTATACTACCCCCCCTCCTGTCCCCTGAGACTTGATGTTTATTAATCAAATTCGACATGGGGAAAAAAAACAGTCCAAGAAAGAAAGAAAAGTCAGGGTATTGCTGGAGTTTTCAGTGAGTGGGGTTGATTGGAGGACAGCTGTAACGTTAGAGCCTTTACAAAGTAGTATCCCAGTAGTGGGATGGTGTAGCGCATGTGAGAGTGAAGGTGAAAGATGGCAGTGGTGTGTTAGGCTGGACAGTCTGGGAAGTGTAGCTTACTGTAACAGGAGCTGCTCTTCTGGGGCAGTGATGTAACTTCTGGCTCTTACAGCCATATCCTCCTCTGTGCCAGCTTCAGTGCCCTTCTGACCCCAAACTCAGCTGCTTCAGTCAGTATACATGGAAGAAATCTCTCTGTATGCACATTCCCATGTCGTTCTGCTCATGTATCCACACCTATGCCCCTTAAAAGAATTGTTTTCTGGTGTGTGGAAGGAGCTTGGCACAGGGTCAGATGGACACCAGAGGGAGTGGTAATGCTTTGCCAGGGGAAAAGTATCAGTATAGCAGCTGCAGTTAGATCTGCTTCGTTTGCTGTCAGCCACATTTGTCAGTCTTAGCAGTTAAAAAAAATAACTGAGGGGAGGAAGAAATGTTGGTGGTCCATACAGATTTCTGGAAACCGGGTTTTTACCTATGCTTGAGCTCCAAAGATTATCAAGACCCTTTTAACACTGAAAAGATAATTAAGCAAATGTTTGCTTACTGATTGTTTAATCAAATAACTTGACCATGTTTGTTTCAAGCTATGGTTGTGGACACTTTGGGTTTTTGTAAGTGTAGCACGTGACAAACTTGAACAACTCTTGATGTCTTAAATACCTTTTCATTAGGAAAATACTTCTATTCTGGCTAGCAGTAATAAATGGTATTACTGTACTGAAAATAAAACAATGGAGTTTATTTGGATTTTTTAAAGACTAGTTAGTAAATTGAGTCAGAGCTTTATTTTAACTCAATCTGCTAATTTGTGTGATGGATATAGTTTCCTAGTCTGTGTTAAGGTTCTGTTTTGGTTTGGTTTTAATTAAAGAAGCCAATCTATGTATGAGATGTATCTTAAAATAGTAAGACGTTAGAAAACCTGATTAAAGGTTTTCATGTCATTACAGGAAAGCCTAAGGTCTAAATCCTTTAATTGAATCCAAATAAAATATTTTTAGAGCAGTTTGAAGATGATATGTAACTTAATTGACTTCTGTTCAAATACTGTTTAAATTTCTGCCATCATTCAGTTGTCTGTTTGCTGGTTGTATTGTAATAAACCAGTTAATGTGATCCTTATAAGGCCCTAGAAAGTGAGGGTCAGTGGAAATAAATACATGGTTACAAGTTTTATTTTAAGCATCATCCCTTCTGTGAATCTATTATTGTTGTGGCTGTGGCAATTAAAAAGAAAAACAGAGTGGTTAAAACCAAAACTAACTCTTCATCCCTCAGTAACAACAAAAGCCAGTGGAAGCACGTGTCACCTAGTGTTATTTGACAAAGTTAGGGGTGAAATCTAGATTCAATGTAATGGTGCTTATTTTAAGCCGGATGGCTTGTCTTCCTACTCGTCCCTCTCTTGCCAGTGCCATAATCCAGGGCGAATTACTCTGTAGCTTGCTGATGCAACTCTTTGTACAGATTTGTAGACATGGTAAGGTGGAAAATGCAAGCTCCCACCCTGCCCTCTCCTGAATTTGTCAGTACAGAAGAGGTCTGTGCCAAATTAGCTCATGCTTTGCCTCCACATCTGTGTAGTTTAATTACTGTGTGGGCAGCCTGGCTGATTGGATGAAGGTTGTGCCTCTGCAGCAGGAGGACAGACATCCCTGCGGGGCTGTGGCACCTCCTGTTTGGAAAAACCTCTGGCTCAAGGAAGGAACTTAGTAAGAAACTACAGCTGTATTCATTGTTTCCTGACTCTGTATGATAAAACTGTAATAGAAATGGTAAAGAAATTGTAAACAAATTTAATGTTATCTGAACTAATATATACCAAGTAGCAGTATACTAAGTAGTCCACAAGGTTTTATACGAAATGTGTGGTATAACTCATGTAATCTGCATAAACTCAAACTGTGTCACTTGCACAGTGTTGGAATGAGCACTGGTAGGGCCTGTCCTGAGCCGATAGAGGAGGCTATTGGTTTTGGCAGCCACACAGTAATAGAAATCATCTGGCTCAAGCTGTTACTGTTATGAGGTATTATGTTACGTTTGTCCCACTTTCCAAGTGGTGATGTCAGATGTGCATATAAATAAGCTCTTGAGCCATCTAACTGTTTTCAGGTAAAATTGTGTGTGCTTTCTTGAATACACAGCTGAAAGCATCAGTGATTCATGGGCTGATTCAGGGGTGCATCAGATGCCTTTCTTTGAGAGCAGCCACATTTGTCAGCAGGGAGGGGCAAGCAGCTGGATGGTGATAGCTTCAGTTATCTGATTTTTATCTGCAGTTACAAGTCAGCACCTTATGTTAGTTTGCTCGGTCTAAGGATAAAACTCAGGTCAATATCTGACAAATGGACTTTTGTGTGTTTAAGTGCAATGTGCCTAACACTGTAGCACTCCTTGACTGATGCCTGCTAAATATCACAGTTTAAAAACCTGCTTAAGAAAGGGCTAATACGGTTGTAGTTTAGACAAGTCTGAGGTTGCTGGATTTCTAATTCCATGGATTTCTAGGGATAGTGGTGTGGTAATAAAAAAGTTTGATGCTTTGCAGAAATGTGGATGATACCGAAATTACATTTTCAGTTTACTTTCATGGTGGGGAGTGAATTCTATGGCATGCTTGTAATTAAAACTTTTTATGGAATTCAGGTTGTTCCTTATCTTTTTGTTTGCAAAGGGCTAATTAGCTAGCCATAGTCCCTTGTTACTAGATTAGCCACAGGCTATTAGTCATAGGCTTTTTTTTATCCTACCCAGTGTGAGGTCAGACAAATTCTAAGCACTCCTGTAATTGCATTTAAGTGTATGTTACAATAGCATACCATATTTTACATGTTTTTTTCTTTCTTGTCAAAAGTATAGTTATTCCTTGTGCTTGCTTTTGACATGATTTTTCCTCACAAAATTCAAGTTATTTCATTGATGTCTTAATAAAATAACGACTGAAATTTGCCTTTCTGGTGTTCATGGTTTCTTTTTTTAATGGATATCATTATTTCATAATATTACATCATTTTGATGTATATATAGCTAAAAATAAAACAACTGCCATTTTAGTGCTCTTCATGTACTGTTTCATACTGCTCATGCTCATCCCATAGGCAGCAACAGTGCAGGGATGATGTTATCACTGCTATAACAGGGTTTTTTGTTGCATCATGAAATTACTGAAATTGTCTTTTATAATTTCCTAATTTTAGTCAGCAGTTGCAAACCTGAAATGCTATGGTACATTTTCATTGTCTTTACACTTCAAACTTTTCAGTTATTTTACTTAAAAAACATTTCAAGGATAAAACAAGCTTGTAATCGTAGACAGGAAGCTGAAGAAAGGTTTCCAACAATCTTTTTGCTCTTCTCCCACCTTTTTTGGGGCAGGAGATTTGATTAAAGCTTTGGAATCATTGTAAACTTCAATTTTTGCCATTGGTCTTTTTAATAGCTTTCCAAACCTGAAATGATTTGGAGGTTCATTTGATGAGACATTTTTATTGTATTTAGATTTATGTCCAGTAAGCTACTCCAGTTGAGCAGTATCTAGCTCTTTTAGGCCTTGTGTATATTACTTCATATCATTGTCCTTTTTTTACAGATGCCACTTAAAAGCAGAATCACCTAGACAAAATTGGTTGGCCTATGGCAAAGCATGGTTTTGATATTACTGCTGGTTTATTGGTTTTATTTTCCCTCCCTTCACAGTTTTTAAAGTGAAAGGGCTCTAGTTCTTAATGTTTAGAGAGCAGTCATTAGCAGGGCTGGGGAAGGAAGCCAGGAATATGGTGCTCACCTTCACCTGGTTATTCTGTTTTGCCATTATAGTAACTTTAAGCAGCTGGGAGGGAAATTACCAGGCTTTTTCTCCAGCCTCTTCTACATCATCTCTTAGAATTTATAATCTTCTTCTGTTTCCCTTGAAAGTAAATGTCATTTCATTTCTCCTTCACCTCCTCTTAATCTGTACCATACGAAAAGCTCTGTGTGCGCATTCTGACGGGGTCAGCTACTGCAGGCACATTGCAGCCGACCATACAGCCAGTGCAGCCTCACTTCCCTGCCACTGTGCATGCTGCCAGCAGCTTCTTCCCAAAGCCTTCCTTCTCCTCTGCTCTTTGGCTACCATGTGCTTTATTCTCATGTAGGATCTGATTTGCTGAATTATTTATTTACTGACTTTGGGAAAATTAATTTTGATTTGTTTTCTGGATGCTCTTCCCCCCTTGTTACAAGCCTAGCGCATTAAGGGGAGAGTATAGAGTTCTCCCAGTCTTCACTTTATCTCCTAAATTCGTGTCCTCCTTCCACAATATCTCACTGGTTTTTACAGTCTTAAACCCCTTTCTTCAGTTGTTTTTGTCCTTTCAGATTCTTTTTATGTCTTCCTATAGCGTGACAAAATACTTGTGAGATTATGTTGCTAGAATGCAACTTGATACACACAGTTCTAAGGGTACTTACATTTTCTTTTTGAAAGTAATCTCTTTTCTATAGTGGCCACAGTATGTTGTTTTGAAATCATGCATGTGTTATAAAAACTAGCTGCCCAGAAACATAGTTAGTTGCTTGTCTATCTTGCATAAGTTTGTTGTAATTCATCTGGTATGCCCCTGCTCCCAGGAGCTTAAAACATTTAAAAATATTTAATGATGCTTTCCATATTTTTCCCAAAGGAAGCTACCCAGAAGGAATGTTCAGGTTACTTGGGGCATGAATTAGAGCCTCTGGTCCTCTAGGTCCATTACAAAAAGCCCAAACAACAACCTAAACAACACCCTCCAAACTACCAGACAAGCTCAGTTGCATATTTAGTGGTGAAGACAGAGGGCAACTTGCGCAAGTGATGCAAAATCTGGATATGGGCTCTATTCCATATTCACACTGGTCAAGTGCAGCACAGCTTGTGTAAGACATGGATTTCAGACTGTTAGGAGAAATTACTGTTAAACTACTTTGGGATCTGACATCAGCAGTTCAGTGTGTCCTGGATTACCATTGTCCCTCATCAGCTGGCAGGTACTGCTCCCTCTATAGCCTGCTAACTTGAAGAATCTTGTAACTACATAGTTGGTGACGCTACAACATCAGCCAGTTTATTTCAAGTGTTAGATAACTTCATAAAACAGTAGCTAGCAATGTAAAACTTAACTGCTCTCCGATCATCTTAAGGTACTTCATAAAAAAGGTGCTTTATGTGGTTTGTTCCTTGTGTCACAGTCTTTCCAGGGGATTGGATGTTGTCACTGGCTTAATGCTCTCTATGCTACTTAAGGATTTACTCTTCTCCCCATCTGTTGCAGAGCATGGCTGTTACATGTGAGCAGAAAATACTGAAGATTTATTTTTAGTTTCTTATTTGAAATTTATTTCTGAGAAGGTTTGCTCTTTTGTAGAAATGAGCTCTGCCTCTTGGTAGAAGATTGCACTGGTCTGAAGAAGAATCTTCAAAATGTGTCCAGAGTTTATGTGACACTGAGGTAGCCTGGTTTCAGAATATTGAGTACTTAAAGAAAGGGATTAGCACCATATGCTAGTCTAGCTGGAAACTTAATTAGTGTCTTTTTTTTGTGGATCTACACTGTTTTGAATTTTTAGCTAGTTTTTAAAAATCCGATTGTTTTAAAGAAAGATATAATATACACTGCAGAAGTCAAAAGGAAGGGTAAAGGAAATGTAAGTAGCAAATTCAGTCAATTGTATGCTGTAATAATGCAGAATCATAGAATGCTTTGAGTTTAAAGACCATATAGTCCATGGCACACATACCCTACACACATATCCTCTTGCCATGGTCAGGGACAGCTTTTACTAGATCAAGTTGCTCAGAGCCAACCTGATGGTGGCCTTCAGAGCTATTCAAATTTATGTAGAGTGTAGAAGGCTCTGAGATAGGAAAGAATAACATCTGGATGATTATTTAGGAAAATGTTTTTTTACATGCCCATATATTGCTTAATACAGATACCATGTGACTTTGTAGCTTTAATCATCGTAATGAACTTCCTTCAGTCTCTGAAGTCTTTAACCTGTGTCTCTTGAAAAAAGTACACAGTATGTTTATTGCAGGGCATTTATCTTCCCAGAAGTTATTTCCATTCAAAATGCTAGAAATACAGTAAGCCTTACTGGGTTTGTGCAGTATTTCAAAAGGCTGGGTAATCCACAGTGGAGGATCAGGTTTTATCTCCTCTAAACCCCAGACCACCAGCAGGGACTATACATACTCCAGGCATTTTCTGATACTTAATACCTGAACACAGTTGATACTGAGGTGTTCTTTTTTAGCCTTCCTATAAAAGAAGAATTTCTCATCCAATGTGCTCAACACATTTTTAGTATCTGTATCTGTTTTATATAAGATTAGAGTTTGAGTGGTTTTATTATGTATTTCACAACAGCTTTCTCATTAAGTAATTTGTTAGATTTGTAAGTTGTTAAAAGTAGAGCTGTTGGTTTATTTTTTTTCATTCTAATACTCCAGAATTCTCTTCCTTCTGCCTTTAAAGCAATTTGCAATGATTATCTTCAGTGATGGAGATGAATATTTTCCAACAGGAAATCTGATCTGTGGGCTTTGTCTGTATTCATCATGCCTATTTGTTGTCTTTCTTTTGTCTTTGTATATATTCTAATGGCTTTACATTGCAGTTATAAAAAGCAAAAAGAAAATGCTTATAAATTCTTCATGATTATTGTGTTGGTTATTGTAAAATGTTTTCTGAAGGTGTGACACTTCATCTGTCATTCTGCTTTCCTCATGCTTTATCAGAATTAGTGTTAAGCTAGAGACCATCTGTGTAGCATTCAATGATTCTCTGGCTATATCTATATTAGTGAATTAAGTGTGTCTCAGGCTAACTGACATAACGTGGCTCACACCCATAGTCCTAGTCCCAAAACAGGGTAGTTATATCCAAAGTTACTTCTGGGAACGGTCCCCATACCAAGGATGGCTCTCTGAATGGTGCCTTCAAATTGCGTGAAAGAATGCTAATTGGCCTGGACAGAAGTTGTTTTGGGCACTTCTTTAACAGTTTAGTGGTGCAGGCAATTCATTACCATGCACAGGAATGCTCACAGCACTGTTGATTTTACTGGTATAGATGTGTAGCCTCTACAGCTTTAGACAGCTAAATCGATACATTACCTCTTTATCATCATTTCTAAATTTGCACTTGGCTGCATTCTCAGAATGCACTGGGATACTTTAAACCATATAACTGCATATTGTTAGGTGATCAAAAATTGTAAGATTAATCATTATTATCATTATTTTACTTTCCATGTGGGTAGGTTTGTATTTATTTGAAACATACAGATATTTTTAGGTTGAGTATTTTTATGAAGGTCCAATTGCAATCGTTTTTACAAACTGATTTCTGGGAAGATTTTGAGACAAAGAAAGTAGTTGCTCCCAAGGTGGCTTTTTCCTCTCCACCTGCACCTTAAAGAATTTATGTTCCTACTGTGCAGAATCCCAGCAGTATCCTCTTATTCAGATTTTTTTTTAATTCCATTTTTTTTTTTCATGAATGTTTAATCCCTGGTAGAGTGTTCAACAATTAATTAATGTTGGTATTTTGTTTAATTTACCACATAAATAAGGACATGTAAACTCGTACATGTACTTTGATTATGTGGTCAGAGCAGGGAATACAGTTTGACAGAGAAATTGTAAATAAATGTAATTGCAGGAAAAGACTGGTTTGTGATGAAGGCAGAAAAGTGCAACTGTTAAAGTTGCCAGATCTATGCAGAAAGTAATGGTGAAATTACAGATAGCTATGTAAAGTGATAAAATGCATGGCTATAAGTTTTTAATAAATGCTTGTAGACTCAATAAGTTTCAGAAACAGACTACAAGCATTAGGAGTCAGTAAATTCTATATTTTTATTCTCTGTTTTATGGTTCTGGGATTTTCTTAGTAACTGTTGAATAACACTGAAAGAAGTATTGTGGAAATGTTTACCATGGTGGCTAGAGCAATTGCCAAAATCTAGAAAAGCTATTTCTAGACTGCTGTTTTCAAGAGATTTAGATCTACAATTATTGTACTCATGTATAATGTCCTTCTAATTACCAGGCTTGCTACGGGAACCTCTTGGCCCTTCTTGTCAAAGCACTGCCAGAATGCAGCAAAGAGTATGGATTAATAATAGGCCAGGGGGAAAGGGCCATTTTCCAATAATTAAGATAGTACTTTGACTGTGCATAGTCTGGACTTGCATACCTCATCCTAGAAACAGCTGACATGTTTTTTGTCAGTGGTGTTTGATTAATATCCTTAAGCAGCATTTCTGTTGGCAGACTTAGTGAAGTACGCAAATATTTGGGGTTACAAATTTTTAATATTTTCAACTATTTTAAAAAATTAAATCTTTTTAATATTTTAAAATATGAATGTTACAGATTTTTAGTAATTTGAATTATTTTTAAGTTCAAAGAGTATTTTTTCTTATTACTGCAGTTTGAAAAGTGTATAAACTTCCTAAATTAGAAAAATGTGAAAGATAAGTATTTGTGGTTGAAAAGGAGTATTCAAGTCTTTGCAGATGAGCCAGATTCCAGTTTAGCAAAGTGTTCTGAGAAAGTGTTTAATTTTAATTGTAAGCATGTGATATCTTATTTTGTTCATGTGTTGTGGCATTTTGCCAGTTTATGCCTTTGCAGGATAAATTTATTCTGCATAGACAAGACAAGGTAACTGACTGTTATTGTCTGTGATAATATAGCGAGCTGTGTTATTTATAAGGGTTTGAGAGAAAGTCAAAGAATTGGGAATTCTTGATGGGATAAATTCAGGGCATTATTGTTGTGAAAATAACTTCAGTGTAATGCTTATCAGGCACAAAATTAAAGAATTTATTCCTTGCATACAAAACCCCCTAGTGAAGTTTCTCTGGAAACAGTAATGAAGTCCCAGAAAGTCCGAAAGTGAACTGTCCCTGTGAAAAAATACTGTCTCTCTCTATTTGCATATTTGATAATGGAACTGTGAAACCAAAAAAAAAACCAGGGAATCACTTTTTTAATCATATGTACTACGAGGCCAGCTTGCGTCCTGAATTTGGAAAAAAAAAACTAGGACAGAATTGCCATAGAAATTTCCTGTTTGGTGAGGACAGCTCTTCAGTTTTTGCTCTGATAGAATGTTGTGTTGCTGTAACAAGTGTTTCCTTCTCCGCTTTCTTTTGTGCTACTTGAACACACACACACAAAAAGTATTTCTCCAATTTAAATTTCATAATGATTAAATAATAAGAGAAGTAATGGTCAGGTGAAGCTATACTTGTTTATAATATGTATAGTTTTTATTCATAGACTAATTAAATATTTTTAGGATACTTATATAGGCCAGTTTAATGTGTTTAATGTGCTTTTGCTCGAATCTGATCTGGGGAGTATCTAATAGATTTTTAGCTTTGGTATTTGACAAAATATAAACCACTATTTCTTAATGGAAACCTCCATCTTTTAAACGTGTTCTAAGTTACGAGGTTGTGTAGGAATGATAAACGTGTTGTAAATTCCCAGGTTGTGTAGGAATGATAAGTTTGTTCTGATTTTTTATTTAAATTAAGTATGTGTTTTATATTTTTTTAATATATTCTTGTTAAATACACTTACCAGATAAACACATCTGTTGGCAAAACACCACCTAGTCCTAGGATAGGTTTGTGAAGGAACCCACATAAACAAATAATTTTTACTTTAGTATTTATCTTGATACTTCACTTAGTGACCTAAGTAGTGTTCACTGAGAGTATGTTTTAGCATTCTGTGCAGACTGTTTTACAAGACATGCTATTTATAACTAATGCTATGTCGGAAGCTGCATTTAGTTGAAAGTTTTATTATTACTGTCACAATACATATTACTGTGTAGAGGTATTCATTTGTATTGCTGCCAGCTTTGCAGTGGATACATGAATACTTGAAATTGTTACAGTGGCTTTCCTGATGTCTTGGTGTATTTGGGATTTGGGTGATGGTCTGAAATAAGGTGACCGGTGTGGGCAGTAGTATGTTGTGTGCAGTCGCTGTGCTGTGGGCACACCACACAATGCTTGGTTAAAATTTCCTGCATGGGCCTATAGGAGTTCTGAAGTTGTGGTACCATCTGTTTTAGTGAATCTTTGCCATTCAGGTACTCTTGTGTTCAGGCACTGTGGAGAAATCTAGACAATTCTGTACATTATTTCTCTAAATAGATCAGCTTTGGGGTTTCTCAAGAATTTGTGAAAATGGGATGGAGATAATAATAACAAATCTAGAGGGTTCTGATGTTTTGTTTGAAGAGCTAAACTCAGACTGCAATTATACTTGAGATTTGATGAGCTGTCATCCTAGATGGAAACACGGTGACTGTAGTATTAGTAAGAGGAATACATCTGGGAATTGCCTTTGTTGAAAAGATAAAGATTGGAGAATTAATACTGTTAGTAATTGTACAGCTCAGATATTCCTGGATGTGAAGCCCAGTGGGTCTGATGAAACAGCCACTGAAGTAAGAGGTGATGCTGTATTTGAATTGTTTTTGGGAAGCAGTGGGAATACAGTAGAAGAGTTACTCCTGTAAAGGAAGTCTGGACCACAGCTGTGGATCACAAGTAGATTGCATTTAAATGAAACTGGAAAATAAATTAAGACAAGCTTTACATAGCAGTGTATTTATCTAGAATCTGTTGGAGTTGCTGGTAGTGCAGTTTCTTCAGAGACTGATGTCATCCTCCAGCCACCTCAGTCTTTTGAAACTGCTCTCCAGCATAAGCACTTTAGTTAGCTGATAATATATCTTGTATTATTTCCCTTCTAAGCTGGAGCCTTATGAGTATGAAAACATGAAATAGGATCTTAATTTCTTTCCTCTCGGTGTTCCTATAGATACTAACGAGGTATTTTCATTAACTTGAATGATTTATTTTTTTTCTTTGAAACATTGAATCTTTTTCTTCTTGTAATTTCTAATAAAGTGAAACTTGGATGGTTGCTGATGCTTATAACTTTTACACTTACTTCCAACAAAGATTAACAAAGATTGCCTTGGAAAAGATTCAGAACTTCATGAAGACATGTATTTGGGTTTCCTCTGTTTGCAAAGATTTCTTGGTAGGATAAGAATGTTATAATGAAATTCCAACCAAATTGGACCATCTATCATGTAGTCTTGTGTTACAAAATGTGGCACTAAAGTTTAACATATTTAAATTCCATGTAAATGCAATTATAGTTTGTATGTGATTGTGTATAACAGGCTGGGGCTGTTTAATCTGCACAAGGCCTTCTGAGTTTGCACACAATTCTCCTGAAGTGTGGACAGAGCCTGTCAGGGTGGAGGCTGGATGGTAGAACCCCTGGTATGGTGTGTATGGTCTCATGGGCCCACATGGGACCTCATTCCAAAGAGGCCAGTGCAGGCTGGTTGGGACAGTATTCAGCGTGCACACTGTGGGACACTCCACCAGATGTTTGAAAATCACAGCTGTTGGAGTTTCATTTTTGTCTGCCATGCTGGCCAAGTACAGCATTGAGTGTCTTGATCTGTCAGCCTGTCCTGTTAGGTGGTCGCAACAAACCAGAAATGAAACAAACAATGCTGAGCATCACATGTGCCATGTTTCGCTGGAAGCCTTATGTGAGATAGTCAGTTTCTGAGGTAGACAAGGTGAAGATGGAAAATGCAAATGTTGTTGAAGGATTCAGCTGCAAGCATCAGTTCTGACAATTATGGGGTTTAACTGTTGAATTGGAATTCGTGGTGCCCTCTGGGCCAGGGGGGGAAAAAACCCAACCTGAAAAGATTGTTGGTGACACTTAGATGGCAAAACGCTTAGACATGAGATCAAATTTGAGGCAGTTTGTTGGCGCATACTAAAAGTTTGAGCAGAGCCTTGTAGCAAGTTGTTGTGTTTGCCATTTTCAGAAACTACTTAGGATAATTCTTGGGACAGGAATTTAGTAAGTGAACATCTATGAGATGAGTAAGTGAGTGGTACATTACTTGGGGCAGCTGCAGCAGCAGCATTGTTAAGTTCTAAGCAGGATTTTCATTGCAGTTTGTGGCACCAGTCTCCACTGTGTGTGCCAGCAGCAGAGTCAAGTTTAAATGCTTTGGCCTTTCTGAGAAACAGCCTTCTATGGGATTAAAATACTGCCTGCTATTAGGCTTCATAAATGGATTGGATTTTCAAGTAACTGTATCAGGCATAGATTCAAGCTGTAGGTCTGCAATGGATTTTCTAATAAAGATGGTGTATTTTTGAAAAGGTTGCAGCTTTTGATTGGCACCACAAGTTCATGATTTGTCATGGGTTCCTTAGTCCTATTGAGTTTAGAGCAAGAGTCATGTCGAATTAGGGGCAAAGAGAGACTGTATGCAACACTTCTCACTTAAAGTAATACAAATTGGAATATTCAATACTGTGAAATCCTTATTACAGTCATGGTTTTGTCTCATGATTATCTAGGATGTTGTTGTCAATAGTATTGCAAAGAGGGAGAGGGAGTACAAGTGAATGAGCAGGAAGAGTGTGTCTGTCTTGCATCATGATGGGTGGTGTTCAGGCAAACAGAAATGGTGCAAGGTCATGCTGTCAGTCTCCCACTAGCAATGCTGTTAGAAATATAGTTCCAAAAGAGGTGATGTGGAGAGCTGTGGTAGAAATGGTACCTGCTTGCTCTTCAGCTGAATAAAAAAGTGAGGAGGGAGTTGATAGTTGGGCTGTGATAGTTCATGTTGTGTTTTGCCAGACATTAGCTTAATATATGTTTTGGTGCATTTATTGTTTCCTGGTAAAGGAAGCCAAAATATCCAAATGAGCCAGATGTTTTATACTGTTACATGAACCAGTTTCTGGTATACTCTAAGCCCATTCAGGGCTACTGTTTATAGTAAATTATACATGCCCCTAGATGTACCTAGTGTAGGCCTCTTTTTGTTAGTATTTTTTCTTAAATATCTGAAAACAAGCCTAAAAATCACTGGGCTGAATAAAAGCCTATGTTGTTACTAAATAAGTATTTTGCATGGACAAAAATATTACTCATCTTCAGAGAACTTTTTTCTCACAGACTTGAATGGAACAAAGTGACTTACTGCTGTCAGAGGACCAGAATGAGTAATATGAATTTGATTTTTAAAGAGATATGATCTTTTGATTTCCAAGTCAAGAGATCCTGAAAGTAACTCAGGTTTTCAGAAAACATCGAAATTACTTGCCCTTCAAAAAGTAGCTGGTCTGCACATGTCTGTCTCTGGTTGCCCACGTATTTTCCTATTTTTCAGTACTTGGCATATCCTGTTCTGGCTATTCACCAGAGCTCTGTGTGTGTGTTTTGTTGTTTTTGGGGAGTGGTGATGGTATTGGTTTTGTTTGGGGTGTGTAGCTTTTAAAAAATTTATTTATTGTTCCATTTATTTCTTTATTTAATTTAAGCTAAACCTCTCTGAACAGAGGAGTGATCCAAGCTGAAAAGCCAAGAGTGGCTGTAAATGGGTTTCATTGTATTTCAGTTTCTTGAATATTTTGTTTCATGTGTCCAATGGGTAACACCAGTTCAGGGTGCCATGCTGACAGTGTGGAGCATCTTTCTACACAGGTACAGAAGGAAGTATTCCTTAAAATTCCATCTTCACCAAGGCTTCAACATAGTACTTAAATGGGCTTTTTTAAAGACTTGAAAAACTTTTCTATCCCGTATACATTGTTTGTTTCATTAGTAATTAAATTCTGGTCTTGAATTTAGTTAGTTGTTTAATTCTTTTTTGTAGATACTAGCTGCATCTTTCTTTGTTGGGATCTGATTGTTCAGTTGGTATTGAAACTAAAAGAGAAGTTCAGAAAACTGTTATTGCTGATGTATACTGCCTGTGACTTTGTGAAATTAAGGAAGCATTCTGAATTCCTGAAAACCTTTTTCTGTGACCAAAGTATACCTTCCTAGCCTATAACTACAGATCCAAGTTGTTTTGAAACATGAAATTAGCCATTGCAACTGATTATAACATATGAGCATTTGCACAACTGTTTTTCAGTAATAGAAAAGTTCCGTTTATTATTTTTAAATTTCTTGTGTATTTAGAGCAAGACGTGTTTGTGCTGAACTGCTCTGCTGTTTGCATAGTAGCTGTATGCCAGACTGTTCAGATTAGAATTTAAGACGAGTAAAGCCCCTGTACAAGCTAATTTTACAAAGCTTCTTCTCTACACTGAAATTCCAGGCTGTGCATTCTCTCTACAGGAAACAAAAGGAATGTTTGGAGGATTGAGATCTGTACAGCTGTCTGTAAACAGTTGGTACTTTTGTAGCATAAAGGAATCATACTGAAGAGTCTATTACAGTCTGGTTATTATAGTTGAAATTTAGTATTACAGTGCTGTTACACGCAATGGATTGACAAATAGTGCATCATCTTCCCTGAATACTAGAAGTATCTTAAAGAGAATAAAGTGTGTTAGAGGTGGGAAATGTATTTCTGTTGTTTGGTTTGAGGTTTGGGTTTTTTTTGGGGTGGGAGGAAGGCAGGGATTAGCATTTGTAATTGATGCTTTGGGATTATTGAGGGCTTTATTTTGTTAAGTGTTCAACTTTTCCTTGTCAAACTTGGTAGTTTGGGGTGAGATAAGAAAGGAGGATCTTTCTTTGAAGAGGCATAACCTGGGTAAATTGAATAACAACATAAAGAGCTCAGAATTTAGTAAAGTGAAGTCAATCCTTGCATTGGTATGGGAAAAGATTAGATCATCACTTAAAAGTAATTTGTATCCTGGTTTCTTGTGAAATGCTTAATAAGACATTTGTGAGAACTTTATGACTGTTGTCAACACTGAACAAGTGATGAACATTTTAGTTTGCAGAGATCTTTTAATATGTACCTAAATTTTTTTCAGAGGGGGGAGAATGGAAGTAAATTCTTGAACTTGGAAATTTTCTATTTTCAGTGGAACTGTTTTAACACATTTTAATAAATTAGATATTAACAGAGGAGAACATCTAGGATATTCATATTGTTCAGCTTTCCTGGAATATGACTTTAATAAAAAGCATAAAGTTAAGTGTATATGCTCCATATAACATTATGGAACAACATGAGCTATTTTATGATATATACATTTTTACAAAGTATATACACATTATTATGCATTATATACAATATATAATACAATTACATAATTACATTTACAAAATACAATTACAAAAAATATATATCGTATTATATACATTATAATACAATATATATTTTTAATGCTTAAATAGATGTTCAGTCTTGGTAGAATGGACAAGTCCAGAATAATTTGCAGATTGAGTACCATATGTGTTTCTGTATAGGTATTTTTACTTTATCTTATTAAATGTTTCTGTGAAATTTTATTTCAATAATGAAATTGTTTTAAGCTCAAGCTTTGACTCAGACCAGCAAATACAAGGAAATTAGCTCTAGCCCCAGCTTTTACTAGACCAGCTACAGCAGGGTAGCTTCTGCCAGTGTAGAAACGGTACATGTGGCATCCCTGGCTGTGTACTCCTGCACCAGAGCTAGTATTCATCTGACCCCTGCTCAGTTTGAAAAATGACTGGAAAGCCAATGTAGAATCCTCCTACTTTTCTGAATGAGCTCTCTGCAGAGTGTGTGATGGGACAGAAAAAGGGAAGGTCAGGCTGTCTTTGAACTGCTCTTTTTGGTCTTGACCATAAATGCACAGGCTCTGTTAATTAAAATTGATTGGATTACAGATTTGATTAATCTGGATATAAGATGTTAACTAAAGGAGAGAAGTGGGATAAAAGGGTAAGGAAATGTAGGGGAAGAGAAAGTTTAGGGTTTAGAGTTTAGAACAGGGCTGAGCTATGACTTTAAAAACTGATAAACAGTTTTAGAAGGTTTTACTTTCTGTGCAGATACTCGGTTGAAGTTTAAGTCACATAAATGAGTATTTTTAGTTTAAAGATAAAAGCAATCGTATTTAAGTGTAATTTTTTAGTCTCTTAAAAAGCCTAAAAGCAAATGACTTGCAGGGAAGATTTTTGCTTAACTGACTCAAGAGTTTATGTAATAAGGAGGGGACTCTGGCAGTGGTTCATGTAACAATAGCATATGTACTACTTGGAATATCCTGAACTCTAGTCAGACTTGAATGGTATTTGCATGTGATACAGTTCAGCATCATGCCTTATTAGCTCTGATGTCTTTCATTTCTTCTGAAATGTGCCCTTTTCTTAAGAAAAAAATTGTTTGCTAACACATTAATGGCATGGTTATGTCATTGATACCTCACTTCATGAAATAATTACTAATTTAATGAACGGGAAATATTCCTCAGAGGTCAGTGGGAATGCTGTTTCCTTAAAATCTTTCTGATTTACCATGAGTTAATTACTTCAGTGTCTACTGGCAATTATACAAAAGCTTACCCATATAGTAAATATTGTAGTATATACAAAGAGAAGTATAAATGCTTTAAATTATTTTCTGACTTTACAGTATTTTTATTATTATTTTATTCACCTGGTATTGTAATTTTTCAGCACAGTTAAAATCTGTATGTTTAGGCAGCTTCAATCTTGACTTAATTTCATGAAGGGTTTTCAACTACATATCACTGTGAATTTAATGCTGCAGTGGGTATTTTAAATTGACTTTATATACTGGAGTGTAGAAGGTTCTGAAAGTTACATTTCTAATACTAAATTAACTGTCATTGAGGTAATTAATTTATCAAGCTGCTTGACTGTTTACTTTTTGTATATATAGGTTCTGTGCTTAAAGTCCATTTTTTGTACAGTACATCAGTTTGTTTTTTTTCTTAAGGGGTTCAAAGGAATTTCCAGTGGTTACTAGCTGCAGTTATGGCTCTCAAGTTCCTGAATTGCTGCCCTTGGAATTCCTGAAGTCTCTTACTTTTGTGTAGTTGTTAAGACCTAGTGTACAGTTTCTCTTTAAACAAGGCAAAAAGAAATAAGTATTTTTTCTGGACTTTACCTTGATATTGGTATTGTATATGTATTGGTAGAGAGTACAGAGTAGTTTTTATGATGCTTTCACCTGCAGACTTATTTTGAGTAGCAAAAGTTGATTTGGGAAAAACAGGCTTAGTCACAAAGGGGAGCAATTTGATGCAATTTATCTTAAGTATCATTTTTGAAAAATGTGAAAAAATTGGTATATAAAGCAGTAATTACACATATGTACATTTCTCTGTCACCTGTTGTCAGTCTGACTCAGCATTTGTTTTTCAGCATCTTGATTATTGTTTCCAGTAAATCTTTGTGTTTCTAGATTGCTTCCTTTTTAAGTTCTGCTTTTGGAATAAAAGATTTAGCTGCACTAAAACCACATTTTTTTATAATTTTATTTCAGTTATCTAGAAAAGTATGAAAAAGTCCATCACTTTGGAGAGGAGGATGATGAGGTACAACCAGGCAATCCAAAGCCACAACTTCCTATTGGTGCAATTCCAACTTCCTATAACTACCAGCAACACAGCGTGTCAGGTAAATTCTTGAGAGTGAAAGTGCTATTTCCTTCAAGTGTGTGGGTGCATTTTTGGTTGGTTTCTTTTGACAGGCTGCAGAAATAGTGCATGGATACATTTGCAATAGTGTTAAAACCATCAAATCTGTAGGACACTCAGATGATTACTTTAATACACTCAAAAACCTTTCCACTGTGAACCAGAAGAAAACAAATATTAAAATCCATAAGCTATTTCTCCTCTTTACAGATATTATCCTTGCTAATTAGTAGAGCTGTGTAGTTACTTGTCTTGAAAAAAATTACCTTGAAAATTTGCAGTGTGTTTCTTTCAATCTCTAATTTCTCCACAGAGTGAAATGCTTGAATTGACCCTACAATTATTTAAGCTTTAAATCAGAAGCTGGTGGGCTTTGTGGAATGGACGTGTAATTTGTTGTGTAGAAATTGACTTCAAATTGTATTCCAATTCCATTCTTTAATTAAAGCTTCTGTTTTGTAAGCTTTTCTTTGGGAGAACAGGCTACATTGTTGCATTCTGGAGCTGGCAGAGGAATTGATATGTAACTAGAAAGGTACACAGCAAAGGGGAATGGGTTCTGCGTTTTTGCCAGACAAAAAATACATTGAATACTGTGAAAGCTTGTTTAAAACAGCAATAATTTATAAACAAACTTTTTCCAAATTCTTGCTTACAATAATATTGCTTTGTATATCATTTCAAGATTGAATGTAGCTGTGAAAATGTTGTTGATTGTATTTGTTTTTTTAGATTATCTTCGTCAAAGCTATGGGCTGTCTATGGACTTAAACTCACCAAATGACTATAATAAGTTGGTGCTTTCACTGTTATCTGGACTCCCAAATGAAGTGGACTTTGCAATTAATGTGTGTACTCTTCTTTCAAATGAAAGCAAGCATGTTATGCAGCTTGAAAAGGACCCTAAAATCATCACTTTACTGCTTGCAAATGCTGGGGTGTTTGATGACAGTAAGTATACATCAACGTTTTTGCAACAGAAAGCATCCATACCTGTTGTAGCATCTTTCACAACTCATGATGATTAAAATGTTAATAACTTGCTTCACAGTAATATATCTAGTTTTTCCTCTTGTCTATGATTACAGGTTTTATCAAATGTAACAAATACCTTTTAAGTTAGTTAATCTTAAAAATTTATTTTACAGGTTAGTGAAATGTAAGAATTAGTTTTTTGATAATGAAGTTCAGTTCTTCAGGATGCTAAATTTACAGCACTCGATTTCCATCTCTTTGTAGTGTATTACTGTTTCCTTTTGAATTTGTAGGACCATGCTGAGTTTCTGTAATTCTTTTTTAATGGCAATGCATATTTAAAATTTAAGTCAAGGTAGTCTGAAAACAATGACATGCTAACATTTTTGTCCTGATACTTCACTACACATTTAACTGCAGTGAAATTCAGGTTATAAAACTCAGGGGAGAAAAGTCTTAATCAGATTTTCAGAATTACTTAATATGTTAGTATATAAGTTTTAAATGAGGGTTGATACCTTCAAAATAGGTATGTCAAATAAATTCTTCAGATTTTTTTCAGTGTGAAAGAAATGCCTCCATGCCTAATAATTCCTTGTTAATGGCCTCCTGTCAAGAGAGGAGCAAAACATAAATTAACCTAAACCATTGTAAAATGATAACAACATAGCTTTTATCTTGGGCTGATGAGGAGGAAGTATTTACCATGTTTATGTGCTGAGCTTTTTCAGTTTGGTTTGGTTTTAATGTTTTGTTGTTTATGTTTGTTTATTTGTTTGTGAATTTGGGTTTCGTTTTTGTTTGTGGGTGGGTGGATTGGTTGGTTGGTTGGTTTTGTGGGGTTCTTTGGTTGGTTGGTTGTTGGTTGGTTTTTTAATACTGAAATTCAGAAATAACTTCCAGAAAAAATTGCTCAAATGAGCCTTTTCAGCCGAGCATAATTAAGTCTGATAATGTAGACGATCATATCTGTTTGAGTAGAAATCTCCTTTGCATGTGTAAGCACAAACATAGTATGGGATGTCAAAGATTCTGATTTAAAATGCTGGGGAAGAGCCAGTGTTAGCCCTTGTATATGGTTTAGTTGGATTTTTTTAATAATTGGCATTTTTACATAAGGATTTGTAGCTTTCCCGTTCTCCCCCCAGTATTGCATTAGTGTCTTCCAACTTCTCTCTTGCTTTTTCTACAAATTTTCTGAAAAATTTGTACATTTTTCAGTGTCCTTCAGATATGGTTAGAGCTTGGTCATTTAGTGTTTGCATCTAGTCCAGGCACAAGTGCTTTCAAAGGAAAATATTTGAAAGGAAGCTAGGGAAGGGAAACTTAGTCCTTCGTATGATTCCAGAATGCTTGCTCTCTAGATTTTCGAGGTTACCATCACTCCCATGTTCGCTTGATGAAACTTCTATTGATTTAGGAATTTGCAAATAATTTAATTATGTATTGCTATTTAAGGTATTTTTTTTATGTTCTATAGGCAGACAGTGTTTTCTGGAGTTCTTAACTTGAAGAACAAATTTATTCCATAGCTTGTCCTGTTTAGTGTTTTTTGAAAAATATTTGAGGTAAAGCTGGGAGGAATGATGAGCATGTAATAAGCTCACTGTTTTCATTATCTGGGAAAAACTTCATTTTTATAGTACATGATTGTGTCTTCTGGATAAATCCAGGAAAATGTCCTAGCAGCATTAGGAGGACTAATTGGGACAAAGGGGGGAAAGAAACAGCAGGGGTATGTTTACTTATTTTTGAAGCATGAAAATTCAATTTGAAGTATTGATGTGGTTTTATAGTATAAATAATAAAGGTAAATCTGCCAGGTTTCATGCTGAAATAAATGAGTTCTCTAGTTAGTAAATTCAGCCATTATGAAAATCCTACCAGAGTAATGTTAGGTGGCAATAAAAAATAGCTGATTAACTTTATTTAATACAGGTTTTAGATTTTTCTTGTCTATAATTAAGGTTTTATAATTGTTATTATTTATAGTGTTTTTTAGGTAATAAAATATGTCATCAGCTTCCCTCCTGTTCCCTCCTAAACTTCAGGATAACAGTTGGATTGCAGGTCATGGGGCAACCGCATGGGTTTGAGGGTTGTATAGTATATTCAGCTTGGAGAGATGCATAAGGCCTTGGTTTGGATTCTGTGAATTGAAAGCTCATGTGGTCTTGGAATTGAGATTTGTAGCATTTTGTACAAAATAAGAAAACATGAACCAAAATGTTTAACTGAAATGTGTCATTAGTTCATTACAGAACTATTGCAAGAGAGTATTTTTAGATTGACTCAGCATTTGAATCAGATTGACTGAGTCGTAACTGCTTTCAAGGAGTGATGATTACAAAAGCTGTTGTAGTGGCTTAGTCAAACAGCCAAGAACATCTATTACTGGTCTTGGTTAAATATTGAGTTTGAATTGAGAATTGTCAAAATCTTACTACTATTTTTTAGAAAACGTGAGTGGGAATTTGTTTAATTACTAGAGTAGTGTTTGTGCTTACACAGCGCACATGGAAAACAGTTCTTGATGTGAGGGTGAAAACACACCAGTCAACTTGACTCTTGGAAAAGAACTCTGGAAAAGTTTCCCCTGGAGAAGTTTTTCTCCTGGAAAAGTTTTTTTTTGTTTTACAGGATTCACAAACTAGGCCTTTCCTTATGAACTCCTTACTTTCAGGTTACACTGTAAATTTGCAATAGCTGTTAATTAAATGACAACAGACATTTCAGCTGGTTTGTGCAGTATTTTTAAGATCAAAAGGAAACACTGGAAGAGTCTATAGTGTTCTTGAATCTTTATTTAGTTTGTGGATTAATAAAAATGTTCATTTTTAAAGACTTTACTAAAATATGATTTTTGTGCTTAAAGCTTTAGGATCATTTTCTGCCGTATTTGGAGAAGAGTGGAAGGAGAAAACTGATAGAGATTTTGTTAAGGTAAATCAAAAATTACTAAAATAATTTTGTACTGCATGTGGTGGACATCAAATCCTTTATAAAGATTGAAAGTTCTAAGATACACTAGCATATGTCCTTGAAATTACTCTCAACTTCTTTCCTTTGATTTAAATATAATAGGACAGTATGTCACAGTTGTCTTAAAATGTTGGGATGAGTAGGAAGAAGTGTATTAAGAAAAAAATAGGTATAGGCAAATGAACAAAAGTTTCTATGTTTCTTTTTATAAGGAAACTAATGTGTGTGAAGAAAAGGGATGTTGGGCAGCATATTTACCAAGAGGCAACAATGCTGTGTTGGGTTCCGTTTTGAACTGCGATGATCAGTAAAGAAACATTCTGAATTATAAAAATTAAGATCAAAGCATAAGAAGCTGTGAGAAATACTTTAATAGTATTTAGTAGTACTTTAACTTAATTTTGCAGAAGGCTTTTTTAATCTTTCCACTAGAGGGCATGAGCTACTGTACAAGCAGTGAAATGAAGTAAAAATAGAACTAAAGTTTCTTTGTACAAATGGTTATTTATTCTAGATGAACTTTTTTAGGTGAATAAGACCATGCATTATAGATGAAAGAGATTTGATATTTTAGCATATTTTCTATGATATGTGATTTCTTGAATTACAAGTGATGATTTATGTGGCTAAAGTAGAAGAAAGCAAGATTAAAATATATTTGGATACCTTATGATTTTTATTAAATAAAAATGTGAAGAGATAATCTTCAGAGTTCCTCATAAAGGCAGATTTCTGCTCAATTCCATAATTGTTCTATATACTGAAATATCATGCTGGCATTACAGAACAATATTTGTTGGGAGCTGTCTCCATTTATCTTTTGTTTTATTTTTATGTAACTCAGTTTGGGAACAAGCTGGACCATAGTAGTTTTCGTTAATTGATAAGTATTGTTGAAATACCAGTGTAAAGATTGCCTAATCAAAATTTCCTAAGTAAACTTAAAACCAAGAAAGCTAAGCTCTCATATTTGTGAGTATACGGACTTGAAAATGAGATTCAAGTGTGCCAAAATTAAGTGTAAAAATTAATGTTTCATAATCTTCAAGATTTCCCTTTTCCACTGAAAAAGTATGTCCAGAAGTACTGTAGGTTGTGGGTTGGTTAGTGGGTTGGTTAGTTTGGTTGGTTGGGTTTTTTTAAAGCATTTAGCACTTATGTGTTGAGTTCCCACTAAGCTGTCACAGACTGATCTAGAGCAGCAGCAAGCACCATGTCTCAATCTGTAAACATCTGAAATTATACAGTATTCTAATGTATTGCATATTGATTATATAAATTTAAGTAATTGTTATAAGGGCAGGTGGTTCTTATATATGTTTTAACAAAGTTTTAAGTAGAACCCCTGTAACTGCAATAAGGTTTACTAGTAAAATCTTGGATGCTCTCCAAGATCTATTTTTAGACATTACAACATATATAGTACCATTCTGTAGTGAAATACAGCTGACAGCATGGTAGAAATACTCAGAAAGCATGTGAAAAACTTGACGTCACATGTAAAAGTATCTCTAATTCCAGGAATTCAGATTTTTTCAGAGCATCTCACTGCAAGCATTTGTTTGACCTTACTACTGGAAGTAATTTATTTTGTATTGCAGCTGTGGCTATGTCAAAACAGAAGTTGGGGGAGGCATGGGAGCTTCCTGACATAGGAGAGAGATATTTGGTTGTCAGCACAGATGTTGTCTGGTTTTGGTGTTTGTTTTTAGGTTTTTTTAAATGTGCTTTTGCAGTTTTAAGAAAAAAGAACAGCTATTAAGTAAGTTACTCCTTTCACCGGTCATATTATCTTTTTTTTTTTAATCTTCATTTTTTTGTTTGTTCATTTTGGTGCTAGTGGTGTCCTCCAGTATCACTGTTCTGTCAGTTGAAGGTGAAGATGAAAAGCAATGTGTTTCTTTATACTAAACTTCAAGGGAATCAATTACCTTTCTTTTCTTTTTTCTTTCCCTTCCCCCCCCAGTCCTTACTGCATTATATAAGACTGAAAAATTTACATTTTTCATTATCTTAAGTGCAGCAGGACATATCTTCTTACTTTTCACATACATTACTTCTAAACTGAATCAAATATTTTTACTAGTCAGTGAATCTGTTCCATTAATTGTCCAAATAGGAGTATTATTTAAGTTGAACCTGCTGTTGTCTCTTACAGCTATGTTAATTTGTGGCATTCTCCCCTCTTGATTTTTCCTCATGCTCCCAATAAGCTTAACTGTCTAGTTAGCAGGAATGACTATGTGTCCTTACTTAGGGATTGGAACAACTGGCGTTTAGCCTGTCGTCTTGTATGTTGTATGTCTCCTTGTTTGTTTTGTCGTCCCCATCCCCAAACTCTGATGGCATCCTGCTCAGATATTTTCTCCTCTTTTCCCATTTTTGACTGTTTCACTTAGCTTTGAATGTCCTCAGTTACCAAGGTTCACTTGTGAGTATAGTTTGCTTTCAAGAGTGATTTGTTTATGTAGTTGCTTATTTTCTGATAGATTCAGCTGTTTTTCCAGGTATTTCTTTCATGTCTCCAGCAGCTACTCAATGTCTGATGTGTAATATCTGAGAAATTGCATTACATTTCTTCATGCACCGTTCATCTCTGTTTACTTCAATCAAATTATTTGCATTTCTTGGACTACTTGAGGCCTCCTCTGGCTGTAGAGCTCCAAAATCCACCTACATGCAGTTCTTGTGCCTTAGTTACTTCTCTGATTTTCTTCTGTATTTTGTGATTTTTGAAATTTTGTTGCCCAACTTCTTTCTATAATTTTCTTTTCATTTACTGTGCATTTATCCTCTGAATCTTTCTTAGATAGTGTGCAGAAATCCTTATGCACTTAAATACCTGAAATACTTTTCAAACATCACTTTCCTTGTCTCTCAGAGTAATCTGTCAAGCTGATGTGACTCCAGTTGCTCTCATATTTTTCTTGAACAATAAGTCATCATACCATTGGTACATTTTGTTTTGTGGACTCACATCTCCATTGCTTTTATGGACAGTCATTTGGTTGATCTTATTTGCAGTGGATTCTGTATAATCCTTTGCATTTTTTTCCAAAGGAACTTGGGTACTGACAGTGATCAGACTGTGAATGTGAATTAAGTTCTTTACCTTTGTCCATTACATCTTAGTATCCGGATGTCAGGAAGCTCTATTTGGTTGCTTCCAGGTTTTAGCTTTGTTTCTATTAGCAGTCCATGATTTAAATATATATATATATATATATATATAAAAATTAGTGATAAGGTCCATTTCTTTTACACCATCTTGTTTATTTCTATTAATATGTCATATTAGATTGCAGGTATCCTTCATAGTAGGGAATAAATAACTGCTTGGGATGCTGAACTGATTTTTTATTGCCTTTGTGCTGTGTGTTTTTCAAATGAATGCCCAGAAAGCTTCATTGTTTCTTTCCACTTTTGCTGTTCCTTTGGGGGGAAAAAAAAAATTGTCATGTTACACCTGTTCCCTTGTAACAGAATTTTGCCTGCATGCCTTCATCTTCTGCGGCTTTTGGTGATAGCTTCAGTATTAATTAGAAAAATCTATTTGTCACAAACAGTAAGAAGTTAAGATTTTTTTCTGGCTGTTCTTGTCTTTGTTAAAATGAGGTAATAATCCTTTCTGTGCAAGTAAATCCTCTTTACTAAACAGTACTTGGACACCATTTAGCAACATTGCAGTGAAAATAAAATTCTTTTCCTTCCAATTTAGAAAATCTATAGTATTGTATTTGTCAAGAAAATAGTAGTGTCAAGCTTGGTATGAATGCTGTAATTTAGTAATTACATTTGCATAGCAAAATTTCTCCTGCTGTTCAGCTGGTTGTACTTCCCATCCTCCCCTTTTTATCCAGATTTATTAGTGGTTTTATTCTGTGATTATAGTCAAAAGAGGAATGGTATTTCATTAGTGAGTCAAAGAAATGTACAAATTTTTATTAGTCAAAGGAAGGTTTATATCTTTGTTCAGATACACACATTAGAATGCATATATCATTATATATTTTTATATTATTATACATCACACTGTGTATTTTTATTAGTTTGCAAAACTTAATTCATTGATTAATTCTTGAATTTCAGCAGGACTAGCAACAAAACAACCATTTACAGACCAGGCCATAAATTTGTAAAGTAATTTGAATTCCAGTCTGCTGAAGTGTTCTGCTTTGGTTATATTTATAAAGGTTTTTTGTGATAGTGGTGCTTGTTTCTCTCTTTTTAGTGTGTTATGATGAAGTAGGAAACACAGCAGCAGCTTTAAAAAGTCTTTCCAAATAGTAACTTCTTGCAGGAGTCTTAAGATCTGTTGAGAGTGGGAGGAGTCACTTTATTCTGCCTTAGATCATCACTGTTTGTAGGAGATGAAGGAGGATGAGCTGTACTTTTTTCCATTTGGAATTGCTGTATTTCTAATGATATATGGGAAACTGCCCCATAGTTGCAGCATGTGCTTCAGCAAAACAATTCTGTGGTAGTGTTGGTTGATCATGACTGCATACTTCTGGTGCTTGAAGGGAAAAATTTCTTTATGTAAAGTACTGAACATCTTGCCAATCATCACTTCTGGTTACTATCAGATGAATCAAGGTACTAGGAAATTTTAAAGAACAATTATTTTAATATTATTTCAATATTTTAACATAATAGAAATACAAGTAATTGATATTTTAAGAAATAGCCCCTAGAAATTAAGTATTTTTAATTCTTTCTTCAGTTTTGGAAGGATATTGTTGAGGATATTGAAGTTCGTGATCTAATTTCTGACAGAAGCAAATCTCAAGGTGAGACATCTTGACTAATCTTAATACATGCATGTTGGTAAATTGAGCAAAGGAAGGACTAATATATATTTATTTACTTCATAGATATTCCATCAGAAGAATGGATTTGGGAATCCTTATTTCATCCACCTCGCAAATTGGGCATTAATGATATTGAAGGGCAGCGGGTACTTCAGATAGCAGTGATTTTACGAAATCTTTCTTTTGAAGAGGGAAATGTTAAACTTCTGGCAGCTAATCGTACTTGTCTTCGGTTCCTGCTACTCTCTGCTCACAGTCACTTTATTTCTCTACGGCAGTTGGGGCTTGACACACTGGGAAATATTGCAGCAGAGGTAATGTGCTTTCAAACAGAAATATTCAGATATAAATTGATAAAAGCAGTAGTGTCAGTGAAATTCTTTTTTTTTATCATTGGATGGAGAAGGAAATAAATTATTTTCTAAATTTGTAATCAGTATTTTGAAAACAAGTGTTCAGGGTCAAAACTAAAATATGACTGTATGTGTCCATTTGCTAAAATAGAATCACATGAAGAAGACTGATGGTGTAGCGAGATAAGAAGATATTCATAAAGTATAATTTTCAGTTTAGTTTCCCAAAGAGAAGAAAGGAGTTTAAGTTCTGCAGTCTGTATGCTTGCTTCTTCACTTTATAAACCTTTAGTCATAATTTCAAAACAGTGTGTTGAAGAAAGAGGGTTTTAGAGGATTTTATGTCCTGTGTACTGTACTTTGTGTAAACTAGTCATAGGCAAATGGGTGTGCTGCCAGAACCATGTGAGGCATCTTTTTTTTCTTTTTTTTTTTTTTTTTTGAGAGAGAGGTTTGAATGTTATAAAATATGCTATTTCGGCATGTCATATTATTGTGCAGAAAATGATATGGTATGGATTTATGGATTTTTATAGGAAGTATATTCAGATAGTCCTTATATTTTAAAATATAGCATATAAATTTAAGTAAAATGGATACTAGCCAGGAATAAGATTAGAAGTATTGGTCCACTATTAAATATTGAAAGAAAAGATGGTGTTTTTCATTTGCCATGTACCAAACTTAACTTTTGAGTGAGAGAATATTACTTATGTCTGGGATCTCTAGTTGAGAAGCAGAAATAGAAACAAGAAGAATGAATGGGATAGCATCTGCGAAAGAGTACTTTTTGTTACTCAAGTTCTGGTCTTTGTTGGGTATTAGAATCCGTTTGTGTATACTGTTGACTGCCTGATAAGAAAGTTATTTTCCTTATTCTGAGCACTGGAAAGTGTAAATCAGATTGCTGCTTCAGAGCGGAAAAGGAGGAGGGGACTCAAAATGCTAGGTACAATCAAAAGCTCACGTGGTTCAGTTTTTATGAACACGAGTGAAATTTATGTATGCTGCACTTAAACCCTTCTGAGCCTTATATTTTGATAAGCAAATTGAATATTTGAGCCATTAGCACTATGTGGATAGTGTTAGTAATTCTTTTTCTTTCTATCCAGCTTCTTTTGGATCCTGTTGATTTCAAAACTACTCATCTAATGTTCCACACTGTTACAAAATGCCTCATGTCAAGGGATAGATTTTTAAAAATGAGAGGTAAGATCTCTAGCTATTCTTGTTTTTGTATCAGAATTATAATTATTACTGTTTAAAACTATTTTGTATTTGTTCTTCAGGCATGGAAATCTTGGCAAATCTTTGTAAGGCTGAAGATAATGGTGTCTTAATTTGTGAATATGTGGATCAAGAATCCTATAAAGAGATCATATGTCATCTTACACTACCAGATGTGCTGCTTGTAATCTCAGCACTTGAGGTGCTATACATGCTCACAGAAATGGGAGAAGTGGCCTGCTCAAAGATTGCTAAAGTAGAGAAGAGCATAGGTAAGGGAGAAGCAAAATCTATTTCTTCTCTTGCTTAAGAAAAAAGACTTAACCACTGACCATGGCATATTCTTAAAAATGTGGCTTGCTTGTGTGTGTGTGAGAGAACACAGCATGGGGATGGAATTTTCTAAATCTATTCATTGTGTCCTCAAGGAATTTATGATGCTAAAAATTCTAATTTTTTTTTTTAATGCCACAAAATGTGTTTAAAAAAAAACCAAAAAAAAACCTACAGAAGCATGCAAAGACTTGTTCCCTTTCAGCATATGGCAATTTTAAAGCAAATCAGTATGTTCCAACAGCATTTGTCTTGTTGTCCTAATGTCATTGTTGGTTTTACATTCAATACTTTAGATACATTAGTATGTCTGGTTTCTATGGACATCCAGATGTTTGGACCTGATGCTCTTACTGCTGTAAAGCTCATTGAACATCAGTGTGTTAGCCAGCAAGGAATACTTGATGTCAGACCACAGGTAATGGATCATGGTTCTTCACAGGCTCATGCAACAGGTGTCCCAGGTGAGTATCACTGCAAGAGAACACACTGTTGTATAAAAATCATGATCTGTGATTTTTATGTTCTTTAGATTTCTGATTAGTTTGCATAAATAAGTGTAACATTGGGCATAACCTATATCTCTTTTTCAAACACTCACAAAGAAAGTACACTATGTTAGCCAAAGCTATGTTAGCCAAAACTGTTGTGAAACAAGCTTTGAAAGAATTTTAATGTTTTTCAGTTGCTAATCTTAAAATTCTCTGAAAGTGACACACATTGCTTATTTTAACTTGTTCACTGGAAAGAAAAAGTATCTATTCTAGATTGTTCCCACAATTTTCAGAGAATTAGAGGTCCATTTTATGTTACATTTTACACTGGGTATTATTGGGCAGTAACATTAATTATTTGGTAGAATTGCAGAGATGAGATGAGATAGACACACTCTTGAAGGTTCTAAACAGTTTCTTGTTATGGGAACCAAATTGTAACTATTCTTAGTAAGTTACTGAGAAACAGCCATTGGAGCAGACTGGTTGGCATGTCTAAGCGTGCTGGTTTTGGAATGGGTGTAGAGACCACAGCAAAAAATGGCTGGGAGAGAATGTAACTGAGGGGGTGAGCAAGAGTGAATAGGATGAACTGTTGTGGCATTGCCACAAGATCCTTTGCATTATATTTGCATCCACTTAAGAGCTGGAAAAATAATTGCTGTGTATTTGTGCCTGTTTTGGTGGAGTATTGTGCCACTTTAAAGTCATGCTCAGTACTGTAAAGTGCTGAGATCACTATCATGGATCTGGAAGCAGCCGTTCACTAGGTGCACTCCTGGTGATGGCACTTTAGCAATGACTCTGGCCCTGGCAAGCCCTGCTTCACTTTGGTAAACTGTAGTGCAGCTCTGTAGTCTGCAGTGGGTACCTTTGTGGCTTGCCTTAGCTGGAGACATCCTTACTGGCATGTGCCAGTGGATGTCATGAAGTGCTTCATTCAGGAGGACTAAAAACATTTCAGCAAGTTTTGTGGTTTTTTTTTTTTTTTTTTCCTTCTCCATGCTCTCTACAGCCTCTAGGACAGCATCACATGTTGCTCCCCCTCCAGGAATAGTAGAGATAGACAGCGAGAAATTTGCTTGTCAATGGTAAGTGTATAGTTCTTTTCAAATACATTAATGAAGAAGAAAAACAAAGAAAAATACTGAATTCATGTGTCACAGAATTTTCCAGTTTGCTTGTCTTCACTGTTACACTGATTTTTCTGTGTAAACCAAATCCACTCTGTCATTGCTGTGAAGAAATCTGAAAGCAAAAGCTCCACCAGACTGTTCAGTCTTTGCCTGTTGATTCATGAAGTTAGTTGTTTTGTCTCTTAGGACAGAATTTGATTTAATTTTTAACTCTGTTCTTGATTTAATTTATTTTTTAAATTGTCAAGCAGTGTTACACATTTATGTGGTAATGTGTTGCTTTATTACTGAATCAGTATAAAAGTAATTATCAAATTATGAAGCTAAGGCCCTGCAAAACTCTTACATGATCATTCTGAACTTCAAGTTAAAGAAGATCAAAGTCTTTTCCATTCATATTATCTTGCTTTCAACTAATATTATTGTCAGATATTGAGAGAGAAACTGTCTCTCCTGTGGTTCTCATGTAGACTGCAGGTGATCTTTCTGAGCTCTTTGTCTTACATAAATCAACTCATGTTCCAAGTATTTGTATTAATTAGTTCCTGATGGGCCTTTCACCTCTGCTGCTTCACAGCTCTTAGGTTCATCTTGTCACTGAGGAGACAAGCACCTTCCAGTTAAAGTGGATGGAATTTACAAAGCCTAGTGTTTTGGGTTATCATTATACTTCCAACAGAGCTTTGGCTGTATGGGGGAAATACTGCAACTTTTTGTGGTCAGCTGATGTTACCATGCTTGTCTTTGCACACTGCAAAGTATTATCACCATAATAATTAACTGCTGAAAGATTGAGAAATTTCATATTTAGGCATTTCAACAGGGATGCCTGGAACTGGACTTTGTCTGCAGATCCTATTAGCAAACTTAGATGAATGTACATTTTCATGGTATGCTTTAGTCATTACTTCCTACTTAGAGAAATGGGTAAACGGGTAAATCAGAGCAGTAGAATTCAGTTCTATCTCTTGAAAGCAGCAAAAAGACAAGGTATTTAAACTGGATGTATTACTAGCCAGCTTAGATTCAGTAGGAGGTGTAAGTGCAGTGACAGTAAAGTAGTGATCACAGATCACATTTCTCAATTTTAACGCCTGAACATCTCCTATTTGCTGGTACCAGTGTTAGTGTGTCAACCTAAAATGACATATCCAACTGGATAGTCACTTGTTCAATATGCCAAATTTAATTAGTACATAAACTTTCTGTTAATATAATCTCTGGTTTTGTAATAATAAAATTCTAACAACTGCAGGAGAAATGGTACTTACTCTTTATGAGAGAACACAGTTTAAAGAATGTCATCATAGGCTTTTCATCCAGTTACATTTGGAGTGTAGGGCTCTACAAAGAAGAACACAGTGTAGTTTTACAGAGTGATAGTGCCCTGTAATAAATGTTGACAACTAAAATATTTCTTTTATTTTCATGCCAGTATTTGAGCACTGAGTGAGAGTTCTTACTTGCCTCTGTTTGCTGCTGGGGATTAACAATTCCTTTGTCTCTGGGTTGGAGTAGTGGATCTAAGAGAAATAAAATTAAACTGATAGATGTTTCCTTTTCTCACAGCTTCCTATGAGGTTAGAGGTTAGATGGTCTCTGGACTTGTGTAGGGCCTGTAGGAGATATAAATACTTTTCACTGCTAAGTGAATATTAGATGTTCAGCAAACATTGACTTAAAAATGTGTGATGAAGAATTAGTTAGCTTTCAGCCCATCTTTTGTGAAAGTAGAATCATTAAGGAATCAGAATAGAGCTGTATGGAGGAGATACCAAGAAACCATGCATTCTCATTTGTTTTTTGCAGAATATAAAATAAAAAAGGCATAGGTAGAGACAGTTTTGCATAAATAATAATATGTATGTAAGTATGTAAATAAGATATTGCATTTAAAACTGACTGTAGGTGTTCGGGGTCCAGTGTGTTAATTCGTAAGCAGTGAGAAAATGTGGAAGAGGCATCTGACAAAATAATAAACTAAAATGCTGTTTTCCATGTTGTTGGCAGATCTCAGAAGTGTCTGTGATACAAACTGAAGTGTTTTAACAACCCCTTTAAAAACACTCTCTCCATATTTTGCTTCATAGTTTATTTTTTCATCCTCAGGTTGAATGCCCATTTTGAAGTGAACCTTGATTGCTCAGTCTCTCGAGCAGAAATGTACTCTGAATACCTCTCTACTTGTAGTAAATTAGCTCGAGGTGGAATCCTAACGTCAACTGGATTTTATAAATGCCTGCGGTAAGACAAGAATTTATGCAGCAATATAGAAACAATTGTGTGTTCTCAAAACTAACATGTAGTTTAAATTTCTTAGAGAAAATATCTACTGGGTTGAAAGACATCCACTTTTGGAATTTATATTGAAACAAATGTTTAGAGTTTATTTCGTTATATTTCAAGATCTTTGAATGGGTTCCTTTTCTGCTTCTAGTCCTTCTAATTCTTTCTGAAGTAGTTTTTTGAGATTTTGTAATTTTCACTCAGGTTCTGTGACATCTCGGCCGTCTGGGGGACCTGCTAGTCTCAATGATAAGCACTCACATGATATTGGAAAATCTTGCTTTGTTGTAAAGATGCAGGCATTCCTTCTATTACTCTGCACACAAGAGTGGTTAGGTAAAACAAAAACATTGTAAGAGTTGAGTTACTGTGTTTATTCACATGGATTTACGTTGTGTTTGGCAGAACCGTCTTTCCAAATCATACAGTGAAGAGAGTAGAAGATCCAAGTAACAATGGTCAAGCACATATACATGTGGTAGGAGTGAAGAGGAGAGCTATACCACTTCCCATTCAGATGTACTATCAGCAGCCACCAACTTCGTCTACCCCAGTTGTCCGGGTTGATTCAATTCCTGATGTGTCTTCGTCTCCTTTGCCAGCAGGTTTTTAACTTAATTATGTATAAAGTATTTTGCATTGATCCTGAAACCATAAGAAAAGCCTGAAGGTTTTGAGCGTAGCTTGTAAGTGTTGGAAGTTGAGGCTGTTTAGAGTTTATTCAGTAATGTTGGGAATAGTATTGCAGTATTTCCTTGCATGCCATTCTAGTCTTTGACATGTAACCCATGAGCTTTCCAGTCAGCAGACAAGCCACTGTTGCTGCATCATTGATTCAGAGTCTGTAGAGCTGAGAAAAGAAACTGCTTCAGGCAGAATAACAATTTCAGATCTTGGGTTTTTAAACATTTGTTAATGTGTTTGAAGTTATCTCTGCTTCCATACTTTTTCTGTGTTTATTTCAACAGGAATCGCGCATGGGCTACCCGGTGTAGGAAATCACTATCAGAGGACCCCTATTAACCAGTCTTCAACTTTGACAGCAACACAGATGTCTTTTCCAATTCAAGGTGTTCACACTGTGGCACAGACTGTTTCTAGAATTCCACAAAATCCTTCTATTCATACACAACAGAATGCTCCAATGACTGTTATACAGAATAAAGGTCCAATATCCTGTGAAGTAGTGAAGGCTGCAGTAATACAGAGCTCTGTTCCTCAGTCTGCAGTTCCTGTTCCTATTGCAGTAGGAGGAGCTTCTAATCAAAATCACAGCACTGCAGGCCAGCAGCCATCTGTTACAGTTGTGAGTTCTCAGATGCTTCACCACCAACCTGTAATTCAACAACAGTCCCCACTGCACGCAGTGGTACCAGGACAGATACCTTCAGGCACTCCTGTTACGGTAATTCAGCAAGCTGTACCTCAGGGTCATATATTTGGCAGAGTACAAAACCTACCAGCATGCAGTTCAGCAGTTTCACAGGGTCAACAGCTAATCAGCACATCATCACAACCTGGGCAGACATCATCTCAGCAGTCTTCTGCGGGTAACCAGCAACAAGATACGGTCATCATAGCACCACAGCAGTATGTCACAACCTCTGCATCTAACATGGTTTCTGCCACCACAGTTCAGAATTTCCAAGTAGCAGCTGGGCAGGTGGTTACAATTGCAGGTGTTCAAAACCCACCGACATCTAGAGTAGGGTTTCAGAATATTGCACCAAAGCCTCTGCCGTCTCAGCAAGGTCCACCTGCTGTGGGGCAACAGCCGCAGCAGCAGCCTCCAGCACCATCCCAGCAAAGTGTAGTGATAGTAAGCCAGCCAGCTCAGCAAGGTCAGACATATGCACCAGCCATTCATCAAATTGTGCTTGCTAACCCAGCTTCTATTCCTGCTGGCCAAACTGTCCAGTTGGCTGGACAGCCGAGCATTACTCCATCATCTTCACCATCCCCTGGTCCAGTTACAAATAATCAAGTCCCTACAGTTATGTCATCTTCATCTACCACTCCTCAGTCACAAGGACCCCCTCCTACTGTTAGCCAGATGCTTTCTGTAAAGAGGCAGCAGCAGCAGCAACATTCACCAGCATCATCGCAGCAGCAGGTACAGGTGCAACAATCGATGCAAATGCAAGTTCAGTCACAGCAAGCTAATACGGGAGTGGGAGTTGGCCAGCCCAGCTCTGGTGAGTCTAGCCTGATAAAACAACTGCTTCTTCCAAAAAGAGGCCCCTCAACTCCCGGGGGGAAGCTTATACTCCCAGCTCCACAGATTCCTCCACCTAACAATGCAAGAGCTCCTAGCCCTCAGGTGGTTTATCAGATGGCCAATAACCAGACAGCAGGTTTTGGAGTTCAAGGACAGTCTCCAGCTCAGCAGCTGCTAGTTGGACAGCAAAATGTTCAGCTGGTCCCGGGTGCAATCCCGCCCCAAGGGGCAGTGCAAACAGTACCCATTTCTAATTTACAGATATTGCCAGGCCAGTTGATCTCAAACAGCCCAGCAACTATTTTCCAAGGGACTACTGGCAACCAGGTTACGATAACAGTTGTGCCAAATACGAGTTTTGCTACTGCAACTGTGAGTCAGGGAAATGCAACTCAGATAATTGCTCCAGCAGGAATTTCAGTGAGTGGAGCACAGACAGGAGTTGGGCTACAGGTGCAAACCCTTCCAGCTACTCAAGCACCTTCAGCTGGACAATCACCGTGTACTGCTGCTCCCCCATTCAAAGGTGATAAAATAATTTGCCAAAAGGAGGAAGAAGCAAAGGAAGCAACAGGTTTACACATTCATGAACGTAAAATTGAAGTTATGGAGAATCCTTCCTGCCGAAGAGGAGCTGCAAACACCAGCAATGGGGATGCAAAAGAAAATGAAATGCAGGTGGGAAGTCTTTTAAATGGGAGAAAGTATAGTGACTCCAGTCTACCTCCTTCTAACTCAGGGAAAACACAGAATGAGGCCAATCAGTGCTCACAAGTCAGTAATGGGCCATCATTAGAAATGGGTGAGAACGGAGCTCCTGGAAAGCAGAACTTTGAACAAATGGACACACAGGAAATTAAAAGTGATTTGAAGAAGCCCCTAGTTAATGGAATCTGTGATTTTGATAAAGGAGATTGTTCTCATTTGAGCAAAAACATTCCAAATCACAAAACTTCCAATCATGTAGGAAATGGTGAGATATCTTCAGTGGAACAACAAGGGAATTTGGATGCCACGCAGCAAGATACTGCCAAAGGTGATCAAGGGGAAAGAATTTCTAATGGGCCTGTATTAACTTTGAGTAGTTCACCTGTTGTAAGCGGTACACAGGAGGCTGCAAAACTGTTAACCCAGCAACTTAGTGGTACCAACACTGATTTACCTAATGGACCTCTAGCTTCAAGTTTGAATTCAGATGTGCCTCAGCAACGCCCAAGTGTAGTTGTCTCACCACAATCTACAGCCTCTGTTATACAGGGGCATCAAATCATAGCAGTTCCACACTCAGGACCTAGAGTGTCCCAGTCTACCCTGTCCTCCGAAGTTCGGTCTACTAATGGCACAGCAGAATGCAAAACTGCAAAGAGGCCAGCAGAGGATAATGACAGGGAAACTGTTCCAGGAATTCCAAATAAAGTAGGAGTTAGAATTGTTACAATCAGTGACCCCAACAATGCTGGTTGCAGTGCAACTATGGTTGCTGTGCCAGCTGGAGCGGATCCAAGCACTGTAGCGAAAGTAGCAATAGAAAGTGCTGTTCAACAAAAGCAGCAGCATCCAACCACGTATATACAAAGCATGGTCACACAGGTATGTTGCAGTGTTCTTTTTATGTTTATTCTGGCTGTGATTCTGACTAATAGTGTGAAATAACATGACTGAAAATGTGAGCTCGGTCGATATCTCCTGCATAGTATTTTAGATATTCAGAAAAGGATACTTACTGTTCTTCCACAGACTAAAGTTTTAACAGTTTACATTCTTTTTCAGTGTCAGTGACAACAGTGGAATTCAAAATTTGTAGCTTGATAATATGCAGTGAGGAAAGAACTTCTGCTCACTATTTTCTTCTTTAAAGGATTAACCGTTCTGAAAACAACAATGATGTGCTGCATGGTCTTGTAAAAATGTCAGTGTTGCTCTGCATTTTGTTCTCGGTCACTTCAGAGGGGTGAATGTGTTTTTTGGGAGAAAAACACACCTGCATGTGGGTGACTGAATCCTGCATTTGAAGTTGGTTCTCAAGGTCTTGCTTTGTGGGTTCACTACAGTTAGGAGAAAGTACTATTTTGTAAATTTGTTGAAATATTTGCATTTATTTATTACAAAATATTCACAATGTTTATCAATAAAACAAGCATTGTTTTGAGGGGTTTTTTTTCTCTGTTTGCCAAGCTTTGGTCAGAGTTTGTTGGGCTTTTTTGTCCCTTGATTGAATTTGTTAAAGCTTTTGAAAGTGGTTACTCCCTAACACTTTACTAGAAATGATGCATAGACATCAGGAGTATTAATAAGTAAAATAATGATGTCACAGATGATTCTGTTCCCAAGAATTTATTTTAGTTTTATACATAGGCAGAAAATTGCTCCCCAAAAAACCCATTCCTAACCTGAGTATGAGTAAAGGGAATAGAATGGTAGGTCTGGCAGTTAAGAGTTCTGACAGACCAGAGAGAGGAAGTCCTGAGTGTATGTTAGTACATTTTGACCTTGGATTAACAGGTCTTTTATTTCTTACTTTTTTTTTCTTTTTTTTTTGGTTGGGGGTTTGGTTACCTTTGACAAATTAGAAGGCATAGACATGACGGGCTTATACAGACCTAGAACTCAAAATGTGACAAGTGCTGGCTAGTACTACTTCATTTTCTGTGGCAAGTTAATTTGCTTTTGAAAACTCTTTTGACTTTTCTAGTTGTCAAAAATCACAGTTAACAGTTAAATAGTTTTTTCCTTTTTTACTTTCTCTTCTTCTTGCTTCTAACTGTGACAATGCACAAACTTAATTCTTAAAATGTATTTGAATGTCTTTAAACTCGCTCCTAAATTTTTGCTTGGGTTTTGTTGGGAGATCTGTATTTTTCTAATATGTTATTTATCTTTGTTCTTAATAGAAATAATTTGATCAAAATTGATAGTGTCTGTTAGCAGCATAGGGACAACATGCTAGATTTTCTGTAGTGCAGATATATTAGCTATACCTTGCTTTTTACACTGAATGTCTTTATTACACAGTTTGAATTTCTCTTATAGCTTTGCTAAGGATTTGGCTGAAGTATAAAATGGTGTGGCTGTCTTGAATGGAATAGGTTTATTTATTCCCTCAATATGTACCTGAAAAGAATTTGCAGTTGTATTTCAAGCAGCTACTATGTGAGCAGATTTTAAGAAGGGAGTAATACATTTAACTATTTCATTTGATTTTGATAATGTATATCATGATACTAGACGGGGAGGATAGAGAAAAAAAATCTGTGCTGATAGTTTCCTCTTTACACTATCCCCAGTATCACTATAATGAATAGTTACTACATTTTTCATTACTTCTACAACAAGAGATGCTGCCTCTTGGGTTTGCCGTTTGGTAGAAATGTCTCCCTACCTGAAAGCTTGCTCATTCTGCTGTCTGTAGGATGCTCTTCCTTTTTTCAAAATTACAGAAATATGGGAGAAATGAGTTAATTAGTTTTGAACTTGGTGAGAAATTTATTCATTAACTATTTCCCTTAGCCATATGTTTGTATATTTACAAATCATGTCTGTCATAATATTGCAAGTACAGACTTACAGTTGAACCCATTTTAGAGTACTCTGTTCAGATACAGTGAACATCGTAGTTTGGCGTAGGATTTGCAGAGATCTTTGCCACTTCTTTAAAATTAACATGTTGGATTATAGACTATCAAAATCACCCTGGCCAGCTCTTTTTCTTTCTCTAAAGTTGCTGAGCAGCTGCAATAGCCATTGCTTTTCTGGAAGAGAAGATGTTTTTCCAATATTAAGTCTGCTTTTAGGGGGATTTCTAAATTTTCAGAAATGCAGCCGAAATCTCATGAAGTTGGTGTGAATTTTAGTAATGACTTCATTTAGGATTAGGCCTTGTGTTATCTTCTATTTTCTCCCTCACATTTTGAGTCTTCCTCATCTGACAAGTAGCTTCCTTACCCCTGACTTTTTTGAAAGGCAGTAGCTGAGGAACATTTTTTTCACTTGAGCATCTGCATTGTTTTATCCTCTCTGAAGTACTTTAGTATATATTGGCTGTCTTGCAGAAGGAAAAGGGAGAGCATTTTTTACTGCAAACATTATGAAATTTATTAGAAATATAATCCAGTGGAGACAAACAGTAAGGGACAGAGAATGAAGGGATATTAGCTATGGCAAAATTACATAGCTGCTGAAGCTTTTAGTGGGTGATTTCCTGTTTGCTTGTTAGTTAACAGCTTGTATTTCAGAGAAGTGTGAAAGAAAGAGAAGAAAAAAAATGTAATAAAAGTAAAACCAAACAGGAAGACTTAAAAATGAGGTTCAGGGGGCAGAAAAGGAAGAAGGGTATTGGTTATGCAACTACAGTAGGATTAGCTTTCATGAACTACAGAGAGGAGAAAGGGAAGGTGCTTGAAAATAAGGAGGGATGACCAAGTAAGGCAGGAGGGGAACAGCAATCTAAAAACTAAGGAAAGCAAGAAAGCATTAAATAATCCTTAAGGGAATGTAGAAGATAAGAGAAATTTGTTCCCTTATATGAAAGGTAGTTTGAAATGGGATGATACAGTGTACTTGGGGAAAAATGTTAATTTAATTGCCCTATTAAAATTGTATACTGACTCTTTATGAGATAGCCCATGTAAGTGCCATTAAAAGCCAATTAGACAAAGCTTTCTTTCTGTGTATATATATATATATGTATATATATACACACACAGAGGTTTCTTGTGTATATAATCTGTATATATTTACAGGTTTCTTGTGTATATAATCTGAGATTATTCCCTATTAATTGTATACCTTTTGTCATATCAAGCTTGTTGAATAATAACTGTATGTATACTGAATATATAAGAATTTCTTTCCATATTTTGCATTATGGTAAAAAGTGGGATCTGTTAGTTAGGTCAGAATAGGTACACATGATACACAGGGTGTTGCAATTTTGCTCTTACATCTCCATCTATATTTTGTAAGCTCATGAAATGTACTCTTGAGAGGAGACAGAACCGGTACTGTACTTTTTTGGCTTCCTTTTATTTTGGTTGTTCTCTGTTCATGGTTTATTGCTTTCCTGAGGCATTGTGCTAGGCTGGTGGTTGAAAAAGAAGTGAGCAATTACCTATCTGTATGCTTTTCTTTGCCACATTTTCTTATTCCTCTTCAGACGCCTCCAAAACATCTGTTGAACATAACCATGCTGGTTTGTCCCAATTGGTGTGTGTTTTAAAGGAATGCTCTGATATCACGCCAAGTCCTTAGAATTGAGCATATCTGATTTAAATTGCCTCATCTGGCTTTTAAAGTAATGATTTTCTTGCTCATCACTGTCATTCCCTCACAAACAATGCATGCCCGTTTCTCTTAAGGCTGCCCACTTGAAACATGCTTGTGTTGAAATTTAGGTGGCAAAGTTTGTGTGGCCTTGGCTGTTGGCTCCTGCTCTGTGTTGATTGGAAAGCTGAGAATTACCATGCACCAGAAAGCAGGTGTGTAGCTCCAGGAGGTGTAATTCATTCCTAGCCACAGAGCAAAAGAGTTCCTCAGCTGGAAGTAGTGAAATACAGAATCTGTGTGCTTTTATTGCCCTTCACTTGTGAAGCACACTGTTGCAAGGAGGCATAAAGTTCTCAGTAATCTAACAAGAAAAGAACATTTATTTTGGTGCCTGCTTATCCACTTGACCCCTTTCTCACACTCAAATCCTGTTCCATTTGTTTTCAGTTTATGTGTTTTTATAGATGTGTTCATTAGCGTGAATAAGCTAAACAAAATTTTGTCATACCAAGCTGTAAATCCTGTTATACTTTAAAAGTATTTTTACTAATAATTGTTTCTTTTAAAATTAGATTTATTTATAGTGGCTGTGCATGTATTAGTGATGGGGAAAAAATGCAGCTTAATGCTTTTAAACTGCATATGGCTCTACATGTCAACAGAATCCCCAACACACTGGGATGCGCAGTGTTCTCTTGATGGTGGCATAGAAGGCCTTTTAAATAGAATGTGCAGGTGTCATGATAAAGTAGTTATCTGTTCATGCATAAAGGGAATAGCATCATTGCTTCTGTCAAATATAAGTGGAGGCCACATTTGGCCTTAACTCATAGGGGTTGTTACTCCTACCACACAAGGAGCTTCTGTGCCCAAATGTAGGGTAAACAGTCCATTCGAGTTAGCAGAAAGTTCTTAGTTGTAGTTTTGGTTATCATGACCAGGCTGAGTTTCCTCCCCCTCTCCAATACCTCAGTCTAAAGTCAGCCCCGTCTCGATATAAAATCTCTACCTGCTTATTAAAAGTAGGCTCTAGTATCTGCTCTGTAAGTTGACTGTACAGGCATTAACAGTTTGTATTTGTATAGTTGAGGATTGAGTATAAACCCTACTGAGACAGATGCTGCTGCTCTAGAGGGACCTTTCAGTCCCAAGATTGTGTGAGAAAAGGGCTAAGTGGTGGCAGTTGCAAATTGTATCATGGAGAGGTCTAATTTGATTATAAAAGGGTGTTGTGGAGCGCTTTCAAGTGTAGCAGAGTACTGGGCATTTGTTTTCTTGGGAAATCTGGATTCATTAAATGTTTTCACTAGAGGAGGAAATTTTCTGGAATCTTTATGCCCCAGGGAAAGACTTTACGATGTAACTTTTCTTAGACTTAATTAGGGAAAAGTTAACGTCTGTCTTCGTTTAAAGAAATAAGTGCATTAACATAATCATTGCATATGAGCACTGTAAAGTAGGTAGCACCTAGCAAGTATTTCTAGGTATGTTTCTGTGAGGAAAAGGAGTTTAATTTCTGAAAAACAGAGGCTATACCTAATTTTAGTGATAGCCCACGTGTCATGCATTACTAAACTAATACATGACAAAAGAAGGAAAAGGAAACCAAAAATTAGCATTGATCTTTATGAATCTTTCTGATCTTTTTAATGAAGAGAGGAAAGCGTTGTGATATTTAACTGTAAAACTTTCATTTCTAAAATAAAATAAAAAATGCTAGGAGCAAATGTAACTTTGCTTTACATGTTGATTTAAAAATATAATCAAAAATCAGTCATTGCTGATAGGCAAGCAATGGATTTGTCTTAAAAAATACATGGAAGTTGTGTCCACCAAGTTTGAGTGAAACTACTCCACAGTAGAGCAGTAAGAAGAGAATTTTAAACAACAACAGCTATTTTACATGTTTGTTTTCAATTTATTAGCTTTTTTCCTCAGAGGAAAAAAAAGTGGAAAAAAATGGGAGGGGGCACTGAATGACAACTTTTTGTCCTGAAAATTTGTTTCTCTTTCTAAGCCCTTTCATTTTCAGAATGCAACATTTTGTGCTGTATATCTCAGATCAACTTATTTAAAATAAACAATATTTCAATGAGATGATATTAAAACCTTTGAATACCACTAGGAGAGCTTGCCAGAGAAACCCTTGAGAAAATTCATAATTCCAGATTAATTGCAGGGTTGGCTTTGAATGGAGTAAATAATACATGAACCACACATTGAATGATGAGAATTAAACGAAATACTGAGTTCATTCAGTAAGCTCATTTTCTCTTCAGCACATTAAATGAGACAGAAGTTCTAGAGGGATAAAAAGTCACATAAAAGACCATCAGAATGTGTTGATACTGGGATGCCAAGTGAAGGTTGCAAAACAAGCTGTACTGCTGACACTCCTTTTTTTTGCTTGCAGCTTCATTTTAAAAATGCCTTTTTAAGGGGACGTTGATATTAAAAGGCTCCACTTATGCTTACCTTTTGTTAAAAGATATCTTGTGAAGGATTCATTACCCATTCTATGAAATAGCTTAAAGGTCCTTAGGTGAAAATCATTGCTGAGTTCAAAATAGTTTGTAGTTATGACTAATGGACTCAAGTCCTTTCTTACAACTTTTCATATATGTGGATGGATCACAGGCATCATAAGTAGTTGTGCTGTACTCAGGTGTTTTGCAGAGTTTAGAGTTTTTCCTTATTTTTGTCATGCTTTATTGTTTGGATATGGGATGTGTTTGCTTTTGATCAGGCTTTTTTGCTGTCCCTTGGGTCATGTTAGTATAATAGTATACTATATATGTAGTATAATCTGTGATAGTTATCTCACTACCTTGTGTGACTGCTGTCCACAATGCCAAGAGATCAGCAGGAAGAAAATGTAAGTTGATATAAAAATGAAATGTTAGAAATTGGTTTCTTTGTAGTGAAAGTCTAAAGCTACTCAGTAAAAGAGCTGTAAAGATCTAAACGTGTGCACCATTTGAAAGTGTTTGCTTAGTGTATTCTTACACAGACATGGAAGTAATATTATTTGATCTCTTTAGAGTATGAATTTGTTTTCAAACAGTGGGGAAGAAAAGGATGTTAGGTCTTCATCTCTAAATAATACTCAGAAGCTTAATTTTTCTACTGTCATCATCCTTAGAAACTTAGAACTTGCTGACCAGAGACTTCCAGGAAAAAAGAAGAAGAGAAACAATATTCTGACACAGACAGTGTTTTGAAATGGAACATTCCGCATTCAATATCCATTATTAAGAAAAAGAATTAAAATTAGTTTGTGTTTATATATTTTTAGGTAATTTGAAAGATAATTTTAGTTGAGGGTTAAGTGTTTTGTTATATTGCAGGGGAGTGAGGGGGGAAAGTAATTTTGCTTTCTGGTATGTTTCTGTTTTTGTTGTGTACAAGTTGTACAGCATTGTCAGGCATTCTGAGCCCGTGGTGCTGTTCCCTATGCTGATGATACTGCGATGCCTTGAGTTTGCATGAGGTTTTTTCCTTTTCTTAAATAACAACAAAGCATTTGAAAAATAATGTTAATCTTTGCTCCATTTGTGCCCTTGAGAAATTTCTTTGCAGACATAATTCTGTATTTGTATTTGGGCATGAAGTTTATTGTTTAACTATTATGAAGTTCTGTATCAGTAATACAGTGTAAAAGTTGTATGTCCCTCATGTTACTGTGTCTTACTAATGCTTATTCAGAGTTCACAGTATTAAAAATTAAACACCTGTGGTGGATTTAAGTGTAAAACAAAAAGTCTTTCAACAAGCAGTAAACTGTATGTCAAGTATAGAAATAAGCCCTGTTTAAAACTATTTTAACTTTTTCTACAGAGCACACCTGCAACATCGATGCCAACAGTTCAAGTACAGGGCCAGCAGATGAATTTGCAGCCACCTTCATACACTGCAGCAAGTCAACATGCAGAGCAAATGAAAAAACCTGGACAGAACTTCATGTGTCTGTGGCAATCTTGTAAAAAGTAAATGGCTTCTTTATTTACCTTTTACTCATATGTAACAGATGCTTGTATATAGAAGATGATTCTACTATAAGTTCCATCCATTCTGTTTCCTTAAGTTACCTTACACGTTTTCAGTGTGGAAAAGAAAAAGTGAAAACTATTGAGGAAATTGAATGAGATGGGGGAAGGCAGGACACTTAACTCCTCTGAGTTATGCTTCAGAGCATAAAATGAGTATTATGTAACTTTCTTGAAGTATATTGATTCTTTAGCAACAAGAAATAGTTGTGTGGTTAATTTAAAAGAATTCTGATCTCTGAAACTTGTTCTCTTTGTTGCACATATAAAATAGTTCCTGTACTGCAGTTACAAATCATGGCTTGACATTTTCTTGCGTTTCCAGTTCTGCAAGAGCAGGGTGTTGCACTTCAATGTCCTGGTCACAGTCTTATTTAGCTTATGACTAATTTTGGTAATTATACCATTTGTGTTCCAGAGGATGCCATTGTCTTGAAAGGAAGTAGTAAGAAACTGGCTCTTAAGACTAGACAGACATGATTATTATTTTTTTTTTAAATTTGCTTCTGTTGTTATTAGGGAGGAGGGAACTACTAGACATTTAGATGGAGGCTTATAAAAGCTTGATACAATTCTTATGGAAAGTATGTGTATCTTGTCACTGACTTTTAAAATAACTTAGGTTTGTGAATATGCTTAGTTTGTGGGCAAGGGCAGAGAGGTGGTGAAAAAAGGTAGTTGTCAAATACCTACTTTGAAATCTGGAGACAAATTGTGAGTGAGAAAAATTGCATAACATGTAGGATAGTATAAAAAAGAGTGACAGCCTCATAGCTGTAGGATGACAAAGGGAGCATAAAGCTGATTTAACTAAAAGCTGGTGGGAAATTTAAAAGTTAAGATGAAAAGATGGAGAAGTTTAGCTGTTTGGAATGGATAGTGAAAATAAGACATTTGAACAGAATTACAGGAATAGTGAATGAGGGTTAGTATGAAACCCCTGAAGGTGTAATTTCTGTTGCTTTCATTGCTTGCAAACATAATTCTAAGATTGTTCAGTCTATGCAAGACATTCAGTCAGTGCAAGAGATCTAGTGCTTTTAAGTCATGGCACTATTTTCCCTTTAAAAGTGATTTTTCTTTCTTTGATAGGTGACACTTTTCTATGTAAGAAAGGCTTTACTTACTCTGCAGTTTCCTCCCTTACCACTAGTAAATAGAACGATAGAGCCAGAGTCTGCTGGCTCCACAGTAGATGCATTTACTCATGCCTAGGTGTGGGTGGGTTGCATTGAGGTTGAAATGAAAGGCTGGGGCAGTGTCACACAGAAGCCTTGCCAGCTTGTAACATGTCAGAGTTTGCTGAACTACAGTTTCAAAGTATAAGTCACCAACTTTATTCCATGTCTAAAGTTTACATGGGATAAACTGTGTTGGGGCAGGAGGAGGAGCAGTAGTATTAAATTACCTTACATTATCAGTCTTTTTGTAGTCTGTCTTCAAATACAACTCCAGAAGGTTTACCTGAGACTGAAGTTCAGGGCTACAAGGCCATTGATCTCTGTATTTTGCTCCCTGCCTAGTGTATTATTTCTGTTGCTTTAGTTTATCTGGCTGTTACTTCCTGTACTGTTTTTCATTCATGCTCAAATTGCATTCTTTTCAAAAGCTTTCAGACATTTTTTGCATTAATAGATTTAGTTCATATGACAGCTCTTGTTTTTATGCTCTCAGCTTTAAAGTAGTTATTTCAGTCCCAGCCTAACACCAATTTAGATAAACATTACACTCGACCTTCTCTGTGGTGAAGAGAACCAAAATGTTAAGTTAGCATTTTCCTCAAATATGTATTGTTTATTCATATTCCTTGAAGAGCCTGATTGAATACAGGTATATAAAATCTCCTGTAGGCTTCCTGGTTCTGTTAGATGTAAAGAAAAATCTGGAATTGCCACCTATTCTTTTTTTGTTTGTAGCTCTCAGTCTTAGCTGCTTTTATTGAGTAGTTTAAATGGGAAACAAGAAGATTCTTTTGAGTGGGTCATTAGTCTGTGTGAACTTCATATTCACTTCTTGGTTTCATTCTCAATTGCTTAGCATTTTTTTCCCTAGGATTAAGCAGTCAGTTTCATCACAGTAGAATGATAGAATACTGGGGGTTTTTTGTGATATTTGTAGCTAACTGGAAAGATACAACAGGAGGCACATTTGAAAAAATAATTTTCACCTGTTTCTCTATGCATGTTCTTTAGTTTAATTCTCAAAAAAATACTAACATTATGTTTTCCTTCAAAAATGCACTGCAGAAGTCAGTGAAATCCTTAAACATTTTATTGTGAAGCAAGATAAATATGAATAAATAAAACAGTGTGTTCTTTTCCTACTGACTAATTTGGCTGCTCCAGTCAGCAACGTTCCAGTGGTGTGTATTGGTGGTTTGGTTTGCGTTTTTTAGGACCGAATTAGGAAACATTACACCAAGATTTGAAATGCCACAGATTTAGTAGTGTCTAAAAACTACAATGAGATGAGGCTGAATTATGCAAATAGTTGAAATGATTGGCCTCTGGCAGATCTGTTCACATTTAATATCTGAAGTGGAAGTAAAATTCTAAAAGGTGTCAGTCAGCACATTACTTTGCATTAAGGATGTAACAGAAAGTAGGTGTTTTCCTTTGAACTTCAGCTGTCTGCAGGTACTGCTAATTGTGTGCAGCTTAATTTAAAAGCTGCTGTTTTGTTTCCCAGGCAGGCAGATGTCTGCTCTTGAATTGCTTTGTATTTAAAAAGTAAATTGAAAATGCTATTGAATCTCCAGTCCTGTCAAGTCAGCTGTTAATGTTCTGTTCAGCAGTTGAACAGAACCATGGATGAATTAAGTGTGTAACAACAGTCTAGACTGAACTGACCATATTGTCAGTACGTAAGCTTTTTTTATTACAATAGTTAGGTGTTTCTTTAAGGAAAATTAGTTTTTCTCTGCAAAATATTACTAAGTTTGAATCTTTTTAGGTCAGTGATTGAAGTGTATAACACTGAGTATATTAAATACTTTAAAAAGTGAATGAGCCAATATAGCTGAATTAGCTTTATTTTTCTGAAGATTTGCCATGTTGAGTGAAATGTTTTGCACTGTATTTTGGATATTTTGGATTCACTTAGGCCATAAAATTTGTTTCATCTGTGCCAGAAATTATTATTTTATTATTCATAAAATGGTTAGTGCCAGGCTTAAGCAGATTCCCCTTTATTGTGGGAAGATCTTTTTGTCCTCTGAAACACCCACTGGAGAGCCAGTGTAGATGTAAAACATTTTATTTTCATTTCCTACTATGGGTTATCTGGACCAACAGCAAGAGCCAGGTATTGCTCCTTCTCAGCTTCCCTGCAGTATGAGGTAACTGGCATGTAAAAGATGAATGCTTTTAAAGAGAGTAGTGTTTATTGCCAGTGCAGAAGGTAATTGCTGTATTACAGTGGTTACTGCAGTAGCATTCAGTTTATAACTAAGGATTGTCTGTGGGTGAAATCAGCTCTTTGATGTCGTTACAGTGTTCAGGTATCAGTATCTGTGCACTTAGGCCTAGGCATCAGTTGCAAGTATGTTTGCATAGTGGACGCTACTGAAATTAGTACCAGGATGTGGAGGGAGGTGGCTGAATCAAAGCACTCACTGAACAGCTGTTCACAAGCTGCGAGTGTGTGAGGGCAGCTGCTGGCAATAACTTCCCAAATGGCAGCAGCTAGGTTTCTAGACCTCTTTGGTCCAAACACTAAGTGGATATTGATGAGCTGGGTTAGTTGTATTGAAGTGAATTTTGAGTAGATAAATCCTTAGGGTATTTTTTCTCTTTTGGAGTAAGGGGCCTAATTTGTAACATCTGAAATACATAACGTGTATATATACCCAAATGTATATATGACTCAAAACCCTAATGTTTTGAGTCATTCACTATTTTCATGTCATGTATTTTGAAACACAGCAATTCTCTTTTACCAGCTTATATATGTTACTATAGCTCATCATTTGTCTACATGAGATTGGAGGTAGCCTAGGTTGCAGCAGTCATGCATTGGTGGAGCTTGCAGGCTTGAGAAATTTAGGTCAGGTAAGGAGTCAAGTCAGGCTCTTGAACTTGAAGAAGGCAGACTTCTTGCTGTTAAGGGAGGGTTCTTGGGGACAGAGGAGTGGAACAGAGCTGGAAAAACTGGAACTGAACCTGGGAAGGTACACAGAAAATAACAGGAAGGGCTTGTACAGGTACATTAATGAGAAAAGGAGTGTCAAAGGAGGTGTACCCGTGCTGGTGAACAGGTAAGAACAAACAATGCCAGCATGGCTTCAGCAAGGCAAAATCCTGTCTGACCAACCTAGTGCTTTCTGTGATGGGTAACTGCATCAAAGGGTAAGGAGAGGGCTACAGGTATAATTTATCTGGACTTCTGTAAGGCCTTTGACATGGTCCCCCACAACATCCTTCTTCTTAAATTGGAGGGAGACGGATTTGATAAGTGGACTGGTAGATGAATTAGGAATTGGTTGGACAGTCACATTCAGAGGGTGGTGGTCAGTAGCTAAGAGTCTTGATGGACTTCAGTGATACATGATGTCCCTCATGGGTCTGTACTGGGACCAGTGTTATCTAATATTTTCATTAATGCCATGGATGCAGGGATCGAGTGCACCCTCAGCACGTTTGCAGGTGACACGGAGCTGAGCGGTGCAGTTGACACACCTGGAGCACAGGATGCCATCCAGAGGGACCTGGACAGGCCTGAGCTGTGGGGCCATGGGAATCCCATGGGGTTTGACAAGGCCAAGGGCAGGTGCTGCACCTGGGTTGGGGCAAACCCTGGTACGAGCACAGGCTGGGGATGGACAGATGGAGAGCAGCCCTGCTGAGAGGGGCTCAGGGGGCTGGGGGAGGAGAGGCTGGACGTGATCCAGCCCTGTGTGCTTGCAGCACAGAGAGCCGGTCAAGGGAGGTCATTCTGCCCTTCTACTCTGGTCCAGTGAGGCCCCACCTGCTGCTGCATCCAGCTCTGGGGTCCCCAGCACAGGAAGGGCATGGACCTGCTGGAATGAGTCCAGAGGAGGGCCACCAAGTTGATCAGATTTAAATAAGATCTGAATCTGACTGCTAGTGGAGAAGAAAAATGGGAGAAGGAACATAAGAGATTATTTTCTATAAATATATTGTATATTTTTATATATAAATATAAAAATATATTATGTAAACCTTATCTAGTTAAGCTGTGCATAGTTTGTTGCTGTATATTGCAGAGAATGGGTCTGTTGGATTTAACATGCATTAAGTCTTTGGTGAAGTGTAAGTAGAAAATAGAACCATGATATTTCAATCAAGTTTGGAAAAATCATATTGACATTTATTGGTAGCTCACTGGTAATATGGATACATATTTTTCCCTTCAAAATTTTGCAAGTTTCCATTTATCAATGTGTGTCTCAATTAAAAAAAAAAAATGTTAACCACTATGAGTTGATATTTGTTGAATTTGTACTTAACCATTCACTGGGGAAAAAAAATAAAACAAATTCTCCTCTCCTCTTTTTGTAGGTGGTTTCAGACACCATCACAGGTTTTCTATCATGCAGCAACCGAGCATGGAGGAAAGGATGTGTACCCAGGGCAGTGCTTGTGGGAGGGATGTGAGCCTTTCCAGCGGCAGAGGTTTTCCTTCATTACCCATTTACAGGTACACATTTTCTTTCACATATTACTTCAGAAAACAGTAAGAATTTTACGGTAAGTTTCCACACACCATTCTTACTGTCTTTCTCTTTTCCTCAAATAGGATAAACACTGTTCCAGAGATGCTTTGCTTGCAGGATTAAAGCAAGATGAACTTGGACAACCAGGAAATCAGAAGCCTTCCAATAAGTAAGAGATTTGAGCCTCATTAACAATAGAAAAAATAGGAGAATTAGAAATTATTGAAAGAGTTTGTTTATAACTTGCCTTATCAGGTGAAACTCTGTATGTTTAAGAATCTGTAATGAAATTTGAGGTCTGTTCCAGTAAGACAAAAAGGGGAATAGATTCTGATGTAGTTGCAGTTACCTTAAAAAAACCCCAGGTAGTTCTTTAAAGCGTATAGGTCAAAACTCTATGATGAACGTTGTTCTCAACATGTTCTCCTATTTTTTTGCCCAACTGGACAGCATTTTATAACTTTCCTTGTAACAGGGAAGTGCTTGTCATACAAATGGAAAGTTATTTATTGTGTACGGTTCATGTGTCACACAGCTGAGATGGATTGTCCTGTAACTTGCTGTATTCCTTCCAGTTTTGTGGTCTAAATTTGGGCTGATTTGATCCAAGAACTGTTGTAATAAATTTTCCTTTAAACAAGCAAGCAAGATAAACAATAGACTCCTCAGAGTCTTCTGATTTTGTGTTGCTATCTGAAATCAGATTTGGTTCTTCTCTTTCCCAGAATGATTTCGACCATGTGGAATTAATATTGCAGAGTACAGCCCCATTGGTGTGAGGTTTTGGGGCTGGCTGTGTTAATAGTGGAATTGTTCAAGGTTCAGTTACTTGTGTAAGTGTGTCAAGACCTGGCCTTTGTTAGTAACTGACTGGAACCACTTTAGATGTAATTACATGGTCCCAGGCAGATTTTTGCTGTTCTGTTTTGTGGCTTGTAAAACTGCCACCAAGCTGCTGGAGGCAGCAAAGAAAGTCAAGTTGTGAAAACTGAGAAATTTAGTTTGAGAATCCTTTTATTTTTTAATATAAAAAAACATCTTAACACAGACTTATAATTGCTTTATGGGGCCTTGTTTCATTAAACTGAGCAACACTCAGACCTTGGAAAACCAGAGAAAGAAGAATTATGGTAATTTAGTCTTAAATAGTTGGTAAGTGAGAAGTGTAGGGCTGACACCATCTACAAGCATGATGTGTTCTTAACTCATCCTTTTCTTAATGTTCCATCGCACAGATAACACATTCCAGTAGCTGTGTGTCCTCACAAGCTTATTTTAAATTTGCACAGGTAGTCATAGGAAAAAAACTGTTTATACATCCCCTCTTCTGAGGCAGAATTCCCTAATTAGGTCAGATTCAGAAAGCAGGAATTTACACATATAACTAGTTCCTGCCAACTTACTGAGACTGCAATATCACAAGATACTAAGGGTGTGGTTTCAGAATTCAGATTGAAATGAGAACATTCCTCTGCTCAAAATTGCATGTTTTATGTCTTGAAAAGATGTGCAGATGTGATGCATAGGGACATGGTTCAGTGGTGGATGTGGCAGTGGTTAAGATTTAGACTTGGTGATTCCAGAAGTGTTTTCCAGCCTAAATGATTTTATGACTCTGTTCTGATTCTCTGTGACATTCCTTATTGCTTCTCACAGCTTATGGTGAGGGAACTAGCTTTAATTTTTGTTAGATTGCATGCTAAATCAATTTGTTTTTTAAAAAAAATGCTCATAGAATGAAAGAGTGGGCTTGCCACACGAGTGGAATCTCTTTGCCTTACTGTCGGTTGAACACCAGTACAGGAGGTGGGCTGGAACAAAAGGAAGAGATGAGACTTTCTCTGTCAGCACTCAGAGCAGTTCATACACTTCCTGTCTTGAGAAGACATACAGGTTCCCTTTCTGTTCCTTTTACTCTCCTCCTTTTAACAAACAGGAGGATTTTGGGGAAGGGTAGTGTGTCCTGTCCCCCACATTACCCTGCAGCACTGCCCCACAGTTCTGTTAGCACAGCTAAAAGGAGCATCCAGCAGCTATATGACGGAGACAGGAATTGATAGTTTGCTTTCCAGAATGCATGATGTGTCAGTTGAAACCCTAAGCTCAGTCCAGCAGCTCCACCTCAAGCTGTCTTACAAGTTCATGTTTGAAAGCTGTCTTTCAAGGGCTTGGCTTAATGTTCTTTTTTCTGAGTCCTAGAAGTGTGTCAGATATATCAGCTCACAACTGATACTCCATATCATTAAACTCATGTATGGAGCTCTGAAGCAGCTGAAAAAAACCTGGTACTGAGACAAAGCATGTTTAAGTCATCAACTTTTAGGCATTTATTAGGTGAACTCTCTTCACTTAATCCCTCACTATTCAGTAAAAATTACATGTACCTCAGAGACTTCAGATTGTGAGCGTTACCAGTGCTGGAAGTCAACCAGAGCACAGTGTGACAGACCCATTCCCTGATCATCTTTTCTGTCTGTCATAACACCATACCCACTTGAAAAAATCTGTAATGGCTTTTCTAGAACCAGTTAGGCAGTGTAAAGCTGCATTACAGAATTGGTTTTATACCTTAATTCTGTATTTCTTTGCATTTCAAGTTTTATTATTTTAACTCTTCTGGTTTTCAGAGGTAACTGAGTGACTGTAGCTTTATGCATTGGAATCCTCTTGGGTTCAGGGTGATTTTTTTTTCCTTGTTGCCACTGAAGCAAAGGTGAATATTCTTAATGCTCTGTGAGAGTGGGCCAGGAGATTCCTTTAAATCACAACATTAATGGTAGAGTTTGAAGTTAAGTTGATAACACAATTAAAGAAATTCAAGAAATATAGATGTTTTGAGAGATACTTGCCCACAGACATACATCAGTTCACTTGGTGTCTCAGTAGCATTTTATCCATTTCATTTTTCTTCAAACTTAAAAAGAGAAGATAATTTTTAATATGTTCCTAATTTATTGCAGTTGTCCCTTTTTCAGTATTTCTAGAATAGTAATTCAGCTTTCTAAAATATGGTATGATAACTATTGAAGAGAGGCATTCAGAACAGCCTCCATTCATTAATCCTTATGCTTCTCAATACAGAGAGAACAAAGATCTTCAAGAAATTAGAAATAAAGACAGTAATTTTTTACTGTGGTACTCGGTCTTCTATGAACATGTCATTGCCTACTTTCTTAATTTAGCCCCTGCCATTCTCCTTTGACTTCATAAAGCCTTTTATTTATTTCCTATATTACATATTTTATTTTATACATTTTTATATTATATATATTATTTCTATTCAGGGAGGATGACAGAGTGATTATGAGCTAAGGTGTTAGGGAGGAGTCTGTCTCTTACTAAAGTAACCCAGTTTTTATCTGGGCTTGCTTGCTATTAGAACCTCAGATTACTAAGAAAGTCTCTCTAAATAGAGAATTCAAGTTTTATTTTTAGAATATTCACTTTCAGTGTAAGATACCTAAATTAAACTCCTACAGGCTTTCATTACTTTTCATTTAAGCCACATTTACAAGTAAGCACTACTTAAACTTCTTAACCAAGTTCTATTAGGGTATGAAAAGACTTCATAATAATATTGTTCAAAATACTGAAGTGTGGTGATATTTTTCACCACTACAAATTGTTTTTTAGGATGACATTATGAGTAAATCATTAGGTAAAGTTACCAATTTATACATTCTGAACTCTGATGGCATGAGTAATTTCCACGTTTTTATGTGAAATACAGCTTTGACTTTAGTGTTAATACTGAAAATGGAGAAATTGCTTATGCTAAGTTTGTTATACCCTGCCTAATTTATTAATCTCAGTCTAAAAGGTGCAGTAACAGGTAATTTGTTTTACAAATGTTTGATCTGATTTACCAGTTACATGTTTTATGTCTTATAACTTATGTTATTTTATATTGCTCCTCATTAATCACAGTTAATACATATTTTATATTGTCTTAGTGTCTAATGGTCCCAATGAGCTGTATCAACTTTTAAGTGGTTATACTTCAAGGACCTTCTCTGGCCAAATCTCAGATGGCATTTGCATAGCTGCTATCACAGTTCCTGTCTGATGAAACACCCCTTTAAATTGGTACACTTCAGGAAATGGCTGTGTTATTAGTACAATATATTACTTTTCCATCACAAATGTCAGGGGTGATGAGCAATACTTCTTCAAGAGAAGTGTTTTTTCACGTAGAATAAAGTGCATGACTCTTCTTAAGGGTTTACAGTGAGGCTTATCTCTGTGGAAGCAATCATGTATCAGCACCAAGTGTTAATGGATCTTTGTGTCTCTGTTCAGATAGGTTAAAATTGTAAGATAAACTTTCCAAGTTGTTAATTGTCTAGAAAGCAGCACAAAGCTTATTTTTATTAATTCTTTCTTTACTAATGTAGGCAGCCAGCTGCAGGGGCTACTGCCTCTACTCCCAGAGCACAGAAGGCCATTGTGAATCATCCAAGTGCTGCCCTAATGGCATTAAGGAGAGGATCAAGGAACCTTGTCTTCAGAGATTTCACAGTTAGTATTGTTTGAATGAAGTATTAGATATTAATTGTTGCCTGCTATTAACTGCAGGGATT